>NC_134096.1:91843745-93174370 GCF_000715075.1 Nicotiana tabacum | reverse complement strand
CCTTATTCACAAAGGATGGATATTTGTCAACTGGTAATAATTTATTTTGAAATGATTTCTTTCTTTTCATTTCATCAACCTATTTGTCCTTCTCAGAAAGTCAAAGTAAAGGCGAACGGCATTCTGTTCTACAGCTACAACACTGAATATTTCTTATTAATATTAAACATCTTAATAGTAGAACTACTTTCGACATCACAGATCAAGCTTTCCGAGTTGTTTATTTCCAAAACGAAACACCCTACCAGTCATAATGCCACCCACGTCTTTTTTTCTTTTGAACAAGCCTTTTAAATCCAATTTTTTTTTATTTGAGTTCATAATAACTGGCGGGTTTCATTAATGAAAATAAAAGCGGAGGCCCGCCATCTGCTAGCATTGTGGTTTTCCATCGATTCTTTATCAATGGCCCACCATTTCTTTGAACCTTGTCAATGATCGAACTTAAAGATATGAACTGAGTTCCATTTGATGAGTAACTGAGAACAAATGAGAGGGATATGGAAAGAATGGAGTAATGTCAGAGGAAGTCATTGCTAGTAGTAACGACTTGTCACGATCCATTGCGAAGATAGGGTTAGCCCCTGCGGCAAGCATTATCCGGGAATGATTATCCAGGAACTGGAAGATGGTTGGCGTGACACGCCTAAATCCCCCACAATCAATCCACAAGGCTTCAAGCGACTGGAGCAACCTTTGAAGGCGCTCGGCCTTGTTCACACAATGGAATTCTCTGTGAGAGAAACTGCTTTGCTTCTCATTTGTGTAGTCTCGGTCAATAGATCCATACATAATCTTCCTAGGGTGCTATCAAGACTTTTGTGGAACTCCGAGAAAGGTAGCCGGAGTTAGGCAACTTACTATATCCCATTACTTTCCGGAGTTAGGCATGTATTCGGAGTTTCCCTGGGGTTGGTAAGGCGAAATGAGGGCACCCTAGCCCATTGAGTGCTCTACCTCTGATCTATCAATGGAAAGATCTCCATGTGTGGCATGATAAGGAATCCTAGAAAAGATCGATTGAGACTCCCTCCACGGTCCCACAAAGATCTCTACGTACTTGTCCAGGACAAGTGCACCTTCCCTTATTCTCCTTCCTTTCCTTTTAGATCTGAGGTAGTACTAATTAATTCTTGAATTGCTCCTATTAGAAATAGGGCTACTCTTGGGTACGAAAGAAGGTTATTCCGAGCCTGGGCACATCCCTTTGTCAGCCTTTCACCTCTATTGAGTAATGCCTGAGTCGCAGCATCAAGGTCTGAGACAAATTGAGCAAGGGCGGCCACTTCACGATATTGTGCCAATTCCAGTTTTGCAGAGGTGACAAAGCATGCATGAGATTTCCTTCAATCTGGTGGTCCCAACAAAAAAAACATTAGAGCTCGCAGCCTCAGTTGGCAAAATAAGGGAATTGACCGGTGGTGCTTGGTCGAAGCTCCAGTAGGTAGCCACTCCCTTCTCAGAGAACCGTACGTGAGACTTCCGCCTCATACGGCTCTGTCCCGAGCTTCCGTCGTCGGCCTTGGCTACGAACCAAGTCTTTTTGACGAGGCACCCGCTTTCTTTTTTGTTCCCTGAGTAGCATTTCCTTTCACTGAGGAATGGGCGGATGCACTCCTAAATGAAGCCTTTCTATTTTATATATATGATATATGATACAACCTGCCACAAAGAATATAAGTTATATCTTCAAATCGCAAAAAGTCTGGTTAACTAAAGCACATGAAGGATGGATTAATAATTTATACATGATTGAAATTTATAGGCAAGCAAACATTTAGTTAAAAGATCCTATTGACTAAACAGGTTACTCTTCACGTATCGATTAAAGGAACAAATGTAGTTGAATGGAACAATAGGCGGGTTACACGTTCCACTGGGCCGAGATGTGAGGTGCTCCCGCTGAAGCAATTGTAGCAGCTCCTGCGCCGATTAATTTTGAACCGTTCACAGGTCGACCCCATGGCAGCAAGAAAAGGCAATCTTGTGCTATACTCTGGTGATCTCTTTCCTACCGAGACATGCAAACTCCCATCGTGTCCCAGATCACATTCCGTGAATCGAAAGGGGACAAATGATAGGCCATAGAGATGGGCTCATTCGACTAATCAGTGATCCATGGGCCTACCTAACACATATGTCCCTGAAATAGGGGATTGGTTGATCGGATTGATCAGTAAATTATTTATAACTTCGGAAGATGGTCAAGGTAGCTTTCTTCCAAGCCACTGCACCCCCGATGGCCAGCGGGGATTCGGTATAGCAACTCAGGTTCGTTTGCGCTGCGCGTTCCCGCTGGACTGGACCTTCTCTATGCGTGGGTTAGCCCTTGATCAGATAATTATTCTTATTTAAAAGTCAAAAAATAGAGTTCTTTTCACTTTAACAACTGTGTTTTTTCTAACAACTCGAAAAAGCGGGGCTCTTTCTATTACTTGACTAATTCATTAGATGCTTTTTATGAATGTCAACTAAGTATCGAAGATGCATTGGCTGATAACATATCCATCGTCCTTCCTCGGTCCGTCCCCATAGAAAGCTTCCTATTGGCTTCTCACCCCGGACTGAGACTCGCTCTTCTCAATTAAAAGTGGAAGTTCAAGCTTTGAAGCTCATTTTCCAGCATTCCTTTCAATTTTTTCAACCGATTTGGCAACTTTCATGCCCTGGAATTCCATTCTGTAGGGAAGGAGGACCTACTGAATAAGTCTCCAATAAATCGTAGGCGGGTGAGAAAATCTAATTTATATTCTTTTGTCTCCTTTCTTTCATGGTCCTAAACAGCCATGCAGCTACTTCAAAGCCAACGTGATGCTCCTTGGTCAGATGACCAAGATATTGGCGAATACCACATATGATCGAGAAAATAGTACCTGTAATCACATGAAAACCATGAAAGCCAGTTGCTAAGAAAAAGGTAGAACCATAAATACTATCCGAAATAGTGAAGAGTGCTTGATAATATTCCATTCCTTGAAAGCCTGTGAATACTAGAGCCAGTGAAACGGTAGTGCCACAGAAGTCATGGGTGATCATTGGTCCGATACTTCAAGCGAAACCAATTCCCAGGGTGTGACGGGCGGTGTGTACAGGGCCCGGGTACATATTCACCGCGGCATGCTGATCCGCGATTACTAGCGATTCCAACTTCATGTTCCCGAGTTGCAAAGAACAATCCGAACTGAGGCAATCTTTTCGGATTCGCTCCGCCTTACAGCCTTGCTTCCTATTATAATTGCCATTGTAGCACGTGTGTGGCCCAGCCCATAAGGGCTATGCGGACTTGACGTCATCCCCACCTTCCTCCAGTATATCACTGGCAGTCCTTCGTGAGTGCGGCCCAAACGGGTGAGGCGAGAAGATCTTGATCGAAAGCTCCACTATTCTGAATAGTGAGAAAGACTTTTTGAAATTCGATCAAATCGATCGAGAATCTCATCATCTGTTAGGTGGGCCAACCGACCCGATAGCCGGTACCGAACTATCCGAAAGCCCTCTAAAAGGCTCAAGAAGAAGGATTGGATGATCTGCGGAATGAAAGAAGCCATTTTACGGTATTTTCGCTTCCAGTCCGGATCCATCCTAAACCAAAGAGTGGGGCTAAGCGAGGGGCATAGCGATACAGTGTTCATACTCGAGTTGTTCAAATCCAGTAGGAATATCAGGACTAGTAGGATCTAGTAGGAGCTTGCCTTGGAATGCAGTGAGGGAGCCCGGAGCTTTCTCTCATCTTTCTATTTATCCACATCTTTTTTGTCTATTTTGCTTTACAACTTAGAATCAGATTTCCTTTTTTGTTTATGCAAAAGAGTTTATAGATCATCAAATTCCCACAAATGGAATGAAAAGTGTGTCCATGTAAATGATCAAGACCTCGCAAACAACAACTACTATTCCGGACTACTAAATTCAGTTCTAGCAGTTGCCATCTCACGAAATTGGCCCATTCGCCAATTTGACGTGAAAAATGCCTTCCTCCAAGGTCTTTGACTTTAAGAGGTATACATGCAACAACCTCCTGGATTTGTTGATCCTTCTAAGCCTACTCATCTTTGTCGCTTTCATAAGGCCATTGTTGGTCTTCGTCAAGCACAATTGGCATGCTTTCAACGGTTCAGTACCTATCTTCTCCAAAGTGGCTTTCGTCAGAGTGTTGCGGATAACTCCATCTATCTTTCTTCACCATTCCTCTACTGGCTGTATTGTCCTTTTGCTTTATGTTGACGACATCATCTTAACTGGTGACAACGGATCTCTTCTCACTCAATTTATTCACCGTCTCAGTAAATATTTTGCCATGAAGGACTTGGGTTATCTCAATGACTTCCTTGGCATTGAAACTCAGCGTGACTCCTCTGGCCTTCTTTTGTCGAGATATTTTGACAATGAATAGAAAACTCCCCTTATTAATACGTATTCAGTTATCTGCACATGAACGCATTCCTATTTCATCTTTTTCTGGTCTTTATTTTAGGCTTTTCGACTAATCAGTGATCCATGGGCCTATCTAACACAGATGTCCCTGAAATAGGGGATTGCTTTCTCGGGCTCGGGAATGAGTGGTGAACCAGGAATCGACCCTATGAATAGCTCCTTACCTTAGTCATAGTTAGGTTAGGCCTACTTCTTTCAAAACAAAAAGGGGAATGAATAGCCAAAGCCCCTTCTATGAAGTCAAGCAACCGAACCTCTCGGGTGACCTTCCCCTCCTTTCCGCCTTCGTACGACTAGTCTGATTAACCGAACCTCTTGAGTGACCTTCCCCTCCTTTCCGCCTTCGTATGACTAGTCTTATTTTCTTTATTCCTTCCTTGTCGGAAATCACCGGTTGGATTGGTCCGACCAAGAAAGGCATGGGGCTTTTGGGCCTTGCTTGGGCCGAGTGTTGTATGGCTACCTAGTAATTTACAACCACCACTCTATCTAGCCTAAGGAATTTGCCGAGCAGCTTTGAATTTTGCTGTGCCGGTGCACAAAGCAAGCACACAACGACTGCGTAATCTTTGGTCTGTCTATCATTTCCCATGTTGGGCTGACTCCTTTTTTTAGGCAAGAAGACCACTAGTTGAATTATTAAACTATTAAGACTAACTGAAATATCCCCCGTTGACCTTCTTTTGTAGATAGAATCTTCAATGAGTGGAAACAAGCAACCTTACTAAGAAAGGTGCTTGTTGAGTAAGGCCGGCTTTCAAGCCCAAGCCCCTTTACTAGGTTGGGCGCTTGAGCGCACCACTTTCTTTATTTAAAGAAAAAGAAAGAGGGTGCAGGTCAAATCCGCATCTTTGCGCCCTTTACTTACTTCAAGGGATGGTGCATCCGATACATGATTGGTTAATGACGATTCTCAATAGCATCTGTAAGATCTCGAGGCTTACTAGACGGAATTCGATCAAAAATAAAAACTTTGGATATTTTTTTTAGAAGGAGATAAGCCGGCCACCGGTGGCATAAGATCCTTCTCTGCTTGTCTAACTCAAGCCAGATAGCAGCAATCACTCGAAATAGTCATATGCGAAACACATGCAAGTCCAGATTGAAAGATAAGGAAGGCAAGTCAAAGCGGAAAGAAAGCCTTAGCCTAAGCAGTAGCCAGAGAAGCAAGAGCAGCAGCGCCCCGGTCCCAGGGCATTCCACACAATGACCAGTGCAATTTGTGCATCTGTCGGTAGAGGGTTCAGATAAAGTAAGTAGCTCGCAAAGAGGGAGGTGCCGGGAAGAAAAGAAATACGACAACAACTAAGTCAGAAAAAATTTATTCTTAAATTTACCCTCCTTCAGCTAGGACAGGAACGAAAAATAGATATCTAAGTAAGGGGAAATCTGTGTTTACACAGGCCTGTGGTCCTCTTTTATATTCTGTCGAGAGTTCGGATTGCTCCACCTAAGTAGAACGAAAAGAAGGAATTGGAAAAGAAAAGGGGGAGCTATTGTGAAGTCTAGAAAGGCGAAAGCGGAAAATCGCTTATACCAAGTTCCCCAGCATCAGATAAACCAAGTTCGGGTTGGGAAAAGGGTTATTTACCCCAGCAATATAGAATAATTATTACCCCCAGCACATCCCCAAATGAGAGCATCGTCTTTACCCCTAGAAAAGGTGCGATGTAGTCGAACAAATAAGAGGTTATCGACGAAGGGGTCAAAGGTTGCGCTTGCGATAATCCGAAGGTTGCGCAAGACCCCTTCAACCTCGCCTGCGTGTTAGCTTGCTTGTACTATCGCTCGCCTGCCTGACCTGCTTTCTGGCAGCTCTGTTATGAAAGAAAATGGCAGATAGACTAATTTGGCCGGTATTCCCTAATGAGTAGCTTTAGGAGATAAAGGTCCCCCTTATATTATCCACCCATCTGCGGAGGGTTTCCATATCCGTCTCCGCGGAGATCAGATCTCAATTTGTGGAAAGCCTTCGATGGCTTCCTTATGAAAACATAATTTTTTATTTCGGTATAGACGGTATGTTTTTATTCTTTGTGATATTGACCACATTTCTACTCTGCAGGTGGGCATCACTATTTATCATGTCAAGACGGAATTCCAGTTCCTTTTTGAAGGTGATCAAAAAGATTCGACAAAAACCGGGCATACATTCGAGAGAGAGAAGGAAGGAGGGAAGAAGATAAGAAAATGTGAAGCGTTCTCTTGCTTTCCCAACCTGTTGTTTCTAAAGACTGCCCTCTCTCAGCTGGATCTTGGTCCAGCCTACTACGAGGATCCCGTATCCATCAAGACCAGTAGGTCGGTTCCGTAGTCTTTTTTATTTAGTCAAGCCTATCCCTTTCTTTCCCTCTTTTAGTAGACTCAGCTATGAATATTCATGAAGAAATGAATGTCGGGCTCTTTCTTTCACTGCTAACCCCAAGAAGTTTCAACATGCTGAAACTTTCCGTTTCGTCGAGCCCCGAGCTTGTGGTCCTCCTTTGAGTATGGGTTCAATTGAATGAATCTGTCAAGTCAAGGAAAATGTACGTAGCAGCAAGGATGGTGCATCGCCTATTTATCATTCTCGCTCGGGAGCCAAAACGAACACGCCTGCTACCTACTGTACTGGACCTTCGACCAGGCATTCTACCTTTGTCGAATCGGAACCAACACCACTGCATTACGCTCGAACAGTTGAGCGGCCGCCGGCTAGCAACTTCCGTGCACAGCATGCTTTGACTTCTAAGGCTTGACAGGTCCTTTTGGTCGATTTCCAGCTGATTGCCTCAACCTATCGATTGAGTGAGTTGGAGAAGAAAGTCTTAGAAGGCTATGACTCTATAAGTTTCGCGTCTTATTTTTTTGCGTGTCTACTATTTATTTAGGGCGAACCGTATGGCGGCTAGAAAGAAAGACGACCTCACCTTCTCTGGTGTCAGTGAGAGCTATTTGAGTATCCCCCGTTAACCTTCTTTTGTAGATAGAATCTTCAATGAGTGGAAATAAGCAACCTTACTAAGAAAGGTGCCTGTTGAGTAAGGCCGACTTTCGAGCCCAAGCCCCTTTACTAGGTTGGGCGCTTGAGCGCATCTTTCTCATATCGATAAAGGCTTTCCTTGAGTTTGAAATAAGGGGCAAGAAGCAAGGGCGTAGCAACTGCGCGAAGTTGCTCCTTAGCGTATCCATTTTCTTGCAGGAGTGCTAACGCACGACCTTACGTTTTCTTCCTCTTGCTCTACAGCACGAGCCTCATACAGAGCCGCGCTCCTTTAATATGATGAGAAGAAGGGGGGCCGGCCTCTTTTCCGTACCAATCCTTTCCCCCTACTACGAATGAGAATGAATGAACTCGGTCTAGCGCACTAAAGCAAGAAGGGAGAAAGTTCCTTTTAGATATGAGGTAGTACTAATTAATGCTTGAATTGCTCCTATTAGAACTAGGGCTACTCTTGGGTACGAAAGAAGGATATTCCGAGCCTGGGCACATCCCTTTGATAGCTTTGTTTAGCCTCCTTTACTATGTCAGGTTGTATTTAGCCTTGTAGCGATCAATAGTCCCATCAGACTTTGACTTTCTCTTGTATAACCACTTGCGAGCCGGGCAGAAAGAGGGGATTCAGGTTCTCTTTTAAAAGGATTGGATTTGCTGCTTGCCTTCCGCACCTTGATCTGTCTAGTTCTATTTTGACTAATCTGAATCTGTGTACTGAGTAAAAGCGAAATATCTTCTCTCAATTCTTGGCAGAGGGAAGCCCCATGACCGACCAAACCGAGTTGATACCAAGGTTGAGGCTCCTTTACAAGCTCAAGAGAAGAACAAGAGGAATCCTAGCTTCATAACATAGGAACAAGAGCTACAAGAGTGGGTTACTAAACCATTCGAGATGCAGAAAATGGATCCTCGCTCTCGACACCCTCCCCCTTGGGCATAGCCCCTTGCGAACAAAGCCGCCCCTATATCTAACCACCGCTCACCCTGATCACATATTGGCACGTTTATGATGCATCATAATCTAAAAGTAATCCAGGTGTACTTCGTAGAATTCCCAGTATCTCTCGGCGTATCACCAGTATTTCCTTCCGGTGATTTATCGATTGTATCTCTGAGGCCTATCGCCAGTATCTATTACCTGTTCGGGTCATTCTCCCATTCTTCGATCTCTAGATCGAGTTGCTAGCTTCTTGTCTACCAGTCCTGGATGTAGATTCTCGACAAATCAGCGGTATTTCCTTCGTCATTTGATTTGTTCTCCGATGTCAATCTCTCTCTTGTTACCGAGCTAGAAGCTAATCAAAGCATGCTTCAACCAATCAATGTTGTTTTTTCTGATATCAATACTAGCATCTCTTATTTGGTTATCTGTACTGAGGTGTTCGCAAGGAGCTATGCCCAAGGGGGAGGGTGTCGAGAGCGAACCTACGACCAATCGGTTAACAGCCGACCGCTCTACCACTGAGCTACTGAGGAACAACAGACTTAATGTTGGAAGCCGACTCTCGTTCTTTGGACCAACCTATGACCGAATAAAAATGAGTTCGTCACTTTTTTTCACATACACTGGGAGAAAAGGTTATGATAGCAAGCCCCTCCCCGGCCGGAGAGCCTCCAGGACAAGGAGGCGGCGATCAACCATCCACTCTCGAGATTTATATTGATCAATAGATCTCCGCGTCCTGCCAGTTCGTTCCACAGGGCACCTGTTCAATAAATCAGGACAAAGCGATTGATCCAGTTGAGAGCGTAGCGTAGGAGACAGGTAAGATGACCATCAACGGACAAAAGCCTCTCATTATTATTATTTCACTTTTATGCTTCAGTCAGGCCTATATTCAAATTTGAATGTTTTATTTATTTCTTGAGAGAGAGGACCAATCCTAAGTAAGTGGAAGAAGGATTCCAAATAACCTGGACTTGTCGTTTTATTCTAGTTCACTGGATCCTCCTTCTTCGATGCCTTCTCTTTTGGATGAATGGGGTGGTTTAGAAGGCGCTTTCCGATCTACGGTCCCTCGGAGCGAAGGGTTAGGCAGGTAGTATGGGCCTACTGACTTCCAGCTATGTGCTGTGCGGCTCCCGCGAAGCGAATGAAGGGAAGCTTTTCGAGGTTCTGCTAAGACTCAAGTCCCCCTGCCGGAGCTCCCCAAACCTGAAGTGGAAGTCGAGGGGCTGCTCAGTGAGAAGAAGTGTCAAATGATTTGGACAGTTATCGCATTGGCGGAGCAGGGAGCCTACAGGGAAGGTTGGGGCAATGAGGAGCTAGACGAGTATCTACAGAACCTCTACCCCCATCGACTACATCTATCGTTGAACCAACTGAACATCCACTTGAAATGGCATAATTATCAGAACCGACTGCGCTTTTTTGCCTTCTCTTCGCTCTGGACAGGAGCGCTAGTGGACACGGGGAGGGAGCAGGCGAAGCATGTCGTTCGTAATGGAAAGAAAGATACCACTACTTCACCTCTTTGTTGGACCGCCGGCGCGAATACAGTGGTCGGATAATTGGCTCTGATTCATTGCAGGCAGCTTATCTGGTTATCAATATTGTTAACTCTATGATCTTGGATAAAGATATCTTAGGCCCTAGATAGAGCTGAATCATATGTGGTTGGTCTGTTCCGATCGGTCCGGAGGGACGGGGAGGGTAGTGCGTTTTCAATTCCACCTTATCAACCTGAAAAAAGCTAATACAGGCTTAGCCTGCCTTTTATCTTATCCTTCTATTCTAGGCGAGGAGGGAAATTTATAATAAATAGCCCCAGAAAAAACTACAAACTAGTCAAAGGACAGCCTACTGATATATTCATTGCATGGAATGCCACACTCAATTGTCAGCGACTGGGGACCCGGTCTTCATTAGCAATTTATGGCATGAGCTCTTTCATTTACAAGGGACGTGAGGGTGCTTGTAAATCACTAGGTAGCCATACAACACTCGGTCCAAGCAATGCCCAAAAGTCCCATGCCTTTCTTGGACGGACCTCGCGCCGCTACCGCCGTTTCTAGGACCGACCGACGCCTCACCTGCACAGGCACGTGGTTCACCGGTTCCACCTAAAACTCTCATTTGTTGAAGCAGGGTAGGGGCGCTAACGAGCAATAAAATGGATGCGCTAAGGCGCAACTTCGCGCAGCTGCTACGCCCTTGCTTCTTGCCTTATCTTTTACTAAGAAACTAATCTAAATAGAAGCCCTTCTTTCTCAAAGTCAACTTTCTCCTTTCTTGATATTCAAGCATCTCAAAGTCTATCTATAACGATTGTTATTTCATATCGGAGCTTCTGCTAAAGGAAGTGGTGATCCCTAGCTTGAGACTCAAACTCCGGAAGCTGACCTGCCAACAAGCAAGCTGACATAAGGATTCTAGCTCGCGCCAAAAATTCGAGAAGAGTGCTCAGCCTTGGTTGAAACAATTATAGGTGTCAATGGACCGATTTCACTGGCTAGCTCGTGCAATCAAGGAAAAATTCCTTTGCCTTCTTTTTTAAAAATGAAAAAGTAAACTACCTTAGTAAGCTAGTAAAGAAAGCTCATTAGGTCAAAACTAGGGGAGTGCTTATCGCAAGAATATAGCGATCGAAGAGCTATGGCTCAGCTGCTTCGCGTATTACACCGTATTGCCCGAATGGGGCATACTGCAAGAGCGTAGGTGAGACCCCGTCGTAGTTCTCAATCATTTTGTGGCACCGGGCGTGGCTGAACCATCTACGATGGGGGGAGCTAATGCAATTTGAATTACTGCAGACTGGTTTCCTCCCATATACCCCCGCTGATGCGTATTTCCCCCCACCAATGCATTTGCTGATATAGTCATTTATGAACTGTTAACAGGTCCAAAGAAAAGCTTTTACGTCGACAATGTAGTATCAACATGTTCGGGTGTGCTTGACAAGGAGCATGCATATACTGGCTTACCAACCCCACAGCATAGGTAATGTCAGGTCTAGTGATAGTAAGATATCTAAGTTTTCCCACAAGCCTCTGATGCCTGCATCATCCAAGGGTTCTTTTCTTTTTTCTTCAAGCTTATGATTTTCTTCTATTGGGCTAATTGCGGCCTTACAACCTAACATCCCGGAGTAAGGGCCTTTCTCACCTCCTACGAGTCGTCTGGCGGAAAAGACTTTCTGAATGGGGTAAAAGAACTTGGGATCGTCGATCTCTTCCTTAAAGATTGGGATGAGTCGATGTCGGTCGATGGTGTGAAAACACTTCCTGATGTCGAATTCCAAAAACCAGCGAGAGGTTCCCCACTCTTCTTTAATCCATCTTAGGACGGAGTGGAAGCCTCGACCCGAGCGGAAGTGCGATGTGTCTGGAAACTCGAGATCGTAAATGGATTCGAGTACCATTCTGATCGCCTCTTTCATGATCATTTCTATAGGTAGAACTACTGTGAGCAGTCTAAACTTCGACCCTTATTTCCACGGCTTTAGCCTTAAGCTAGGTTTGGTTGTAGTTCATGTATTGTGCGAACCCAAGCATTAAATAGCGCCGTTTAGTGGCATGCCAATGTCCAAGATAAAAGGAACGAGGGGAAGGATCGATGAGGCGAGTGTTCTCGAAGAGAAAATTGTGATGGAAAAAGCGTGAGGAGAATTCTAAACTCGAGATATGCAAAATAAAAAGACTCCCTGGGAGATGGAATTCTTTGTTTTAGGTCTTGATAGATTTTTCTATCGATTGAGGATGATAACTGTCCATTAAAGAAGGTTGAAGGCCAAACTGATACAGCGAAAGATCCAGTTGATGGTCATGGGAACAGTAGCGATCGGCCGGGGCTGAAGCAGACTGGAGCTTCGTAACATGTTGACGAAGGCCCCCGAACTGAGGGTTCGGTCAGTAGAAGGGATGACTTTGTCTCCTCGGAAGAAGAATAGCCCCGCTCTCTAGCCGACTGATCCCTAGTATAGCACTGTTAACAGGACGGTCAGTCGATAGCGAAAGCAAAACTTCTCACATTTCTATGACTCTTTGTTCTCATGACCTCAAATCTTACCGGTTATCTGTCGATTGCCTTCTCTCCCATTACCTTAAAGTTCAATCAGAAGCCTAGAAGAAAGACTGTACCTACCAATCCAATAAGCAGATAGAGTAGAAGAGAAGGCCCGGAACAAGGTTGACTGAGACTGCCAACTGCAAGGATAGCTTGGTATCCAAACATAAAAAATTATGATCCTTCTTGTGTACATAACAAATTGGGTGGGTATAGGGAATATAACAAAAAGGGTTTCCTCGATCATAAAATAAAAAAGAAAAAGCAGACAGGAACAGTTTGATTCTTTAAACCTCTTGTTAGTTGGGACAGAGCATCCTATCTTGTATATTCTCCTTTCCCACCGCCTCGAGCTCTCGCTTTCAGGGTGGATACGCAAGAAATTCACTATGAAAATTGACATGACACAATCCCTGAAGAGTATGATGTGCCCGGCCTTGCTTCTCTTGATCCCCACCCACCTCCCGTAGAGGCGGGTCAATATCAATATCTATACCAGAGATTGCTTTTAGCTTTATCTTTTCAGAGACAGGAGAATTCCTTCTGTATAGCCGAGGGCCCACTTCCCTATATGCGCTTTGCACTACATTGTCTGACGATAACCTTGCCTGACCGCTTCCGTTCTGACTGAGCTGACCGTCGCACCTGACTTCTATATCCCATTATCCATAGATCTCCTTCCTTATCATTACCGGTCTAAGCAGAAGGTTGCTAAGTCAGATGTCTGGTGAACACATTCATAATGAGTATGGGTCTAGAAGGTGTACTAGTAAGGAAGCGAGGTACTGAGTTTAGCGTTGACAAGGCAAGTAGTGGATCTTTATTATCGAATAATATGGGAGACAGTCAAAGCATCAGTCTCAGCATCAACAGAAGAAAAGTACTGACCAACCGTCGTTCCAGAGAGATCCCGAAGGCTCAAACTTTTTGCTAGCTTTGAAAGATGGGCCGAAGGAAAGAGGAAGACCAAACAAAGTCGCGGTCAAAGCAAAGAAAATACTTGCTTTGATATTTCTCCGTTTTATATTCCTCTCCTTCAGGTTCTACTGCACCCTTCGGTCAAGTAAACCAAGCTCACAGAAAAAAGGAAATCTTTTACACCGATGTATCGTACTCTCTCGACCAGGTCATCATAAGAAAATACTGAAAAATCTTTCCAAAGTGAGAGAAGGAGGGAAGGCGCGCTACAACTAACATAACAGCCAACTGAAAAACGGCACTACTGAAAGCCTTTTTTTAGGTCCTATAATAGGGAGGTATAAGCCTCGAAAGCCTTTGGTACTTCGGTAGGGTCGGGCGGCTTTCTTTGCCCCAGCTTAGCGAATCGCATCCCTACATAATGACATTCTTTATTTGTGCGCCCCTTACCGTTCTTGCTCAGTCTTTCAACGGCTAGGAAGGCAGTCGTAGAAACGAAGCCTATCACCACGCCGACCATCAAATACGAGATTGGGCCCCTTCTCAAAGATTTGATGGAATGGCCCACCCCACCCAAGAGCGCTTATGTCATAGGGGAACTCATGGCTGGAAACAATCCTTATGGTTTGTTTTGATAACCGGTAGGAATGATAAAAAAAAAGTCCAGGTTGGTTGGTGAGCCTAGTGATAGGAGACTATCTAGCTTGGTTCGGAGGCTTTCCACAAATTGAGATTTGGCCGTAGAAGGATCGAATTGTATCCGAAGAACAGGGGGATACAAAAAAGTAATAAGAGAGGCGCACAGACCAATTAATCGTATCGGTCATATTCTTGAATTTGGAATGAAAAGAGATCTTCTCTACAATAGTGAGTCCTTTAACAAAAGCGCCCCTTTTTCCTTAACTATTTTTATAGGGAGAATCAAACAAATTCTTCGAGCTAGAGAGAATTTTATAGAAAAAGTTACAAAGCTCTCCTTCAAATATCCCATAAATAAAGGTAGGTCGGAATTGGTGAAAATTGGAAGGACTTTAGACTTTCGGAATAAGGGAAATTGAATTGGAATTCAAATTTAGGGCTTACAGCGCCTTCAGCAAAGAAATTGTGAACCGCCCTGACCAAGTGCAGGTGACGACGACGTCGAGTTGACAACAGAGAAAGACTCGGCATTCAGGCGAGCCACCCGGTGGTGTGGTACATAGTGGGTTTAGTACGCCCCGCCCAAACAAACGGCTCCGAAACAAACAAAAAGGTGTGTGCCGCACTCACGAAGGACTGTCAGTGATATACTGGAGGAAGGTAGGGATGACGTCAAGTCCGCATGGCCTTTATGGGCTGGGCCACACACGTGCTACAATGGCTGAGGGAAAATAGAACTAGACAGATCAAGGTGCGGAAGGCAAGAGCAAATCCAATCCTTTTAAAAGAGAACCTGAATCCCCTCTTTCTGCCCTACTTTATGCCAATCACTCTCCTTCTTTCCCCAAAAGCCAACCATGGGATTCGATGCATCAACAATTTCATTGCCTTCCTCTAGAGCATCGGGCTTAACCACTAAGAACCCCACTGCGCAAGGAACATGAACATCATCGTGGAGAGCAGCCTCTATATCGGCAACAATGAATGGGCTCCTTTTTATTTTCTTAATTGCTTTCAGTGCGGGTATATGATCGGTCTCGGCACATTAACGGTAGAGGAAAGCGGAACTGCTTGATGCTGTATACTAAATACAACAAGCCCGATTCGCATCATTATGCTCAATAAAAGGAATGAGGGAAGCTAAAATAAAAAATAAAGACTATCACTATAATTATCAACGTTAAAATAAATTGATCCTCGAATTCTCGTATTCCGTATGTACATGTTCCTGCGGCTCGGATGAGTATTCTTGTTTACATCATTACGGCTATAAACACTTTTTTGTTCCTATTAACAAAACATCCCCTTTTTCTTCGCTCTTCCGGAACCGGTACAGAAATAGGCCTCCTTTTAATGGACATTCTTAGCCGTCCTCCGAGGGTCAACACCCCATAGATCAGATCGTGAACTCTTTCAGACTCTTAGTTTCACTTGGTTGGGGCAGAGTTTCAGCGTGCCTTCCACCGAATATAAAAAACCTTAGAGCTGCCTAACCTGCTGACATCCCGGCGAAGAGAGTCATTATTTGTGTTACATCTTTGAATTCGAGAGAGGGCTTAAATTCCTACATGGAGCGGCTTTGTTGTACATCATGAATCTTTCTGTTCACACACCTCTCCACATCCATCACCAGGATTTCGGAAGTAATGAAACCTGACTATTGGGTTAACCTTAACATCAGTTGATGCTAGTCTGAGAGAACCAGCAGAGAGGGGGCCAACAATCTTTTCCATCAGGGTTGCCACAGTAAAATATACCGGAGAGGGGGAACTCCTAACAAAAGCACCATGAGACGGGGCTTTTCTCCCAAACATCTCCTTCTGCACGAGTGGCTATCGCGCCTAACCTTTGAAATTGAGCTGCTTCTCTCTCTTGTTCCTTATCTGGTTCCGGCCAGTGGCTTGGAAGCAAGCTACTCGCGCTATATAGAGGGAGAAGAGCAGCAGGATTGAAGAAGCTGGTTCAAAGCTAAGGTATCAATCGGCTTTCTTTCCATCTTCTTTTCTGCCAGGGGTAGATGCCTTAGATTAAGAAAGGGTTGGTAAGCCCTTAGTCCATTCCCGATGATTCTCTCCTGGTCAATTGCTTGGGGTTTCAGACCATTGCTCTCTTTTTTAGTCGTATCAAGTGCATCGGCTTTGCTTTGACTTGCCTTGTCCGTATAGTCAGTAATCGATGTAAGAAAGATTCTTCTATGATAAGTGGCCCATTCCACCTTAAGAATCTGCCCATTCTATTAGGTTTCCTGTAGAGCGAGGGCCTCTTCTTCCTGCCTTTTCTGTATATAGAGCATCGGATTCAATAGCAAGGGTTATTCAACTAAGACCGGATTCTGTAGCAGAGGAGAGCAGGAAAGAAAATAAGAGAATAACGAAGGTGCTGATAAATGACGAGAAATGTGCTCAATTTATCGCTTGGCCGAACAGATTAGCCCTCTGATTGAATCGGAGAAGGCACGACTAGTTAGAAGATTGTGGCACCGCAACTTGGGTGAACTTCCATCACCAAGTGAGATGGTAGAAATTATTATTAACCAGTCGTGGGTGGCCAAGAGGGCCTACTTGGAGACTTGGGATCTCAGCAGGAAATGCGAAGGTTGCAACAAGTCGGCCGGCCAAAGAGAATCAACTAGTTTAGTTCTGATCTGAGTAGGCTCATAATAGGGAATAGCATGTCTTTAAGCAGCTGGCTTCCACGTAGCTATAGCTGCAGAGGATAGTCTCTAAAAGCTACAACCGTCTCTTCTTATTATTTTCCAAAAACATACCTAGGTTTTGGCAATCACTCTACTGACAGAGAACAAGTAAGGCTCTATTTATAAGACCTAGCCTATACAATATTTAGGGCTACACCCAGGGAACCTAGTCAGGTAGCTTTGGTGATTTAATTTCTTCTCGACACATAATTATCAAACCCTAAATAAAAGCATTCTACCTCTCACTATTATCTATTTCACTTCTGTTCAATTTGTAAAGAATCCTTTTTCTTTACAGTCGTATCTACTATGATAAGAAAGCGCTCTTAGTTCAGTTCGGTAGAACGTGGGTCTCCAAAACTCGATGTCGTAGGTTCAAATCCTACAGAGCGTGATTTTTTTCTTCTTAGATCGAATTAGAATGAAATAGATTCATTCAGTAACTTTCACAACAATCGAAATTTGACCTCCTGTGCTTATGAATTAAAGAAAGAAGGAGGTCAATCAAAAAAAAGAGATGTTAATTAATCAAAGGTCCAACTGATCACCACGCCTGTATTTTAAATATGCAGTTAGTAATAATCCAGCCAAAGATCGAAGTGGGTAGCTCCAGTAGACCCATAGATCATGGAACAAATAGGGTGGGTAGGCCTAAGCACCACACTACACGTATATACGCGAACCCCCCTCGTTACCGTACGTGCGACTCTCACTGCATACGGCTCGCACAAAGACTCCTAAATCCATCCTGAGCCCTTTCTTCCACCTCTCCTCTCCAATCCTCGATCAAACTTGTGTTCCCCGGGCGCTATGAAATGGGGGTCTTTCCTTCGCAGATTCAGATCCAACCAGCAAGGCATACGGTCTTGGACACTTAACCAAGCTCTTGATGAGCGGTATCTACCTTCACCTTATTCTGCTCTCCTTAGCCTCCGGCTTGGGCATGGTGAAGTAAGGGGTCAGTGAGATCGACCCCGATCAGTGCAGTTAGATAGTTAGAGTTAGTAGTTTCTTCAACAATTCTAAAAAGAGGAGTTGCTCTTAGAGCTAGGGAGCGAGTGGAATAAACGAGTTCAATACGCTGGATAAGAAGCGTAGTATACGAAGCGATCACTAGATCGAAGGAGTGTAATAAGTAGAAAGTGGGTAGCGAGGAAGAAATCCAATAGCCTGCTCACAATTCAACTTCCTATTCAAGTGAATCCGCCTAGAGCGAGCCAGGTGTGGGATCTTTCCCCATAGCTTTCTTTCTTTATTCTTTATTGCCTGATCTTTCTTTTCGTTGTTGAATCTCTCTTTGATTAATCAATGTGTGATATTCCAAATCCTCATTACTAATGGAATCCAAATGATCTCTGGATTGATCAGAAGATCCTCCGCGAGCAAGGAGCGAGCTAAGTAAATATTACCTGAAATGAGTGAGATTCTATTATCTTTCCTTTGTAGTTTTTGTTTTGTCATTTTTTTTTCCTTCTTCTCTATGATCCCACTCTTCTATTTTCTTCACTTACACCTTACACTTCAGCTGAGTCTAACGAGGCTCAGGTGCAAAGCCTTCCACTGTGGACCTTATCCAAACTCCCAGCATCAATGATTATCTTTGCACTGGTCAATTCCGACATAGCTTTTGAATACAGCCTTCCTCGATTTCCCAAAGAAAAGAGAGGGCGCTCTTCTAATATTTAGCTCCTAGCTGCTCTACCTCTCTATTTTCTTCTCACATTCTTCTTTTTGGTACGCTGTTATGGGCAGCTCTGGTGCTCGATCTTAATAAATTACTGACAGACACTCCGACACTGTGACAATGTAGATTCCACGTGGACACATAATCAAGGTATGGGAGTAGGTATGGGGCTATGACTAGGTTTATCTTAATAATATCTGATTACTCTCACTCGATATCTTTACTACGGTCGGGCTATCGAACACGGGGTCAGAAGTGAATTACGAGTCGGACCAATCTGCGAATCGAGCGAGCTCCCCTTGCATGAAATGATGTGGTGGTAAACCTCTCATTCTAATTCAGTGCTCTCCGAACCGTGCGGGAAGGTTTCCCATCACACGGCTCACCAACTTGATCTTCCGTGGGAACCGTATGTCCGAACATGCCTGGAAAAAAAGGTAAGGCCTCGCTTTCCTTTGCCACTCAAGTGTTCGAAGTATTTTTCCTTTTCAATATTTTTCTATTGGAGCTTCCCTCATTCCTTTTATCGAACATAATGATGTGAATCGAGCTTTAATGAGTTCTAATATGCAACGTCAAGCAATTCCTCTTTCTCGCTCTAAGAAATGCATTGTTGGAACTGGGTTGGAACGACAAACAGCTCTAGATTCGGGGGCTCTTGCTATAGCCGAATGCGAGGGATAGACCAGGAAAGTCGTATTGCAACTATGCCAAGCAAAATATTGATTCTAATGCTGATCGAAATAATCTACTTTTTAGGGATGAACCTAGCATCTAGGCGATGAAACTTAAGATTAAGTTAGATTTATTATGTGGTATTATGAACCCCTCTGCCCTAAGAAAGAACTTTCATGAATAATAGACTACCCACATCATCCCATTTCGGTAGGGACAAAACTCGCAGCGATTACAGTCTCTTTCCCAGGGTCAGGCTACTCTAGAAGATCAGCAGTCTAGCCCAGTTGCTTCCCTTCCAGATGCTTCCTCAAATTCTGGATCCCGCTCTCAGCTTCGTCGATCCTCTCAAGTTTCTTATCATGTTGAAGGCTTATGAATCGTTTTCCCCAAAAGATCGAGCTTACCTCATCTCAGTTCAATCTTCTCATGAACCTGAATCATTTGCTGAAGCCTCCAATCATTCTTCTAAGCGAGGAAAATGCCTCTCTAAGAGAAAAACTTTTAATTCTCGACAGGGAAGCCCCATAAAATTTTTCTTTGTTGTGTTGCTGTCGTAAAATAGCATTCTTCGTTCCGTCGTCGATCTTCCAATTTCTTCCGGTATGCTGCTCTGCCAGGACAGAACAAAATCTTGAATTCCCGGGTTTCCTTTGCCAATAGACCAATCAATGGTGCTCTATCGGAAACAAGATTCAGTCGCTACAAGCCAAGCCCACGGCGGAGCACTCCTAAGGCTTGGTGAGATAGGTTTAGTGAAAGCATCTCCCGCTGAAGCAATTGTAGCAGCTCCTGCGCTGGTTAATATTGCCAGATATGATATAGTCATTTATGTGTCGGAGTGCCTACGTGGTTTTAGAGCGTGCGCGTTACTATATCAGTAGAATATTCGAGTCTGCATCGGGCTAAGCATAAGTAATAAGACTATCATTTTGCCCTTGACAGGCACTCTAGAACCTGCCAACGCTCATGAAAACCCGGGTCGGTCAGTCCTCCATTCATCCGACCGGAGGTATGGATAACGAGGCCACCTTCACAACCTTCTCCCTTCTGTCCCTATGTTGGAATAAGGTAAGGCGATTTGCTTGAGTTGCTCAACCGCCCCTTAGCCTGGTGCTCATGACGTGCTAAATCAAGCACGGCACACTTTCTATATCTCCTCCGTCTACAAGGTAAACAGCTTAGCTTAGAGCACAGCGTGTTCGCCACCACACTGGCTGGATGGTGCATTGGCCTTACCGTAAGAAGTTCGAGAGCGATATATCTCGTGACATGCTACGCGTGGCATGTTTTTTAGAAAGTTCGTATAACTTCAAAAGAATCATTCTTTATGAATCAAGTACCATTCAAACAGCATCTCGGGAATTGTTTGTCGCTTCGCACCTTCACGTTTTCTCCGCTCGGGAGAGGAAAGACCGGGAAGCATCTCCTGCTCAAAAATTCGAATATTCTTTTATTTTGAGAAGGCTTCCGTCTACTAGTCAAGAAAATACGATTGAAGCCTCTCACAGGTCCTACCCGATATGCCCTTAGGCACGGCCACACATAACATAGAAATCACACTTGGATAAGGGTGGACAATTAGCTAGAGCAGCGGGTGCTGTAGCGAAACTGATTGCAAAAGAGGGGAAATCGGCCACATTAAAATTACCTTCTGGGGAGGTCCGTTTGATATCCAAAAACTGCTCAGCAACAGTCGGACAAGTGGGGAATGTTGGGGTGAACCAGAAAAGTTTGGGTAGAGCCGGATCTAAGCATTGGCTAGGTAAGCGTCCTGTAGTAAGAGGAGTAGTTATGGACCCTGTAGACCATCCCCATGGGGGTGGTGAAGGGAGAGCCCCAATTGGTAGAAAAAAACCCACAATTGCTGGTCTAGCTCTTGAATTCGACTTTCAACTTGCTCTTAGAGAGAGGAGGCATAAAGTAGCTAGAGTACGCTTTCTGCTTTAGGCCCAGCCGCTAGCCTAACTAACTAACCCTTGCTTTGGCTAAGAAAGTAGCTCTTAGAACGAGGGATAAGTCTCAGGAGTGGAAAGATCAAGAAGTTTCGCTGGTGAAAGCGAAAAGCCTTGCTTCGCTCTTTCTCGCCTAACTGAGAAAGTAACTCCCTGCCTTCGGGCCATTCTTCGGAGTAAGGGAAAGGAATATCAAAACCTAGGTCTCTTTGAATCCGATGTCGGAATAAGAGATGAAAGCTTGTTAGCAGTCTAGCGATCCTACGCTCATTCCAGTCAGTGCAGTCAGTCCAAGCATAGTAAGAATAAGTAAGGAAAGTCACTAGGGAAGTAGGCTATACCCTAAATATTGTATAGGCATTTTGCTTTTGAAAGTAAATAGAGTATCAAGTAGAGAACAAGTGCGTAATCCATAGTCTGCACCGAGCTAAGCAAAATATTGTACGGTAACCCTATATCAGTAGTCAATAATAATCCGTAATAAGGGTTTTAGAGCATAAGGCTCTAAAAGCTTTTGAAAGCTCTTGAAAATGTCTTGTAGTTCGACTCGCGAACGATCAACAAGTGAAGGACCGATCCTTTTGCGCCAATATTGTTGCGAGACTGGTACTTGGCGGTTTACGAGCAACAATTTGAATACATAGTAGGGCCCCAGAACGCTAAAAGGTCTTTTTTATATTTACTTAAAACTATACTGAACCACCTACCTATTCATTTTTTGGCGTTGTCCTGACACTGATGAGCATCACTTTTTGTTGTCTTCGTCCATCTTTTTTTCTCCCATGCTTTTCTTTGGTCAACAACCAACCAAAGTGCTCTACACTTCTTCACTACTCATACAGGCTTGACGGAGTTAAGCCTTCTTAACTCTCTCACTAAGGGCTTCTATTCCAATAAGCCTACTTATACGTTCTATCTGAGCCTAGCTTCCAAAGCCAACTCATTCTCAGGGACGGGATAACAAGAAAGGATGGGAAAGAATAGAGAGTGCTTGCAAGTCGGAGAGTTATTTATTTTAATTCTAGTGATAACTTACATTCTCAGGTGTAGGGGTTGGGATATACCGAACTTAGCTGATCTAATCATAGATTATTTTAAAAATTCGCTCATGATCAAGTTACAACCTAAGATCTATGACCATATTATGTTAACTGTTCGTATTTCGTTCATTCCATCGGTATGCTCCCAGGTACCTATAATTGTGATCTGTTTGCCAGACACACCCGCAAGGAAACCCATCTCGAAACCAGCGAGTTGCCTAAAGCCTCCCTTGTTGTCTTGCTTGCTTTCGGATAAGAAAGACTAGTCACTTTAACCTACCTTCCTAGCTTTAGTTGCCTGTGAGAGGCTTCAATCGTATTTTCTTGACTAGTAGACGGAAGCCTTCTCAAAATAAAAGAATATTCGAATTTTTGAACAGGAGATACTTCCCGGTCTTTCCTCTCCCGAGAGGAGAAAACGACTTCGTTCCTATTTATTAGCCTTCTTTCTACTTCAACATCAACTTCGTTAGCTAACTAATTGATCCTCGCCCATCTTTGGCTGCCTGTTAGGAGGATTATCCTCCTTTGGTCTATAACTACTTTACTTTTTTTTAGAGCGGGGGCTCTGTGCGGTATTTTTGATGTTTATGTCTGTATTTGTTCTGTAGTTGGATCAGCCGTTTTCCTTAGTATGTCGAGGGTGGATTAATGAATGACTACTTTAGCTCTATCGACAGAGGCCCCCATCTAAAGTTCTAACCCTTGCTTCAAGCTCTGCTCTGGGAGAATGGCCCCACCCGATGTGATCGACATCGCATCTCGACCTGTTCGTGCTGCGTAGCCTTCTTTACTTTACGGCCTTTTGATTATGATGCATCATGAACGTGCCAATATGTGATCGGGGTGAGCGGTGGTTAGCGATCAAGTTGGCAAGTCAGGGATACAGGATGGATTTTTCCAGGGTATGTGAACTTCCTTATATATTCAGGTGGTGGTAAACCTCTCATTCTAATTCAGTGCTCTCCGAACCGTGCGGGAAGGTTTCCCATCACACGGCTAACCAACTTGATCTTCTGCGGGAACCGTATGTCCGAACAGGCCTGGAAAAAAAGGTAAGGTCTCGCTTTCTTTGCCACTCAAGTGTACGGCATTTGCCGTGCTTAGACCCCTTCTTCCCTTACCTAATAAAAGAGTCCACCGCCTGCCGCTCCTCCCCTCTTCTCTGTTGAGTTCATCTCGTAGAGGGGAGCTGTAGTTCAATAGTATGGGTATTTATCCTTAGAAGTGGGAGGGCGTGCTAAAGCCATAGGGGTAAGCTCCCACAAGGATTGATAATAAGCATAAATCAGGCCTTCTGCGGAGATAAAAGGAAGATTCTTTATAGAAGATTCTCTTTATTCCCACCTCAAGCTCGGTCATTGGCTGTCATGAAGCACAATCAACCTCTCTACCTTAAGACTTCTAACATGGTCGATTCTAGATAGAGCAGTCAATCGAAGGTGTTGTCCCACTTGAACTCAAATCTATCTAACCTTCAATCCAGCCAGCTCATAACAAAATGTTAGACCAATCTCAGGGCTGACACAACCGAATTGGTTGAGGAAAAGGAAACCCCAGCGACCAAGCACTCCCGCCCCCAAAAGCGGAGACCGAAGGAAGGGTAGGGTTTTCACTTCCACGTCCCAGCTCATCGAAGCTACCGCGTATCGATTGAAATTTCCCTCCTCAGCCGGAGGCGGAACCGGCTCCCCCCGAACCATCCTCGGAAGAGTAAGAAAGGAGAAGGGAACGGGAGTTTCTCGCCTCCAAAGAGTATAAAGAAGCGGAGTGTCACCCCAACACGGGTTAACCGAATCTCCTGCGACTTCGTCCTCCCCTTTTGCTCATAAGTAAGCTCTTCTCCACAGCGTATTTTGACTCTTACCTTCGCTTCTTTCATTCGCTTTTTTGTTTTTGAACCTTCTGTCTGATTCAATATGATGCTTTCAAATCCGCTTAAAGATTACTTTGGTGTCAATTAGTATAGGGAAGTGTCTGTAAATACTGCATATTTGATTCCATCTATAAATCGATTTTCTTCCCTATGAGTTAAAGTTTCAATAAGAATGCTAGTTCATACTGTTCATTATGATATGAATATACCACATCAATTCGTTATGTATGGATGATGTTGTTTCCCTCTCGACTTTGGATCTTAGCACCCAAAAAGTCTGTCTGTACAAACGATCTAGGCCTGTATTTGGAGTTTCCCTGGGGTTGGTAAGGCGAAATGAGGCCACCCTAGCCTATTGAGTGCTCTACCTCGGGCCATCGACATCATACGCTCTACTGAAATAGATTTCGCGGAAAACCAGCTATATCCGATCTTGGTTGGTCCCGCTGCGGCCTCTGAACGGCCATCCCATCTCATCTTGATTTGGCTATACTTGTATGTAGTCAGCCATGTTAGCTCCATATGAGAGCCTTTTAAATAAAGGCTAAAAAGGCACTCATCAGTCAGCTCGGTCCCTTTCCTCAAGACAGAGACGAGCTGACTAGGACCATAAGGTTAAGATAGGGCTAGGCTTTCTCTCATGGACCTTTTTATATTATATTATGATATACGACCATTCGCCTTTTCATCACTTTGGCCTGGAGCCAGTCCAGGGTGTAGGCTTGCTTCGCATAGGCTCGGGTCAGTGGTAACGCCCTTTTTTGCCAGGATGTCGCATTGCATTTGCTCGAACTCGGGAAGCATCAAATTTGATGACTTATTAAGGGAAAGACGAAGTAAGAGCATGCTATTGGAGACGTTGCAACATATGTCGGGAAGGCCTCCGTTGATTGTGTATGAACAAAATACGAATCCAAAGGCAGGGTAAGAAAGGGCTTCAGGTTGCTAAACACCATTCGTGGCATTCTTGCCTTGGCTGCAATCAAAAGGTGGCCTTATTTCAATTTGACGTGAAGAATAGAATGCCTTTCAGCAACATAAGGGAAGGGGGCAAGAATAAGTTTCTATTCAGCCTCGAGAGAAAATAAAAGATTAGTGAGGTAAGGTCTATAGACTGTAAGGCAGAAGGCTTGAAAGGAAGAATTGCTTTAGGTTTGGGCTAAGGTCATTGCGCTCCTGCCACCTCTTGGCAAAGTAAGCTGATGGGCAAGCCCCCTCCTGTCGCAATGGTGTGGGGCGTCAGAGGCTGTTACCCCGTGGCCAACTCGAAGGGGCTGAAGTTCGACTTGCAGTGCACTCATTCCCATTACGAGAATGAAATGACACCCCAGCTTGACTCGAGACCAAGACTCCTTACAACTCGTACCAATAGCGGCACTGAGCGGCCGGAGATTGATTGAAAAGGCAGGCCCAGGGAAGAATTGCAGGAAATCATTCGATAACACTTCTTCCTATTTCTTTCTCAATGATATCCGACGATCAAGACAATTCCCGTGAAACTCTTTCATTTCATAAAAGTGAATTCTTATTCTTACGAAGAAAATAGCATTTCCTATTGATTTGTCCCCTGGACTGGACCTATTCTGATTCTGAATTATTTGTCGCTACGTTGTTCCCAAGGACTAGCAAAATCGAAATAGCAAAATTCTTGGGTCATCTCAATGGGGCTGGCCTTACTTAAATAAATAGGAGTTCCTGCTTCTAGCTAGCTCAATCAGTGCGTTGGAGTTCCGTTCTTTCAATCTCTCCGCCAGGGAAGTGCTCTTCGGGCTGAGGTCCAATTCATCTCGTAGGCTTATTGTAGAAAGGAAAGTAGCAGCCTATTACGTTTTTTCAGGCCCTTTGATATGTTATTAGTCAAGCGCTAGCACTCCGGAAGGAAGGCGGTAGGTGGGCTTAGATAAGAAATATAGGAATTTCTTCTCTATATCAATCCTTCGATAAAGCAAGAGACGACTATAAAAAAAACTGACTTTTCCATTTACCGGAAGAAAGGTCGTCAAACTGAGCATCTGAATAAAAAGACTCAGTCCCCGTGAACGGCCTAATGTCCGCCGCCTCTAGCCGATGCGCACTATAACGAGTTCAAATGCATTCCTTTCTCCATACCTCCTACCCTCTGAACTTCCTGGATTGAGCTGGTCCAAAGTGTTTCCGGCAAAACTAGGAACGCGCATCAAACCTGTAGGTCCAAATCTATGGACTCGATTTGTCACTCGAATAGGGTTAACCCGAAAAACATCTACCTTGGCAATGTCATTGAATGATACATTCATTGCATGGAATGCCATACTCAATTGTCAGCGACTGGGGACCCGACGTTGTGGTGAGAAAGCATGGGGAGCGAATAGGATTAGATACCCTGGTAGTCCATGCCGACCATCACCAGATTCAATAGCTGCTCCTAGCCCGATTCCAAGACCTGACTAGGTTTGAAAGTTCAAGCAGCCTTGATCAACTATAGGAAAGTACCAGTTTTCCACAGTGACAAGGACTTCGTGCGAAAGCATTGATTTCCGGTCTCATGGTGGCAAAGGCTGGTAGATTTGATCGGATCCCGGACACGCGAGAGCCCAGCCCGGGAGGAATGCATGGTTCCCTGGCACTTCATGGGACGGACGTTCGCAGTCCTCCTCCATCTAATCTAACCCTACCTCATTCGCCCTGGCCTGCCGGTATAATAAGAGAATGAGGGATGACTTAGTTGTAGAGGGCGACTGAAAAGGAGGCTCGACCCACAGGGAGAGCGGTGAGCGGAGAGAGAATGTGAATGAAAAGAGTAAGGGAAAAGTCATCTCATGACTGGAACTGGCTCAAGGCAAGGGAAAATTGCTCTTACTTCCCGAAGGGAGGTTGAAAATCTGTTACAGAAAAAGCTGCTCTTCTTTCATAAGCAAATGTACTTGGTGCTTTCGTGGTTGCGCTTAACCAGATCCAAAAGGGGAGAGGACACACACTGTTCGGTGAGTGAAAGACGAGGAAATGCCGATTCCAGTGTCTCCTAGGAGGCGCCATGCGTCGAGTATACACCCGGTACCCAGATTCCTTAGGGTACGCCCCCTATCGCCTTTCATTCGGAAAAGGAATTATCTACACTGGCTCCAGTTAGCCGTGAAGTACGCTGATACCCCGGTGAACCAGAAGAAATTCCCGTAGTTGCATAAGGGGGATGTTGAAAACATTCCAGCAGATAGTATGTAATACTCTTATCAAAATGAGCAATATACTCTTTCTTAGTTTAGGGCAGAAACATACTCAAGGAAAGCAAAGCTAACCCTAAAAATGGAATATTACCTCAGCTCAAAGGTTGTTTACTCAGATATTTCTTATCAAAGTGAGGGATTCGTTTCAGGCGAAATCAAATCAGAAGCAAAAAGAAAATTAGGGTGAGCACCTCCGATATATAATAAGACTAGGAACACGTGGATCATAGGTTTGGTATGGGAGTGATAAATATTCGCCCCATACCTACTCCCATCCATTTAGGCCGGCTAGGAACACGTGGATCCAGGGAACCTGGCTCGGGAACGGTGGATACTTTTCCGGGTAGAAGGTGACAACCCTAATGAATTGACTATGAAGGTGTCTCTTAGCTACATCAGCGCTCAAATTCCTTAATCGTTATTGCTTGGTCTAATTCCACGCTTTATGATGAAAGGGGAGTCGGCGTGGCGTAAAGTGAAGATTGGGGGGAGTAGAAAAATTCCCTTATAGGGTATTCCGAAGGTGTAACCTAGGCAACGAAAAAGGGGGATTTGCCACATCGTTGAGTGATCTTTAAAAAGGTTTGCCTTTCCCTCACCGTAATTGCCTTCCCGCTTGATATTTCATTTTTCTTATCTCATGCAATTAAAGGGAACAAGACTGGAAAGCCTAAACTGAGCCCGGCGGGGGAATGCTTACCGATACTAAAGCCGTTCGCTCGTCCCTCTTTCCTTTCGAGGAGAGTCGGCCAAGTAACGATAATAAGAAAGACTAGGGTATAGCTGTTTAAATCCCCGGTTGAAATCATCCAACATAAAATTGTATAAGACCTTAGTGATTAACCCAGCGTGTGGGATCCCTACTTCCGTAATAGAACAATTAATTCTATTTTGGTCATAAACTGGTATCTTTAAAAAGGATGAAACTAAGGATATTACGTAGCTATCACGCACCAAGGGTGCCAGCTTTCGTAAAATTCTTTTATGAGAAATAGTACCTTGTGAGGGTGCTAGATTCAAGATGAAAATAGTTCTAATCTTCCCCACTCCACCTAATTTGGCAAAGAACTCACGGCGATCTCTAGGAAAACCACACGGCTGCTCCTGATTCGTTCGGATCCTCCCACATGTTCAATCTTTTTTTAGCGGTTTCCCCAGAGATCTTTATCATTAATGCAACCTTCATTTTGCTCATTCATGGAGTTGTATTTAGTACCTCTAAGAAATATGATTATCCACCATTAGTCAGTAATGTGGGTTGGCTTGACAGGAGATAGACACAGGCGGTAGAGGGGTCCCCCACTTCGATTCCCGCCCCGTTAGCATCTACGATCCTAGATAAGGGATTAGTCTATTAGGTCTTTTCGGTCCGGAGTTGGCTAGTAATGGACCTACTTACCTTGCTTGTAGACCTGCTGCGGAGCTAACCCTTGTTCTATTGGTTTGGTGGTTGCTACCAAGACGATTTCTTTATGCCCATCAAAGGACCTCGAGATGCTAATCCAAGAAAAAGGATACGAGAAAACCCTAAATACAAATCTAGGGAAACTGGATTTGATTCTTCTCACTATAGCTTCAGATTGGCTTAGGGTTGCCTGAGTTTGTCTCCTTCTAGCCTGTTGTTGAAGCTGCCTTTGGGTTACTGCATTTGTTCCCTTCCACCTTAGTCCGGGTGCTCTATATCCAAGATTAATAATGGTCTGGCTAGCATCAATTGTTTACCTAGGATCATGTGTGACTCTATCCCTTAACCCAAACTACATTCAAATAGAAATATAATTTTAGAACTTAGTATAGTAATTAGACACAACAATTGGACAAAATTTCACATACTTACCTTCTCTATGACTGTCCCTGATTCACCAAATAGTATTCCAAATCCAGCAGTTCTAGGCCTAGGCCTTCCACCTAAATTTTTAAGAATTTGTTGAGGAGTCCTTGATCTTTCTTTTGTAGTTCCAGATTGTTGTGTTCCTGATCCACCATCAGTAGTAGTTCCAAAATTTCTTTGTGTTGTAGATCTTGTTGTTGCAATAGTAGCAGATTGTTGTACTGCAGATCCACCACTGGCAGTAGTACCAGAAAGACCTCCTGAAGCAGCTATTGTAGCCTGGGCATTTGCAGTACTACTCCCAGCACTAGCAGTTGAACTTTGCCTTTTCTAAAACACCCAGAATATAAAAATTCAGCAAAAGACTAAAAACACATAAAGCATAAGAAGTATTTGATTCTTACCAGGATTGCACAACCTTTCTTGTTATGCCCTGTTGTCTTGCAATGAAAACAGGTCATTGGTGTCCCCTTTCTTAATCTCTTAACAAATTTCTTTGTAGGTTCATCTTGAGCCTTTCTTCTATGCTTCTTAGGTCTATCAGGTATCTTAGTAATTACAGGAGGCTCAACTTTGGGGTTTTGAGTTGGAGGCCACATCTCCATGTTGGTCATAGATTGTATGTAACAACTGAATGCCTTGAGGTATGTTTCCTTCTTATACCAATGCTCAACATAGTCAGTAGTGTCATACCTTTTTAAAAAAATTACACAAAGTGTATGGGAGCA
Organism: Nicotiana tabacum; assembly: GCF_000715075.1. Lineage (NCBI taxonomy): Eukaryota > Viridiplantae > Streptophyta > Magnoliopsida > Solanales > Solanaceae > Nicotiana > Nicotiana tabacum. The sequence continues at coordinate 93,144,710 of NC_134096.1, read as the reverse complement.
GGGTATGCCTTTCAGCTGCCACATTCTACATGTGCACTCCTTCTTTACAAAATCAACTATGTGTTTGTAAATTCCATCTTGGATCTCAAATCCAGTGTCCCCATTCCATTTATATTCATGCTTGGAGGCTCTTATATATTGCTCTTCAATGTACCCCCAGTGCCATAGGAGATATATCAGAATTCCACTTTGTAGCAAATTCTCTCATATTAGTCATCCTCTCTATTACCTTCACTTTGATCTCTTCCAATATGGTTATGATTGACTTGTGCCTAGAAGTAAGTATCCAACTGTTGAAGGCCTCACACATATTGTTCTCCATAATATTACACTTACTACAGCATTTAAAAAATCCCTTGTACCGTGACTGTTTGGGATATCTAAGCAAGTCTTCTATTATCTTATTGCCACCCAATTCTGCCAACTCCTCTAGTTTAACCTTCAGAAATGCTTCAAATGAAGCTCTTGAACAACCCCAGAACTTCTTCCTTCTTTCCTCACCACCCCAGGTTTTCTTCCAGTTGCTCCATATGTGCCTTGCACACATTCTATGCTCAGCATTTGACATCAATTCAGATACATCTTGAACAAGTTCCTTGAAAAATAAAAATACACCGTTAGAGTTCATCCAATGCAATCTTAAATATTAAAGTAAAAAATGAGAATAAAACAATACACATACCTTCTGTATATCAGACATAATTGTTAGTCCTTCACCTTCAGATTCTGTCAGTTTCAAGTCCTCCATTAGATACCTAAAAAACCAGGACCAACTGTTCTTGGTCTCTTTCTCAACCACTGCCCAAGCCACAGGGTACATCTGGTTATTACCATCCTTAGCAATGCCATGACAATAGCTCACCTTTACACACTACCTTCAGAAATGCACTATCAAATCCAATTACTCTTCTACACCCTTCTAACCAACCTATTTTCAAAGTATGTAAACAAATGTATATCCCCACAAAGACCTTTTTACTAGGTTCTATTTCTTTTGAAGTCCTCACCACACCAGTGCTGCCTGGGTTAGTAATTCATATCATGTCAGCATAATCATAAATCCTAGTAAACTCCATTTTGTAATCACCTAAATACTTACCCATTACCTTCTATCTAGACCTGGCACATATTGTTTTTCCTACATACACACCATACTTAATCCTTATCAACTCTTGCAACTTCTTGAGCTTTATGTCAGGTTGATTAATGATCTTATCTTTGTAACATTTAACTATCCAAGTTGTGTTAGCAAGCTTGTTCCTTGTGACTGAAAAGCATGAATGGACAGGGTAGTATGTGTTAACAATGAAGTTCTGTGTGTGGCCCTGTAAACTACCTAAAATATATCATCTACATCTACTAGAGTTCAAACATCTTGCCCTAACCCTATTTCTCTCATTTGGTCTTAACTTTAACTGAACTCTCCTCTGTACAGCATAGTCTTGTAAAGAATATCTAAATTGTCTAACATTTTCAAATACCATTCCTAGTTGGAAAAAAATTTTCTTACATTTTGGGTCAAAGTAGACCTTTCTATTGTATCTTCTTGGAGGAAGGTTATGCACCTCATCATCTGCATCTGCATCTGCATCTGCATCTACATCATCATCAGTACTATCCCCACTCCCTGGATCTGAACTGTCTAGGTACTGCTCATCCCCTCCCAATTTGCCAACATATTTAGCAGTCTTGTCCATGTAAATGTCTTCAAATCAAGGGTCAATGCCTATATGGACACTAAGTAGGTCATCTACATTAACATCACTAGATCTCTCTTTCCAGTTCTTCTGATTTACTTTGGTCTGTCTAGCAGCAACAAGGTCAGCTTCTATATCACTTGTCTTTCCAACAACACCCTCATCAACATCATAAAGTGAGTCATCTGTATCCTCTTCAGCAGAAACACCCTCATATTCACCATCCTCACTCTCAGAATTACTCTCAAATTCTTCACAATCTGAATCTGTGGCTAGATGAAAGTTGTAGAACTCCCCTTCATCCTCGGTAGAATCTTCTATATTAGCAGCCCTCCCTTTACCCTTCCCCTCAGTGAAACAACCACTATTTATATTATTGGTAGCTGAGTTTGTTGCCCTAGCATTAGCTCTACTTGTTTGCCTTTGTGTCACTTCACTAAAGCCAGTTGTTTGGTCATATAGGATATCACTGGGGTCTACACCACTACTTAACATTTCATCCAATTCAATATCAACAAATGGTATATTAACAGTGTGACATAAATAAACATCAATAAAATCTCCATCATGAAGGTCTTTGCAGAATTCTAACACATCAGCATCATACTTAATAAATCGAAATGGTCCTTTTTTATTGACTCGACATGCGAATTTCTCCACATCTAAGTACCCCATATCATTTGCCCATTTATTGAATTGAATAACATGCATTTCATCAGTGTCAACAGTTACAATAGAAGGTCATGTTATATCATTTTCATACCTCATTAATGGGCCAGCTACCATTTGTCCCTGATGGTGAAATTGTAATTTCACAAGAACAGTCATCCTGCTTCACTACGCCTATGAAAATAAGATAAGATAAGTCCAAATCTGTAAAATATTCAAAAGAAAGAGACAATATTGTTTGAAAAAGAACAAGCAAATGCGGGAAAAGAACCCTAACTTTATCACTTTAAGAGACAAAAAATTTCGATATGATAAAAAGTCCTAATTTTTTATCCCTATATGCCAAATAGATGGAACCAAAAAACCCAGAGAAAAAATAAGAATTTAGTATGTTATTCCAAAAAGCCCTAATTTTAAACCCTAAATAACGAAAGAACCATTGCATGCATACAAAATATTATTCTACCATGACCAACTTCAATAACGAATAAAAATATAAGAAAACAACCAGAAATTTCATGAAAGACAATAATCAGACCTTTAATGACTTCTATGTTTCTGGTGGAGGAGAAAGGGACGGTACACGATTATCTCAGATTCTTATTTTGGGACCGATTTTGAAAGAAAAAGGCATAAACACAACATTCAGATGATCTAATGGAATCCTATGACAATGTTCACTCCATTTTGAGCAGACGAGTGAAAATGTTAGAGGGGAATTGAGAGAGACGAGTGAAAAAAATGAAAATGAAATTAGTGTTTTAGGGCAAAAATGAATGAGAAATATCGGTACTTAGTGTGTTGTCCCGCCTAACACGTGGCATGTTTTTATTCGTTTATTGGGTTGCCGCGTTTGTGAAATTGTAATGCACGCGCTATGAGCCATAGGTCGGAGATGTTTATTAGTTCACATATGTTCAAGTTTAAATGTTTATATGGGAATTTTGAAAGTTCATTTATCGGCATGACAATAGGGTACAAGTTTAAGTGGCTAGGAGGCCTTTTTGCCTTTAAAGTTTGTAATTTTCAACTTTAAAAAATTGAATTATTGGTTTCTTGGTAAAATAAAATTATGTTTGGAATAGTCAAGGACATAAATTATTGCAAACAATTAATATTGGACAGAGTTGCTGATTGATTCAGACACAAATATAATTGGACTACCAGTTTTCGCTCTTGATGGCTGTAGTAAACCTGTTTTGACTTCAGAGAAACAAACTGTTCTAGTAATACATTTTCGTTTTGGAATAAATACATGAAGTCATACGAAATGAATAAACTTGCAAAACACTGAAAATTGATTTTAAAAAAAAGGCACAAAACGAGTGAGAATGCTCTGGTTTATCTTTTAAAATAAACTTCAGCTAGTTCATATTCACGATTGATGTCCCCAGTGAAACTTCTTGGGTGCATTACATTCACTGTTCTGGTCAAAATTAAAGTAGACAAGATCAAAAGATTCGAAAATGTGCTTGGTGTATATATATATTATTGAAGCAAGATATGCTATTTTAATGAGAGATGTAATTTAATAGACTTATAAATCAAATTTATTTAAGTTTTCGTCAGCAAAATTATTTCGTATTTATGCTGATAAAAAATACTACTAATAGATATTCCAAAAAATAATTGAGGGGCACAAATTCGGACACCACCACTATAAGATATAAGGGGAAAAAATAATAAAATGCTTTCAATCTAGGTGGAATGCATATAATCCTGTTGATAAACATAGCTTTGTTATAAATATTTATCTAACTGTGGATGTCCATAACTCATAAATGAGTAATATTCACTATTATTCTTCATTATCTCCATAACTCCCACTAGTCCAATACTTATGGTTGTAACTCTCATACTTCCATAATCTCCCCCGTGATTAATGCATATTTATAGAATTCTTTTGGTATACCTCTATGTAGTACTATAAATAGAGGATGAGAAGTCATTTTATAATACACTTGAAAAAAGCTTGAAAGAAATAAGAAGCTCTCTCATCTTTTGCTCTCTATATTCTTGTTTCATATTGTTATTTTAAATTTACTTTCTTAACACGTTATTATAACGAATTGCTACTCTCATTTCCTAAAAGAAACGAAAGTCCTCCGAAGAAAACTTTGCATTACATCTCATTAAAGATATTATGGTGAGCACTAAGATGACACTATTTTGTCATTAATTTAGTCTTAAATGCATGAAAATGACAAAGGTAAATTTTTATACTGCAATACATAATTAACTTAATATTGCATCTGTCACGCCCCTTTTTCTCTCGAAAGTGGATTTCGACGTGTGACAATTCTTTTAAATGGTTATTAAAAGAAACGAATCGCCACCTAACGATTTTTAAGGTGCGTTAAGGCACATATTTGCAAATAATTCTGTTTGACTAGTCTACATCACCAAAGATCGGGTAAGGGCTCAAATTACCTTGAAGAGAAGGTGTTAGACACTCTTCAAGGTCCACAACTGTGGGTCCCGGCCGAACTCGGGATTTTGACTACTTATTAGCGCCTTTTTAGCTTTTGTTTTAGTCTAAAAGTATTGAATTGTATTCCCGAAACTAATGAAATTGTGCAAAATTGCAGGAATGCTGAAAGTTGGGCGCCCGAGATGAAATCCAACTTAAAAAGGAGCAGTCCAAGCACAAGGCAATAATGGGCACAGAAGCATACAATGTGAGGTCCGCAGAAGGAATTCTGCGGCCGCAAAAGAAATTGCGGACCGCAGAATTCAATCTGCGGCCGCAAACAAAGAAGAAACAATCAGCAGACAATTGTGCAAGTTGCGAAACGCACATGAATTGTACGGCTGTAAAGATGGGCTAAGGGTCGAAGATCAGAGAGTGCAAAAGGACCAAATCCAGGACCTCAATGAATTGCGGACCGCATGAGATTTGTGCAGCCGCACAAGATTGCCTTACGGCCGCAACCCTGACATCGCAGACCGCAGAAAAGTTATCGTGCGGCCGCAGTTCAGAAATGTGCGGCTCTAGCTCTTGCCATATGAAGAAGTCTGTGGACCACACATGGAATTGTGCGGTCGCAGAACCTCCCAAGGGGTATTTTTGTCCGGAATTTTCAGTCTTGTATAAATAGACGAGTTTCACAAAATTAGATCAAGTTTGAACCTTTGAAATTACTGTAGCCATTTTTCTTTACTATTTTAGGAAGTCTTACTTTGTTTTGGTGTATTTACAATAGATTTAATCACTTGAAACTTTCATTATGAGTTTAATTAGTCTTTCTTCTCTACTTTCTTCAAACTCAATTATGAGTAGCTAGATTTCTACTAGGGTTGTGACTCAATCCTAGTGTGTAAGCCTTATGTGTATCTAATTTAGTGCTTGTTTTTGATTGAGTGTTTATTATTTAGCTTAGTTCATGCTTTAATTGTGGAATTAATGGTTGCAAATATTAGTTCATGCCTATTTGACTTAGTCTCTATTTGAGAAAGAGAGACTTAGTCTAGGATAACTTAGCTAACAAGAAATTGGGTCAATTGAGCGATTGATTAACTCAATTAAAGGGTTCAACCTAGAGATAGTAATAACCCGACTTGAGCTCTTATCAACTGTTTTGGATGATACCCATTTGGTCTTGAGAAAGCCAAATTAGGCAAAATCACTCTTTGACCGAAAGGTACTGAGTGGGTAAATTAGAGTTGATAGCTATAATACACCCCAATCAACGAAACAAGCATTAAAGTCTTTAACCCATTAGGTAAACACCTAGGCAATGGTCACAGCCTTAGGCTTTTTTTCATTTGGAGAAACCGTAAAAATAATTTTTTCTAGTCTTCTTACTTTATTTTGCAATCAATAGAGTAAAAATTAGAAATAGAAAATAAATCTTATTGTGGAAGTACAAACTAGATAATCCAATCACTCACATTGAAATATATATCCCTAACTCCCATCTTAGCTCTCTGTGGATTCGACCCCGACTCTTAGTTGGGTTTCTATTATTGCAAGCGATCATTTCATACCTCTTTTGAGATGTGCTTTGAACGTGATCAATTTTTGGCGTCGTTGCCGGGGGAATTAAAAACAGTGTTAGCTATATATTTGGGAGTGTTTTTGGAGTATCTTCTTTTCCTTCCGTGTTACTAACTTGTTTGAGAAATCATAGGTACAACTGTGGCAAACAATGAGCTTGGAAATATTGCTTTGGGGGATGTGGACGTTGAGGATGAGCAAGTTGATGAGGTTCCTCTTGAACCTCAAGCCAATAGAAGAGGCTGAGTGCTTCATGACAATGTCTCCGTTCCATCCCCACCTCCACCACGAGCGGCTCCACCCCGGGTGTTACCCAATGAAGGATATGCAAGTGCAATAGTCCCTTCCCGATTACCTTCACAAAGAGTTGCATGACCATGGACAATCCATTACCGAATTGACTACCACCATGAACCAATTAGCAAAGGCTCAACTTCAACAAGTGCAAAATCCTAAGCAAGTCAATGCCATGGAGGGAGCTAACATGATGGTGAACAAAAGAAGGACCAAGGGTCCGCAAGTACAACATTGAGTGGAGAATTATGTACAAGAGGATAGTGGGTTTGATCAAGAAGATTCTTACAATGAACAAGAAGAGGAGGTGCAATATGTGAACAACTTTCAAGGGCAACGAAATAATTTCCAAGGCCCAAACCTCAAAACAATCAAGGCAATTGGAATTCTAACAACCAAGGAAATTGGAGTGGCGGAAACAATCAAGGGAATTGGCATAACAACAATAATCAAGGAAATTGGAGCGACAATAATCAAGGAAATTGGTGGGTGGGGGGTAATAATCAAGGCAGATGGAATCACAATCAAGGAAATCGGGGGTCGGGTTTTTAAAGGCCCCGATATATCAACAACTGAATAACGTACCTCTTTATCCTTCCCATGGTCCTAGTTCTTCAACCAATGAGATGGGGGGTATTGAGAACATGTTCAAGCAAATGATGGAAAAGAATGTCGATTCAGACGCCCAACTTGCCTCACACAACACATCGATCCGCAACTTAGAAGTTCAAATGTGGCAAATCTCTCAAGCTCTAAATTCTCGTCCAAAGGGGGCACTACCAAGGGACACGATGGTAAACCCAAAGGGTGGAAACAATACGAGGCATGCCATGGCCGTTACTACAAGAAGTGGAAGAGGTAGGAATGCATCCACCTCAAGTCAAAAATAACTTGTGGATGATGAGAAAGCGGAACAAGAAGAAGAGGTCCCGAACAATGTGGTGCAAGAAAATGATGAAGTTTGGATTGATATTGATGATAGTTTGGAAGAGACTCAAGAGGAGGTGAACCCGTATAGGGATCACATTATTGATATACTGGAGCCGATAGTGCAAAAGGCTAAGGCATTATTGCCTAAGCCTCCACCTCCATACTTCAAAGGCTTGCCAAACAAATTGGCTAGAATCAATTCAAAAATCTCATTCAAATGATGAAGAGTCTCTCAATCAATGTGCCATTAGTTGAAGCTTTGGAACAAATGCCTGGTTATGCAAAGTTTATGAAGGGTCTCATGATGAAGAAGCGGTCAATGAATTTTGAAACTATTAAAGGCACTCATCAAGTGAGTGCAATTGTGCATTCAATGACTCCTAAGTTGAAAGATCCTGGTGCTTTTACGATTCCTTGTACAATTAGAAGTGTCGAGTTTATTAAAGCTCTTTGTGATCTTGGGGAAAGTATCAATTTGATGCCCTATTCGGTTTTCAAGACCTTGGGAATTAGGCAACCAAGACCCATCTCTATGAGATTGCAAATGGATGATCGTACCATGGAGAGACCTTTAGAAGTGATTGAAGATGTCTTGGTTCGTGTTGATAAATTCATTCTTTCGGTGGATTTTGTCATTCTAGATTGTGAAGTTGATTTTGAGGTGCCGATTATTCTTATAAGACCTTTCCTTGCTACGGGAAGGCTCTTTGTGATGTTGAAGCCGTAGAACTCACTTTTCGGATGGGTGATGAAAAAGTGGTATTCCATGTGTGCAATTCCATGCGGCAACCAAATAGCAACGAGGTGTGTTCTTTTGTGGACTTGGTGACCGATGTTATTGTTGATGATACAAGTGTCATAATCAATGTTGGTGATATATTAGAGGTGGTCTTGCTCAACTTTGATGATGACGAGATGGATGGCTTCATGGAATGTGTGAACTCTTTGCAAGGAATAGGGTCGTACAATTATGCACCCCGAAAACTATCTTTGGATATTGAAAATAGGACAACTCCTCCTACAAAGCCTTCCATTGAAGAGCCTCCTACCTTGGAGTTGAAGCCATTGCCTCCACATCTTTGGTATGAATTTTCTTGCCCTTTTTCTACTTTACCGATTATTCTTTCCTCTTGTTTGAATAACGTGCAGGTAGATTCTACATTGGCGGTGCTACAAAAGAGGAAGAAGGCTATTGGGTGGACATTGGCGGATATTCGGGGGATAAGCCCTGCATTTTGCATGCATAAGATCAACTTGGATTAAGGCGCTAAACCATCTATTGAACATCCAAGGAGACTCAATGAGGCTGTACAATAAGTTGTCAAAAAGGAGATTATCAAGTGGTTGGATGATGGGGTTGTCTAACCCATTTCTGATAGTTCGTGAACTTTTCCGGTTCAATGTGTCCCAAAGAAGGGGGTATGAAGGTGGTCACCAATGACAAGAATGAGTTGATTCCTACAAGAACGGTGACCGGTTGGAGAGTGTGTATGGACTATCGCAAGCCCAACAAAGTCACAAGAAAGGATCATTTTCCACTTCCTTTCCTAGACCAAATGCTTGATAGGTTGGTCGGCCGTGCTATCTATTGCTTTCTTGATGGGTATTCGGGCTACAACAAAATCCTTATTACTCTGGAGGATCAAGAGAAAATAACCTTTACATGTCCTTATGGTACTTTTACCTTCAAGCGGATGCCATTTGGTTTGTGTAATGCACCGGCGACTTTTCAAAGGTGTATGATGGTTATCTTCACGGACATGGTGGAGGACTATCTTGAAGTTTTCATGGATGACTTCTCGGTAGTTGGAGATTCTTTTGATGATTGTCTTGCGAATTTAGATAAAGTGTTGGCAAGATGTGAAGAAACAAATTTGGTGCTCAATTGGGAGAAGTGTCATTTCATGGTCGAGGAAGGCATTGTCCTTGGCCACAAAATCTCAAAGAATGGAATTAAAGTTTACAAGGCAAAGATTGAGGTGATTTCTAAACTTCCACCTCCAACTTCAGTGAAAGGTGTGCGGAGTTTCTTAGGCCACGCGGGGTTTTACCGGCGCTTCATCAAAGATTTCTCTAAGGTGTTGAACACGTTGTGCAAGCTTATTGAGAAAGATGCTAAGTTTAACTTCAATGATGATTGCATGAGAGCCTTTGAATTGTTAAACTTCAAGTTGACAAACACTCCCATTATCACCGCTCCAAATTGGGGTGTCCCTTTTGAACTTATGTGTGATGTAAGTGACATAGCGGTTGGGGCTGTTTTGGGGCAACACATCAACAAGATTTTTCATCCGGTCTACTATGCTAGTAAGACCATGAATGGTGCCCAAGTCAACTATACAGTTACAAAAAAAGAGCTCATTGCCATTGTGTTTGCAATTGAGAAGTTTCACCCGTACTTGATGGGTGCCAAGGTCATTGTCCACACGGATCATGTGGCACTTAGTTATCTAATGAGCAAGAAAGATTCCAAAGCTCGATTGATGAGATGGGTGCTTTTATTGAAAGAGTTTGATATTGACATCCAAGAAAGAAAAAGGAGTAAAAATCAAGTAGCGGACCACTTATCTCGTTTGGAGGAGGAATGGAGGCTGCATGATGGACTTGAAATCAATGACTCCTTCGCTGATGAGCAAATCTTGGCCATTTCGATGAAGGAGGTGCCATGCTTCGTGGATCTAGCAAATTTCCTTGTGTGTGGAATCATCCTGGATGAGTTCTCTTCAAACCAAAGGAAGAAGGTCAAACGGGATTGTCAAGATTATTATTGGGATGAACCATACCTTTTCCGGATTTGTACAGATAGGGTGATTAGAAGATGTGTACCGGAAGAAGAACAAGGTGAAATTCTTGGGGCTTGTCATTCTTTGCCATATGGTAGCCACCATGGTGGAGCAAGAACGCCGGCCAAAGTGCTAATTTGCGATTTCTATTGGCCCACTCTTTACAAGGATGCAAGTGATTTAGTGAAAAGATATGATGAATATCAAAGGGTCGGTGGAATCTCAAAGAAAAATGAAATGCCCCTCACCACCATTTTGGAGATTTATATTTTTGATGTGTGGGGTATTGACTTCATGGGTCCTTTTGTGAGTTCTTTTGGAAACACCTACATCTTGGTCGCGGTTGATTATGTGTCTAAATAGGCGAGAAGTGTGGTGGCATTCTTGAAGAAGAATATTTTCACAAGGTTTGGTACTCCGTGAGCTATTATAAGAGATGAGGGGTCGCATTTTTGCAATAAGGCTTTTGACACTTTACTTAGCAAGTATGGTGTTACTTATAAAGTCACGACTCTCTATCATCCATAATTTTACGGTTAAGTGGAAGTCTCCAACCGGGAGATAAAGAATATTTTGTCCAAAATAGTTAATGCTAACCGGACGGATTGGTCCAAGAAGCTTGATGATGCATTATGAGCTTATCATACGGCTTACAAAACACCTATCGGAATGTCGCCATACCGGTTGGTGTTCGGCAAAGCTTGTCATATTCTGGTGGAACTAGAGCACAAGGACATGTGGGCTCTAAAGAAGTTGAATCTTGATTGAGATGTAGCCGCTAACTTGAGGGTTACACATCTGAATGAAATGGATGAGTTCTGGTACCATGCCTACACAAGTTTGTTCGTGTACAAAGAAAAGATGAAATATCTTCATGACAAATACATTTGGAACAAAGAGTTCAAGGTTGGCGATCTTGTATTGTTGTTCAACTCAAGGTTGAGGATGTTTCCCGGGAAGTTAAAGTCTAAATGGAGTGGTCCTTTTGAAATTGTGGGTGTGACACCTTTTGGTGCATTGGACTTGAAGAACAAAAACAATGAAGTATTCCGAGTCAATGGTCATCGAGAGAAGAACTATTTGGGAAAAGTTGGAGATGGCCACGTCGTGGTGGTGATTTATATCAACAGATGGTATTTTGCGTCGTGCCGCGATGTTAAATCAAGCGCTTCTTGGGAGGCAACCCATATTTCTTTTTCTTTTCTTTTCTTCTTTTGTAGTTAGGTATTATTTTTGTGCTAACTTGATTTGAAGTGTGCTATAGGGATGAGTGTGTCTTACAGGAATGGTGGACAGAAATCTGGCTAAGTGTTGCAAGATTTGCTAACCGCAGTTGAATGGTGTGGACCGCACATTTACAGTTGCTCCAGCAAAAGTGCTCTACGACTGCACAATTAACTTGCGGACCGCACAAGTGGAAGGTGGAATATACCAACTCTCTGAAGTTGGTCTGTCAAAAAAAGGGTCGATTTGCGGCCGCACCAGGAAATCTGCAGCCGCAAACAAAACTATGTGGACTGCAGATGGAGACCACAATTGAAGCCTCAGGTAACAGAGTGCGGACAGCACATTAAATTGTGCGGACGCACTCACCCATCTTTCCCTTGAGAACATCAAGAGTATAAATAGAGGGTTGGTGCTACTGTTACTCTTTACCCTCTCTGAGCAAAATCACAGTAATTTTTTGAAGTTTCTTGCTGAGTCTACATATGCATTCATACAACATCTTTGATCAATCACTCATCACACTCATTCATTTGGTATACTTCACAATCTTGTTAATATTTTTCTTTTAATTTGTAGCTTTTAAGTCAATTTTAGGCCATTTGTCAATAGAATTCAATTGTACATACTTGTGGGGGTAAATTTGTAGTGGATTAACTAGTACATGTTCTAAGGGGTTGGGTAAATGTATTCTCATGCTTTTATGATGTTAACATGTCAAAAATTGCACAAAAATTACAAACCCTAGATTGAAATAACTGATTGTTCGTATATTTTGAATTCTGCGGCCGCACCTGAAATTATGCGGTCCGCAGAAGTTGGCTATAGGTCAGTTTAGTTAAGAATGAGTCTGCGGCCGCAACAAAATTGTGCGGGCCGCAGAATTTCCATTGCGGCCGCAGAACGGCACTTTCACTGTCTTCAGAGAGTCTACATTTTGTGACATAGATATGCGACCGCAGGTCAAATTGTGCGGATCACAGATTCTCTATCATCAGCCAATTGACACATTAGCCAATTCTCAATCATCAGAGAGTTGGTACAATTTGAATCCCTGAGTTGCGAGCGCAAGTGAAAATGTACGGACCGCACTTCATATTTAAGGCCAAAAGAGAGAAGTGTGCAGTTCGCAAGGCCTCATCTGCGGCAGCAAAGAAAAATGTGCGGACCGCAAATCCTCATTCTGCAAGCACGATTTAACTGTGACCTTCATTGTGTTTTCTAGTGTTTTTCTTGTATATCTCATGTGTCTGATTGAACATTGAATTGCCACTAACAACTGCTTCTACTTGATAAAGATAATGGCTCGATCGAGAGGTAAGGGTGATACTGCTAAAGGGATGGGTGAACCTTCTAGGGGTCGAGGCAAGAGTGCCTTACCCCTCGGACAACAAAGAACAATCACAAAGAAACCTACAACTGGCAGAGGGAGAGGTGCAGACCTTTCCGAGACCAACTCTTATGTCCCATCTAGGGAAGTATCAGAGGGCAACTCAGCCTCTGTACAAGAGCGGTCGGTTGTCCAGTCAAGGCCGCCAGGGAGGTATCAACTAAGGGACGAGTCGTCCACATCTCATAGCACTTCCGAGGGCTTGGAAAGTGCTAGTCAGGCTTCTGAGTTATCTACTACACTTGTCCCTGAGGCACCAGATACATCAGTTCAGGACATCCCCGATGATAGCAGAGGGGGAGATGTTACAGTTGTATGCCTTGAAAGGATGAAGAAGAAAGAGGTTTGGGAGGACCGGGTTGTCAGCTTGGCCGCCTTCACCAGCTTCCGTCAATGGTGGCCAGTGATGTCGCTTACTCTTGAGCGGCAGTTTCAGTTGAAGGATCTGGATAAATATAACCCGGCAGTGATGAGACAGCTCAAAGAATGCAAGGGGTGGATGTGGTTCACACAGAGTATGGTGGATGCCAAAGAATATCTTGTCAGGGAATTCTACGCCAATGTGGCACATATCAAGAAGGGGACAAAGGTAACCAAAGTGCGTAACCTTAAAGTGAGATTTGATCAAAATACTCTCAACACGTACTTGGGTTTCGAAGATGTCGACCCGAAGGAATACTTAGAGAAGTATGCAATGGGAGATGCAGCCCGGCCTTGGTTAGCAGAGATTCTAGCAGCTCCTAGGCCACCACCACCATGGATCACAACAGGGGTTCCTATTCACAGGAGCACTTTGAGCTTTGAGGCAAAGAGATGGCAAACCTTTATCTACAGCAGACTGGACCCGAGCCAGAATAAGATCTATCTCCCGATTCCTCGAGCAGTTCTAGTTGCTTCTATCATGGTTGGGTACCCTATCAATGTGGGTGTCGTGATGTCGGCCAACATCTTAGTGATTGCTTGGTAAGATGACTCGACCTACCCGTATCCCAACACTATTACAGAGTATCTCACGGAAGCTAGGGTAGAGCCGAGGGATTATGATACAAAGGTGCAGCCGAAGAAGCCTTTCTCATGGTACTCACTGATGGATGCGAACAACCCTAAGAGAAAAGGTCAGTCGTCTACCACCACATGCCAATTTGATGAGCCAACAGCAGTAGTTGCGGAGGCAGTTGATATTCCATACACTTAGGCCGAGCCTTCCTCTAGTGTCGCAACTATGCCTCCACCATCATCTTCAATTCCTACTGTAGTTCCTGTCACAGGTTCCACCTCGGCTTTGAAGCCGGTGCCCATGCCTATTGTCCCACTTTCTGCGCTGCAAGTCTCTCAGACATTAGCGAGCCTCAACAACAGGATACAGACAGACACTATAAAGTTGTCTGACTTATCCAGTACTGTTGCAGCATAGTCTTCTGTTCAGGCACCTCAATTTCCCCCGTCAGTTGAAGAGACATTGAAGAAGCTACTGGAGAACCAGAACACCATCATGGCTACCTTGGTACAGCATGGGTCAGTGATCGAAGAGCTAGGAAATAAGAAAAGAAGATGAGAAAGGCCTATGCCTCCAAGAAGTCAGTGGACAAGCTCCGGAGACAGGTTACAAAGCTTGCTGCAGTAGGAGATATCCCTTTCGACATGTTGATTGACCCACACCCCTCAGGCCCAGATCCTGCAGCACCATCAACACCGGCGGCACCATTCGGCCAGTCTGAGGAGCTAGACTCTACTGCCGACACTGTCGAGGCAATGCGTCAGATGTTCACCAACCCAGTCACTCCCAGAGTTGAGGATGATGAGATCCAATTGGATGAAACTGAGGGCGGTGATATTGTTGTGGACACAGAGATGTCCAAGGAGCCATAGGGAGTTTTCTTCACTCTTTCCCCTCTTTTACTCTTATTTTGTTAAGCATCCGGGACAATTCTTATCTTTATTCTGGGGGGTGGAGTTTATTTAATCTTACTTGATACATTCTGAGACAATTGGCCTGTAATAACTTGATATCATTTTCTTTCTCTTTCTTATTCTGTATATATTCTCTCTTTTTCTCTCATTATGTATATTCAGTAGTTCTTGTTTATTAGCTTCTTTATTTTTCTTCCTTTGTGAGCTCTTAGTTTGAATTAGCAACTTCGTTGTTTATTTTAGTAGCTTCTTTTTATGTTTTAGTAGTTAATAAGCCTTTGGTTTTCTTAATGCCACGGTTCTTTTCAAAGGTAGTTGTTGTATGAACCGGGTGACTCGTCCCAACGATAGATGGCGTGACAACCTTCTTAAGGGAATGAGTCTGTTTTTGGTGTTTAGGTAATAATAATAGTAGTAATGAATAAAAAGACCTAATTGAGTAATGCTCGAAGAGTCAAACGTGTTTCAATTGGTACCAACACACTTACCTACGTGCTTATGGCTAAAAACAAGGTTTGAAAGAAATAGCTCTAGTTAGTGACTTTTTGACTCTTGAGCTGACTTTGGCAACCATCGAGTGGTTTAATTGAACCATAGTGATTTTTAAACTTGAATGTGGTCGTTGTGGGCCCTCGACTCTATCTTCGTTAACAATCTAGTTGCGTGAGAGGTGAGATGCTTTGTTGTTAGTACAAGTACTCGTGCGAAAGGTCTAGAACTTGCCCCGAATGTGTTTCAAGGCGAAATCCTAAGTTTTGCTTGGCTTGAGAAGTGATTGTAGGCTTTCCTTGGCCCGTTTGAGTTTTCTATTGCCTGCCAATATTGTGATACCTAGTCAACCTCGTTGAGCCTCGAGCCTTTCTCAATTAACAACCATGTTACAAGCCTTTACCCGTTTGATCGTGACCCTCTCTTGGAACCCGAGCTTTCATTAACTCTCTTGTGAAATAATTGGCTAAAAACATAAGTTTGGAGGAGAGACGAGGAGCTTGAAAAAGGTATCAAGGCACAAAAAGAGAAAAGAAATGATGAGAAGAAAAGGCAAGAAAAGAAAAATGCAAAAAGAAAAATATAAAATAGTGAAAAAGTGGAGGAGTTGAAGGGATTCAAAGAGAGGTAATGATCCCAAACATGAAGAATTAAAATAGGGAGAAAATGAATGTAATGATCAAGAAAGAGTGATGTTAAGTCTCTCTAGTTCCCCAAGAAAAATAAAATGCCTCAAAGAATTGGCCAAGTGTGAGCCGAGAAATGAAAAAAGGAGTGCTTAAGGAAAGGTGTAACCACTCACCCATATTGTATCCAAGCCTAATCCAAAAGCCTTCATTACATCCCGAAAGAAGTCCTATATGATTTCAGGCCGAGTGAGCTTATATTAGTGGCGATCTACATGAGGGGCAAGCCTATGGTACTCGAAGCCGTACTTGCGACATTCTCTTGAGAGAAATGAGTGAACATTTCATAAATTTTTGGATTGAGTGCTAAAATTCTTAAGTGAGCCAGGCAACCGGATAGTAGAGGAGGAAGAGTTTGGATTCCACCATGACCTACGTGATAGAGCAAGAGTCCTTATTAAGTAAAGTCAACTTTTGATGCTCAAATGTCACTTTAGAACTATATATGCATAAATGTTAAACTTGTCTCCTTGTTGATAATACATGGGTAGTGTAAGTAATTGTTGGTCCCAACTTATGTGTAGATGGCTCACCTTTGGCTCGCTGAAATGACCCATAACTTTTGGAGGTGGGAACTAATTTATTTGCTTGAGGACAAGCAAAGACTTAAGTTTGAGGGAGTTGATATGTGGAGATTTTGACTACTTATTAGTGCCTTTTTAGCTTTTGTTTTAGTATAAAGCATTGAATTATATTTCCGAAACTAATGAAATTATGCAAAATTGTAAGAATGCTGGAAGTTGGGCTCCCGAGATAAAATACGACTCAAAAAGGAGCATTCCAAGCACAAGGCAATAAAGGGAACAGAAGAACACAATGTGTGGTCCGCAGAAGGAATTTTGCGGCCGCAAACAAAGAAGAAAAATAGCAGACAATTGTGCAAATTATGGACCACAGATGAATTGTGCAGCCACAAAGCTGGGTTAAGGGTTGAAGATCAGAGAGTGTGCAAAAAGACCAAGTCCAGGACCTTAGTGAATTGCGGACCACATAAGATTGGTGCGGCCGTACAAGATTGCCTTGCGACTGTAACCCTGATATTGCGAACTACAGAAAAGAAAAGTTGTAGTGCGGCTGCAATTCAGAAATGTGCGGCCGCAAACCTCCAGCTCTTGCCATATCAAGAATTCTGCGGAGCGCACATGGAATTGTGCGGCCGCAGAACCTCCCAAGGGGTATTTTTGTCCGAGATTTTCAACCTTGTATAAATAGATGAGTTTCACAAAATCAGGTCAAGTTTGAACCTCTGAAATTACTGTAACCGTTTTTCTTTGCTATTTTAGGAAGTCTTACTTTGTTTTGATGTATTTACAATAGATTTAATCACTTGAAACTTTCATTATGAGTTTAATTAGTCTTTTTTCTCTACTATCTTCAAACCCAGTTATGAGTAGCTAGATTTCTACTAGGATTGTGACCCAATCCTAGTATGTAAACCTTATGGGTATCTAATTTAGTGCTTATTTGTGATTGAGTGTTTATTATTTAGCTTAGTTCATGCTTTAATTATGGAATTAATGGTTGCAAATATTAGTTCATGCCTATTTGACTTAGTCTCTATTTGAGAAAGAGAGACTTAGTCTAGGATAACTTAGCTAATAAGAAATTAGGTCAATTGAGCGATTGATTAACTCAATTAAAGGGTTCCACCTAGAGATAGTAATAACCCGACTTGAGCTCTTATCAACTGTTTTGGGTGATACCCATTTGGTCTTGAGAAAGCCAAATTGGACAAAATCACTCTCTGACCGAGAGGTACTGAGTGGGTAAATAAGAGTTGATAGCTATAATACACCCCAATCAATAAAACAATCATTAAAGTCTTTAACCCATTAGGTAAACACCTTGGTAATGGTCACAGCATTAGGCTTTTTTATCCATTTGGAAAAACCTTAAAATTAATTTTCTCTAGTCTTCTTCCTTTATTTTGCAATCAATAGAGTAAAAATTAGAAATAGAAAATAAATCTTATTGTGGAAGTACAAACTAGATAATCCAATCACTCACATTGGAATATATACCCCTAACTCTTATCTTAGCTCCCTGTGGATTCAACCCAGACTCTTAGTTGTGTTTCTATTATTGCAAGCGATTGTTTCATACCTCATTTGAGGTGTGCTTTGGACGTGATCAGCGTCTCGGTCGAAGTTTACGCTATGTGGATTATTGAGTTATAATTAAGCTAAGTGGTCACAAAAAAAAGGATATGGAAGTTTGAAGGTCTATTGTCACAAGAATTAAACTATATAAATAATCAGTACAAGTCTTAGAGGTTACAGGGATACAACTGCGTCGGTCTATATTTAATGACTAAGTGTGAATAGCAAACATAAAAGGGAAGGGGGTCCTAAGTTTTTTAGCCTAAAGATCACCCCATGCAACATAAATAATACTTCGCAACTCCCTTAAGGTAGGGGTTGCTCATATTATTCAGGGGGCACAGACTATCATATCCTGCTACCCGATTACTAAGTTGAAGTTGTTTAACACCTAGGTAATGGTCACAGCCTTAGGCTTTTTTATCCATTTGGAAAAACCTTAAAAATAATAGAAGATTTAAACTAAATTAGTACAAGTTTTAGGGGGTTACAACTGTGTCGGTCTATATTTAATGACTAAGTGTGAATAGCAAACATAAAAGGGAAGGGGGTCCTAAGTTTTTTAGCCTAAAGATCACCCCATGCAACATAAATAATACTTCGCAACTCCCTTAAGGTAGGGGTTACTCATATTATTTATGGGGTACAGACTATCATATCCTGCTACCCGATTACTAAGTTGAAGTTGTTTAATTAAAGGCGCTCTAATACAATTCTAAGTCGTGTCCTATGCGTGCACTACCCATCCCATGCCTATGGTTGAGGAGGCTTTGGACCTACTATTTAGGTGGTTCTAGACTCTCCTTAGGCTGCACAAAATGAGAAAACTAGGTGTGGAATCGAAACAAATAGGACTACACATAATCAACACCAAAGGCTCAAGTTCACCTCCTCATATAGACACAAATGCACGTTGTCAATTAGTCAGACAGTTATAACTTATACTAGCGATGTTCAGATTATTTAAACGGACAACTATAGATAGGCAGGTTTGGAGTAAAGGCATGTTAAATTGTTCAAGACCTATAGGCATAGCTTCTAGGTGATTCTAATTTTCAGCGTTGTATAGGTAACATTGCAGATTTAGGCTAGCGGATTTGTATATTAAAGGCGTTACAGGTCCTATAGATGTAATCTTTACTTGTTTGGACAATGAGGCAGTAAGACTGTATGAAAACTCAGAGTTTACGACATTGATTTTATAAACATGTTGTCTAAGATTAGTAACAGTATCATATAGGCAGGATTTCTAACGGTTGATAATTGAAACTGGTTTTATAACACTTTATCCCTATAGGCATATTTTCTAGGCGAGCAATGTGATAAGAATAGCAATAACAACAGTCAATTAATCAATTAAGGTCCTATGGACATGATATCTAAATGGATATTAATAGGAGCAGGTCTATATCACTTAACGCGATCCTATAGGCATGATATCTAACACATGACAATAGAGCAAATTGAAAAATAACCAATGATGTTTGAAGTGAAGCACATGACAATAGACAATAGAGCTATCTAATATCATGTAGAAGTGAAGCATGTAAACGAGTGAAACACTTAAATTCTTATAGGCACGTTGTCTATGCGCAACAAGTCCAATTTCAGACCTTATAGGCATACCAACTGATATTTGCAAGTTGAGGAATTATATTAACCCTAGGTCATGCTTTCTGAGTGAGTAGATAATAAACATGTTATGCAGATAATTCCCCAAAGATGGGACATAGCAAGCAATAAATAATTATAACCCTATAGACATGCTTTCTACCCATTCATGCGGAGATACAGTATCCCAGACCCCCAGTTTCCACTAATCCCCTACTGTCATTTATTATAAGTTATTACAGGTCCAAGCAGAAGAATACATGCCTCAAATTTGACCAAATTATAAGCTGAAACAAATACATGCCCAATAGACAACTACATGCCCAAAGAAAATAACCCAGTGATACTTTTGGGCCTTCAGCAGCCCCATTTTTCTCACAAACAACAGACTCAAATCCCAGGCTCACCCAAGGCATAAGACAGTTATAAGGTGCAACTCCAAACAACACACATGGATAAAAATAGGCTTCAAGTGGATGACTTACATGCCAAACTTAACCATACAAGTAATCAACTACACATAGGATTAATTAAACAAACTTTTGAAATCTACATA
This sequence comes from Nicotiana tabacum, assembly GCF_000715075.1. NCBI lineage: Eukaryota > Viridiplantae > Streptophyta > Magnoliopsida > Solanales > Solanaceae > Nicotiana > Nicotiana tabacum. Next base: position 93,124,374 of record NC_134096.1, on the reverse strand, counting down.
CTGAAGTCTCAAAGCTGTAGCTAATAGTAGTTTTCACTAAAACATATTGACAAGTTTATAGGGCATACATAAGGCAGTTCTTGCATGTATTTTTTTTATAAACCAAGCTAAGGTGACAAGATTGACTAACATGAGATGGCATACAGATTTCAAGTGAAGTTTCAAACAAAAGCAAAGACAGAACTAGCCTAAAGCACTTTTAGACAGGAGGTTGAAGCATGAAAAATGAGTAGAGTCATAGTGGAGCACAGCCTTCACATGGTGTGCTTAACATGGAATCCCTAACAAAACTGGTTCATAGTCAAGCAATTACTTAATTGGGCAGGGAAAAACTTTAGCGTGTTGAACATTAGCTACAACTCAATTACAGAAGTAAGGCAAATAGGCATCAAATCCAGCAATAGTTGATCAAATATAGGGGAACAAGCTAGTGGTAAAGTTACTCTTAAAGGTTTAACTAGTACTAAAGAATACAGAGTTTATCAAGTCAACAAACACACAATAGAGATATAAATTTCATGAGAACAAGTTGTAATGAACAGTAGGGTCCAAGAAAGGCAGCAAGTTAGGCATGAATGACTCAGTAGGAATTAGAATACACCCTAGGCATGAGTTTGGTTTACATAACAGTCCAGAACAAGATAGAGAGGCAACCCCAAGATTAACAACAGACATCAGCATAACATAGTAGACTAAACAAGTTTAGGAGAGCGAGAATTCATAGTAAGCAGGAAAACTAGATTATCAGACCACACATAAGTAAAAGAAGACGTTGCAGTTCACTTATAAGTTGTAAGTAGTATTAAACAACACATGATTGAATTAGGTATGTAACACACATTAAAGCACGCAATTAGCAGGATAACATATTTGGGCTGACAACATAGTTAAGCATTAGTCTTAGTAGAGTATCAGATACATTAGAACATACGAGTTGATCTATCCAAGGATGTAGAACAAAGTAGTGAGATAAACTCAGAAAGAGTAGCAGGTAACACATAAAACACATTAGGCCAAGCATGCTTAAAGTAGTGAGAATCTTTCAAGATGAGCACATACAGTAGGCATAAGAATTCAGACACACATACACATATTGGGCTAAGTAGACCTAAGGGAGTCAGAAATCGAGGGCGTATATCAAACTTAGAGTTTTAGGCAAGTTCTAAGGCTAGAAAAGTATAGAACTACAAGACAACTTAAAAAAAACAAAGAACTATAAGCAAAGATGACATAATATCGTATTGATTTACTGAAGCTCAAGTGGCATAGATACACAAGGCATGAACACAAGAAAAGGGATGAAATTGCGAGGGTCGCAAATGCTTACTAGTAGAAACTAACGAACAAGTAAAGGAGAAGAGTAAATTTCAGCAATACTTCGAAAATCAGTAGCAATAGAGGACAGCAAGACCCCAATCCTAGTGCGCTGGAGTTCACAAGGACTTCTGATGAGTCCCGAGCAGTGCTCACACTGGGGAGGTTGAGAATGCAAATTCCGGTAGCTTTGACTTTCAACCAGCCAAGAATAATAGATTCAGAATAGTATCGAGTGAGTGAGAATAAAAGAGAATAGTTCTTAAGGTCTGTCCCTAGGGGAATAAGGGGAAGGGGTTTATATAGTAGTTAATTTAAAAAAAACAAACATGTAAAAACAATCAACCAAACTCAAATAAGGAAAGAAGAGCATGTAAAATCGATTTAGAACCAAATTAGGAGAAAAATCAGGCAAACCCTAGTTCTGCCCAGAATCTCAGATTGGCCGGAGAATCTTAGTGAATTAGACCTATATAATCTTGCCATGAATGTATATAGATGAAAAATTATCTAAATCTTGAGGAGTGAGTCCAATTTCTCTTGATTTGGAAGATTGGTACTTGCCAAAATTGGGGCAAGTACTATGTAATATCGTAGTCTTGTAAAAAAACAACGAAATAATCATAAAAGATAAGTGAATAATGGCAGGAATCCATGAGTTAATCGGATTTGGAGAAGGTTGGTGAAGACGGCTAGGGTTTCTGAAGGAGGGAGGAGAAGGTTCGAGAGAGTATGGAGGCGGCTGATTAGAGAAGAGTGGTCTTTAGGGCTTGGTTAGAGAGATATAAGGGAAGGGGAAGGGCTATTCTGGGTCGTTGATCATTTGAGATCAATGACCAAGATCAAAAGGGGAGCGGGGCGGGTTGTTTAAACGGGTCGCGATCGGGTTGGCTAAAAGGGTCATTTGGTCTGGGCTGTGGGAAAGGGCTAAGTGTTTTGGGCCTATTTTTGGTCCGAAATTGGCTCAACATTGGGCTGGTTTTTAAAGCAAGTGGAATAAATTAATAAAATAGCTATATAAATTTAAAAATATAATTTATGCAACTAAATATTTTAGAAAATAGTATCTGAAGGTTGTAAAAATATAAAGAAGTTATTTTGACCCTAAATAAAATAATAAACGCAATTAATTGTAAAGTATAGGCTATTATTGCAAAAAATGCGTAAATAGTTAAAAGATGTAAATGTACTAATATAAAATGAAATAAAATGTTATAAAGCATATATGTGGGTGTAAACAATAAATTTAGATGATTGAGTCATCACCAAATAATTTGAGGAGCAATTAATAAATATTTGAGTAATTTAAATGCAAGAAAATTAATTTTAAAGCTTTAAAAATTATAGAAAATAATTATATGACCCTTGTAAATTAGGTAATTATGCAAAATGATATTTTGAAAGTATATATGATATTTATAAAATATGAGGGCAAAATTGGGTATCAACAGCATCTCAAGTCAATCTGTTTAATGATTAATTTTTCTTTTAGCAAACTTTTAATGAGGTATGTACACCTCCATAACCTCCTCCGTGATCTTCCCCCATGATCTCAATAGTTAATACCAATTCATGATTTCTTTTTGTATTACCTCAATATCATCCTATAAATAGAGGGTTTGGACATCACATTGTACACACTTGAACACTTGATGAAATAAGAAAATTATCTCTTCTTCTATATTCTATTACTTATCTTCTTATTTTATATTGTTACTTTGAGCTTAGTTTCTTAATACATGTACACTAATTATATTTTAGCAATTAAATATTGTTCTATCTATCATTAACTATTCTATGCAATTATTCTTTACTTCTTTAGATTTCAGGGTCTTTATGATTGTTATAAGGCTTGCAAAGATAATTACAAAGTGCTAATATTTTTAAAAACTCGAGGATAAGTCCTAGCGCACTATGATGATAAGACGTTGGGTTTGAGTCTCAACACATTATAGCCTAACGCATCTTTATATGGGTAAGACATTGAGTTTGAGTCATAATGCACCATATTGATAATATAATGATGATTAAAGAAAAAGAATGTATTTTTCATGAAAAAGCATGAAGTTTGTCCCACTTGATTTGCTCCATTCTTGAAGTGAATGTGATAGTAATGTATAATAAGTTATAATAAATTCTCCCTATCACAATTGGTTCAGGGTCAGAAGCCAAATAATTTTCATATAAAAATATGGATATGCTATATGATTTAATTATTCTACCACAATGCACAAAGATGGGTCCCCGGAGAAGGTTGGAGTTATGCGTTGGTGATCCCAACATTAGAGGGAGAAAATGGGCAGCTGGAAAAGTAATACATGGAATGAATTATTATGAGTATACCTAGATCCTCGTACAAAAAATGTGAACTTGAAGTTCAAGTGATAATTCATTTGCAAAATATTGCCAGGCATATTTGCTGCCCCAAAGCTAAATATTATATTTCAGTTGCTAATGCTCCAAATAGAATAAAGTCCATGATGGACGGAGTCTATGGCACGCATAAAGCGTAATAGACTAATCAGTTCCAAAGATAAAACTCCTTGATGAAGGAGAGGAGCAAATGATCAAGATGGTCATAATAAAGAGGCAAGTGCTATACACGACATAACACTTTATAAGACCTCATGGAAGAGGCTCAGGTACCTGAAAATAATGAGATCTCGATAAGTTATGTCATTATTGTGTGATGATGGAACCGATATAAAATGATCATTGATGATATTGTTTATACAATGTAGAGATCAATATTATTAATATTGACGAGGATCTTGAGCTCAAATCTGTCATGGAATTTGGACAAATAAATAATTGGCCAAATGAAAAATACACAATAAAAATTGACTTCACCTGAAAAATGTAAAGTTGGACGCATAGTCCCACCACCTGAAAGTATAAAGTCAGTGAAGGTATAAATGTGTTCTTGTGTGAAAAGTTAAATGAAAAATCAAGTCGATAGACATAAAGCCGACGCACGTGAAGATTTGTAAATAGCTTGGCATTGATTATATGGATACATGTTCTCCTGTGGTGGATACAGTCATTTCAGGTTTTGGTCGGATAATACATTTGATATGAGTATAATGAAAATCCTTGAAGGATTTAAATTATTCTGAATCATATTAAGATTCCCAAGAAATTTATTATACAAAAGATTCAGCAAATCCTTATGTGGATTAGAGCAACCATGGCGTACATGATTTGTTTTTGTATCTAGCGCAATTGGTGCACTAATGTATCTTGCTAAAACCATGAGTATAACAATATTCTTGCAAGATATAGTTTTATTCTTATGTGGAGATATTGAAATACGATTAGTGTTATATTGCAAAAGGAATCCTTGATATAGATTTGTTTATTCTAACAAATATTGTCAAGGTTTTGTTGGTTATACAAATGTAGGGCATAGTTCGTTGTTCAGATAATCTATTTGTCTGTGAGGGTACTGTCATATTATGATATTCAACAAGATTCTAATTACATTGAAGACGATATTGTATGCATAGCTCAATTGAAAGAAGGACTACCGAAAGAGACAAAATAAAGTATATTTCACCAAAGTTCTATTTCAGGCATGATCGATGTTTAACAAATATGTTCAAGTGATAATTTGGCAAACTTCTTCACAAGGCATTGCCGACCTCGTCAATTGAGAAGTTGTTATACTAGATTGGAATTCATCATCTCCGAGATATCAAGTGATATTTTTGTCAGGGGGAGTATAGCACGCGCTGCACTCTTTTTCCCTTAACCAAGGTTTTATCCCACTGGTTTTTCTGGCAAGGCTTTTAATAAGGCAGCAAGCAATGCATTTTTACTAGATATGTGTAATTTTTTTCCTTCACTAAAATATTTTTTCTACGGAATTTTTTTCTAGTAAGGTTTTAACGAGTCTATGGACATCCACGGGGGAGTATTATAAATAATTATCTAATGGTGGATGTCCATAACTCATAAAGTAGTAATACTCACTATTCTTCTCCATTATCTCCATAACTTTCACTACTCCAATACTTATGGTTGTAACTTCCGTAACTCCATAATCCCCCTTATGATCTTCCTCTATGATCTCAAATGCTTAATGTCATATTTATGAAATTCTTTTGGTATACCTCTACGTAGTACTATAAATAGAGGATGAGAAGTCATTTTATAATACACTTGGAAAACACTTAAAGAAATAAGAAGCTTTCTCATCACTTATTTTCTACATTCTTATTTATTTTCTTGTTTCATATTGTTATTAAACTTACTTTCTTAACAAGATTTTTATTTTTAAAAAATAATTATCTCTAATTATCAGGGGGATAAAATCTGGAAGCCAGAAAGAATCCGCTTACGTGGAGTTGCAGAGCACACAGATTCTTCGCTAGAATTAATACTGGTCAATCTAATGACGTAAGCCTACCAACTTCCAACTAGAGACTTACACGTGTCTAACTACACCCAAAACTCCAACAAACTGAAATGGATAAAACTAGTTGGGGTCCGCTCAGCTTCATCAAAAGCATTCAAAGTGAGAAAGAGGGAAAAAAATGCAGCAGTATCGCGGAAGTCTAAAACCAAGTACCTGAAACTTGGCCATATGAAATTTTCATTTCCACTTTCTTCCTCGCTTAGGTTTTCGCAGCTCATCATTTGATTTGATCGTACTTCTTCCTCGCCGTTTCCAGATCATAAGCTTTTGCGATTGCCGAAATGTGAGCAGTTCACTTCACAGCTGCAGGTACGTGTCTACACACTTTACTTTTTGTTCCCTGAGATTGCTTGTTTTTTTTGTTCTCTGCTTAGAAAAATAGAACGCAAAGAATAAGAATAACAGCTCAGTTTCGGAAAGCTTAGTTGGTTCCAAGCTCAATAAAAGTGAAGGTTTGATGTCTGAGTATACAACAGAGGATTTATATAGCGTAACTAACCAACTAGTTTGAGATTGAGATATGGTTAATTGATTGAAGTGAAAATGGCATGTTTGAGTTTTGATTAGTGCAAAACTATATTTCACTAAGCCCATATAAAGTATGTATGTATCTGTGCAGTTCAGTTTGCTTTTGTTTCCGTTTCTATGGAGCGCATGCTAGTCTTGTCTTTCTTAAGCTATTACTGATCGGAGGTGGACTTACAATATTGCCTTTGTAAGCTTGTCGTTGTCTCTTGATGATTATTGGGTGGATCGCATTATTGTGAAACATATATACACCATGGACACTAGGTCGATGCAATAGTCAGTGCTTCCGAAACCGTGCTTCGCCTTATTTTGCATTTATAGGGGATAGGAGTAGCACGCTGCACGCCTTCAATATCTTAACTAAATATCAAGTGTCTGTGTATACGGTCGAAATAAATTTCGGTCTTAGTACGATTAATCGAGTTCGAAACATAACCGATCGAAGTAAGACTTCGAGATGGGTTCCGAAGATGGTACAAACAAGCTTCGAGTCCGAGGGGCCGATCAATGTCGAGCTCGATATCATTATCAAGCTTGAATCCAAATCAAACTATGATGCAAAGTAAAGTTGTCGAGTTTATGATCCAGAGACCGACCAACATTGACCCCGAATCAATTCAAGAGTCCGAGTCAGAATCGAGCTCAAGCCAAGATCGAGAGCTCGAGTCAAGACCGAAAACTCGAGTCAATATCGAGCTCATAGACAAGAGCCGTTGCAATCCCACTAGAGGAGAGAATCTTGGCAGGAATTGGGAAAAGCTGATTAATCATGGGTCTCCCACTACGTATTTTTAATTATATCTGAAGTAAGATCCCTCTACTATAAAGAGGATGATTATCATTTCTGTAAGGCACAAGTTTTTGCTTACATTGTAATTCAAGCATCATATTCTCCTATAATGAAGAGTTGTTCTTTCAAGCTTCTTAATTTAATTCACTTGTTTAGTCCTAAAATTCATCTTCTTTACAACCTTGTCTATTTTGCATTCTTTGCAATCCATACTTGATATTTCTATTTATCCTTACGATTCGTATTAAGCTACACCGCATATCCTTAGAACTACGTACAAATTCAACTCTATCCGTTTTTCGGGTAAACAGTTTGGCGCCCACCGTGGGCTAAGGATAACAGTGGTTATTTGATACGAATCTGCAAAAACACATCATTGTGTTTTGCGCTTGTTTCCGAAAATATCTTAGATTTCGGATTAGCGACGACTAACTACCAGTCAAATGGCCACACCAATCGACAACGAAACCGGTCTTCAAGATGAGAACAATAACTTGACACCCAATACCGAAAGACCACTGGTCAATGCCGTTGGAACTCGAATCGGAGCGCCGATAGATATCAATTCGCATGTGGCCATTGAGGCGAACCTACATTCTGAACCCGAAAATAGCATTCATGGTGGCACTCGGTCTGCAGCTCGAGATACCCATAACGTCGAGGAAAACGGCGTCAGCTTGCGTATGATTTTCGAAATGTTGCAAGCTCAACAGGCAGTAATAGCTCAGTTGCAGAGCCAAACCCAGCTACAAAGCAGGCCGGAGCCCAATCCACCTCGAGAAATCACCCACAGAACGGAGCCAGCCATAGTGAAGTCAAATGAGCAAGAATCGGGGACTACTCCCGAAATTGCTAAATTGCTCGAGGAACTCACAAAGCGAGTCGAAGCCAACGATAAAAAAGTAGAAACATATAATTCCAGGGTCGATCAGATCCTGAGAGCTCCATCAATGATAAAAGGGTTTGATTCAAAAAAATTCGTACAAAAACCTTTTCCCTCGAGCGCAGCCCCAAAACCAATCCCCAAAAAATTCCGTATGCCCGAAATTCCCAAATATAACGGAACGACCGATCCCAACGAGCACGTCACTTCTTACACATGTGCCATCAAGGGCAATGATTTAGAAGACGATGAAATCGAATCCGTGTTAAAAAAATTCGGAGAGACCCTCTCGAAGGGAGCAATGATTTGGTATCACAACCTACTACCAAATTCCATCGACTCGTTCGCCATATTAGCAGATTCTTTTGTGAAAGCACATGTCGGCGCCATAAAAGTCGCAACAAGGAAATCGGACCTCTTCAAGGTAAGACAAAAGGATAACGAGATGCTGAGGGGGTTCGTATCTCGTTTTCAGATGGAACGGATGGATCTGTCACCGGTCACAGACGATTGGGCTGTTCAGGCTTTCACTCAAGGTTTGAACGAACGAAGTTCGACGGCTTCACGACGGTTAAAGCATAACTTGATCGAATACCCAACCATCACGTGGGCCGACGTGCACAATCGATACCAATCAAAAATTAGGGTCGAAGATGATCAATTGGGGTCTGAACCCGCTGTTGGAAGAGATATTAATCGAGAACAAGGTCCGATCGGGGATCGATACCGACCGTACAACGGAAACCGCAGAGTCAGTGAATCGAGACATAACCCCGGGCAAAATAACAAAAGAAGTGATCGAGGTCAAGGGTCCTGGGGGCTGATGAACAAAAGTAGGTTCGATAGGCCTGTCGGATCTAAGGAAGCGCCTCGGTTATCGGAATATAACTTCAGCATTGATGCATCCGCCATCGTGTCGGCTATCGGACGCATCAAAGACACTAAATGGCCTCGACCCATGCAGACCGATCCTGCCCAGAGGAATCCCAATCAAATGTGCGAATATCATGGCACCTATGGCCACAGAACGGAAGATTGCAGGCAACTAAGAAAGGAAGTAGCCCGATTATTCAACAAAGGGCACCTTCGAGAATTTTTAAGTGATAGAGCGAAGAGCCATTTTAAAAACAGGGATTTCGGCAAGCAAAACGAACAAGAAGAACCATAGCACGTCATTCACATGATCATCGGCGGCGCCGATACCCCTCAGGGACCGGTGCTTAAACGCACTAAGACATCGATTGTGAGAGAGAAGCGATCTCGAACTCAAGATTACACACCCATAGGAACTTTATCCTTCAATGATGAAGATGCAGAAGGAGTCATACAGCCTCATAACGATGCACTGGTAATATCCGTACTCTTGAATAAAACTAAAGTTAAGCGTGTGTTGATTGATCCAGGTAGCTCGGCCAACATCATTAGATTGAAGGTCGTAGAACAACTCGGCCTGCAGGACCAGATCGTACCCGCAACTCTGGTTCTAAACGGATTCAATATGGCATGTGAAACCACCAAAGGCGAGATAATTCTACCGATAAACGTGGTCGGGACCATCCAGGAAACGAAGTTCCACGTGATCGAAGGCGACATGAGATACAATGTCCTTTTTGGAAGGCCATGGATCCACAACATTAGAGCTGTACCTTCGACCCTACACCAGGTCCTTAAATTCCCAACATCGAGAAGAGTCAAAACAGTGTACGGAGAACAACCAGCCGCAAGAGAAATGTTCGCCGTCGAGGAAGTGAAACCAATATCCTCGTCTTCGCTAGTAAAGGGATCGGGCTCAGAAGGGGAACGAGATACCAAATAGCAATCACAGACATCGGCTTTGACCCAACCAGATAACCAGAAGATCGAAGAAGATGATGATCAAAGGATCCCTCGATCCTTCGTGATTCCCGATGATTCCGACGCTACCAAATCAATGATTGAGGGATTGGAGCAAGTCACACTAATCGAGCTCTGGCCCGAACGGAAGGTATACCTAGGGAAGGGGTTGACCCCCGATCTCAGGAGGAAACTTATTCAATTTCTTATCGATAACATTGATTGCTTTGCCTGGTCCCATTTAGATATAACAGGGATCCCACCGGACATAACGACACATCGGCTAAGCTTGGACCCCAGGTTCAGACCGGTAAAACAAAAGAGAAGACCCCAGTCCGAGGTAAAACACGCATTCATAAAGGACGAGGTAACCAAACTTCTCAAGATAGGATCCATTCGGGAGGTGAAATATCCCGAATGGTTAGCCAATGTAGTTGTAGTGCCTAAAAAGGGAACAAACTTAGAATGTGTGTGGATTATAAGGATTTGAACAAAGCATGCCCTAAAGATTCCTTTCCGCTGCCCAACATCGATCGCATGATCGATGCCACGGCCGGTCACGAGATCCTTACTTTTCTCGATGCCTATTCCGGGTATAATCAAATCCAGATGAACCCGGAAGACCAGGAAAAGACTTCATTTGTCACCAAAGCTTAAAGAACGGAAAGCTCCCATCGGACTCTAAAGATTCAAGGGCTCTACGAACCAAAGCTGCTCGATTCACGTTGGCTTTAGATGGAACGCTATACCGAAGGACATTCGATGGACCATTGGCAGTATGCTTAGGTCCGGGAGATACCGATTACATCCTACGTGAGGTGCACGAGGGCACTTGTGGGAATCACTCTGGTGCCGATTCATTAGTCCAAAAAATAATTAGGGCAGGGTATTATTGGATCGATATGGGCAAAGATGCAAAGGAATTTGTTCGAAAATGTGACAAATGTCAAAGGTTTGCATCAATGATCCATCAACCCGGAGAGCAACTTCACTCAGTCCTATCCCCATGGCCATTCATGAAATGAGGAATGGATATCGCCGGCCCTCTACCATCGACCCCAGTAAAGCTAAGTTCATTTTATTTATGACCGACTATTTCTCTAAATGGGTTGAAGTACAGGCATTCGAGAAAGTAAAAGAGAAAGAGGTTATAGACTTTATCTGGGATCATATCGTATGTCGATTCGGGATACCCGCCGAAATAGTGTGTGACAATGGGAAACAATTTGTCGGCAGCAAAGTGACGAAATTCTTCGAAGACTACAAAATAAGAAGGATATTATCAACACCGTATCACCCCAGTGGGAACGAACAGGCTGAATCAACGAACAAAACTATCATTCAAAACCTAAAGAAGAGGTTGAACGACGCTAAAGGAAAATGGAGAGAAATCCTACCCGAAGTCCTTTGGGCATATCGAACAACGTCAAAATCTAGTACGGGGGCAACCCCGTTCTCCTTAGTATATGGCTCCGAAGCCTTGATACTAGTCGAAGTCGGCGAACCCAATGCCAGATTTCGATATACAACAAAAGAATCAAATAACGAGGCTATGAACACTAGCCTCGAATTATCGGACGAAAAATGAGAAGCTGCTCTCGTCCAATTGGCCGCCCAAAAGTAACGAATCGAAAGATACTATAATCGAAGAACCAAGCTCCGCCATTTTAAGCCCGTGGACTTAGTGCTAAGGAAAGTCACCCTAAATACCCGAAATCCAAACGAAGGAAAACTAGGACCGAACTGGGAAGGACCATATCAGGTTCTCGAAAACGTCGGAAAGGGATCATACAAGCTCGACATTATAAACGGCAAACAACTATCAAGCAATTGGAATGTGTCGCATCTAAAACGATACTACTGCTAAGGTAAGACCCTCCCATATTCGTTTACATTTCAAAACTAACCCCTGCAGTAGTCCGATCATGAGCTAAGATAGATCCTTCAATACGAAGCCTTAGGTCTGAAAGCACGCGTTGCACTCTTTTTCCCTTAGACCAGTTTTATCCCAAATGGATTTTTCGGCAAGGTTTTTAATGAGGCAACCAATGATCGTGCTGTACTTGGAAACAATACGACAGTATCCGAGGCCTCTTTACAATCGACCTCGAATATTGGGGGGAATTAGCCCTCAAATATATCAAGTTCTGATGCAAGAAAAGTTATTTCGCAACAACGGGGTTCCAATAGGAAAAGTTGTAAGAGCCAAATGGTCAAAACGAACCATGCTCATGTAGTTGGCCCGAGCCCTGACGCAAAACATGAACGCATGTATAATGACTTGCAAAGAAAGTTCTCCTTTTTATCGATATCTTATATCCAAGAAAAATTCCTCTATTTTGAGATTTATTATGCAAACAGAATTAAGATAAATCTCCGAGTCCGAGTAAGCATTCACTCGACCGCTAAGCGTACGCCTACGGGCTACATTATTTCGAGTTCGAATCATTCACTCGACTGCTAAGCGTACGGGCTACTTTTTTTTTCGAGTTCGAGCAAGCACTCACTCGACCATTATGCCTACGGGCTACATTACTTCGAGTTCGAATCAGTCACTCGACTACCAAGCCTACAGGCTACTTTTATTTCGAGTTCGAGCAAGCACTCACTCGACCATCACGCCTACGGGCTACATTACTTCGAGTTCGATCATTCACTCGACTACTAAACCCACAGGCTACTTTTATTTTGAGTTCGAGCAAGCACTCACTCGACCATCACGCCTACGGGCTACATTACTTCGAGTTCGAAACATTCACTCGACCACTAAGCCTACGAGCTACTTTTATTTCGAGTTCGAGCAAGCACTCACTCGACCATTACGCCTACGGGCTACATTATTTCAAGTTCGAATTATTCACTCGACTATTAAGCCTACGAGCTATTTTTATTTCGAGTTCGAGCAAGCACTCACTCGACCATTACGCCTACGGGCTATATTTCTTTGAGCTCGAATCACTGACTCAACTAATAAGCCTAAGGGCTACATCACTTCAAGTTTGAGTAAAGCCTATGTTCAGACAATCACTCAACTCGGCCACTAAGCATACGAGCTACCTTATTTCAAGTTTGAGTAAGCGCTCGCTCGGTTATAGAAGCTACGAAGTCCAAATTTGATTAAGTTGTTTAAATCCTTGTGAAAATATTCATAAGGCGTGAATAAAGTCTTCACAAGACAGGAAACAAAACAGAAGCAAGTCGGCAAAAAAGAGGATATTTTTATATACAAAAATTGTTTACTTGATTGATTACAACGTAAAAATTAAGGACTAAGCTTCTTGGTCATCCCCAGGAGCGGTCTCTTCTCTATCGGGCTCCCCCCCCGGTTCTCGGATCCGCTCTTACTCCCATCGTCATCATCATTGTCATCATCATCGTCATCGGAAACCAAGGCTTCAGCATCGGCTTCGAGTTCTTTGGCCTTTTTTATCTCTTCAGCGAGGTCGAAACCTCGAGCATGGATCTCTTCGAGGGTCTCCCTCCGAGATCGACACTTAGCAAGTTCGGCGACCCAATGTGCTCGAGTATCGACGGTCTCGGCTGCCTCTCTTGCTTGGACCTGGGCAGCTTCAGCATCGGCCCGATAGACGGCCACGAGTGCATCCGCATCGGCCTTTGCCTTTTCGGCGTCAGATTCGGCCTTGGCAAGTACAGAGGCCAACCGAGCCTCGAGCTCCTCTATTCTTCTTGCTTGGACCGAGCTTTTCTCCTTCATTTTTTGAAGTTGGTTTTCGGCTAATGACAATTGGGCTCGAGCAGTTTCTCTCTCTGCAGCAAAGCGGTCCATTCCTTCTTTCCACTTCAAAGACTCCGCTCTTATCACATCGACTTCTTCACCAAGTTTTCCGATCATCTCGATTTTCTGCTGCAGCTGTGAGACCGAAGGATTAGCCATAGTTCCGGTATCAAGCCCATAGGCTTTTAAAAGCATTATTACCTGCTCGGATAGATCGATCTGATCTTGGTGAGCCCTGGCCAACTAAGCTTGGAGGTCTTTTATTTCCTCTCCCATTTGGCTCAAAAGGAGCTTTAAGGAGTTCCTCTCCTCCGTAACCTGTTGAAGCTCGACCTCGTATCGACGCAGCTCGGTTCGGGACCGAGAACATGATTCTCGATAAACTGTCGCGGCCTGCAAAGAAAGAAGAAACGAAGTCAGAAAAGAAAAGCAAACTTAAAGGTAACGCCATATGATTTAAGACCTACCTGATTCAAATCCTGCTGCACTCTATGAAAAAGATCTGATACGTCACTTGTACCGGCAGTGTCTTCGACGCCGATAAACAGGTCACGAAAAGGATCCTCTCCATCATGAGGCCTATCTAATTCGAGGGCTCCCAAAGCTTGGGCTTCCCGAATCGCCCCTGCGGAAAAAGCAGGGAAGGTGGGCGAGCCTTCGATTGCTACTGCCCCAAATGAGTCATCTGGCATTCTCTTCGGTTCGAAAAGATTCGGGAAGAGCCCCTTCAGACATATCCCCATCCGTCGGCTTCGATGGGAAACATCTTCGATCTCCAGCAACTCGGGGACTCTGCCTGAATCCCTCTCCGATATATCCTCAGTCCGAGGCGGAGCCTTATGAACCACCATCGATCCAGTTGCCTGTGGAATGTCGGTGGTCTTCTTTATTCGGGCCGCCAGCGCAGACCCATCGTTCTCTTCTTCTTCTTCTTCTTCTTCTTCATCCCTCAGACGCAGAACTGATACTACGGTCAAAGAAATGGCATTCTTGTTCGGCTTACGAGTCGTCCTCTTCTTCGGTTTTTGATCTTCGAGGATGGGGGCTCTTTTCCTCTTATTATCTTTCACCGGCTTTGGGACAGAGGCCGAAGCCTCTTCCTCGACAGACGAGGGCCTCAAAACCGCATCTTTGCCCACACTTACATACGGAAAATTTTATTGAAGTATGTGAAAAGCACCTTATTCGAATTGCCAAAAGATACGAGAGAGGTGCTCACCGTGATTTTTGGCCTCCCATCGGCCCTTTGACAAGTCGCGCCATAAGCGCTCGGCATATGAGGAGGTCGAAACCAGATCACGTACCTAGTTCTTGAGATCGGGTATTGCACCGGGCATCTAGGGAACCGCTGCATCACAAAAAGGGAATATTGGTTAGAAAAGAAATGAAAGAACAAAATAATAAGAGATAACAGCAGAATTACACTTGCGTTTCATGTTCCACTCCTCGGGAAAAGGCATCTTTTCGGTTGGGATCAGGTCCGAAGTCCTCACTCGAACGAACCGGCCCATCCAGCCTCGATCCTTATCCTCGTCTATACTCGAGAACAGAGCCTTGGTAGCTCGACGTTGGAGTTTTATTAACCCTCCTCGAAAAAGGCGAGGACGGTATAATCGGATAAGATGATCGAGGGTGAAAGGCATCCCCTCGATTTTACTCACAAAATATCGGATCAAAATAACGATCCGCCAAAAGGAAGGATGTATCTGGCCTAGGGTTATTATTTATTTACGACAAAAATCTATGATAACAGGGTCGAGGGGACCTAATGTGAAAGGGTAAGTATACACGCTTAAAAACCCTCTCACGTGAGTAGTAATATCCTCTTCAGGAGACGGCACTACCACCTCTGTGTTCTCCCAGTTACAATCTTTTTTTATCCGCTCGATGTGCTCCCGGGTTATCAAACAAATATATCTCGATACGGGCTCACATCGGCCAGGAACCGGCGAACCTTTATCGAGTTTGAAATCGGAGGTAAGAACGCACGCCGCAGGAACGCACTCCTCAGGACGAGGATCCACCGGTGTTTTGTCGGCGGCGGATTGGGAAGAAACTTTTTCTTTTTGGGGGACGGTTTTGGATGACTTCACCATTTTGGACTTAAAGAAGGTGACAAAGATTTGGTAATTTGGAAGAAGAATTTTGCAAAGAGGAATCACAGATTTGCGAATAAACTCAGAGAATACGAAAAGGAAATTGGGAAATTTGGGAGATTGAAGATGTAAAAGTGATAAATGATAAAAGGAAGGGTTATTTATAGGTTTAAGCAATGGCGGTTCAGTATCAGCGGTGGCCGACCACCGTCTGACATGCATTAAATACCTTGAAAGACTAAATCGACGGGACAGCTATCACGTGCGTCATGGTCGAGCCCAATGTAAACGTCAGCTTATAATCCGATCGAGCCGTTGAAAAATCATATCGTTTCTCACCACATTCTTCCCGAGAAACGAGGGGACTATCTGTATACGGTCGAAATAGATTTCGGCCTTAGTACGATTAATCGAGTTCGAAACATAATCGATCGAAGTAAGACTTCGAGATGGGTTACGAAGATGGTACAAACAAGCTTCGAGTCCGAGGGGCCGATCAATGTCGAGCTCGATATCATTATCAAGCTCGAATCCAAATCAAACTATGATGCAAAGTAAAATTATCGAGCTTATGATCTAGAGACCGACCAACATTGACCCCGAATCAATTCAAGAGTCCGAGTCAGAATCGAGCTCAAGCCAAGATCGAGAGCTCGAGTCAAGACCGAAACCTCGAGTCAATATCGAGCTCATAGACAAGAGCCGTTGCAATCCCACTAGAGGAGAGAATCTTGGCAGGAATTGGGAAAAACTGATTTATCATCGGTCTCCCACTACGTATTTTTAATTATTTCTGAAGTAAGATCCCTCTACTATAAAGGGGATGGTTATCATTTCTGGAAGGCACAAGTTTTTGCTTACATTGTAATTCAAGCACCATATTCTCCTATAGTGAAGAGTTGTTCTTTCAAGTTTCTTAATTTAATTCACTTGTTTAGTCCTAAAATTCATCTTCTTTACAACCTTGTCTATTTTGCATTCTTTTCAATCCATACTTGATATTTCTATTTATCCTTATGATTCGTATTAAGCTACACTACATATCCTTAGAACTACGTACAAATTCAACTCTATCCGTTTTTCGGGTAAACATGCTGGGGTTTTGTTTGAGTGAATACAGGTTAATGTTATATGAATGTCTATATCATGCAATTTCTAGATTCAGTAATCTGCTCAACGACACATTACTGAATGTTAGTATGGTATCACTTGCGTCCTTTCTAATTTTTGTATATATTTGTGATTCAGTTTTTTAGAGGCTGATGATCGGTCATTTGAGTTGTACTCATTTATCAGTACTATAAGCAAGTTTATTTGTAATTCAGTTATACGGCTTCCGGCTGTATAAAGCCTTCAGCAGGTGGAAAACCTATAACTGATGCCATGCTTACTGACAAACTCTCTAAAGAAATAAATAAAATGAAGATCAAAGATGACAAAGTAGAAAAGGTTGTTCTTGGAAGTAGGACGAGTACTCTCTTTTTCTGATATTCTTTTCCTTGTCTATGCTTGCTTATCTTTGCAAGTCTCACTGTGATAGGAAATGGAAGCAGCTGTAGTGGATGGAAATGGAACTAAAACAGGTCACATCATTGTGACAACTATTGGGGGAAAGAATGGTCAGCCTAAGTAGGTGATATGTTCAGTCATTTCGTTCGACCTCGATTGTTTCGCCAAATTAAATTATTCATTCAGCAAACTTTTTTTATTATTCTAGTTTTCCTGAATTTTAGAATTACCAAGTATTGTAAGTTTAGAAATTGATTAGCTAAAAAAAGTTCAGTTTGGAGCTAAAATGGGCGTCTAATGGCAGGGACAACTTTGCTTGATATTGCTCTGATAATATTTAGGAGAGTCAGTGGACGCTTTGATGATTTTGTTTAGGATGTAGCTCTAGATTGCAAATTAGGCAAGGTTGCGCGCTCCTACTTAACTTAATGTGGTATTTCTTGTTCTGGAGTTGACAATTTAAATGCTCGTTATAACCATTTTCTCGAGTATGGCACTGATTGTGTGAATAACCTATACTTACTTTGTCCCACAAACAAACAAAAAATTAAATAAATAAAAAAATTCAACTGAGCTTTTTCTTTTAATTTCATGTTGCTGATTGTTTTTATCATTTCCATCTTTTAATTTTCTCTTATGTGGTCTTTTGGGGTGCAAAGTTTTTTGCTAATGTTCTCTTTGGCATTCAAACCATCAGTTACATGGCAGTGCGAGTTGTTGGACAGGCTTCCTTTGGAATTGTGTTCCAGGTATGAGTTGTTAATATGTCACAGATGGTCACTGTCATAATCAAAAATGTTGTATGACAGGGGTTTAAAAAAGTAATGGCAACATACCCCCTTGGCCATAAAATTTTGTCACTGGTTTTGAAGTCACATTTTTAAATTTGCAGGCCAAATGCCTTGAATCAGGAGAAACTGTGGCAATAAAAAAGGTCTTGCACAGAAAAAGATGAACTCTACCTAAATTTGGTTCTCGAATTTGTACCTGAAACTGTCTACGTGTGTTAAGACATTACAACAAAGCCAACCAACGGATGCCTATGATATATGTCAAGCTGTACACATATCAGGTTTTCCATTTGAGTACATAATGCAACTTCCTATCATTGCACGTAGAAACAAATGAAGATAGAGTGAATCACATGATGTTGCCTAAAATTCAAGAAAACTAAATGTACCTCGTCCTTTAGGATAAAGATTACCGTGACTGCTGCTCTAGTCTGACCATGTTGTTACAGAAACCTTTTTCGCCGCTAATTTATATCATTGTCTTGGAATTATTTTGGAGTATGTAAAAATTGTAAATGTTGTGTCCTCGTTAGAAAGTGTAAATATCATGTCAACTATGCTCTTCGGTGTCGGTTAAGGGGCCCGTTCTTCGTAAAGAAAAAACAAGAAATAATAAAGAAGGTTGTCTTCGACTTAGGGGAAAATTACTCTACCCAATTACTACTCTTTTCTACTTTCAGAAAACACTTTTGAATTAATCCTATATTTAAAATGTATAAGAAATAAATGAGAAAGGTATTTCAGTTAAATAATCTTCAAAAATGTAATGATTTGCTCTCAATTAAAGGGAGATTCATTTAGTTTCGGCTAAAACACATGTGCATGAGATTTGAGCAATTCAGCTGTAATTTTTTTTTTCAACCTATCAGAAAAGCCATATCTTTTAAAATAACAAGATCTCTGTTTTGTAACTGTTAAAGATGATAATATTTAGAGTTGTTGCGTTTATCTGTCATGGAGTAAAATTGTGCCTCACTGGTTTGTGCGTTGTGCAACTCTTACACAGTGAATAGTTGTGGCTAGTAGCAAAACCTCTTCACTACACCTACCTTAGCATATCTTTCTTGCAACCTATATTTGATTGATGTTGTACCTGTACAGATTTTTAGAGCTTTCGCTTACATACATGGAATATAGAAGTCTGCCACAGGCACATCAAGCCTCAGAATTTACTGGTTTGTACTCAGTGGCGGACGCACGTGGTGGCAAGCGGGTTCAACTGAACCTGCTTCATCAAAAAATAATAATGTGTATATGTATAAATTATGATTAAAGCTGCATAAATTTTGTATAAATATTTTATTTGAACTCACTTGACAACTATTATTTTACGACTAAAGTTATGTACTTATAAGATTGAACGCGCTTGCACAAAATCATTGTGATATTGACTACTTCAATTTTCTATGCCAGGTAAACCCCCACACACATCAGCTTAAGCTTGTGACTTTGGAAGTGCAAAAGTCCTGGTATATTATAACATGTGATCTTTTAATCATGACTTGTTCTGGAACATAAATATTCTATTTATTCATTTATTCGATAACTGTCAAATACTATTTCTTATGTTACAACTCTAAGTAGTTACGTCGATGATTTTTATCACTTTCAGCTTTGCATGCGGAAGAGGATTTGTAAAAATGAGTTTTATTGGACGCTAAGTACAGTTGTGTCATGTTTGTTTGATAATTCAGGATGAAACTTGTGGTTGTGCATTGTCTGTTATCCTCATATTATACCCTATAATATGCCCCAAAGAGCGGTTGAATGATATTATATTATGTCCATCCTCTGATAATTCAGGAAATGAAAGTGCTCCAGAATAATAAATGATTTCTATATTTGTTCACGTTACTATCGTGCACCCGAACTAATATTTGGAGCAACTGAGTACACCAATGCAATTGACATTTGGTCTGTGGGTTGCGTCCTAGCTGAACTGCTTCTTGGGCAGGTTATATTTCCTGTAGGGTTCAACTTCTTTTATTTTGATACAAAGAAACAATGTCACAGAAGTTTATTGCTTATATTTTCCCTTCCAAATCCTGTAGCCTCTCTTTCCTGGTGAGATTGGTGTTGATCAACTTGTTGAAATAATCAAGGTATTCATCTAGCTGATTGGATGATTATTCAAATTTGTGATCTTTGGTTTGCATGATACAATAAATTGAAATGTTCTCTTTAGGTTCTTGGAACACCAACACGTGAGGAAATCAAGTGCATGAATCCAAATTACACAGAGTTCAAGTTCCCTCAAATCAAAGCTCACCCCTGGCGCAAAGGAAGAATTCTGATCTATATTCCTAAATAGAATATAAATTTCTAATGCATTGCATCACATCTAAAAACTCATGGCCGCAATCTTGCGTTGCATAGATTTTTCATAATCGGATGCCTCCTGAAGCTGTGGATCTTGTATCAAGGCTTCTCCAGTATTCTCCAAATCTGAGGTGCACTTCGGTGAGTGTAACAAGTTCTCTCTCTGTGTTTTCTCTTTACTTTTCCTCCAGTGAGATCCTCAGCTATAAGCGAATTGGTGAGATTAAAGAATGTAGTACTGGTTGAAGCTCCCAAATCAAACATGAGGCAGCATCCATTTGTGTAAAAAAAATTTAGGTATCTTTCCTTTTGGTATGGTTTTAGATAATTGTGGAACCATGTTATTCTAAGGCAGAGCAACAGTTAGAAAACGATAAGTTCCTTTTGGAGGATAGACTACTTTTCTTCCATGATGATTCACTCCAAGGCAGAACACAACAGAGGACATTAAGTTCATTATAGGATAGACTACTTCTCATGTTAGAACTATGAGAGAGGGAAAGCCAGGTGAGAACCGCCATTGCGGTCTGTTTGCCACTTTTGCTTCAAAACTTGGAACAATTAGTTATTCTCCATTTCCAATTATGCCAAGGTCACCTTGGAGATCTATATTGATGGTAGGCTATAATTGCGTACTGTGGCCATTAATTGTACTCTAATTTGCTTCACTTTACTAGTGTTTGAGCTTTAAATGGTACTCCCTCCGTTTCAATTTATGTGAACCCATTTGACTGGGCACGAATTTTAAGAAAAGAGAGAAGACTTTTGAACTTATGGTGTAAAATGAGGCACATATATTTTGTGTGGCTATAAATCATTGCATAAAGGTAAATTGTTGCCAAATAATGAAAGAGGTCATTCTTTTTTGAACGGAATAAAAAGGAAATAGGTTCACATAAATTAAAACGGAGGGAGTATTATTTTGCACTGAGTGTGCGTTTTATGCTTTGTAGGAGCGAATCTGAGTTATGATGAGGTTTTGGAGTTAATTCGAGCTATTCTGGAGCTTTGAAGTCTGAGTAAAAGCCCACGAATTAAGTGGGTATCGTAATCGAGGATCAACGGACAATAATGCACTTAACGAAGAGAAACGAAAAATGTAGCAGGAAGCCACCCAGGTGCGTGATCGCGCACTAGGCGCGCAAGTGGAGCAGAACACTATCCAAAGTGCGCGGCCATGTGCGCGATCACCTGCCCAGGTGCGCGGCCATGCACGTCCAGTCCGGAAAATTTCCCAAGCCTATTTTTGTAATTTCGGAGGCGACTCCTCTTGACCTATATGAAGCCCAGCTCGTCTAAAAAGAAGGTATCTTGGATTTGGGGAGCAACTTTTGGGAGAGAAGGAAGGAAACAACGGAAACGCAAAATATTTGATCTAATTCATTCAATACGAAAGTTTATTTTAATTTGGGAATTTTAATGCCTTCTTGTTCTTCTAATACTCTTGTGGTGAATATTTTCTCCATTATGGAGTAATCTTTCTTAGGGTTATTGACGGATGTTGTGATTTGACTGTCGTTTTGGGTTTTACTCTATGTTAATTGCCCGAATTCATTGAATGAGTTATTGATTGGATTGCAAGGCTTATTGTAGTTTTACTTTAATCTAAAGAGAAGTGTTACTACTATTCGCATTGTGCCATATTGTTTGGGTTGATTTTACACCTTTTCTAGGTAATCGAAAAAGCATAGAGAGTTTAGAAGAATAATCGAGAGGTGTTCTTCGAAAGACCATTCATTCACTATTTTATGCATATGTTCATAGGACCTGTTATTAGGTTGATCAAAGGAATCTCAATCATTCGGAAGAAGAATTTGAATCCCTAAAGGAGCCTAATCATCTGTTAAAATCGAAGGAGTCAATAGAAGTTAAGAATGAACTTAACCGAGAGTTACCCGGAACAATAGTTGATCACATTTCTTGTCACAACCCTTACTTTTCACCCTGATATTCAATCGTTGCTACTAGTCATTAAAGTGTCATTAGTTTCTTATAATTGATAATCTTAATTTTATTTGTAGTCGATAATAACATCAATCAAAGGTTTATTATCCTGGATAGTGCTAAGCTGAAGATTTACTAAAACATTATTTAATACTATACTATCTTTGACTAGCGAGCCTAAGTTTTATACACCAGTTTTGCGCTCGTCAAATTTTGGCGACGTTGCCGGGGACTAGCGATTAATAGTGTTTAAATTAATTTTCAGTGCTAATTCAAAAATAACTTTGTATTTTATTTTCCTTTTTTACGCTCTTCTCATCTGTGTGCAGGCAAACAGGTTAAGTTCAGCTGTGTATAACTCGATCCTCCTCAAAGGACTTGGTGGCATACGAACGAGAGTTAGACAAGCACCAGAGGCAGTTGAGAAGAGAGAAAGGATCGAGTGGATTGTTGTTGGGTCATCCTTCAACTCAAAATACAATGGTAAACAACGAAAGGGTAGTGGACCTAGTTGCTAGAGAGGCGGCTCAGCAACGAGAAGCACGGTTAGCAGCTGAAGCAGCCAGAATTGCAGATGAAACGGTCGACGGGGAACGAAGGTTCAATCCAAATCGAAACGTGATATAAGATGAATTTGAAAATGCAGCTCCTAGACCTGGGAGGTCGTTAGGAGATTATGCCAGACCGGTATATAACCAACAGCAGTCTAGTGTGAGACCACCACCCATTGATGCAAATAACTTTGAACTCAAACAGGGAGTCATCCAGACCATTCGAAATAATTGCATATTCAGAGGGAAACCTAATGAAGATCCCAACAACCATCTGATGGACTTCGATGAAATTATGAACACATTCCGTTACAATGGAGCATCACATGATGCCATCTACTTCAAAGCATTCCCGTTCTCTCTTAAGGATGATGCAAAGCAGTGGTTAAGAAGTCTGCCCACAGGGTCAATCCGTACGTAGAAGGAGATGACGACCAAGTTTTTAGAAAAAATATTTCTATGTCGCTAAGACTGGACGAATAAGGAAAGAGATTCATAATTTCAGCCAAGGTGATGGGGAGACAGTGTTCGGGGCATGGGAAAGATTCAAGGAGATATTGCGTAGGTGCCCTCATAACGGAATAGAGTAATGGATGCAACTCCCGGACTTTTGGGACGGTTTAACCCCGTCGTCAAGGAGATTGTTGAATTATGCGGTTGCAGGCCCTCTGATGAAGAAAACTCCTGAAGAGATTGTCACTCTTCTGAATGAACTATCTGAATACGCAAAACAATGGTCCATTGATCAAGGGGACCGTAAAAGATCAGTAGGGGTGCACCAAGTAGAATCCTCGGTAGCAATGCAGGCCCAAATTGTAGCTATGGCTAAGGACATCAAGCAACTGATGCTAGCTCAGGTGCAAAATCAACCACATGTGGCATGTGACATCTGTGGATTGTGACACCCGACACATGAGTGTCAAGCTACAGCTGAGGAAGTCAACGCTGTGGGGAACTTCAAGGAGGTGGTAATTTCAATTCTATGGGATAGAGACATCCAGGATTCTCATGGAGTTCTTCAACTGGTAGTTTGAACTCATGGCAGCAGCAAAATCCCAGAGCACCAGTGCAAGGACCTCCTGGTTTCCAAACTCAACGGAGGCAACCATACCAACTTCCACAACCCAACAACTCAGGTTTAGAAGATCTAATGAAGGCATTTATAAATAAATCTGATGAGAAACTTGAGACTCAAGGGACCGCTATCAGGGAGCAAGGCACAGCCATCCGGAATCTGGAAAGATAAATGGGGCAGCTTTCAACATTGTTGTCAGATAGGGCGCCGGGGACTTTGCCGGCAGACACTGAAAAGAATCCAAAAGAGACAATCAAAGATGTGTCTCTCAGGAGTAGGAAAACATTAGCAGCGCCAAAGGCAAAACCAAGGGACGAGAGGGAGATCAACTCAACCAAGATAGCTGAAGAACAGAAAATCGGTGAATCATTGCCCAAGGAGAATGTTAGCATCAAGGATGTTGATAAGCAGAAGGTGAACAACACAGTTGAGGAAAGCAAGAACATGCCATTGTTACTTTTTCCTCAAAAGATGAAGCGGGAGAAATTAGACAAATGCTTTGGGAAATTCTTGGAGATGTTGAAACAGTTGTATGTGAACATCCCGTTCACGGAGGTGCTCACACAGATGTCGGCCTTCTGCAAAATTTCTGAAGGAAATCCTCTCAAGCAAAAGAAAGCTCGAGAAAACGAAAGTAGTCAAACTCAATGCACACTATAGTGCCATTCTATAGAACAAAATTCCCAAGAAGTGTGGAGATCCTGGCAGTTTCACTATACCTTGCTCGTTGGGTAGCGAAAATTTTGACAAAGCCTTGTGCGATTCAGGTGCATCCATTAACTTGATGCCATTATCGATGTTCAAGAAATTGGAAGGAGAGCTAGGAGTTATCAAATATGTGTCAGTATCCTTGCAACTGGCTGATCAGACCACGATCATATCGGAGGGCATAATCGAGGACATTCTGGTAAGGGTAGACAAATTTATTTTCCCAGTAGACTTCATCGTAGTAGATATGGAAGAGAATAAGGAGGTACCTCTAATTCTGGGGAGACCATTCCTTTACACTGGCCGAGCTATTCTTGATATATATGAGGGACAACTCATGCTACGAGTGGGAAACAAAAAAATGGTGTTTCAAATGAAGAGAATGATGAAATACCTGTGTGACGAGGCATCTGCCTATGCTTGTCTCAAGCTAGATGTGGTGGGAGAGTTAGCTGAACAACACAAAATGGATAAGCTGGTAGGTGACTCACTGGAGAGATGCATTAGTCAATCAAGCACAACAGAGGATAAAGATCCTGAGATCAAGAAGGAAGTTAAGGCGCTGGAATTGAAAGTACTCCCGACACATTTGAAATATGTTTTTTTGGAGACTAACAATTTTCCTGTGATTATTGTTGCTGATTTGAGAGGTGAACAGGAACACATGCTTGTGGAGTTACTACGGAAGCATAAAAAGGCAATCAGTTGGAGTATTACCGATATTCACGGGATCAGCCCCGCAATCTGCATGCACAAGATCCTGTTAGAAGAAAGGAAGTAAACCAGTGGTGTAGCCCCAACGCAAATTGAATAAAAATCTTGAGGAGGTGGTTCAAAAATAGATACTCAAATTGCTGGATACATGCATAATATTTTCCATCTCTGACAGTTAATGGATCAGCCCTGTACAGGTTGTGCCGAAAAAAGGGGGCATGACGGTGGTAAAAAACGAGGACAACGAGCTAATTCCTACCAGAACAGTTACTGGGTGGAGGATATGCATTGACTACCAGAGATTAAATGATGCAACAAGGAAGGATCATTTCCCTCTTCCTTTCATTGATTAGATGTTGGAGAAGGTGGCAGGGCGTGGATGTTCCTGCTTCTTAGATGGATATTCAGGGTACAATCAAATACTCATTGCTCCCGAGGATGTTGAGAAAACCACTTTTACATGCCTGTCTGGAATCTTTGCATACCGGAGAATGCCTTTCGGACTATGCAATGCACCTGCTACTTTCCAGAGATGAATGATGTCAATATTTTCAGATTTAAACGGGAAGTGTCTGGAGGTGTTCATGGATGACTTTACTCTATTTGCAGATGACTTTGAAGATTGCTCGAGGAACCTCGAACTTGTTTTGAAATGATATGAGGACACTCACCTAGTACTCAACTGGAAAAGTGTCACTTCATGGTTAAGAAGGGGATAGTCCTGGGCCATAAAGTCGCAGCTGAAGGTATTGAAGTTGATAGAGCTAAAGTAGACGTGATAACCAAGCTCCCGCCACCGACCTCAGTGAATAGCATGAGAAGTTTTTGGGGCATGCCGGTTTCTATAGAAGGTTCATTAAGAATTTTTCCAGCATTACCAAGCCCTTGAATGCATTACTTGCCAAGGATGTAAAATTTGTATTTGATGTGGAATGTCTCAGAGCATTCGAACTGATTAAGGAGAAGCTAGTGAGTGCCCCCATAATGGTGACTCCTAACTGGAGTGAGCCTTTTGAGATAATGTGTGACGCTAGTGATATGGTAGTAGGAGCAGTGTTGGGGCAGAGGAGAGATAAATTGTTCCGACCCATTTACTATGCAAGTCGGACCTTGAATGATGCTCCGATGAACTATGCTACCACGGAGAAGGAGTTCTTTGCAGTAGTCTTTGCTTTCGACAAGTTCAGATCCTATTTGGTGGGAAGCAAGGTAATAGTGCATACTGATCACTCAACACTGAAATATTTGCCGAGTAAGAGAGAGTCCAAACCGCGTCTGATGCGGTGGGTATTGTTGCTGCAATAATTTGATCTAGAAATCAAGGGCAGGAAAAGCACAGAAAATCAAGTGGCTGACCACCTGTCGCGATTGGAAAAACCACCCATTGAAGTGATGGACATTCGGGAAGAGTTCCTAGATGAGCAGATTTTTTCCATTGCAGCATCTCCGATAGACCACCATGGTTCGCCGACATAGAAAACTTCTTGGATAGTGGGTGGCTACCACACGACTTAACCTCAGATCAGAAAAAGAAGCTGCAAGGTGAGGTAAGATATTATTTTTAGAATGACCCTTTCTTGTTTAAACTATGTGCAGATGGTGTGATTCGAAGATGTGTTCCGGACGGCAAAATGGCGAGCATTTTGTCTCATTGCCACGATGGAGCAGCTGGAGGACACTATGGTGGGAATCGAACTGCAACAAAGGTCATGGAAGCCGGTTTCTTTTGGCCTACCCTGTACAAAGACGCGAGAGCGTAAGTAGCTACATGTGACAAGTGTCAAAGGGTAGGTAATATTAGCAAGAGGGACGAAATGCCTCTCAACTCCATTCTGGTATGTGAAATTTTTGACGTTTGGGGCATTGACTTCATGAGTCTGTTCCCAACATCACACTCTTATGAGTATATCCTAGTAGCCGTTGACTACGTCTCTAAGCGGGTCGAAGTAATCCCTATTAGGATCAATGATGCTCGGGTGGTGTGTGAATTCTTAAGGAAAAACATCTTTACCCATTTTGGGACACCTAGAGTGATTATCAGTGACAATGGGTCACACTTTGTGAACAAGCAGTTTGCTGCACTGCTATCCAAGTATGGGGTCACACACAAAACGGAAACCCGTACCATGCCCAGACTAATGGGCAGGTCGAAATGGCTAACCATGAACTTAAATGAATTCTTGAAAAGACGGTTAGTGCTTCTCGTAAGGATTGGTCGGTAAAGTTGGAAGAAGCTCTATGGGCGTACAGAACTGCTTTCAAAACAACCATAGGGACTTCACCATTCAAACTAGTATATGGAAAATTGTGTCACCTACCTGTTGATATAGAACATAAGCTTATTGGGCAATTAAGATGCTTGATCTTGATCTTAGTCTTGTAGGTGAACACATGTTGGCGCATATGGATGCATTGGAGGAGTTTAGACTGGACGCGTAGGAAAATACGCGAATTTTCAAGGAAAAGACTAAAAGGTGGCATGATCGTCTGATTAAGCCAAAAGAGTTTCATGAAGAGGATAGAGTCTTACTGTATAATAGTAGACTCAGATTGTTCCCCAAAAAATTTAAGTCTAGATGGACAAGACCGTATGTGGTGAAACATGTATCACCATATGGGGAAATTGAGATCCAAAACCAGGACGGAACAGAAAGTTTCAAAGTGAATGGGCACAGACTAAAACCGTATCTTGCTGTAGGGTTTGCTCAACAATCCTCGAGCATCAAAATCAGTTGAGGATGCCCGGTTGAGTCAAGCTGACGACTATAACTCAGAACTACTTCTCACTCTTCGATTAGTTAGATTTTTCACGTTTATTTATAGTGTAGAATAGATAGAAATTAGTGTATAGTATGATGTGGTAGGTGCAGGAACGTACATGTCGCGGAAGGTAGGAATTAAGGTGTCTAAAAGACCCTTTTTCGAGTGTATCCGTGCGCGACCGCGCACCTGGGGGGCACCTCGCGCATTTGGTCGCGCAACAGGCAGCGTTATACGAAGTGGGACGTGCACGGCCGCGTATCTGATGGGGTGACCGCGCACCTGGTCGCGCATTTTCACCAGTGCACTGCCTCAAGTGCGCGACCACGTGCGCAATCGCGCACCGACCCCGCATCAGGTAAGTTTTTTACCCTTTTTAGTTTAATGTCGGACTTTTCCCTCTCAAAACCCCCAATTCTAAAATTCCCTATTTCTCTCCCCTACACTAAACAACCGTAATTCGACCCCATTCTCTCATCCCCTCTATGTAAGACAAACAACACCACACCACCCCTCTCTTTCTCCCTTCATCCAATCTCACGAGTCTTCTCTCCCGAGTCCCCTCAGGCAAGTGAGATGATGTCTCTCTCTTTTCTTAGTTTATTGTATTTTATTTTGCTTGTGTTTTAGCAGATTTTATTTTTTGTTTTCTTTCTTTTTATGCTCTTTTTTGCATGAGGTGGAAGACGAGTTTCACCATGGAAACTGACCATATAGTGGTTGGGTGTGACATTGGTATATCCTTAGTCTAATTAGGGCTGAAATTGAGTTGTGGGGGTTAGGAAGAAATGTGCTTGTTATGTGTTTGTGAAATTGCCTCAATGAGACTATGTGTAATATAGTGACCAAGTGTAAGGGTGAAGTCTGAGTAGCCTCTCTTTGTTCGCCATGTGATTCATTAGCTAATAGTTGACGGTTTGTTGCAGGTACAATGGCGCCATCCAAGAAACGAAAAACCACAGGCGCCTCCACAAGTGGTCAAGCGGGCACCTCCCGGTCACGAGCTTCGGCATTTGCTCGCCCGTATGATCTAAACAAGTTCGTCTCCTGGGAAGCCCAGGAACGATTCCAACACAAGGCAAGCAAGAAGCCCATACCGAAGAAGGGAATTGATATTGGGTCTCTGTAGACTGACTGTCCTAGAGTGTATAATGAATTGGTCAGGCGAGGCTTGGGGGTATTCTTTGAAGAACCTGATGAGACAAACTTAATGGTTGTTTGGGAGTATTATGCAATTTTCCCGGACCATGACAACCATGTCTGCACAGTCCGGAGAAAGAGAGTAGACTTCTCCAAAGAGGCCATCCGAAGGGCCTATCATTTTTCGGAGTATGTGGAAGACCCTAATACAGGTGACTACTACGCCACGCACCGCGGAGAACCATACCTGTGGCGCCTGCTCTTTGCAACCATTTGTGTACCTGGGAAGGAGGTAGTATGGATAAAGGAAGGGCACAAGTTTCACTCGACTTCGCTTACCTTTGAAGGAAAATGCTGATTGTACCTCATTAATAACTGCATGTTGCCTTCAGGCAACACCACTGAGGTGAATGGTCCCCGGGCTGCTATGATTTGGTGTTTCGTCAATGGACACGATTTTGATGTGGCTCAGGTAATTCAAGACGAGATGACCACTCGGTGTCCTGTGCAGAAGTATGGGTTCTTCTTCCCTCATTAGTAACTCGGTTATGTAGTGAGGCACGGGTGATGGAAAACAGGGCCATGGATGGGAAGGTCAAGCGCGAACAAACAATCTAGGCTAATAAAGTTATAATTAGGAAGGAACCTGCTGGACCTGCTGAGGCAGATAGTGAGAAATCTGATGCGCCTGACGAGGGTAATGAGGGGCACGGTGAGGCTGTTGTTGCTTCTCAACCGCATGAGCCGGGTGTTGGGGAAACTTCACGTTGTGGATGTGACACGAGAATGAGCGCTTTAGAGTAGGAGATGGCGGGGATGCATACTTCCGTCACTGATTTGGGTACTTGAGTGGACGCCTTGGCCATACAAAATGCCAAATCCGAGAAGAAGATCATGGCATAGCTACGTGCACTTGGCAGGGCTTGTAATCTAGACCCCGGAACCGTCTCCGACACGGACTGACTTGATCAGGGGAGTTTTCTTCACCTTTGCATTTTTCTTTGTGTGTCATGGGGACATTCCACCATTTAAAGTGTGGGGTGGGGAATATTTGTATGTTGTATGTATATGAGTTTTGTTTCTGGTAGTTATAGTTTGTTGTGTTAGTTGCAGTAGTTAGTAATAGATGAAAAAACAAAAATACATAAAAAATTTAAAATATTCGATTTCTCCCGACGATGGATACCATTCGACGGATTTATTGAGGGATTAAAGTCGAAAGAAAAAGACAAAAATATTCTCTTGTTAGGTAGTGTATTAATTCTCCCTTGGTTTTTCTTTATGCTGCGGTTCTTTTCCAAGGGTTTTGATTGAACCGGGTGTAGTTAGTTTTATTTTTTTTCTGTTAGGAGTAGGTACCCTTAGCTCTGATCTGAAAGGAAAGCAACATCTTTGGACTATGTTATGCCTTGAGAATAGTGAGTGCTCTAGCTGTGACGCTTAAGCTCAGTTTTTTACTCTCGTAGAAGTACCTTAAATTATATGTTCTTGACTTTGCTTAACTGTTTTGACTGGAGTGTCTTGATGAGTCCGATCTTGAGTGAACATGTGCCGTGTGTGGGTGAGGTTTTGTATTATTCTGTGCATTGCATTTGATGTCTAGAACTTGCCCTGTGTGTTTGAAAAGCAAAATAGTAGTTATTCTGTCTTGAAAGTGATATAGGCATTTCTTTGTTGAATCAGTTATATGCCTTATCCACCTAATTGTTATGTATCTTAGTTAACCCTCTTTGAGCTTGTAATCTTGTTTTTTTTGGCAAACATTACAAGCCTTACCCATTTATTTGAATTGATCCTCTATTTGAACCTTTACCTCTCATGAGCACTTAATTGTTGTGAACTTTGTAAAGTTGAAGGGTGGGGTGGTTGGTTTGGCTTTTGAGTGGAACTAATAAAATAAGGAGACAGATGCACTAGTTTGAAAAAGTAAGATCCACTTGAATTGAGGGGAAAAAAAGTGAATTGTTGTGCAAAATATTCTTTGATAGTGGTGACTCTTGGTGTAATTGTGCTTAAAGAAATAGGGAGTTAATATAATTTGATGTGAAGGTGGAGTATGGTTTGACATAAGTATGGGGTTGAATGGTTAAGTATATGTATTGAAAGTGCTTAGGGAGGTGTAGTCACTCTTATATCTACACGCATCATACCCGTCCTACAGCCTACATTACAACCACGAAAATCCTACTTGATCCTTGATTGAATGAGCTTAATTAGTAGAGTAGTACACTACGGGCAAGCCTATGGTTCATCTTTTGTGGCATATGAATGTTGTTTCTGAGAGTGAGTGAATTCTTTCTATCTTGAGTTCCTAATTGTTCTTAATGTCTTTATGTATGGAATTACTCTCCATGTTTGTGTGAGGGCACTGGATTCACGAAGAAAAGGTAATGCTTGACCTCTGTGTTAGAGTAAGTGAGCAGGTTATAGATAATGCGTGGTGCTTTTGAGTCAAATCTTGAGGTTAAGATGTTCAATATTGTACTTAATCTGTTTTAAAGAGTCTTGGTGTGATGAGTCTTGAGTGTTGTTGAAAAAGGGCATATTCTAGGTGAAGTGTAGTTTGATTGCTCGAGGATGAGCAATGGTTAAGTGTGGGGTGTTGATGATAGGCTATAATTGCATATTTTGGCCATTAATTGCACTCTAATTTGCTGCACTTTACTAGTGTTTGAGCTTTAAATGGTATTATTTTACACTGAGTGTGCGTTTTATGCTTTGTAGGAGCGAATCCGAGTTAGGATGAAGTTTTGGAGTTAATTCAAGCTATTCTGGAGCTGTGAAGTCTGAGTAAAAGCCCATGGATTAAGTAGGGATCGTAATCGAGGATCAACAGACAATAATGCACTTAACGAAGAGAAATGAAGAATGGAGCAGGAAGCCACCCAGGTGCGCGACCGCGCACTGGGCGCGCAAGTGGAGCAAAACACTATCCAAAGTGTGCGGCCATGTGCGCGATTACCTGCCCAGGTGCGCGGCCGCGCACGTTCGATCCGGAAAATTTCCCAAGCCTATTTTTGTAATTTCGGAGGCAACTCTTCTTGACCTATATGAAGCCCGGGTCGTCTAAAAAGAGGGTATCTTGGATTTGGAGAGCAACTTTTGGGAGAGAAGAAGGAAGGAAGCAACGAAAACGCAAAATACTTGATCCAATTCATTCAATTCGGAAGTTTGTTTGAATTTGGAAATTGTAATGTCTTATTGTTCTTCTAATACTCTTGCGATGAATATTTTCTCCATTATGGAGTAATCTTTCTTAGAGTTATTGACGGATGTTGTGATTTGACTATCGTTTTGGATTTTACTCTATGTTAATTGCCTGAATTCATTGAATGAGTTATTGATTGAATTGCAAGGCTTATTGTAGATTTACTTTAATCGAAAGAGAAGTGTTACTGCTATTCGCATTGTGCCATATTGTTTGGGTTGATTTTACACC
This sequence comes from Nicotiana tabacum, assembly GCF_000715075.1. Lineage (NCBI taxonomy): Eukaryota > Viridiplantae > Streptophyta > Magnoliopsida > Solanales > Solanaceae > Nicotiana > Nicotiana tabacum. The sequence continues at coordinate 93,091,827 of NC_134096.1, read as the reverse complement.
TCTTCTAGGTAATCGAAAGAGCTTAGAGAGTTATCAATTAACCCAGTTTAGAAGAATAATCGAGAGGTGTTCTTCGAAAGACCATTCATTCTCTATTTTGTGCATGTGTTCATAGGACCTGTTTTTAGGTTGATCAAAGGAATCTCATTCACTCGGAAGAAGAATTTGAATCCCTAAAGGAGCCTAATGATCTGTTGAAATCGAAGGAGTCAGTAGAAGCAAAGAATGAACTTAACCGAGAGTTACCCGCAACAATAGTTGATCACATATCTTGTCACAACCCTTACTTCTCACCCTGATATTCAATCGTTGCTACTAGTCATTAAAGTGTCATTAGTTTCTTACAATTGATAATCTTAGTTTTATTTGTAGTCGATAATAACATCAATCAAAGGTTTATTATCCTGGATAGTGTTGAGCTGAAGATTTACTAGAACATTATTTAAATCAATCTTTGTGGAGACGATCTAATACTATACTATTTTTTACTAGCGAGCCTAAGTATTATACACCGGTTTTGCGCTCGTCAAATATCAGGGAAGGTCTCTTTGTGGTTACTAGAAAGTACGGTTGGTTTCATTGTTGAAGAATCAAGTATTCCTAACTTCTCTCTCTGGACCTGATATCAAATCCGAAATGATTTTATCATCTTTGAAATGTCTCAAAAAACAATGCTACTATAAAACTAACTTATGGCATTAGAAAGAAAAGGTGAATTATGTGTTACCCACAAAAGCAGATGTTATGTGTTACCTACTGAACCAGTGTTTCTTCCCCTGATGGCGATTTGATATTTTATGTCACCCATAAGAAGGGCCGAAGAGGAACATTCCTTGATTCAGTTCCATTATTTGCTTTCGAGTTTCCTGTCCTTGCTCTAGTTGTATAACATGAAGAAGAAATGTATTTCATGGTTTTAAGTGATTGATTTCATTCTTTTTGCAGTTGGAAGCTCTTGTTTAATTGTTATCTTCTCCTCCAGTTTAAGGAATTTGTTCTTTTCCTTCATATATTATTTTTCTCATTATGAAATATCACTCTGCAGAGCTGAAAGGAGCGTCTCCGGACCCAGAGGCGAAGCCAGAATTTAGAGCTTATGGGTTCGAGGTTCTAGTCCTTTTAATTTACTGGGTTCTAAATTATCAATTCTTACATATTCAATAAATTTCGTAAGACAAATACACAATCTGGATCAAAGCGACAGGGTTCAGTCGAACCCGTAGTCGATGGGCTAGCTCCGCCTCTATCCGGACCTCTTAAGCAAACTGTTACTAGAACATGCTAAAAAGCAGTTTCCCTTCCTTTGCTTCTAATCTTATATGAATGTGTATCTTTGTAAAATTGATCTTATTTGCGACCACTGTATTAATTCCCCATATATATTGATTGAAGGAATAGGACGTCGTTTGACATCTTCATTCCATTATATGCCACTTAAATTATCTAATCAGCTGATTTTGACATGTACCTTACACCAGAAACAATTAATATGTATCGTAAAAATTACCTTATTTATGAGATGTATGCATAGTTTAAATATTTTTGTTCTATCTCAGCTTAGTTTGCAACGATCTTACTATTTTAGTTGAGTCTATTACACCGGTTTGCGCAAATACCTTATTGGTGCACCGTGCACGTAAATTTAACGTAATTGACTCAACATTCCAACTAGAGTCCATATGTTATCGTTAAATGAAATTAGACACGCATGGTATTGTCGTGTCTTTTTTCTTTTTTGATCTTTATAAGTTATTACGTAGTATCCACAATTATCGTTATCATGTGTCATATTCCATTTCGATACTTAAATGTTGACATACATATTATCACACCATTTTATATTAGTTTTGATTAGTCAGATTATCATAGTATCTTTGTTTATTTAGTACTATATTTTTAAATTTCAAATTAAATCTGCCTCCTCTGTAATTATCATGATAAAATGGAACAACATAACAAATTACAGCAACTCCCCTTTCTTGTATTCGAAAAGTATTGAATAGGAAACATATTTAATGGATACGAATTGTGGCTCTACCAGATCTCGACTTAATTCATGATAAGCTCATAAACTTCTTATCAAAATTTTGGCGGTCAAAAACTATCATATTTCAAGATTCAATCAAATCGGTTTCTAGTTTTAGTTAGAGATCATTGTGTTCACTCCGGCGGTTCAATAAAGAGGTGAAACTAATGTCTATCTTTCTAGTATAAACCACATACTTTGCATGTTGTCTCGCCATGTCTAGTACGTTTGAAAAGAGGCGGAGTCAGGATTTGAAGGTTATGGGTTCTGATCTAATCATTGAACCCTAGGTCATTGTAATTACTCAGTTTGCAATTAAATATTTTTACACATTTAATGAATTTTCTAATACAGATTATAAGTTTAAGCAAAAACTATTGAGTTCGTCTGAACTCGTAGCTACTACACTACCTCCGCCCCTGCATTTGTGTATAGGGTAAAATTAGTTCATATTAAATACTCGTATAATAGAGTGACACGTGGGGCCAGAGACAAATAAAAAGTGAGACAAGAGAAAATCAAGACCGGGGGTAGTAGTTTCGGTTGGCACCGGGAAGCCCCCGAAGGGAATATTGCTCATGAAGATAAATGAATGTCTGACACCCGATAGCATTCAATAAAGAATATTGTGCAATATTAAATACATGGTCCGTTATAGAGAAGATAACATTCACAGCCTGTCGTTACACATTCTTCAATGACCCCCATAACTGTCATTTAAGAGGGGCTTGATCCTAGGACCTTATTATCTAGGTGCAACTATAAATAGTGACTTCAACAAGCCAAGCCATTAGAGGGAAGAATTTTCTAATAAACTTATGTTGTATATTATTCTAAGCTCAATAACACTTTATTTCTTGTCTATTGGTATTATTATTATTGCCTACGGAAGCTCTGTTCTGAAAACCAAGCTATCTGTTGTCTTATCTCGTTTTCAACGCTAAGTCTTGTATTTTTAATTAATTTATTTATCATTTTGGGATTAAATCGATTCGTGTGTCTATAAATCATGTACAAATCAACTGTACTGGTAAATAGTTTGATGGAAGTAAAAGAACGAAGTTAGACATATTATAGTATCTAAAAAATTTCCTTCTCAATAATGGAATTATGTAACACTGTTTTGCGTTCTTTTTCGTGAGCGTTTTTGAGTGTTTTGACATCATTTTATTAATAACTAGTGAACTGCCTGCGCTTCGCGAGGATGTGAACGAACTCGCCAAATTTATGATTTAATTTTTTTTAACACATAAATATGGAAAATGATAGTATGTTCTTGCATAAAGAAAAGATAATCTGTAGAGTTATAAGATAGAGTACTTCGTATCTTATTAAAAATCTTTTAGTATTATACAATGATATGATACATGAAAAGTTACAACAATAACGCAGTATAATTTTACTAGTGGGGTTTGGGGAGGGTAGTGTGTACGCAGACCTTACCCCTATCCTAGGATAGAGAGGTTATTTCCGATAGACCATCGGCCCCCTCCCTACAAGAGAACTCACCACCTTGTTCTTGGGTGACTCGAACTGACAAACTCTTAATTAGAAGTAGAGGGTGTTTACGACTGGAGCATGAAACGAAAAGCTAATTCTCATCAATAACTTTCGAGGTCTCTGTTGTGGGAAGCAATAGCTTCCAATGTCTGACCTTCTCACAGTACAATATTTACTGAAATCAACTCATGTGCCGTAATTGGAGCCACACGATTCTATACATTTCTAATTTTAAGCACAAGCAACACTCAATATTACCAATTTTCACGCATTTCAAGAGCTTAATTTTGTCACGATTTCCTTAGCTTCGATTTTATTGGCTTTCATGTTATTTACAATTTTCCAAGTCAAACCAATAAGTGAATATAGTGTCTAATGAAACCTCTAATTTCTTTTAATATAATCTACTCCAATATGTTAATTTTGACCTTTGGTACACAATGAAGGAAGTTATTCCCATGAAGCTATCAACCAAATCAAAATTCAAAATATGATTTAACTTTGATCCAACTTGCAAATCTTTAAAGTAAAAACAATCATGTAACAGAGAATATGTTGATCAGTTGAAGCCAGTGGAAAAGCCTGTGATGACTATTCATTTATCTAAAACAAATTGTTCGTTCTTTTTGTGTAGTCTGGGCAAGAACTTAAATAACTGAAAAACAAATACAGTAAACCCAAAAAAAATATGCCAGAAATAGTAAAAACATGCGAATTGCTTCAATTAATGCAAAAAAATACACCTGATACATAGATATATCGCATATGAAATAAAATCGACAAATATACCACATGTGTAATGCCACTCAGGCTGACTTCTTTTCTTTTTTTTTATATGGACTAAGAGGTTGACTTCTTTTTCATTCATAGAATCTCACAATACGTCTGCCTTTCCAAGTAAAAGCATGCGGATTGCATGCGCAAATTACATCTGATACGGACAATATTGCATATGAAATATAATCGAAAAATATGCCACATGTGTAATGCCACTTAGAGGCTGACTTCTTTTTCATTCATAGAATTGAATCTAACCACGAGCCTGCCTTTCCAAGCTCTACATTATGGGCTCATAGTAAAAAATATAAAATTCTCGCAATACATATCAAATGACATTTGAACCATATTGTCGGAGCTCGTATCCACTAAAAACTTTCTTCAAGATCATGCTCATGAGCCCACCATATGAAACCTCTGAAACACGCCGAAGAAAGCATTGTACTGAGATTCATATAAAGTTAGAAGTATTACTAAGCTATATTAAAATTGATGTACAATAGTTTTGAAATGGCATAATAACTCCAAGAATGGAGAAATTACTAACCTTGCATCCATAGCAGCAACCTTCAGCGCCATATCCTTTGTATTTTCTTTATCTTACACAATGTACGAACCAAAATAACAACTGTAAGAAGATCCAAACAGGACTAACCCTGAAAACATAAAACTTAAAAAAAAACTTCCACCATACTACCGCATGCCTTCTTCTGCTCTCATGCTTTTCTTGTTTCTACTTAAATAACTTCATCCCTCTTCTCACATTCAACAGTTCTATTTTCCTGCTTTTTTTCTATAAAATCAGACTAATACTCTCTTCCAGGACTTCCCCCTTTACACTTTCTATTTCTTTAACTTCTCCAAAGCTCACATGTAATTTTGAGTTTTCCATCTTAAACCTAATTGTTGCCTTCTTTCCCCTTGTTATTTATCACATCAAATGCCTTCTCGACTTCACTATCAACAATTCAGAATATAAAAATACATGAAAAATCAACCAAACAAATAGATATAAGCAATTCACAAAATCAGAAGGGGAATTAAACAAAACAAATGTTTTATATCATAAACAAACTGATCCATCCATAAAAAGACTACTACTTAAAAGGACTACTATTTGGGAAGATAAAAGCAAAACACGCCCATACTAATCAATCAGTTGTATACACTAAGTTAGATGCACGACATGATACACCTATAATCTGTGAATAAATTTAAGAAATAATTAACATACACAAATTTGAATACGAAGCAGTCTTGAAGGTTCAAAAGAACCAACCAAATGGGATACAATCAAATATATGCCAAGAAGGTTCTATATACATGCTGACCTTTATCCTACTCAAACCTTTTCACTTTTATTATATCTAGCTAGTTGAACTCAAAAAATTAAACAAAACAAATGTTCTATATCATAAACTAACTAATCCATCCATAAAGACTACTACTTATCAAATGACTGCTACTTGGGCAAGATAAAAGCAAAACACGCCCATATCAATCCATCGGTTGTACACACTGAGTTAGATACTCGATATGACACATCTATAATCTGTGAATAAATTTAAAAAATAATTAACATACACAATTTTGAATACGAAGCAGTCTTGAAGGTTCAAAAGAACCAACCAGATAGAATACCATCAAATTTATGCCAAGAAGGTTCTATATACCACCCTTATCTTAAAAAAAAGGTTCTTGTAATGATTTAACCGGTCATTTTGACTTTTAGAACCCCATTTTCCTAAATAAAACTCCCCGTATATGCTTTTATTAATTTATGACTTGCGAGGATGGTTGGTTCGGGATTTGGAAGTGTTCGGGTTGAAATCGGAACACTTGGTTCCTTAAGTTGGCCTTAAAATGCTAAGTTTGACTTCGGTCAACATTTTGAGAAAAACAACCCCGAAATATATTTTTGATGATTCCAACAGCTCCGTATGGTAATTTTGGACTTAGGAGCATATTCGTAATTTTATTTGAAAGTCTGTAGTTAAATTAGATTTGAAATGGCTAAAATAGGAATTTAAGCTTGGAAGTTTGACCGGGGAGTTGACCTTTTGATATCGGGGTTGGAATCCAGTTTCAAAAATTTCTATAGCTCTGTTATGTTATTTATGACTTGCGTACAAAATTTGAGGTCAATCGAACTTGATTTGATAGGTTCCATTGTCGTTTGTAGAAATAAAAAGTTTCAACGTTCATTAGGCTTGAATCTATATATGATTCATGTTTTTAGTGTTGCTGGATGTGATTTGAGGACTCGACTAAGTTTGCATGATGTATTAGGACTTGTTGGTATATTTGGTTGAGGTCCCGAAGGGCTCAGGTGAGTTTCGGATGCTTAACGGATCATTTTTGAACGTGGCTTGATAGCTGAAGTTTTGGTTTCTGCAGTTTCTGGTTTCCTTCTACGCGATCGCGTGAGAAGGTATGCGATCGCGTAGAGTTAATTGGGTAGCTGAAATTTAGTGTTATGCGATCGCGTAGATTGGGCCAGTCTGTGCATCGCGATCGCGTGGCGTTGTTTGCGATCGCGTAAGGTTAATTGAGGGATGCTGAGTTTTGTGCTTCGCGATCACGTGAAATGGGATGCGATCACATAGCTTTGATATTTTGTGACTCACGAACGCGTGAAGAAGGTCGCGTTCGCGTAGAGTAACTAGGCAGAAGCTGGGCCACGCGCTTACTGCTTCGCGATCGCGTGAGAAGGCTTGTGATCGCGTAGGCTTGTAGAGACTGTGCTTCACGATCGCGTAGAGTTAAATTTGGGCAGTGAAAATTTGTACTTCGCGATCGCGTGTGGATGTTCGCGATCGCGAAGAGTAAAAGTCTAGGCAGAGAGTTTAAGTTCTGAAAATGGGACTTCGTCCCATTTTCCATTTTTAACGATTTGGAGCTCGGATTGAGGCGAGTTTTGGGAGATTTTCAGAGAAAACATCGGGGTAAGTGTTCTTAACTCAATTTTGGTTAGATTACCCAAATCCATCACTGTTTTTATCAGTTAATTGAAGATTTAAGTTGGAAAATTTTGAAAACCCTCTTGGATAGATTTAAGGATTTGAGGGTCGAATTGTTATTGGAATTTAGTCATTTTGGTATGGTTAGACTCGTGGTTGAATGGCCATTCATATTTCGTAACCTTTACCGGATTCCGAGACGTGGGCCCCATGGGCGATTTTTGAGCTAATTTCGGATTTTATTAAAAAATATAGTATTTTCTTATGAAATTGATTCATATAATTTTTGTTGACTGTATCGAATTAATTATGAGTAGATACGAGTCGATCGGAGTTGGAAAATCGAGAAAAAGGCATACTACTTGGTTAAATTGGAGCAAGTTGAGGTAAGTGACTTGTCTAACCTTGTGTGGGGGAAATTTTTCTTAGGATTGGTATTGAAGTGATAAATTAAAATATGTTGAAAGTCATGTACATGAGGTGACGAGTGTGTACACGGGCTAAATATAAAAGATTATGTCTTTAAATTGTGTAGATCGTTGTTGCATATCAATTAAATAATTTTACCTTATTATATTCTTCATCATTGATTTAAATGTTTATACTTTAAATTTGCTTGATCTTTTCCTGCTAATTATTTTATCTGTTTAATTGAAATTTGATTTCTTTTATTCGGTGCATTATTTGAAGGTTGATTTTCTTTAAATTAAATATTATTAATATGAATTATTTGACATTTTAAATTTGGAATTTAAGTAACGTATTAAAATTTTGAAATATTATTTTGTTGAGTTATTTATTCCCGAATATTTTGGTGAGATTTTCGTACTCATTGTGATGGAGTCGTGAGCTCTTTATTGTGAAAAAATATTATTGTTGATTTATTTTAGAAAATCGAAATATTTGGGCACTTGAGGTGCAAATTGTGATATATTATGATATTGATACGCATGCGGTGGTATAAGGTTTGAGTGTTAAAACGCATGCGGTGAGATAAGGATGGCTTGATACGCATGGCTAGCAGGAGAAACTACTAGAAGTCATGCGGTGTGATAAGGATGGCTAAAACACGGGATACTATTTCGGAAAAAATATTTTTTGTTTAAAATAAATCGTGAAGGCTCTCACGGTGATATAAGAAAATGAGATATTATGAATTTATTTATGATTTGGGAGTGCCCTTGTTGATATTGATTTATTGCCGCAGATGCCTTTGATGTAATTGTCATTATTTGGTGTAATTAAAAGAATTCTATTTTGAAAAGAATTCTATTTTGTTTCCACGAGGTATTAATTGTCATTATTTGGTGTAATTAAATGGTGACATACTACTTGATTCATTTCAATCGTCATTTCATCTTATTATATTGTTAAACATTTACCATGCCATTATTTATTTTTCAGTAGGGTCTGACCTGACCTCGTCACTACTCTACTGAGGTTAAGCTTGGCACTTACTGGGTACCGCTGTAGTATACTCATACTATGCTTCTGCACATCTTTTTGTGCAGATCCAGGTACATCATATCAGACCAGGCACCAGTAAACTAGCTATACGAGGAGACTTCGAGGTATATCTGTCACCGTCCGCAGACTCCGGAGTCCCCTTCTATCTTACTATGTTGTCTTCCTTATTTGCTTTAGACTCTAATGTATAGAGACATAGAAAATAAATTCTTAAAAGCTTGTGACTTATTTCTACCGGGTTTTGGGAGTTGTAATTATTTGAATTGTAGTTTATTTATTTCAGATATCTATTATTATTCCGCATTGATAGGCTTACCTAGTCTTAGAGACTATGTGCCATCACGACCTCCTACGGAGGGAATTTGAGGTCGTGACAGTTCTACAACCACAACAACAAATATTACAGTGGAAATAAAAATAAATTCTAATAAATTAGAGTGATAGTTCATATGTTTACCTCAAAAATAGGCTATCTTCAGTGTGTGAATAAAAAGGCAGCCCGATGTACTATGCCCCAGGGAAAGGCCGTACCACAAGGGTATTCAGTATGTGAATGAGCTTCACAAATAAGTGGGGCAACACTGCAGGTGTTAAAACCAAAAGATCTGAAGCACATCTTTCAGGTATATTTTATGTAATGACCCGACCGGTTGTTTTACTTTCTAGAATCCCGTTAACCTAAATAAGACTCCATGTATATGCTTTTACTGTTTTACGACCTGCGAGGACGGTTGGTTCGGATTTGGATAGGTTCGGGTTGAAATTGGAATACTTGGTTCCTTAGTTTGGCTTTTAAAAGGCTAAGTTTGACCTTGGTCAACACTTTTAGTAAACGACTTTGGAATCGGGACTTGATGGTCCTAATAGGTTCATATGATAATCTTGGATTTGGGCATATGTTCGGATCGATTTTTGGATGACCCGAGAGCGTTTCGGCGCTTAATGTTGAAAATTAGCTTATTGAAGGTTTAAAAGTTGTTTAAATTTGATTTGGAGTAGGTTTTGGTGTTATCGAGGTCCTTTTGGGATTCTGAGACTGGTAATAGTTCTGTATGGTGATTTAAGACTTGCACATAAAATTTGGTATCATTTCGAGTAATCTAAGTATGTTTCGGCGCGTTCGGAGCGAATTAGAAACTTGAAGTTCATAAAATCGATTCAATTTGGGTTTAGGGTGTGATTCTTAGTTGCATTATTATTTTTCGCGTTTCGAGAGTTCGAGCAGGTCCGCACTGTGTTCATAGACTTGTTGGGGCATTTGGATGGGGTCCCGAGTGGCTCGGGTATGTTTAGGATCACTCGGCGATAAGTTGAAACACCAAATTTTTCTAGTTCTGGTTTCCTTCTTCGCGAACGCGGAAGGACACTCACGTTCGCGATGAAGGATTTTGGGTACTGTGGGCTAGGGTCTTTCGCCCTTCGCATTCGCGTGACTTGGGCCGCGTTCGCGTAGAGGAGTCTGAGTTGGGTGTCCGCTGATCATTCTTCGCGTTCGCGAAGAAGCCCTCGTGTTCGCGTAGGGTAGGCCAAGCAAGCTCCGCGTTCGCGATAGGTAAATTTCCTGGGCCTAGGCCGTTTGCCTTCACGATCGCGAGGCCTCTTCCGTGATCGCGAAGAAGGCAGACCTGGGCAGAAACATTTTAAAAAGGGACTTAGGCCATTTTGGTTTCATTATTTCACTTCTTAGGTGATTTTGGAGCTTTGTAGAGAGGGGTTACAACCTAGCTATTGAAGGTAAGTAATTCCTACCCAACGTAAGTTTAATACATAGATTATGTGTAGATTTTGAACATGTAAGAATTGTGTAAATTATGGGTTTAGTTGGAAAAAAACCTAAGTTTTGGTTTTGATTAAAAAATGGGATTTAAACAGGGAAATGATTACGAAATTGGGTAAAAATCATATATTTGAGTTAGTGAGGTTATGGGTAACATTTATCTTCGAAAATTTCCGGAATCTGGGCACGTGGGCCCGGAGGTAAATTTTAGGAATCTTCCAATTTGGGTTGAGTAATTACTCTAATAGTTTAATTATGAACTTTTGAGCATGTATTGATTAATTTATATAATATTTGAATAGTTTTGGATTGTTCGGCACCGAGTTGAGGCTTTAGAATGAATTTGTGGGTCGGAAAGTGAGCTTTGAGACAAGGTAAGTCTCTTGCCGAACCTTGTAAGAGGAAATTTACCCCATAGGTGATTTAAAAAAATATTTGCTTCTAATTATGGGGGATAAGTACGCACGAGTTGACGAGAGTCCGTGCGTAGCTTCTAATTATGCCCATGCGTAGCTACGTACGCACCAGGTCTTGGCACACACACTAGCAGACTTTATGGTTTTGGAGTATTCTATTGTTATGATTGCACTCGGCTGCTTTCGTTTATTTATTTTAGATTTATTGTTTCTTAACCTTTTAATCAATGGAATTTAATTACTTGGGAATTTGTTAAAAGAGTAATCACGTGGTTAGTTCATTATTGGCTTGCCTAGCGGTGGAGCTGGCGGCCATCACGGCCTACAGGAGAATTGGGTTGTGACAATATGGTATCAGTGCACTAGGTTCACGTAGGTCTCACAAGTTATGAGCATGCCTAATAGAGTCTTGCAGATCAGTGCGGATACATCCATACTTATATTCGAGAGGCTATAGGGTGTTAGGAAACTATTCTTTCTTCATATCTTATCGTGCAGTTGATGTGGTACTAAGTATCTTTCTCTTATTCTCTCACAGATGGTGAGAACGCTCGCATCGGATATTCCAAACCATGGGGGAGCTGCTCCCCCTGTTACTAGAGGCCGAGGGAGGGCTTCAACCCATGGTAGAGGACGAAGACGTCCCAGAGTTGCTCCAGCTATTCCACCAGTGGATCTAGTAGAGGATCCTATCACCGAGGAGCAGGGCGAGGTGCCGGGAGCAGAGCCAGCCCCGGCGGATTTCATGTCCGCGCAAAGATTCCAGGAGGTCATGGACCGTATGCTGCGGTTCATGGACTCTATGACTCAGGCTGGTTTATTTCCAGCAGACCAAGCCACATCTCAGGTGTGAGGGGGAGTACAGACCCCTACCGCTCAGGCTCCTGGGCATGTAACTACCATATATCAAACCCCAGGTGCACTACCCGTGGGTGGAGCCTAGCCAGTAGCGACAGATATACCTGAACCCCGACCAACTGTGACCAGCGAGCCGCAGAAGCTACTGGACATATGGACCATGCTTCATCCCCTTGTCTTCGGAGGTGAGCGACATGAAGACCCCTAGGACTTTATTGATTGGTGCAGAGACAAACTGCACAACATGAGGATATTGGAGTCCCATGGGGTGGACTTTACCACTTTCTAGCTGAAGGGTAGGGCCCGTAGGTGGTGGCAGTCGTATCTCCTCGGCAGACCAGCAGATTCTTCTCCCATGACTTGGGACCGGTTCACCCGTATTTTTCTGGACAAGTATATACTGCCCTCTCAGAGGGAAGAGTTGTGGTTTCAGTTCGAGCAGCTCTAGCAGGGTCAGATGTCAGTGACCGACTATAAGGCAATATTCTCTGAGTTGTCTCGCCTTTCACTTATGAATCTTCCTACCGACGCAGAGAGGGTGCGGAGGTTTGTTGCAGGTTTGCACTCTGGCATTCAGGCCACTATGGCCCGAGAGGTTGAGATGAGGACTTTTTACAAGCTAGTTGTAGAGATAGCTTGGAGGATTAAGAGTGTACGTCAGCGTAGCCAGGAGCAGGCTATGAGGGATAAGCGGTTTCAGAGGTGCCTCGACTGGGGACAGAGGTCAGTTAGTGAGGGGTCATTCTAGCAGGCCCACATATCCAGCATCGCCGCCTCCTCGAGCCGCTCCGGTGTGACCTTATTTCAGCACCATGCCAGAGAGTTCCTACCATCCACCAGCTATTCAGGGTTCCACCAGTGGGTATTCATGCCATCAGGGTCAGACTTCAGGTCAGTAGTCCATCGTACCGAGAGGTTGTTTCGAGTGCAAGGATCTCAGTCATGTGCGGAGGTTCTGCCTCAGGCTTCAGGGAAAGACAGTGCAGCAAGGTCAGCAACCTATGATTACAGCACCAGCTGCCCCACCAGTCGTCCGGCCGCCCAGAGGTGGAGGGCAGGTGGGTAGGGGTCATCCTAGAGGTGGAGGCCTAGTCAGGTGGTGCTCTAGCAAGATTCTATGCTTTTCCGTCCAGACCAGATATAGTGGCCTCAGATATCGTGATCACATGTACTATTTCTATCTGCGGTCAGGATGCTTTAGTACTATTTGATCCAGGGTCTACTATTCATATATTTTATCTCTGTTTGCTCATTTCCTGGGTGTTTCTCATGAGTCCTTGGGTACTCATATTTATGTATCCACTCCTATGGACGATTCCGTTGTTGTGGATTGGATCTATCAGTCCTGCATTGTTACTTTCTGTGGTTACGATACTAGAGCAGATCTTCTGTTGCTCGATATGACCGACTTTGAGGTCATCCTGGGCATGGACTGGTTATCTCCATATCACGCCATCCTTGATTGTCATGCCAATACTTTTACCTTGGCACTGCTAGAGTTGCCTAGATTGGAGTGGAAGGGTTCGTCTGTCAGTACATCTAGTCGGGTTATCTCTTTTCTAAAGGCTCGACACATGGTCGAAAAGGGTTATTTGGCTTATCTAGCCTATGTTCGGGATACAACTACAGAGACTCCGACGATTGATTCAGTGCCCGTAGTCAGGGAGTTCTCTGATGTGTTCCCTTCTGATCTCCCAGGCATGCCACCAGATCGTGATGTTGATTTCTGTATTGATTTGGCTCCAAGTACCTAGCATGTCTCTATTCCACCATATTGTATGGCTCTGAAAGAGTTGAAAGAGTTGAAGGAACAACTTGAGGAGTTGCTAGAAAAGGGGTTGGTCAGACCGAGTGTATCACCTTGGGGTACACCAGTGTTATTTGTGAAGAAGAAATATGGGACTATGCGGATGTGCATTGATTATCGCCAGTTGAACAAAGTTACCATCAAGAATAAGTACATGTTGCCGTGTATTGATGATTTGTTTGACCAGTTGCAGGGTGCCAGGATGTTCTCTAAGATTGACTTCAGATCGAGGTACCATCGGTTGAAGATTCATGATTTAGATGTTCCGAAGACGGCTTTACGGACTAGATACGACCATTATGAGTTTCTAGTGATGTCCTTCGATTTGACTAACGCCCAGGCGGTGTTCATAGATTTGATGAACCGAATGTTTAGGCCGTATATTGATTCGTTTATCATTGTCTTCATTGATGATATTTTGATCTACTCGCGTAGCATGGAGGAGCACGAGCGGCATTTGAGAGTGGTGCTTTAGACCTTGCAGGAACAGAAGCTATGTGCTAAGTTCTCCAAGTGTGAGTTTTGGCTAGATTCTGTAGCATTATTGGGGCATGTTGTATCAGACGACGATATTACAGTAGATCCCAAGAAGATCGAGGTAGTTCAGAGTTGTCCTCGTCCTACCACAGTGACTAAGATCAGGAGCTTTTTGGGGTTAGCAGGTTATTATCGCCGGTTTGTGGAGGGCTCCTCATCTATTGTAGCACCTTTAACTAAATTGACCCGGAAGGGTGCTCCGTTACGATGGTCCGATGATTGTGAGGCGAGCTTTCAGAAGCTCAAGACTGGATTTACTTCAGCACCAGTGTTAGTGTTGCCTTCTGGTTCATGGATGTATACCGTGTATTGTAATGCTTCACAGATTGGTTTAGGTTATGTATTGATGTATGAGGGGCCAGTTTTGCATATGCTTCACGTCAGCTGAAGCCCCACGAGAAGAATTACCATGTAAACTATTTAGAGTTGGTTGTAATTGTTCATGCACTTAAGATCTGGAGGCATTATCTTTATGGGGTGTCCTATGAGGTTTACACCGATCATCGCAGCTTGCAGCATTTGTTCAAGCAGAGGGATCTCAATTTGAGGCAGCGCAAGTGGTTTGAGTTACTAAAGGAGTATGACATTACCATCCTTTATCATCCGGGTAAGGCGAATGTAGTTGCGGATGCCTTGAGCAGAAAGGCGGAGAGTATGGGTGCTTTGACATTCATTTCAGTAGAGGAGAGGCTACTAGCTTTGGACATTCAGTCCTTGGCTAACAGACTTGTGAGGTTGGATATTTCAGATCCCAACCGAGTTCTTGCATGCGTCATTGCTCAGTCTTCACTATTTGAGCAAATCAAGGCTCGTCAGTTTGATGATCCACACTTGTTGGTTCTTAGGGAGACGGTACTACAAGGTGGTGCCAAGGAGGTTACTATTGGTGAGGATGGTGTTCTGCGACTCCAGGGCCGCCTATGTGTTCCTAATGTTGATGGCTTGAGGGAGAAGATCATAGAGGAGGCACACAGTTCTCGGTATTCTATTCACCCAAGTGCTACGAAGATGTATCGCGGCCTGAGGCAACATTATTGGTGGCGGCGGATGAAGAAGGACATAGTTGAGTATGTAGCGAGGTGCCTAAATTGTCAGCAGGTCAAGTATGAGCATCAGAGGCCAGGTGGCCTACTCCAGTAAATGACTATACCTGAGTGGAAATAAGAGAGCATTACTATGGACTTCGTAGTTGGGTTACCGCGGACCTTGAGGAAGATTGATGCAGTTTGGGTCATTGTCGACAGGTTGACCAAGTCGGCACACTTTATTCCGGTTGTGACTACGCATTCTTCAGAAAGATTGGCCCATATTTACATTCAGGAGATTGTTCGGTTACATGGTGTGTATGTTTCCATCATATCAGATAGAGGACCTCAGTTTACTTTGCATTTTTGGAGAGTACTACAACGCGAGTTGGGGACCTGAGTAGAGCTCATCACGACCTTTCATCCGCAGACCGATGGGCAGTCGGAGTGGATAATTCAGATCTTGGAGGATATGCTTAGAGCATGTGTGATTGACTTCGGAGGGCAGCGGGATCAATTCTTTCCTTTGGCCGAGTTTGCTTACAACAAGAATTACCAGTCTAGCATCGAGATGGATCCATTTGAGGCTTTATATGGTCGGCTATGTTGTTCGCCCATTGGATGGTTTGAGCCCAGCAAGGCTAAGTTATATGGTACTGATTTGGTGAAGGACGCCTTGGAAAAGGTAAACTTGATTCAGGAACGACTTTGCACATCACAGTCAAGACAGAAGAGTTACGCGGATAAGAAGGCACGTGATTTATCATTTATGGTGGGCGAGAAAGTTCTCTTGAAGGTCTCACTGATGTAGGGAATCATGAGGTTAGGGAAGAAGTGCAAGTTGAGCCCAAGGTTTATAGGTCCATCTGAGGTGTTGAGACGAGTTGGGGATGTTGTTTATGAGCTTGCTTTGCCTCCGAGCCTATCGGGAGTTTATCCGATATTTCACGTGTCTATGCTCCAGAGGTATCATGCCGACAGGTCGAATGTGTTAGACTTTAGCACGGTTCAACTAGATGAGAGTTTGGGTTATGAGGAGGAGCCAGATGCCATTATTGATAGGCAGGTTTGCCAATTGAGGTCCAAGAAGATTTCTGTGGTAAAGGTTCAATAGAGGGGCCAACCAGTCGAGGAGGCGACTTGGGAGGCCGAGGAGGACATACGGAGCAAATATCCACACTTATTCGGCACTCCAGGTATGATTCTAGACCCGTTCGAGGACGAACGTTTGTTTAAGAGGTGGAGAATATAACGACCCGACCGGTCGTTTTGCTTTCTAGAACCCCGCTCCCATAAATAAGACTCTCCGTATGTGTTTTTACTGTTTTACGACATGCAGGGATGGTTGGTTCGGATTTGGATGGGTTTGGGTTGAAATAGGAATACTTGGTTCCTTAGTTTGGCTTTTAAAAGGCTTAGTTTGACCTTGGTCAACACTTTTAGTAAACGACCTCGAAATCGGGATTTGACGGTCCCAATAGGTTCGTATGATAATTTTGGACTTGGGCGTATGTTCGGATCGGGTTTTGGATGACCCTGGAGCGTTTCGGCGCTTAATGTTGAAAATTGGCTTATTGAAGGTTTAAAAGTTTTTTAAATTTGGTTTGGAGTAGGTTTTAGTGTTATCGAGGTCCATTTAGGATTCTGAACCTGAGAATAGTTCTGTATGGTGATTTAAGACTTGCACGTAAAATTTGGTGTCATTCCGAGTAGTCTAAGTATGTTTCGGTGCGTTCAGAGCGAATTGAAAACTTGAAGTTCATAATTCAATTCAATTTGGTTTTGGGATGTGATTCTTAGTTTCATTGTTGTTTTTCGTGTTTTGAGAGTTCGAGCAGGTCTGTATTATGTTCATGGACTTGTTGGTACATTTGGATGGGATCCTGAGTGGCTCGGGTGTGTTTCGGACCACTCAGAGCTAAGTTGAAACACCATGTTTTTCCAGTTCTAGTTTTCTTCTTTACGAACGCAGAAGGACCCTCGCGTTCGCGATGAAAGATTTGGGGTACTATGGGCTGGGGGATTTTGCCCCTTCGCGTGACCTGGGTCGCGTTCGCGTAGAGGAGGCTGAGCTGGGTGGTCGTTGATCATTCTTCGCGTTCACGAAGAAGCCCTCTCGTTCGCGTAGGGTAGGCCAAGCAAGCCTCCACGTTCGTGAGGCTCATATCGCGTTCGCGATGGGCAAATTTCCCGGGCCTGGGCCGTTTGCCTTCGCAATTGCGAGGCCTCTTCCGCGATCGCGAAAAAGGCAAACCTAAGAAGAAACATTTTAAAACGGGACTTAGGCCATTTTTGGGTTCATTATTTCACTTCTTAGGCGATTTTGGAGCTTTGTGGAGAGGGGTTTCAACCTAGCTATTTAAGGTAAGTAATTTCTACCTAATGTAAGTTTAATACATAGATTATGGGTAGATTTTAACATGTAAAAATTATAAAAATTATGGGTTTATTTAAAAAAAACCTAGGTTTTGATAAAAAAGAAAAAGGGATTTAACCACGGAAATGATTATGAAATTGGGTAAAAATTATGGATTTGATTTAGTGAGGTTATGGGTAACATTTATCTTCGAAAATTTTCGAAATCTGGGTCCGCGGGTGAATTTTAGGAATCTTCTAATTTGGATTGGGTAATTATTCTAATAGTTTAATTATGAACTTTTGAACATTTATTGATTAATTTATATAACATTTGACTAATTTTGGATTGTTTGGCACCGAGTTGAGGCTTTAGAACGAATTTGTAGTCCGAAAAGTGAGCTTTGAGACGAGGTAAGTCTCCTGCCTAACCTTGTAAGAGAGAATTTACCCCATAGATGATTTAAAGTAATATTTGCTTCTAATTATGGGGGCTACGTACGCACGAGGTGACGAGAGTCCGTGCGTAGCTACTAATTATGCCTATGTCCGGGTAGTTTAGGACCTGAATCATGAATTAAAGTGCCAAAATTATATTGGAACTTGTTAGAAGAATTGTAAGAGACCAAATTTCACTTACTTGAATTTTGAGTGGATTACTTGACCGTTAATGGAATTTTTGTTTCATTGTGTATTAGCCTTGTAATAACTTTTAAGCCAAATGTTTATAAAGTATCCTCTCTTCTTGTGGAGCGGGTCGAACACCTCGGCAGTAGATAGATGCATCTATGGTTCGTGTCGCACGACCCTCGGCAGT
Source organism: Nicotiana tabacum (assembly GCF_000715075.1). Lineage (NCBI taxonomy): Eukaryota > Viridiplantae > Streptophyta > Magnoliopsida > Solanales > Solanaceae > Nicotiana > Nicotiana tabacum. Next base: position 93,073,505 of record NC_134096.1, on the reverse strand, counting down.
GTACTCGTTATTCTTAATCGGGTCATACAACCTCGGCATAATCGTGCGTGATAATACTTGGGGCTTTATCATGTGTGAAGGAATTATTTTATTTCCTGGTTGTTATTGAATTGCTGTAATTATATACATAACACATGCTTATTTAGAGCTTCTTTATTGTTATTATTAGCCCATAGTAAGTGTCGATGTCCGCCTCTCGTTACTACTTTTTCGAGGTTAGACTTGATACTTATTGGGTACATATTATTTATGTACTCGCATTTCACTTCTGCACTGACTGTGCAGGATCTGAGGCAGGTGCATCTGGCGATCACATCGGCGTGCATCCCCGTTGCCTGGAGTCCTAGTGGTGAGCTGCTTCCTGAGCCGTTCTGCAGCACCTAGAGTCTCTCCCTTGCATTTATTTCTGTCTATTTTCATTTCAGACAGTAGCTATAGTTTTGTATAATCTATTAGTGCTCATACACTTGTGACACAATATCTTAGCACACACACTAGCAGACTTTATGATTTTAGATTATTCTATTATTATGATTGCACTCAGTTGCTTTCGTTTATTTATTTTAGATTTGTTGTTTCTTAACCTTTTAATCAATGAGATTTAATTACTTGAGAATTTATTAAAAGAGTAATCACGTGTTTAGTTCACTGTTGGCTTGCCTAACGGCGGAGCTGGGTGCCATCACGGCCTACAGGAGAATTGAGTCGTGACATTTTATTAGCGGGATGGACATCACCTTTTTTTACACACAAAAAAAGACATTGTTTACCATAAAAAAATGCTTACTTTGTCGAAGTCACTGGTTTAATAAGCCTTCTCCATTTCCCTGCCTAATTCCATCAAACGCCAGAACCAATCTCGCTCAATTGAATAAGGTAAATTAAAACATTGTTAAAGTCTGGCCTTTTCTACAATATATTAGATAACCTCTTTCAGCTAGTAATATAGGCAACATTTGTTATCTATACATCATTTTGTTTCACCTACTTCCTGTGCTTCTTCTCTTTTTCGCTTTTCTAAGGCCTTACCTAAGGCTGCACCATTCAAGAAAATAAGAGAAAAAAGGGAAAAATAAAAACTTAGATAAAGATCAGAAGGTGAAAATTCAACCACACAAAACACACACATTATGGGTCGATGTGATCATGAAAAGAATGGGTCGATAAGATATCTTTGGACTCAGATAGAGAAGATGATTGACCCTGTGACGGAATTTTCGGGGCTAAAAGTTGGTTTAGAGGAAGCTTTTGTTTGGGAGATTTTAAACGAAAAGAGAAAAGGGTTTTTAAACTAATAATGCAAAATTAAAACGAAATTATTGAGGAAGAAAATTCTTCGGAGAACATAAAAAGCACAAAGGAAATAAATTAGGGTATTACCTGCTGAAGTTATTCTCCGTAAGTAGAGAGATGCGAAGCGAATTGTTCAACGCCAACTTATCTCCTCCGCTTTGTATTTTTTTAAAATCAAACTACTTAAGATTCCAACAAAACTACCCAAATATTTCTGAATTTTCGGTGACGAATTCGAGTTCCAAGTGTGGGTAGGAGAAAGAGAGTAGAAGAAATTGTCGAAGAATGTGACTTTTCAATATAGGAAGAGACTATTCAACTAGGAAAATAACTTTTGGGTATTTCTTTTAAACTATTACATCAAACCTAATTATTTAAAGGCAAATAAATGAGAAAATAGATAAATAGTCATTCCTGCCTTACATAGAGCCCGTTTGGACACAAGAATTATTTTTTTTCCAAAAAAAATTTACTTTTTTCGAAATCATCGTTTATTCATAAAATTTTTAATTTTCACTTGAAGATATATTTTGAAAATTTTCAAAAATTTAAAAAACTCTAAAAAGCTATTTTTCAAAATTTTCACTCACAAAACTTCAAAAACAACCCAAAATTATATTCATGTCCAAACATAACTCTAAATTTCAATACCATTTTCACTTAGAAAATTTTCTCCCTATTTTGGAATTTTATAATTCTTATGTCCAAACGCCCACATAATGTCACATCACCTCTCTTATGCCCCTCAATTATAAATATATATATAGATTAATTATTTTATAAATTGCAAAAATCTAATCAATCAATTAATTTTTTTATGTGCTACTCTTTATTTGTCAAACTAAAAGTTGAACAACTGCTTAGTTGCATATTTGCATAAGTATTTTTTTTCTCCATGTCTAATTAAACAGTATCAAATAAACTGTTATCAACGAACATGATATTTTTCCTCTATTGTGTTGTGAGGATGTTTGTTGGCCACGCCTCACATGCAGGTAAGTCTCCTAACCCTGACTCTCAAATTAAGCAAACCTCGGTATTTGTTAGTAATCAAATCCCTAAGGAAAATACTAGTAATAAACAATGGAATTCTATTGTTATTAAGCACTCTAATAAATTCGACACCCTTCAGTTAGAGGAACTCAAGCCTCTAAATGACCTAGAAGAACAAGCCCACTTTTTACAAAGCCCAACCCCCACATTCCAGCACTTAAGCCCACCTGATCATTCTCCACTATGAACAATCCAAATACCATGCAATAAATAACACTACCCACATGGATTCAACAGCAACAACTCACCACTACATCACCCACACCACTCCACGTCAACAGACCTATCTACTCCACCTAGCCCTACTAACCACAATCCAATATCTTCATCCCTTCAGAATTCCAAGAAAAATCATCACCATGTTAACCCTCTCATATACAAAAACCCCCCACGTGCAAGTAGAAAATCCAGAACTGGCACACACTATACTAACAAATACCCATACTACATCAAATACCACCATACACTCAAGCCACCACCACTGCTCACCGCTAAACCTCACCACTCCATGCCCTACAAATAATATTCCACAATCATTACAAGCCACTACTACCCAAAAATTATCCTCTGTCTCTATAAACCATGCATCAATTCCCCTTTCTATTCTCTCACAGATCATACCCACCATTTCGTCCACCCAGCACTCCTCCTCGTTACCACTATCTCCAGCAAACACTCTCCACAATGAATCCCAACTCCAGGATATTCACTTCCCAAACACCCCAGGCGGAGATAGTGCCCACCTCATGGTTGGAGGTGGGACTTCAAGACCATGCTCTCATTTTTACGTTGGAAGTGAACGGGCAGGAGGTCACGATACTTCTCACCAACCCAATGGACCTAGCCCAAATAGTCACAGAAGGGATCCGTCTAGCGACGAACATCTATGGCTGGTACCACTGGTCTATGATGCAAGCACCATATCTAGCACCATACCAACCACTACCAAACCTTGCCCCATACTGGGATCCCTCACAACTACACCCACACATTCTCCAACTTCCATTTTACCTGACACCACCTCTACTTCCCAAACTCCCTGGATACAACCATACGTCATCCCACATATGAACTTCTCCCCAGCAACATCACTCCTAGGTCCACACAACCAAATACCCCCTCCCTGCCGAGCACACCACCCTCTCCCAATCACGCAGAACCAAACGACAACCTCCAACGGGAAATAGCAGTAGCACAAGAACTCTACAGGAACACACGACCGGAACCACTAAGGTTAGTCGGAATAAAAAATTTTGTAGCAAAAAGGAGTACGCAAAAAGTTTTCATCTAAATTGTCCTCCCAATCTGCACACATGCTCCTTACGCATAATGGCCACCACAAATCGGGCAGTGAGCAAATATGCAGCGGTGCTGATTTCCTCACTTCATATCCAGGACATGAAGTGAGGAATGACCAAACAACTCCCACACAGGATCAAACCATGCAGACTTCAAATAATATGAATATGAACTTTATAGTGTGGAACTGCACGGGTGCACCGTCACCTGACTTTCGCAGAAACTTTAGGTCCCTCTTGGACTACCATCGCCCGACACTAGTTGCACTTTTGGAAAACCACCTAGCTGACCATCAAGATCTTAGGGCAGATTTTCAATTCTCTGACATGGCTCAGGTACCTGCTGTGGGCCACTCTGGTGCAATAGTCCTATTATGGCACCGTGAAACACTTATAGTGGATATTATTGCCACCACTCAGCAAGAAGTTCACTGCATGATCAAGGTATGTCCTTACCCTCAAAACTGGTTATTTTCTGCAGTATACACTAGCACTAACTATCAAGATAGGCATGTATTATGGCAAAATCTTAAGGCTATAAAGGATCTATTCAAGGGTCCATGGATAATAGTAAGAGATTTTAATGAGATCCTTTCAACATCACACAAATTTGGAGGTAGAGATATCAACTTCAATAGATCTCAACACCTTCTAGATTGTATAAATTACTGTCATCTGGCAGACTTAGGCTTCAAAGGTAGTCGTTACACTTGGACTAACAATTGCAATCTAGGACATAATATTTTAGAACAACTTGATAGAATTATGGCCAACTATGAATGGATTAGTTTATTTCCAAATTCTCTAGTCACACACCTACCCCACACACATTCGAATCATTGTCCTTTATTATTACAACTAAATTACCCTAAAAGAAGTTGTAACAAAATCTTTCGCTTTGAAACAATATGGGCTTCCCACCCTCAATTCTGGTCATTAATCCAAACAATATGGGCCACTCATAAACAACTCTTACCTGCCATTGAAAATTTTACCATCACTATTTAAGAGTGGAACAAAAATCATTTTGAAAATATCTTTAAAAAGGAAAAAAATCTTCTAGCCCGACTAGTGGGGCTCCAATCCTCTCCCAAATATCCAACTAGAAGGTTTCTACAGCTACTTGAAAAAGAGCTAATAGGAGCTTACAATTTCATCCTTCAACAAGAGGAAAAATTCTGAAAACTTAAGTCCCGCATTAATTGGCTAAACCAAGGTGATGCCAATACAAAAAAATTTTACCTCTCCACACTTCAAAGGCCTCGTAAAAATAAAATAATAACACTCCAAGATAGTGGAGGAAACTAGATTAGTGAACCTTCTCGGGTAATTACCCACATCCTAGACTACTACCAAACCCTCTTCACTACAGGCTCAAACTCCTCTCTCAAATCCTACCAAATGTACATACACAATACACTTTCATAACATGACCAAAATACTCTTTTATGTCTATTGCAAGATAGCGAAATAGTTGAAGCAATCAACTTCTTTCAACCTTTAAAGGCTCCGGGACCAGATGGTCTATACATATATTTTTATCAACATTATTGGTCTGATATTAAGCAATCAATCACCACCTTTTGCCATCAAATTTTTAGCACCCATGCAATTTCAAGTGAAATCAATACCACGTATATATGCCTTATTCCTAAAAATAATCATGTTGCATCCGTTATCCAATATAGACCTATTAGTTTATGTAACACTATCTATAAAGTTATTACAAAAATAATTGTCAATCGCCTGATGCCTCTTATTCCAAAAATTATCAGCCCTACACAAACGAGCTTCCAACAAAACAGGCGTGCAGCGGATAATGCTATCATAGTCCAAGAAATTATTACTTAATTTCAGCGCATGAAAGGGAAAATTCCCCACATGCTTATGAAGCTAGACTTGGAAAAGGCATTTGATCGACTAGAATGGTCCTTCATCCGTCAGACACTTACACAATTAAATTTTTCGGGACCTCTCATTCAACTAATCATGTCTTGCGTCTCCACATCATCCCTCTCTGTCCTTATTAATGGTAGTCCTACGGAATTTTTCAATCCAACTAGAGGTATACACCAAGGCGACCCTTTATCTCCATATCTATTTATTCTATCGATGGAAATGCTCTCTCGTAGCATCAACACATCGGTGGACTACCAACTGTGGTCACCTATAAATCTCTCCAAAAATGGACCAAGTATCTCTCATCTTTTCTTTGCCGACGATATTATTCTCACCTCCAAATTAACGATGAAGAGTTGTCATACCATGGTTGATACTTTAAACCACTTCACTACTCTGTCTGGTCAATCCATCAATTTTGCAAAATCAAAAATCTTCTTCTCCAAAAACTGTAAGACACACGACAAACAATTTGCTTTACACAATTTCAATATGTATGAAGGACATAAATTTGAAAAATACCTTGGGTTCCCCGTCTTCACTAGTAGACCTACTAAAGCCGATTTCTAATTTTTACTAGATAATTTTAAAGATCGATTGGCGGGATAGAAATCAAAATACCTCATAATGGCAGGACGAACGACTCTAATTCGTTCCATGCTAAACACTCTCCCTAACCACATTATGCAATACATCACCGTCCCCAATACCATCGTATCACACTTGAACCGATACCAATACAATTTTACTACCACAAAAAAAAGAAAACCTCACCTCCTAAAATGGAACATAGTTACAAATCCAATATCAGTAGGAGGTTTGGGAATACAACGATTGGATATCAAAAACCAAGCGTTACTAGCCAACCTTGCATGGCGTCTATTCCATAACCCACTCCAATTGTGGGCCCAGGTACTACTGTCCAGATATACGGCCAAAATGGCCTTTGTGCACAAAGATCTTTTATTTGGAAAAATATTCTAAAAGGATGAACGTCGTGTCAAAAAGGCTACAAATGGCGTATAACAAATGGACATCATATAAATTTTTGGTTTGATCCCTGGATTAAGCACAATACCACCTTTAGATCACTCATCCATGGTCCACTGCTACCCCATGAGGAGATCTCCACAGTAGCCCAACATATCCCTAATGCAAAATGGAACCTCCAAAATATCTCCTTTCAAATACCAAAAGATATCACGCAACGAATATGTAGCATATACCTACCCCACACATCCCTACGATTTGACAAAATCATATGGGCCCTTACAACTGAGGAAGAATTCTCAGTTAAATCCAGTTATAAATCACTTAGTCCAATTACATTGTTACCCTCCTTTACATGGATTTGGAAGCTTCAGCTTCCACCAAAGCTATTACATTTTTTTTGGATATGCAGTCATGACCGACTACCCACAAACAATTATCTTGCAAACCTCTCCATCATAAATTCACACCTTTGCCCTATCTGCCACTTGGCACCAGAAACCTCACAACACATATTCTTCCAATGCCACAAATCCGGCCACCTATGGTCACAACTAAACATCTCAACAGCCATCCAAAACTTCTTGCTCAATAACCATTCTCAACCACAATGGGTATATCACTTCCTCAAATTACCTTTTGATGCATGCCCAAACAATATACCACCTAAAACCTTCTTCTCTTTTTGCCTTTGGCAAATCTGGTTAACTCGTAACCAATACGTTTTTGAATGTAAAAACATTCCTATAAATCTCCCTATTGTAATATGAAAGGCCTCGGAATACCACTTCCTTACAAAAAACTGTATTCAATCGCCTAAAAAGTTCTCACTCCACGTCAAATGGCATCCACCATCTCATAATCATTATAAGTTAAATATAGATGGATCCTATTCTTCCCACAAGAAGGGTGTTGGGGGTGTCTTTCGCAACTCCATTGGGAATTGGCATTTAGGCTTCTCCAAAAATATTTTGGCAAACTTTTTTGTAGAGGTCGAACTACATGCACTGTTGCTAGGTCTCCAACTAGCAACACAACATCACCTATTGCCGCTTATTATTGAAGTGGATGCAAATGAGGTACTATCTCTACTTAAAAAGGACCACCCATTGTACACTAATCTCCTTGATGATTGCAGGTTATTGATTCGACAATTGAATGATCCTCTCATCCAGCACATATACAGGGAGCAAAATTATGTAGCAGATAACTTAGCCAACTATGGAGCACACATGCAAACTGTAAGCAGCTTGGATCTTTTTGACGCCCTCTAGCTTTTGTCAACACCTTCTACCAAGCTGACTATGCCGGAGCGACTAACAAAAGATTTGTCACCGCCTGTACTTTTGCTAGTTACAATCCCCACCCCCTCTGTACATCCACTACAGGCAGTCGCTCCCCCTATTAGAATAGGTACTACTTTTGATTGTAATGACCTGGTATTACAAACAATCCTTGTATTAGTAACTATGTAGCTAGGGTGCAATTTTTTCTCCACGTCTAATTAAACAATAAGTATCAAATAAACTGCTATCAACGGACAGGATATTTTTCCTCACTGAGGATGTTTGTTGGTAGAGAATTGTTGACAGACGGACGCTGTTTTCTATTTGGGTATAGTCATAGTTTACACTTTACAGAATACTAACCTAACCATGGTTAATTAACTCTGACATCAGGACGCACTATTGTTGGAGCATTTCTGTGCTCTCTTATAAATATCCCTCTCTCAGCCGATTTTCCGTCCCTTTTATATCCCCTTACGCTTCCCAGCCATCGGAAGCGTAGGTCTCTCTCTGTTTCTCACTGCTTCACATTTACATACATAACTTTGTATATTTATTTTTATATACATTATTATTTATCACAGCGAGAGAACGGAAGGGAGAGATCATCGGAGGTGAGAGAATCGTTTGTGGCTCTACTTGTTCGTGTTCAACTCATTTCATTGTCATCGAAACGACGTCGTTAGGTACCATTTCTCATTTCTACTCGCAATGCTTCAGATCTGAGTTTATCCTTGCAATGTTTGACTTTGACTTAAGATATTTGTTAGTAGATGATAATATTAGGGTTTTAATCGGTTCATTTTTTTTTTAATTTGATCTAAAGTTTTCTGCTTGTGAAGCTGTTGTTTTCCGTTATTTGATTCCTTAATGCTCGTAAGTTTAGCAAGTTTATGTGCGATTTTAGGTTTTCATGACTGTTTGTTTTGTTATTGGTTTTGAATTTGCTTTGTTTTCCAACATTTTAAAAGCTTTTGAACTAGTGTCACTCGCGTGAACATGCATGCATGTGTGCAGGTTTTTGATTGAAGGAGCTTGGTCCCAATTTATCTCGTTGTGTCATATTTGTTATCTACATTTATTTCCATAGCCGTTTGAGGTTCCTGTTCTCTGCCAAGCCATTCAGTTTTCTATATTTGTACTTGAAGTGCTCTTTGACTGTTTACAAGGGTGTGATAGCCTATCGGTAAGGACCCTTCGCCTCCAACCATATATTTGGGGTCCAAGTCACCAAGGGCGCAGTGTGGGAAAGGGTCACAGTTGGGTGTCTGGGTGGCTAGGGATTTTAGGTTGGAGAGGGGATTACCACACTAAAAAATTATCCTACATTCTGCAAGGCGCACATTTGGATGTGTTTTTTTGTTTCTGTTGAGACCGTATATACTACTCTTGAAGTATGAAGTAACGTGCTCTCTTCTGTTGTGTAGCTCGCCTTGTATCTCTCTTTTGGGCAGCCTGCATTTTGCTGTTTTGACTGTATTACATTATTAGTGCTTTCTTCTAGCACTGTGTCAATTCTTCAAGGTCATGAATATAATGCATGAAAAAAGTGACTCATGGGGTCCTTTCCAGCATATGATTGTTTTGTTTTACTCTCTAATTCTCATTTCATGCTTTTAAGATGTCGTGTGATTTTCTGGTGCCAGAGGTAATTCGAGATTGAAGCTTGATATGGCTGCTACTGCAACTGCATCTTCTGCTGGTCCGCGTTACGCACCAGAGGACCCCACCCTCCCAAAACCTTGGAAAGGCCTGGTTGATGGTAAGACTGGATATCTCTATTTTTGGAATCCAGAGACCAATGTTACCCAATATGAGAGGCCTGTTGCTCCTTCCCATGGGGGTACTGCTCCACAACATAAATCATCGGTATCTGTAAGTTCATCAGTTCAAAGGCCTTCTCAAGGTCAACCTCCTGACCGTGATGATGACAATGAATACAACAGAGGTAGCAATGGTTGCTTGAGCAAGCTTTCTTCTGGTGAGGATATTCAGGTATCTGGTTCTAATTAATATGTGTGAATTCAGTTTTCTTGTCTCTCTTTCTCTCTCCCCCCAACTTTGGTGACTTATAGTGACACACAACAGTGAAAATCAGCAAACATTTGTGTTGAATAGTATCTTGGATACTCCATTGTGATTTTTGAGAATCACTATTTCAGATTGATGACCCATGTTCTCTCTGGTAGTTTTCAAGGCAAATTAGAACTTGCAAGAATATGCTTGTTTTCGGCCTCAGTAGATTTCTGCTTCTGGTCTCTGCAGATCTTTTCTTTGCCCTCACTCAAACAGTTTCCTAAACTGTCTTCCATGTTTTGCTTACAAAAGTTTTTTCTCATCATTTTATAGACTGCAAGAGGAAGTGAGCTTTCCCGCGATGAAACATCTGTACCTAAAAGCTATAGTGCTCCAGCTGCTGCAAGTAACATATCTCCAGACGCCTATCGGCGTCAGCATGAAATTTCTGTTACAGTAAGCATCTGTACCTTTTCAATTATGTAAAAACAATTCCTCTATTAGTCATTTATTTTCAACTTTGGAAACTGGAGGCCCTGTTGGCCGCTGGCTTAACATTTGGCAATACTTGGGAATTAAATGATGTAGTTCCATAAACTTCATAAAAAAAAAAAATTGAGGCAGTTTCACTGATAGATAGTAAGAAATTTGATTTTCGACACTTGAGGATCTTAAGGAACTTGTAGATGGTACTAATGAAGTTATCAATTTAAATAATTGCATATGTTTATCTCTATCATGTTTAATGGACGAGGACAGTCGTATTTTTGTTGGCTAGTTGCCACAATAATGTCTATGGCCTATGGGTAGTGCATGAAATTATGTTGATGGTAATAACAACATTTTGTAGAGATTTTATGAGAAACCACTACTACTTGCAATGTAATAACAAGTAAAAGAGCAGTTATATCTTTGGTGACAACAGTGAGGAACTTTTTTGTAGTCTGGGTAATTCTTAACTTAATTTATTTAAAAAAGAAATGCAACTCAGTCTGGCCTTTTGTTATCTTCATCTATTCAAACATCTGCCATTTTTGGTCTCTTTGGTCTGTGATAATCATTGCCAATACAGATAGATTTGACTCGTAAATTTATACTTATATGTGCACCCAGATCATAGCACTGAGTGTGGCTTCTTGTACGTGAAACTGATGATAACTTCATTACATTACTCATGTTGCTCATTGAAAACCTGAATATTCATTGGATGATAACTTCATTACATTACTCATGTTGCTCATTGAAAACCTGAATATTCATCTTTTATCATCCTTCTAGAATCCATCATTCCATGCAAACTAGGCCCAAAAGGGAATGCCATACTTGTGTCTTATTTTGCGTTTCATTTTTCCAGGGAGGTGACGTGCCCCCACCTTTCACATCATTTGAAGCGACTGGGTTTCCTTCGGAGCTTTTGAGGGAGGTATAAATGCAGTCCATTTGTTTGTTTTAATCTCTTTCGGGAACATCTCTAGTGCAGAGATTACTCTAAGGATCAAGTGTTCTTCTGTTAACTTCAATGGCAGCTGGAGATCCATTGCAGTACTCATCCAATTTTTCCTTCTGTACTTTGCGCAGGTGCGATATTTGCTCCAGGGAGGAGCTAAATGTCGTACGCTGTGCGGCCCTCTATTTGGTCTTCCATGTATTTGGAGTGCCCTTATTTGGTGGACCAAATTGTGAAGGGCTTTCTGAACCATCCTTGTTCGTGGCTGGGACTGCTTATGGGTGGTGTTTCAGTCTGCCACATGGTCTGAACTGAAGAAGAGGCGTCCTCCTGCTCTTGTTTGCATATGCAAGCGTTGGCTGCCTGCGTAAGGGGGATATGCTTCTTCTTGTGTTCGCCACTTCAAAAAATCCTAGAAGTAATCTAGGAGTGTCTTCCGAGCTTGTACAACTGCTGACAGGTTTTCCAACTTTTACATTTCCAGATACATCAAGCTGGGTTTCCTGCTCCTTCCCCGATACAGGCACAGTCCTGGCCCATTGCACTTCAGGGCCGCGACATAGTAGCTGTTGCAAAGACTGGATCTGGGAAAACTTTGGGTTTCTTGCTTCCTGGCTTTATTCATCTAAAACGACGTCGCAATAATCCTCAATCAGGCCCTACTATTTTGGTTCTGTCGCCTACAAGAGAGTTAGCTACACAGATACAAGACGAAGCTGTGAAGTTTGGTAGATCGTCAAAGATATCTTGCACGGTATGAATTGTTATTCGACTGTGTTTGACGTAACAGTTTGATACTAGAAGTAGATTATTCTTTTGATTTCAAAGTACCGATGCTTGGGCTAACTAATGTATTAATATCTTCTAATCAGAAGGCAGCTAGCACTGTCACGTTTTTTGCTATACTCTACTCTACTATATTTTTCAGTAAAGTATGATTCTAATCTTTTTAAATGGTTGTTTGGTCAAAAGTGAACCTAGTGGTTAATCATTGTGTTTCTCGGGTTGCGCTATAATAAACACAGTTGGTTAGTACTCTGCAATCTCCTTAAATGGTTATATGACTTTTTTTTCTGGGTCAAACATGAGTTTTGTTTATGTAAATAGCCATTCATCACAATAGCGTTGTGCATTACGAAAAGGTTAAGCCCCATATACCAAATGATTTTATAAATTTTACAGCAGTATATTCTTCTGCACCTGCCCGTAGAAGAATTAACTAATATTGACATGCTAATGTGTGGGACAGATGAATCAAGTGAATCTGTGTTAAGACATTTCTTGAAATTGACAATACTGTATGGTTTTTGGTTTGTGTCTATACTGACTCACCCCAAAATGCCCTCAGCTTTGACATATTTTTGAAAATTGACAATGCTTTATGGTTTTTGGTTAGTGTCTATATGGAGGCGCCCCAAAAGGCCCTCAGCTACGAGATCTGGATAGGGGAATAGATATTGTTGTCGCTACCCCTGGTCGTTTGAATGATATTTTGGAGATGAGAAGAATTAGGCTGGATCAAATTTCTTACTTGGTGTTAGATGAAGCGGATCGTATGCTGGACATGGGATTTGAACCTCAGATAAGGAAGATTGTGAAAGAGGTGCCGACACGACGGCAGACACTGATGTTCACAGCGACATGGCCAAAGGAGGTCCGTAAAATTGCAGCTGATCTATTGGTTAATCCAGTTCAGGTTAACATTGGGAATGTTGATGAACTTGTTGCAAACAAGTCTATAACACAGGTGCATTTCTGTTTTCTTTTCTTGGACATTGCTCATTAGATGTGTCTAAGATTCTTCCTCTCTCCTAAACTGGGTTAAGAGGACTGAGGTGTCATGGTAGAATGCCTGTCCTATTTCCCTGAGCCCCGTGAAGGGAGAACCTGTACTGGACATAGTGAGGTTCCATTATATTGAATTAATTGTCACGTGCAGTACGTTGAAGTCTTGTCATATATGGAGAAACAAAGGCGGCTAGACCAGATCTTGAGATCCCAAGAACCAGGATCAAAAATCATCATCTTCTGTGCAACAAAGAAAATGTGTGACCAACTTGCTCGCAATCTTACACGCCCATTTGGAGCTGCTGCAATTCATGGTGATAAATCTCAGGGTGAGAGGGATCATGTATTGAGCCAGTTCCGCACGGGTAGATCCCCCGTTCTTGTCGCCACAGATGTTGCTGCCCGGGGCTTGGATGTCAAAGATATCAGGTTTCTGGATTTAAGATTTTTTTTTATGCTCGACTATTTACGGTTCACGCGCAATTCTCTTTTGGTGGCTAACTAAATGGAAGAATATTATATACTTTCACTTTCTTAAGGAGTGTGCCTTCGGATTGATATCGTCTTAATATACTCTTTCCATGTTATTTCCCCTCACTTGATGAGAAGCGAACAGTTGTGTGGGGTGTGTGCTTTGTTTTGGGGGTTGTTAGGCGACTTTGAGAGAGCATAGGCCAAAGCTGCAAATTTATACCTTCCTTGTAACCTGAATCACAGGTAAATGTGTGATGTCATGATTTGGTGGTTGGCTAAAGTAGACTGATGAGTAAAGTTTACGTTTTATTTTGTCCTAGAGATTACATTGTGAGGTTTTTGTTTTTGCTTCCAGGATACTCTAGCTGTTCTGTTAGGTAGATAAGATATACTCTGGCATGGTGTAACATCGTCCTGGGATTTTATGGTTTTATATTTGAAATATTATGCATCCATATAAATTTTCTTTAACAAGGTAGTTTTTTTCTTCTTTTAATGGGTGGGGGTGGGGGGATATGTCTTTTGTGTATGTTAACACTCTATGAAACATTTGTGGCAGGGTGGTGATCAACTTTGACTTTCCTACTGGAGTAGAGGATTATGTTCACAGAATAGGAAGAACCGGTCGGGCTGGTGCGACTGGTGAGGCCTACACATTTTTTTGTGACCAGGATGCTAAGCATGCTTCAGATCTTATTAAAATTTTAGAAGGAGCAAATCAGCAAGTGCCTACTGAACTACGTGACATGGCTTCTCGAGGTGGTGGTATGGGAGGGGCTAGGCGTCAATGGGGTTCTGGCCCAGGCGGACGTGAAGGAGGACGTGGGGGACGTTATGATTCCGGCTATGGTGGACGAGATGGAGGAAGGGGTGGTTGGGGAGCCCCATCATCGGAAAGAAGTGGACGTGGTTATGACTCGGATTCACGTGACAGGTCCTTAGCTGTGTAGTTAATTATATAGGGATTTCTTTTTTCCCCTTTGGCCCCATGGTACTGACTAGTTTGTTGTGATTTAGTGATAGATATGGTCATGGATCTCGTGATACCGATGCTCCACCGAGCTTCCACGCTCGTAGCTTCCATGAAACTATGATGCAGGCTCAACAGAGACGTGGTCGAAGTCGGAGCAGAAGCCCAAATAAAGGTTCAGGATGGGGTGATACAAAAAGCAGGGAACGCAGTCGCAGCCGTAGTGCTGAAAGATTTGATCAGGCTCCTCCTCGTCAAACCCCAGTTGGACGCAGTTTTCATGAAAGCATGATGGGGCGCAGTGGATCATCCCCAGTGGCCTCAAAACACCAATCACCCTCTTACTCTGATAAACGATCTCCATCAGCTGGTGATTGCCAAAAGGGCTGGGAAAAAGAAAAATCTCCACCTAGATGGCAAGGTGATGGGAAATTTGGCAATGGACCTCGTGCTTACAATGGGGAGGAGGAAGAAGGTATGATTCCTGAAGACGTCGAAACGAGGGCCTAACTTGGCATGTCTTACATTCTGTGTTAATTTTGATGTGTTGTAGCTACCCCGTAGGATTTGCAGAAAGAAAAAGGGCACTTTTTGCTTTGGTTTAACCATCACCAGTACTGCTTTTTTTGGTAAACAATGTTCTCAGATAGAGGCGCTTAGCGTATTGATAGCGTATTGAAGGTAGATAGCTTAAAGTGGAAAGTTTTTGACTGATGTAAATGTAAACAGTGTGACATCAAGCTTGGTTTTAATGGTACTATAGCAGTCATGCATTGCTAAGAAAAGCCCACTTTTAAGTGTTGTTTGCGTTGATTCTCTTGAATCCCAACTGTTCATCAGGTCTTAGCATGAGCTAATTTCAGTAGTTCATGCATTACTTCGAAAGCCATGAGCAAAATTTGGCTTCTTTCTTTTTATTTTTAAGTTAAAAAGGAGGTGTAGGATGAACACTTTATTACATTCACATCATTTTATTGGACACAAAAATTGGAGGAATGCCAAGCGAGGTGTGTTCGTCTTTGAATTGGTAATACTACTTGGTTGTAGCAAATTTATCGGAATGTGTTGAATGTAATGATCGACTGTATATCTTATTAAGCGACATTGCATAGTTCATAGATTGTGCAAATTCTATTAATTCAGTGATTATGTCAAGACCATCGAACGCACAATGCACCATATCGATTTCAAGGTTATATTTCCTTTCAAAGTGTTAAAATAGGCCGAAGTTCCAGGTCGCTGAACAACCCAGAAAACTGTTAAAAGTGACAATAGAAAGCCATGCCATATAAAATATATGGTATGTGGTAAAGTTGATCCTAGTGTATCTAACCAGAAATAGATTTATATATCCTTCTATCCCCTTGTGTTAAGAGTCAAAATTGTATTTTAGGGAAGAGCTTCATTAGAGATCTTTAGACTTTTTAAATCAAGTTAATGATGGAGAAGGCACATAAAAAGTGGAGTATTGGTTTTCAGAATTAGACCTCGGTGTTGCAGTGGAATTCAAAGGGGCATGAGAAAAGGACTGCTTAACAATAATCGAATGTATAAAAAGAATGGATTGACTATATCCTACGAGAATTTTTCCTATTCTTTACAGTTTACAGAGTCGCAAATTCAGACTTGATAGTTTGCTTCACTTGTCATGCAACTTTTGGCTTGGGCTGTAATCTCTTTGCTCTTGAATATAGAAAGACTCCAGCTAGAGCTAGAGCAGTTCCTGAGAATATTGAATAATTCAATAATCACAAGCCAGTCAACTAATAAATTCACTTTACGAACAAACAGAACATAATAAGGAAACTGACGTAGTAGTACCAGAAAAAGGAGTGCATTAACTAGAGAAACAAAATTTACCAAGAGAGTTAATTGGTGAGACAGGTGTTTGAAAAAAGATGACTGATGATACAATGACCACCACTCTCTTCACACAATTGCCAACTGCATGTGTCACTGGCGATATCATTTGTAGTATCATGTATGAAACCTTCCAAAGAAACAAATCAAGTCAAAATTTATAAGTGGTATACTCGATGGTAGAGCCAGAAATTTAGCGAGGTGAAAAAATAACACCACACAAGGCAATTGGCATGGGATTGGAAACTGCGACCTAGAGCAATTTATGAACTACCTTCACCGCTATACATTAGAAACTTCTCTTATGTTAAGGGGATTCAACAATTTATTTATCCACAAAAACATTTGTTTTAACTCTATTTACACAGTACAATTTAGGTGTTGTACATATATAGCTGTGCCCTGGATATACTGAGTTCAGTTTTCAAGAGGCAGATACTGATATTATGCCCTAAACATGGGCAATGAGTTTTAGCTAACGGCTAAAAGGTAAATTTTAATGTAAAATTACAGGAAGCTAACCTGTTGGTAAGTGTGAAGGCAAAATCCAGCTAAAAGAAGTCTCACACATAGTTCTCTGACATTTAAACCCTGGCTTGCCTAAATTGACGCAGAAGATGAATATCACATTTGTAAAAAAAGAAGTAGAAAATAGAAAACACTTAAAAAGATGGCATATTACTTACAGCAAATTGTAGATATGATGGAGTAAACTTGATCCCTTCCATCAAAATGGCAACAGGAACCAAAAGGATGAATGAAATGATTGTAATAATTGAGAACAAGTTGATGTTGTCCAACGCCTCCTATTTGACAAGCGTTGCTGGTTATGGATTTCACAAGACAAAATAATGCATTTCATTTGTTTTTACTAAGGAATGAAAGCCTTGGCGTAACTGGTAAAGTTCATGCCATGTAACTAGGAGGTCACGAGTTCAAGTCGTGGAAATAGCCTCTTGCAGAAATGCAGGGTAAGGTTGTGTACAATAGACCCTTATGGTCCGGCTCTTCCTCAGACTGGTAAAGTTCTTGCCATGTGACCAGAAGGTCATGGGTTCAAGTCGTGGAAACAGCCTCTTGCAGAAATGCAGGGTAAGGCTGCGTACAATATATCCTTATGGTCCGTCCCTTCCTCTGACCCCGCGCATAGCGAGAGGTTAGTGCATCGAGCTGCCTTTTTTTTTGTTTTTACTAAGATTATGATGTCTGAATCTGAAAACGTATCTAAATTTTTAAGATGTTGTCTCTAAATCTAAACTCTGAATATTATTTCTCATGAATGCGCAAGTGTCTTTACCTCTTCTTTAACCATGAACTTTTTGCTAAACACATTACGCGATTGGTTAGTCAAATTGGAAGCCATTGCACTGCCAAAGCCTATCCTGTTTCAAAGAGAGTTCAAAATCAATGTATAACTTGTTATTCGAGATAAAATATACACATTATTTGATTGGTAGGGAGAGGCATACCAATTAAAAGAGGCTTCAGTCATTGATGCTAATGCTACTCCACCAACAATGGGAATCAGGGAAGATACAATCCAAAGAGATGGCCTCTGTATGTTACAGATAATCAACAATAAATTGATATTTAGCTTGTATTACAATGTTTGTTTTGATTGTTACTTAAATTGTATTGTATCGTATTGTTAAATCCGTCATTACGTAACGACGAAAAGTGCCACTTTATGGAACGACCGTTTTGGTGTGGCCGTGTCGTTACCTTATTTTTTTCTCATCTTGCTCTTCCTTATTATTAAATAATCCTATTTCATCTGTTATCCTACCTTTTAATATAATAATTCTACCACGTACGTTACTTTTTCTTTATAATATTACAAGTTTTTTCTTCGTATTGTTGTTGCATGACATCAGGAAACGACGACAAACAATACAATATATCCAATCATTGTATACATCAGAACGATACAATACAATACAATACAATACTATATAATACATTATGAAACGATACATAACAACCATCCAAACAAACTGGCGCCACTGTTCGGAGAAAATATCTAAAGATGAACAGAAAAATAAAATAGGGAAGAAATAAGGTTGCAAAAGTTTTATACCTCTGCAAGAAACAGGGAAGAAAGAAGTACTGTGAAAAATGGTTCCATTGCTTTGATTGTGTGAGTGAAGGAAATTGCTACTCTCCCAAGACTGATGTTCGTTAAAAGATTTCCCAATGTGTGAACTGCAGCTAGTAAAAATATTGCTTTAAACTGGAAATTCAAGCAAAAAAACAAAAGAAAGTTAGTCGTACTACAAAAAATCACCATAAAAGAAACACGAATCATTTTGACTTAGAGTGTATTTTGTATGAGGGAAGTCATTATTTGTGAAAAATAATTTTCTACATTTGGTTGGTAAATGAAAAATAACTTTTTTTTCAGATCATGAACGTTTAGAATTCATATTATGTAGACATTGTTTTTGCTAATTCAAATGGAAGGGTGATATACTTTTGAATGCTAAATATTAATAATAAAATCAAATTGTTTGTCAGAAAAAGTAATACTTATGAAGTTAAAAATTTGGATAGTTGTCACGAAAATGGCTTTTGTCCATGAGCAAAAGAAGTCAAATACACCCAACATAAATATAAAAAAAAACAAAGAGGAGGAGAAAGAATAACTTGAGATTTACTGATCTTGGGTTTAGGGTGGAGACGAAATCCCCACATAAATAGTATCAGCATTGTTCCACAGCCAAATTGAAATGCTGTAACAGTTGCCGGAAATGGAAAAATCTTGAGAACTTGTTTATTGTAAATGTTGTAATATATATTCAAAAGGTACCACGTTCCAAACATAGCGCCCAGTTGCAGAGTTTGTGCCAATTCGCGGGGCTTTGAACCCTCAGATTCTTCAGCATTTCCTGTCACAGCCCTGACTTTGAGCAGAGCGAATCGATACGTGTTTCTATTGAAGCTTGAAAACGAAGGCGAAGAAATGCTAGTAGTACAAGTTTTGTGAATTGAGCAATTGGTTGGCCTGTGAAAAGCAAAATGCTGAAAAGGTGCATTTAATTTACAGGTAAAGAAGATTTGATTTAGAGGTTTCTGAGGCTTTAGAAATGGTGTAGAAGGAGACATGTAAAATGTAGAGATTTCCATTTTCTCAGAATCTGTGATTTCAAGCCAGCTTAGGAACTTAGTCAAAGGTGAAGTTTCTTAACAACATTAATGGTTGACATTCATTCTTTGGCATGGCAAAGACGAACGACGTCGTAGGCCGGTGAAATTAAATGGCTGCGACACGTAATTTGGCGGGACCAAATGGAGTATTTATTACACCATTTTTATTTTGAACCCTTTCGTAATGTTGGATACAGAGGGTGTATGCATATGCTTTTAAATTGGTCAAATCGAGTTTTAAACTCTTTTTAATTTTTTAGGTGTTTGACAAATTTAAAAAGTACTTAAAATAAGTTAAAAATTACTTAAAACAAGTCAAAAGTAATAAGTTGAGCAAACTTAACTTATTATTTTTTAGTTTAAAAGTTATTTTTGCTTAAAAAATACTTTTATAAACCCAATTTAAACATTGAAGCTCGGAAGACTCATCATTTTCTCGTACTTCTATACGACATTCGATTTATTACATATGACGGTTTTTTTATTGAATATAAAGTTAATTTAAGCAAGAAAGAATTGTTTTTGATATATACCAAAAATATCCTTCAGAGATATAGTCCTAGACATGTCATTATGCAATACTAACATTTTTATGGCTCTAAGAGCATATTACTAAGAATAAAATGAGAAATTTAACTTTAAAATTTTTTCAAATATAAAATGTGTTGTTTTTTTTTTTTTTTTCCTAAAAAGACTAAAAAAAGAATGTTACATAAATTGAACAGACAACATACGGTTATTTAAGAATTTAAGAGTCAAATTCATAAAACTTCTCAGAGTTGTAATATTGATATAGCAAATAACTTTTCAACCTTTCAAATATAATCACATAAAAAGAAATTAAGTATTCTATTACTTAAGAAATGTTATAAAATAAAGACTCTAAAGTAAAAACAAGTATAGAGAGAAACTGATATATTATTCAAACTTCAAACTTCTGTACATAATGAACTGAATTCTCCTCTATTTATAGAAGAAAGGAAGCTGCTGTGTAAGCTGCTACTGCAAGCTGCTTGTAAGCTGCTGTGTAAGCTGCTACTGCAAGCTGCTTGTAAGCTGCTGTGTAAGCTGCTGCTGCAAGCTGCTGTGTAAGCTACTGCTCTAAACTGTTGTGCCAGATATAGATAATTTTCTATCATGGGTAATATTTATCCATAACGGAGTACCGAAAGGATAAACTTCTTCAGGAGGCTTATTTTCAATAGAGTACTAAATAGATAAATGTATTTATGGCGGAGTCTCATATGGATAAACTTCTTCAGAAAACTTATTTACAACGGAGTATTAAATGAACATCCATAATATATATATTCATAACACTCCCCCTTGGATGTTCATTAAAAGATAATGTGCCTCGTTAAAATCTTACTAGGAAAAACCCCGTGGGAAAAAATCCTAGTGAAGGAAAAAGAGTATACATATTTAGTAATACGCATTGCTAGCTGCCTCATTAAAAACCTTATAAGGAAAACCCTGTGGGAAAAAATCTTAATAAGGAAAAAAGAGTACATCGCATATTTTACTCCCCCTAATGAAAATTTTGTTTCAAATATTTAAGTCTCCGCATTCCAATCTTGTATACCATCTTCTCAAAAGTTGAAGTTGGTAAAGATTTGGTGAATAAATCTGCCGGATTGTCACTTGAACGGATTTGTTGCACATCAATGTCATCATTTTTCTGAAGATCGTGTGTGTAGAATAATTTTGGTGAAATGTGCTTCGTTCTATCTCCTTTTATAAATTCTTCCTTCAATTGGGCTATGCATGTAGCATTGTCTTCGTATAAAATTGTGGGTCTTTTCTCACATTCCAAATCATATTTTTCTCGAATAAAATGAATTATTGATCTCAATCATACGCATTCCCTACTTGCTTCATGAATGGCTATTATTTCAGCATGATTTGAAGAAGTAGCAACAATAGATTGTTTTGTGGAGCGTCATGATATGATAGTACCTCCACATGTAAATACGTACCTGGTCTGAGATCTAGCTTTATGAGGATCAGATAAATAACCTGCATCTGCATAACCAACAAGATCTGCACTATCTTTGTTAGCATAAAACAAACTCATATCAAGAGTTCCCTTTAAATATCGCAATATATGCTTAATCCCGTTTCAATATCTCCGTGTAGGAGAAAAGTTATATCTTGCTAGTAAATTAACAAAAAATGCTATGTCAGGCCTTGTAGCATTAGCAAGATACATAAGTGCACCAATTGCACTAAGATAGGGTGTTTCAGGACCCAGGAGTTCCTCATCCTCTTCTGGAGGTCGGAACGGGTCCTTATTCACTTCAAGTGATCGAACAACCATTGGTGTACTCAATGGGTGCGCTTTGTCCATGTAAAAGCATTTTAAGACCCTTTCTGTATAGGCAGATTGATGCATAAAGATCCCATTTGCTAAATATTCAATTTGTAGTCCAAGACAAAGTTTTGTCTTTCCAAGATCTTTCATCTTAAATTCTTTCTTAAGATATTCAATTGCCTTTTGGAGCTCTTCTGGAGTTCTAACAAGATTTATGTCATCAACATAAACAGCAAGTATAACAAATTCTAATGCCATTTTCTTTATAAAAATACATGGACAAATAACATCATTTATTTAACCCTCTTTCAACCAATATTCACTGAGGCGATTATACCACATGCGCCCAGATTATTTTAAACCGTACAAAGATCTTTGTAATCTGATTGAGTACATTTCCCGAGATTTTGAATAAGCTGATAAGCTGTAACCACATCCATCATATGTATTTCAAGCCTTTCACGTAAGGCTAAACTGATGAGATATCGAAATGTTATGGCATCCATAACGGGTGAATATGTTTCTTCATAATCGACTCCAGGTCGTTGTGAGAATCCTTGTGCGACAAGAACTTCATTTTGCTCATTCCTTTTTCGCACAAAAACCCATTTATGACCAACTGGTTTTATACCAGCAGGTGTTTGGACTACTGGTCCAAAGACCTTTCTTTTAGCAAGTGCGTTCAATTCTGATTGAATTGTCCTTTGCCATTTTGGCCAATCAGATCTTTGTTGACATTCTTCGACAGATCGGGGTTCAAAATCCTCACTATCTTGCATAATATTAAGTGCAACATTATATGCAAAAATATTATCCACCACTATTTCAGATCGATTTAAATTAATCCCATCACCAGTAGAACTTATTAAAAGTTCTTCGCTCACTTGAGTCTCGGGTTTATTGATTTCTTCAGGAATCTCATAACTAATCAGATCTTGGGTCTCTTCAGGAGATCCATCCATAATATCATTTTGATCATTTGTCGATTTTCTTTTTCTAGGATTTCGATCCTTAGAACCCATCGGCCTACCACTCTTCAGGCGTGCTTTAGGTTCATTAGCTCTCATACTAATAGATGGTCCTGCTGGGACATCAATTCGGATAGGCACATTCTCTGCAGGGATATGTGACTTAGTTATCCTTTTCAAATCAGTAAATGCGTCTGGCATTTGATTTGCTATATTCTATAAATAGATGATCTTCTGGACCTTCTGATTACATATAGCGGTACGTGGATCAAAGTGAGATAATGATGAAACTTTCCACACAATTTCTCTTTTGATTTCCTTTTTCTCTCCCCCTAATTGTGGAAAATTTGTTTCATCAAATCGACAATCTGCAAATCGAGCAGTAAATAAATCTCCCGTTAATGGTTCAAGATAGCGAATAATAGAGGGTGATTCAAACCCAATATATATTCCTAACCTTCTTTGGGGGCCCGTCTTACTGCGCTATGGTGGTGCTGTTGGCACATATACAGCACATCCAAAAATTCGTAGATGGGCAATATTTGGTTCATGACCAAAAATTAATTATGACGGAGAATATTTATTATAATGTGTTGGTCTCAGACGGATAAATGATGCTGCGTGCAAGATAGCATGGCCCCAAACAGTAGTGGGCAATTTTGTTTTCATAAGTAGTGGTCTTGCTATCAATTGCAGTAGTTTAATAAATGACTCTGCAAGGCCATTTTGAATATGAACATAAGCTACCGGATGTTCAACTTTTATCCCAACTGATAGACAGTAATCATCAAAAGCTTGAGATGAGAATTCTCTAGCATTATCAAGGCGAATAGCCTTTATAGGATAATCTGGGAATTGTGCCCTTAATCGAATTATTTGGGCTAATAACTTTGCAAACGCCAGGTTGCAAGATGATAGCAGGCAAACATGAGACCATCTTGAAGATGCATCTATTAGGACCATAAAATATCTAAACAACCCACTTGGTGGGTGAATAGGTCCACATATATCCCCATGTATACGTTCTAAGAAGGTAGGGGACTCAATGTCAACCTTCATTGGTGATCGTCTAGTGATCATTTTGCCTTGATAACAAGCATCACAAGAAAATTTATCATTGTAAGAATCTTCAGGTTCTTTAATGGATGCCCACTCGAATTTTCAATAATTCGTCTCATCATTATTGATCCAGGATGGCCCAAACGGCCATGCCAAAGCACAAAAGTATTTGAATCAGTAAACTTCTGGTTTACGATAGAGTGCGCTTCAACTGTACTAATCTTTGAATAATATAAGCCAGAAGATAAAGTTGGTAACTTTTCTACAATGCATTTCTGGCCAGAAATATTCTTTGTAATACAAAGATATTCCACGTTCATTTCATCTATTGTCTCAACATGATACCCATTTCGGCGGATATCTATAAAACTCAACAAGTTTCTTCGGACTTGGAGGAGAATAATCTATTGTCTATAATAAGTTTTGTTCCTTTAGACAGAAATACAATAGCTCTTCCGGAGCCTTCAATCAAACTTATATTACCAGAAATTGTAGAAACATTTACTTTTTCCTTATGCAAATAAGAAAAGTATTTCTGATCTTTGAATATGGCATGAGTTGTTCCACTATCAACTACACAAATATCTTCATGATTGATCTTTGATCCAAACATAATTTGAGGATTATCCATATTCTTCAAAATGACATAAACAAAATAAATATGACAGTAAACATTATAACATTTATTTATGTACAACAATTACATAACTATACTATTTACTACAAATAACAAAAATTAAAATATTTACATCTCTACAGATTCAGTACCGACCACATGACTTGTTTCTCCTTCTGGGAGTGCAAAGTAATCAGCTACATCCAAATGCATGAAGTCTAAATTATCTTCAGAAATAAAATTTGCTTCAGCATTTTTCTCTGTCTTCTTCAGGGAAGCTTGATATAGCTCAACCAGGTGCTTTGGCGTACGGCATGTACGTGACCAGTGCATGCATTTTCTGGCTTTGCTGCTTGCACCGCTTCATGCTTTTGTTCCTTCCTTTTCCACTGCTGATGGTGAGGAGGGTTCTTTGGTGCATTATTATTACCACGATTAGAGTTTCCTCCCCAACCACGGCCATGACCACGACTGGGGCCACGTCCTCTTCCACGTTTAGCTTGGTGGAAGTTCGTCTCATTCACTTCAGGGAATGGACAAGAACCAGTAGGTCGGCTTTCATGGTTTTTCATTAATAGCCCATTATGTTGCTCAGCCACAAGAAGATGTGAGATAAGTTCAGAATACTTTTTGAATCCCATCTCTCGATATTGCTGCTGCAGGAGCATATTCGAGGCATGAAAAGTGGTGAAAGTTTTCTCCAACATATCATGATCAGTAATATTATCACCACATAGTTTCAATTGGGAAATAATTCTGAACATAGCAGAATTATACTCACTGATAGATTTAAAATCTTGTAGCCTTAGATGAGTCCAATCATAACGTGCCTGTGGAAGAACGACCATCTTCAGGTGGTCATATCTATCTTTCAAATTACTCCACAGTATGACTGGATCTTTAACAGTAAGATATTCCATTTTCAGGCCCTCATCAAGGTGATGGCGTAGGAATATCATTGCTTTGGCACGGTCTTGGTTTGATGCCTGATTTTTATCTTTGATGGTGTCTGCCAGACCCATCGCATCAAGATGAATTTCGGCATCAAGCACCCAAGACATGTAGCTTTTGCCCGATATATCCAGGGCTACAAACTCAAGTTTAGAAAGAATTGACATTATTTAGAAAAAGAAAGTTCGTACCTCTGATACTTTCAAAGTATTTTCTCGAGATGGCAGAGTCTCGTGCTGATAACGTGTTATAAAATAAAGACTGTAAAGTAAAGACAAGTATAGAGAGAAACTGATATATTATTCAAACTTCAAACTTCTGTACATAATGAACTGAATTCTCCTCTATTTATAGAAGAAAGGAAGCTGTTGTGTAAGCTGCTACTGCAAGCTGTTGTGTAAGCTGCTGCTGCAAGCTGCTGTGTAAGCTGCTTGTAAGCTGCTGCTCTAAACTGTTGTGCCAGATATAGATAATCTTCTATCATGGGTAATATTTATCCATAACGGAGTACCGAAAGAATAAGCTTCTTCAGGAGGCTTATTTCCAATAGAATACTAAATAGATAAATGTATTTATGGCGGAGTCTCATTATGGATAAACTTCTTCAGGAAACTTATTTACAACGGAGTACTAAATGAACATTCATAATATAATATATTCATAACAAGAAATAATTTTTTAATTATTGATGAGTTGTTATTTGGTTGAGTTGTACTGGAAAGAGATCTTATAATTAAATATTGTAGTATAAATAGTCGGGACAAGTAAGGAACAGACAGTAGGTACTGGTGGTGTGTAGTGGTTTTGGAGAGAATGAATGCAAGTGTTGTGATCTGTGTTTTCGTGGTCACAATCTAATGTGACCTGATTTGTATAAAATTTATTTACCCTTTTTTGGCCGGCGATTTTCTAGATAATGTCTAGCCGCCGAGCCGGTAAATTCTATGTCCAATAAAACAGTGGCACGTAAATTGAGACAGGAAAAGTATGTAATCTCATTATTTTTAACTGCTATAATTTAATTGCTCGGCTTGGTGTAAATACCAAATACTATAAGGGGTCATTTGGTAGAGTGCATAAAAATAATATTGAATATGGTGTATTAGTAATGATAGTATTAATTATGCTTGCATTAGTTATGCTGACATTAGTTACGCTGATATATTTCTTATCTATTGTTTAGTTTGATGTATTAAAGCATTACACATTTCTAAAATAATTGTATGTTTACAAAAATATTCTCATAACCAGTCCATCACTTTATTTTTTTAAAAGAAATATATGTTGAGGAATATCTTTATATAAAAAAAGTTTAAAAAATTATTTGATTTGTTTACTTGTATTGTAGTATAAAACTGAATATTCATGTGTAAAAAAAGAAAATGCTAAGTATTTATTTACCTACTAGGGATACAATGTTATTTTTCACTTTCTTGGATTATTAGGGAAAGAAAGTTTTAATTAAAAAAATAAAAGAAAAATGAGTTGATTACAAGTGCATTCCAGTACGTAGTAGTAGAGTACATATTTATAAATTTATATGAAGAAATTGGCGAATTATAGATATAAATAGCGGAAGTAATTTTAGTATCAAACTTTATATCAAACTTGCATTAAAATAATAGCATATTATAATAAAGTATAAATTTTGAAGCGTAATTTTATCTTTAACTAAGCTAATGCATGTATTTAAACTTATTGCATTGTTAATACCATGGTTTCCTATGCATTAGTTATGCATAGAATAATACCAAATTTGATATATAACTAATGTTTGCATAACTAATGCATATTTTTAAAAATTATACCAAATAAAATATTATTAATACATAAAATTAATATATATATTATTTTATCTAATGCATCCTATCAAACCAGTATCTCGCTTGGGGAGCTTAGCGGAAGGTGAAATTCTTAACAGCACAGCATTGATGGTTGACAGCTTGACATTCATTCTGTGGCGGGGCATAGCAAGATATATGAGATACGACGTCGTTTTCATATATCTTTCTTATTTCGGCTGGTTAAAATTAATCACATGTAACTTCAATGGGACCAGAACTAACAATTATTACTACTCCCCGTCATTATTATCCAAATAAATATCCTATTGTTGAGTTAATATCCATAACCGGAGTGTGTGGTATTTTTGAAGAGTGGAGTATTGTGATCCAGAGCTTTGTGGTCACAATCTAATGTGACGTGACTTGCTGTGACTGTTATTTTTGTTGGGGTATATAAAGAAAACTGATAAATAATATCAAATCAGTTGTCACACCTTCTTTTACCCGAGAGATATAAGAGTTTTTTTTAATTAAAATGACATAAATCGATATGAAATTATTTATTTATTTAGAGTCGTCACTTGGGATAATTATTATGATGTCCCAAATCACCGGTTTATTTTAAAATCTCAAATCGAGAAAATTGACTCTATTTATGGTCCACGAATAAAGAAAATCGGGTAAGGAATTCTGTTAACCTGGAAGAAGGTGTGAGGCACTCCCAAGTTCCGTGATTTTAGCACGGTCGCTTAACAATTAATACTTGGCGTAATTATCTGATTTATTACATGTGTTTAAACATATTATGCATTTTGTCTTTTACTGCTTTTAATGCTGATGAATTTATTTGAACAAGTCACGATATCGCGCACTCGTTATTTTTGTACATATTGCAAATCGCGCCACGTGAAACGCACCCGCGATTTACAACATGTTTATTTTAATTATTTGAATTTGTGGTCAAGTTGCGTGAAATACGCACTTGAGTTGGGATTTGAGTATCATGACTATACCACGGGAACCGTACCCATAGTCATGATAATTTATTAATTGCGCCTAAAGCAACTAGCACGTGTTCATGATTTATTTTTCCGAGTTTGAGATCTTTGTAAGGTCAAGAGTTATAGAAATCAATTGTAGAAAATTGGTCAGCTTTTGCTCTTACTAAATAAGGCCTGACAGAAACTATTTTGGGCCAGATAAATTAAAATTGATCGTAGTACAATTGGCCCTTTAAAACCAACTAAAAAGTAAGCTCAGTTACTAGTTCACCAAGCTATTCCATTAGTCCATTGTCCATTAGCCATTTTCAGTAGTACATACTTCATTAAACAAACCCAACTCCCTTTAAATCTAATTAACACTCATGATCCAACTATACAAAATGTGCTCACCAAGACATCTTTGCTTTAACATATACAAATTATTCTATCTCAAATTTAAACAGAGAATACGTGTCTTCCTACTACTACACATGACTTTAGATTCATATAAATCAAAAATAAATATACATTTAACCCCAAAATGCTCAACAATCAAACCAACTGATAATAAAAATTAAAACACCAACTAATCATGGAAAATAACTAAACACGGAATATTATGATAAAAATTCATGCCAAATAAAGTCAACAAAGAACTAAAATTCAAAGAGATATGACTGGAGCATGACAATAAACATTACTGAAATGAAAAATAAACAGACCTTTGAGGAGAAAAACTTTCTTCACTATATTGAAAAAAATAAATCTCCAAGTTTGAATTACAGAAGGAAAGTGCCGGCTACACCTCGAAGGAGAACAAGACGTCGAACGGAGTTCGAACAGCCTTGACGGAACCGGATTCGAATGAACGAGCACCTTACTGAAAATGGACCTCGAACAAGACCTCTTAAACCTCACGCAAACGGGAGAGCGAGGTTGGGACTTGGCTCGACTTTTATGGGTTTTAGGGTGGTTTTTAGGTGGTGAAGCTGCTAATTTTTTCGAAAGAAATACGAACAAAGAATGACACGAATAGAATTTTCCTTAGCGTAAAAGAAGCAAAAACATTTCTCTGCAAAATCCCTCCCCTCTCTTTTTCCTTTCTCTTCTCTTTTTTTCCCTCACATTTCTCTTCTATTTATAGAAATATTTTCGGAATTTTTAAAATTATTTATATTTTATTTTTTTATTTTTTTAATTAAAAAGAATTTCTGCTTCCCATTTTTCTTCTTTTTAAAAAAAAATAATTCCCCACTTTTATTTACTTTTATTTTTTAATTTCTCACTTTTTTACTTTTATTATATTTAAATTCTCACTTTTTTTACTTTTCTTTTTTTATTTTTTACTTATTTTACTTTTCTTTTTTAATTTTCACTTACTTTTACTTCTTTTTTAAAAAATTTCAGCTAACTTTACTTTTATTTTTTAATTCCAACTTTCTTTTACTTTTCAGTTTTTAAAATTTTCACATTCTTTTACTTTTATTTTTTTTAATGTTTCACTTTCTTTTATTTTTTTTTATTAAACAATTTTCACCTACTTTTACTTTTACTTTTTAATTCATACTTCTACTCATCCGAAATTTGTTTTAAAAAAAATTAATTAATTTTTATTTATTTTTTGGTTTTTTAATTTATTTTTTTAAAATAAAAATAAAAATAAAAATAATACTAATAGTAATAATTGACCTTTTAAATTATTATTAATTTTTACCCTATATAAAAAAAATATAACAAATCTAAAAATATATATATTAAAATTTTGAAAATATTTACATAGTAGAAGGTGATAAACATAGTAGAAGGTGATAAAAATTCAAATATAGTCAAAAGTTAGGTGCTCGCAGCTACCCCTCTTTGCTTGGAAACATGAAGAGTTTTCAGGCAAAGACTAAGTGAGCCATGTGACTAATTTTTGTCCAAACCATTGTTCAAAAGGAAAAGAAATAAAAGATAGGGTGCAACCGAGTCCTGATTTTGGACAGCATACATATCCCGGGTTATAAGGGAATCAGGTCGCGTGTAGTTCAAGGAGAATGGTGGAATGATGATTTGAGGAGTCAAGTGAGGTTCCGTCAAGGCTCCGGTCCACGGTCCTGCTATTATATCAAAACAAAAAAAGAAACTAAACAAGCCTATCAGTTATGAGTTACAAGATTCCTATCTATGAGTCTTCTGAAACTTAATCTTGAGTCTTGATTGATTTTTCATGCAGACTCTGATCTAAATCTTGATGCTCGCTAGTTGTAGTTTCTAGTTCATTGTTCTATAGCTTCTTCTAATTAAAACGGGACTACAATGCTCGTGGCTTCAGTCATGTCTTGAGCATTCCACATCTTTTCAACTGCTTTTTCATTTTGGATTCACTTTTTTTTTTTTTTGAATTGAGACTTCTTCTTTTGGTCATATCGAACCCTGTGCCTCGAGGTAAAACCTACTTAGACACCAAAACAAACAAACAGACGAAATATTTCTACCCCAGTTTGCACTAGGAAAATTTTATGAGTTATTGTAATAAAATTCTAAACTACTTCTTTATTGAAAGAAATAAAAGGTCGGGAGTGGTGTACCCCGAAAAGGTCATGTTTTTTTGGATGGTGTTCCTTTATTATCAAAAGGATGTCTCAATTAAGGATTGGTGTACCTTATGTTAGGAAAATACGGTCAAGGAATGGGATGCCCTATATTGGCAAAGATATCAGGGAGTGGTGTACCTTATATTTAAGATCAAATAAACTAGGGAGTGAATACCCTATGTTAGAAAGGAGATTAGGGAGTGGAGACCATATGTCTAAAATAAAATCAACTAGGGAGTAAAGACTCTATATTGAAAAAGAGACTGGGGAGTGGAGACCCTATGTCTAAAATAAAATTAACTAGGGAGTGGAGACCCTATGTTGGAAAAGAGATTAGGGAGTGGAGATCCTATGTCTAAAATAAAATCAACTAGGGAGTGGAGACCCTATATTGGAAAAGGCAACTAGGCAGTGGAGACCTTATGTCTAAAAATAAAATTAATTAGGGAGTGGAGACTCTATGTTGGAAAAAATACTAGGGAGTGGAGACCCTATGTCTAAAATAGAATCCACTAGAGAGTGGATACCCTATGTTGAAAAGGGCGACTAGGGAGTGGAGACCCTATGTCTAAAATAAAATTAACTAGGGAGTGGAGACCCTACGTTAGAAAAGATGACTAGGGAGTGGAGACCCTATGTCTAAAATAAAATCAACTAGGGAGTGGAGACCCTATGTTGGGAAAGACGACTAGGGAATGGAGACCCTATGTCTAAAATAAAATCAACTAGGGAGTGGAGACCCTATGTTGGAAAAGAAACTAGGGAGTAAAAACCCTATGTCTAAAAATCATCAACTAGGGAGTGGAGATCCTATGTTGGAAAAGCAGACTAGGGAGTGGAGACCCTATGTCTAAAATAATCATCAACTAGGGAGTGGAGACCCTATGTTGGAAAAGCAGACTAGGGAGTGGAGACCCTATGTCTAAAATATCAACTAGGGAGTGGAGACCCTATGTTGGAAAAACAGACTAGGGAGCGGAGACCCTATGTCTAAAAATATCAACTAGGGAGTGGAGACCCTATGTTGGAAAAACAACTAGGGAGTGGAGACCCTATGTTTAAAAATCATCAACTAGGAAGTGGAGACCCTATGTTGGAAAAATAAAGACTAGAGAGTGGAGACCCTATGTCTAAAAATAATCAACTAGGGAGTGGAGACCCTATGTCTAAAAATTATCAACTAGAGAGTGGAGACCCTATGTTAGAAAAAAAAAGACTATGGAGTGGAGACCCTATGTCTAAAAATTATCAACTAGGGAGTGGAGACCCTATGTTAGAAAGGCGACTAGGGAGTGGAGACCCTATGTCGAAAAATCATCAACTAGGGAATGAAGACCCTATGTTAGAAAAGCGACTAGGGAGTGGAGATCCTATGTCTAAAAATTATCAACTAGGGAGTGGAGACCCTATGTTGGAAAAGCGACTAGGGAGTGGAGACCCTATGTCTAAAAATCATCAACTAGGGAGTGGAGACCCTATGTTGGAAAAGCGACTAGGGAGTGGAGACCCTATGTCTAAAAACATCAACTAGGGAGTGGAGACCCTATGTTGGAAAAGAAACTAGGGAATGGAGACCCTATGTCTAAAAATCATCAACTAGGGAGTGGAGACCCTATGTTGGAAAAGAGACTAGGGAGTGGAGACCCTATGTCTAAAAATCATCAACTAGGGAGTGGAGAACCTATGTTGGAAAAGCAGACCAGGGAGTGGAGACCCTATGTCTAAAGATAAAAATCAACTAGGGAGTAGAGACCCTATGTTGGAAAACGTAGCTAGGGATTAGAGACCCTAAATTACCATGATTTGGAATTATTTTTTTTTTCCAGAGAATGAGTAAAATTCAGGAAAGAATTTAGAGAAGACTTCCCTTTTTTTTTGAGTGGTTGTTGCCGCAGAGCTATTTCAGTCTCCGCGTGATTTTCTTTTGGTTGAACCTTCTTCTTGCAAGGTTGCTTTGGATTACACATGTTTCCTGTTTCTCAAACAAAGAACAATTTGTCAGTTTGAAACGGTGGCTCGCTTTGTGGCCTTGAACGTTTTAGTCACTTGATCTCGGCCCTTTCAGCTGCAACTGGTTGTTTCCTGAATACCGATTGCATTTCTAATCTCGGAAAACTTCTGGCTTTTCCAGACTTTGCCATGACGGTTAGTCACGTGGGACTTAACCTTTTCAACTTTATTTTGCCTTTGTGAGCGTTTGACTTTGAATTCCTCTTTCAACAATTTTTGATTTTGAAGCAGCGACCACCATGGCCAGTCGGAGTTGACTTGATGCCCCTGCCGAGGCTGGGCGACCTTTTTTGCATATTGGCTTGTATCAAGTGAGAACCCTGTAAATCAGTCTTGTCATCCCTTTTTCGTCTTAGTTTTGGAACAGAGTTAGACGGAAAGGGATTCAAAGAAAAGCAAACAATGGATTAGATAAATGAATTTAGACGAAAGGTATCCCTTTCGGGGAAAAGAAAGAAGGACTTATCTGGAGTGCATGCGTACTTCAATGAACATGACATGCCTCTTGGGCTGGAAGCCTGATCTGTGTAAACCGTCCAACTCTCAGAAATTCATCACAACTTATGCCTCAAAATCGAGAAACCTTGCCAGGACTCTGTTGATGCCTATAGTTATGAGGATCCTCTTTTCGATCAGTGGTGCTCTTTGCGGGTTTTCACTAGCTGACCTCTCTCATTTCTCTTCTCACCGTCGCCTTATAGTGCTCTTGAGAGTTTTCCCTAATAAGACTCTCTCATTTTCAATTTTTCTGCTTACCATCGCATTATGGTGTCCGTGGGGGTTTTCACCGATAAGACTCTCTCTTTTTATTTCTCTCATTTTGTTGTATCAGATCCAGGTAACGGTATCCTCCCATTTCGAACCTCTTTGCCGATTGATCAGAAGGACTTGAACAGGGTTTTTTTGGGTAAAAAGCATTTGGATTG
Source organism: Nicotiana tabacum (assembly GCF_000715075.1). Taxonomy (NCBI): domain Eukaryota; kingdom Viridiplantae; phylum Streptophyta; class Magnoliopsida; order Solanales; family Solanaceae; genus Nicotiana; species Nicotiana tabacum. Next base: position 93,039,803 of record NC_134096.1, on the reverse strand, counting down.
AATTATAACGTTGGAACCTTTTAGGCGAACCCATCGCCGAATCATTGTAACTTTGCCCCAGTTTCAACTTTTAGGGGCATTTGGATTTTTGTTTTGGTATGACTAAACCCCAGAGGGAGGCTGCCTATGTATCCTTTCAGAATCAAGTCGAACGTAGTTCAAGGAACATGAACTGTTTTGAATTTTGTTTTGTTTTTCTTCTATTTTGTTTTGTTTTCTCATTCTTTTCCCTTTCTTCTTCTTCTTCTTCTTCTTCTTCTTCTTCTTCTTCTTCTTCTTCTTCTTCTTCTTCTTTCTTTTTTATTTATTTCTTTTTCTTTTTCTTTTTTTATTTTTCTAACATCTTCAGGTTCCAAAGAGGGTAATCAAAGAAAGGTAACCGGATCAAAAGGGTTAGCAAATGGTTAGTAGTGTTTGGATAACGAGAATGAAAACCTTCGCCATCCCAATCGGAGAACATTAATACTACATAAAGGGTCAAAGATAGTAGTACCTTTTGACTGCATACGCGTTAACACTTGTTTCAGTGACATTTCCTTCGATGCTCCCCAGGTATAATGCTCTCGTTTGGAAGTACTCTCATTACAATATATAGACTGTTCCAATTTGGACCCAATTTTCCATTAGCTTATTCATGAGGTAGTAGGATACGTCTCAGAATGAGTTGTCCTATTTCAAATTTTCCGGGACGCACTTTCTTATTGTAGACACGAGCCATTCTTTGTTGGTACAGCTGCCCGTGGAAAACTGCGGTCAATCATTTTTCATCAATCATTGTCAATTGTTCTAATCGGTTCTTGACCCAGTCTTTATACTCAATCTCGGCTTCAACCACGATCCGAAGAGAGGAAATTTCAACTTCTTCCGATTTCATTTAGACTTGGCTTAGGCCTACTGTTCCAATTCTTTGTTTATTTTCTCACAAGCCTTATTTTCAACACATTCTGCTTCTTGATTCATTATTTCGAGGTCTGATAACGTTTTAGGATCTGGGCATGAAGTCCGCAAGCATGTCATGTCATTAAAATCTGCATTAACAGAACTGAAAAGAGAATAAGAAAAGTGACAAGATTTAGAACAGAAACATTCCTGGGCAATGAAATATTAATTTTATTTATTTTTTTATTTAATTTTTAAAGATAGAAGGGCTCACATGAGAAAGTAAGACAATAAAGTACAACATCCGGATTACACCCTGAAATAATCCGGACGCAAAAATGATAGCAAGACCGGCTACCGAGACTCCCGTATGACAGGGAACTTTCAGGTTTGGCGACCATTTTTTGGCTTTTCTTCTATCTTGGTAATGGTTACCATGGCCTTCAGTGCGAGATCAAATTCCTCATCATCACAGATCATTCCAACGACTGGCCCAGTGTTGTGAGCAGGCAACAAATTATTCATCACATCAAGAGCCTCTTCGTCCCGAAGAACGATTCTTTCGGCTTTAATCAAGTCTTCAACTGCCATCTTGAGGGTCCAAACAGTCCCCAGTATCGTGTCCCACTGCTCCAGAGTGGTATTCACATCTAGCATCAGCTTGGTGCGAGGAGGACTTGGGATTCGGCCGATTCGGGGCCAATGGCTGCAGCAGACCTATCCTGACTAACTTTCGGAACAAACTAGAATATGATTCACTAATAGGGGGCTCTCTTGGGCGAAGATTATATTGGGGAATATTTTGTTGGGGATTATATGGAGGTTGGAAGGGACAGGCATTTTTGGGAGGTGGAGCTCAGTTTTATGTATAATGTTGTGGCCGGGTGTAAGGTTGTGCGTTCATCACTGCATATGGAGGTGGTGCCATGGCATAAGCAGCATCTTGATGGGGATAATAGTGTTATGGGACCGTCGAAAGCATATATGATTGGTTGAATACCCTGCGGACTCCCTTCGAGCTCGAAGCCATCATGGATCCCTCTTCTCTCCAATTTCTGTTCATCAAATCCCCCGAACCATTTTGAATGGCCTATGATGTGGCCTTAAAGGCAACATGACTCAAGATTCGGCCCGTTTTTAAATTATTTTCGACTATCTCCCCAATTTTGATAGCCTCGACGAATGGATTACCCATAGCGGACATCATGTTCTGGAAGTAGCCCGCATCTTGGGCTTGTAGGAAGACCGTAACCATTTCTGCTTCGTCCATTGGAGGCTTTACCATGGCAGCTTGCTCACGCCATTTGACAGAATATTCACGAAAACTTTCAGCTGTTTTCTTTTAAAACTAGACACAAAGTTCTCTTTTTGGATTTTTCACTCTTGCTTCTTCTTTTTTTTCGCTCTTTGTTTTATTTTTTATTTTTTTTTGTTACTCTTTTCTTTTCTTTTTCCTTTCTTTCTTCTCTCTTCTCTTTTCTTTTTCACTCAGTTTTTTTTCTCTTTCTTTCTTTCTTTTTTTCCGGCTTATTTTTCACTCAATTTGTGTATGGCTATGATCGAATCCGATGGGGATTACCTACGTATCATGACGACGCATGAATCAGATCTCGCGTAGTTCGAGAAAAAACAGGAATGAAGTAAATAAACTAACTTTTTTACTTATTTTTTTTATAACAAACAGACTATGAAAGCGTTTATAAAAAGAATATAATATTATTATTTTTTGCATTTCATTTTTTTTTTCTCTTTTGGAATTTTCGAAGGAAAAGCTTTTAAAGAGGAAAGAAAGCATTTTTGGTTTTGATTTATTTTTTTGAAATTTTTGAAATAAAGACTTCTAAAGAAGAAACAAAATATTTTTGGATTTTGGATTTTGGATTTTCTTTTTTGAATTTCTGGGCAAAAGACTTCTAAAAATTGTGAAAAATATTTTTTTGGATTTTGATTTGATTTATTTATTTATTATAGAATGAAAGACTTCTACAAAGAAAATATTTTTGGGTTTAAAAATTTTCTTATCTTTTATTTGTTTAGATTTTTCTAAGAAAAGACTCATAAAGAAGGAATTAAAGGAATTAGGGCCGGAACCGATGAGATTTGCCTATGTATCTCACATCCGGTGAGAATCAGACCCTCGTAGTTCGGTAAGTTTTGACGCACAGAAAATATGACTTATTTTGAAATGACTTTTCTTTCTTCTTTTTTTCAAAATTTTGGCAGTGTTTCGGGATTTTTTGAATACCGAGATTTTTAGAATCGGGTATTTTTCTATCTTACCTCACTCTAAGTTTTTCTTGATTTTCTTTCCCTATTCTAGAAGTCGGTCAACATACAAGCCGAAGCAAATAAATGCACAAGTAGCACGTAAAATGAATGAGGATGGTCTTTTAATTTTTGGGGTACATCTGTCCTAGACGGACCCAACCCCTGTGTTGAGTCCCCAAAGTCAAATGCACGTGATGCAATGAACGTACCTACTAGGGATCCGGCGTGAAGCTATGTTATTCTAAGTTTAAATTCTGGGTGTATTGTTCTAAACCTGGCTTACCCGAACGGACAACTCGAGTCGGGGAGGGGCAGCGTACCGGGAATACAGAAGCTTCACCGGCCTTGCAACTTGTCCGATCCTCGTTCTAAAATTGGGGTATGACTCTAACAGATAAGAAGCTATGCGAAGCACACGCTTCCCAGGAGATTTAGACGACTGAGAGAGAAGAAGGGATTCTGTAACAGTTTATAAACAGTTCATATAATATCAAAGCGGTAAAAAGCGGTATTTAGACATTAGGCTCAACCACGTAAAAATCAGATAATAAACAGAAGCCAAGAATCACAGTTTATTCTAAGCTCGAATTTTGAACCTTGAACCAGAGATTCTGGGTTTGATCCCCAGCAGAGTCGCCAGAGTTGTCACACCTCTTTTTTTCCGAGGGATATGAGAGTTTTTCCAATTAAAGTGACATTAATCGATATGAGATTATTTATTTATTTAGAGTCGCCAATTGGGATAATTATTATGGTGTACCAAGTCACCGATTTATTTTAAAATCTCAAATCGAGGAGATTGACTCTATTTATGATCCGCGAACATAGAAGACAAGGTAAGGAATTTTGTTAACCTGAAAAAAAGTGTGAGGCACTCCCGAGTTCTGTGGTTTTAGCACGGTCGCTTAACAATTAATACTTGGCGTAATTATCTGATTTATTACATGTGTTTAAACATATTGTGCATTTTGTCTTTTACCGTTTTTAATACTTATGAATTTATTTGAACAAGTCACGATATCGCGCACTCGTTATTTTTGTACATATTGCAAATCGCGCCACGTGAAACGCACCCGCGATTTACAACATGTTTATTTTAATTATTTGAAGTTGTGGTCAAGTTGCGTGAAATGCACACTTGAGTTGGGATTTACGTATCATGATTATGCCACGGGAACCGTACCTATAGTCATGATGATTTATTAATTACGCCTAAAGCAACTAGCACGTGTTCATGATTTGTTTTTCCTTATGAGTTTGAGATCTTTGTAAGGTCAAGAGCTATGGAAATCAATTGTAGAAAATGGGTCAGCTTTTGCTCTTACTAAGTTGGACCTGACAGAAACTATTTTGGACCAGATAAATTAAAATTGATCGTAGTACAATTATCTTTTTAAAACCAACTAAAAAGTAAGCCTAGTTACTAGTTCACCAAGCTACTCCAATAGTCCATTGTCCATTAGCCATTTTCAGTAGTACATACTTCATTAAACAAATCCAACTTCCTTTAAATCTAATTAACACTCATGAACTAACTATACAAAATGTGCTCACCAAGACATCTTTGCTTTAACATGTACAAATTATTCTATCTCAAATTTAAACAGAGAATATGTGCCTTCCTACTACTACACATAACTTTAGATTCATATAAATCAAAAATAAATATACCTTTATTCCCAAAATGCTCAACAATCAAACCAACTGATAATGAAAATTAAAACACCAACTAATCATGAAAAATAACTAAACACGGAATATTATGATAAAAATTCATGCCAAATAAAGTCAACAAAGAACTAAAATTCAAAGAGATATGACTGGAGCATGACAATAAATATTACTGAAATAAAAAATAAATAGACCTTTGAGGAGAAAAACTTTCTTCACTATATTGAAAAAATTAAATCTCCAAGTTTGAATTACAGAAGGAAAGTGTCGGCTACACCTCGAAGGAGAACAAGACGTCGAATGGAGTTCGAACAGCCTCGACGGAACCGGATTCGAATGAACGAGCACCTCGTTGAAAATGGACCTCGAACAAGACCTCTTAAACCTCACGCAAACGGGAGAGCGAGGTTGGGACTTGGCTCGACTTTTATGGGTTTCAGGGTGGTTTTTGGGTGGTGAAGCTGTTGGTTTTTTCGAAAGAAATACGAAGAAAGAATGAGACGAATAAAATTTTCCTAAGCGTAGAAGAAGCAAAAACATTTCTCTTCAAATCCCTCCCCTCTCTTTTTTCCTTTATCTCCTCTTTTGTTTTCCTCACATTTCTCTTCTATTTATAGAAAAAGTTTCGGAATTTTCAGAATTTTTTTATATTGTTTTTTATTTATTTATTTTAATTAAAAAGAATTTCCACTTTCCATTTTTCTTCTTTTTTAAAAAAAAATAATTTCCCACTTTTCTTTACTTTTATTATATTTAAATTTTCACTTTTTTACGTTTTTTTTTATTTTTTACTTATTTTACTTTTCTTTTTTTTAATTTCCACTTACTTTTACTTCTTCTTTTTTAAATTTTCAGCTACCTTTACTTTTATTTTTTAATTCCAACTTTCTTTTACTTTTTATTTTTTTAAATTTTTACATGCTTTTACTTTTATTTTTTTAAATTTTCCACTTTCTTTTACTTTTTTTTATTAAAATATTTTCACCTACTTTTACTTTTACTTTTTAATTCTATATTTTTACTTTTCCTATTTTTTTTAATTCCCATCCGAAATTTATTTTTTAATTTATTTTATTTGAAAATAAAGATAAAAATAAAAATAATACTAATAGTAATAATTGACCTTTTAAATTACTATTTATTTTTACCCTATAGTAATACTAATAGTTGACCTTTTTACCCTATTTTGGAAAATAAAACCCGTCCATAATTGGTTTGGTTTGGTTTTAACTAAAAAAAGTCAAAACGAAACAAAACCAACCCGAAATACATTTATATAATTTTTAAAAATATTTTATACATATAAATATTTAGTGTAATGTAATTTATAAATATTTCTTAAACGTTTTTCACAGTTTTATCTTTTAACGTGTTATTTCAAGTTTAGACTTAACATTCTTAAATGGTAAATAAAATTTATAACCCATGAATGTAGTAACTCAAACAAAGTTCAAATCAATATTAATTCTAACAAAGAAATTCAATTCAATACTAGGAATGACGATAGTGTTGGATAATTATTTTAGTTTTACATTGGTTTATAATGAAAATGCATAACTTAGTTTATCTTTTTCTTTAGTGCTTAGTTATGTAATTACTATTAGTGCTTATTAGCTCTACTTATTTTAGCATGACCTATATATTATTTTTAGATTATGTTAATTTTTATTATGGCTTATTAATTAGCAATATTTGTTTTATGTAATTTTATTAATTTATCTTTGTTATTGAATATTTTAGTATAATGCTATTACTTATCTCATATTATGGTGTTAGATTCTTGGAAAATATATTATATAGTTGTATTTTACTAGGACTTAAGAAATATTTGGAGCACAAGTTACATATTTTATGCTATGAAAACTTACCGAAAAAAAACTCGAAAATCCGAGAAAAACCGAGATTGAAAAACTCGACTTTGTTGGTTTGGTTATAAATTGAAAAATCCGACACCATTAGTTTGGTTTGATAATTGAAAAATCCGAATCAACCCGACCTATGTACACACCTAATTGTCACTTGCACAAAGTTTTTCTACCCTCTTTTGCCCATTTTCACCCAGATATAGTTATAATCGCTTTCAACAGTTTATATCATACTTTTAGACAAGATTTCAGCCTATACTAGTTCATTTGATATTCAACATTTCTGACAATTTTTAACAATTGATATTTCCAATTTACTTGGTGCAAACTAGCAATTCTAGGAAAATGACCTGACATCGCCAGGCTGAGACTTTACTAGGTGAAGAGCTACTTCTTAACGGCAAAAATGGGATTAGAAGAAACAATGCAAAAGGCAAAATATATGACTCCACTAGTATAACACTATAAAATTCGAGTAGAAGCATTTTTTTCTTTCGTTATGTCAAAACTCGAGCAAAACTGTCTGATATCTCTTTTGGTTAGTCTGCTCTTTAATACTAGCTGTTAACTGCAAGAATTCTACTTGTCGAATAATCAAGAAATAAGCACAACATAAGCACGAAAAGTGTGCGCCACCACAAAAATTGGATCTTTGATGAAGCATATTACACAAAACACTTGAGTCTGGCAAATGTCAAATAGCCAGTGTGTCCTCTTGCCTCCCCAGAAGGCCTAATCATCACGGTAGGAGAAGAAGTGCATTCAATCCCATTGTTTCCTTCAGCAGAACCCTGCCTCCTCTTTCGTGGAGGGCGCTCACTAGAACCTCCTTCGTTTACTGGGCAGCTCTCTACTATCCTTTGCCTAACATCATAGGTGCGTAGAAGCACTTCAAACGTTCTTACATCTGCACAAAGCAAAAACACTTGCCACATAAGAGTCTGTACTTTCTATATAGCAGTTTTCTTGACTGAATGAGATAAAGTCTCCAGGAAAAATATCTTACCAGTAAAATGTGATTTGAGTGCTTCACAAGAGCGTTGTACTTGCTCAATGCATGGAGAAAAGGAGCACAATACCCCATCTGGTTTCAACATTTTTCCAGCAGAAGGAATGGCAAGCCAAGGTTGAGGAAGGTCGAGGAATACTGAATCTGCCCGCCCACAAAACTCATCAGGGAACCCTTCGCCCTGTATATCTCTTACTCCTACTGTGACCAGATTGCTCAGCCCTGTCCTTTCAAAGTCCTCCCTACAGGTGGAAATTTTAAAGACCAAGTTAAGCTAAAATAAAATGAAACAAAATTAGTACAAAATTATTATGGGATCCTCTCTCTTTCTCCCTCTTTTATACAGACATGCAGCGCCGGGGGATTTTGGAAAAAGAAAGACATTATTGCAACTCTTGGACAGATCTAAGCCTACTATAAAATTACCTTTCTTTGGGAGCTTCATTGTGTGACAGTGAAAACAACAAGTAATGAAATAGAAGAAAGCAAATTTAAATCTTGTTAACAGTAAGCCACAAGTTCCTTTCTTTTCTTATAAGAAAATTTCATCGATAGCATCTAGGTGACGACATAGTAGACAATATGTATCAAATAGAAAGCCATAGCAAAATATTAAAGAAAATAGAAAGCCATACATGTAATATGGAGTTCTATCTACTGGTGCATCCAGTCATCTACGATAGTGAGAATGTCATATGTGCTCCAAAGATTTATAAAAGAGAGAAAGAGAGAGAAAAGAAGAAGAGAGAGAACACAGTCCTACGTACTTGCTCAATAGAAGTGGAGAAGGTAGATTGGTGGACCTATTATCCCCGAGTTTCGAACTGTGAACTAGCTAGCCCTCGGAGATTTCTCGTTTATCAAAAAAGAGATAGTACTTAAATTATTGGTCCCATCAAATGCTTTTAACTCTTTTTCCCCAATTGCGCTTGCCAGTAAAAGGCATCACTATTTCCACTCTAAACAAATTCTAGATTGTTGACCATAGTCAATAAGATGACTGAAGTAGTATGTGGTTGACATTTTCCCCTGCAATATTTGCCTTGAACACCGACTAACATAAATTTTCTTTCTTGATAAATTTCCTTTACTATGGCTCAGCTATCACGTAAATGCTGCTAGCTACTTCACTTCCTTTGGAGTCACCTACTACATCACCTGCTTACCCCTTGAAGTCCAAACGAACCATTAACTGGGATAGATGCTTTCCTCACAAAAAGAATTTGCAATGGAAATATTAACTTTCCCTCACAGAACATTGTGCAACCAGATGCGACGAGGAGCAGGGGATATCGTTTTGCAGCAACTATGAATAACTTTGAGCAAGTGAGACTTTGTTACATACTCTGTAAGCTTTCTCATAAATATACCAATGACTTTGTATATCGCTCACGATTATTTTAATGTGCTAAAATACTGTAGATTAAAAACACGTCCGAGTAAATTCAGTTGTATGGTTATTATACAGTCCAGTGTGCTATGAAAATGGTTGGTTTTCTGGTCATCTTGGCTCCTAAAGGTTGTCTTTACATACTCTTGTTATTGCCAGTGAGACTTGGCTGTAGTAGCAAAGCAAAGCCCAATAAAATTTTGATCTAGGGTCACGTGACTAGACTATATTTTTATTAATTTTTTGTATGTGGGCATGATGTGGAACTGTCTAGCATTGTTATGTCACTTTCAATTACTTAGTCCTCCCATACTGGATTATGCTTTGCACTTTTAAAAGAGCAAAAAGTTAATTTTCTATTAATACCTTCCAACTGTGCATTTGAAGTTTTCGAAAAGATCCTGTTCTATTATGTTAAGGTTCGCTATCACTAGCTAAGAAAGCTTATTACCAGTGAGAAACTAGTTCTTTGAACTACACTAGGGGAATTCTTAGGAAGAAACTAAAGGCTGAAGTTAACTAGTTACTGATCTTCAAAAACTATGTCCATGGATCATCTTTTGAACTAACAAAGCAACTTCACACACTTCAGCTATCATGCAGACACCCTGCAAAGCTGAGGTTTAAAAACTTGTTTATTTCAGAATACCACAGAGTATTGTGCATGGAAATTAAAAAGACATAAAATTTGTGGTTTCAAAAATCAGGAAACAGTCTGCTTCAACATAATGATGTTCCTTCATATCTTCTCGTTGTATCGTGGTCATGTTTTAGTTCTACTCGGGAAAGTAAGCTGTCAATATTACTGTTTAACTAGCTGTCTTTATACTGACTTGGTTCAGCTGAAGTATTGTTAAATCCTTCTCGTTTGGAGTTAAGTGCATATAAAAGGGGCAACTCCCAACGCAAATTTATCATTTCATGCTCACAGAAAGCAAATTGACTTTCAGATATTAGATGACATCCTTGAAAATCATGCTACTTACTGAAATCTCAAGGATGTCAGTCACCTCAACTCAATACAACTGTATCGCCTTATACACTTAACGATGTTTTAATTGCCCATCCTTGTCCAGCTACAGTTTCTCATCTTCATTCAGGTAAGAGTTTAATTTGTTGTATCCTATGAGACATACTGCCTGTCATGCTGCTTTGAGATTGGTGATTAATGATGTTTTCTCTAGACAGAATAAGGAAAGAGGGCCGGTCTTTTTCTTCTCTGTTGTTGCAGATCAAGTGGACTTAAGAGTCTCAACACCTTCTGAAAGCATTGCACCTGTTGACCCACTGCTCCAGGAGCTTACAATAGTCTGATGCACAGAATTGTGAAGCTTGAGGAGTTAATGGAGATTGTATGGTAATGCAAAGAAGGGTTGATCTATATTGATGGCTCTCAACTTGTCCACTCCATTCAACATGGGGATTGAGTTGTTATTAGAGTATAAACATACAGAATTGAGTTTTTGTCAATTTGTTTGAATTAAGTGTAAGTGTTGGACAATTTTTCTCTGTTAACTCTTGAAACCTTTGCTCACTAGTGCACAATGCTAGATGGTGGTAGTTCTACACTTTCACATCACAGAGGAAGATGTTTGTTGCCCTAGGCTTCTACCGTCTAGAGTTAACTCTTGAAACCCTATTACATCTTAATAGAGCAGAAAAAAACTGCAACCAGAAGATTTCCAATGAATGCAGTCTCCTTAGTAAAAACAGCCCGAGTCAAAAAAAAGGATTCACACTTCTATAACCTCTTGAACAGTGCCCCTATGACTAAATCGTATTCAGCATTAATCTTAAACTCTTCTAAAATTAACATGTTGCACCAGAGTGACTGTAAAGGATCCTAGATACACTTAAAATCAGCCAAAGCTTGGCACAAATCACCTTAGAACCATGGCTGGAGCTAGATTCAAGCAAGGGATGCTGTGCAAATAGAAGAAAATGATTTTTTTTTATCATATATAAATTGTTGAATCCCTTGACATAAGAAGAGATTCTAGTGTAGTGGCAAAGGGGTACAAAATATGCTTTTGGCCACATATGCAAACCCTAGGTGTGACATTCTAGTAATCTTTTTTTAAATTCCTTCATATAAATCCCTGGCTCCGCCAGTGCCTAGATCAATTGACAACTTAATGAAAGTAAATCCACAAATTAAGTTCCAAACATAGCATAGAATACATATATAAACACGGTATTAAAAACCTTACCTAGCTGAAGCAGCTCTCTGTTCATGGAAATCAAAGGTATAAACATGACCAGTGGGGGGCACAGCCCTAGCAAGTGAAGTAGTCAAAGATCCACTACCAGTCCCAGATTCAAGCACCAAACAACCAGGAACAATCTCCAAATACATAACAACAAAACTAATATCAGCTATATAAAGAATCTGAGTTCTGTGACTTAAAACCAATGTCCACAACTCTGCAGTTGGAGCTAACAAGTAAACAAAACTTCCTTTGTTACTTAAAACTTTGGACCCAAATGGTTTTCCTATCCATTCTGAATGCTTAAATGCACCAAAACGATTCTGTAGAACCCCATCCTCACTGACTTTTACTGCTTTCATTGTATCATGTCTTTCGTATACAATTACCAAATCTCCATCTTTAATGCAGCGTTTAAAGGATAATTTATTTGCTGGATTTATCGGAAGAATCATTTGGAGTATCAGTTTCGAAGGAAACAGTTTTTCAACTACTAGAAAATATGAAGTATGGGGATACAGAAGGAAGGGTTTATGTGATGCAGAAGAAAGTTTTGGGTTTTACAGTTTTAACGGGATAGAGCATGAACCTTATTCGATTAATTGGATGTCCTGTTGTTGATCCAGGCCCAGGTTTTGGTGTAAAAATTGTACGGCCTAGCCCTTTTCGGACTGGTTTTGAGGAATAGCCAGTGTTCAAAAATTTGTGGAAAAAGTTGTTACTTTTAATGGGAAAACATATAATAGTGCCATGAATTTCGAACTTAATTAAGTGAAAAAATAGGATATTGTCTTGATTTTTGAAATTCATAAAAGTGCCATGGATTTCAAACTTTAAAAAAAAATAAAAAATCCATACAGTGAGTTTTACTTTTTAAAGTTCAAAATTGTTATGAAAATAATTATATTGTGGATGTTCATTTATTACTCCGCTATAGATAATCTTCCTGAAGAAGATTATCCATTTAGTACTCTGTTGAAGTTTATCTACAAGCAGCTGATGCAGGCAGGTTGCAAGCAGCTCAATAAAATGATTTGCAGCACCTTCTTATTAAACAAGCAGGTTGCAAACAGCTCATGCAGACAACTTACAAGCAGCTAAAGAAAAGCCTTGCAGTTGCTTTCCGAAAAGCCTCGCAGCTGCTTCCTTTCTTCTATAAATAGAGGAGTTTTCAGTTCATTATGTACATAAGTTTGAAGTTTGAATAATATATCAGTTTCTCTCTATACTTGTCTTTACTTTACATTTTTTATTTTATAACACGTTATCAGTACGAGACTCTGCCAACTCGAGAAAATACTTTGAAAGTATTATAGGTACGAACTTTCTTTTTCTAAATAATGTCAAATCTTTCTAAACTTGAGTTTGTAGCCCTAGATATATCGGGCAAAAGCTACATGTCTTAGGTGCTTGATGCCGAAATTCATCTTGATGCGATGGGTCTGGCAGACACCATCAAAGATAAAAATCAGGCATCAAACCAAGACCGTACCAAAGCAATGATATTCCTACGCCATCATCTTGATGAGGGCCTGAAAATGGAATATCTTACTGTTAAAGATCCAGTCATACTGTGGAATAATTTAAAAGATAGATATGACTACCTGAAGATGGTCGTTCTTCCACAGGCACGTTATGATTTGACTCATCTAAGGCTACAAGATTTTAAATCTATCAGTGAGTATAATACTGCTATGTTCAGAATTATTTCCCAATTGAAACTATGTGGTGATAATATTACTGATCATGATATATTGGAGAAAACTTTCACCACTTTTCATGCCTCGAATATGCTTCTGCAGCAACAATATCGAGAGATGGGATTTAAAAAGTATTTTGAACTTATCTCACATCTTCTTGCAGCCGAGCAACATAATGGATTATTAATGAAAAATCATGAAAGCCGACGTACTGGTTCTTGTCCATTCCCTGAAGTGAATGAGGCGAACTTCCACCAAGCTAAGCGTGGAAGAGGACGTGGCCCCAGTCGTGGTCATGGCCGTGGTCGGGGAGGAAACTCTAATCGTGGTACTAACAATGCACCAAAGAACCCTCCTCGCCACCAGCAGTGGAAAAGGAAGGAACAAAAGCATGAAGCGGTGCAAGAAGCAAAGTCAGAAAATGCATGCTATAGATGTGGAGAAAAAGGGCACTGGTCACGTACATGTCGTACGCCAAAGCACCTGGTTGAGCTGTATCAAGCCTCCCTGAAGAAGACAGAGAAAAATGCTGAAGCAAATTTTATTTCTGAAGATAATTTAGACTTCATGCATTTAGATGTAGCTGATTATTTTGCACTCCCAGAAAGAGAATCAAGTCATGTGATCGGTAGTGAATCTGTAGAAATGTAAATATTTTAATTTTTATTATTTGTAGTAGATAGTATGGCTATGTAATTGTTGTACATAAATAAAAGTTATGCTTTGATAATAATGTTTACTATCATATTTATTTTTTTATGTCATTTTGAACAATATGGATAATCCTCAAATTATGTTTGGATCAAAGACCAATCATGAAGATATTTGTGTAATTGATAGTGGAACAACTCATGCCATATTCAAAGATCAAAAATATGTTTCTTATTTGCATAAGGAAAAAGCAAATATTTTTACAATTTTTGGTAATATAAGTTTGATTGAAGGCTCCGAAAGAGCTATTGTATTTCTGTCTAAGGGAACAAAACTTATTATAGACAATGCATTATTCTCCTCTAAATCCCGAAGAAACTTGTTGAGTTTTATAGATATCCGCCGAAATGGGTATCATGTTGAGACAATAGATGAAATGAACGTGGAATATCTTTGTATTACAAAGAATATTTCTATCCAGAAATACATTGTAGAAAGGTTACCAACTTTATCTTCTGGCTTATACTATTCAAAGATTAGTACAGTTGAAGCACACTCTATCGTAAACCAGAAGTTTACTGATTCAAATACTTTTGTGCTTTGGCATGGCCGTTTGGGCCATCCTGGATCAATAATGATGAGATGAATTACTGAAAATTCGAGTAGGCATCCATTAAAGAACCTGAAGATTCTTACAAATGATGAATTTTCTTGTGATGCTTGTTATCAAGGCAAAATGATCACTAGACCATCACCAATAAAGGTTGGCATTGAGTCCCCTACTTTTTTAGAACGTATACATGGGGATATATGTGGATCTATTCACCCACCAAGTGGGCTGTTTAGATATTTTATGGTCCTAATAGATGCATCTTCATGATGGTCTCATGTTTGCCTACTATCATCTCGCAACCTGGCGTTTGCAAAGTTATTAGCCCAAATAATTCGATTAAGGGCACAATTCCCAGATTATCCTATAAAGGCTATTCGCCTTGATAATGCTGGAGAATTCTCATCTCAAGCTTTTGATAATTACTGTCTATCAGTTGGAATAAAAGTTGAACATCCTGTAGCTTATGTTCATACTCAAAATGGCCTTGCAGAGTTATTTATTAAACGGCTGTAATTGATAGCAAGACCACTACTTATGAAAACAAAATTGCCCACTACTGTTTGGGGGCATGCTATCTTGCACGCATCATCACTTATCCGTCTTAGACCAACACATTATAATAAATATTCTCCGTCACAATTAGTTTTTGGTCATGAACCAAATATTGCCCATCTACGAATTTTTGGATGTGCTGTTTATGTGCCAGTAGCACCACCACAACGTAGTAAGATGGGCCCCCAAAGAAGGTTAGGAATATGTATTGGGTTTGAATCACCCTCTATTATTCGCTATCTTGAAACATTGACGGGAGATTTATTTACTGCTCGATTTGCAGATTGTCGATTTGATGAAATGAATTTTCCAGAATTAGGGGGAGAGAATTAGGAAATCAAAAGAGAAATTGTGTGAAAAGTTTTATCATTATCTCATTTTGATCCACGTACCCCTATATGTAATCAGGGGGTCCAGAAGATCATCCATTTACAAAATATAGCAAATTAAATGCCAGACGCGTTTACTGATTTGAAAAGGATAACTAAGTCACATATCCCTGTAGAGAATGTGCCTATACGAATTGATGTCCCAATAGGACCATCTACTAGCATAAGAATTAGTGAACCTAAAGCACGCCTGAAGCGTGGTAGGCCTTTGGGTTCTAAGGATCGAAATCCTAGAAAAAGAAAATCGACAAATGATCAAAATGATATTATGAAGGGATCTCCTAAAGAGACCCAGGATCTGATTAGTTCTGAGATTCCTGAAGAAATCAATGAACCCGAGACTCAAGTGAGTGAGGAACTTTTAATAAGTTCTACTGGTGATGGGATTAATTTAAATCGATCTGAAATAGTAATGGATAATATTTTTGCATATAATGTTGCACTTAATATTATGCAAGATAGTGAGCATTGTGAACCCCGATCTGTCGAAGAATGTCAACAAAGATCTGATTGGCCAAAATGGCAAGGGGCAATTCAATCAGAATTGAACGCACTTGCTAAAAGAGAGGTCTTTGGACCAGTAGTCCAAACACCTGCTGGTGTAAAACCAGTTGGTCATAAATGGGTTTTTGTGCGAAAAAGGAATGACCAAAATGAAGTTGAAAGATACAAGGCTTGCCTTGTCGCACAAGGATTTTCACAACGACCTGGAGTCGATTATGAAGAAACATATTCACCAGTTATGGATGCCATAATATTTCGATATCTCATCAGTTTAGCCTTACGTTAAAGACTTGAAATACATATGATGGATGTGGTTATAGCTTATCTGTACGGGTCACTTGATAATGAGATTTACATGAAAATCCCTGAAGGATTTAAAATGCCTGAAGCATATTCGAAATCTCAAAAAATGTATTCAATCAGATTACAAAGATCTTTGTACGGTTTAAAGCAATCTGGGCGCATGTGGTATAATCGCCTTAGTGAATATTTACTGAAAGAGGGTTGCATAAATGATGTTATTTGTCCATGTATTTTTATAAAGAAAATGACATCAGAATTTGTTATACTTGCTGTTTATGTTGATGACATAAATCTTGTTGGAACTCTAGAAGAGCTCCAAAAGGCAATTGAATATCTTAAGAAAGAATTTGAGATGAAAGATCTTGAAAAAATAAAACTTTGTCTTGGATTGCAAATTGAACATTTAGCAAACGGGATCTTTATACATCAATCTGCCTATACATAAAGGGTTTAAAACGCTTTTACATGGACAAAGCGCACCCATTGAGTACACCAATGGTTGTTCGATCACTTGAAGTGAATAAAGACCCGTTCCGACCTCCAGAAGAGGATGAGGAACTCCTTGGTCCTGAAATACCCTATCTCAGTGCAATTGGTGCACTTATATATCTTGCTAATGCTACAAGGCCTGACATAGCATTTTCTGTTAATTTACTAGCAAGATATAACTCTTCTCCTACTCAGAGACATTGGAATGGGATTAAGCATATTTTGCGATATTTAAAGGGAACTCTTGATATGGGTTTGTTTTATGCTAACAAAGGTAGTGTAGATCTTGTTGGTTATGCAGATGCAGGTTATTTATCTGATCCTCATAAAGCTCGATCTCAAACCGGGTACGTGTTTACATGTGGAGGTACTGTCGTATCATGGCGCTCCACCAAGCAGTCAATTGTTGCTACTTCTTCAAATCATGCCGAGATAATAGCTATTCATGAAGCAAGTAGGGAATGCGTATGGTTGAGATCAGTGATTCATTTTATTCAAGAAAAATATGGTTTGGAGTGTGATAAAAGATCCACAATTTTATACGAAGACAATGTTGCATGCATAGCCCAATTGAAGGGAGGATTTATAAAAGGAGATAGAACGAAGCACATTTCACCAAAATTATTCTACACACACGATCTTCAAAAAAATGGTAACATTAATGTGCAGCAAATCCGTTCAAGTGACAATCCGACAGATTTATTCACTAAATCTTTGTCAACTTCAACTTTTGAGAAGATGGAATACAAGATTGGAATGCGGAGACTCAAATATTTGAAACAAAGTTTTCATCAGGGGGAGTAAAATACGCGATATACTCTTTTTTTCTTACGAAGGTTTTTTCCCACATGGTTTTCCTTATAAGGTTTTTAATGAGGCAGCTAGAAATGCGTATTACTAAATATGTGTACTTTTTTTTCCTTCACTAGGATTTTTTTCACTAGATTTTTCCTAGTAAGGTTTTAACGAGGCACAATACCTTTTAATGAACATCCAAGGGGAAGTGTTATGAAAATAATTATATTGTGGATGTACATTTATTACTCCGCTATAAATAATCTTCCTGAAGAAGATTATCCATTTAGAACTCTGTTGAAATTTATCTACAAGCAGCTGATGCAGGCAGGTTGCAAGCAGCTCAATGAAATGATTTGCAGCAGCTTCTTATTAAACAAGCAGGTTGCAAGCAGCTCATGTAGACAACTTACAAGCAACTAAAGAAAAGCCTTGTAGTTGCTTCCTGAAAAGCCTCGCAGCTGCTTCCTTTCTTCTATAAATAGAGGAGTTTCCAGTTCATTATGTACATAAGTTTGAAGTTTGAATAATATATCAGTTTCTCTCTATACTTGTCTTTACTTTACAATTTTTATTTTATAACAAAAATAACGATTATGGATTCTAATTTTTTCTATTTTTCAATGATTTTTAAATCCGTCGTAATTTTTAATTACAAGTTCAGAAAATAACTATGTTTTAACTTTGTCAGTTTCAGCAAGTGAAATACATAAATAGCCTCCAAAGTGTATGATCTTGAATTTTTGTCTTTTTACTCTGTTGGCAGAACTTCAAGTTTAACAAGTATTGTCCCTCGCTTGCTTTATGGGCAACACTTTCAATTTTTTTACCTTGCAATTCTAAAGCGGGGATCAAAAATAAAAAAATTACTCAAAAAATATCATATTTTTGTAATTTTTTGGATTTCGACGGCTGACGAATTGGGTTTCGAGACTTTCCTTCATTGATATTGGGCCGGCAACACAAAATGACCTAATGGCTCGTTTGGTACGAAGTATAAGGTGGGATAAGAAGTTGAATTAAATTTATTATTTTATTTGGTTGTCATGATAAATTTATACCTCCAATCAAATAATGTATAAATTTAATTTTAGACTTAATCCAGGATATTCTATTTTATCTCACCTTATCCCATTAAATGTGAGATTATTTTACCTCATCTCTCATGTGGTATAAATTAATCATGAGATTATAATTCCGGGATAATTTAATCCGCATACCAAACGACCCTATTCGCGTGCAAATCTCAATTCTAATGTCACGTTAGTCCTAAGATTCGTCATTGATGACATAAGAAGTAGTCAATTGGTCTATGCTAAGAGAAAGTCTAAAACGTGAAAAGGTAAAGACAAAATCCAGTTAGTATCCTATTTCTCTTTTTCTTTCTGACATCTCATCTCCATAAATTTCATGACATTAAATGATTGGCAGATGCATTTATTAAAACGGCAAAGGGTCAAATATACCCTCAAAAATGGTCTAAGAATATCACTCGCTATACTATTGAGTTATCTATATCCCTGCAGTCATACTTTGGGTTCAAATATACCCCTCATTTAAACGGAGTAACACGTGTCATCATCCTATTGGTCAATTTTAAATATCTCCTAATTAATTAAAAAGACACATTACACATACCCAAAAAATAATTTTTTTTATTGTAAAAACTGGAAAAAACTAAAAAACAAATTTTACTAAAAACTGAAAAAAACAAAAAATAACTTTTTTCTAGTTTTTACAAAAAAACTGAAAAATATTTTCTAAAATAATATTTTTGTAAAAACTGAAAAGCAATTTTCTAAAGCAATTAAAAACTGAAATATTTTTCACTAAAAACTGAAAAAAAATTTATTTATTCAGTTTTTACAAAAATATTGCTTTAGAAAATTGTTTTTTAGTTTTTTTTTTCCAGCTTTTACAAAAATATTGTTTTAAAAAATATTTTTCAGCTTTTTTTAAAGCAATTTTTTTTTAAAAAACTGGAAAACAAAAAATATTTTCGTTTTTTTTTCAGTTTTTAATAAAAAAAATTCAGTTTTTCCAGTTTTTACTAAAAAAATTGCTTTAGAAAATTGATTTTCAGCTCTCTTTTTTTTTTCCCCAATTTTTACAAAAATATTGTTTTAGAAAATATTTTTCAGTTTTTTCTAAAACAGTTTTTGTAAAAACTGGAAAATAAATATTTTCGCTTTTTTCAGTTTTTATTAAAAAAACAAATCAGTTATTTCCAGTTTTTTTTTTAAAAAAATTGCTTTAGAAAATTAATTTTTGGGTATGGGTAATGAGTTTTTTTAATTAATTAGGAGATATTTAGAATTGACCAACAAGACGATGACACGTGTACCTCCGTTTAAATGAAGGGTATATTTGAACCCAAAGTATGACTGCAGGGTATAGATAACCCAATAGTATAACGAGGGGTATTCTTAGACCATTTTCGAAAGTAGACGGGTATATTTGGCCCTTTGCCGTTATTAAAATTAAAAATATTGATAAACGTGTTGAATTTTGTATACAAGTGTTTTGCTGGTCCAAAATTTATTACACGTGTCAGCTATTTATGAAAAAATAAGACGGATAATAAAATTAAATAATGGTATCCAAGTCTAATTACGGCAATTTTTTCTACAATTTTTTTGAGTGTTCCAAAACGTAAAATGTTGTCCATTCCATATTACAACTTCTAATTTCCAAAATTTTGAAATAATATTTTATTTGTAACTTGCACAAACAAGTAAAATACCTAAATATGACAGTCATGTTTCCATTCAAAACTACTTCAATATGCGTTTATTTTTCATAGTTGATTTAAAGTTTTTTTTTTGGGTGCACTACCACGTCCACAATGATTTAAGAATAATCATTAACAAAAGTTTAATACTAACCTAAAAATTAACTTATTGCAACAAATCTATTGTATATGATATAAAGATTATTTATGCTCTTAACAACTTGTTTGGATTGTTGTTACATGTCGTTTTATAATATATCATATTGTATTGTACTGTATTGTTTAATAATATAATATTTGAATAGATTGTATCGTTTGTCGTCGTTTCATGATGTCGAACACCAACAATATAAAGAACAACATTACTAAGAAAAAATATGATACATAGTAGAATTATTATATAAAAAAGTAGGTAAAAGATAAAATATAATTATTTAATAATGAGGAAGGGCAATATGAGACACTTTTCGTCGTTACGTAACGACGTATTTAACGATACGATACAATAAAATTTAAGTAACAATAAAATAAATATTATATTTTAAAGTAATAATACGATACAATACAATGTGTAACAATCATTCAAACAAGTATATTTAATTATTTAAATTTAAAGTTGTGGCCAAAAGTTTAATACATTAGTGTGTCGATCTAGAACGTGAAACATATTTTTGTCAATCAACCTAGATGGCTCGATTGGGTGGGGACCTGTTGGGTCAAAATCATAGAAATAATAATGACTGTAGAATTCTAATATGCATAATTTCGCAGTGATAAGTACTTGTGTGCTGCTACGGAACGGAACTATAGTCGTGACACGATAAAATTTCAATCCAAAGAAGAAGGAACCGGACACTCTTCCTTCTTTTACTCTCATTTTATCCATCCATTTCCATTTACTTACAAAAGAAGCATAAAAAACGCAATATCCATTCCCGTTGGCTATTGCTACGGCGCATTGGATTCGCTTACTCTCTCTCCGATACAGGCGCCGTGCGATCTGGCCGGTGAGAGTTTATCGCTCTTCGAATTTTTACTATAACTTACAGAAACCGAAAGTTTTCCATTTTTTTGTGATTACTGAAAGTGTAATTTCTATATTTCATTTGTTTCGCGTGTTAGGTGTTTGTTAAAATTTTCGGATTCGATCAATTTAGTAACTTACTTTTTAGTTATGGAGTGTTATTTTTTTTTTCCTTGTGATAAATGTAAGTGATAATTTGATCCTGTTCTTAATGGAAAGTATCGATGTTTTTCTGCTCTAATTGATAACTTGATGTAATGTAGTCATCTGTAGCAAACCTTTGATAATCTATGAAGTAGCAGTAGAATGATGGACTCAGGAATCAGGATCATGCTGCTTCGATATTAACGAAGTATCAGTGAAATATAACTGCATCTTTATCTATGTGTTTCTACTGTAGTGAGGTAACTTTGTTGATAAGGTCAACTCATATGTGGAATAGCAGAACTAAGTTTAACTGCTAATATATCTATGTGTTTCTACTAAATATGGTAAATGATCTGTAGAGCAGAATTAAAGTTATCTATGGTAAATGATCTGCCGTGAACTTAGCTGCTAATTTATCTGTGTGTTCCTACTGTAATGCGGTAACTTTTTTGATAAGGTGAACTAATATGTGGTAATGATCTGTATATAACAGAATTAAGTTCCAGTTGCAACAGTGAGATGAAATTTTCTCCTGTAATGTGCCTGCAAGAGATATATTTACAGAAAACAGAAATCTGTATAAACTTACCTGCCATTTAACTCCGTCTTATAAATTGAACGCTGAGATCATTCTGCAGCATTTCTGAACTCAGAAGAAGCGAAAATTTCTTGTCAAAAGACGGAAAAATATTTATTTTGCCATTTTGAATAAAGATATGTGATAGAATCCGTGATCCCAGCTCTACTATTAGTTGACGTCCTGATTTGGTTATAGCGGTAACATAATTGTAATTTACCTTCCACTTGTACTTATAGCAGCTTTACAAAGTTGCAAACCTTTTAACGATGTAAAATTATGATTTACTTGGTGCGGGGATATTAGTAAATATTTAGCTAATACTGCAGCAACAATTTGATTCCATGTGTCTCCAGCAGGATGCAGCTCCATCCAACTGCTGATACTACTGCTTTGGATTATTGGTTGAACTGGAGGTTCTTGCTTTGTGCAATATGGGTCCTGGCACCAACAGTTATATCATTGATCTTTATATGGAAGTATGAACTATCACTTAATGTCAATCCAGAATCTGGTGGAAGGGAGGATTGCCAGAAAAGGTCTTGGCTTTTGTATTTTGACAAAGCTTGGAGACCATGCGTGAGAACAATAAACCCAATTTGTCTGGCGACTTTCCGAGTATTTGCACTTGTTTTACTCACAGCAGTGATTGTATCTGATTTTGTTGTTCATGGAGGTGACATGTTTTACTATTATACTCAGTAAGTAATCCTGCTCATAATGCTTAGTATGTAGCACCATATAGGCTCAATGTTCAGGACCGTGTGTGAGAGTTTTTCTTTTTTTCCACTGATAAGTAAGGTCGAGAGTGGTTGTTTTTGTTGGAAGGTATCCTATTACAACTTGCAAGTTTTGTATCTTATATGTACATAATATGTTATTGCTTTACCTAGGGAAAGAAATACACTATGTGATTTAAAATGGAGTTCCTCTCTTTACACTACTCAACACTATGTGCTTTAATATGGAGTTCCTCTCTTTACACTACTCATGATGTATTGGTTTCTGCAGATGGACATTTGCTTTGACTACCATCTATTTCTGGGTATGTATCTCAGTTCCAGTTTACTTCCTGAATTTATATCATTTACTAACACTATTAGAGTATGTACATACTAGATGTTTTTGGCCTGTCAAATATGTGTGTGTGATTGCATGCTACAGAAATATCCTTGCTTTCGCTTGCATTATGCTGCTAGTGAAATCTCTTTTCCCTAACATCATGCTTTTGTAACTGTCTGTAGTTTGGATCAGTACTTTCCATCTATGGCTGTTACCGGTATAACAAAGCAAACAGCGGTGTTAGTAAAATGCAGATGGATGTGGAGCAAGGGTTACTCGAGGCCCTTATAAGCACAGACTATATGAATGGCGTAAAGATAGTGAACGGCATGGATTACAAGGGAATACTTGCTGTTCCTGAAATTGCTGGACAATGTGGCTATCTCTTCCAGATTCTTTTCCAGGTATGACATTCTTCTTAGAGGACCCAGACAAGGTTTCTAATAGGTAGAAAGTAGAAACTGCTGCTTCATTTACTATAAAATGCTTCTTTTGACGCAATACAGTTTTATTCTGCCTGCTTATGTATGTTCTTTTGTAATTTTGAGAACATCCTCCCAGTTTCGTATGCTTGTGAAATATAATCCCACAACTCGTAGTCATTAACATATCTAGCTGTCCAAATGAGAATTTTGTGCACTTACTGTTACAAAGTACTTTTTAATTAGCAGTTATGTTCCTGGAAGTCTCTTGTAGTTGGTGGCTTTATTTGCAATTTGTTGGAGAT
Organism: Nicotiana tabacum; assembly: GCF_000715075.1. Classification (NCBI taxonomy): domain Eukaryota; kingdom Viridiplantae; phylum Streptophyta; class Magnoliopsida; order Solanales; family Solanaceae; genus Nicotiana; species Nicotiana tabacum. Next base: position 93,016,250 of record NC_134096.1, on the reverse strand, counting down.
AATTGTATAATTCGAATCATTTCTATGCCCGTCTTTTCTCTACAGATGGCTGCTGGAGCGGTGATGCTCACTGACTCTGTTTACTGGTTTGTGATCTTCCCATTTCTTACGCTCAAAAACTACGAGTTTAACTTTGTAAGTATCTAGTATTTCAAAGGATCTCTCTGGTTCCGTTCTTTGTTTCTGTCGGGTGCTTAATACCAACTGCTAAAGTAACACTTGATTTGAGATTTTTGAGATGTTTGCCTTTATTTCAGACATATAACCATGAGTTTGCAGTAGCAGCCTCCTGTATGTCAACTTTGTTCCGTTTGTGAACCACCTTTTTCTCTCTAATATGAAACGCATTTCCTCCTCCAGTATAATTGGAGGAATTAAAGATTAGGCTGTTATATCTCCAAACCTCATTGAGTTATATGCGATGTAGCTCTTTCTTCTCTGTTTTCTGATGTTATTTCCTCAGGCCTTTTATGTGAAAAATGTGCTGAAGCTATATAGTTAATTTTCTTGCATATTACATCAATTGTAGTAGTTTCAATATATTAGTAGTTGTTGAAAAATTAGTTTGATATGAAACCCATCATCTCTTGGTTTAAATTTGAGCAATGTAATCGATTTAAATTCCTTGAACATCATAAATTGGGTGAACAGATTCAGAAAATTATTGTCAAATATTTGGTATCTTCCCAAATATGAAGTGAGTCATATGAATCGAGACATGGGTAGGACGGTCTAATTCTATAGTCTTCTGGGATCTTTTGCCCCTTTGTTAAGCTAAATAATATTTCTCTCTTCTTTTTTTCTTTTCAGTTTACTGTTGTTACACATTCGCTAAATGCAGTCATGCTCCTTGGTGATGCATCTCTGAATTCCTTGGTAAATGCTCTTATTTTGCTTATTTTCCAGTTCTTGTGAAAATATCATTTAGGACATTTTTTATTTACTCTCTAAGTTGTTCTTCCAGAGGTTCCCTTGGTTCCGGATTTTTTACTTTGTCGTATGGACTGGTGTTTATGTCATTTTCCAGTGGATAGTTCATGCCTGTAAATCATTTTGGTATGTTTCATCTCAGTTTGTTTATGATTTAATGAATACATCTCATTCTTCTAACTGGTTTTCTCCTCCTATTTTTGTTTCTTTCAGGTGGCCATACCCCTTTCTTGACTTATCTTCAATATATGCTCCTGTGTGGTATGTGTTCTCTTAGGATATATATTCTTTATCATGGTAACCGTATATGATAAATTACCAATCCTTCTTGCAAATAAAATTGTAACAGTTGGTTTCTATGTAATAGCCACATTCAAGGCTTCATTTCTAAAACTTGTATTATACACTTCTCATTTTTTCTTGGAAAACTCAAGTGCTAAAACTTTCTTCTGTCTTTGCATGCTGTTAGTTAATGTTTCCTGAATGAATTCTGTCCTTTTTGTGTCTTTTTCTTGCTGGTATGTATTCTTTGAATACGGCAAAATAATTTCTTGCAAAACTAATTTGTTTCTGTATTGATTCTGGGGCAGGTATTTGTTGGTGGCTTTACTGCATATTCCGTGCTATGGAATATTTGCATTACTTGTTAGACTTAAACAGTACGTGCTATGGAGATGGTTCCCCCAATCATAGCAGTGTCTGAGAAATGATCATCCCGAGTTGGTCACTTCCAAAGCTAAGGCGTCTCGTGTTCCTTAAATGGTGAAGAAGGTGTTATTTGAGAGTGCAGGATAATATTTCTGGGGCAGATTTCCTGCCGCGCGTCAGCCAAGTGGGTATTGATTCAGTTAAGAATTAAATCAGTAGCTATCTTTGGAAGTACGTTGACAGCCTTCTTTTATCTGCAACTTGACCTCCTCCTAATTCCTTGAATGATCGGCTATTATACTTTCTGGACGCTAAGTTCGACTGATTCAAAATTGTGTATACCTTTCACAGGCAAAAGCTACTTAGTTTTTCTAAGAATTTTGATTGGATTTGTACACGAAGGATGATGTTTCCTTTTTTGCTCTTTAAATAAATGCCTATATTACCTGCTACATGAGAGTTCGAAACACACAGTTAAATTATGCTCGCTAATCAAATATAGTATAGTATAATATCGTATCCACATGGATTGGATTTAAACAGTATTCTCGTAGTTTCTAGCTTTGATTGCTATCCAAGATGATCAACAATTGAGATTTATATGATTTCTAACTAAAATTAAGTAAGAGTCTAAAGTTATTGACTAAGACAATCGAAACAAGGAATAAGCAAAGAAAGTAATCAGTGGGAGAATATAGGGTTTTGATAGGATATGTGCAAGATAATTGTTTGGGATCTAACTGTAGATAATTCACTTCTAATGTTCAAGTGAGACTCTCGAATTTACTCAATTATTAGTTCAAGCGTTCAACAAAAAACTCCTCTCTCGATTAAATTTTAACCTCACAAGATGAACCAATTTAAGCACGTGAAGATATGCACGAATGCGTAGTGGATTGGTCTTTAGGAGAACCTTTCTCGATTATCCTCCTAACTAGGTTTAATCAATGATTCAACTATCCTCTTTCGATTACTAAGAAGAATTAATGAACTCAACCAACAATATAATGCAAAGATATCACAAGTTATGCCTCTCTTGATAGATGCAACAATTAAATCATCAAAAAACGCTTCAATACATAAAACTAGAGTTATAATCCACAAACAATCATCAATACACCAAATCCATCAAACCTTAAAGAGAACTACTCCATAGATATGGAGAAATTCATCACAAATATAATTAAAGTATAGGAAAACATAAATTCGATCCAAACTCGAGTTTTGAGTGAGGAGGGAATGATGAAATCCTTGTGCTTTTGCTCCTCCCACTCCTCCTTAGCTTCCTTAGGTCTAAAGTATGTCAAAAGTCCAGAAAATAACGTTTTCCCATGTATTTATACCAAGTAGGGTCGGGCCCAAACGAAATCACCCTTTCCTAGCCGAAATAGCAAAACTTGCAAACTTAATGCTTTTCATGCTACGCCCAGTGCGTTGAATTAGTGCAATTTTCTCGGTCGTAAACTCTCTGAACTTAGCTTATCTGCAAGAATTTTGTATTGATGCCACGCACTATGCCTAGCATTAGTGTATTTTTCTGTCAGACCTCAGAAACCCATCCTCTGAACTTTGTCAATCTTCTGACATAAATTTACCCTATTGCTTTGCACTATGCGTCGCCTAGTGCGTCACATTAGTGCATTTCTTCAGTTGTTGCTTCTTCCTTGATTTTTGACGTCCAGAAGTGATCCTCGACCTCGAACATGATCCCGGCTTAATCCTTTAGGCTTTTACTCAGACTTCAAAGCTCCAAATAGCTCGAATTAGTTCCACAACATCTACATAACTCGGAATCATTCCTACACGACATAAAATACGCAATAAAGGCAAAATACTACCAATTAAAGTTCAACACAAGTAAAGTGCAGTGAATTAGAATGCAATAAGCGAGTAAAACACAAGATTATAGCCTACCATCACTACATGAAAGAATTACCATAAATCACTGTTCATTTTTCCTCGAGTTTTTTGAAGGCCTCCCTAGCCTATTCAGCTACGACTTATGTCACGACCCAAACCGATGGGCTACGACGGGCACCCGGCACCTTACTCAACTGAGTACCAACATAACGCATCTTTTCGTATCATACTATCATAGGAAAATGAGACAGAAAAGTTGCCGTGAGATAACTAGAATAAAATATGTATTACCAACTTATAGATAAGACATACGGGCCTATAAGACCAAAATAACCACTCGTAAACTGAACATAGGCCGACAAGGCCATACAATCTTTTACGTACATGACATCTGTCTACAAACCTCTAAGAATACATAATTTTCATAAAGGTCGGGACAGAGTCCCACCATACCAAACAATACACGTCTAAATCATACTAACCAAACAAGCAACTTCGAAGCAAATGGAGCGCACCAACATCTTCCGCTGAGCTGATAGCCTACTTGGAGGGCTCTCGACCTGTCTATCGGGACGTGCGAGCATGAAACGCAGCGTCCCCAGGCAAAAAGGATGTCAGTACAAATAATGCACCGAGTATGTAAGGAATGAAAATCAGTAAATAATAGACATGAGAGAAACATGGAGTAAAAGACTCGACATGTATGTCTGCATAGCTCTGTGAATCATTTCATTTTTATAACGTCATGCATATGCGTATAAATGTCATACCATGCATAGGTATATGTGTTCATAACATCATCAAGCCTCTGAGGGCATCCCATCATATCATTTCGGTCACTGTGGGCAAATCATCAACGTATACCAGCTGATCAGGTGGTGGTGCGTATATAACGCCATAACCTTTTCCCATATCCCATATACATATAATATACGCGTATATAACGCCATCTGGTCATTGGTCAATGTACATGTATAAATGCATGAAATGCATAAGAAATACGTTAATAAGATTTTCTCGGAATGTCATAAAAATAATATGTCTGTCGGATAAATTTTATCAAATGCATATTTTTCTGAGACCCATGAACAGAAGATATAATAATTCACATGGGAAATCAAGAATATAGACATCCCTAGTATTTTTATGAATATAATCATTTATGAAAATTGTGTAAGATCGTTACTTGCTGAATTCTTAGTCACCTCTCTTAATTTAATCCACCTATATTTGTGAATTAGAGGTCTTATACCTTAGTGGGTGTGGGCCCCACTAAGGTGATGACTTAGCCTCAAATGTGACACCTTATAAAGTGTCATCAATTGGCTTTTAAGAGCTGCCACGTTTGGAGATGTAATACTTATCCAAATATTTGGATTAATTATCCACTAATCACTTGATTAACTTGTTAATCTCCCATTAGCCAATAATTAACCAATTACCCACATAATTAAGATTTTTCTCAAATTACTTAAAATACTTCCCACTTTTAACATACCTTATACACCTTACTATCATGGTCATGTGGTACCTTGTATAGTACTAGTCCATAAATACGGTGTATTATAGCTTGGACCGTATTTTATCCCAAAATGTCAAACTTCGACGAAACTCATTTCTTAGATTCGCTTACCCTCTTACCTTCACGAATTTACTTATCACTTATTTGGAATAGCATAATGCTTATAATTTCAAAATAATCTCATTCTCGAACTTACGCCGATTAACTTACGATGAAACTTTTAACGTACGAAAATGCAGAATGTAACATCTCATTTCCGAGCTTTCATCAATTTACTTATGGCGTACTTTCACGTACAAAAATATGGGGTGTAACACCATTCCCCCCTTTGGAACATTCGTCCTCGAATGTTGACTGATGCAGTTATCATTTTCATAACCCATAGCTCTTGCGAATACTTTAATACTCTCCTTTCCATTTCAGGCAACAAATCTGTGAATAAATCCAAAGGCCAGGGCATTTTCCCTTTTAGGCCTCTTTCTTACACCATGACTTGTGGTCAGAATCCATCCAATCTCGTAACTCTTGCTACCTTACGTCATGCAGCCTGTACGACTTTTTCCTTGTATGTGCGCCTATGCGACTCTTCTCTCCTTTTTCCTCCAGTTTTTAGCCAATCTCTAGGCGTTACTTTATAAGCATATATAGAGCTTGAAAAGATGTCTCTTTGGGCCTTTATAGGTGTACTGAAGTTCTTTGCTCGATACTTCGTTGAACTTACGAATATTGCTATACCTTTTTTCACAGATCCATTATCCATCTGTATGACTTTACTGCCATAACTCTTACTTTGATTTATCGTTACTGAGGTTTGCTACCAAATTCCAGCTTACTTTTGTTGCTTATCCCATATGTATAAATCTAGGTCTTTTAATGCTTCCTCATTACTGTTCATCTTAAGAATGACGACCTAATTCTCATCTCATACTTTGTGACTTCTGTCAATCCATTGTTGATTCACCTCAATATTGATCTACGATATACCACCGATAACTTGAAACTTCTTACGTAATACCTTATCACTAGGGCTACGTTGCATCGAGGAATATTTGAAGTGGTTTTCCTGATCCACTTAGCGGCTATACTGTACTTCAATAAGTGTATTTTATAGCATCCCAATGCAATTCATTTACGTGGGTATTTTAATCCCATATAATTCATGAAATCCTCTTCAAATCATTACTCAATCGAAGACCCAAACGTCATCCTTTATCTATCATAATTACATACTCATTGTATGTTAGGGAAGCATTCCATATCTCCTAAATGCTACCAGTCTTATACTCCTTTGAGTTCATTCAGGCTATACTGAGCTTTCTATAACTTAGAGAAACCATCAGCTCTCTTATTTCATAGGCTTAATCCCGAGGACTTATCCATTCTTGTCACCTTCTCACTCGCCCTTTCTATTCCTTACTCCTGTCTTCCTAAAACCTTGTCGCTTTATCATACTTTAGCTTGCGACCTACACATATCTATTTATACTACTCGCAACCTTCCTTCAAATTGCTTGCATCATAAATTTTCTTGTGTCATTCTGGGACATCAAGCGAGACATCACATCGTCTCTAACCCTTCGTTACTCTCTTAATCAGGCTTTTCGATACCTAGAAACCATAGGCTGAAAGATATGCCACTGACGCCGCTGCTATCATTCCTGGATACTGAATCTCAGCGCTTCTAGCCTTCTATCCGAAGTATGGACTATTCACAACCTTCTGCATTTGAGTATCTCGTACGTTGTTCACCTTTACCTTACTTACTGTAAAATATCGCATCATATCTTCTATCTCTTTCGTGACCTCCCTTCCACATAGGTATAATTCGCATCCATAATTTGAAGCTCTATTATAATACTTGCATCTCTGGTGCATACACAATCCGGTGGTAGCTCAATACTGACTTTTTATGAGGCTGGTACTCTTCTAACTGGCTTTATCGTAAAGCTGTTATAGAATATGGTTGTTGTACTATCTCTCTTGTACCTCTGATATTAGAGTAAATCTACAATGTTCTTGATCATGATTTCTATAATTTTCTAGGTCCAATAACCAGACTCCTGATTTACTTAGTTGATGTAACTCTTTAGTTTCCTCTTCCTTCTGATCAACCTTTATGTAGGCTTAAGCTATCTTTCGATGTATGGCTCCTGGAATTAGTTATTACTTTAGCCTTTCATGGGCGCTATGGAATATCCATGACACAATCTTCTAACAATTCAATCCTTTGTCTATGCCCCGGGCTCAATTCTTTCTTTTACTTATACCCGAGTCTTCTACGGCTGTATGATTGTCACATATATGTTGCATGGATAATACTCCGAAATCTTACGTGCATTCATAACATAACTCACTCTGGATCACTGATCGAATAATTCCTTTCGTTCTTTCTCCACTTTCTTTAAATGTAAGCAATTACTATTTTTGGTCGTTTTGCCACTTGTTGCATGTATACTTGGCTTATCTTAGTTCCCACGCATGCCGAAATTTTCGTGCAACTCATATGATCTCGAATATTACTTTTGATTTTTCTTCCCGTTCCTTAGCCACTGTAGGTACCACTTCCTTATGGAAAGCATACAATGTTGTTGTGAGACTGTTGTTACAAGACCATTTCCTCCTTAGGTTACTGAGCTTAGGTTGAAGCCTTCTTCCTTACTTCCTCAGCTAGTCTTTCAATGTAGTAATTAGGCGAGCTTATTACATCGTATACTCAATAAAAAAATTTATGTTCGTACTCACCTATGATTATCCTTAGTTACTTATCTCCACGCCATTGTGCTTATAGGGTTGCTTCTGAACTGATATTTTGATTGTCTTCCCAGTGGCACTCTCTTTTATTCCCGTAACGTTCATACGGTACCTTTAACTACCCCGACTCCTATCTGAATATATCTCAAGTATTATAATGACATTAGGGTTCACTATGTTTATCTTGCACGATCTGTTGATTTGTCTGTGTCTTCTTGTCTAGCCATAACTAGGCTTTTCTTGAATCAACTACTAACTATTTGTTGGCCCATTCTCATATCAATATTCTGCGTAATCTTTCTTGGGTTATTTCATTTGTCTTAATTTACCTATCGCACTGGTTCCTTATTTATCCATAACATCCCAGGTAGGAACCCTTACTTCCTTTCCTTGACGTCGTGCTTGCATAATGTTCTAGAATCGTAGCATATTGGTAGGATTTAGATAAGTGCAATCTCATCCCTTTCTCATTTTGATCGCATTCTTCCTTTACCATTCCATAATTACTAGAACCACTTAATTCTGACTTAATACTACATCACTCCATATTCCCCCCTTTAGGGGAGCACTAAGATTTAGTGTTAAGATGATCTACGTATAGATATTTTACCTTCTCATCTTTGGCATAGTTTCACATCATCGATGATCCTTACTCAACTCGCGGTAATCCTTATGTACCAAGGATAACAAAATTCCTCGCTCGCGAGGGTGACACTTAGTGTAACTGGCACATACAGTCCCTAAAGCTTAACTTTACTCACCTTGCTTACTTTGGGGAAGCGTCTTCATGAATGACCTTTAAAGGGTATTCTTCTGTCCTCCATGCTATTATCGCCGGGATGCAATTTCTGAAATTCTCATGAAGCCGACTACTACTCAGTCCCTATTTCATGCTTAGTTTATCTTGTTCATCAGTCCATTCTGATTTCTTATTACTCTGGGGTCTAACTTTTTCTTTTGGTAGTCGCGTTGGAGTCATGAACTTATTTCTCGAAATGGGATATGACTTTATGGCCTATACTCTTTTGTTGTCTCAAGGCTTGTCACCTCTCGTATTTTCCTTCACTTGAGTATAGACTTAGTAATACTGTCATCTTTTTGAACTACCGTTGTCGTTCATACATCACATCTTACTCATAATGCTTCATTAACTCTCTTCTTATTGTAACGACCCGACCGGTCGTTTTGAGAATTTAAGTCCCGTCCGATGACATAAGGCCCTGAGCAGCTTCATATTATGTGTATTGACTTGCATGCGTGGTTGATTTTGGTTACCAGATGTTTCAGAGTGATTTGGGACACTTACTCCTTAAAACGGAAGCTTAAGTCTTAGGATTTCGACCGTAGTCAGAACTATGTGAAGACGACTCCAGAATGGAGTTCTTCGGTTCCATTAGCTCTGTTGAGTGATTTTGGACTTAGGAGCATGTCCGGACTGTAAATCTGAGGTCTGTAGCTGATTTAGGCTTGAAATGGCGAAAATTAAATTTTTGGAGATTTGGACCGGAAGTGGACTTTTTGATATTGGGGTCGGAATGCGATTCCGAGAGTTGGAACAACTCCGTTATGTTATTTGGGACTTACCTGCAAAATTTGACGTCATTCTGGGTTGATTTGATAGGTTTCAGCACTGGTTTTAAAAGTTGAAAGATTTGAAAATTTATAAGTTCGATTCATGATGCGATTCGTGGTTTCAACGTTGTTTGATGTGATTTGATACCTCGAGCGAGTCCGTATTAGGGTATGGAACTTATTGGTATGCTTGGACGAGGTCCCGGGGGCCTCGAGTGTGTTTCGGACGAGTTTCAGATATTTTTCATGGTTTTGAACAGGTCTGGTTCTGGTGTTTTCGCACCTGCGACGCTTGGAGCGCAGGTGCGGCTCCGCTTCTGCGTGAGCCTAGTCGCTTCTGCGATCCTTAAGTCCTGGAAGCTTGCTCGTTTTTGCGGAAGTTTGCACGCAGGTGCGAAGGCCGCTTCTGCAGGTCCCTCGATCGCATCTGCGAAGAAGCTCGCTTGTGCGTGCGTCTCCTAGTCCGCAGATGCGGAAGTCCTGGCAGAAACATTAAGTCGAGGGTTTGGCCATTTTCTTCATATTTTGAGTTTTAGACTTCGGTTTTGGGAGCTTCCTTATGCGTTTTTCAAGCAAGTCAATTGGATTTGGGCCATTCAGAATCTGTTAATCCAGGAAAAGGCATTCTTACGGGCTGATTGAGCTTGGTTCGAGGTAAGTATCTTGTCTAACCTTGTGTGGGGGACTTCCCCTTAGAATTTGAGTCTTCTATGTTGATTTTAGTCCGTGTACACGAGGTGACGAGTGCGTGCATGAACATATTTGTTGGAAGTTGGCCTTTTAGGGTTCTTAGGTCCTTGTATTCATTGAATATGCAGTTGTTCTTATTATGATTATATATCTTAATTACTAGATTCACATATACCTGCTTAATTAGAATCAATTGCTTCATGATCCACTATTATTGTTACTTGATTCATATGTGCCTTAACTGAAACTGTTATCTCTTTTATAGCCATGCTATCTTTTCATAACTGCTTATCTTTATTTGGAATTTATATTATTTCATTCTATAATTGTTCAGTCTTAATTGAGGTTATGATTATTTTTCCGCTGCTTATCCTTAATTGAATTGTTGAATATCTTTCGTAATTTTCTCAACCTTAAAAGAAGTATTGATATCTTATATCTTAGTCGACTTGTTTAATTTGGCATTATTTGATTCGTGTTAGCTTCCATGTTGTTGAAATGTATATTGTGGGATCGTTGCTACACATTAGTTTTTCCTTTATTGAGCTATTCTCTTTACGCCTAGTATTCTTTACTGTGGTTATTCCTTGTGAATTGGTTCTACCGTTTCTTTGTGAATTAAAGTTCTTGAGTTGATTTACTTGTCGTACTTTGTATTATTGTCATTGTTGTTGTTGTACTTGTTGTGGTGATGCACGAGGTTTCTACCGTGCGATTGTTATTATTGTGATGCACGAGGTTTCTGCCGTGCGGTTATTATTATGGGGTTGCACGAGGTATCTGTCGTGCTATTATTACCATTGATATTTGCACATGCGGCGTGAAAAGGCGTATATATGTATATATATATATATATATATATATATATATATATATATATATATATATATATATATATATATATATATATATATATATATGTGGGTTGCGCATGTGGCGAGACAAGGTGGGAGCATTATTATGCACGTGTGGCGAGACAAGGCGGGCATTTGTGTTACTATTGCACACATGGCGAGACAAGGTGGGCTGTGTCAGGGGTTGATTTGTGATGATTTGTGGCCTGGGGGAATTCTTGTTGTTGATATTTGTATAGTGGCATACGTACCTGTGTGAGATTTATCTTGTGAAAGTTGTGAGAAAAATATTCTACGTGATGTCCGTTCTTTTTCCTTATGCTTAATTGCTGATATGGACTATGGTAGTACACTTGCACAAGCATACATGTAGTTAAACACTCTTATCGGATAAGAGGTGTTCTTGATATTGTTGAGCATAGATGCTCACTCTTGTTTACTTGCCTTCTATGTGAGAATGACTCTATTGGCACGTGAGTCGTCAGTGCGGTTATGAGACGTTATGAGGGCACATGATGCCAAGTGTTAGAGTTCAGGTATTGAGACCCGTAAGTTGTGATTTGTCCGAGGTTCGGTACTTCGTGGAGTTGCTGACTAGAACCTGATGTAAAAGCGGTTGTAGTTGCTGAGTTATTATTTGTCCTTGCTGTATTTGTGATTCCGGATTTAGGTTGTGTTCCATTCACCTTTCCGTGTCATTCTCATGGTATTCCGCTGACACTTGTTGTTTCTTTCCTTATTGCCATCACTGTACTGTGAGCCATATTGCATAATCTTTATGTGACATCATACTTCTGTTGTTCATGTACTTATATGTGTTCAGTTTATTAGACCAGTGGGTGTCCTGACTGTTCCTCGCCACTACTCCACCGAGGTTAGTCTTGATACTTACTGGGCACCGCTGTGGTGTGCTCATGCTACTCTTCTGCACATTTTTGTGCAGATCCAGGTACTTGTTCGTTAGCTAGCTGTGTGGACTGTTGCTGTGGAGACTCAAGGTAAACCTGTTGCTGCGTTCGCAGGCTTCGGAGTCAACTTCCAGTTTTCGTTTTGCACTGTTTATTCTTATTTCTCGACAATTGTATTTAGAAGTTTTCTAGCAAACAGTCTGTAGAGCTTATGATTTGTACCACCAGTTTTGGGAATTTTAAGAGATTCTATTTAAATAATGTTGTTGTTTTAGTTATTGTTAGGCTTACCTAGTCCCTAAGACTAGGTGCCATCACGATACCCAAACGGAGGGGAAATTGGATCGTGATAAGTTGGTATCAGAGCTCTAGGTTCATAGGTGCTACGAGTCATAAGCGAGTTTAGTAGAGTCTTTCGGATCGGTACGGAGACATCTGTACTTATCTTCGAGAGGCTACAGAACTATTAGGACAATCTCACTTCTTTCATTCCTATCGTGCGAGCTTATTGATATCGGAGTTTGAACTTTTATAATTCCATTCTTTCACAAATGGTGAGGACACGAGCTACAATTATAGACGATGCTGCTCCCGAAGCAAGTATCGCTAGAGGCAGAGGCAGAGGCCGACGAAAAGTAAGTGTCGCAGCCAGAGCACCTAACAGAGCAGCAGTTGAGGGGCCGCCAGTAGTTCCAGTTAAGGAGCAGGTACCAGAGGCGCCTGTTATTACCCCCGGACTTCAGGAGACCTTAGCACAGTTCCTGAGCATGTTTGGTACATTGGCTCAGGCGGGGTTGATTCCGATTGCACCAGCTACTTCACAGACCAGGGGAGGAACCCAGACTCCCGCAGCCCAAACCCCAGAGTAGCGAGTTTATGTTGGTCAGGTTCCAGGTGTCATGGCGACACAGCTTGTGGTTCCAGTTCAGTCCGTGGTCAGGGCAGCAACATCTGAGGAAGAGCAACTTAGACTTGCAAGGTTCAAGAAATATGACCCTCTTACATTCAGTGGTTTGGCTTCAGAGAGTGCACAGGGTTTTCTAGAAGAGTGTCACCGCATTCTCCATACTATGGGTATTGTGGAGACGAGCGGGGTTACTTTTACTACGTTCCAGCTCAGGGGAGCGGCTTACCAGTGGTGGCGGGCATATGAGTTGGGTAGCCCAGCCGAGTTAGCTTCACTTACATGGGTTCAGTTTTCCAGAGATGTTCCTGAGAGAGTTTGTACCTCAGTATCTAGCTGTACTATTTTAGAGTGCACCATCTGGGTATCTCACAAGGAGATCTATTACCACACTTGCAATACCCTTCGGAAATGTTAACTAACACAAACAATACATTCACCATTTTGGGTTACTCTAACCCCAGTCGGATCATGATATCCCATCCTCTTAAACTATACTTGTCAGCCCCTAGAGGGCATAACTGAAATGGGTGTGATCAATTGTATATATCTCTGTTACTATTGAAGGTAACTCAGAATGCTTATATTTCTCTGCTTGAATTGTAAATACTGTTAACCTTCATTAACTGGGTACCTCGTACCCTTTTTCATCTTGCTTCTTTTACTTGCTGAAACTTGTGTGTACCTTCCGATTCTCTTATTCCTTTTTACCGTAAGAGTGGATAGACATTCTAGTCTTAGGGATCCTTATTAGGAAGTTTACACATCTTAGTACATACATGATCTGTTGAATACCTCATATTTATCAATCATAAGCATGATGGCTGACTCAACTCTTCCACAGCTACATCTTTTACCAACCGTCTTTCTGGATGAAGGTATCATCGTATTATCAATAAGATAGAGTTTAGGAAGTTGAGTTCTTACAACTGAGTTCTACCACACGATCTAGAGTAAGAAGAAAGGGTGACAATCCCAAATGCCTTGTATCATCCTGCTTATAAGTGTGGTGCACAACACACCCATAAACAAGACTCTACTAGACATGGCTTGCAGACTCCCTAGGACAGAACTGCTTTGATATCACTTTTGTCACGACCCAAATCGATGGGCTGCGACGGGCGCCCGGTACCTTACTCAACCGAGTACCAACATAACATATCTTTTCGTATCATACTATCATAGAAAAATGAGACGGAAAAGTTGTCGTGAGATAACTAGAATAAAATATGTATTACCAACTTATACATAAGACATACGGGCCTATAAGACCAAAATAACCACTCGTACACTGAACATAGGCCGACAAGGCCATACAATCTTTTACATACATGACATCTATCTACAAGCCTCTAAGAATACATAATTTTTATAAAGGTCGGGACAGAGTCCCGACATACCAAACAATACACGTCTAAATCATACTAACCAAACAAGCAACTCCGAAGCAAATGGAGTGCACCAACATCTTTCGCTGAGCTGATAGCCTACTTGGAGGGCTCTCGACCTGTCTATCGGGACCTGCGAGCATGAAACGCAGCGTCCCCAGGCAAAAGGGATGTCAGTACAAATAATGCACCGAGTATGTAAGGAATGAAAATCAGTAAATAATAGACATGAGAGAAACATAGAGTAAAAGACTCGACATGTATGTCTGCATAGCTCTGTGAATCATTTCATTTTTATAACGTCATGCATATGCGTATAAATGTCATACCATGCATAGGTATATGTGTTCATAGCATCATCAAGCCTCTGAGGGCATCCCATCATATCATTTCGGCCACTGTGGGCAAATCATCAACGTATACCAGCTGATCAGGTGGTGGTGCGTAATATAACGCCATAACCTTTTCTCATATCCCATATACATATAATATACGCGTATATAACGCCATCTGGTCATGGGTCAATGTACATGTATAAATGCATGAAATGCATAAGAAATACGTTAATAAGATTTTTTCGGAATGTCATAAAAATAATATGTCTGTCGGATAAATTTTATCAAATACGTATTTTTCTGAGACCCATGAACAGAAGATATAATAATTCACATGGAAAATCAAGAATATAGACATCCCTAGTATTTTTATGAATATAGTCATTTATGAAAATTGTGCATTTGCTCGTTTCGTTCGTGTCGTATAGATCATGCCAAAAGGAAAGAAGGGATAGCCTTAACATACTTGAGCCGATTCTCTTGACAATCCTTCCAACACATGTCAATTTCGACAACACGTAACGGCGGATCGAAGTAGGAAAAAATCCGTATGATATTCTTGAGAAAGATTGTACCGTGCTCTCTTAGAATCGCAAAATCCCGTTGCTATTACGCAATATAATTTCGTATGAATTTTTTTTGATTGAGATAGTTACTTGCTGAATTCTTAGCCACCTCTATTAATTTAATCCACCTCTATTTGTGAATTTAGAGGTCTTATACCTTAGTGGGGCCTTAGTGGGTGTGGGCCCCACTAAGGTGATGACTTAGCCTTAAATGTGACACCTTATAAAGTGTCATCAATTGGCTTTTAAGGGCTGCCAAGTTTGGAGATGTAATACTTATCCAAATATTTGGATTAATTATCCACTAATCACTTGATTAACTTGTTAATCTCCCATTAATCAATAATTAATAAATTACCCATATAATTTAGAATTTTCTCGAATTACTTAAAATACTTCCCACTTTTAACATATCTTATACACCTTACTATCATGGTCATGTGGTACCATGTATGGTACTAGTCCATACATACGGGGTATTATAGCTTGGACCGTATTTTATCCCAAAATGTCAAACTTCGACGAAACTCATTTCTTCTATTCGCTTACTCTTTCACCTTCACGAATTTATTTATCACTTGTTTGGAATAGCATAATGCTTATAATTTCAAAATAATCTCATTCCCGAACTTACGTCGATTAACTTACGACGAAACTTTTAACATACGAAAATGCGGAATGTAACATCTCATTTCCGAGCTTTCATCAATTTACTTATGGCGTACTTTCACGTACAAAAACATGGGGTGTAACAACTTATACATAGCCCCTTGGCTCTTGTCTCATTTGACCGAAACGAAATTATGAGCATTAGCTGCCCATTAGTTATTCTAGCCCGAGCTAATACGAACCGCCTACCGCTAGTTACTATGATTAGTTTCCTCGAGTTTTCGTTGCAACACTGGTTACATCAAAATCATATTTTCCGTGATCGATTATTGAATGCTATGTATTCCAATAATTTAGGTTCATTTGGTGACTTAACTTTCGTTTAACTTAAAATATGTCCTTGAAAACCAACTCTGATGAATTGATAGTTGAGGGGATGATATAACTTCCTCTTCACTGCCATAAATTAGCAAGAAAACCACTTGAGGCTTCGGCGTCCCTTCACGCAAGGCCTAGATGTGATTTAGGCGACGACTGTTTGCAGTGATCAGCATTCAGCGGCATGCAAATTGACGCTCTGAAAGCGTCAGCACCATTTTAACAAAGAGATCGGGAAAATGACTTGACACTCAACAGAAAGACTGAAGTTGAATCAAGTGCGATGAAGCCTTAAGAATGGCATTGCCTACAGCTTAGAAGCCCTAGTAATTGTGGTGTAGCTTATTAGTCAGAAGTTGTAGCATTTGTACGCAAACTCCAAAGTAATTGGCTTTGCTTCGAACACAAAATGCTACAATTACTTTGGAGTTTGGCGTACAAATAAGCTAAAACACCCCAATAGTGTTCTTCTCCTCAGGAGCATCCGAAAGGCCACAAGTAAAATTTATGGAGTCAAATAATCAGTTTCCCAATCAACGAGTCAAAAATTTGAAACAAAAAATCAAATATCAAGAAGAAAATAACTGCACGAGATGATCATCTGCATTGGGATCGCAATAAATGTAACTCCAACTGATTAGTAGAATAATTTAACAACCAAAGTAAAAACTAATCTGTTTTCGATTATATTTATTGCCCTTTGAGCATGGAAGAGTTGAATTTTCATTAGGGTCCTAGACTCATAGTTTATACCTATCCTAGTTTAATCATTGCGTAAAAAGTTATACATTGTTAGTGCACAAAAGTTAAATTCTTTCGGCAAATCTTCTTATCCCAGTAAATAAAGACTGGAATCACAGTTGGTATGTTGTTTCATTGTAATGTCACCGTGTTCCTATGATATTTACATCGATCAACAGATTAGATCAAATAATTTTGATCAGCTTTGCTTAAATTAACATAGCGATGCTATCTCTTCGCCAAAAAAAAAAATGTTATAGATCAAGTAATTGTGGTCACCTCTGCTTAAATCACGATGTTATCCTTCGCCAACAAATAAGGAATTTCCTGTGCATCTCAATGGCGTTCTCCTCAGGTGCCGTCTCTCTCTATGTTTTTTTTCTGGGACAAAGTCCTCATGTCGTTAACAGTCTCTTTAGTCTGTTTAAGTATATGCAGGTCAAAATTTAGAGACCTCCAAAATTATAGAATATCCTAATGTAACAGCTCCAGGTGGGAATTGATAGTTTTATGTCAACCCCAACTAGTTTGGGATTGAAAGTAGTAGTTGTTGCGACTGCTGGCAACTCCCCAGCAGTTGTTAACCATAAACACAGAACATCCAAAAAGGCACAATAACGAATTAGGCAAAATGTTCATATGCACGACACTCATTCAAGTAAACTTTCTTCTTTGAAGCCAAGCAACAATAGCATTCACATAACCACTTAGCTACAGAAAACAGATAAGCACTTTATTTATGGAGTTAAGTTCACGAGACTGATTTACTAAAAAAAACAACTGACTATTTGATCCTCTAAGCAGAAGAAGATTTAGCAAGTGCTCCAGCCTCAGTTAGCAGAGGAACAAGCTTCCCTTCCCTGTGCAACGCAGTTGTGGCTGCAAATGGAAAAAAAAAAAAAAAAAAAATCAACTGCTGCATGAGTTCAGAAACATCGATTTCAAAGTGCCTTTATGATTATTTTCTCATAATTATGACTAGAACTTTTAACCATGGGAAAAGCAAAAAGCAAAAGGCGAAGATCATACCGTCGCAGCCACCAATGTGCTTCCCGCCAATGAAGACGTTTGGCACAGTGCGCTGACCAGTCCACTCAGCCAGTGCTGCCTGGATCTCACTTCCATCCTCTACATAATCAAATAGAATCATTGGATTCAACAGACAAGAAATAATAGTAAGAAAATTGCACCAATTTACTCACTTGGCTATCTGTCCTGAGAATAAATTCACATTACACTGAAGAATAGTGTTGGTTTGAAACTATGGACAAGAAATACATGCTCAGCAACTTTATCCGTCAGAAGAATTACAACTAAAGAGGTCATTTTAGACGGAGCAAATTGCTTAAACAACATTATTAACTAACTAGAGTTTCCAAATTGCCTTGCATTGCTAGCAAGATGTATAATAAATAAATGATACTTCTACACAATTATAGCAATATGCACCAAATTTCGCTCCACACACAAATGATAGGCTACATTCTTTCACATATTTAACACAGAAAGTCCAATAGAACAGTAGTTTATCTGGTGGTGATATTAAGATTTGAGTTTTAGACAACCACTAAAGTCCTTCAAGGACAAATGTACACATTATCAACATAGACAAGAGGTATGTGAGAATTGCATAGTACTGGAAATGAAAAAGAGGTATGTGTTGCTACAAGTAGTTTAAGTTTACTGAGCAAGCTAGCCAAACTTTGTGCTAAGCAAGCTATATAACTAGCTTCCCCAGTAAGGTAAGCTGAGTCTGATCATGTGGTATTGTAGCTACTTGCCTACTTGTTGGTAAATTGCAAGCAAGTTATTACTATTGTCTTACAAACAGCTTGCTATACTCTTATTTTAGTTTCTTTTTATAACGGTGGTACCCAGACCGGCTTGCGCACCTCGACTATTACATGGGATACCTGCAAACTCCCATCAGCACAAATGTCGGGTAACTCTGTCAACAAGGCATATGCAGATGGGGCGAAATCACCTCGTCAACTTGCTATACTCTATTAGAGTCTCTCTTAGGTCTATCATAAGCAACAGAGGGAAAGTAGGTTTCTCTCTCGTTATCTCTAGGCCACTCGACTACCCCCTCGGGACTATACAAAGTTCGAATTGTAGAAAAACTTCGATTGTTAGAATGATGGCTACACGATTTATTATCTAGCAAAAGAAAAAGAATACTAAATTTGCTTTCACAAAAAAATAAAATACAAAACGATTGATAATCGAAATTGCAAATCAGAAGCAGAGGCCTTACTTTCAGTATCTAACTCAACGGCATTGAACGAGGCACCGAGCTTACTTAACAAATCCTTGACGCTAACGCAGAACGGACAGTACGTCTTGCTGCGAATTCAATTGACAGCCATTTCAGATCAAACAAGCATTAATAACATTTCAGATTTTTACAAAATACACAATTAAACATATAGAGAGAGGTGACCTGAAGACCACGACAGGATTAGCAGAAACAATTTCCTTAGCCTTGGCAAGTGCCATTTTCAATCAATTTGCTTTTCAAAAAACCCTAGATTATACTGAAGAATTCCTACTTTTGGATAAAGAATGCTTTCCTGAAGCTCAATTTATAGAATTTGACACGACTGGTAATGGCCTTGCCGAAAAAGAAAGAAATAAAAAGACAAATTTGTCCCAAAACATTCTGGGCCCACAAGATTTTATTAGACCGAGGCCGGCCCATTAATGACTCCAGAATACTGTAGTGGAAATGACACCGGTATCATTTACGGTATATAATATATTTAAATATTAGTTAATTCGCTCAAACTTCGTAGCATTGTGTTTTAAAATTTTAAAATTATTTTCAGAAATTTAAAACTTATATCCTGAATGTTAAATTAGCAATTTAATTTCAAATTAGCATCTCAAAAATTCAGAATACTTAATTCTAAAATTTGAGTAAAGTTAACTAATTTTTAAATATATTTTATACAGGAGGCTTATAAGTGCCTACTGATACACTTCGCCCAATACTGTAGGGTCAAAGCCTTGAGAGGATTAATGGCTGGCTCGTTACTACTTACTATGTAAATTTATCAACTAATACACGATATTCAATTGTCGTTATTACTTATGTAAATGACTATGCTTTTATTTTAATTGTTTACGACAGTTGAATAACCAGTTTGTTCCAAATTTTTAAGTCTCAAAATGGTGGTGATATTCGGTTGCTATAGTATATTGTGTAAATTTCATTCACTTTCCAACAAAAATACGAACGTAGTTGTATTTTAATTATTTTTTTTATGTTAATGCCACCATTGTGGTGGGAGGTTAAGGCTTGTCCTCGAGCTGTGTATTATAACGGGTAGGCAAAAATCTGGTCGGAGTAGGACATGTAACTGTCCGCATCCTTTACAAAAGAAGGCCAGTAATGGGCACCATAGAGCAGGCCTTATACAGAAAGATTAATAAGCAACAAGCTGAAAAGTAAACTATGAAGCTATACCACAAAGTGGTTCTTCCTAGGCTTAATTCTGAACTTAGTAAGTTGATTGCTATCTGTCTTCAGGGTAGCTCTCAATCTTAGTAAGTTCTTCCTAGCATTCACATAAGAGATTTTGTTGCATCATTTGTGGGTATGCTCGTGATCGCCCAAGTTGGGGGATCATTTTTGTGTTCCATACGCGCCGATTCGAGGTCGGCAGGTATGGTCGTGGGTGGCGCGTGAGATCGAAGCTAAGGACCGTTGCTTACTGCTATTTTTATGAGGAAAGAGAAGGAAACTCGTGATTTTATTTTGAACAAAATGCAACTGGTTGTATTTTAATTGTCTTTTGGTAATGTAGAAGTCACAGACCACCTCTACATTTGGTACGCCTTGTGTTAGGACCCGATTCTTTGTCAATCGGACGTGGCGCGGCTATGGCAAGGATTGGGGCGTGATGGTCTTGCTGTTGGCCTATGCGGGAGCAAAACGATCATGCGGGACAATGGACGAGAAACATTGTCATGAGAACAAGTATTGACCAAGGTCTTGAGACATGCAAGATGGGCTTGGCAAAGGCTTGATGAGGCAGTGCGGGTAAGTTTGGGCGGCATGAAGCGGCATGCGCGCCAAAGGCAAAGGTACGGGCAGTTCAAGTTGTGGGAGCGCCAAGTACAAGCTAAGCTAAATCGCGGAGGCACGGAATGATGGCAAAGGGTTTCAATAGCTAAGACAAAGCTATGTGAGACAAAAGACAAGCAATGGCACGGATGAAACAAGTGTTGACAAAGACAAGGCAGAAATGCGGCAAAGGCAATGTGCGGCCGACAGGTGTCGGGCGTGTGCGGTAAAATCATGGACATCAGGTTGCAAACGAGACATTGGCGCGGAGCAATGTCAAAATCAGCCAAGGCTGGGCGCAATGCCAGACTTGGGGCGTGCAATAGCTGACCAAGAAAAAGGGCACATGTAGTGCACATGCCAAAGCAGTGGGCCGTTGTATTTTTGTAATGACTTGTATCCATGTCTGTTTAGTGCTTGTAGCTAATGTCATTTCGTGTAAGATAATGGCCTATGTAGTTGGGGGATGTCAACTACAAGATAGGATCAGATTTAGTAATGCTGTGTGTAATGACTTGGTTCAGTGGGAAGTGGGACCAGTGCTCCACCAGTGGGCTAAGTGCTCCACCAGAAGAGCTGAGTGTTCCACTATGAAGGCTGAGTGCTCCACAAACAGAAATAAGTGCTGGAGAGAGCCATTTCGTGGGCAAGTGCCCCATTAAATGGTTAAGTGCTTATCAGTGCTTTGACTGGACAAAGTACAATGACGGAATTACCCCTTTGTATGATGTCCCTTAATATCTGCCAGTGGAAGCACCTATATCTATATATATGGGGGCATTTCGTGAAAAAAAGGCATCAAGACCATGAGGGTCTATGACTATGAGAGATCTAGACTATGAGGGTCTTAGATCAAAGACGAAAATCAAGACCATGAGGGTCTTGTATCAGGCATCAAGACTATGTCTTGTGCAGAAGGAGAGGGTCTTCAACTGAAGAAGAGGGTCTCCAAGACGAAAATCAAGACTGTAAGAGTCTTGTGCAGAAGGAGAGGGTCTTCAAATGAAGAAGAGGGTCTCCGAGACGAAGACGAAGACGAAGTGGTGCTAAGGCTGGGCATGGGCAGGTCTTAGTGTGTTGAGATCAGCTTGTGATCTTGACTAAGTGGGCTATGAACGACTCGTGTTCATAGCATAGAGACGGAAACAAGTTAGGAAGGTGATTCTTTCTAAGTGTTTCAAAACGGGGGCTAAGGCTAGGCTTTGGGCAGGTCTTAGTGTGCAAAGATCGACTTGTGATCTTTGCAAAGTCGGAAAACAAGAGAGAAACATGAGGGTTTCTAAGTGTTTTCAAAAGTGGGCTAGGGCTTGGCATGGGCAGGTCTTAAAGGGCAAAGATCGACTTGTGATCTTTGCCAAGTGGGAAAACAAGAGAGAAACGTAAGGGTTTCTGAGTGTTTTCGAAAGTGGGCTAAGGCTGGAGCGTTGGCAGGTCTTAGTGACAAGATCTATTTGTGATCTTGGCCGGACGAAGTGGGCTGTGAACGGATTGTGTTCATGGCAAAGAGAGGTCCTTTGTATGTTTTGTTATTAATACAAAGGTTGGGTTTTTCCCGTAAATGTTGGTGTTCTCTTTATGTTGCTGCCGAATTTTGTGGGAAGCCAAACTTGATGAAAAGTTGGCTAAGTGTTGGAAAAGGCTGAGTAACTTGAGGGTCAGGTTGCTGCCGCGCGGTGTCAAGTTGGGCGCGAAAAATTGGCCCAAAATGGCCCCGTGACACCTTGGTGCTTCGAACTTTTAGTTGTTCAGTTTCGAATCGAAGAAATATCTGCATTTACCTTGGACTTTATTAGTTTATTTGAACTCAACCATTTAAATTTTACGTTTGTCTGAAATTTTATGTTTCTCATTTAGAAGGCTATCTTTTTGATCTGTTTGGGGCATTAATATGTTTATATTAAATAAATAATTATACTAGTTGAGGCATTAATACATGTGTTCCTTAAGTCCTATAAAATTCCTCCTTTGTGGAGGGTGACTTAAATAAAAAGGACAACTAAAAGTTGAATTTGCAACGAAGAAGTAACAACAACAAAAACCCAACTTAGAATGTGTAGCACTACCCACAGAGCTATATATTACCAGAGTCGAGAGGTCGACCCATGAAGAAATCACATGCTTCTGTTTAAAAGAGTCATTCCTTCTTGTTGGGACTTGACTTGTTTCGGTTATAGTACACAAGAACATTAGCTAGAACACCTCGCAATGACATAAAATTGACAAATGGGCGAGAAATGGCATTTTTATTTGAGGATCTTAAGTCGCACGAGCATGAACCACTCAAAGAGATGTTATCTCCTATCTATGCGATTACAGAAACTTGTCTAAACGAATCTCCATTGGCAGCATATAGATTTATGTTCACTGTGAAGGGTATGAGTAGGAAGCGAAAAATATGTGATGACTTGCAGCTCATGATCTGCTTCAGCTCATACAACTGCGCAGGCACCGAGCTTCTCTTGAAGTTTCTGTGCTACAGCATCAATAAATTCTTCAGTATTCAAGTAGTGTTCCCTTGATACCCTGCACAAGTATAATCACTCACAAATTGAGCTTCAAAAGATTTGAGGTTTGGGGGGGGGGGGGGGGGGACAGGCACAGCCTATTCATGTTTACACCTCTGCGTTTGGTTTAGCTTGCTAACTGAATCAGCTCTTAGTTAAAAAAAATATCATTAAAAAATTGAGTGGTAAGAAGGTAAGAACATTCTTCGTTGTATTGTTCAAAGTGACCTAAGCTATGGAATTTATTGTTCACATTATATGTCCTTTGCCAGAATAATCTCATTTTCATAAAATGTGTACCAAATACAAAAAAAGGACCTCCCCCTCCTTTTTGTGACCCAGGAGTAGGGTGAGGAGTTGCCTTCAATTAGAGGAGATACTAGTAAATCTAAGTGTGGAGGAAGGAAATAGAGCAGGAGTATACAGGCTGTAGATTTGATACTGAAAAGAGTAAACCACCACTTACTTGGGTCCATGAACCAATATAGCTAAATCCTTAGTCATCTTCCCGGACTCTATTGTGCCAACGCAAGCAGCTTCCAGGGCGTGAACAAATTCAGATAACTTTTGGTTCCCATCAAGCTGGGCCCTGCAAATAGATCAGTGCGTATCCTTTAGGCTTTGAGAGACAGATTCATCGAAATCAGGATAATCATAAACATTAACAAGGATAATATAATTGAATGGTGCATCTAAAGCTGAGAATCGTTGCTAAGCAACAGCAAAGCTCCCAACTTCTTGAATCCTGGTGAGAGATATATATGTTTTTTTCCCATATAGAAGGGTCCTTTAGTTTTTCTTCCAGATCAGATAATGACCACTTCCCGAAAAGGAAAATAGAACGGAAAAGAAATATAACCAGTATTTAGCTTTTGGGGTGCCCCAAACCATAACAAAAAAGGCTTTTTCATTTCACTTCTCTTAAACACATTAGCTTCTCCGGAATACTTCTTAGTTCTTGCTCTATAGAGAGTTCTTTCGTCTATAGAAGGGCAAAAATGAAAAAGCAGGAAAAACTTCTAATATTCTTTGAATGTGTGAAGAAGTAAACATGACCCACAATATGGGACACAAGAGTGATACAACATTTCTATAGATTCCATCTTTACAATTATACTACTCCTTCCTTTTTCTGTTTCTCCATCCTAATTATAGGGCCAACATGAGATCAAGCAGTCAATAAGTTCAACATTCATCCTACTCTTGGTAATAGTCTTAGAAGCACCAAGACAGAAGAATTGATTCATATAATGGGGCAAACAGAAGTTTTATAGCAACGGTAGACGTGTGCGTGTGTGTGTGTGGAGAGAGAGAGAGAGAGAGAGAGAGAGAGAGAGAGAGAGAGAGAGAGAGAGGGAGGGAGGGAGGGAGGGATTAATCGGTGAATAATATTGCAACTAAATGTCCCAAGTATCGACGAACAAAATCTTACCCCAATCAGTAAAAGAAGCAAATGTGTTAAAGAGTATTGAAGCAGAACTCACCTATGTCCAAGTCCCCTTGCCCATGCAAAAATAGAAGCAACACTATTTGTACTAGTTTCTTGACCCTTTTGATGCAGCCGAAAATGTCTGGTTACTGTGCCATGAGCTGCTTCAGCTTCTAATGTCTTGCCATCAGAAGATAACTGCAAAAGTAGATACCTGATGTTACAAGGCAGAGCAATGTGTCTGACATGCCAATACAATGAAAGCTCGATAGGAAGATACTGACCAATACAGAGGTCATGAGGCCCAGAGAACCAAATCCTACATAATCAAAAACAGACTCAGTCAGACTGGACATAGTTGATGTAGCAACTGTGTTGCTGTACCAAATTAAAATCTTCAACTAAGACATGAATTTCAAAAGAATATAATGAAGTCACAAAGTACAGTCATGTGAATCACCTTGAGCGAGCAGATCACTCTGGACATCTCCATCATAGTTCTTGCATGCCCAAACATATCCACCCCCGCTTTTTAATGCATAAGCTACCATGTCATCTATCAATCTATGCTCATACCTATATGCCAGTGACAGCTTTCAACTAGTATTGCAACAATTCCAGAAATAAGCTACAAAAAAGCCCTTATTAATCTCATAGAAAACCAACCATATCGAGTGTTCCTCAAACTGTTGCTTCCACTTCTCTTCATATACCTCTTCAAAAATGTCCTTAAACCTGGCATAATTAAGTTTGACAGTGGATAATTCATCTAAACTCTTCAAAAAATAAAATATGGAGATTCCAAGAAGCAATCGTATTAAAATTGGAAGAGAGGGAAATTTTGCAAGGACTGGAAGGGAAACCATGAGACCAGCATAAATTGAAGGATACCTGCCATCGTATTTCTTTAGTATTGTATTTTTTGTACTCAAATAAAGAGGCCATTTCTTCGAAAATGCCATTGACATTGATGATTCAGCAAACGCTCGAATTGACTAGCAAATTTCACCAAAGCAAACAAATAAGGATACAAGAGAGAGAGGAAAAGGGCATGAAAGTGAATCAGCAAAATCGTTTATTAAAGCATAGTGAAAAAAGAAAACCTGGTCAACATTGTACATGGCAAGTGCAACACCTGGACCTTTAAAATCATAAACATCCAGTTCCGTAGGGGCTTCCCCATTTTCTGGCTCTGAAACAAAAAATTTTAAAAATAAAAAAAAAGAGCATATCTATTAGCATGAATATGTTTGTATCTGTATGTTTTGCCTCATAAAATTAATGGACAGAAATCAATTAGCTCACCAAAAACCATTTTGAGCTTTCCTGGTCCATTAATAACTGCATCTGTGGCACGATACTGGTCACCAAAAGCATGCCTACCAATACAAATGGGTTTCTTCCAACCTGCAGATCTCACAGGTTAAGCACTGACGAGACTGATGATATTAGACTTATACCAAGAAGTGGTTCAAGAAAATGTTACCAGGAACAATTCTGGGGACGTTCTTGCATAGTATAGGCTCCCGGAAAACAGTACCTGAGGGGAGAATCTATCACTTTCTAGCAATTACGGGAAATGAATTTAGAAAGTATCACATACATTCTTTAATTATCCATTTAATTATCTATTAACTGAACTTTTTCTTTTGGACAAGCCGAAAGCTCAAATAGGAACCAGGTACTTCTGAAATAACATATAAGAAATCAGGGTATAATCTGTTCACTTAACTCATAGCACAAGCCCAAAATATTGTAGAGCTCGTGTCCCAACAACTCTAGTACAAAGCCTGCTATAGTTACTTATTTCCTTTACATGCAATGAATCGTTCAGTGTAAATTATATATAATGCCACTGGAAATGTGTTTGTACTGTCACTCCATGTAAAATAATAGCATATGGTATCTTATGAATTCAATCAATAGCCACTTGTATCTACCATCTTTGGTGTTTCATGAGATTAAAATAATGACATTTATAGAAGAGGAAAGTTTCCCTGCTACATCAGTAAAATGCCCGTTAAGAGCCAAACACTATCATATTATGATGGATGCACATCATACATAAGAATAACATGGCCTCATCATTGCAATACAAACAAACTGAATTGAATGCAAACCATTTAAAATGTTTCTGATTGTGCCATTGGGACTTCTCCACATAGACTTCAGCCCAAATTCCTTAACTCTGGTCTCATCTGAAACATCAAAAATAGGTAAATAAGAAAGCGTATGCAGTTTGCCAACTTCCTAGATAATTTCATGTACTCTCAGAAATTCAAACGCTCATACCTAAAATATGAGAGAGCCATAACTGAAATTAGATAACTACCACTCCAATGAAACACTTGGAATAAAGCATGAGCTTTTTTTATTTAAATATTACACAGAATCAGAAATTTCCTCTACTTTAAACTTCCTCAGATGCTTTTCTAAACCAAAAAAAAAAAAAATGAAAATGATAACTGACCAGGTGTTATAGTAGCGCATTTCACAGCAACATTATACCTGCACAATAAAAGACTATAAACCCAATTCTGTATTGGAACTAGAATCTACTTGAGAAATTAACTCCAATTTCCCTACAACAATCTTTGGTGTGAAATACGGAAGCATTTGCAAAAAAAAAAAAAAAAAAAAAAAAAAACAGTAGCTAACTTCTCAAACTAGTACATTAATCTACTTCAGTTCAGTGATGGTTTTATAAATTATAAGCTGTCATCAATTGTAGTGGAAAAAAACAACATTAGATTGCCTAAAGCAGTGAATTCCTCAATACAATACGAGAGAATGAAGGAATAAATGAAGGTAGAACAACAATTAATTCAACTTACTTAAGAGTAGCCTCAGCACTTTCAACAGTAACTTGATCGTCAGTGGCATCACGGTTCAATATCCCCAAATCGTAATACTTCGTATCCAACTCTAGATAAGGATATATTAGCTGCCACCAAAGTGAACACGCCGGATGAAAATATATACTATATATATATATATATATATACAAACGATAAACCTAAGAAGCAGAATAAGAAAGAGAAAGCAAAATTGGCCAAAAACAAAATTAAAAGTTATATTCAAAAAGCTAACATCAAGTATACCTTCTCTTTGATCATTGTCCATATAACCCTCGTCATTTCATCACCTAAAATACAAAAGCAGTAACAAAATTGGTGAATGAATAACTAAACCTCGGGCATTTACAGTGTTAAAAGCAGTAAATTTACCGTCCATTTCGACAATAGGATTTTCAACGCGGATTTTAGACGAAGCTGTAGTGGAAGCGAAGCATCGAATTGAAGCATTGGGGATTCGGTGGAGGAGATAAACACGGTTCTTGAACAGTTGCCGATTGGAAATGATTGAAAAGGGAAGGTTTTTGGTAACTGCGGATGATGTTGAAGCCGATGAAGATGAGATAAAAGAAGCAACACTAGCCATGGCGGAACACCGGAGTCTGAGTCGGGTGGTAAGCATAACACTTTTGTAGGCTTTAATCAGTTGCTAGTTTTTGCTGCTCTGAGCAACTCTCTATTGTCTTTGTCCGCCGTGCACGTATCGGGCCTCGACTCGAGGCTTCGCTACTCCTTTTCCTTTTTTCAGTGCTTTGGACTCCTTTGGAGTTTTCTATCATAATCAGGAAGGCATCTTCTTTTGCGTTCACTTTTTTTCTAAATCTTACGGCTTTCTTTGAATGCTTTTTATAATGTATTATATTGTATTGATCGTATTATTTTATAAATATAATGTTTGAATATATTATATTATTTATTATTATTAAATAATATTTTGTTATTTAGTTTCATTGTAACTGTAACTGATAAGTTTATTAAAATACCCTCAATTATTTAAATATTAAATTTATTAATAATTACGTATAAAAATAATTTAAGAAAATTCATTTCTACTAATTTATCACCAAATATGTCTTATATATAAATTAAGCAATTAAAATCATGTAAATTCTAACAAAATTAGTGGGAAAAAAATATTAATTTTACGTTAGAGTTGGAAGCGGAAGAAGTTATGAAAAAAAAAAGGACAAAGTAAGTTATATGTGGGAGATTTGGAGTTTAAAAAAAAGTAAAGGGTAAAAGAGAATTATGGAGTAATATATTAGGACATAATTGGAAAGAAAAATAGGAAACAATCCCACCACACTAAATCGGTAGTTTCAAAAAATTGGACTTTTCATTGTTCCGAAATAATAGATTTAACAACACAATACAACTAATTTCAATAGAATAATCAAAACAAATATTATTTTGGGATAACAATACAATACGATACAATAAATAACAACCATCAAAACAAGCTGTTAATGTGTTCACTTTTTTTCTTTTAATCACTGCTTACCATACTTTTGGTTCGAGGGATTTGAAAAGTCTCTATTATAATGTTTATACTTTATTTAGTTTGGTTTCTTTTTTTGCCATTTTCATCTTCGAGGTAACTAGTACATAAATAACTAATATCTCAAATTTTAAATGTATCTCATACTATATACAGTATGAAGGGAGTAACTAATATCAGTATTAGTTATATTCTTTTTATTGATTTAGGTGTAACAATGCTTGTATTCTTATTTTTGTATAACTAACTTATAAATCAAATGATTAGTTCTTTTTTATGAATTCATTCTTTCATATTTTTGGTTTGAAAATAAGTAAGGATTTTTCAAATTTAAACTTCATTTTGGTTCGTTGGAAAATTCATTACCGCAAAGTTGAAGAACATAGACTAAGAGTTGTAAAAAATCAGGAGTTACGAAGTTTGGATTAATATGTACAGATAATGTTACAATTACTATCACAAGAAAGTTATCCCTATCGGATGTAAAAAAATCTAAAAAATTAAATTTAGCTGCCAATTCGAGTTAATAATTTGGTTTATTCTTCCAAAATAACATATACATGATCTATTATGAAATTAACTATCTTCTCTTGATACATTAATATTTTCTAAAATTTATTTGAGTCGAGTCTGAATTTTATTATTTGAAAGTCAAATTTGATAATTTGATATTTAAAGAATGGCAATGCAGTTAAACATATCTATAACAATCTCATTTGTTTCGATATTTTTTTGGTTACTATAGTGAAGTGCTGTTATAGAAGACATATATTATAACATAACATAAAAATCGGATCGATTTTGAGAAAAACTTAATTTTTATAGTGAATGGTATTATATAAGGATACTACTATAGAAAAGTTTGACGGTATATTAATTATATTATCTCATATAATGTTAAACTGCTCGAAAGACACCCCTAAAAGCAAAAAAATTTAAAACAACACAAAGAGGAAAACATTTAATTTTCATGTTTGATAGTTGAGACTAGAAAAGATGCATTTATCTACAAAAACTACATCCCTAAATTCAAGGGTATGGTTTTCATGGATCACTAATATATGAATTTTTTCATATTTTATGTTGCAATAAATAACATATACTAGTATGCAACTTCTTTCATAAATTATGCAGGTATTACTTATTAGTCATTCTGAGTTTGATACTTTCGGTAAATTATTTTCAGTTAATTGTTTTTAATTTTCCACGAGAATTTTAAAAAAAAATCTCGAAAAACCGACTGAGAAGTCCTATTCCATTTTTTTGCAAACAAACGCAGGAAAGTACCAGCCCCCGGTCTTTAGTGTTTCCTAAAACCCCCAGCCTCCTACAGTGAGAAAACCTTAAACCCTACAAAGGCATCTTTTCCCTTTGTTCAATTCCCATTAGTCCCTTTCACTCTCTAATGGCGTCTGTAAGAAACAAAGTAAACCCACTTCTGATACCGTACGTCCTCACATGGCGAAGATTCGGCTTCCGTACAATTTGCAGCGGTCGTATTGGCTTCGCGCCGTCCACGTCACCATCATTCGCCGATGCAGATACTCCTCCTGTCGCTGGCAAGAAGGTTCTGGAAACATTCGCCGAAGAATTCGAGATTGGATCACGCAAAATTACTCTAGAAACTGGAAAAATTGCGAGGTTTGCTAATGGTTCTGTAGTTTTAGCCATGGATGAGACTAAGGTCCTCTCAACTGTCGCTTCATCTAAAGGCGATGCAGCTCGTGACTTTTTGCCTCTTACAGTATGTTCACCACATTTCTGCATTAAAATAAAACCTTATTATTCTTTACATTGTGTAACTTGAAGGCACTGAAAATGTGCAAAATCATATAAATGGAAAAGACAGACCTTTTTTTATTTGGAAAAGCCAAAGATACACTCAAAATTTTAAATGTGCATACTCATACATGTAGGGCAGGATATCCAGCATTTTCTGATTACAATTTTGGGAGGTAACATTTTGGCGTTTCACCTGATGAAAGTTAAAGAAGCAAACTTTATGGTTGTAATTGAAACCTTTTGATGCCAAAGTATAGACAGAAAGACTTGTAGGAATTTCTGCTGCTTGCATGTAATGTTGGAGAAGCGAAATATGTAGCATTGCATTCTAGAAATTGAGCTGCAACAAGGCATATCTGTGATACCAGTGTGTTAAAGGCTTGCTTAAAAAGCACTTAAGCCCTGAAACTCGGTGAACCCTAGGTTGTTGGCTTTGCATCGCTTAATGGTGCTTTAGTTTAGCTGTCAAGGTGCTAAAGCATGTGCGCCTTCACCCATGGGTTCTGTCTTAAAGGGCACAACAATATATATAGCTTTAAGTGTAGTTTATTTTTTGTTTTTTCTTTCGCTAAAGCTCATGCTTTAATTGCGCTTAAAACTCCAATAGACTTTAGCATTATTTTTTCGCTTTTTGCTTTTGACTACTCTGGTGATATGTGGATACTGCGAAAATGATGGAAATAGGAGGTCAAACTACAATAGAGTGGCTTATGGTTTGATAGTAATTGGCGTTGCTTATTATATAGTACTTATGGCTTCAACATCTAAGGGCAGATTAAGCGTGTTTCCCTTTTTCTTGTTTTCCCTCTCTTCCATGCAGTTTGTACCTTCTCTATTTTCCTATTGATTGATAGTTGCAAATAAGTATTCTGAACCGTTGTTCATTATGTGGTTGTGAGTGCTGATATTGTTTGCTTCTGTTAGGTTGATTACCAAGAGAAACAATTTGCTCAAGGTGTTATTCCTACAACATATATGAGGAGAGAGGGTGCTCCAAAAGAACGTGAACTTTTATGTGGTCGTCTTATTGATCGACCCATAAGACCACTTTTTCCATCTGGATTTTACCATGAAGTGCAGGTAAAGCTGTCATCTTCTCATTGCAATGAACTTGATTATAATTGTTCATTGAAGTCTATAACCTTCTCTGACTCACATTACTTTTTTTCTCCCAGGTAATGGCAAGTGTTCTTTCGTCAGATGGGAAACAAGATCCAGATGTAATGGCAGCTAATGCATCATCTGCTGCTCTAATGTTATCGGATATTCCTTGGGGTGGGCCAATTGGAGTAATACGTATTGGAAGGATTTCTGGTCAATTTGTTGTAAATCCAAGCATGGATGAGGTAATATTGTATATTAGATGTGGTCATTAGAATAAATTTATTATTTTTAAGACTTTTTCGATTTCAGCAAGTCGACTTTCATTCTGGTGGCGGTTACGACTTTGACATCTTGAGAACTTAAGGGTTCAACTTTAGCATGAATGTTTCTTTTAGGGAAGTCTGCAATTATACTATTAGAAACAGGGCCAAGTTATTTGAGATTTTCAAAACAGTTTGTATCAGGAGTAGAAATTATGTTTTACCTTCAGTTAACCTTGTTATCCTGGTGTGTAACATAGTTTAAACCGATCTCTTTATAACTTTAGATGAGAAGATCTCAGATACTTAGATGCATACACATGGATATAGTGTTAACTTTCAGCAGCAAATCCAAGTGGAAAACCAGGGATTTTCTGGATTCACTTTTTCCTTGTCCTTGTAAGAGAAGTAACATGATTTTTGGCTCTCAGGGCTTAGGCCTTAGTTCAAGTGGCAAAGGTTGAGGGACTTGTGAGTTAGGTCGTAGGTTCGAGTCTCGTGCAATGCGAACTAAGTCTGGTATTTAAGTAGGGAAGGGTAGAAGGAAGGCCCATTATCCCCGAGTTTTGAAGGGTGCAGTTGGTCCTAAGGGTTGGCCTAGACAGATATGTCGGTCGTAAAAAAAGAAAGAAGTAACATGATTCTTAAAGTCATTGAAATGGAGAAAAGAGGACGACTCTCATATGTGGTGCCTCATGTGATATCACATGTTTGTCATAGGGAACAAGCATGGTAACAGACATAATAATAATAAAAAAAAAACAAGCGTGATAACACACATAAGCTTTAAAAAATATATATATTGGTGTTGTCTAGGTCGACTTACATGCGCCTTGACTAAGTCACCAGTATCTATTACCTCCCATCATAGGTACCAGGTAACTTATCAAAAAGGTTGACACAACTGCTTCAACAGATTGAAAAAAATCACATAGCATTTTTTTTTACCTCTATTAGGGTTTGAACCCTGGTCTCATAATCTATTCCAACTTCATTGATAGTTAAGCCAAATCCTTGGGTGCCATACCTAGTTACACTTACACTCTAATGGCATATGGTTAAATTAAGTGTAAAAATTTGGAGCTTTGGGATCTCGTGCAGAGGTTGTAGCTACTCGATTACGTAGCCACCGCTGGGTGTCAAACTGTCAATAGTGGAGTAACTTAGCTTTTTCCTAGAATTTGCATACTAGGCATAGTACATCTTTTCCTTAATATGAAGAAGAATGACATAGTAAGAGAATAAAACGAAAAGCCACTTGGCAACTCCAACTACCAATTTGCCTTATGGCAGTTGCTGTACCTGATGCCAATTATGTTCGCCAGTAGTTGCAGTCCTGCCCCTTTGTTGAAGTCTTCATATTGGATGTCATGCAGCTTAGCATCAGTGATCTTAACTTGGTATATGCATGTACGAGGGACAAAACTTTGATGATAGATGTCCAAGCTCGTGAAATTTCTGAGAAGGATTTGGAAGCTGCTTTGAGACTTGCTCATCCAGAGGTGAGATATTGCTGGCTATCAATTTGTTATTGCACCATTACTCCAAACCAGTAATGCTGATTTTTGAATATTCAGGCTGTTAAGTATCTTGACCCTCAAATTAGACTCGCAGCTAAAGCTGGTAAGCAGAAGAAAGAGTATAAGCTGTCTATGGTAACTGAAAGAACATTTGAGAAAATTGAGAATTTGGCCAAAGAACCTATAGAAGCTGTTTTTACAGACCCTACTTACGGAAAGGTTCGTATTTTCTTACTACAAGATGAATTTTGGGGACTTCACTGTTTTTCGCTATTCATGCTATATATCTATTGGTAATGACAGCAGGGACCTTATTTCCATCTCATTAAATATTATGTTTCCCATTGTTATTCAGTTTGAGCGTGGAGAAGCTTTAGAAAAAATAACACAGGATGTTAAAAGAGCCCTTGAGGAAGAAGGTGATGAAGAAGGCTTGAAAATTCTACCAAAGACAGTTGATACAGTGAGGAAGCAGGTATGCTTGTAGAGGCTGAAGTTTATCTTTTCTGCTTCCAATTGTGAGGTTTTATTTGTACATCTTCAATGGACAGCAGAATTTTGTTTCTTCTTTTTCTGTTGTTGATTACAGAGGAACACATGTTCAATGATTGGCCTTCTAGGTTATTTCCTCATGCATTTGATCTTTTTCAAAATAATGTGTATTTCCCTAATAATAGGTTGATAGTAGGTTGCATGTATTTTGGATTATAAGTCCATTAGCAAACATGGTCATATTTTAAATAAAGACTTGAATACTTCAGTTAGGATCGTTTGGTTTAACACCAGCATATCCCAGGATTATCCTGGATAATCAATATGGTCATATTTTAAATAAAGACTTGAATACTTCAGTTAGGATCGTTTGGTTTAACACCAGCATATCCCAGGATTATCCTGGATAATCAATCCCACCTTCTACAATAGACTCTTGTGGTCCGGCCCTTCTCCGGACCCGACGCATAGCAGGAGCTTAGTGCACCGGGCTGCCCTTTAATCAATCCCACCTTCTATATGGGATAATTTATACCAAGATTTTGGTAGAAAAATAATACTGATTTTAGCTAATACCTTCAACCAAAGACGGGATAAATTTAATCCCAAAATTTATACCGGGATAACAACCTAATCCCTTGAACCAAACTGCATGTTTGGGCTTCTTTGTACATCTTACTTCTTCTTAAGTTCTGACTTTATTATCACTCCGTGGCGGTAACATCCTCAAGTTTCTGACAACATCAGGTTGTTCGCAGAAGGATCATTTCAGAAGGGCTTAGAGTGGATGGAAGGCGTCTTGACGAAGTTCGGCCTTTGTACTGTGAAGCTGGTAATTTACCTGTACTTCATGGGTCTGCACTCTTTTCAAGAGGGGATACTCAGGTTAGTATGTTCATTTTTCACCAAAAACATAGGATGTACTATGATTTAGGGTTATTGTCACATGCAAATATGCAATCTTGTTGCCATTCATTTTCCCTTATGGGATGTTTATACAGGTCCTTTGCACTGTTACCCTTGGAGCCCCTGGGGATGCTCAACGTCTGGATTCGCTGGTCGGTCCTTCAAGCAAGCGATTCATGCTTCATTATAGTTTTCCACCGTTTTGTACGAATGAAGTTGGCAAGCGAGCTGGCCTGAATAGGCGTGAAGTTGGTCATGGTAAGCTATTTGGTTCTCAGGTCTATTATATGGTCATGGTAAGCTATTTGGTTCTCAGGTTTATAATATGTTCTGCTCCTGAGGTTAGTGAAAGCTGTAGATGGACCTTAATACTAGAATGTCAATTTGCAGCTACAATCAACCTCAATATGTGGAATAAATATTTATAATATCTGGTATAACTTGTTTTAGCTTTGGAATTTCTCTTCACTTGATCATCTTTTGGGTTTCTTGATTTTTCTGTTCATTTTCTACGAACTCCAAAAAGTATAAAAGGTGAAAGCGCAATTGTTGAAGACCAGACTTACCTACCTTGCTCCTTTCAGAAATGATGCTTGATGATGCTTAACTCGAAAGGCGATCTAACTCAGTGTTGTGAAGAGCGTGAAGCGAGGAAAAGCGACAACCCCCATTTCACTTAAAGCGAGAAGCGAGAAGCTAAGCGCTCGCTTTTTTGAAGTGAAGCGGAATTTAAAAAAAAAAATTTAAAATAAATACTGCATAGACAACACATGTAATTGTAAGCAAATGTTCAATACTTCAATGTAAAAACTAAAGAGTAGCATCAATTAAAGCACAAAATGAGCATCCTATTCTTCTACAAGATTGTCAAATTCTTGTATTCCACTATCATTATTATATTGCTCGTCATCTTCTTCAACTTCTTCTTCTTCATCAACTAGGGACAAAGTAGCTGCCTCTTTTCCCTTCCTCTGTGAACTTGAAGTTGAGGTACTCCCTCTCAAACCATAAATCCTCTCCCCAATTCCACGCGCCTCCGCAACATCACCCCAAGTGAAATCAGAAGTTTCCTCAAATACTTCTTCATCTGCATGATCTTCCGGGACTCCAGTGAAAGAAAAAGAAAAAGAAGAAGAAGAAGAAGAAGAAGGAAAATATCACATACTCGTTGCTGTTGAATCTCTGTTGAAGACTTGAAGTTGAAGAACCCTAGTCGCCTCTTTAGACTCTCAGATGCTCTGCTGGTCGTGTTTAATAAAAGAACACCGAAAACCCTTCTTTTTTAATTAAATAGCCTGGCAGTTGTTTAAAACAAAGAAGCGCTCGCTTGCATCGCTTCGCTTGGTCGCTTCTCGCTTTTTAGTGGGAAGCGCTCGCTTTTTTCTACCTGAGTCGCTTCACATGGCAGAATCGGGTAAAGGGTCGGTTCGCTTCGCTTCTCGCTTTAAGCGAGGAAGCGACCGCTTTTTACAACACTGATCTAACTCTTTGGTCACAAATTCTTGTGGCCTCGTTTGTGATGTGCCTTGTCACGCAGCTAACTTATAGACATGCACATGGTCAAGAACCAGTAGTTAGAATTCTGATTTTGTTCATAATCACCCAATTTAATCGGCTTTTCAAGTTGGGCAGCCATTTGATGATAAATCTTCTCTTCATCAAATTTATGTTCATGTTACTTTTTTCTATTATGATGGTATCACCAAGGTAATTTGTGACAATCATTTTCTTGATACTGGATGTTTAATCTTCTCCAGGCACTCTTGCTGAAAAGGCTCTTCTTGCCGTATTGCCTCCTGAAGATGATTTTCCATACACAGTCCGTATCAATTCTGAAGTCATGGCATCTGATGGCTCAACATCTATGGCAACTGTGTGTGGAGGTAATTTTTCAATTTGCTTGATCTCAATGTTAATCAGATGTTTTCACACTTCCATTGTGCAATATTGATGATGAAATTCTGAGTGGACAAATACTCAGCAGAATTCTCTGATTCTCTGATCTAAAGATGTCTTTTAAGTTATAGTTCAGAATGCAAATGTCATGATTGCTGTTTGTTTGGCTGATGCAGGCAGCATGGCTTTGATGGATTCTGGGATTCCACTAAGAGAGCATGTAGCAGGTTTATCGGTGGGGCTTGTTAGTGAAGTTGACCCATCAACTGGTGAAATCAAGGACTATCGTATATTAACTGATATTCTGGTGAGGACCGTGTTTCAATCTTTTTGCATGTTTGCCTTAGCTCTGTGAAGTTTAGTGAAGGGGACAAACAGAAGGAAAAGGAAGCATTTATTAAATAGTGAGACTTCTAACAACTTGTTAAAGAAACATACACTTTTTAGTGAATATCCTCAAAGGGACAAAGAAACAAACAAATAGGATTTGGTAAATATCCTGTAAGCTAGATGGTAAAATTTACCTTGTTTACTAGTCAAAATATATGTTACAGGATTTAGGATCTTTTTGTCAAGATAGTAACCTGCAATTCAAATAGTAACTCCACATTGCTCCATTTCAAATATCGGCCGCTGGAGTAAGACCAATTTATTTGGTCACTGTGGGTATGTGCTTTAAAGTTGTGAAATCATCCAGTCACTGAAGGACAAGGTTTTAAGATGTGTCATGCTTAATGCTTGTATTATGAAACTCTGGACTTTTTATTGTGACCTTTTATTCCCTCTTGGAGTTCACCAAATTCTTAGGAGAAGTGCTGCTCTTCTTTCTTTTGGTAGAAATGCAGATTGTGGAGTGCACTGTTGCGTGTCTCCATTTGTTTCGTGTTCTAGCTTGGTCTTGTGTGTTTATGCAACCCTTTGACTTGCTGAAGCTCCCAGTCTGTACCTTGTCTTTCTACCAATGCACTACTTGCACTGTGATTAGATTTTACTTCATACCAGCGCTATATATATGCTCATAAAACCTTGAGGTCATGGAAACTGCAACTCTTGTAGCCAGAGTTATCGGCTTCAAAGCTTTACTTATCTGATCACCACTTATGTAGTTTACATTACTGCTCTTCCTCTGACTTATTGGTTTAAGTTGACTCCTACTTTTCTTTTGGCTAAGGCTGGTCTCCATCTTTCTCTTGAGTTTGATGTGAGTTTTACTTACTTGATTAAGTAACTTTCCAGGGTCTGGAAGATCATCTGGGTGATATAGATTTTAAAATTGCTGGCACCCGTAATGGAATAACCGCAATACAATTAGATATAAAACCTGCTGGAATTCCTTTGGATATCGTATGCGAGTGTCTAGATCCTGCACTTAAAGGGAGGCTTCAAATCCTTGAGCATATGGAGCGCGCGATAAGTGCTCCACGTATTCAGGATGACAGATATTCTCCTCGGCTAGGTAAGTAGCTTCTCCCCCATCATTGTTTCTGGATTTCTCTAAACTCTTTGTTTCCACTTCATTTAACATGTCTCTTTTGCTAATATTTTGATAACTGCTTCAATACAGTTACTTTAAAATACAGCAATGACGCCCTTCGTCGCTTGATTGGTCCTGTTGGTGCTTTGAAGAGGAAAATTGAAGAAGAAACAGGTGCAGTCAACAGTTTGCATTAGAGTTATCTGTTATCTTTACCTGGTTATTTTGATTTTTGGGTGATCTTTGACATGAGGACTTGGCTAATAATATATTTCCTCGTGCCTCTCTTGCTTATGAGCATTTATATAGTTCTATTGTTAATAGTGTGCTTGACTTTTTAAGTAGAATTTTTCTTCCCTTCAAACTTGTTGCGGAAATATTAATTTTGGCTTTAACGAACTGAATGTGAACTAGTTTTTCTTTACTTAATATTGCTTAACCACATTATCACTTTGCCTTGTTAAGTGTCAATGGATACACACAAAGACACACACGCAGAGACATATAATGCATGTCTTATGACATTGCATTTGCATATGCAAACACTCTGTGATGGTGTTCTTTCCAAGCTGCAGCCTTCATTGTTAACTTCTCCAGCTGATTCCTGTATCACTTTTAAGATTTGTATTGATTTCTCCTTGCTGATTCATAATGTAGGTGCACGGATCTCGGTTAGTGATGGAACACTTACCATAGTTGCAAAAAATCAGTCAGTGATGGAGAAAGTACAGGAGAAGGTAATTTGTTTGGCCCACTGCATGTTCATTTAGAGAATAAACTGCCTCTTGTTTTAGCATGTTATTTGTTACTTAGAGATTGAGCACAATCTTGTAACTGAAGTAAGTAGAACAGCTAAGACAGAATGGGTGAATTAGTCATAGAAAGGTTTGTCGTGAAAGTTTCCCATGTCCTATAGATGTTTCAAAACCTTGTTTTTCACTTCCTTTGGCTTCACAATCCTTGAAAAGTTTCTAGGCCAACTAATTTCATCCTTTGTAATTTATTTCTGACAGGTTGATTTTATTATTGGGCGTGAAATTGAGATTGGAGGCATATATAAAGGTATTGTTACATCTGTTAAAGAATACGGTGCCTTTGTGGAGTTCAATGGTGGACAACAAGGCCTGTTACATATTTCAGAATTGTCACACGAACCTGTAGGCTCTCTCTCTCTCTCTCTCTCTCTCTCTCTCTCTCTCTCTCTCTCTTGTATGTGCGCTAGGGTTAAGGATGAGTTACACAAGTTCAGTCCTGTTGGTTTACAGATTTTTGGGTTGAAATTAACACTTTGTACTGGTAATCTAGTAG
This sequence comes from Nicotiana tabacum, assembly GCF_000715075.1. NCBI lineage: Eukaryota > Viridiplantae > Streptophyta > Magnoliopsida > Solanales > Solanaceae > Nicotiana > Nicotiana tabacum. The sequence continues at coordinate 92,976,498 of NC_134096.1, read as the reverse complement.
CCTGCAAAATATTAGATTTATTTTGGAAGGACCATAGTGAGCCTATATTTCTTTTGATTTTGGGTGATGACTACTCTTTTAGGGTAATGGATCAAAATTTTGTAATGTCAAGTATCTTAGCAGTAGGAAAAAAAAAGGTATCTTAGCAGTTTAAAAGTTAATGCTTTTTTGATCTTGCTCAATCGTAGTGCCCACTCTACAAAAGTCGATATTACCGCACTAGTAGCTCACTCCTACTATGCAAATAGAGATTGAGACTATTTGCAGAAAATAATCATGACCTTCGTCTGAGATAGTATATCATTGCTTTCAAGCACAAGTTTATAATTTTTCTCTGGATATTTGAAATTAACTAAAATATATAATGCTTGCAGTCTGCCGCGGTTCCTCACAAATTGTTTCATTCAGCAAATGTAATGTCTATATATGTAAAAATTGTGTAAGTCATGCATAATTATAGTTTGTAAAGCTGTGGTAAAAACATAAGTTTAATAGTTTCTACTGTCCCTGTTGTACTTGAGAAACAAGGTCATAGGCATGAAGGTTTAGGCTAGATTGACCACTCCTGTCATGTTATTGTTTTGTGATTAATTTGTCTCTCTTTACTATTAGGTTTCCCGAGTTTCAGATGTGGTATCTGTGGGAAAGCAACTTTCTTTAATGTGTATAGGGCAGGACGTCCGCGGTAATATTAAGTTATCACTAAAAGCTACTCTGCCTAGACCTACATCCAAGACAGACATTGCTGTTGATGAACCTGTTGCTCCTGCTAGTCCAGAGGTTAACGTTTGGGCTGCCATTGAGGATGTATCCAATGAGCAAGAAAAAGAAGTTGCTGATGCGGGACCTGAAACTAGTGAATCAACTTTAAAGTCAGCTACACCAGCAGTTCTAATCCGAAGTGCTGCCGAGTGTGATGAGGAGGAAAAAAGTGCTGGTCTAAATTCAAAAGGTTATAATGGATTTAAAAGTGCGTCTAAATCTGATCAGAAAACAAGGATGTCGTCGTCATTTTCAGAATCTAGTTTTTCTTCAAGAAATGCCAAGTCCAAAAGAGGCAAGGATGCCATTCTTGACCTACTAAGTGATGATGAAAGTGAGCAGAAACATACTTCTGAAGTAGGCCTGCATTCTAAAATTGGGTCAGATAAGAATGATGCGACGACTGAGACCCCTATGACTGCAAATAAACTAAAGCTTGGTATGAAAGTAACAGCAAAGGTGCATCAAATTCGTACCCTCGGCTTGGTGCTTGATTTGGGTGGTGGAATTCGGGGAATGTATCGTTTTGAGGTATGTTTGACCTTACTGTCTTAAAGTTTCTCTATTGTTTTGAACTTTCTACAGCAACTCTGCTTTATGTGAAATGCCTTATTTGCAAGTTGGGGTCAAAATATTTGCTATATTTTCTTAATTTTATGTTTCTATTGGTGAGCATTGCTTGCCTTCCCCTCTTTTCCTTGTTTAGCCATCTGATATTCACAAAAGCCGTAGCAAATATTTGGATGGTCCCAGTAGGTTTTATTTTGCATTCCACCACTTTTAGATGTTCAATGAGATATTTCTTGTTTTAACTGCTGAATATGCGGTGCAGCCTGGTGCGAAGAGGGACTTTGAGGTGGGTGATGAGCTGCGGGTGAAGTGTTCAAGTTTTTCAACCAAAGGGGTTCCAGTATTGTCTTTGGTGAAAGAAGAGTAATGTAAGGCTATTCCAAAGTAAAGCATAAAACTGCAGGCTGTAAAAATCTCAACTAACAACATACAGACAGGAAATCACAAGACATTGATGTTTGTGAACTCTGTTTCAAGAGCCTGCATTTCTCGGAGCACGTTGCAGGTCGTTGCGACGGATTGGATCATAAGAATAAGCAAAACAGAAAGCCTCCTAAAACGCGGTAGTTTCCCGAACAGGGTTGTTCCAATCCCATCACCTCTGATCGGCTTTAGTCGTGTGACTTTGTGGCACAAATAGTTTCAAATTGTTTAGTTGGTGCGAATTGAACGTCAATGTAAATCATTCTTTCATAGCTCTTTCTATATTAAGTTTGTCTATGCAAACAAATGGGGGTGGGGGAATGTTTAGTAATAGCTAGGTCTCATTATTGTATGTGTTTTTTTCCCCTCCTGCTGCTGATACGCTTTTGTATCAATATAATAATTTAGACTGGGGATCTTCGATCGTCTGTTCTTCGTCTCATTTTCTAAAGATGGTATGTTTTCGTCTGCCTAAGTATGTCAATTTGCATTGGGAAGTTGATGAGTATTCTTTCTTCTCCTTCTTAGTCTTTATTTTATTAATTTTTTGATCAACAAAAATGAAAATGACTAATCAGGTAAATGTCAGGTTTACTATATAAGGTTTGATCTCTCATAGCTATCTCCGTTTATTTTTCAAGTGTAAGTGTGCGTGGCGATAAATTTTTTAGTTTCTCGATGTTTACACCAAATTAATAAATGCAGAACATGTAGTTGCAAATTTAATTTATTTTGTTTAACCATGATTCATTAATATGCATTTGCACCTTATTAATTCACTTAATCATGGTAAATTGATATGTTGGTATAAATAATTAAACAGCCATAGTAAAGATTTGTTTCACTTCTCAAATGGAGTTATTCTCACTCTTCTTCGAGGGTGTTTGACTAAGTTTGTAAACTGGTCAAACTAGCTTATAAGCATTTTTCGGCTTATAAGCCAAAAGCCATAAGCTGGTCACCCCCAACCTATGAATTTTTAGCTTATAAGCACTTTAAAGTTTGACCAAAATTTTTACTATTTTATCCTTAAAATATTCTTTTTTAGAAAAAAAACTCTTACATCAATATTCACTGCCTCAGGTATTGTTTCAACCTAAACACCCCGTCTCTTCAAGTCTTGAATTCTCATTGACTATTTAAGATAATCAAATTCTCAATTCCTTTGCATATTTGTAACTATGTGGTTGTGTATCTTTGAATCGTAGGTAATAAATGAGGACATATCAAAATTTTTGGTGTATTGTTTTCTAAGTGTAGTGGTGATCAGAGGCGGATCCAGAACTTAAACTCTATGGGTTCAACTTTTAAATTTTTTAGCATTGAACCCATTATATTTTTAAAGTTATGGGTTCATATCTATTATTTTTGTAATTTTAATAAATTTTTATATATAAATTTTTACTCTGTATCCAAAGTTATGGGTTCAATTGAACCCGTCTAGTATACTCTACATCCGCCTCTGGTGGTGATGAAGACAATGTTTGTTTCTCTTCAAATATTTTGTCCTATTTAGGTTTATTTTTTACTGAGAAACTTTGTCAATTTATTAATTATTACGTATAACTTATAATTATATGTTTATCATAAAATAAATTATATTTATCATAAAAATTATCTTATCTCAGCACATTTGTATTTAAAATAAAATGACAAATAGAATATTTTGTATTTGAATCGATCTGGAATCGAAAACTTTTGTATTTTTTTTCACCGTTAAAAAGTAATGTTAATAATGAAAAAAAATAACTCCCATCACTAAAAAAAAAAAAATATAAAAAAAAATAAAATATTTGCATACCAAAGTTTTGAAATGAAAATTATGTATGTTGAAAAGGAAAGATTTTTTCTCTTTTTTATTTTTATTTTTTATTAAGACACAAATCACAATTTAGGTGTCATTAGTCATGAGATGCAACGACCTCATTATTGTTTGGGTGTACCCGTTTTGTTTAAAGCTCACTATTAAAATAACAGCGAGAGTTTTGTAACATTCATATAAACTTGGCAAAAGTGGAGATAAATGTAACTTTCAGAAGAAAGTGAATATTAAAAGTGGATGTCATTTTTGTTGCAATAGAACAATGAAGAAGTATTAATAAGTGTAGACAAATAGTTTTGCATTTTGGAAGGTGAGTTATATTTATTTTAGGATAATGAAAACTTAAAACATAAAGACTAAACATATTTAGTATTGTAAACAAATTAATGTAAGAGAAATATCCTACTAATATATGTTTGAACAGTATCAATTCTCTTCCTTTTCCATAGTCTACTACTATTCCTCGTCTATTCGAAATTCTAGATTTAGTTTACTGTACTCCAAAACTCAGACTGACAAAATATTCTTGCATCGTGTTTTTTTTAATATTTATTTTATTTTGGCTAAACTCTCCATTCTCTTTTTCCAAAGCGAGTCTTCAGAGCAGCTTCTTATTCTTGGTCAGTAATCATAATTCAGAGTTTAGAAACTAAGAATGTTACACAGTAAGAGTCTTTGCGGTCTTTCTGGACCAAATCATAATTTCTATGCAAGTCGCTCATTAGATGTAGAAACTTCTTCTATTTTTTTTTTTTAAATTTAACATGACCTAGTGGTCAATTAAGATAAAAACTATGGAACATCGTTCAAATTTTAGCTACAAAAATACTAGGTAATTTCCTCTCACCTATCTAAGTCTGGTATGTAAAACTTGTTCAGTACTTGTACTCAGTGGCGGACCCAGTATTTTGTAGAAACGGATTCAATCGTAAAAGTACATAACTTTAGTCGTAAAATAGTAGTTGTAAAGTTGGTTCAAATAAAATATTTATACAAAATTTATGCAGCTTTAATCATAATTTATACATATACACAATATTATTTTTTGATGAAACGGGTTCAGTTGAACCCGCTGGCCACCACTTGAGTTCCCACTGGCTATGCTTAATGCCGCACGGCATTCTATTCAAAGCATGCCAAGTTTAAAAGCCAGGTACATCTCTTGAACCTCAGTATGTGCTTAAATCTATCCGTGGGTTGTAGTTTTTGCGTGCTAGAGAACCTAACTATAGGATTATCATTTTTTTGATCCGTGCGAGTTTGTTCAAATCATTCTGTTCACTAGAAACTATGACTTAAGAGTTGCCAAATAAGTAAAACTATGTATATGCGCAGATCCTGTCTACACTTTTTAACAGCCGAAGTTTTTGAATTTTGAAGTCATTCCACTAGTTGTGTTTTGATAAATCAGAATCTTTACCAACCCACCAAAAAGAAGAAGAAAACTCAATCCAAGACTTGGTTTCTATATTTTCTTAAATTTGCCATATTTTCAAGCATCCCACTATTTATCCCAAGTTGCAAACCGTGTCAAAAAAATTGATTTCAACGAACTCAAAAGCAGTCACAAAAAAATGATTTATTTTCATTTTTCAATATTGGGGATTGGCGTTTACTCGTCATGTCAAAGACTCGTTGTGTGCGTGCCATTTATCTGAAAGTGACTGCAAAAATATTCTTATTTTGACTTTGGTTCGAAAAATTCAAAATAAACATGTCGATCAAATCTTTATATACCGTGCAATGTTTGTCATATGTTTCGTTCTTTTACGCTCGATGTATTGTTATCTGAAACTTAATGATCCGACTAATTTGAATTCACATCTCGTGTAAAGCACTTCTTATCAATATTTTTTTATTTTTAACTCAGAACTCAAATATTTTCACTTAAAGAGCGGAGATTTCATACATCTAATCCACTTATATCATTGTTAATGTTACATGTGAGACAGATAAAATATATACCTTTTTCTTCTCTAGCGTTCTTTTATGAGCTAAAAGTCCATTTCATCTGCTCCTGGTCCTATTGGAGACGACTTTTTAATCACCCTTGCGATGAGTTAAAATTTAAGAAACTCATTAATTATGTGAAAAGAATGTCCAGTTGATTCTTCTGTACTTCCTCATTAATTATGTGAAAAGAAAAACCATTTCCAAGCACCACTAAATTAAAGTATTATCTGGATTGTTTTTATTTATTTAAAAAAAAAAAGAAGCAAAAGCAAATTCGACATACCTAAACATGCGAAATGGTTTATTTGCACTTTTGTTTATACCAAATTAGATCAATTTATTGTAGTAATACTAATTAGCCATGAATAAGTGATATAATGCTTATGTGAAAACAAATATACCGCTTTATTACATTTGTCGAAAATAGCTTCAAAGACGCATACACAATCTCTCCTTGGGCTTCAATGACAGTAAATACTCGAATCATGTGGGTGCCACACAGATAATCTCCAAATTAGCCAATAAACGATGATGAGTCTTAGCTCAGGGAGAGATTGTTGGTTGTATGTGAACAAAGTCCCACGTGAAAGTAGAAAAGAAAAGTGAGCTATTTATAAGGAGTTTGATACTTTTAATGGTTTGAGGCCTTTTGGGGAAAACCGTGCGGGTTTGGCCCAAAACGAACAATATCACACTATGTTAAGAGTATCTTTGAGTTGTTTTAGCCCAACAACAACGGTGAAATTCTGGCATATATATTTAGCTTATGTTTTCTACTGTTAAATTCAGGAGCTTAGACTGCAGATTTATATAGGATTTAGAGATGGAGTTATTCCGAAGATTAGCTAGCTGTAAACTGCTAAGCTATATTTTGTAATTCTTCAGTTTTTTTGAGTGTTTTATTTGGTAATTTACGTCCTTGAACTTATCTGTTTGTGTTAGTCTAATTGATACGTTTTGTACGAGAAAGATTAAAGTAACCTCGTATACGGTCGAAATAGATTTTGACCTCCATATGTTTGATCGAGTTCGAATGGTAAGCCATAGAAGTGAGAGCTCGAAACGAGTTCCGAGGAAAGTACATACAAGCCTCGAAGACCGATCGAGGAAGCAGCTCGATATCATTATCAAGCCCATGACCAAATCGAACCGCAAGGTAAAAAGAAGGTTGTCGGAGATGCACATACCAATTGACACTCACCCCGAATGTCGAACTCGAACTCAAGGCCGAGGGCTCGATCCAATACCGAGCTCGAGCCAGTATCGAGTTCGCAGACAGGAGCCGTTGCAACCGCACTAGGGGAGAGAATCTTGGCAGGAATCGAGGAATAGACAATTCATCATAGGTTCTCCACTATATTATTTTTTTATTATAAATAATGTAAGATCCATCTACTATAAAGGGGGAATCCTTGTAAGCACAAGCAGGTGGACACATTGTAAGAAAAGACTACTTATGTTTATTGAAGAATAAATCTCTTAAACTTATTTTTTACTCAACATACTTATTCTTCTAGTTCAATAAATTATATCTCATTTCTATAGCCAAGAATCCAAATATTTTCACTTCTACATACGATTTATATCAGGCTATATCACATATCCTTAGAACTACTTATAAATTCAACTATATCCGATTTTTTGGGTAAACAGTTTGGAGGCCACCGTGGGGCTAAGGATAACAGTGGTTGTTTGATACAAATCCGCAATACGCACCAGTTTACAACTCTGAATCAGCAATGGCAAACCCCCAACTCATGGCTTTACCTATCGACCATGAAGCCGGCCTTCAGGATGAAACCAACAACTTGATACCCAGGGCCGGAAGGCCACTTAACGATGTCACTGAAGCTCGAGTCGAAGTACCACTAGATGTCAATTCACAAGTGGCTCTTGAGGCGAAATAACATTCCGAACCAGAAAAAAGCATTCAGGGCGGTACTCGATCCGTAGCTCGAGACGCCCATAACATGGAGGAGATCGGAGTCAGCTTACAGATGATCTTTGAGATGTTACAAGCCCAGCAAATAGTGATAGCTCAGTTGCAGAGCCAAACTCAGGTACAAAGTAGGCCGGAGCCCGACCCGCTTCGGGAAATCACCCACAGAACGGAGCCAACCATAGTGAAGTCAAACGAGCAAGAATCGGGGACTACTCCTGAAATTACCAAATTGCTCGAGGAACTCACAAAACGAGTCGAAGCCAACAATAAAAAAGTAGAAACATATAATTCCAGGGTCGATCAGATCTCGAGAGCTCCACCAATGATAAAAGGGCTGGATTCAAAGAAATTCATCCAAAAGCCTTTTCCCTCGAGTGCATCCCTAAAACCAATCCCCAAAAAATTTTGTATGCCCGGAATTCTCAAATATAATGGTACGACCGATCCCAATGAATACGTCACCTCTTACACGTGTGCCATCAAGGGTAACGATTTGGAAGACGACGAGATCGAATCCGTGTTATTGAAGAAATTTGGAGAGACCCTCTCGAAGGGAGTGATGGTTTGGTATCATAATTTACCCCCAAATTCCATCGATTCTTTTTCCATGTTAGCGAATTCGTTCGTAAAGGCACATGCTGGTGCCATAAAGGTTGCAACAAGGAAATCAGACCTCTTCAAAGTAAAGCAAAGCGGTAATGAAATACTGAGGGAATTCGTGTCCCGATTTCAAATGGAACACATGGAATTGCCACCGGTCACAGACGACTGGGCCGTCCAAGCTTTCACCCAAGGGTTGAACGAGCAAAGTTCAATAGCATCACGTCGGCTGAAGCATAATTTGATCGAGTATCCATCAATGAATTGGGCGGATGTACACAACCGATATCAGTCAAAAATCAGGGTCGAAGACGACCAGTTGGGAGCCCCTTCCGGATCCATGCACCAGAATAAGGCAGCTATTAAAAACTGGAGGGATATCGACAGAGAACGAAGGTCGAACAGAGACCGATATCAATCGTACGTTGCAGATCGAATGAACAATGGCTCAGCGTGCAATTCAGCTCGGAACAATCGAAGGAGTGATCGAGGACAAAATTCTCGGGGGCTTATGAGCAAGAGTGGCTTCGATAAATATGGCGATCCTATAGAGGCACCTCGGCTGCCGGAATACAATTTCAGCATCGACACATCGGGCATTGTATCGGCGATCGGAAGAATTAAAGATACTAGGTGTCCCAGACCCATGCAAACCGACCCTTCCCAAAGAAACCCGAATTCGATGTGCAAGTATCATGACACGCATGGCCACATGACCGAGGATTGCAGACAATTAAGAGAAGAGGTAGCCCGCCTATTCGATGAGGGCCACCTTCGAGAGTTCCTCAATGACTGAGCCAGGAATCACTTCAGGGAAAGGGACGCCAGCAAAAAGGATAAATAAGAGGAACCTCTGCATATCATTCATATGATCGTCGGTGGGGTCGATACTCCGCAGGGACACGTGCTCAAGTACGGAAAGATACCGGCCACAGGGGAAAAATGAACTCTAAGTTATGTACCCGAGGGCACTTTATCATTCGGAATTGAAGAAGCCGGGGGCATCTCTCAACCTCACAACGACGCTCTGGTAATTTCTATCCTATTAAATAAAGCTCAAGTTAAGCGTGTTTTAGTGAATGCAGGTAGCTCTGCGAATATCATCCGATCTTGGGTAGTGAAGCAGCTCGGTTTGCAAAATCAAGTCGTGCCCGCAGCTCGGGTCTTGAACGGTTTCATTATGGCCAGTGAAATGACTAAAGGGGAGATTACTCTACCAGTGAATGTAGCTGGAACCATCCAAAATACAAAATTCCACGTAATCGAAGGGGATATGAGGTACAATGCCTTACTCGGAAGACCTTGGATCCACAATATGAAGGCAGTGCCTACGTCGGATGACGTGAAAACAATATACGGGGAGAAACATGCTGCGAAGGAAATGTTTGCGGTCGATAAGGTAACACCGATGCCAATGCTATCGGTCTCGGAAAGATCGAGCACTAAAAATAGACGAGAAACCAAATAACAATCACAACCACCAGTCTCGACCGAACCGATAGAACAAGAAATAGAGGATGACGAGGATGACACCTCGAGCTTTCATCATCCCCGACGACTCCGACGCCACCAAATCGACGATCGAAGAACTGGAGCAGGTTATATTAATCGAATATCTTCCCGAGAAAAAGGTATACCTGGGAACGAGATTGACCCCCGAAATCAGGGAAAAATTCATTTAATTTTTATTGATAACATAGACTGTTTTTCTTGGTCCCATTTAGACATGGCTGGGATCCCACCGTCGATAACAACGCACCAGCTGAGCTTGGACCTTAGGTTCAAACCGGTGAAGCAAAAAAGAAGGCCTCAGTCCGAGGTAAAACACGTATTTGTAAAGGATGAGGTAACTAAACTTCTCAAAATAGGATCAATTCGGGAGGTAAAATATCCCGAGTGGTTAGCCAACGTAGTTGTAGTCCCTAAAAAGGGGGAACAAACTTAGAATGTGCATAGATTATAAAGATCTAAACAAAGTATGCCCTAAATATTCTTTTCTACTGCATAGCATTGACCGCATGATCGATGCCACAACCGGCCACAAGATCCTTACTTTTCTCAATGCCTACTCCGAGACCCGGGTACAATCAAATTTGAATGAACCTGGAGGACCAGGAAAAGACTTCATTTATCAACAAGTACGGAACCTATTGCTATAATGTAATGCCATTCGGGCTAAAAAACGCAGGAGCTACTTACCAACGCCTAGTGAATAAAATGTTCGAAGAACAAATAGGTAAGTCGATGGAAGTTTACATTGATGACATGCTAGTTAAGTCTCTACGCGCAGAGGACCATTTGACTCATTTGCAGGAAACGATCAAGATCTTAAGGAAATACAACATGAAGCTTAACCCCGAGAAATGTGCTTTCGGGGTTAGGTTGGGCAAGTTTCTTGGTTTCATGGTATCGAATCGGGGAATCGAGATCAACCCCGACAAAATTAAGGCCATCGAATACATCACCATCGTGGATAGCATGAAAGCAGTGCAAAGGCTGACCGGGCAGATAGCTGCCTTAGGCCGATTCATTTCGAGGTCATCAGATCGAAGCCACAAATTCTTCTCCGTACTCAAAAGAAAGAACGATTTCGCCTGGACCCCGGAATGCCAACAAGCACTAGAACAATTGAAGCGGTACCTATCGAACCCACCACTACTTCACACTCCGAGGACAGATGAGAAGCTGTACTTATACTTGGCGGTATCGGAAATCGCGCTAAGTGGGGTCCTAATTCGAGAAGAGCAAGGTACACAATTTCCTGTTTATTATGTAAGTCGGACCTTAGGGGAAGCAGAGGCTAGATACCCTCACTTAGAGAAATTAACACTTGCACTAATAAGCGCCTCTAGAAAGTTAATACCATACTTTCAATGTCACCCCATATGCGTTTTGACCACTTACCCACTTAGCAATATTTTGCACAAGCCCGAACTATCAGGTCGATTGTCCAAATGGGCCGTCGAACTCAGTGGGTACGATATCGAATATCAACCTCGTACGACCATCAAGTCCCAAATTTTAGCGAACTTCGTGGCCGATTTCACGCCAACCCTCGTACCCGAAGTTGAAAAAGAACTCTTGTTAAAATCGGGTACGTCGTCGGGGGTTTGGACCCTCTACACTGATGGTGCTTTAAATTTGAAGAGGTCCGGGCTTGGCATCGTACTGAAACCTCCCACAGGTGGCATTATTAGACAATCCATCAAAACCACTAGATTAACTAACAATGAGGCCGAGTACGAGGCCATGATTGCAGGTCTCGAGCTTGCTAAAAGCCTGGGAGCAGAAGTCATTGAAGCCAAATGTGACTCTTTACTAGTGGTGAACCAAGTAAACAAAACTTTCGAGGTTCGAGAAGATAGGATGCAAAGGTATTTGGACAAATTACAGGTAACTCTACACCGTTTCAAAGAATGAACCCTACAACATGTGCCTCGAGAACAAAACTGTGAGGCCGACGCACTCGTAAATTTGGGGTCATCGATCGAGGAAGATAAGATCGACTCGGGGACGGTCGTTCAAATCTCAAGATCTGTAATCGAGGATGGAAATGCCGAAATAAATTCCACGAGCTTAACCTGGGATTATGGGGAATAAGTATATTGAATATTTAAAGAACGGAAAACTCCCATCGAACCCTAAAGAATCGAGGGTTCTACGAACCAAGGCTGCTCGATTCACGCTGGTTGAAGATGGAACATTATACAGAATGATGTTCGACGGACCACTGGCGGTATGTTTGGGACCAGGAGACACCGATTATGTTTTACGAGAGGTTCATAAAGGCACTTGTGGAAACCACTACGGCGCCGAACCATTAATTCGCAAAAATCATCAGAGCAGGGTACTACTTGGATAGCATGGAGAAGGACACTAAGGAGTTCATCCGAAAATGTGATAAATGTCATTTGCACCGATGATCCACCAACCCGGAGAGCAGCTTCATTCGGTCATTTCTCCATGGACATTCACGAAATGGGGAATGGATATCGTCGGCCCTCTACCATCGGCCCCAGGTAAAGCTAAATTCATTCTATTTATGACTGACTATTTCTCTAAATGGTTTGAAGCACAGGCGTTCGAAAAAGGTGAGAGAAAAAGAGGTTATAGATTTCATCTGGGACTACATCGTGTGTCGATTTAGGATACCACCAGAAATTACATGCGACAATGGTAGAAAATTTATCGGCGGCAGAGTGACGAAATTCTTCGAAGACCATAAAATAAAAAGAATACTGTCTACATCATATCATCATAGCGGGAACGGACAGGCCGAATCAACGAACAAGATTATCACCCAAAACATAAAGAAAAGATTGAATGAAGCTAAAGGAAAGTGGAGAGAATTTTTGCCCGAAGTCCTTTGGGCATATCAGACAACATCTAAATCCAGTACGGGAGCAACCCCATTTTCCCTAGTGTATGGATCCGAAGCCCTAATTCCGGTCGAAGTCGGGGAACCAAGCGCAAGGTTACGACATACATCGAAAGAATCGAACTACGAGGCAATGAATACTAGCCTCGAATTATTAGATGAAAAATGAGAGGCGACATTGGTTCGAATGGCTGAACAAAAACAACAAATCGAAAGGTACTACAACATAAGAACCAAACTCCGCCATTTCAAGGCCGGGGAATTGGTCCTAAGGAAGGTCACCGTTAACACTCGAGATCCTAATGAAGGAAAGCTCGACCCAAATTGGGAAGGACCCTATCAAGTCCTCGATATAGTCGGGAAAGGGTCTTATAAACTTGGAGCAACGGATGGAAAACAGTTACCAAACAATTGGAACATATCGCTTCTCAAACGATATTACTGTTAAGGTATGATTTTCTCCTCTATCGTCTATATACGTACATTCGAAACTAACTCATTGCAGGAATTCGACGAAAAACATCAAGACCTCTGCTTTCAAAGCACGCGTTGTACTCTTTTTCCCTCAAGTTTGGCTTTTATCCCAAATGGGTTTTTCCGACAAGGTTATTAACGAGACAACAACTATGTGCTACCAGGGGACAAATCAATAGTATCCGAGGCTCCTTCATAATCAACCTTGAATACTGGGGGGCTACTAAGCGAATAAATCAAGTTCGACACAAGAAAGTTATTCCATATCAAATTCATGACAAACATGGTCTCGATAGAGAAAAGTGTAAGGGCCAAATGGTCAAAACGAACCATGCCCGCGTAGTTTCGCTCGGACTTTGGCACAAGATACAAACACATGTGTAATGACTTATAAAGGAGAACTTCTTTTTCAGATATCTCACACTTTGAAAAGATTTTCCTGCTTTATGATTCAAACGGGCTTAAAAGCCAACCACCATCAAAGGGATTTTTGATAGCGGTCATAAAAAGCCTACAGGCTAAGATATTCTGAGTTCGAGTTCAAAACAATCACTCGCTCAATTATTAAAAGCCTACGGGCTAAGATATTCTGAGTTCGAGTTCGAAATAATCACTCACTCAAATCAAAGCCTAAGGGCTATCTTACTTCGAGTTCGAGCAATCACTCACTCGGTCATAAAAGGCCTACGGGCTAAGATATTCTGAGTTTTAGTTTGAATCAATCACTCACTCAAATTAAAACCTAAGGGCTATCTTACTTCGAGTTCGAGCAATCACTCACTTGGTCATAAAAAGCCTACGGGCTAAGATATTCTGAGTTCGAGTTTGAAACAATCACTCATTCAAATTAAAGCCTAAGGGCTATCTTACTTCGAGTTCGAGCAATCACTCACTCGGTCATAAAAAGCCTACGAGCTAAGATATTCTGAGTTCGAGTTCAAAACAATCACTCGCTCAATTATTATAAGCCTACGGGCTAAGATATTCTGAGTTTGAGTTCAAAACAATCACTCACTCAAATCAAAGTCTAAGGGCTATCTTACTTCGAGTTCGAGCAATCACTCACTCGGTCATAAAAGGCCTACGGGCTAAGATATTCTGAGTTCGAGTTCGAAACAATCACTCACTCAAATTAAAGCCTAAGGGCTATCTTACTTCGAATTCGAGCAATCACTCGCTCAATTATTAAAAGCCTATGGGCTAAGATATTCTGAGTTCGAGTTCGAAACAATCACTCACTCAAATTAAAGCCTAAGGGCTATCTTACTTCGAGTTTGAGCAATCACTCACTCGGTCATAAAAGGCCCACGGGATAAGATATTCTGAGTTTGAGTTCAAAACAATCACTCAGTCAAATTAAAGGCTACGAAGGCCGAATTCGATGAAATCACCTAAATCCTCATAAAAACATCCGCAAGGCATAAATGAAATCGTCACGAAGCAAGGCAGTAAAAGAAAAAGATATTTGTATAGATATACAAGGGTGGTTTACATAAATGAATGCAACATAGAAGAAGCTAAGGGCTAAGCTTCTGGGTTATCATCGAGAGCTGTCTCTTCTCCACCGGGCTCCCCCTATCTTCGGACCCGCTCTTGCTACCATCATCACTCTTGCTACCATCATCATCATTATCATCGCCATCAGAAGCCAAGGCTTCAGCTTCAGCTTCGAGCTCTTTAGCTCTTTTTATCTCTTTAGCAAGGTCGAAACCTCGAGCGTGTATCTCCTCGACGGTCTCCCTCCGAGACCGACACTTAGCAAGTTCGGCAACCCAATATGCTCGAGTGTTGACAGTATCCGCTGCCTCTCTTGCCTCCATCTGAGCAGCCTCGGCATCAGCCCGATACACGGCAGTGGACTTGTCCGCCATGACTTTCGACGACTCAACCTCCGCCTTGGCCTCAGCAAGCCGTGTTTCAAGCTCCTCGAACCTCTTGGCCTGAGCCGAACCCTTTTGCTTGACGCTTCAAAGCTGAACATCGGCCGATAATAATTTGGCCAAGATGGTTTCTTTTTCTGCAGCCAGGCGGTCGATAGTCTCCTTCCACCGGTTATATTCGGCCTTGATTTGATCGACTTCTTCCCGAAGCAACCCGATCTTTTCAACCTTTTGCTGCATCTGAGATAACGAAGGGTTAGCTTCCACAGTTGGGTCAAACCCATACTCTAACAGAACGAGGCTCACCTGCTTATCTAGTTCGGCCTCTTCTTCACGAGCCTTAGCCAAATCTGCTTGGAGGTCCTTTATAGCCTCGTCCTTTTGGCTGTAAAGAAGCCGCTGGCATCTCTCTCTCCCGAGACCTTCTGAAGCTCGACCTCACACTGGCTGAGGTCGACTCGAAACCTGCTAATGGCCTGTATAGTAGGGAAAAAACACAAGTCAAGTTTGGAAAAGAACGAAGAAACCAAGCACAGTAAAATCAATACCCGAGAAATAAAATGTTAGGCCTCTTCTAGGAGAAGAGAAGCGTCACTAATGTCGGAGGCATCATCGACTCCAGTAAAGCAATCCCGAAAAGGGTCCCCTACTCAAAATGGCATCCTTGGTTACGCCTGCATGAAAGGAAATCGGTAACGAATGGAGCATAAAAAATATTTCGAAGAACACGAGAAGTGACCCTTACCGTGATTCTTGGCCTCCCATCTACCTTTTGCCAAATCATGCCAAGTGTGTTCGGCATAAGAGGAAGTCGAGGCTAACTTCCGAACCCAATCCTCAAGGTCTGATACCGCTTGTGGAATCCAAGGGGCAGCTGTATATCGGAGAAAGATATCAGATATAATCGGAGAAAGATACGAAAAGCAACGTCTTATGAAAACCACTTACGGTCGAAATTCCATTCCTCGGGGAACGACATCTTCTCTTTCGGAATGAGGTCACGGGTCCTCACCCGAATATAACAGCCCATCCAACCCCGATCCTTGTCTTCGTTGATGCTCGACATCAAAGCTTTCGATGCCCGATGATGAAGCCTGATTAGTCCTCGAAAGATTTGAGGCCGATACAATCGTATGAGGTGATTTAGGGAAAAATCCAGCCCCTCGGCCTTGTTGGAGAAGAAGTGAAGTAAGGTTACTATACGCCATAGAGAAGGATGAATTTGACCGAGGGTGACCTGATATCTTTTGCAAAAATTAATGATCACTGGGTCGGCGGGACCCAACGTGAAGGGGTAAGTGTAAACACTTAAAACCCCCTCCACATGAGTGATGACGCTCTCTTCGGGAGAGGGAATTTGCAACACAACCTCGGAACCCCAGTTGCAGTCTTTCCTCACAGCCTCGAGATGACCCTATGTTATCGAGCACATGTACATCGATACATGGTCATATCGACCCGGAATAGACGAAGGATTTTCAACCTTAAAATCGATCTTCAGAGTACACGGGTTAGGAACGTACTCATGGGGAGGCGGCTCCACCGGCGCCTTGTCGCCGGACGACCGTGTAGAGGAAGCTTTCTCCTTATGAGGTACGGTTTTTGAAGTTTTTGCCATTGATGTAAGAGAAAGAAAAGCGAAGGAAGATGAAAGGTTGATGGTGCCAAACGCTAATGAAGGTGGCTCTACAAGCGGCGAAATAGAGGAAGAAAGAGTAAGAAAATTTGGGGGATTGAAGATGTAAAAATGGTAAATGATAAATGGAAGGGCTATTTATAGGTTCATACCGTGGCGGTTCAGTATCAGCGGTGGCCGACCACCGTCTGACGTGCATTAAATGTCTTGAAAGACTAAATCGACGGGGACAGCTATCACATACGTCACGATCGAGCCCAGTGAAAATATCAGCTTATAATCCGATCGAGCCGTCGAAACTCATATCGCTTCTCACCACATTCTTCCTGAGAAACGAGTGGACTATCTGTATACGGTCGAAATAGATTTCAGCCTCCGTACGTTTGATCGAGTTCGAATTGTAAGTGATCGAAGTGAGAGCTCGAGACGAGTTCCGAGGATAGTACATACAAGACTCGAGCTCCAAGACCGATCGAGGAATTGGCTCGATATCATTATCAAGCCCATGACCAAATCGAATCGTAAAGTAAAAAGAAGGTTGTCGAAGATGCACAGACCGATTGACACTCACCCCGAATGTCGAACTCGAACTCAAGGCCGAGGGCTCGATCTAATACCGAGCTCGAGCCAGTATCGAGCTCGCAGACAGGAGCCGTTGCAACCGCACTAGGGGAGAGAATCTTGACAGGAGAAGAGACAATTCATCATGAGTTCTCCACTATATATTTTTTATTATAAATAATGTAAGATCCCTCTACTATAAAGGGGAATCCTTGTAAGCACAAGCAGGTGGACACATTGTAAGAAAAGACTACTTCTATTTATTGAAGAATAAATCTCTTAAGCTTGTTTTTACTCAATATACTCATTCTTCTAGTTCAATAATTTATATCTCATTTCTATCGCCAAGAATCCAAACATTTTCACTTTTACATACGATTTATGTCAGGCTATATCACATATCCTTAGAAGTACTTATCAATTCAACTATATCCGATTTTTCGGGTAAACAAACCTATTTGGACAACTCAATTAATTTTTATAACATCACGAGTTCAAATCAAGTTCTGCTGTCCAGTCATATTTACCCTTTTTCCTCCCCGTCTTTTTATACATAGATTTTCTTCTCACCAAATATATAGATCTTTAAATTTTATGAATTGTATAATATGCTCCTAGATACTCTTTAATGTCTGATCCGATGCTCAAAAGAAAGGAAAATTATTAGGAAAAAAAAGATGTAAAGAAAAATATTAAGAGTAGGACTACACACATAAACTACCATTATGGTACTTGGGTTTTTCCCTAGGTTTAAGTAGTTGGCTCCAAAATTGCATATATTACGTAATTCCTTGGTTAGTCTTTTCTTGGTCCTATTTTCAACTTTATAGGTTCTTCGGTCTCCGCCTTTCTTTTCCTTTGCAGACTCTTACCTCAGGTATTATTTACAAAACAAAACAACTTACATAGAAGCTTCTTTAAAATAATAATAATAATAATAATAATAATAATAATAATAATAATAATAATGGAGTAATATTTACGCAGAAGCTTCCGTTGGAAAATTCGAACTTGTCAAGCAAGACGGATAACATAAAAACTAAGAAGAAAAGAATTAATTTGCTTTTAAACAAGAGTGATGGATGAAGTCAGGAATTTTTACTTTAACAATAAAAGTAAAATAATTTATCCTGAAAAAATGTATTATTAATAACTGTTAGGATCGGGAACCCGGGTAGTGCGGAATTTAGCCAAATAACGGTATAATGACAATAACAAAGACAATGGAAGTTGATAACAACGACAATTAAAGTAGATAAAGAAGACACAAATTTAACGTGGTTCGGTCAAAGTGATCTACGTCCACAAGCGGAGATGAACAATTTACTATAACAATAAGAGTATAAAAGAGAGTACAAAATTAGAGTAAACACTCTAATTAATCCCAAATACCCTAAAAGAATAACCTCACAAGATCACTCCAAAGAAAGGGTTTACACAAGTGCTTCCCAACACTTAACTCTCATACAAAACACTCTTAATAAAGGAAGAAAGGAAGAAACAAGAATTGAAGACAAGTCTTGTTGGTGTATTTACAAATGAGGAGAAACTCCTCTATTTATAGCAAGAAATCCTTAGCCTAATAATGGATATTATGTCATGGCAAATGTCATGAACCACAAATTTGTTATAATGGATATTATGTCATGGCAAACGTCATGAAAATTTGGCCATATTACAAATCTCCACCTTGGCCTAATTTTGGATGATATAGTAAATTTGCTCCACCTTCTCCGCAAAAGCCCCAATGGGATATGTTAAAATTTAATGCCATCAAAATCAGACAAGTTATCTAATACCGAAACTGTAGTAGGGCCTATAACAGTAGAGCCCAATAAAGTATACAATGAACCAGATCTGTGTGCTTTCATGATCACAAGAGCATCTTGAAATTTTTTTAAAACTCCACTTTCACTAGTGAATTTGCACCCAAGGGATTCTAAAGTGCCTAGAGAGATGAGATTTTTCTTCAACTCAGGAACATATCTAACATCGGTGAGAGTTCTTACCACATCATCGTGCATTCTGACACGAATTGTACCTTTGCCAATAATGTTACAAGTAACATTGTTACCCAATTGGACAACTCCACCTGCAACTGAATCATATGTAGAAAACAAGTTTCTGCTAGGACACATATGATATGAACAACCGGAATCTAAAATCCACTCATTGTCTAATCTGAAACTAGTTTCAGTTGCTAAAAATATAGTTCCCTCAATCTCATCAGTTGCTACACTAGCTTCGGCGGTGTCAGTATTTTTGTGCTCATTTTTTCTTTCTTTATGCTTTTCTTTATTTTTCAGTTTATAGCATTCAGAAATATTATGACCTTTCTTATGACAATAGCGACACTCTAAATTATTGTATCTCGAATTGGAGTCGGATTTGCCCCTAACAAACAAGCCAACTCCCGCTTGAGTTCCACTAGCTTCCCCAGTAATATCACTATCTATCTGTTCTTTTGATTTTAAGATAGATTTAATATCCTTATAAGAGATATTATCCTTTGCATAAAGCATATTATCTCTTATATGCTTAAAAGATGGGGGTAGAGAACAAAACAGTAACACGGCTTGATCCTCATCTTTAATTTCAGCATCTATATTACTCAAATCCATAAGAATGGAATCAAAGGTGTCAAGATGAGAGAGAATAGAGGTACCTTCACCCATACGAATTGTATAAAGTTTCTGCTTCAGGTAAAGTCTATTTTCCACCGTCCTCTTCATATATAAGGTTTTCAATTTTTCCCACATGCCTTTGGCTGTGGTTTCTACATAAACTTCATCTAAAACCTCATTTGAGAGATTTAAAATGATACCTGCTTTTGCCCTTTTGTCTATGACGGCAAACTCCTCATCCGTCATTTTATCCGGCTTCTTCTCCTTTCCTTGCAATGCCAAGTCTAAGCCATCCTGAATTAGGATAGCTTCCATCTTTAATTACCACATTCTGAAGTTTGCACTTCGGTCAAATTTCTCAACATAGGTCTTTGTTAGAGTCATATTGGCTACTGAAACAAATCCGGTTTGATCCGGCTCTGATACCAATTTATTAGGATCGGGAACCCGGGTAGTGTGGAATTTAGCCAAACAACGGTATAATGACAATAACAAAGACAATGGAAATTGATAACAACGACAATTAAAGTAGATAAAGAAGACACAAATTTAACGTGGTTCGGTCAAAGTGACCTACGTCCACAAGCGGAGAGGAGCAATTTACTATAACAATAAGAGTACAAAATTAGAATAAACACTCTAATTAATCCCAAATACCCTAAGAGAATAACCTCACAAGATCACTCCAAAGAAAGGGTTCACACAAGTGCTTCCCAACACTTAACTCTCATACAAAACACTCTTAATAAAGGAAGAAAGGAAGAAACAAGAATTGAAGACAAGTCTTGTTGGTGTATTTACAAATGAGGAGAAACTCCTCTATTTATAGCAAGAAATCCTTAGTCTAATAATGGATATTATGTCATGGCAAATGTCATGATCCACAAATTTGTTATAATGGATATTATGTCATGGCAAATGTCATGAACCACAAATTTGTTATAATAAATATTATGTCATGGCAAATGTCATGAAAATTTGGCCATATTACAATTAATTTGTTAGTCAATAACTTCTGCTATTGAAATGGTGACAGGGGTACATAGTATATAATAACGTAATTACAAAAACAATAGTAGCTTTCTTTTGTCGTCGATGGTTGACATTCAATTCATCTTCCTAATAGTATATTGCTATTATTAGAACTTAGAAGCATTCCTTCCAGAAAGAGGGGCAGGAGAAAATGAAGGGAAATTGGTATATTTTCCTTCAGTCAAGGAAATTCTATTTTTTTTTAAAGAAATTCTGAAGAAAAACAACGAGATCGACATACCTACTACTCTACTTAAATAGCACTGTTTTCTTCCAATAATGGCCTCATAAAGAAGTATTTTATACGTAAAAGCAATGTTATATGTTAATATTTGTGTGTAGATTTTGTCTATGTGTTTGTTTGCCTGGGCGGTTTTGATTTTGATGATTGACAAAGGAACACATGTATAAACCAGGTACATGGACAGTGTACACAGGTGACAAGCAGAATCAAGAAAAAAATATGCACGTGAAAGGGATAATTATAAGTGGTTATTTCTGATAATCCCTGAACGAAAATATTGCATATTTGATAAGGAGGAGGACTCCTTACTTGAAGAGAACTCTATCCAAGATAAGGAAAGAGTTAGAAGTTGAAGTAGAACTCTTCCACTAAGGAAGAGTAAGCATTAGACTTCTAGTTAATCCTTATTCTACTAACTTTATAAATATCAGTTTTGTTCTCTTTTACAGGTGATGCACACATACTGAAGTTAAGCACGAATTGAGAGCAAAATAGCAAAGTATTTTGGGAGTAATTCTTGTGAGTTTTAAGAGTGCGATCCTGAAGCTACACGAACCGGATTGAAGAACCAGCTCCATAAAGAGTTTTATGTGTCTTTCTTTATTTCTAGTTCAAAGCGTAGTAGGCGTTTTGAATTGCACCTTTCAGCTTTCTGAGAAGCAAATTATACTAGGTACCTCAATTGTATCTTTCAAGTTAGAGTTAACTTGAACTAGTCGCAACAGCCTGTGGCGTGTTGCTATAAGGGTTAGAGTTAATCCTTAGGTTTGCAAGAGGTTGTAAACTCTAGTTGTATTGTTCAAGTTAGAGTTAACTTGAAGCAGTCGCAACAGCCTGTGGCTAGTTACTACAAGGGTTAGAGGTAATACTTAGGTTTGCAAGAGTTTGTAAACTTTGTTGTTGGCTCAGAGTTGTAGTGAAGTATTTGGAAAAAATCCTACTGGGTAGTAGGTTGTGGTTTTTTCACCTTTTAAGCCGGGTATTTTCCACGTAAAAATTCTTGTGTTCTTTACTTTCTGCATTATTTATTCCGCAACTGTAGTGTAAGAAACGCATAGAAGAACTAGGTTCTTCGATAATCCAGTGCACACAAAAATTGGGCACCACACAAATCACCATCCTCTTGTGTGGTATTGAAGTGTTTCCTCTTTTCTTAATTTCTTGTCCTCTTTTTCATGAATTCTTTTTTTGTAGGTTGATTCAAGTACGATACTGCCTTTTTGCATTCACAGTTGACTTTTCACTTAAAGAAAAATTATCAAAAATTAGTAGTCTAGTTTTTAGAGTCATTTTATGTTACAACATTTCAAATAGACATGGAGTTAAAATTTTCAATTTGACGTATACGCTATAAGTTTCAACTGAAAAAATATTAAACTAATTTGAAAATTTAGTTTAATAAAGAACTTATCACGTCAAAGTTTAATTCAATTAATTAAATGAATTAAAATTCTTGAAATTTACGGAAGTCATATAAAATTTCGTACATAGTTAATGGACTAATAATATATTTTGATATGTTGAAAAATTAAAAAGTACCATATAGTTGGTATACATAAGGAGTACTACTGTAACGGGCTACTCGATCATTTCCACAAAGAAAAAAAAATCATTATGAACATTAAAAGGTTAGTCTTCTCCAATAGGAAAAACTTACATCTAAAAATTGTATAACTTCTATAAATTAACGGTGTAAAAGAATATACTACTAAGTCACCATATATATAAAGTCTAAGTAATAATATAAAAATAAGACTGACTATCTGTTACAATAAGTTGAGCTATAATAACAATATTAAAATGCTTTATATTATCAGTATATATAAGAATAAAATAAAAAGTGAATGTAGCTTATAATAACCTACCATTAACTTGCGTATGATCATCCGACAGAGGTGTGGAATATATGGATATCGTATAGGTGCAATCTAGGAATCAGTTTTTGTTTGTTTTCATTATAATAAGAAAGAATTACAAGAAAATACACATGATCTCACGCCATAACAAAAAATGGCCTATGTTTTTAAGTTTTACCCAACCTATCCCATATTGTACATATTTTGAAAATACTAGCAAATTCAAAACTTGTGTTCTTATCACTGTTTACCCGAAAAATTGGACAGAGTTAAATTTGTATATGGTTTTAAGGATACGTGATATAACTTGATACAAATTGCAGAGTGAAATAGAAATATATATATTCTTTGACAGATGAAATGAAATATAAGGCAGAGAAAAAGGAAATGTCGATGAACAAGGCAAAGTAAATGAGCCCAAAAGTAATCTCTCTGAAGTTGTCTTTTTTACCATCTCTTCTTATATGCTTACAAAGATTTCCCCTTTATAGTAGAGAGATTCTACTTTATCTATATAAAAAATATATAGTGGAGAACCCATGATGAATTGTCTTTTCCTCGATTCCTGCCAAGATTCTCTCCTCTAGTGCAGTTGCAACGACTTTTATCTGTGAGCTCGATACCGGCTTGAGCTCGGTATTGGATCGAGCCCTCAGCCTTGGTTCGAGCTCGACTCTGACTTGGAGTCTCGATATTCGGGGTGAGTGTTGGTCGGTCTATGCATCTTCGATAATCTCCGCTTTGCCTCGTAGTTCGATTTGGATATGAGCTCGATAATGATACCGAACTTGTCGTTGATTGGTCTTAGAGCTCGAAGCTCGACGCCCTTACTTCGAACCTCGACCCGTCGTCACGCAGATACCCTTTGATCGAAGTATTATCACCTCGACTAGTCCGTACGACTGACTTAAACGGTTTTGATCGTAAATAGATAGTCCCCTCGTATCTCGAAAAAGGATGTGGCGAGAAACGATATGATTTTCCAACAGCTCGATCAGATATATGCTGGCATCTGCATCGATCCCGACCAAGACGTACGTGATAGCTGTCCCATCGGTTCAGTTTTACCAAGCCATTTAATGTGTGTCAGATGGTGGTCGGCCACCGCTGATATTGAATCGTCATTGCTTCAATCTATAAATAACCCTTCCCTTTACCATTCATCACTTTTGCGTCTTCAATCTTCCAAATTTTCTAAGTTCCCTTTCGTCTTTTCTGAGTTTTCTGTCTGCAAATCTGTGAGTTTTACTGCAAATTCTTTATTAAAACACCAAATACTCCCATTCTTTGTTCACAAAATTTTAAATGGCAAAAACGTCTAAAACTGTCCCGCAAAAAGAGACTGCTTCTTCATCTCGACCTGCTGGTGGTGAGGATGTGGAAAAGCCCCGCCATGAGGAATTCATTCTGGTAGGATGCTCGACTGTAGGTAATTTTAAAATTAAAAAGCCTTCTCCGATACCGGGTCAGTGTGAGCCGATGTCGAGGTACCAATGTTCAATTACCGAGAAAGTTCTCGATAAAATCATACAAGAATGCAACTGGGATAATAAACTCGTAGTAATCCCATCGCATGATGAATCAATTACTACCCACGTCGAAGGGTTCTTAAGTGTTTACACTTATCATTTCACGTTGGGCCCTCTAGACCCTGTCATCGTTGCCTTCTGTAAGAGGTACGATGTGACCCTCGGCCAGATCCACCCTTCCTTTTGGAGAATAGTGATTCTTCTTCGATTTTTCTCGAGCAAAGTCGAGGGGCGTATCTTCACCCTCGATTATCTTATGCGCCTCTACAGTCCCCGACTTTATCGAGGAGGGTTGATCAAGCTTGCTCGCCGAGCAACCAAAGCGCCATTCTCGAGCATAGACGAGACTCGGGATCGGGGTTGGATGGGCCATTTTGTTCGAATCAAAACCTCAGACCTTATCCCTGCCGATGACTTACCATTTCCCGAGAAATGGAATATGAGCCGTGAATAAACGTTTCTTTTTGCCCATTTTGATTTTATGATTGCCTTTCGTTTTGTTGATCCATTTTTCATTTCTTATCACAGCCGTAGCTCGGATGACGGGACCGATCCCGGATCTTAAACAATGGGTCGAAGGTCTGGTGTTGCAGAGATCGTACTCTGAGCGTGCTTGAGTCGAATTATCAAAGGGTCGATGGGAGGCCTGCAATCATGGTAAATCTTTTTATCGATTTGTCTCTTTATCGGTTTGTATGGTAAATCTCCCTTTTCCCCTTTGTAGGACTCGGGAAAGATGTAGTCATGAGTCCTCCATCTGGTGGTGAAGAAGTTCCTGCCCTGAATCAGGTAAATGAAAGAAAGAGAAAAGACGTATTGGGCTCCCCGAGCTCGGAAAAGAAGAAACCGGCTAAGAGATCTCGAAAGCCGAAGGGGGGCTCTGGTGTTATGTCTTCGGAAATGGCCCGCCATTTAAGGGACGAGCC
Organism: Nicotiana tabacum; assembly: GCF_000715075.1. Classification (NCBI taxonomy): domain Eukaryota; kingdom Viridiplantae; phylum Streptophyta; class Magnoliopsida; order Solanales; family Solanaceae; genus Nicotiana; species Nicotiana tabacum. The sequence goes on along the minus strand of NC_134096.1, from coordinate 92,951,286 downwards.
CGAAGAAGGAAAGGAGAATTTAGCCTGCGTACGGGCTAATGTTGTGATTCAACAGTCTTCCAATTTGGTGGAAGCAAATCAGGGAACCTTGGCCATAATCCCAGAACAAGAAGAAGCCGAGATTATCCCTTCTCGAGCTAAGATGATTGAAAGGGATACCGAGGGTGGGTCTTCTCGGGCAGTAGAAGATATTTCAAGGGATGCGTTCGTGATAGTTAACATTAGCGGATACCCTCAGATTTCGAATGCCATGATTCGAGAGGCGAGCATGTTGGAGGATCGGTCCTATGAGGGTATTCAGGAGTCGGCCAATATCCACGGTTTTCTGGAGGGGCTTGAGTCAGGTGCCTCGGAGGAGGTTACCGGTTTTGGTGGAATGCCGGTACCCAAAAAAGCATCGTGGTCGGGTTCTACCGAGCCTTCATCAATTCATAAACTGGTGGACCGATTCCTAGCCCGAGTATCGATCCCGACCGAAGGCAGAAGATAGTGCTCTCCGTACCTGAGGATACCCGAAGTTTTTCTCCCCATGTGAGGATTGCCAGTTATCTTCGGTCCTTGGTGACCGAAGAAGATCAATCAGTAATGAATACGGTGGGGCCCGCCTGTCTCTTCAACGAGACCCAACATGCTTTGAATCGGATAACTCTGATGGCGTTTTTGCCACTTCTTTTATACTTAGAATTGTAGGTAATTATAATGTTTCTCCTTCTATTTATAAGCTTCGGTGTTGCATCACGAGGCCTTTCTTAGAATCCGGGAGGAGCATGATGCCGAGGTTCGGAGCCTCACTGAGAAGAGTGACTCGTACAAGCTCCTTAGTGAAAAACTTCGAGCAGATTTGACAGCGGCTCGGTAAGAGCATGAAGAGATGGCTGCGCAGGTATTTCGAATGTTCCATGATAGTTAAGATGAAAAAGAGATAACCACTAATGATCCGATTCTGCAGGTTTGACAAAGGATCGAGCAGATTAGACGACTTAACTCACAGGTAGATGCGTTACTGGTCGAGGTAGAAGAATTTAAAAAGTGTATGGATATCCTTGCCTCGAAAAAGGAAGCCGTTCAAGCTTAATTGGAGCTGTCTGATGCCCAATTTTGATCTACGAAAGAAAATGCTTGGGGGCTGATCAAAAAGATAAAAGAGCTTCAGCATCGGTTGGATTTGGCCACTTCAGATAAAGCAGATTTGGCTAAAGAACTTGAAGTGGCCAGATCTGAGGTGATCGGGGCCAATAAAAGAACTGATGCAAAAGTGGCTCAGTTCAGGATCGATGTTGAGGTTAACCAAGCCAAAGCTAAGAGCATGGTCGAACATGCAAAATGGCAAGCTTGGAGAGAAGCTCTCTAGGAGGTCAGAGCTCAGGGCTTCAATATTGGGGCCGAAATTGAAGTCGCCAGGGCGGAGGAGAACAAAGATCGAAGGTTGGCCTTTCCTGAGGAGGACTCCGATGACTCAGGGGAGTCTGAAGATGAGGAAGATGCCGAGAACACGACCTCTGATGAAGATTGAATCATTTAGGGCCTTAGGTCGTTTGCTGCGTTCTTTTGATACCACTTTCGGTTTTTGTATAAAGAACTTCCTTTTGGCTGAGTTGCCACCTTTGTACAAAAATTTGTAAATATAAATCTTTCTTCCTTTTGAAGCAAAATAGCCTTTTAACCTAAATAGATAGTTTGAATTTTAATCTTTGTTGCCTTCGGGCCTTGTGGGTAGTCCCCTTTGCTTTATCGGGCTCGAACAACCTTCAACCTTTTAATAGTCAAGTGTTCGTTTGAACTCGAAGTAATGAGTAATGTTACTTGAAGTAATGTAGCCCATAGGAGTAATGGTCGAGTGAGTGCTTGCTCGAACTCGAAATAAAAGTAGCCCATAGGCTTAGTAGTAAAGTGAATGATTTGAACTCGAAGTAATGTAGCCCGTAAGCATAATGGTCGAGTGAGTGCTTGCTCGAACTTGAAATAAAAGTAGCCCGTAGGCTTAGTAGTCAAGTGAATGATTCGAACTTAAAGTAATGTAGCCTATAGGCGTAATGGTTGAGTGTGTGCTTGCTTGATCGAGCTCGAAATAAAAGTAGCCCGTAGGCTTAGTAGTCGAGTGAATGATTCGAACTCGAAGTAATGTAGCCCGTAGATGTAATGGCCGAGTGAGTGCTTGCTCGAACTCGAAATAAAAGTAGCCCGTAGGCTTAGTAGTCGAGTGAATGATTCGAACTAGAAGTAATGTAGCCCATAGGCGTAATGATCGAGTGAGTGCTTGCTCGAACTCGAAATAAAGTAGCCCGTAGGCTTAGTAGTCTAGTGAATAATTCGAACTTGAAGTAATGTAGCCCGTAGGCGTAATGGTCGAGTGAGTGCTTACTCGAACTCGAAATAAAAGTAGCCCGTAAGCTTAGTAGTCGAGTGAATGATTCGAACTCGAAGTAATGTAGCCCGTAGGCGTAATGGTCGAGTGAGTGCTTGCTCGAACTCGAAATAAAAGTAGCCCGTAGGCTTAGTAGTCGAGTGAATGATTCGAACTCGAAGTAATGTAGCCCGTAGGCATAATGGTCGAGTGAGTGCTTGCTCGAACTCGATCCTGTTTGCATAATAAATCTTGGATATAAGATATCGATAAAGAAGAGAGCTTTCTTTGCAAGTCATTATACATGAGTTCATATTTTGCGTCAGGGCTCGGGCCAGTTACATGAGCATGGTTCGTTTTGACCATTTGTCTCTTACAATGTTTCCTGTCGAGACACTGTTTGTCATGAAATAACAAAGTAACTTCCTTTGCATCGTACTTGATAATTGTCATTGATATGTTTGATGACGATGGTATGCCCCCCGGTATTTGAGGTTAATTGTAAGGAGTTCTCGAATACTCTTGAATTGTTCCGAGTTAGCACGATCAATGGTTGCCTCGTTAAAAACCTTGCCAAAAAACTCATTTGTTACAAAACCGGTCTAAGGGAAAAAAGAGTGCAACGCGTGCTTTCAGACCTAAGGCTTCGTGTTGAATAATCCTTCTTTGTTCCTGATCGAGTTCATTAATCCTCGTCCTTGGTCGAACACCTGCATTGGTTAGTTTTGAAATATAATTGAACAGGGGAGGGGAGGGGGGGTCGTACCTTAGCAGTAGTATCATTTTAGCCGTTTATCACACCGAGCTCGTAGGATTTCCATTATAGGGATGGTATCGATTTTTGTTCGATCTCTGTTCTCGGTTGGAAACCCTTTTAATAACGGACCCAGAACCTAACTGATCGTCTTCGATTCTTATTTTGGATTGATACCGATTATGCGTATCGGCCCAAGTAATAGCTACTCGATCAGGTTATGCTTCAGCCGCCGTGAAGCCGTCGAGCTTCGTTCGTTTAGTCCTTGAGTGAAAGCTTGAATAGCCCAATCGTCCGTGACTGGAGGTAGATCCATTCGTTCCATTTGGAAAGGAGATACAAATTCTCTTAGCGTCTCATTATCCTTTTGTCTTACCTTGAATAGGTCCGACTTCCTGGTCTCGACCTTTATGGCCCCAGCATGTGCTTTTACGAAAGAATCTGCAAGCAAAGCAAAAGAATCGATAGAGTTAAACGGTAAATTATGATACCATATCATTGCTCCCTTTGGCAAGGTTTCACCGAATTTTTTCAATAATACAGATTCGATCTCATCGTTCTCTAGATCGTTCCCTTTGATGACACATATGTAAGAGGTGACATGTTCGTTGGGATCGATCGTTCCATTATATTTAGGAATATCGGGCATGCGAAACTTCTTTGGGATCGGTTTAGGAGCAGCGCTTGGGGAGAAAGGCTTTTGCACGAATTTTTTTGAATTCAATCCTTTTATCATTGGTGGAGCTCCCGGGATCTGATCGACCCTGGAGTTATATGTTTCTACTTTTTTATCGTTGGCTTCGACTCGCTTTGTGAGTTCCTCGAGCAATTTAGCAATTTCAGGAGCAGTTCCCGATTCTTGCTCATTTGACTTCACTATGGCTGGCTCCGTTCTGTGGGTGATTTCTCGAGATAGATTGGGCTCCGACCTGCTTTGTATCTGGGTTTGGCTATGCAACTGAGCTATTGCTGCCTGTTGAGCTTGAAACATTTCGAAAATCATACGCAAGCTGACGCCGTTTTCCTCGACGTTATGGGTATCTCGAGCTGCAGATCGAGTGCCTCCATGAATGGTATTTTCGGGTTCAGAATGTAGGTTGCCTCAATGGCCATATGCGAATTGATATCTATCGGTGCTCCGATTCGGGCTCCAACGGTGTCAACAAGTGGTCTTTCGGTGCTGGGTGTCAAGTTATTGTTCTCATCTTGAAGACCGGCTTCGTTGTCGATTGGCGTAGCCATTTGACTGGTAGTTAGTCGTTGCTAATTAGAAATCCAAGATATTTTCGGAAACAAGCGCAAAATACAACAGTGTATTTTTGCAGATTCGTATCAAATAACCATTATTATCCTTAGCCCCAAGGTGGGCGCCAAACTGTTTATCCGAAAAATTAGATAGAGTTATAAATTTGTATATGGTTCTAAGGATACGTGATATTACTTGGTACAAATTGCAGAGTGAAATAGAAATATATATTTTCTTTAACAGATAGAATGAAATATAAGGGAGAGAAAAAGGAAATGTCGATGAACAAGACAAAGTAAATGAGCCCAAAAGTGTTAATCTCTCTGAAGTTATCTTTTTTACCATCTCTTCTTTTATGCTTATAAGGATTCCCCCCTTTATAGTAGAGGGATCCTACTTTATCTATATAAAAATATATATAGTGGAGAACCCATAATAGATTGTCTTTTTCTCGATTCCTACCAAGATTCTCTCCCCTAATGCAGTTGAACGACTTTTGTCTGTGAGATCGATACCGGCTCGAGCTCGGTATTGGATCGAGCCCTCAACCTTAGTTCGAGCTCGACTCTGACTTGGAGTCTCAATATTCGGGATGAGTGTTGGTCGGTCTATGCATCTTCGATAATCTCCGCTTTACCTCGTAGTTCGATTTGGATATGAGCTCGATAATGATACCGAGCTTGTCGTTGATCGGGCTTAGAGCTCGAAGCTCGATGCCCTTACTGCGGACCTCGACCCATCGTCACGCAGATACTCTTTGATCGAAGTATTATCACCTCGACTAGTCCGTACGACTGACTTAATTGGTTTTGACCGTACACAACAATAATTGCTTCTAAAAGCTATGGAGTTAAATATGTATTCTCACAACCATTTCTTTCACTCTCTCTTCTTCTCACATCTTCTACATATGCTTCAAGGGGTTGTCCGCCATTGCTGCTTCTTACCCTGTGTTACCTGGTTGCAATGTAAGAAAATTAAAGAGTAGAAGTGTCAAGGCCCAAACCTGGGAGGTGTGGCTGTCACCTGGTGCCGTACTAGTCCGAGCGAACCACTTTGTAACTCATTTTTTTCTAACTATCATGGGCCAACATGGCCACAACTTGTAATGTACAACTATAAGTGGGCAAGCGTTGTATCAATGAACCATCATTCTTAAAACATGAATACATATGGCCATCAAAGCCTCTGACATAGTGTACAAAATGAACCTCTGTCCACAAAGCCTCTAAGATTATTTGACATCAAATGGGATAGGGTACCGATCTATCCATAAGTCTGTAGCAAAATTCGGACACAATGACTCATAGACTCGGCTGCACTCCGAATGAGGTGGAGTCTTACCGATCCTTCACTGAAGCCAATCTTGTCTACTATGAGGGCTCGTCAAACTGATTATCTATACCTGCAGGCATGAATACAGCGTCCCCAACAAAAGGACGTCAATACAAATAATGTACTGAGTATGTAAGGCGGAACTGAAACATAATAGTAAGTCAACATTAATTAAAGACATATAAGAATTAACCCGAATCTCTGAAGTGCAACCGTATATGCATACTTATTATACTCATATATATACAATACTTCTCTTTAAGACTATTATCCATATCGTATGATGCATGACTGCCCAACTGATCAGTGGTAACTGCCCGGTCGGCCGTAGCGCGGTGGTAAATGCATGAACTGTCTGACCGGCCGTAACCCGGTGGTAAATGTATAACTTTCCGATCGACCGTAGCTCGGTGGTAAATGCCTGACTGCCCGACCGGCCGTAGCTCGGTGGTAAATGAATATGCATGACTGCCCAACCGGTGATAAATAATGATACATAACTGCCCAACCGGTGGTAACTTAACTGCCCGACCGGCCGTAGCACGGTGATAAATGCATGAAGATGCATGTCTCACTATATTATAAACATTAACATCTTTATCGTACGCCTCAATATAAACTTAGCAACATACTTAAACATACTTGAATATAACTTTACAAGAATGAATAACATGGACATCCTTAACTGCTAAGAGTAAAACCACTTATGGAATAGTATTATGTTTACGTATCGTTACTTGGATCATGCCAAAAGAAAGAAAGATTAGCTTTAACATACCTGGAATAGAAAAAATTCGTATAATATTCTTGCTCGAATTCTTGTTGAAACAGAAATATCACGTTACTAATTTGCCTACCATTTTCAGGAATTTGCGATGTATAGAAGGCTGAACCAACATCTTTTCTCTTTTCATGCGTTCAAAATTCAAGGAGCATTTTGATTTTGACGTGAAATATGTTAAATGCCTGGAGATTCCAAAGAAGCTCAACTGATTTGATACGAACCATTTACTGAGAAGAGATGTGAGTCTCATCTGACAAAGGAGAAAGGTATCTACAACTGTCTTTGTACACATATAAGCGTATGGACTCTTAGAAACATTCCAGGGAATCATCTTCCTATTTTCCACACTTTTCCTCTTAAAGAAAAGAATTTCCACCTGTTAGCTTAAACATATCTCCTTAATAAATTAGGGGGTGATTGTATCATAGTGAGTGGGCCATTACTTAAGGTGATTAATTAGCCAAACATTTCTCTAAATGCCACCTTGCTTCACAAAACTCACAAACCATGCCACCTTGAATTGTGACTTAAAGAGTCACTTATATGGCTGCCACGTTGGGGGGCTAAAATACTTATCCAAAATTTTATGATTAACTAATTAATCTTTTACAAAAAATATTAATTAATTAATTATCCATATAATTAAGAACTATCTCAAATTACTTAAAATACTACCCACACTTATATGGCTGCCACGTTGGGGGGCTAAAATACTTATCCAAAATTTTATGATTAACTAATTAATCTTTTACAAAAAATATTAATTAATTAATTATCCATATAATTAAGAACTATCTCAAATTACTTAAAATACTACCCACTTTTAACACACTTTATATATATATATATATATATATATATATATATATATATATATATATATATATCCTACTATCGTGGTCATGTGGTACCATATAAAATCAATACATACACTATTATTTTATTAAAACATCCATGTAATAATACATATATTTTCTCATAATTTTTCTAATCTCATATAAAGAGTACAAATTTTCGTACGCTTAATTCTTAAAATGGTAAAAAGATAACCTCCTTTTCTTATGAAAAAAAAAATTAATTCCTATCTTTACAATAAAGAAAATCTCATAAACTTTCTCATATTAGGTGTATAATTTATCATATCCGAAAATAGTAATAATGGTAACTATCCAAAATTATACTTATAAAACTTTTACTAAAATACTTCACTTAAAAGAAAATACCACACTAACATAATATCTAACAGTATCAAGGTTGTAAACTTACAGGGTCTCATAATAATAATGTCTTAAACCCTCTACAACCTCCTAATAGACATAATCCCTTCGAACTCATGTGGATTTACTACGACACATCCTAATGCTAAGGTACGAGATGTAACAAGAAGTCCACCATTGAAGGCCATTCAAAGTTTTGCTTTCAAAAATAGGATTTTTTGAGTTTGTTAGTTGTTTGGATTGGGTGTTATTCCAATTAATTGAAAATATCAAAAGGAGTTCAAAATTTAAATTTGAAGTGATTTGGAGTAGATTTGAGCAAGAATTGAGTTAAATTTTAGAAAAGACGCAAGGAAAAAGACGAAGTCAGTTTTTTGTATAATTATGTATAATATTGTATAATGGTGTATATGAGTGTATAAACACATCTTATACACTATTATACACCTTTATACGAGCGTCTGTAGACGAACTTCTTCCACGATTTTCAGTTGCAATTCTTGTTCAAAACCAGTCCAAATCTCCATTAAATGACTATAAATTTTATATACAACCTCCTTATATTATTTCTAACAACTCTAAATAACACTCACTTCAAATTTCTCACAAAATCAAATTTGAAATTTAAACCCACATGTTTAAGCTTGTTAAAAATTTAATTTTCACCATCCAAATGGATTTGTTTTGTTGAACTAATATTTGAGTCACAGTTACTGATTCGAAAATTAACTTAAAAGGTTGAGCAATCTTTTTTAAAAATTAAATAATAATTTCTAGAACCTATTAGAGTTGGATGTTGAATCTTAACCTATTATTTTTGGGCTAGTTAGTTGTAAATTGAAATATGAGTTATAAAATTGAAAAGCAAGGAGCTCAATTGTTCGTATGTGAAATTTTTTCTTATAATAATATTACCATATGAATTTCGCCATTTATCATCATGTTGACAGGTATGAGCACTTGACAATTTTTTACAACTATAATTATAGCTTTTGGTAACCCATTAGTAAGGTGTCATTAGTGATGTATCAAATACTTGATTATTTCAGGACAATTTCCTTTTTCTCGACATTTCTTTTTTACTGTATAATTGTTTTTTTTTTCTTTCTTTTTGTATATAATTATGGCTTTTGGTAGCCAAGTAAGATGTCATTAGTGATGTATGAAGTACATTATTCTTTTTCAACAAGTTTCCTTCTTTCAACATTTCTTCTTAATTGTGTAATTGATCTTATTCCCTTCTTTTTTTTTCTTTTTTACTTGGTAGAAAAGCATGTTATTAATGGCGTATTACTAGTAGGGAGGTAGAAACTTCTTAAATCACTATTAAATGACTACTATGAAGGGGCAACGCACATTCAACCAAGAAACAATTTAATTGACCAATGACTATGACTTGAGTAATAAACAAGTAGTATTAGATATATTAGCAAGTAGATAAGGAATAAAGAACATGGTAAAGACTAAAATTATATCCAAAGAATTATAAAATGGACCTTAATAAAATCAGGGTAGGCAGAAGCAGACAAAGACTTTTAATAGTAATCGTAGAAAGAGATCCAAGTTTAGCAAATGAGAACACATAAAAAGAGGAATGTAGCACACAAATGTTGGCTGTAAAATACGAATCATTTTTGAAAAAATAAATAAATTTACATTTATTCGTTTCGCTGGCTCCAAACCATAGCCTCCTCTTCTCTTCTCCTCTCTCTCCGATCTTCAACTACCATTTCCTGTTTATTTTTTTTTAAGAATTTTTTTTATAGCATATCAACTACCAGAGCATAATCACATAGAGAAAGACGAAGGAGAAGCAGAACGACGAGCGCTTCTCCATTCGCCTTTTCAGTCTACTCTGTTCGCATTCAGTAGCAGCTTGTTGGTGTCCTTTCGTAAAAAAGAAATGAATTTTTCTAGCTCAAATTTACTATTACTAACACGGTTATTGATTTATTTGGTCAGTTTTGCTTTAATTTGTGAAGCCGATCCTCGGATTTCAGAAGCTGGACTTGTCTGTGGTACAAACAGAACAACACCGGCTGTGATAATTCCTCAGTTCGTTAAATTAATGGAAGTTGTTTCACAACGAGTACCGGAACACGGATGGGGAAGTCACGGCGTGAATTCAACAAATATTTCAATTTTCGCATTAGCAAATTGTTATCAAGATCTTCCTCGTACAGATTGTCTTTTATGTTACGCAGCAAGTCGTACGAGGCTACCACGTTGTCTTCCTGGTAAATCTGGTCGTATTTATCTCGACGGTTGTTTTCTTCGTTATGATATTTATGATTTTTTCAATGAAACAACTGATTCGAAAGAAGATAAAGTAAATTGTAGTAGCTCAATTGGATTGGCTAGTGGACAAGAATTAGCCACGTTAAAGGTTACTGCTGGTAATTTGATTACAAATTTGACGGGGACAGCGGTGGCGAACGGTGGATATGCGGTGGCGCATTTGAACGGAGTTTATGGATTGGCACAGTGTTGGAAAACTGTGAGTAAAAAAGGTTGTAGGGAGTGTTTGGATAAAGCAAGTAAAGAAATTAAAGGATGTTTTCCTAGTAGAGATGCTAGAGCTTTAATTGCTGGTTGTTATTTGAGATATTCTACTCAGGATTTTCTCTATGATCCATCTGTGGGTAATAGTAAAGGTAAATATTTAATTTCCTCTCATTTCACAATAGAAATTATGTTTTCTGTGAAATTAATAAATTTTTTGGAAAATTAATTTACTGGAGTGCTCAATATGAGTATCTCTGTTTTTCTTCTTTGTTAAAACAAATTGGATTTTACTTCTGAAACCGTTTTATCTGCAAATCACTATCTCTTCTCATTTGAAGATGTTAATCAAGTATGTTCTTGTACTCTCTTCGTCCCATTTTAAGTGTCCTTTTAGCTCAAAAACACGTGTTAATTTTTTTTCTAACCAGTTTTTGATGGCACGTCAAGGTGAATTTGGTTCAAGATTCCGCCTTCATCTTTTAGTCAAATTCCAAAACTAATTCAGAATTAAAAGTTGATTAGTTTAATCGAACGCATTGTATTTTTAAAAATTACAGGTTAAAAACTTAATACTTTTTGAAATTTTAATAGCTTTCACACTGATATTTATATGTGGTGTCAAAAATATTGGCCATTGAATCCATTAATGCTGCATCCACCTCTGGTCAAATTTTCCTTAGATTTTCTTTTGACGGCATCATTAATTAGTATAATGTAACGTTGAAATGCCATATTTTTATAAAGTTTCATGACCTTCAATTCAAACTTTTCCTATTATAGAATTGGGAATTTGGTTGTCAAAATTTGGCTACACGTTACTTTCAGTGCCCCTCTTTTGACTTTTACCTTTAGACTTTTCTCTCTTCTTTCCCCCAAAAGCAATTCACATTTCTGCATTTTTTTTAATCAAAATGCTCTTATTTTCAGGGGTAAGCAAAGGAGTTATAGTAGCTATAGTTCTTGGTGTGACAGCTTTAATAATGCTGGCTCTCTTTGTTGCTTACGCAGCTCGTAAAAGATCATTAACGCGAGAACGAGGTATTCCTATCATTACAATATTTAGTTGATAATGTTACGTAAGTTTAGAAAGTAATGTAATTTTTTTGGTTGCATTATTGCAGAACGCATTAATCTTGGCAAAATATCGAGTTCATACAATAGGTCAAGCTTGAATTATAAGTATGAAAATCTTGAGAAGGCAACAAACTACTTTGATCCTTCAACTAAAGTAGGCCAAGGAGGAAATGGTTCTGTATATAAGGGAACTCTGCCAAATGGGAATGTTATTGCAGTTAAGAGACTGTTTTTCAATACAAGACAATGGGTTGATGAATTCTTCAATGAGGTTAATCTAATCAATGGAATTGAACACAAAAATCTTGTCAAGTTGTTGGGTTGCAGTATTGAAGGCCCCGAGAGCTTGCTCGTATATGAGTTTGTGCCAAATAAGAGCTTGGACCAATACCTCTTTGGTAATTGTCTTTCTCTTCTTTCTTTTTCCGAATTAATTTCACGTATTGTCACTAAACTTTACTCATTATTACGACACCGTCTTAAAGCTATTTACATTGGTAATTGCTCGTATATTGTTGTTGTTGTGTTGTTGTATTTACAGTAGCTGCATCATTCTTACATTTACATCTCCAAGTAATTATGTAGTGACAATTGCAGACTTCTAATTGAGTTCTTGAATATTTTCTGATGTAGACAAGAACAAGATAAAGATTCTAAGTTGGGAAGAACGTTTCCATATTATAGTTGGAACAGCATCAGGCCTTGCATTCTTACATGGAGGTTCAGAAATCAGAATCATTCATAGGGACATCAAGAGTTCCAATGTACTTCTCGACGAAAATCTTGAAGCGAAGATCGCTGATTTTGGACTTGCGCGGTGTTTTGCAGCTGATAAAACTCATCTTAGCACTGGAATTGCTGGCACATTGTAAGATAAAATACATTTCTCATTACAATTCACCAACAATGGTTCTCTCTTTTTATTTAGATTGTGATTTTTAATTATTTTTTTTGGTTGTACAGAGGATATATGGCTCCTGAATACCTAGTAAAAGGACAGCTAACAGAAAAGGCTGATGTCTATAGTTATGGAGTGCTTGTTCTTGAAATTGTTTGTGGCAGAAAAAACATTGCCTTTGCTGAGGACTCTGGATCTCTACTACAAACAGTAAGAATGCTGCAATTTTTTCCTTACTGTTAATTTCATCTATGTTCACCGAACTTTATCCACTATAACGGTAAAGTCATAAAACTTTTTTTTGTTACATTAAATTAAATTTTACTTACTATAACTGTAAAATTTCTCTACAATAGTAAAATCACTAAATTTTACCAACTATAACGACAATATCTACCCATCAAGGCGGCTTTTCTATTTAGAGTGGATTAGATTTAGTAATTTTATTGTCATAGTGAGTAAACTTCGAGAACTTCAATAAAAAGTTTGTAATTCAATATAACAGCAGCGGCAAAGCTAGAAAATTCAATAAGGGTGTTCAAAATTTGAACACTCTTTGCCAGTGGGCTATGCAAGAGTGTTCAAAGTCTATTTTTTTACTAAATAACAAGTAATATTTTACCATATACATAGTATAAATCGAAGGGTTTTCATTTGACTACCCTTGGCCATATATAGCTTCGCCTCTATGTAACAACATGTAAAGTTCAATTAATCTAGTGAGAAAATATATAGCTATGCGACTTTATCGTTATAGTAAATAAAATTCAGTGACCATATATGATATTATTCCGTTCTTGTCAGTATTAAATTGAATTTGCCGGAACTTAGCAAATTTGTCGTTTTAATTTTCAGGTGTGGAAACTTTATACAACAAATCAAGTTACTGAAGCATTAGACCCTCTTTTAAAAGGTGATTTTCCACCAGAAGAGGCATCAAAGGTCTTAAAAGTGGGGCTATTATGCACTCAAGCTTCTGTCGCTTTAAGACCATCAATGACTGAAGTTGTCCAAATGTTAACACATGAAGATTATCAAATTCCAGAACCATGCCAACCACCTTTCTTAAATTCAAGTTTATTAGCTGGCGTCTCTCTTAAACCCAGCACAAGAAGTTTAGTCACAAATTCACTCTTTAAATTAGATGAATTTTATACCACAACTACAGGGACAGGGTCCTCTAGTATACAAAGTTCATCAGATGGACCACATAGAAGTGATGAATTCCTTCTAAAACAGTCTGAAAATATTGATTGACCAAAAAGAGAGATTTTGCAGTTCATTTTTTGTACAGTTATAGAACTAGTAGTGCATTTTTGTGATATATTTTGGATTTGTTGGTGAGGAATGATACAAAAAAGTGTAGACAGAAGCAGAGCGACATGTTTCGTTTTCAAAGAGTAGTGCTAAATGCTAATTGCTAAAAGCTAATTTATTGTCCTGCCATTTGTCAATTATGAAACGATTTCATTAAGAATTAGGTGGATATGGGCGGTTCATTTGGACCCCATTTGAGCTATCATATGCCCATTGCCCACTAATTCATTTTCCTCAACCACCTGCTTTTGTGGATCTTATTATGTCAAGCTCAAATCTATTTATTTATATGAAGGTATTTGTTACCAGGAATAGATTTCGTAAGAGATTCTTGTATTCTTTCTTTATGTTTTTTAAAAGGTAGGATTTATGAGACAATTCATAATTAAGGGTGTGTTCGATAATAATGAAAGTTATTTTTCGGAAATGCTATCTGAAAAATAAATGATTTTATGAAAAATAATTTTTGATATTTGGTCGGTGAATGAAAACTAATTTTTAAAAAGCAGTTTCTAACTGATAATACTATTAATAAATCGGATAGGATATTAATGAAACTTTTTAATGCTAGTGATTGATAATAGGATTTAATGTTGATTAAAGAGGGGAATATAAAATTACGAGTCGAAACACTACTGAAGGAAGAAGTTTCTGCCCAAAAGTGAAGGAATTCAATTTCTCCCTTTTCGAGGAAAATATTTCTCTTGGCAGATATTTTCTAACAACCAAACGCTAGAAGTAAGTTATTTTCCGTCCGTACCAAATACACCCAACTCAATCAAATCATGTTTATTTGAATTAGGACTACAAAATCAACTTAATATAGGTGAGATATTCTGGGGTTACTATAAAAATGATTAGTAAATGAACATTTATTAATGGTGAAAATGATTTTTATAGAAGAACTTCTAGAAAATCTATCAATTAGTTTTTATCTTTAAATGGATATATATATATAAATCAGTTGATACGACATGTGAATGTCATATTGCAATTCGGCTGATAAGAACTAAGCGTTGGGACATCCCTGTCTTAGGCCCCCCACTATCCATGAATGTCAACTAAAAATCTGCCACATAAAAGAGCACAAAAAACATAACACCACTCGACTTTACATATCAGAGTTTTAAATTTGCATACTATTTGGCTGCCGGAAATTAAAGGTGAGGTGAATTCACAAGCACGTGTTTTTTTTTTTTCATTAAAAAATTATCAACCAGCGGGCCGCAGGTAGTCTTGTTTATCTCAAAATCGGATAACAATTAAATTTGTAAATAGTTTTAAGGATACGTGAATTAACTTGATACAAAACGATAAATTAGATTGCAATTGAAATAAATAATGATAAAGTTAATGCAAACCACGCGGATAATTTCAGCCTTGGAAGGTTAGCCACCCTCGAGCTGAATGTACTTCGATCGATATCAAGACACAGAAGGATAAGAGCTTAAAGATAATAATATTGTATTGCTTTAGAATGCGTGTTTCTGTCATCTTTACAAGTAATCAGACTCCCTTTATATAGTAGGAGAATCCTACATTAGGTACAACTCTATAAAAGGTAAAAAAAATCCTCTAATTAACTGATTGCCGATCTCTTATCGATATGTGCCGAGATCTCCGCCGTGATATTCGGTAGGTCACGGATATCACGACCTTCTGTTGGCCGAACTTGACTACCTCACAACGTTCTTCAAAGTTAATCGAGGCTAGGGACCGATCCAGAATCACGACCCCAACATCCTCGAGGGCGGGCGTTATGGTACGGACTCCAAATTGATGAGATCTCTACCTCGATCTAAGCTCCCTTGTTACCATACCTCGAGCTTGGCTTATCATGTCGGAGACCGGGATATACTATGAGACCGGTTCTACCCGTATACAAGTCTCTTTAGTATCTTCAAGAGCCACTCCTCGGAGAATGGTATGGATATTTGTAGGAAATTTTACCTCCTATAGCAAAAGTATACGTCATATTTATTATAAATCAAAACCCTTTTAAAATATTATTTTCTATAGCAACCTTTTATTTTTTATAGCAAAATAAGTATTTATATTTTTATCTCTCATTTTTTCAGTTATTCTCTCTCAAAATCTGAGCAAAATACTTCTTCTTTCTCTCTCCACGATCTCTCTCTCTCATATCAAGATTGTGCTGATTGTTAAAGCATGATTCTCTCACAACACGTTTCTCTCTTTCACTTTCAACGTTTTTGCTCCAAATATTCGTGGTAAGTGTTAAAGCTTTTGGGTTTTTTGCCGGATCACGCTTTTTCTTTTTCTCTTCACTTTTTTTTTAATTTTAATTTTCACCATTTTAGGTTTTCAACATAAAACTTCAAATTTTCTCTTCAATGGCATTCAACAACTCTGAAGAGGGTTACACGAGGTATACACACTAAAGCACTTAATTTTGATGGGTCATCTTTCAATTTATAAATCACTCAAGAAGAACCTGTATTTGCAGGTTCATCAGCAACCATGGAAGCCGAAAGGCGAACAAAAATACGCAATGACCCTATGAAACAAGGTCAAGATGAGAAACCTTCGAAAAAATCGACACTTCCTGATGTTCCTCAAGTTTCCGTACAAAACTTAAATGTGGAAAAGAGAAGAAAACTTATAAATGTTGCTTCTGGGAGCAAGGGAAAAGAGGTCGCTAAAGGAAGTAGCTCGGAAATATGGATGTACAAGGTATTCTTAGATGTATTTATATGTATTTGAGTCCGCATACACTGATTTTAGTTTGTACAATAATTTTTATTTTTTGTATTTAGATGTATTTATATGTATTTGAGTTCATAGAACAATAATTTTAAATACACTAACACTTCTATCATTATTGCCATAACTCAAAGTTATTTTTTTTTTCATAATTAGTATTTTTGATGTATTCATGTCTAAGTTCTATATTCATGTATTCAATATTTTGTATGTACTGTATTTTGTATACAATAAAAAAAATGTATTTCATAAATACATGTATTTATATGTATTTGAACTCATAAACAACTATATTAAAAAAAATTAAAGTAATGTATCAACCTAACTGTATTCATTTGTATTTTCAAGCATATTAGACTGTGTCCTTCCCAGTCGGATAAGGGATAGGTTTTAGTCATTCTTAACTTGTATCCTAGTGTAATTGTATCTCTCAATCCTTATCAAATTGTATAGCCTTCTTGTCTATATTTGCATCCAAAGAAGTTGTATGTATGCAGAGAGAAACAATAACAAACCAGTGCTTCAATTCCTCTATTTTTGGTGCTTTTACATGGTATTAGAGCCATGGAGATCTCTTTTTCCGCCTCGATTACTTCTTCTGCCACTACCTAGTGTACCTCTCTTCTCTCTTCTCCGACTTCACTTAACCATGTTCACACCTTTATCTCCATAAATTAACTGGCACAAATTATCTTTTTTGGCGCACACAATTGTTGTCATTTCTCCGTGGCCAGAATATTCATGGATTTATCGATGGTAGTCACCCTTGCCCACCATCCCATGTCTCAGTTGCTAACGCCACAGTTGATGGATCCCAAACAATAACTATTAATCCTGGCTATGCAGTATGGATCCAACAAGATCAATTAATCTTGAGTCTACTCATATCCTCCTTATCGAAAGAGACACTTCCCATTGCCATAGGACTAAACACTTCGAAAGCAGTTTGGGACGCGCTTGAGGTTGCGCTGTCTTCTCACTCCAACACTCGGATTTTGAGCCTTTATATGCACCTTCAAACCCAGAAGCAAGATGATCTAACTGTCACACAATATCTACATAAGGTAAAACTAATTTAAGATGAGTTGACCGCTGCTGGACGCCCCTTATGTCTCATAGACCAGAACATCTACATATTAAAAGGATTGCGTTCAGAATTCAAAGATATTATTACCAACTTATCGGCATGACCTTAACCGGTTACTTTTGCCGAATTGCATAGTCTTCTTCTGAATCATGAGTTCATCAATGGCTCATCACATTCCAACCTCTCAGTTTCTACTCCGCAGCAACCAGATTCAGTCCAAAATCCTTCAGCAAACTTGGCCCATAAGAATGCACAACCTGATCGTTCATACAACAACAATACTAACAGAGGTCGTGGAAGGTCTAATCGAGGTCATGGTGGCAGAGGTGGTCACTTTAATTCTAGAAATTATTCCACCTATAGTCAACCTTGGCAGTCCATCGACCAGCGACAAAAGTGCCAAATTTACAATGGCCATAACCACAATGCCCTAAATTGCTTTCAACGTTACAGCCAAGCGACTAATCCAACGGCTTATCTATTGCATTCTACTCCAAACACACCTTCTCAGTAGTGGTTCCTTGACACCGGGGCGATGCACCACATCACTCCTGATCTCACCACGTTTCACCAGATTGAGGATTATAAAGGACCAGATCAAGTTTATGTTGGTAATGGCAATGGTGTCCCTATTCATCACACTAGTAATGCCATTCTCTCCTCCCCCTTTCGATCTTTCGTCTAAATAATATTCATGTTCCCGCTATTACTAAACGTTTACTCTCTGTCCAATATTTTGCTCATGATAATAATGTTTTATTTGAATTTCATCCCTACCATTTTGTTGTGAAGGACCGAGCTTCCAAGACATCACTTCTTTCAGGCAAGAGTGATGGGGGACTATATACTCTCCAATCATCTTCTACTTCCATGTCTACTTCACCCTCGACTCTTTACTCTATCAATACATCTCCATCTTGCTGGCACCTTCGACTAGGACATCCTCATGAACGAATTCTTCATCAAGTTATTAGGACACATAAATTGCCTTGTACTAGTTCTAGTTTTTATTCTATTTGTAGTGTTTGTCAACTCGGCAAGTCACACAAATTGTCTTTTCCTTTGAGCATCAATAAAAGTTCTTCTATTTTACAATTATTATATGTCGATGTCTGGGGTCCGGCACCCACTATTTCATCTCAAGAACACATACATTTTCTAGTATTTGTTGATGATTACACGAGCTATTCTTTGGGGTATCCTCTTTCTCGCAAATTTGATGTGTTGCCAATATTTAATCAATTTCGTACCCATGTTGAAAGACAATTTAATACCAAAATTAAAGCAATTCAATCCGATTGGGGCGGGGAGTTTCAATCCTTATGACATGTGCTTGGTCAACTTGGCATTGGTCATCGGGTCTCTTGCCCTCATACTCATGAGCAACAAGGCAAAGTTGAACGAAAACATTGCCATGTAGTTGAAACCGGCCTTAGCCTTCTTGCCCACAGTTATTCCCTTTCGCTATTGGCAATACGCACTTGAGTCTGCTGTTTTTCTCATTAATCGCCTTCCCTCAGTTACAACTCGTGGTCTCTCTCCGTATGAACTGGTCCATCATTCCAAACCTGACTATTCCTTTCTTAAGGTCTTCGGTTGCTTATGTTTTTCCTACCTCCGACCTTATAATAAAAACAAGTTTGATTTTCGAAGCAAACCTTGGTTGTTTCTTGGCTACAACCCAACTCACCTCGGGTATCGTTGTTTAGATCAATCCACTGGATGAGTCTATGTTGACTGACATGTTCGCTTTGATGAACACACCTTTCCATTCGCCAAACCATCGATCCTTGGCCTTGCACCCAATCACTCCCCGTCTACCGCACCTTGGTCTTCCCTTCCAGTTTTCGTGTCTCCATTAATAGTTGTTCACCAATCCTCTCCCATTGGAGTTCTTCCTCCGGTGTTGCCTAATCTCGCTCAATCACCTCCACCTTCACTAGTTTATCCTACCATTAATTTAGGAGACTCTTCTTCCCCCTCCTTAAATCCCGATCATACTCCCAGTCCATCCCCCATATCTAGTACCACATCTTCTTCACATTCTCCCACTCCACAACCAACTTCCCTCCAAGGTGTTCCCAATACCTTATCCCTCGGATTACCTCTTGTTGTCGACTTAAGTAGCTATGATATGTTCCCATATTCTTCCCCAGCTTCACTACCTCCTCCAACCCGTATCAATAGGCTCAAAGCCCCTCCTCAACGCTCACATCATATGGTACTTAGGCACATGCCCCAGTCCTCTAATTTGGCCACTACTCAGATTCATTACCCCCTCCCACATATGAGCCGTCCAATTTCACTGAAGCTTCCAAACATAAAGAATGGTGGGTTGCTATGACATCTGAAATGGATGCATTACTATAGAATGATACTCGGCCATTGGTTCTTTATTGTTACGACCCGGCCGGTCATTTTGAGAGTTATAACCCCGATCCCATATTTACTATTTTTCCTGTATCTTTTTCTGCTTATATGACTTGCCGGGAGGTTGTTGTTGTGATTTCGGAGTGAATTGGGACACTTAGTCCCTAAACGGAAGCTTAAGCCTTAGGATTTTGACTATAGTCAGAACTATGTGAAGCGACTCCGGAATGGAGTTTCATCAGTTCCGGTAGCTCCGTTGGGTGATTTTGGACTTAGGGGCATGTCCGGATTGTGTTTTGGAGGTCTGTAGCTCATTTAGGCTTGAAATGGCGAAAGTCGAATTTTTGGAGATTTTGATCGATAGTGGACTTTTTGATATCGGGGTCGAAATCCAATTCCAAAAGTTGAAGTAGGTCCGTATTGTTGAATATGACTTGTCTGCAAAATTTAAGGTCAATCGGGCGCGGTTTGATAGGTTTCGGTATCAGTTGTAAAAATTAGAAGTTACAAGTTTATTAAGTTTGAATTGGAGGGTAATTCGTATTTTTAGCGTTGTTTGATGTGATTTGAGGGCTCGACTAAGTTCGTATGGTATTTTAGGACTTATTGGTATCTTTTGTTGAGGTCCCGGGGGCCTCGGGTGTGTTTTAGATCATTATTGGATGCGTTTTGGACTTAGAGAAATGGCTGAAGTTTTGTGATCTGGTGCATCTGGCTTCCTTATACGCGATCGCAAGAGAGGGGCCGCGATCACGTAGGCTTAGCTGGGCAGAGGAAGTTTTGTTCTTCACGTTCGCGGGCAAAAGGATGCGAACGCATAGTGATGTGAAGTGGTGCTTCGCGAACGCGTGGCCAATGTCGTGTTCGCGTAGAGTTAAGGAGGCTAAAGCTGGGCCACGCGCTTTGCTCATCGCGAACGCGTGAGGACGTTCGCAATCGCGTAAGTCTGAGAGCCAGTACATCGCGTTCGCTTGGTGTTTTACGCGTTCGCTTGGTGTTTTATGCGTTCGCTTGGTGTTTTACGCATTCACGTAGGGTTAAATCCTGGAGCAGCGAAGTTGTTCTTCGCGATCGCGAGGCTATTTCCGCGATCACGATTAACGAATCACTAGGCAAACTTATATCATTTTAAAACGAGTGTTTGGCCATTTTTATCAATATTTGAGTTTGGGATCTCGGAATTGGACGAGATTTTGAGGTATTTTCAGAGACATCGATTGGGTAATGATTCTACACTCCATTTTGGTTATATCCCACTATTCTATCATTAATTTCATCATTTAATTTCGGATTTGGGGTTAAAATTTGGGAAAAATGGAAAGAAGTTCTTCAACCAAGATTTTGGGTTTTGATTGGGATTTTGACTTCGGATTTGGATAATTTTGGTATGAGTGAACTCGTGAGTGAATGAGTATTCATATTTTGTGACTTTTATCAGATAACAAAAGTCTGATGAATCTTTCTCCTAAGATAACAAAAAAAAAAGACCTAGTCTGATGAACTTTCTCCTAGGATCGAAGTCTTAGTCTGATTAATCATTCTCCTAAGATAGAAAACCTAGTCTGATAAATTTTCTCCTAGGATAAACGTCTTAGTCTGATGAATCCTTCTCCTAAGATAACAAAAAAAGACCTAGTCTGATGAACTTTCTCCTAGGATCAAAATCTTAGTCTGATGAATCTTTCTCCTAAGATAGAAAACCTAGTCTGATGAATCTTTCTCCTAAGATAAGAAAACCTAGTCTGATGAACTCTCTCCTAGGATAGATATCTTAGTCTGATGAATCTTTCTCCTAAGATAAGAAAACAAAGTCTGATGAATTTTCTCCTAGGATAGAAATCTTAGTTTGATGAATCTTTCTCCTAAGATAATAAATCAGAAAACCTAGTCTTATGAACTTTCTCCTAAGATAAAAAAACCTAGTCTGATGAATTTTCTCCTAGGATAATTTAAAAAAAAAAAAGAGTGAAGAAGTGTGGTTTGAAAAACAAAATCGTTTGTTCATGCCCTTAGAAAATAAGCGTCGGGGCAATTTGTTTAAAAGAGTGATTTTCTCACCAAAAACAAATATGAAAATGATTTTTCTCAAAAAAAAAAAAACAATCCTTCTTGGTTCGTTTTAGACATAGGGTCTCCACTCCCTAGTCTCTTTTCTAACATAGGGTCTCCACTCCCTAGTTGATTTTATTTTAGATATAGGGTCTCCACTCCCTAGTCTTCTTTTCCAACATAGGGTCTCCACTCCCTAGTTGATTTTGTTTTAGACATAGGGTCTCCACTCTCTAGTTTCCTTTCCAACATAGGGTATCCACTCCCTAGTTGATTTGATCTTAAATGCAGGGTACGCCACTCCCTGATATCTTTGCCAATATATGGTATACCATTCACTGAGCGCATTTTCCCAACATAAGGTACATCAATCCTTAGTTGAGACATCTTTTTGACAATAAAGGAACACCATCCAAAAAATAAAAAATAAAAAAAATCATGATGATCTTTTCAGGGTACACTATTCCTGACCTTTTATTGCTTTCAATAAAGTAGTTTAGAATTTTGTTACAATAACTAACGAATATTTCCTAGTGCAAACTGGGGCAGAAAAATTTCGTTCGTTTGATTGTTTTGGTGTCTAAGTAGGTTTTACCTCTAGGCACAGGGTTCGAGACGATCAAAAGAAGAAGTCTCAATCCAGAATTTAAAAAAAAAAGTGAATCAAAAATGCAGAAACAGATAAAAGATGTGAACTGCTCAAGACATGGCTGAAGTCACGAGCACTGCATTCCCCGTTCTTATTAGAATAAGCCGTAGAAGAATGAACTAGCACCTGCAGCTAGCAAGCATCAAAGTTCAAATCAAAAGTCTGCATGAAGAACCATTCAAGACATAAGATCAAGTTTCAGAAGACTTATAGATAGGAATCTTGTAACTCATAGCTGATAGGGTTGTTTAGTTCCTTTAGATTTTGATTTTGATGTAATAACAGGACCACGGACCGAAGCCTCGACGGAACCTCACTCGACTCCTCAACTCATCATTCCATCACTCTCCTTATAACCCGAGATATGTAGGTTGTCCAAAAACAGGAGTCGGTTGTACTCTTGCACTCGCGCGCTCTCTTCTCTTTTCTTTGTTTCTTCTTTTTTGAATAATGGTATGGTCAAAAATTAATCATACGGCTCACTTTGTCTTTGCCTAAAAACTCTTTATGTTTCCATGCAAAGAGGAGCATGCTGTGAGCACCTAATTTTTGACTATATTTAAAATTTTTACCACTTTTATTTTTTTAGTATTTAAATAGTTTTAAATTTAATTTTGATATTTTAACTTTTATATTATTTTTATTAGTAGACTTTATTAGAGAATATGTAATATTTTTAACAAAGTCTATTACGTAGAGGGCGGAAGAATTTATTTGAATCATAGACCAAATCTAATAAAATTACTTCCTATCTTCCGTACACTATATCTTTGTCCATCACCCATCTACTATACTATTCACGTATCACATCTCACTCCCTTTTACTATTCCCTTGTCACATCACCCACCTACTACACTATTCACGTATCACTATTCCTTGTCCCATTGTTCATCTTCAACACTTCTCCTCTCTCTTTTCTTAATATATGTACACACAAAAAAAGAAGAGAGGAGGACGCTGCTTCTTCCTAAAATACACCATCTTTAGCTCCAAAAATCAGCTTAAAAAAACGTCCCTTTCTCAGCCTAAAAACGCAGCTGAAATAGCTGCAAAACATGTCCAAAACGCTGCCCCTTTTTTCACCTGAAAACACCTTAAAATCCCCCACCTTTAACCACTAAAAATCAGCAGAAAAACCTCCCAAAAACCACTGTCAAAACCCGGTTGAGGTTCAAGGTCCGTGAAGTCTGTTCGAGATGAGGTTTGTCCTTCAACCGAGTACGAGTTGGGTTTAAGTTTTCCGGCGTCCGGCGAGTGGATTGTGTTCGAGATCCCGTCGAAGGTCCTTGTGATTTTTCTCTTTGGTGGGTTGTTCGTTAGAGGCTTTGTATTTATTTGAATATTGAAGAAAGTTTGCAGCTATTCAAGGTCCACTATTAGAAATTCGGTAAAAACCGACCAAAAAAATCGACCAACGTTGGTCGGTAATGGCCAAAAACCGACCAAAACGCGACCATTTACGTGTGGACGGTATTTTTGTGGTCGGAAAGGCATACCGACCAAAGTTGGTCGAAAATTACCGACCAACTTTGGTCGGTCAATTAAATTCAAAAAAAAAATGCAAAAAAAATCGACCAAAGTTGGTCGGTATTTTAATTGTGTAATAAAAAGATTCACCATCTGGAAATCGAACCGGGGTCTGTACTGTGGCAGAATACTATTTTACTACTAGATCATGGTACATTTTGTTTTAAGACTGTCTTTTATTTGATTTATACTCTTTAATTCTATTTTCGCACGAAAATAACCGATCAAAGTTGGTCGGTTTTATTAAAAAGTAAAATTACCGACCAAAGTTGGTCGGTTTTTTTAAATGACCGGCAGAATTAACCGACCAAAGTTGGTCGGTTTTTTTAATATTAATTTTTATTTATTTTAATTAAAAAACCGACCAAAGTTGGTCGGTTTCTTGAAACATAAATTTCGCGGGACTCAAAAATAGTTTTTCGCATTTTTGCGTCAAAACAAACCGATTAAAGTTGGTCGGTTTTGTAAAAAAAAATAAAAAAAAATATATTTTGAAAAACCGACCAACTTTGGTCGGTTTTTTTGTCGGTTTTTTGACCGACCAAAATTGGTCGGTCGACCTTGATCGGTTTTTGCCGAATTTCTAGTAGTGGTCCACCTTATTTCATTTTATCTCATCAGCTTGGTGAGTGCTTTTGTTTGTTTTTTTGTGATAATATACATTTACCTTGTGACTTGCTTAATTTATTCATTTTTCTTGATATTAATTGTTTCATTCTTTGATCTATGATAATGAATGTTTGATAATGGTATGTGGATCTAGTGTGTTAGATTAATTTGGCTCTTAATGTGAATTTGTTTGTCTTGATAAGTATAACTGAATTCCAATTTGAGTATGACGATCTTTTCCTATCTAGCTTTACAGTTTACGTTAGAAATTTGATTATCCAATTTATTTCTTAAATGCCTGAACAATTAAGTATGATAAAAAACGAAAAATGGAATTTTAATATGATTTTAGTTTTCCTTTACTTTAAGTAGTTACGCCGTTTAGGAAAATGAAGTTTGTTGTTGTCAAGTTATATCGATGGGCTAGTGGAAAGAATGTGAGCCAAATGAACAATCTCGCATTACAAATGTATCCGTATAAGATAAATCCTTTTGCTCCCACAATTCCAACTTTCATAAATTATGCCTTATAATAATCTCAAAGTAGTTTAGAAAAATAATTTTGAACATCGTAGCTTGCTTTAGGCGCAATTAATAATATTAATTGTCATGGCTATGGGTACAGTTTCCGTGGCATAATCATGGTACATAATTCCGAACTCGAGTGCACGCTTGTGTAACTTGACCTTAACTACAAAGTCATAAGAAAACTATAACGTTATTTACAATGTAATTTTGTCCTTCAATAAATAATCAAGCAATGAAAGCGGACATAGGTAAAACATGAAAACCAATAAAACACGGTTTATCCAAAAATAATTCAAGCCAAATTTAATCAATAAAAGTGACCGTGATAAAACCACGGAACTCGGGAATGCCTAACACCTTCTCCCGGGTTAACAAAATTTCTTACTCGGTCTCCTGTGTTCGCGAACCGTAAAAATAGAGTCAATTTCCTCGATTTGGGATTTAAAATATACCGGTGACTTGGGACACCATAATATTCCAAGTGGCGACTCTGAATAAATAAATAATTTCATTTCGATTAATGTCACTTTAAGTGGAAAAACTCCCTTATCCCCTCGGGTAAAAAGGAGGTGTGACAATAAGAGACTAGAATTAACAAAATGAAACACAGCAAGGCAACAATGCAACACACATGGGTAAACAACAGGGGATCTCTCGATATACCATCTCGTAGTCCCAAAATAAATATACAGGGAGAACTCCCGAGGTACCGCCTCGTAGTCTCAAAAGTAAATATGCAGAGAGAACTCCCGAGGAACCGCCTCGTAGTCTCAAAAGTAAATATACAGGGAGAACTCCCGAGGAACCGCCTTGTAATCTCAAAAGTAAATGTGCAGGGAGATCTCCCGAGAAACTGCCTCGCAGTCTCAAAAGTAAACACACAGCTCAAACCGACAAGTACAACAGTTAATAGCAAGATTTCTATAGTTATACTGATAAAGAACAAGGAAAAGCAGGAATTAACTAGGCATGCTTCATAGAGTTCAAATAAGCAGTTAAAGCACGTAGACATGCGATATTAGACTAAACAGGATAACTACACATATTGGAATAGCTCAATTAAGAATGAAAACAGACTAATACTCATTTAAACGGTATAACTCAAATTAAAGGAAAAACGGGTTGCTACTCAGTAAAATTAAATCGGGTTTTACAACAAATAGCCCGTGTACGTACTCGTCACCTAACGTACACGATGCTCACATATCACAACAGTATCAAATCCTAAGGGAATTTCCCCCACACAAGGTTAGGCAAGCCACTTACCTCGAATCAAGCTCAATCAATCGGTAATAATGCCTTTTCCACGAATATCCAACTTCGAATGGCCCAAATCTAGCCAAAATCAATTACATACCATAAATACAACTATAAGAAATCAAAGTTAAAGCAAGAAATTAAAAAATCTCCCCAAAAAGCCTCCCCGGGCCCACGTCTCGTAATCAGGTAAAAGTCACAAAATATGAACACCCATTTACTCACGAGTTCACTCGTACCAAAACCTATCCAAATCCGATGTCAAAATCCCAATCAAAACCCAGAATCTTGGTTGAAGAACTTCTTTTCATTTTCCCCAAACTTTCACCCCAAATTCGAAATTAAATGATGAAATTAATGATAGATTATTGAGATATAACCAAAATAGAGTGTAGAATCATTACCCAATCGATGTATCTAAAAATCTCTCAAAATCTCGTCCAATTCCGAGCTCCCAAACTCAAGTTTTGATAAAAATGGCCAAACTCTCGTTTTGATCGCGGAAATAGCCTCGCGATCGCAAAGAACAACTTCGCTGCTCCAGGATTTAACCTTACGCGAACGCGTAAAACACCAAGCGAATGCGATGTACTGGATCTCAGACTTACACGACCGCGAACGTCCTCACGCGTTCGCGATGAGCAAAGTGCGTGGCCCAACTTTAGCCTTCTTAACTCTACGCGAACGCGACCTTGGCCACGCATTCGCGAAGCACCACTTCACACCACTACGCGTTCACATCCTTCTGCCCGCGAACATGAAGAACAAAACTTCCTCTGCCCAGCTAAGCCTACGCGATCGAGGCCCCTCTCTTGCGATCGCGTATAAGGAAACCAGATGCACCAGATCACAGAACTTCAGTCATTTCTCTAAGTCCAAAACGCATACGATAATGATCTGAAACAAACCCGAGGACCCTGAGACCTAAACCAAAGATACAAAAAAGTCCTAAAATACCATACGAACTTAGTCGAGCCCTCAAATCACATCAAACAATGATAAAAACACGAATCACCCTCTGATTCAAACTTAATGAACTTGAAACTTCCAATTTCTACAACTAAATCCAAAACCTATTAAATCACGTCCGATTGATTCCAAATTTTGCACACAAGTCATATTCAACATTACAGACCTACTCCAACTTCCGGAATCATATTCTGACCCCGATATAAAAAAATCCACTACCGGTCAAAATCTCCAAAAAATTGACTTTCGCCATTTCAAGCCTAAATGAGCTTCAAACCTCCAAAACACAATCAGGACACGCCCCTAAGTCCAAAATCACCCAACGGAGCTAACGGAACCGACAAAACTCTATTCCAGAGTCGTCTTCACATAGTTCCGGCTACGGTCAAAATCCTAAGGCTTAAGCTTCCATTTAGAGACTAAGTGTCCCAATTCACTCCAAAATCACAACAACAACCTCCCATCAAGTCACATAAGAAGAAAAAGATGCGGGAAAAAAAGTAAATAGGGGATCGGGGCTATAACTCTCAAAACGACCGGCCGGGTCGTTACACCTTCCCCCTCTTAACAATTGTTCGTCCCCGAACGAGTATAGAGACATACCTGAAGTGGTGAAAAGATGAGGATAACGACTGCACATATCTTGCTCGGTCTCCCAAGTCGCCTCCTCGACCGGCTGACCCCTATACTAAACCTTCACGGAAGCAATGTTCTTTGACCTTAGCTTTCTGACCTGCCTGTCTAAAATAACCACTGGATCCTCAACATAAGATAGATCCTTGTCCAACTGGACTGAGCTGAAATCCAACACATGAGTCGGATCACCGTGATACTGCCAGAGCATAGAAACGTGGAATACCGGATGAACTCCTGCTAAACTGGGAGGTAAGACAAGCTCATAAGCAACCTCCCCAACTCACCGCAACACCTCAAACGGACCAATGAACCTTGGGCTTAGCTTGCCCTTCTTCCCGAACCTCATAACGCCTTTCATAGGAGAAACCTAGAGCAAGACCCACTCTCCAACCATGAATGCAATATCGCGAACCTTCCGATCCGCATAACTCTTATATCTGGATTGGGCTGTGCGAATTCGATCCTGAATCAGCTTCACCTTATCTAGGGCATCCTGAACCAAGTTTGTACCCAATAATCTAGCCTCGCCCGGATCGAACAAACTCACTGGAGACTGACACCACCTACCATACAGAGCCTCATACGGTGCCATCTGGATGCTCGACTGATAACTGTTATTGTAGGCAAACTCCGCAAGTGGAAAGAATTGATCCCAAGCACCCCCAAAATCTATCACACAAGCGTGGAGCATATCCTCCAGTATCTGAATAGTATGCTCGAACTGTCCGTCCGTCTGAGGGTGAAATGCTATGCTCAACTCAACCCGAGTACCCAATTTCTGCTGTACAGCCCTCCAGAATCGTGATGTAAACTGCGTACCCCAGTCAGAGATGATAGATACCGGTACGCCATGAAGCCTGACAATCTCGTGGATATAAATTCGAGCCAACTGCTCAGAAGAATAGGTAGTCATCACAGGAAGGAAATGAGCTGACTTGGTCAGCCTATCCATAATCACCCAAACTGTATCAAACCTTCGCTGAGTCCATGGAATCCAAAAATGAAATCCATAGTGATCTGTTCCCATTTCCACTCCTGAATCTCTAACTTCTGAAGTAACCCACCTGGCCGTTGATGCTCATACTTCACCTGCTGGAAATTTAGACACCGAGCTACATTTTCCACTATGTCCTTCTTCATTCTTCTCCACAAGTAATGCTGCCTCAAGTCCTGATACATCTTCGCGACACCCGGATGAATTGAGTACCACGAACTGTGAGCCTCATGGAGAATCAACTCACACAAACCATCCACATTAGGCACACGTAGTCTGCCCTGAATCCTCAATGCACCATCATCCCTAATAGTGACAGCATCACCGGATACGATCATAAAGAGAAGACCGAGAGACCACTGATGTCTCCCAAACTCACCCCACAAATATAGGTAGTGAGGCAGTCGAAGCAATAATAAAACCGAACGCAAGTCGAGGTCGAATCCTCAGGGAGTTAGAATTAGGATTAGGTATATATTTAGTGTAATTGTACATTATGCCTTAGATTACACTTCCACATTCTTGTTTGTTGTTTCTACTTCTATTTTAAACTACTGATTGCAATTATAAAACTAGAAGACAATATTTTTGGTTTTGGTTGTTTTTCAAATGATAAAAGATATAGGGTCGTGACTTCCACCTAGGTGGTTACCTAATGGGTTGAAAACTCTAGGACAAGCCTGATTTGTCGGGGTTGTAATATAGCAATCACACGCAATTGCCCACTCTATACCTCTCGGTAGTTTGAGTGGTTTTGCCCAATTTGACTTTCTCAAGTCCAAATGGGTATTGCACAAAATAAGTGATAACTGCTCAAGTCGGGTCTTACTATCTCTAGATTCAACCCTTTAATTGGGGCTATCAATTTCTTGAGTTCACCCCAATTTCTTATTAGCCAAGTTTTTCTAGGCTTAGTCTCTCTTTCTCAAGTAGAGACTAAGTCAATTAGGCATGAATCAATATTTGCAACCATTAATTCTTGAATTCAAGAAAGAACTAGGCTAAATATCACAAACCCAATCACAAACAAGTCCTAAATCAAACACCCATTAAGTACCCATACTAGGTTTGGGCAACAACCCTAGCTAGAAATTTAGCTACTCGTGAAAAATGAAGAAATACAAGAAGAAATTAAGATATAATGCATAATAATTGATTAGGGAAAGAAAATCTAATGTTTAGAAGCTAATTTAGTACAATATTACTTAAAACAGTAAAGGAAAACGGCTCAGGTGCTCAGCCCAGACAAAACTTGCTCTAAAAATGACGAAAAGTTCTATTTATACTAAGCTGAAAATATCTCACAAAAATGCTCATGCGGAGGTTGTGCGGCTGCATAATTATGTGTAAAGTCCGCACAACGAGACTTGGCTGGACAAGTTCCAGTTTTGCAGCCGCACAATTTTGGATTGCGGCCGCACTCCTTCAACTACTGTGGACCGCACATTTGTGAGTGCGGCCGCACTCTTGCTTCTGCGGCCGCACAATTATAGTGTGATCCGCACTCTTTGATCTTAAGCTCTGGTTGTGTGAGACTTCTGCAGACCGCATAAAAATGAGTACGGCCACGCTCTTGATTATGCGGCCGCACAAAAATGGTGCGGTCCGCATTTCTTCTTGAACTTGAAATCCCATCTCTCTGATCTTTGACTTCTGCGGGTCGCATAATATTGAGTGCAACCGCACTTATCATTTTGCAGCCACATAATTATGGTGCGGTCCACACTACTTCAACTTGGCCAAAACCAGCTCTCTGAATCTCCTCTTCTGCGGCCGCACAATATTTGTGCAGTCCGCATACTCTGAAGAAAAACTGATATGGCTCTTTCTTTGTTTTGCGGCTGCACACAGTATTGTTTGGTCCGCACTGTGTGCCCTTTGCCTTGTTTTGGTCCTTGTCCACTTTTGACTCCTTTATGAATTGGTTTTGACTTCTTTGGCTCATTTCTCAATGTTCCTGTATAAAAGCACATTTCATTAGTTTTCGGGAATATCTTTAAGTATTTTTGAGCTAAAATGCAAGTAAAAGAGAGAAAATAAACGGCCACAATCCCTACTTATCAACTCCCCCAAACTTAAGTTCTTGCTTGTCCTCAAGCAATTAAGGCAATTCCCACCTCCACTAGAAAAAGGGATATTTCAGCTGGCCTAAGGTGAATCAATTACACATCATTTGGGACCAACGATTACCCATAACATATATGAATTGTCAACAATGCAATAATTTGACTCTTTGAGTACCATAGTTCTAATGCGACACTAGAGCATCAAGAGTTGACTCTATTCATCGAGGACGCTCGCTCTTTCACGTAGGTTATTTTGGATCCCAAACTCCTCCTCCTCTACTCTCCATTATCAAATCTCACTTTAGAATGTAACACTCAAATCAGGGATTGCGAAAAGTGCACTTATCTCTCTCAAAAAGAATGTCACAAGTCCGGCTCTAAGTACCATAAGCTTGCCCCTCATGTAAATCACCACTAATGTAAACTCACTCAACCTGAGATCATGTAGGGCTTTTGCGAGATGTAATGAAGGATTTAGGACCAAGGTAGGATTTATTGGAATAGAATGGTTCCATCTTTCCTCAAGCACTCCATTTTCTCTTTTCGGCTCATACTTTTTCGACTCTTTGAGTCATTTTCTTTTTCCTCGGGGGAACTAGAGAGACGTAACGTAACTCTTTTTTGATCATAATATTCATTTTTCTCCTTTTCTATTTACTACATGCCTATCATCATTGTTTTCTTTGAATCCCTTCAACTTTCTACCTTATTCACTTTCTTTTTGGTATTTTTCTATTTGTTCTTTCTTTCTTTTCTTTGCCTTTCCTTTTCTTCATTTCTTTCTTTTCTTTGTACCTTCTATCACTTCCAAACTCCTCGTCTCTCCCCCAAATTTATATTTTTGCCAATTGTTTCTCAAGAATGCTAAGGAAAGATCGGGTGCCAAGAGAAGGTCATTACCAAATGGATAAAGGCTTGTAACGTAGTTATTGAAAGAAAGGGGGATTAGGCTCAAATGGGTTGACTAGGGATATCACATTGGTAGGCTATGGAAGATTTCAAATTTCAAATTGGACCAAGGAGAGTCTACAATCATTTCTCAAGCCAAGCTACACTTAGAATTTCGCCTAGAAAAATATTTGGGGCAAGTTCTAGACTATTAGCACAGGTACCTGGACTTGCAATTCAATACCTCACCTCTCATGTTGCTGGATTGCTAAAGAGAACGGAGTTGAGGGCCCACAATAACCCTAGTTGAGATTGAGAATCATAAATGGCTCGACTGAACCACTCGATGACTGCTTAAGTCAACACAAGAGTCAAAAGGTCACAATTAGAGCTAATTTCTGCCAACAATTTGTTTTTAACCATAAGGTCGTGGGTAAATGTGTTGGTACCAAGTGAAGCATGTTAGAGACTCTTTTATTCATTACTACTATATTTGCCTACACATAAAAGAAAACGGACTTAATCCCTTAAGAAGGTTGTCACGCCATCCATCGTTGGGAAGAACCACCCGGTTCACACAAAATCTACCTTTGGAAAGAACCGTGGCATTAAGAAAACCAAAGGCTTATTGATCACTTAAACGTAAAAAGAAGCTAATAAATCAAAAAGAAACTACTAAAGTAAATAAGAAGTTCTACTACTAAGAAAGACAAATTAAAGAATCTATGAAATAAACTACGAAAAGCAAGATAAATGAATATACAAACCGAAGTAAAATGAATATATACATCAAACGAATGGGGAGAATATATACATACCAAAGAGAAAATAAAGATAAAGGAAAAAATAATAGTATAAGAGTTATTACAGGCCACATGTCAATGTCAATCAATCAAAATAGACCACTCCCCGAATAAAAATAAGCATTATCCTCAATGCTTAACAAAAATAAGAACAAGGAAGGGTAGAGAGTTAAGAGAACTCCCTATGTGGTCTCAGTCTGTATGGGATCCTCAGCACCCTCGGTTTCCTCTAGCTGTATCTCATCATCACCTGGATGAGGGACAACGTGGTTGCTGATCATCTGGATCATCTCCTCAGCGGTGTGGGCAGTCGCAACCAGCTCCTCAGACTGGCCGACTACTATATGTGATGCCTCTGGTACTGCTGGTGCTGAAGGTGCTCCCTCCATGAGTAGGTCTAGTGGTAGATCTCTGGCCGATGCAAGCTTGATAACTATTGTTGTCAACTTATCCACCGACTTCTTTGAAGCTTGAGACTTCCGTATTTTCTTTACCTGCATGCCCAAATCCTCAATGACATCCCCATGTGCCACCAGAGTCTCCATAATGGTCTTTTGGTTGTCCAGAATCTTCTTCAATGTTTCCTCTACTGATGGAGGTACCTGTGGTGTAGCCTGGGCAGAAGACTATGCTGCAACAGTACTGGATATGTCAGACAGTTTTGATATAGCTGCCTGCATCCAGTTGTTGAGTCGACAATGTATGGGAGACTTACAGCGCAGTCAGTGGATAAGTAGATGAAGCTGACACTAATAATGGAGCTGATGGTCTGGAAGAAGAAGATGGTAGCATGTCTGTTGTCCCGGTGGAAGGTCCGGCTGCTGTGGAAGGCTCAGCAGCTGAATCAATAACTACTACCGTTGGCTCCTTAGACTCGACAACGGAGGTAGTTGCCTTACCCTTGAACTTCGGGTTGTCAGAACCCTGTAGGTGGTACCATGAGAAAGGCTTCTTGGCCTTTACTTTAGTATCATACTGCCTCGGCTCCACCTTTTGATCATTGAAGTACTCTGTGAGGAATTTCAGGTAGGGGTAGGATCTCTCATTCTTCTGGACAGCCAAAGTGATGTTGGTTGACATTATAGCACCCACATTGATCAGGTACCCAGCCATAATTGAAGCCACCAGGAATGTCTGCCACCCTTTAGCTTCAAAGTTTAGGGTGGCCCGGACTATTGGAACCCCTGCTGTGAGCCACAGAGGTGTTGACCCTCGAATAGCAAAAATCTCAGCTAGCCACGGGCGAGCTGCATCACCCATTGCCAGCTTTTCCAAGTATTGGGCTACCTGTACTTCTTCAAATCCCATGTAATAGTTCAAAGCACAGGAGTCGAATCGGATTTTCAGATTTCGCACTTTTGTCACCTCGATACCCTTATTAATGTGAGCCACATTGGCATAAAATTCTTTAACCAAGTGTTCATTTGCATCGAGGGTGCTTTGGGAGAACCATTTCCATCCTTTTCTCTCCTGGAACTGTCTGAGGACATTTGAGTTGTGCTTGTCGGAATCCTTCATCAAGAATTGTCGCTCAAGAATGAGCGATCTCTGGGGCCACCACTCTTTGAATCTATTGAAGGCAGTCAAGCTGACAAATCTGTCTTCCCACATATCCCTTTTCTTTGTCCTCTCAAGTCCACCCATTTGAGTGTCTCCCCTTCTACCGTCATTCGGTACGTCATCATCATCATCAACATTGATTGGTGTAGCCGGGGGATGTGAGGAAGAGGGCTCAGAATCATGGCTACCCTCTTCCGAACCTTTATATGAACTAGCAGCGGAAGATGATTCATCAACTAAGTGGAATCTACCCGGGACTTGTTGAGGTTGGGTGTTAGGTGGGGATTGGTTAGAGTTTCCCTCAGAAACTTCCCTAGAAGAGAGATACTCACTGGTGTCTGATCATTCAGGGACTCTGTTGGCCGTAGCCTTCTTGCTTAACACTCTCTGGATGGCTAGTGTTAGGTTACTCTTGCTTCGTCCTCTACCTCGAGAGGGTTCTGCCCTCCCTTTTGATGTATCTTCTCCACCTCGTGATCTAACCATCGTCTGCAATTCATAACAATAAGAATCAGTTAGAGTTTAGGTACATAGGACACAGATATATGCATGATAGTTACAGGTCAGTTATGAATAAAAAAAAAGGAGAGGCAGTGCGGACCGCACAAAAGTAAGTGCGGACCGCTCAAAAGTGAGTGCGGCCATAGACTGCCAAGTGCGGACCGCACAAAAGTGAGTACGGCCGCACAATCAAAAATGTGGACTACACAATTTTGAGTGCGGCCGCACAACCCCAGATTCAGACTACTGGGTCTCTGATCATTTAACAGTGCGGACCGCAAAATTTTGACTGCGGACCGCATATTTTTGAGTGCGGTCTGCATTATTCAAGCATACAGATGCCCTAACTTAGAGACTTCAGACTGCACGAAAGTGTGTGCGGCCGCACAATTTGGATAAACACGGCACTGCTTGATGATTTATAAATGTTTTGCAAGAATTAGACATGGCCCTAATAATCAAGCATGATTAGCTATTTACCCAGGCCCCAAATAACAATTATGAAGCTATCCACATGATTTTGAGCAAAGATGACTAACTAAGAGAAGATAAAAAATCTAAAGATGAAATGAACATACCAGTGATGGAGGATGCATGTGAGAATCTAAGAGATGAAATGCTTGGAGTTTGAGAATTAGTGAGGGATGCACTGTGTATGCATAGGGCTTGAAGGTTCAGAGAATGTAAAGTGTAAAAAGTTGAGAAAAGCCCTATTTATACTTTGACTCGTCGGGCTCAGAACTTACCTGAGTGCGGTTGTACAATTTTGAGAGCGGTCCACACTCATTACTGTTCCTTCGAAGATGTTCTGCGGACCACACAAAAGTGAGTGCGGCCACAAAATTTATGTGGACCACACAGTTTTTTGTGCGGCCGCACTTTGTTAAGGATTTTTGATAGGCCAAACTTCAGAGAGCATGCAATTTTGATCTTCCAGTTGTGCGACCGCACACAGAATTATGCGGCCGCAGAGTGGTTGTGCGGTCCGCACTTTTTATGACACTTAGCCAATTTTTCTTGTACAATCCCTGCAATGCACACCCATTCATGCATACACTTCAAAACCAGTTAGCACAAAACAACACCTATCTAACAAAGAAGAAAACAAAAGAAAAAGACACATGGGTTGCCTCCCAAGAAGCGCCTGATTTAACGTTACGGCACGACGCAGATTACCAATCATTTGAAATGAAGAACCGCCACAATGTGGCCATCATCAACCTCGCCAAGATAATGTTTAAACCGGTTCCCATTGACTCTAAACACCTCATTATTCTTATTTTTCAAATCTAGAGCACCAAACTGGGTTACATTCACCACTTCAAAGGGGCCACTCCATTTTGACTTCAACTTGCCCGGAAACATCCGTAACCGGGAATTGAATGATAGCACAAGATCACCCTCTTTAAATTCCTTGTTGTGGATGTATTTGTCATAAAGTTACTTAATATTCTCCTTGTAAAGTGTCACGACCCAAACCGATGGGCCGCGAAGGGCACCCGGTACCTTACTCAACCGAGTACTAACATAACATATCTTTTCATATCATACTATCATAGATAACTGAGCCGGAGAGGCTGCCGTGAGATAAGTAGAATACAACATGAAATACCAACTTATACTTAAGACATACGGTCCTATAAGGCCAAAATAACCACTCGTATACTGAACATAGGCCGACAAGGCCATACAATCTTTTAAGTACATGACATCTGTCTACAAGCCTCTAAGAATACATATTTGTCATAAAGGTCGGGACAGAGCCCCGCCATACAAAATAATTCATGTCTAAATCATACTGACCAAACAAGCAAATCTGGAGCAAATGGAGCGCACCAACATCTTCCGTTGAGTTGATAGCCTACTTGGAGGACTCTCAACCTGTTTATCGGGACCTGCAGGCATGAAACGTAGCATCCCCGGGCAAAAGGGACGTCAATACAAATAATGTACCGAGTACATAAGGAATAAAAATCAGTAAATAATAGATATGAGAGAAACATGGAGTAAAGACTCAACATGTAAATCTAAATAACTATGTGAATCATTAATATTTACAACGTCATACATATGCGTATAAATGTCATACCATGCTTAGGTATATGCGTTCATAACATCATCAAGCCTCTGAGGGCATCCCATCATATCATCTCGGCCACTATGGGCAAATCATCAATGTATACTAGCTGATCAGGTGGTGGTACGTATATAACGTCGTAACCTTTTCCCACACACACACACACACACACACACACACACACACATATATATATATATATATATATATATATATATATATATATATATATATATATATATATATATATATATATATATATATATATATATATATATATATATATATATATATATATATGTGTGTGTGTGTGTGTGTGTGTGTGTGTGTGTGTGTATATATATATATATATATATATATATATATATATATATATATATATATATATATATATATATATATATATATATATATATATATATATATATATATATATATATATATATATATATATATATATATATATATATATATATATATATATATATATATATATATATATATATATATATATATATATATGGGTAAATGTACATGTATAAATGAATGTAATGCATAAGAAATACGTTAATAAGATCTTTCGGAATGTCATAAGACCATTATGCCTTTGATTAATATCATAAAGTAAACATTATCCACTTACGTATTTTATGAGACACATGAATAGATGATAGAATAATAAGACATATGGGGAATCAAGAACATAGGAACCTCTAATATTTCTATGAATAGAGTCTTTTATGGAAATTGTGCATTTGCTTGTTTCGTTTGTATCGTATGGATCATGCCAAAAAGAAAGAAAGGATCGCCTTAACATACCTGGAGTAGGGAAAGATTCGTATGATATTCTTGAGAAGGATTACACCGTACTCCCTGAGAATCAAAAAATCCCGTTACTATTATAATGTGGAGTCTCGTATGAATTTCCAAATCCCCCCACCTTCGTTCTTGGCTTTACCTTTCTGTATAACTCCCTTACCAAATGGATTTTGGTATTACATCAAGATAAGTGTAGGGATGAGTATCGTTCTTGGCTTTTCATTCTGTCACGTCTTCAACATTTCTCCAAGCTATATTATTAACAAAGAATCCAACCAAAGGTAAATAAGGACTTATTATACACATTGGTGTTATGTCCAAAACAAAGGTGTATCAAAGACTTTCACATGTAAAGTAGGCACCATATGTGTTATGACTCATCATACATAAGGGTGCCACTTTGGCTTATCTTTAATGCCATGTGGAAGCCCCAAAGGATATCTTTAACCACTTAATTATCAATTATTCACATACTTCCCTAATTAATTAGGTAATATCCCATTACTCAATAATTAAGAATTATCTCAACTTACTTAAAATACTACTCACTTTTAATACACTTTATACACCTTAATATTATGGCCATGTGATACCTTGTATGGTACTAGTCCATAAATACCGGGTATTTTAGCTCGGGTCGTATTTTATCCAAAAATGTTTAACTTCGATGAAAATTTATTTTCTTCGATTTGCTTACCCTCTCACCTTCACGAATTTACTCATCACTTGTTTGAAATAGCATAATGCCTATAATCTCAAAATAATCTCATTCCCGAGCTTACGTCGATTAACTTATGATGAAACTTTAATGTACAAAATTGCGGGATGTAACATCATTCCCTCCTTTGGAACATTCGTCCTCGAATGTTGACTGATGCACTTATGATTATCATAACCTATAGTTCTTCCAAATACTTTAGTACTCTTCTTGTCATCTAGGCAACTGTTCTTGTGAATAAATCCAAAGGCTAGGGCATTCCCCCATTTAGGCCTCATTTTGCACCACGACTTGTGGTCGGAATCCTTCCAATCTCGTAACTGTTGCTAACTTCTATCATGCAGCCTGTACGACTTTTTCTCTGTAAGTGCACCTAGCGACTCTTCTTTCCTTTTTCCTCCAACTTTTAGCCCATCTTTAGGCCTCACTTTATAAACATATACAGAGCCTAACAAGATGTCCCTCTGGGCATCTATAGGTATATTGAAGTTCTTCGCTTGGTACTTTTTCGAAATTACGAATATTGTTATACCTTATTTCATAGATCTGCTTATCCATTCGTATGACTTTACTGCATCTAGGTAGGTCATACTATACCATAACTCTTACTTCGATTTATCGTTACTGAGGTTTGCTATTGAACTCCAGGTTACTTTCGTTACTTATCCCATATGTATAAATCTAAGTCCTTTAATGATTCCTCGTTACTTGTTCATCTTAAGAACGACGGCCCAACCTCACCTCATACTTTGGAACTTTATCCATCTATTGTCGATTCACCTTAACATTGATCCATAGTCTACCACTGATAACTTGACCTCTTATGTAACACTGCCGCTAGGGCTCACGTTGCATCGTGGAACATTTGAAGTGATTTTCCTGATCCACCTGGGGGCGATACGATACTATACTTCCATAATCGTATTTCATAGCATTCCAATGTGATTCTCCTTACGTGGGTATTTTAATCCTTTACGATCCATCAAATCATTACTCAATCAAAGGCCCAATCGTCATCCTTTATCTATCACAATTACACCCTCATTGTACTATCTGGGCGGCATTCCATCTCTTCTAAATGCCATTAGTCTTAGACTTCTTTGAGTTCATTCAGGCTATACCGAGCTTTCTATAACTTAGAGAAATCATCAACACTTTTGTTTTCATGGGGTTAATCCCGAGGACTTATCTATTCTCGTCACCTTCTCACTCGCCCTTTCTTATCCCTATTCTTATCATAAAACCTTGTCGTTTTACTATATTTTAGCTTGCGACCTATACGTATCTATTTATACTACTCGTAACCTTCCTTCAACTTGCTTGCACCATAGATTTTCTTATGTCTTCCCGGAACATCAAGCGAGACATCACATCGTCTCTAACTCTTCTTTACTCTGTTAATTAGACCTCTCGATACTTAGAAACCATAGGTTGGGAGATATGCCACTGATGACGCCGCTACCATTTCTGGATACTGAATCCCAGCGCTTCTAACCTTCTATCTGTAGTATGGATTATTCGCAACTTTCTGCATTTGAGTATCTCGTATGTTGTTCACCTTTACCTTACTTACCTTAAAATCTCGCATCACGTCTTCTATCTCTTTCATAACCTCGCTTTAACACATGTATAATTTACATCCACAACTTGAAGCTCTATTATAATACTTGCACCTCTGGTGCATACACAATCCGGCGAGAGCTTCATGCTGACTTCTTATGAAGCTAGTACTCTTCTGACTGGCTTTATCGTAGAGCCGTTATAAAATATGGCTATTGTACTATCTCTCTTGTACCTCTGATATTAAGAGTGATTTTGCAATGTCCTCAATCACAATTTCTATAATTTTCTGGGTCTAATAATCAAACTCCTAATTTACTTTGTTGATGTAACTCTTTAGTTTCCTCTTCCTTTTGA
The DNA here is from genome assembly GCF_000715075.1 of Nicotiana tabacum. Lineage (NCBI taxonomy): Eukaryota > Viridiplantae > Streptophyta > Magnoliopsida > Solanales > Solanaceae > Nicotiana > Nicotiana tabacum. Next base: position 92,911,063 of record NC_134096.1, on the reverse strand, counting down.
TCAACTTTTATGTAGGCGTAAGCTATTGTAACGACCCGACTTGTCGTTTTAAGCATTTACACCCCATTCAGTAACTTAAGGTTTCGAGAAGCCTCGCAATATGTATTATGACCCGCGTGTATGGTCGAGTTTGAATTACGGATGATTCGGAGTGATTTGGGACACTTAGTCCCGAAGACGGAAGCTTAAGTTTTAGGATTTTGACCATAGTCGAAAATGTATGAAAATGACTCCGGAATAGAGTTCCGACGGTTCCATTAGCTCCGTTGGGTGATTTTGGGCTTAGGAACGTGTCCGGAATATTATTTGGAAGTCCGTAGAGGAATTAGGCTTGAAATACCGAAAGTTTAATTTGAAAAGTTTGACCGGGGGATTTACTTTTTGATATCGGGGTCGGAATTCAATTTCGTAAATTGGAATAGGTCCGTTATATCATTTATGACTCATGCGCAAAATTTGAGGTCAATCGGACTTGATTCGATAGGTTTCGGCATCGAATGTAGAAGTTGGAAATTTTATAAGACTAAAGTTTCAAGTGAGTTCGCACAAGACCCAACTTTGAACGAGAATATCTACATATATATATATATATATATGGAGTTATGTGATGATCTACCTATAAAATGAAAGATATTGGAGCGTGTTTCTAACTCTTCAAACCGTTCGTCATTTGGACATTCTTACAAGAAGTTATAACCGTTCGTCATTCGGACATTCCTACAAGAAGTTATGATCAAATAATCAAAGGCTGTCCAGAGCTCGCAAGACCAGGCTTTAGCCTGGCGAGGCCAGGTGTAAGACTAGGCTTTAGCCTGGCGAGGCCAAGTATAATACCAGGCTTTAGCCTGACGAGGCCAGGTCTGTCGCTTGGTCTAAAATTTTTAGAGTATCCATTCTTCTATTGTTATAACCCGACCCAACTTCGATAAATAAGCCTTGAAGCTCATTTTGGAGCAAAAATCTGTTATTTTTAGAGAGAAGGGAGAGTGTTCTAGAGAGAGGAAGAAGCTCAAGTACTTTGTTCATCAAGATCTTGTTCAAGCTTTGAAATCCAACAAGGAAATATCATAAGATCTTCACCCAAAAGGTAAGGTTCTAACCCCTAGTCTTCAATTTCGAGTTTGGGTAAAGATGGGTGATTAAGAGTATAATTCTTGGGTGTAATAGTATCATTTATACATATCAATAAGGTTTATGGAAAGATTGTTGAGTTCAAATGGGTATAGATTGGGTTGAAAATGGTAGAAATCTTCAAAGACTTTAATTTAAGATTTGGAAGTCAAGTTGTTATTGGAATTCGATAAAATTGGTATGGTTGAACTCGTATCGGAATGGGTGTCCGGATTTCATGAAAATCATGTCAGGTTCCGAGGGGCGGATCCCGCGTTGATTTTTGTTACCTTTTTGGAATAAATTTTTAAGTCGACGTATTATTATCTGAAATTGTTTCCGATAAATTTTAATGAAGTTATACAATTAATTTGGATAGATTTGAGCTGTCCGGAGGTCAATTCAAGCAAGAAGGCTATTTTGGAATATCGGCCTAACTTCAAAAGGTAAGTGTCTTGCTTAATCTCGAGTGAGGGAATTACCCCTTAGGTATCAAGTCTTATGTGTCAAATTGCGTAATTGAAAACCATGTACGCGAGGTGACGAGTACGTACTTGGTTTATATGTGCAAATTTCATGGATTAAAAATCCTTAGACGCCCTTATGTATTAAATTGGAAATTATTGGCAATTATTAAATCCTCTATTTGTCATGCCTAGATCCTTGTTTATTGGAATTATTTTTACATGATGATTTGGTGTGATTGCCACCTTGATTTTTATGTGAAATATTATTTTGTTGAGTTGTTCACTTCCGGATATTTTGTTAAGATTTTTGTGCACATTATGGTTGAGCAATGGGCTCCTTATTGTAGAAAATAATGTATTGTTGATTTATGTGGCAAGTTGTAATATTTGGACACTTGATGTGCAATTTGTGATATGTTGTAAGATTTGGGCACTTGATGTGCAATTTGTGATATGTTGTAAGATTTGGGCACCTGATGTGCAATTTGTGATAAGTTATAATATTTGAGCACCTGATGTGCAATTTGTGATATGTTGAAAGATTTGAGCACCTGATGTGCAATCTGTGATATGTTGTAAGATTTGAGCACTTGATGTGCAATTTGTGAAATGCTGTGATATTTGGGCACTTGAGGTGCGACTTGTGAAATATTGTGATATTGATATGCATGCGGTGAGATAAGGGTGGCTTGAAACGCGTGGCTAGTAGGGGAACTACTAGAAGCCATGCGGTGATATAAGGTCAGGGTGTTGAAAATGCATGCGGTGAGATAAGGGTGGCTTGAAACGCGTGGCTAGTAGGAGGAACGACTAGAAGTCATGCGGTGTGATAAGGGTGGCTAAAACGCGGGATGCTATTTCGGAAAAATAATTTCTTTAAAATTTAATGTGAAGGCTCCCGCGGTGATATAAGTAGATGAGATATTGTGAATTTATTTATGATTTGGGACTACGAGGCGGTACCTCGGGAGTGCCCTGTTGATATTTCTTTATTCATGTTCTTGCCTTGGGTGATTTTATTTCATTGAATATATGTAAATTCTTGTCTTCTTCCGTGATGTACTAGTTGACTTTATTATTATGTGTTTTGTGCTCCTAGTTGTATTGTGTTGATTTTGGCTTTTAGCACGAGACTCTGAAAAAATATATTTCTGGTTTTTCTTACTGATTTTCGATGATTGAGTTGATTTAAATAAGTGAAATTATTATTATATTTTAGATTAAATAGTTTTACAACCCAACCAGTAACTTATATGATGCTTTGATATAAGTGCAAAGTTATTTTCTTCACCCAAATGATTTATAAAAATAAATTCAATTCTTTGTTGATTTCTTAATTGATTTAAAAACTTTTAAACTCACTTTAGTAGAAATAAATTGATTATGTGGATCTTATATACATTGAGGATATTGGCATGTGAATTGTGGTTGAGAAATGAAATGTGGGCACGGGGTTCTGTGATTTAATGATAATGATATTTGGCACGTGAGTTGTCCGTGTAGTTGAGATATGAAATGAGGGCATGATGTTCCGGGAAAATATGATGATTTAATTATGGGCACGAGGTGCCGTGAAAAATATAAAAATGGGCTGAGACCCGTATTTACGAAAAATATAAAAATGGTCTGAGACTCGTATTTTGATGATTTTGAAATGAGGTGTCACATGGTGACTTTTTAATTGAAAGAATCATATTCAAAATATTTATTTGGAAGGATTTTTACTTAGAAAGCATTATATAAAAGAATTTATATTTTGAAAGATATTTATTTGAGGAAATTGTATTTGAAAAGATTTATTGAAAGAATTATATTTGAAAAAAATAATTATTTGAGAAAATTATATTTGAAAGAGAGTTATCTGGAAGAACTATGTGAATGACATTTATTTGAAGGGCTTGAGTTAATTCGGTGTAATTGTGTTTATTAATTGTTGAGCGATATTAAATGGTGATCTTATTGTCTTACTGTGCATATCATTGGTTGTTTTATGTTGCCTTGTTGTTATATCACTGGTTGAGTTATTGTTATCATTGCTAGTTGTTTTCCAGTACTATTGTATACTGCTATATTGAACAGGGTATTAGACTAGTGAGTATCTTGAATGTACCTCGTCTCTACTCCATTGAGGTTAGTCCTGATACTTACTGGGCACCGCTGTGGTATGCTCACTCTACACTTCTGCACATTTTTGTGCAGATAACGGACTTGAGTAGAGTTAAAGCGGGATCGTAAGGATTCAAGGTAGAGCTGCTTGGTCGTCGTAGTTCCTTGGAGTCCTTTCATTTCATTGTACTGTTAACTTGTAATCAAGCAGTATTGTATATTCGATCCTCGTGATCATTCTATGTATTCAGTTAGAGTTCATGACTCAGTACTACCAGTCTTGGGAGGTTGTATATTGTAATTATTTCCGCTGTTAGTTTTGGTTACTTATTTAATTCAAAAAAAATGGCTTCAAAAATGCAATGGAAATCGACTTACCTAGTCTTAGAGACTAGGTGCCATCACGACGCCTGTGGTGGGATTTTGAGTCGTGACAGCTATCTTTCGATATGCGGCTCATGGTATGAGTTATTACTTTAGCCTTTCATAGACACTATGGAATATCTGTGATACCATAATTTAATAATTCAATCCCTTGTCTATGATCTGGACTCAATTCTTTCTTTTAACTTATACCAGAGTCTTCTACAGCTGTATGATTGTCAACATACATGTTGCATGGATGATACTCTGAAATCTTGAGTGCGTTCATAACGTAACTAACTCTGGATCATTGATCGAATAATTCCTTTCGTTTCATCTCACCTTTCTTTAAACGTAAGCAATTACTTTTCCTGGTCTTTCTGCCCCCTTGTTGCGTGCATACTTAGCTTATCTTAGTTCCCATGCATGTCGGATTTTTGTGCAATTCATATGGTCTCGAATATTACATTTGGTTTCATTTCCCTCTCATTAGCCACGCTAGGTGCCACTTCCTTATGGAGTGCATACAATGTTGTTGTGAGACTGTTGTTACAAGACCATTTCCTCTTTTGGTCACCGTGCTTAGGTTGAAGCCTTCTTCTTTATTTCCTCAGCTAGTCTTTCATTGTAGTACTTAGGGAGGATCCTCTGATTCTTGTAAAGCTGTGAGCTTATCACACCGTATACCCAATGGAATTTTTTAATGTCCTTCCTCGCCTATAATTACCCATAGTTACTTACCTCCATGCCCTTGTGCTTGTAGGGTTGCTTCTGAACTGATATTTTTACTGTCTTCCCAGTGGGACTCTCTTTTATTTTTGTAACACTCATACGGTACCTTTACTATCCCAACTCCTATTTAAATTTATCTCAAGGGTCACGATATCATTATCTGGGAGACTGAATTCCCCATGTTAGGGTTTACTATGTTTATCTTGCACGATCTATTGGTTTGTCTGTATCCTCTTGTCTATCCATAACTAGGCTTTTCCTGAATCAACTACTAAGTACTCGTTGGCCCATTCTCATATCATTATTCCACGTAATCTTTCTTGGGTTATTTCCTTTGTCTTAACTTACGTCTCGCACTGGATCCTTATCTATCAATAACATATCGGGCAGGAACCCTTACTTCCTTTTCTTGACGTTGTGTTTGCCTAATGTTCTGGAATCGTAGCATATCTGTAAGATTTGAATAAGTGCAATCTCATTCCTTTCTCATTTTTATCGCATTCTTCCTTTACCATTCCATAGTTACTAGAACCACTTAATTATGACTTAACGCCACATCACTCTATATTTCCCCCTTTAGGGGAGTACTAAGATTTAGCGCTACGACGATCTACCTATAGATGTTTTACCTCTTCATCTTTAGCATCCTTGCCTATCATCGATGACCCTTACCCTCCTTGCGGTAATTCTTATATACCAAGGATAACAAAATTCCTTAATCGCGAGGGTGACACTTAGTGTAACTGGTACATACAGTCCCTTAAGCTTAACTTTGCTCACATCGCTTGCTTTAGGGAAGCGTCTTCCTAAATGACCTTTAAAGGGTATTCTTCTGTTGTCCATTCTATTATCGCCAGAACGCAATCTGAAATTCTCATGATGTCGACCATTATCAAATCATTCAGTTCCTAATTCATGTTTAGTTTGTCTTGCTCACCAGCCCATACTGATTGCTATTACTCAGGGGTCTAACTTTTCCTTATGGTAATCACGTTAGAGTCGCAAACTTATTTCTCAAAATGAGGATATGACTTTATGGCCTATACTCTTTTGGTGTCTCAAGGCCTGTCACCTCTCGCCTTTTCCTTTACTTGACTATAGAATCTGTAATACTGTCATCTTTTGATCTACCGTTGTCATCCATGTATCATATCTTACTCATAATGCTTCATTAACCTTTTTCTTATTTCCCGCTAACATTTCTGTCTATCACTTTATTTTGAAAATTTCAACATGACATTCTTTTGCTTTTAGCTCCCCTTGCTCCATCTACTAGCTTTTCGAGTTGCCTAACATTCTTTCTTTACTAGGGACGGGAGCCACACTAAGGTAATATTTATCCCTTTCAAGGCTTTCAGTTCTTTGTAGTACTCATATCTAGCTGTACTATTTTAGAGTGCACCATCTGGGTGTATTACAAGGAGATCTATTACCATATTTGCAATATCCTTCGGAAATGTCAACTAACACAAACAATCCATTCACCATTTTGGGTTACTCTAACCCCAGCCGGATCCTGATATTCCATCCTTCTCTTAAACCACATTTGTTAGCTCCAATAGGGCATGACTTAGATCGGTGTGGCCAATTGTACATACCTCTATTACTGTTGAAGGTAACTCATAATGCTTAAATCTCTCTTCCTGAATGGTAAATAATGATATTCTTCACTAACTTGGTACCTCATACCCTCCTTCATCTTGCTTCTTTTACTGGTTGATGCGTGTATCTACCTTCTGAATCTCTCGTTTCTTTTTACCATATGGGTGGATAGATATTCATGCTTTATGGCTCCTTTTTCAGGAGCTTACACATCTTAGTACATACATGATCTGCTGAATATCTCATATTTATCCATTATAAGCATGATGCAAAAATCAAGCTCCTCTGACTCAATTCTTCCAAATCTATATCTCTTACCAACCGTCTTTCTGGATGTAGGCATTGTCGTATTATGAATAAGATAGAGTTTAGGTAATTGATTTCTTACAACTAAGCTCTACCACACGATCTAGAGTAAGAAGAAAGAGTGACAGTCGTAATGCCCTGTAGCCTCATGCTTATAAGTGTGGTGCACAACACACCCGTAAACAAGACTCTACTAGACACGACTTGTAGACTCCCTATGACAGAACTGCTTTGATACCACTTTTGTCACGACCCAAACCGATGGACCGCGAAGGGCACCCGGTACCTTACTCAACCGAGTACTAACATAACGTATCTTTTCGTATCATACTATCATAGATAACTGAGCTGGAGAGGCTTCCGTGAGATAAGTAGAATACAACATGAAATACCAACTTATACTTAAGACATACGGGCCTATAAGGCCAAAATAACCACTCGTATACTGAACATAGGCCGACAAGTCCATACAATCTTTTACGTACATGATATCTATCTACAAGCCTCTAAGAATACACAATTGTCATAAAGGTCGGGACAAAGCCCCGCCATACCAAACAATACACGTCTAAATCATACTGACCAAACAAGGAAATCCGGAGCAAATGGAGTGCACCAACATCTTTCGCTGAGCTGATAGCCTACTTGGAGGACTCTCAACCTGTTTATCGGGACCTGCGGGCATGAAACGCAGCGTCCTCGGGCAAAAGAGACATCAGTACAAATAATTTACCGAGTATGTAAGGAATAAAAATCAGCAATTAATAGACATGAGAGAAACATGGAGTAAAAGACTCAACATGTAAATCTGAATAACTCTTGAGTCATTAATATTTACAATGTCAACCTGTCTATCGGGATCTGCGGGCATGAAACGCAGCGTCCTCAGGCAAAAGGGACATCAGTACAACTAATGTACCGAGCATGTAAGGAATAAAAATTAGTAAATAATAGACATGAGAGAAAAATGGAGTAAAAGACTCAACATGTAAATCTGAATAACTCTGTGAATCATTAATATTTTCAACGTCATACATATGCGTATAAATGTCATACCATGCTTAGGTATATGCGTTCATAACATCATCAAGCCTCTGAGGGCATCCCATCATATCATCTCGGGCACTGTGGGCAAATCATCAACGTATACCATCTGATCAGGTGGTGTGCGTATATAACGATGTAGCCTTTTCCCATATCCTATATACGTATATATACATATATACGCGTATATAACGCCATCTGGTCATGTGTCAATATACATGTATAAATGAATGCAATGCATAAGAAATACATTAATAAGATCTTTCGGAATGTTATAAGACCATTATGCCTTTGATTAATATCATAAAGTAAACATTATCCACTTACGTATTTTCTGAGACCCATGAACAGACGATAGAATAATAAGACATATGGGGAATAAATAACATAGGAACCTCTAATATTTCTATGAATATAGTCATTTATGGAAATTGTGCATTTGCTTGTTTCGTTTGTATCGTATGGATCATGCCAAAAAGAAAAAAAGGATAGCCTTAACATACCTGGAGTAGGAAAAGATTCGTATGATATTCTTGAGAAGGATTACACCATACTCTCTTAGAATCGAAAAATTATGTTGCTATTATAATGTGGAGTCTCGTATGAGTTTCCAAATCCCCCCACCTTCGTTCTTGGCTTTACCTTTCTGTATAAATCCCTTACCAAATGGATTTTGTTATTACATCAAGATAAGTGTAGGGATGAGTACCGTTCTTGGCTTTGCATTCTGTCACGTCTTCAACATTTCTCCAAGCTATATTATTAACAAAGAAACCAACCAAAGGTAAATAAGGACTTATTATACACATTGTTGTTATGTCCAAAACAAAGGTGTATCAAAGACTTTCACGTGTAAAGTAGGCACCATATGTGTTATGACTCATCATACATATTGGTGCCACTTTGGCTTAATTTTAATGCAATGTGGCAGCCCCAAAGGAGATCTTCAACCACTTAATTATCAATTATTCACATAATTCCCTAATTAATTAGGTAATATCCCATTACCCAATAATTAAGAATTATCTCGACTTACTTAAAATACTACTTACTTTTAATACACTTTATACACCTTACTATCATGGCCATGTTGTACCTTGTATGGTACTAGTCCATAAATATCGGGTATTTTAGCTCGGGTCGTATTTTATCCAAAAATGTCTAACTTCGACGAAAATTCATTTTCTTCGATTTGCTTACCTTCTCACCTTCACGAATTTACTCATCACTTGTTTGAAATAGCATAATGCCTATAATCTCAAAATAATCTCATTCCCGAGCTTACGTCGATTAACTTACGATGAAACTTTAACGTACGAAATTGTGGGATGTAACATAAAGGGACGAGCTTGTGTAGGCATGATACCGGAATTCATCAAGCTCATTCAATTGTGACACCCTTAGATTTTCCGCGACATCCCATTCAAGGTTCAACTTCTTCAAAGCCCACATGGCCTTATGGTCAAGTTCTACCGGAAGATGGCATGCCTTCCCGAACACCAACCGGTATGGAGACATCCCGATCGGTGTTTTGTAGGCCGTTCTATAAGTCCAAAGAGCATCATCAAGTTTTCTTGACCAATCCGTCTGGTTGGCATTGACTGTCTTTGATAAAATACTCTTTATCTCCCGGTTGGAGACTTCAACTTGTCCGCTTGCTTGAGGATGGTAGGGGGTTGATACTTTGTGAGTGACACCATACTTTGTGAGTAAGGTATCAAAAGCCTTGTTGTACAAATGCTTTTTCAAGAATGCCACCACACTCCTTTCTTTATTGTTGGGCAAAGAAATGGCCTCAACCTATTTAGATACATTATCCACCGCAACTAGAATATAGGTGTTTCCACAAGAGCTAACAAACGGACCCATAAAATCAATACCCCACACATCAAAAATATCTATCTCCAAAATGGTGGTGAGAGGCATTTCATTCTTCTTTGAGATCCCACCGGCCCTTTGGCATTCATCATACCGCTTGACAAGCTCACTAGCATCCTTGTAGAGAGTAGGCCAATAGAATCCACAACTCAAAACTTTTTCCTTCGTTCTTGCTCCACCATGGTGACCATCATACGGTGAAGAGTGGCAAGCCTCAAGAATACCCATTTATTCTTCCTCCGGCACACATCATCGGATCACACCATCGGTACATATCCGAAAAAGATACGGCTCATCCCAATAATAGTCAAGGCAATCCCATTTAAGCTTCTTCCTTTGGTTTGAAGAGAACTCATTTGGTACAATGCCACTCACAAGATAATTGGCCAAGTCGGAGAACAATGGCATCCCGATCATAGAAATGGCTAGGAGTTGCTCGTCGAGAAATGAATCATTTATCTCAAGGCCGTCATGTGGCCTCCCCTTCTCTTCCAATCGGGAGAAGTGGTCCGCCACTTGATTTTCACTACCATTGCGGTCTTGAATCTCTAGATCAAACTCTTACAATAGAAGCACCCACCGCATCAACCTTGCCTTAGAATCCTTCTTGCTCATCAAATACCTAAGCGCCGCATGGTTGGTGTGAACAATCTCCTTTGGACCCATCAAGTACGGGGGGAACTTCTCCATAGCAAAGACAATAACAAGGAGCTCTTTTTCGGTCACTGTGTAGTTGACTAGGGCATCATTCATGGTCTTGCTTGCATAGTAGACCGGATGGAAGATTTTGTTGATACTTTGCCCCAATACCGCTCCAACCGCCACATCACTTGCATCGCACATGAGCTCAAAAGGCAAGCTCCAATCCGGTGCTGTAATAATAGGAGTAGTATTCAACTTGAACTTAAGTAACTCGAATGCCTTCATGCAATCTTCATTGAAATGGAACTTCGTATCCTTCTCCAAAGGTTTACACAAAGGGTTCACCACCTTAGAAAAATCCTTGATGAATCGTTGATAGAACCCCGCATGACCCAAAAAACTCCTCACTCCCTTCACGGATGTAGGGGGAGGGAGTTTGGAAATCACTTCAACTTTGGCCTTATCAACCTCAATACCATACTTTGAAATCTTATGACCGAGGACAATGACTTCCTCGACCATGAAGTGACATTTCTCCCAATTCAAAACCAAGTTAGTTTCCTCACATCTTGCCAATACCTTGTCCAAGTTGTTCAAGCAATCATCAAAATAATTCCCAACGACAGAGAAATCGTCCATGAAGACCTCAATAATATCTTCCACCATATCGGTGAAAATAACCATCATACACCGTTGAAAAGTCGCTGGTGCATTACATAACCCAAATGGCATCCTTGAGAATGCAAAGGTACCATATGGACAAGTGAAAGTGGTCTTTTCTTAGTCCTCATGAGCAATAAGAATCTCATTTTAGCCGGAGCATCCATCCAGGAAGCAATAAAAAGCACGTCCGGCCAACCTATCCAACATTTGATCAAGAAATGAAAGCGGAAAATGATCTTTCCGAATGACTTTGTTGAGCTTCCTATAGTCCATGCACACTCTCCACCCGGTGACAGTTCTTATGGGGATCGATTCATTCTTATCATTAGTTAGCATAGTCATGCCCCCTTTCTTTGGGACACATTGCACCGGAGAAGTCCATGAGCTATCGGAAATGGGGTAAACAACCCCGACATCCAACCACTTTATGATCTCCTTCTTCACTACCTCTTGCATTGTTTCATTCAATATTCTTTGATGCTCCACGTCATACTCCTCCAAAATAATCTTGTGCATGCAAAAGGCAGGGCTTATACCCCGAATATCCGCCAATGTCCAACCTATCGCTTTCTTCCTTTTTTGGAGCACCGCCAAAGTAGAATCTACCTGCACGTTAGTCAAGCAAGAGGAAAGAATAACATGTAAAGTAGAACAAGGGCCAAGAAACTCATACTTGAGATGTGAAGGCAAAGGATTTAACTCCAAAGTGGGAGGCTCCTCGATTGAGGGCTTTGTTGGAGGAGTTTTCCGGTTCTCAAGATCTAAGGACAATTTTTGGGGTTCATAAGTATATGACCTTATTCCTTGCAAAGAATTGACACATTCCACAAAGCCTTCTTCTCATCATCATCATGATTGAGCAACACAGCTTCTAAAGTATCCTCAGCATTCATCACAGCACTAGCATCGTCACAATTACTTTGGTCACTAAATCCACGAATGAACAAACTTCGTTGCTATTTGGTTGCCTCATCGATTTGTACACATGGAAAACCACATTTTCGTCACCCACCCGGAAAGTGATCTCACCGGCTTCCACATCAACAAGAGCCTTCCCCGTAGCTAGGAACGGTCTACCCAAGATAATAGACACATCGTAGTCAACCTCACAATCAAGGATCACAAAGTCCGCTGGAAGGATGAACTTATCAACACGGACTAACACATCATCAATAATTACCAGTGGCCTCTTCATAGTCCGATCCTCCATTTGCAACCTCATAAATATGGGTCTTGGTTGCCCAATTCCTAAAGTTTTGAACACAGAGTAGGGCATCAAGTTGATACTTGCCTTCTTTGGCAAAGTCGGCATTCCCAATAGTGCAAGGGATTGTGAAAGCACCCGGAGCTTTCAATTTCGGAGCCATTGAGTGCATAATAGCACTCCCTTGATGTGTCATCTTGATAGTTTCGCAATTCATCGACCTATTCTTGGTGACCAAGTCCTTCATGAACTTTGCATAACCCGGCGTTTGTTCCAACGCCTCAAACAATGGTACATTGATAGACAAACCCTTCATCACGTCAATAAATCTTTTGAATTATTTCTCACTATTTTGCTTTGCAAGCCTTTGAGGGTATGGAAGGGGAGGCCTTGGCATTGGTGCCTTAGCCTTTAGCACTACCGGTTCCGGTATGTCAATCATGTGCTCCCTAGATGGGTTCACCTCTTCTTGCGTCTCCTCCAAATTTTCATCAATATCAATTCTCACTTCGTCATTAGATTGAACCACATTACTTGGAATTTCATCTTCTTGAACTACAACATCATCATCCACAATTCTTCTTTGATTTGAGGTGGTTTCATCTCCACATTTTTCACTTCTCGTGGTCACGGCCATAGCATGTCCCGTATTATTCCCCCCATTTGGGTTCATTACCGTATCACTTGGTAGTGCCCCCTTAGGATGAGTGTTCAATGCTAGTAAGATTTGGCCAAGTTGAATCTCCAAATTGCGGATTGAAGTGTTGTGGAAGGTTAATTGAGCATCAGAGTTGGAATTTTTCTCCATCATTTATTTGAACATACTTTCAATCCGTCCCATCTCATTGTTAGAAGAGACTAGGCTCGGGCCTTAAGAATGATAGGGGGTGGATTGCTCGGTTGTTGGAACATCGGGGGCCTTTGAAAACCCGACCCTCGGTTATTGTTGTTGTTGTTCCACCCTCCTTGATTACCTCCCCAATTACTTTGATTGTTTCCACCCTAATTGCCTTGGTTTCCTTGATTATTCCAATTGCTTTGATTGTTGTTGCCACCACTCCAATTACCTTGGTGGCCTTGGTTGTTCCAATTTCCTTGTGATCTCCATTGTTTTTATTTTGAGCATTGTTTCTTTGACCTTGATAATTGTTGACGTATTGCACTTCTTCTTCTAACTCATTATACAAATCACCTTGATCATACCCACTATCATCTTGCATGAATTATTCCGGACGGCTTTACCCTTGTTGACCTTTTTGTCGTCTCTTGTTCATCATCATATTTACACCTTCCATCGCATTCACTTGTTTCGGCCCTTGAATTTGTTGCAGCTGAGCTTTGGCCAATTGGTTCATTGTGTTTGTTAACTCTGCGATAGCTTGCCCATGATCATGTAGTTCCTTGTGTAGGTGAATGGCATTGGGATCACCTTGCGGAACATTGGCCCTACTTTGCCATGCCGATGAGGTATCCGCCATCTCATCCAAAATTTCACAAGCTTCGGCATAAGGTGTGTTCATAAAGTTCTCGCCGACGAGTTGATTTATCACACATTGATTTGTTATGTTGATCCCCCTATAGAAGGTTTGTTGGATCATGGCCTCGGTCATATCATTATTTGGGCACTCTTTAACCATAGTACGATATCTTTCCCAAATCTCATGCAACGGCTCATTGGGCTCTTGATTGAACGCTATAATTTCATCCCGTAGTGCAGCCATGTGCCCCAGAGAGAAGAATTTGGCAATGAATTTTTCGTCCAACTCATCCCATGTATGGATGGAATGATTGGGCAATCTCTCTAGCCAGTCTAATGTTTTTCCCCATAAAGAGAAAGGAAATAGTCTCAACCTCAGCGCATCCTCAGAAACATTGGTTTGCTTGATCCCCCAACAAGTATCGATGAATCCCCAGAGATGCTTGTAAGCATTTTGATTTGGAGCCCCGGTGAAGAATCCCCGTTGCTCAAGTAGTGTAAGCATCACGTTGGTGATTTGGAAGTTGCTCGCCCTGATGTGGGGAGGGACTATAGAACTTGCATAAACCTCGTTCGGAAACACCCGGTGCGCTGCCGCTCTTGGTGGAGGTGGGGGAGGGATGGGAACATTATCATTAGGCGGTCGGCCTCTCCTATTTGCTTGAGGTTTGGGAAGAACCTCATCTCCTTAATCATCGTCCACTTCCTCCCCCAATGGCAAATTACCAATGGGCTCATTGTTGAGAGCCATTATCGTACCTATAAGCAATTCAAAAATAAAATTAGTGACTCGGAAGTAAAAGAAGACAAATCACCCAAAAACATAGATATATAGCTAAATCTGTTTAACTCCTCGTCAACGGCGCCAAAAATTGATGTCGCCCAAACTCACACAAAAAATATAGGTAGTGAGGCGGTCAAAGCAATAATAAAACCCAACACAAGTCGGGGTCGAATCCTCAGGGAGTTAGAATTAGGATTAGGTATATATTTAGTGTAATTGTAAAATATGCCTTAGATTACACTTCCACATTCTTGTTTGTTGTTTCAACTTCTACTTTAAACTATTGACTGCAATTATAAAACTAGAAGACAATATTTTTGGTTTTGGTTATTTTCCAAATGATAAAAGATCTAGGGTCGTGACTTCCACCTAGGTGGTTACCTAATGGGTTGAAAACTCTAGGACAAGCCTGATTGTTCGGGGTTGTAATATACCAATCACACGCAATTACCCACTCTATACCTCTCGGTAGTTTGAGTGGTATTGCCCAATTTGACTTTCTCAAGTCCAAATGGGTATTGCACAAAATAAGTGATAACTGCTCAAGTCGGGTCTTACTATCTCTAGATTCAACCCTCTAATTGGGGCTATCAATTTCTTGAGTTCACCCCAATTTCTTGTTAGCCAAGTTTTCCTAGACTTAGTCTCTCTTTCTCAAATAGAGACTAAGTCAATTAGGCATGAATCAATGTTTGCAACCATTAATTCTTGAATTCAAGCAAGAACTAGGCTAAATATCACTAACACAATCACAAACAAGTCCTAAATCAAACACTCATTAAGTACCCACACTAGGGTTGGGCCACAACCCTAGCTAGAAATTTAGCTACTCATGAAAAATGAAGAAATACAAGAAGAAATTGAGATAGAATGCATAATAATTGATTAGGGAAAGAAAATCTAATGTTTAGAAGCTAATCTAATACCATATTACTCAAAACAGTAAAGGAAAACGGCTCAGGTGCTCTCCCCAGATAAAACTTTCCCTAAAAATGACAAAAAGTTCTATTTATACTAAGCTGAAAATATCTGACAAAAATGCCCCTACGGAGGTTGTGCGGCCGCATAATTATATGTGCGGTCCGCACAACGAGATCTGGCTTGACAGGTTCTAGTTTTGCGGCCGCACAATTCTAGATTACGGCTGCACTCCTTCAACTACTGCAGATCGCACATTTGTGAGTGTGGCTGCACTCTTGTTTCTGCGGCCGCACAATTATAGTGCGGTCCGCAGTCTTTGATCTTAAGCTCTGGTTGTCTGAGACTTCTGCAGACCGCATAAAAATGAGTGTGGCCACGCTCTTGATTATGCGGCCACACAAAAATGGTGCGGTCTGCATTTTTTCTTGAACTTGAAATCCCATCTCTATGTTCTTTGACTTCTGCGGGCCGTATAATATTGGGTGTGGCCGTACTTGTCATTTTGCAGCCGCACAATTATGGTGCGTTCCGCACTCCTTCAACTTGCCCAAAACCAGCTCTCTGAATCTCATCTTTTGCGGCTGCACAATATTTGTGTGGTCCGCATACTCTGAAGAAAAACTGACATGGCTCTTTCTTTGTTTTGCGGTCGTACACAGTATTGTGCGGTCCGCACTGTGGGCCTTTTGCCTTCTTTTGGTCCTTGTCCACTTTTGACTCCTTTATGAGTTGGTTTTGACTTCTTTGGCTTGTTTCCCAATGTTCCTATACAAAAGCACATTTCATTAGTTTTCGGGAATATCTTTAAGCATTTTTGAGCTAAAACGCAAGTAAAAGAGAGCAAATAAAAGGTCAAAATCTCTACTTATCAACCACATAAGCCAATACTCGAATCGGCTCAGAAATATCCAATCTTACAAACTGGTTGGCTAAGGCCTGAATATCCAACGCCAATGGCATCTCTGCTGCTGGTAGATATGCTAAACTCTCTACCCGGTGACTCAAAGCATCAGCCACCACATTGGCCTTCCCCAGATGGTACAAAATGGTGATATCATAATCCTTAAGCAAATCCAACCACCTCCACTGACGCAAGTTAAGATCCTTCTGTTTGAACAGATGATGCAAACTCCGGTGTAAATCTCACAAGGGACACTATACAAATAGTATCGCCAAATCTTCAAGGCATGAAAAATAGCTGCTAACTCAAGGTCGTGGACATGATAGTACTTTTCATGCACCTTCAGTTGTCTAGACGCGTAGGCAATCACCCTACCATCCTGCATCAACATCGCACCGAGACCGATCCGTGATGCATCACAATATACAGTATAAGACCCCGAACCTGTAGGCAATACCAATACTATGGCTGTGGTCAAAGTTGTCTTGAGCTTCTAAAAGCTCTCCTCACACTCCTCTATCCACCTGAACGGAGCACCCTTCTGGGTCAGCCTGGTCATAGGTGTTGCAATAGATGAGAATTCCTCTACAAAACAATGGTAATGCCCCGCCAAACAAAGAAACTTCCGGATCTTCGCAGCTGATGATGGTCTAGGCCAACTCTACACTGTTTCCACCTTCTTCGGATCCACCTGGATCCCATCACTCGATACTACATGACCCAAGAATGCCACTGAGTCTAGCCAAAACTCACACTTTGAAAATTTTGCATATAACTTCTTTTCTCTCACGGTCTGAACCACAGTCATCAGGTGCTGCTCATGATCCTCCCGAGTCCGGAAGTACACCAGAATGTCGTCAATAAACATAATGATGAAAGAGTCAAGATAAGGCCGGAATACAATATGCATCAAGTGCATAAAAGTCGTTGGGGCATTGGTCAGCCCAAATGACATCACAAGGAACTCGTAGTGACCATACCGAGTCCTGAAAGCAGTCTTCGGGATATCTGGCTCCCGAATCTTCAACTGATGATAGCCTGAACGTAAGTCAATCTTGGAAAACACTCTGGCACCCTGTAACTGATCAAATAAGTCATCAATACGAGGCCAAGGATATTTGTTCTTCACTGTAACTTTGTTCAACTGGCGGTAATCAATACACATCCGCATAGAACCATCCTTCTTCTTCACAAATAAGACAGGAGCACCCCAAGGTGACACACTGGGCCGAATGAATCCCTTATCAAGTAACTCCCATAACTGCTCTTTCAACTCCTTCAACTTAGGAGGAGCCATACGATACGGAGGAATAGAGATTGGTTGAGTGCCCGACAACAAATCAATGCCAAAAATCAATATCTTTGTCGGGCGGCATGCCCAGAAGATCAGCTGGAAACACATCTGGAAAGTCCCTCACTACTGGAACTGACTCAACTGTAGGGGTATCAATACTGACATCTCTTATATAAGCTAGATACGCGTCACACCCCTTCTCAACCATTCGTTGAGCTTTAAGAAATGAAATAACTCTGCTGGGAGTATACTCCAAGGTACCTCTCCACTCTAATCACGGTAAACCTAACACAGCCAGCGTCACGGTCTTAGCGTGACAATTAAGAATAGCATAATAAGGCGACAACCAGTCCATGCCCAAGATAACATCAAAGTCTACCATGTTGAGTAATAATAAATCGGCTATGGTCTCAAAACCGCTAAGATCAATCAAACACGATCGATACACGCGGTCCACAACAAGAGAATCTCCCACATGAGTAGACACATAAACAGGGGAACTCAAGAAATCCCGAGATACGCCCAAATACGGGGCAAAATAAGAGGACACATAGGAATATGTAGAGCCTGGATCAAATAAGACCGATGCATATCTACGACAGACCAGGATAATACCTGTAATGACAGAGTCGGAAGCAACTACCTCTGTACAAGCCGGAAGAGCATAGTATCTGGCCTGGCCTCCCCCTCTAGGGCGACCTCGACCTCCACCTCGAGCTGGCTTAGTAGGTGGGGCGGTAGCTGGTACTGGAATCATAGCCTGAGGACCTGGTGGAGCACGCTGTGCTTGAGAAGTTTGTGGAGGTGTACCTCTCCTAAGTCTGGGGCACTCCCTCACCATATGGCGAGTGTCGCCACACTCAAAACAAGCTCTCGTAGAGCGTGGCTACTGTGACTTACTCGGCCCAGGTCTGCTAGACTGACCGCTAAAAGCACCCCGTGCAGGAGGTGCACTAGATACTGGCGGTGCATAATAAGGCTCCTGAGGCCAAGATGGGACCGGAATACTACTGGCGGCTGTAAGAGCTGAATGAATGGGGCGACTCACATAACCCCTAACATGGAGAACAATAGCTGGGGCATGATTACCAATGTAAGTGCCAGACTCTCGAGACCTCTTGGCCTCCATCTCCTCTCTATCCCGAGCGAGCATGCCCTCCAATCTCCTAGCAATACTCATAATCTGTTGGTAAGAAATATCCATCTCTAGCTCCTTGACCATACTAATCCTGATACTGGGGTGGAGTCCCTCAAAACCGACGAACCCTCTCTCGATTTGTGGCAACCAAGGCCGGTGCATATCGGGCCAAATTACTGAAGCAGACTGCATACTCTGACACAGTCATAGCACCCTGGTGTAACTGCTCAAACTCCGCGTGCCATGAGTCCCTGAGGCTCTGAGGGACATACTCTCTCAAAAATATGTCCGAGAACTGAGTCCATGTAAGTAAAGCTGCCTCAGCCGGACTACTCAACTCATAAGCATTCCACCACTGATAGGTTGCTTCTCTAAGATGGAAGGTGGTAAAAGAAACCCCACTCGTCTCTACTACGCCCATAGTACGGAGAATACGATGACACTCCTCCAGAAAACCCTGAGTATCATCTGTATACAGTCAGCTGAAGGTAGGTGGGTGGTACTTCTTGTACCTCTCAAGTCTGAGCTGCTCCGCCTCAGAAACTGCTATCCTAGTCTCGTGCTGAACCGGAGCTACCGGATGCATAGGGATGAACTCTAGGGCCTAGTTGACCTGAACTCACTTCTCTAGAGTACAGGCGACGGGAGTCTGTGCTCCTCCCTCGGCCTGAGATGTGCCAGGAGCAAGTGGAATCAATCCAGCCTGAGCTAAGGTGCTGAACATGCTCAGAAATTGGGATAGAGTCTCCTGGAGGGCTGGTGCAGCAACAGGTACCTTAGGTGCATGCCCTCCAGATGGAGCTACTAGGGGCTCCTCTATAGCAGCTCGTGCGGGTGCTTTGGTTGCACCGCGTGAACGTCTTCGGCCTCTACCCCGGCCCTGGCCTCTTGCGGCTCTAGCAGGGGGCGCGGGTGCCTGTTCATCAGATCCTCCGGTACGGGTCCTCACCATCTGTGAGAAAGAATAGAATACAGAAGTTTAGAATTTTTTTATGTCAACAAATTTTGCACGACAAGGAATCAAAGAAGTATAATTTTTCCTAACAGTTCCATAGCCTCCCGAAGATAATTAAAGACGTCTTTGTACCGATCTGCGAGACTCTAATAAACTGGCTTGTGACTCACGACACCTATGAACCTAGAGCTCTTATACCAATTTGTCACGACCCAAACTCCCTCCATATAACGTTGTGATGGCACCTAGTCCCTACGACTAGGTAAGCCTAACAAATTGCGGAAAATAACAAAACGAAAGTAAAACTTGGCAACTAATAGCAGTGGATAACTAAATAACTAGTAACAATGCCGCTCGACATGTACAATAACCAATACTCCATACGTACACAGTTTTCCCAAAACCCGAAACATCGTAAGTCACAAGCTACAGAAGGAAACTAGTATCTCTATACACCAGAGTTTAACAAAAGAAGTACGGAAGGTAAATGACATAGGAGAGAATCGAGGAGGACTCCGAGGTCTGCGGACACGGCAAATGTACCTTGAAGTCTCCGTACAACAGCAAGCACTCTCAACTAGTAGCGGGGCTGATAAGAAGTACCTGGATCTGCACACAAAAATATGTACAGAAGAGTAGTATGAGTACACCACAACGGTACCCAGAAAGTGTCAAGCCTAACCTCGGTCGAGTAGTGACGAGGTAAGGTCAGGCCCACTAGTATATAATAAATAAAGTAGGAGAATGTATAGTATAATAAGAGACTAGAATTTAATAAAAGAAAACACAGCAAGGCAACAGTGCAACACACAGGGGTAAAAAGTAGGGGATCTCCCGAGATACCGTCTCGTAGTCCCAAAATAAATATATAGGGAGAACTCCCGAGGTACCGCCTCATAATCTCAAAAGTAAATATGCAGGTAGAACTTCCGAGGAACCGCCTCATAGTCTCAAAAGTAAATATATAGGGAGAATTCCCGAGGAACCACCTCGTAGTCTCAAAAGTAAATGTGTAGGGAGAACTCCCGAGGAACCGCCTCGTAGTCTCAAAAGTAAACACACAGCTCAAACCGACAAATACAACAGTTAATAACAAAATTTCTACAGTTATACTGGTAAAGAACAAGGAAAAACAGGAAATCAACTAGGCATGCTTCACAGAGTTCAAATAAGCAGTTAACGCACGTAGACATGCGATATTAGACTAAACAGGATAACTACACATATTGGAATAGCTCAATTAAGAATGAAAACAGACTAATACTCATTTAAACGGTATAACTCAAATTAAAGGAAAAACGGGTTGCTACTCAGTAAAAATAAATCGGGTTTTACAACAAATAGCCCGTGTATGTACTTGTCACCTCACGTACACGGCGCTCACATATCACAACAGTTGTAGTACTCATACTACTCTTCTGCACATGCTTTTGTGTGCAGATCCAAGTACTTCTTATCAGTCCCGCTATTAGCTAAGAGTGCTTGCTGTTGTACGGAGACTTCAAGGTACATCTGTTGCGTCCACGAACCTCGGAGTCTCTCTCTATTCTCTCCTATGTCATTTACCTTCCGTACTTCTTTTGTTAGACTCTGGTGTATAGAGATACTAGTTTCCTTCTGTAACTTATGACTTACGATGTTCCGAATTTTGGGAAAACTGTGTACGTATGGAGTATTGTTTATTGTACATGCCGAGCGGCATTGTTATTAGTTATTTAGTTATCCACTGATGTTAGTTGCCAAGTTTTACTTTTGTTTTATTATTTTTTGTAATTTGTTAGGCTTATGATCCCTCAATGAATATTCTTGGGTGCAAATGGGTATTTGTGTCAAAAGAAATTCTTCTGGTGCGATAGAGCGCTATACGACTCGCTTAGTTGCAAAGGGATTTCACCAACCTGAGGGTCATGACTACTACGACACATTCAGCCCCGTTGTTAAGTCGGCTATCATTCACATTGTTCTTAACTTGGCAGTATCTTACAATTGGGTTTTGCGTCAATTAGATGTGCAAAATGCCTTTCTCATGGTGAGCTACAAGAACAAGTCTTTATGTCACAACCTTCTGAATTCATACATCCTCGGTATCTGAGTCATGTCTGTAAACTTAACAAATCCCTCTACGGTCTCAAACAGGTGCCTCGGGCATGGTACATGTGCCTACTTAAGTTCCTTCTTACTGTTGGGTTCACTACTTCAAAATCAGATACATCCTTGTATATTTATCGAGATCATTGTGTAGTGGCTTATATTTTGGTCTATGTAGATGATATTATTGTCACTGGAAATAACTCATCCTTTCTGGAAAGCATGATCTCGAAACTTGGTGCAAAATTTTCAATGGTCCCTTGAGTTTTTTCCTTGGAATTCAAGTCTCTCACGGATCTGCCGGTATCACCCTCTCTCAGGAGCAGTACATTACTTCTTTTCTCAAAAATGCTAATATGCAAAGTTGTAAACCACTTCCACACCTATGGCAGTGAACTCAAAGCTCCACATTGGTGACAGTCTCCTATTCCATGATGTCACTTTGTATCGAAAAATTATCGGAGCCTTACAATATGTCACACTCACTCGTCCTCACATTGCCTTTGTCGTCAAAAAATCTTGCCAATTTATGCATAATCCCACAGTCAATCAATGGGCTGCAGTTAAGCATATTCTCCGTTATTTAAAGAATACTCAACATTTCTATTTTCACATTCCGCGCTCCTTCACATTGTTTCTTCAGGCTTTCACTGACTCGGATTGGGTAGGATCCCTAGATGATAGTAAGTCAACATGAGGATATGTCAACTTCCTTGATGATGCTCTTGCCTCATGGTCTTCGAAGAAACAACGTATTGTGGCTCGATCCTCCACTGAGTCAGAATATAAGGCACTCACTGATGTTGCAGCCGAGCTAACTTGGATTCAGTATATCCTCAATGAGCTTAGGGTACACCTCCCAAAAGCACCAATCTTGTGGTGTGATAACATTGGTGCGGCCTACCGCTCCATTAATCTAGTCTTTCATGCTCGCACAAAGCATGTCGAGATATATTTTCATTTTATTCAGGATAGGGTCGGTAAGAAGGATCTCCTCGTACAATTCTTGTCGTCTAAATATCAATTGGCCGATGTATTGACAAAATCACTTTCAGATGCGCGCTTTGAGTTTCTACGTTCCAAACAGAACGTGTCTTCGCCTCTTTTAGTTTGCAAGGGGAGTATTAGACCATGTCCTTCCCAGTCGGATAAGGGATAGGTTTTAGCTATTCTTAACTTGTATCCTAGTATAACTGTATCTCTCAATCCTTATCAAATTGTATGTCCTTCTTATATATATTTGCATCCAAAGAAGCTGTATGTATGCAGAGAGAAACAATAACAAACCAGTGCTTCAACTTCTCTATTTTCGGTGTTTTTACAAAGCATGTAATTATCTTTTTTGTTGTGTTTGTATGCAGGAAATAAAATTCTTTGTTAAACACCCGCCTACTTCATCACCGCATATCAGTTCCTACACTAACACCGATATAATCTCTGACCTCAAAGAAAAACTTAGTCCAGAGGAGTACAAACTATTTGGTACTAGCTGTTTTGGTATATTCCTCGGTATGAAGCATTGTGAGGTTCAACATCAGTTGTTCAGGTGCTTCATGGTTCTAGAGCTTGAAGAAAGTTCTATTGACTCATTTTTAATTTACTCCGGCTAAGATATGGTGCACTCCTTTGGAACTATGTTATACGGAAGTTAGATGCCGATGCGATAAGAGACAATGAAGCACCAGTAAAGATTGTTAGCCAAATCACAGAATCGGATACTTCTGTGAAGATAGTTATAGAACAGTTTTCTGTTTTACATATTGTATTTTCAGCTTATTACTGAATTGATCATGATTATACACAACCTTTTTGTTTAGAATACATGAATGTGTTTTTGTCTTAATGCAACTGTTATTATGAATACATTTATTTTTTTATATACTTTTGTATTCAAATTCTCATGATTCAAGAATCCATTTTAACGTTACTATTTTTTTAAAAGTGCTTAAAATAATGTAATCAAATATAGTTGTATTAACACTATTTTAATTATGCTTAATACATGAATTTTTTAGATCTTTCTATAATCAATGTATTCATATTTAGTTGTATTTATCTATTTTTGAAGTCTAGTAAAAACTTTGATTAAATGCACTAAATGTACAGGAATCACTTACAGTATATACACGTTCTCTGTATGTATTCTGCTATATTTGTGTATTCATATGTACATAGTTGTATTCCGTATTCAAATGTATTTTGAATTAAATTATAATAATATATTTAACCATTTACAGTAGTATATATACATGTCCTGTTATACATATACATATACATAAATATATACATTATTTTTTAAAGTATTAGAAAACTTAACAGTAATGTATTTAGTCATGTACATAGTTGTATTCTGTATTCAAATGTGTTTTGAATTGTCATATAACAATGTATTTAACCACATTCAGTATATATACATCATTTTTTATACATATCATTAAACTTAACAGTAATGTATTTAGTCATCTACCTTTAAAGAAATTCATCCAAGAACAATCAAATACATCTAGAAACTAATAAGTAATAGAAAATCTTGAACAAATCCAAAAACAGTGATTGAAGGAATTAAAATCAGAACATCAACTAATTCCTAATTCTTACATGGGGCATTTCTACAAGTACGCTTATTATGTCCATTCTGCCCACATATACTACACGATGTTGACTCTTCTTCTTAAGCAATTCACTTAATGGATTATCGTGCTTAGTCTTTATGCCTTCCAGGAGGTCTCTTCCATTTGGGTGGTAAGACAACTTTCTCTGATATATGTGATGGTATATTCCATTCACTTCGATCAGGGGGAGGATACACGGGGACCTCGTATGTCATTACAACAAACCTTGGTTTGTAATAATCCGAGCAATAATCATCCGACATTAGAAACTTGCTTTTCAAGATAGCCCAAGCATGTGGGCCTGGTAGCTCGTCCACTTGGAACCTCCCACAACTGCAATTTTTCTTTTGGAGGCAAACGGTTTAATGCCTTCCTTCATCATTCACCATGTGCAAGTATTCAGTTGATGGTATAACCTACATTAAACAAAAAAACATAAGTTTTGGACATATGTACAAAATATGTATTTGTCCATGAATATATGGAGTACATACAGTATGCATGAATACATGATATAAATATTGAAATACACTAAATACAAATACTAAAAGAAACAGAGTATAAATAGTGAATACATTTAATTTTAAAATACAGTAAATACACTGAATACAAATAGAAATACAGTGAATACAATCAATAAAATATACTGAATACAGTAGTAATAACATGTATTAGAAATAACTAATGTACTTTTAATACAAATACAATTGAATACACTGAATGCAAAATAATGAATACAGTGAATACAAACGTTGAATACGATGAATGCAACAGTAAAAAATAAATATTGAAACACACTGAATACAACAGTTAAATACAACTATATACAGACATTAGGTTGATTACATACCTTATGCATGAATACATGCTTTCAATAAATATTCATATTACAGGCTATATTCATACATGTATTAAGGTATCACATTGTAACTTTCTTATACATTACACCATAATTTAAAATAACATATACATTATACTGATTGAATACATGCTTTCAATAAATAGGGAATATTCGATTTACTATATGCTTTCAATATCCCCTCAATCGAATAATCGACATAACAATTTTCATTGTTCCACTTCCTAGAATGGCGAATTAGCATTGTTAAGCTTGTCATATAGTAAATCAAATTACTAAATATTCTGTAAATACTTGTATCAATGAATGTCGAGCAAAAAAATATTCCTATCAATGATGGTCAAATCAAAACTCGAACTATACCAGGAAAAAAATTGATTGAATCTCTGAAGCTCTGCAGATTGTGTTATGTTGAAGCTAAATTGACAATGCTCTATTTTTTGTGTTTAGCGTCTGAAAAATTATTCTAATTAATTGGGTTGATAATGAGGCGTGTTAGAATTGATTTTGTTGAGTTATATTATGAGTGTATCACGTTAATTGATCCTATTTACGTTATTAGACAACTAGACAGGCCTATTTTTAAGGTGATTGTCGTTACTATATTCATGAATACATGGCGCGAATATATCTGAATACAGTCGCGTACAACTGGACTCCCCTGTTTTTAGGAAATTTTTGCTACTGTATTCATGAATACAGTAGCGCGAATACAGCAAGTACACTGCCGTAACAACTCAATAGTAACTATAGGAATTAATTATGTATATGTTAGCTATAAGAAGTTAATAGCCACTAAACAATATTGGTTTCTGAAAATTTCTCATATTTGTATTAGTTGCCTATGTTGTCGCTCTATTAAGAGCCCGTTTGAATTAGCTTTTGTCACGCTCCAACCTCGGGGAGCGCGACCGGCTCTCAACCGAGTGAACTCGATCGAGCAAGCCTATTAAACCTTTCCTACCCGACTCATTCATAATCCAAAAAGGGAACGCATCACCATTTGTAAAATAGGGGAGAGATCAGTTATATAAATATATAAACGTTGCTAGTTCATTTTTCATTATATACATTATGTCATAGTTAAGTTTTCAAAATACAACTCGATCCAACGACCACCCCAACATACATACATGACCCACATAAACGTCTATGGAGCCTCTAAGGGTACAAAAGAGCAACATGACAATGCCGGCAACAACGCCCCGGCTATACCTCGAAATATAAAAACTTATACAAAAGAAGGACTACATGACCCCAGGAAGAAATGGGGCTCACCAAGACTGTTGTGATGAGTGTGAGGGAGAACACCACTATCTGCGATCAACACTATCTGTGATGGAACCACCTACATCCATTCAAAGATGTAGCGCCTCAGGCAAAAGGGACGTTAGTACTGTCGAATAGTACTAGTATGTAAGGCAAACACCAATCTTAGTAGAATGAACAGTAAAACAAAGAGAAGGCAGTCATAACAATCAATAAGTACTTCATAGAAATACAAAGAAACACCAAGTAAGGATCACATAGTTTTCAGTTCAATTCTTCCATCTTTTTTTTTTTAGGTTAATAATCTTTAGTTCCAAAGCCACAACTCATAATGCCACCGTATTTTTACACGGAGTCCGGTCTCGGCCCGACGGGCTAAGCCATCTCAAGTGAGACATATCCACATTGTAAATCAATGATTCCAACACAAATGCCACCATGTGTACAACATGGCGTCCGATCTCGGCCCGATCAGCTAAGCCATCTCACTTGAGACATAACCTCTTTCAATTGTTCACTCAATTCACAACTCTTTCCCATCTTTCGTTACATGGCACAAACAACCTCATTTATTAAGTAGTTCTTGGCACTTGGGAATATTTTACAATTCAAGTCTTTCCCTTTGTATTCGTTCAAATAACATCATCATTCATGTTGATAAGTACCATCACATAAGGCATTTCACACATAAGGGAAGGAGCTTGGAAAATCACGATTTCGTTCTCAAATAGCATGATGACATGGTAACCATCTAAAACAATTAGGGAACATGAATCTTTCAATCCAACACACTAAGGCAAACAATTCTAGTATGATCAAGTTGGAACTTACACCAATTATTCGGACACCAGGAGTTTGATTCTAAGAAGCAAAGAGTTAGCCATACATACCTCAATTGCGCTTCTTTAAACTCTACAATTATTCGGAACTCTTAGCAGCCTCAATCTATTTTTGCAATATACATATTGAACCCAAAATTAGAAAAATGTTCATAGTTCTAGTTCACTTTTTATTTTTCCCACACTCTTTATCACATGCATGCAAGATGAACCACTCCCATACCCATGAAGTATTACCCTAGTACCCCATTATAGCTATGTTTGAAATTAAGAGTTGGGGTGATGAAATCTTACCTTTTTGGATGAAGAATTTGGTGCTCTACTTGAGTATTTCCAAGCTTTGAGTGATAGTTGAAGATTAATTGATGAAAATTAGGCCCTCCCTCTAGAACCCTCTCTCTCTCACACTAGAAATATAAAAAATGTGCTTCAAAATGGACTAAAGGGTTGTTTTAACGGAATGGGGGTCGGATTTTAAATTAAGAAAATGGGTGCCCGACACAGGTCTGCGGTCGCATATGCAGTCCGCAAAGTGACCGCAGAAATGGCCCTCAGGGGTTTGAACTTACGGCCCAGGTATGCGACCAGTATGTGGTCCGCATACTCGTTATGCGGTCCAAAAACTCAAGAGGGATTATGCAATCGATATGCGGTCCGCATAATGGTTATGCGATCGCATAATCGACCGCAAAGCTGACCTCAAATTGGCCAACGTATTGCTTCACTCTGCGGCCATTATGCGGTCCACAGAGTGATTATGTGGCCACATAATGGGCCGCATAAACGCGTCCTTTTGCAAAATATTTTCCTCTAAGTCCGTGGGGTACTGTTCAATCCAAAAAGTCCGAACTATAATAACGCAAGAATCTATCTTGGCACCACGAAACCCCGAGTTTTTGGTTTAAATTTTTACGGGTCCTTACAGCTTAAAAGTGTCTTTTCAGCATAAATAACTTTTAAACCAAAAAATAATAAGTTGGAGTTGTTTTCAACCCGTTTGAATTGCTTTTGGCTTTTTAAGCACTTTTTAACTTTGTCAAACACAGAAAAAAAAACTAAAAAGAATTTAAAAACTGATTTGATCAGTTTAAAAGCTAATCCAAACACCCTCTAAATGTGTTAATACTCATGCCAAAATGATGGTGATATGAATATAAATACTGCATTTATATTCTCCTCCATAATATACTACAAATCACCTTGTTTATTAAGACTCTTATTCTAACAATGTTCAAGTTTTTTATAAAATCAACTTTATCTTCTCTAAGTAGCAATTCTCGCTTCTTAGAGCACTCTCGTTAATATGGTGGAGTATCTCATGACAGTTGCTTCTTTCTAGGGACATCGATAAACTACAAGGAGGAGATGAAACATAGATCCATTTGGAAGTAATAGGTAGATGTTTTAACAAGTAAGCTGGAAAAGACTGCACTTTAATTAGTGGGGCTAGTTGGAGTTCGAAGCCATTCGTCAATTTTAAGTTGCTGACAGGTCTTATTGGAATCCAACAAGAAGGTTAACTCCAGACAAGTAAAGATGTTTTCAACCCAACATACTATCCCACCCCTTTCCCCTTTTTTCCCTGTTAACGGAGGAGGTCCTTTACGTACCCCAGGCTTTTGTCTACAACAATATTCGAACTTGTAATATGCGCCTAACGCTACGCCTAATCCCACACATCATGAGCTGCACTCTTACCACCGGAAAAAACCCTTGGAACCACTTTCCGCTTTTATAATTATTTAACTCTATTTGATGCTTCATAAGACCAACCAAAACCACCATGCTCCATCACCAACCAGAGATGCAACAATACAAGCAAAAGCTTTCAGTTTGGACCTGCATGTCTAAGTTCTATTGAGGCAACTATGTTAACAATCATAACAACTATGACCACCACAAATTGGCTAGTAGTGTAAACATCATAAAAGTAAAGAAAACCAGAAATTGTTTGAAAATTCTTCCATAATAGCATAACATAACCAGAACAATATATTCAGGTTGATTTTGGAGCTAAAACTTCATCATTGCAACTAGCAACTTACAATCTGCTGAGCAGGATTCACAATAGCTACATATTCCATTAAAAAAAATGCCAGCCCAGGAAAAGGGAAATTCCCCAGCTCAAAAGCACTAAATATCAATAGCAGACAATAAAACACAAAAACATACTCATGCGAAACGCCAAATATGCTAGTCTGTGTTATAAAATTTCAAAAGCATTGCATTTCCCAAGTTAAAACTATCCTCAAAGAAACTCAAAAAAATTTCTGTTACACTCCTTAACAAGAAAGAAGTATACTTAAGTAACATCTAAAGCTACCATAGAAACCAATTTCATGCTGAAGCAAAGGGAGTTGAAAAGCTACTCCTCATCCACCACAACACTGATTTCACCTTTCTCAAGCATATTGTAGAATTCCTTAGTTCTCCTCTGGTTGTTCCAATGGTGCATCTTCCAGAAACCTCCCGCAACCATGCCAAGAGTAATCCCAATCAGTATCTCCTTCACTACACTTGGACCCTTGTACACAGCATGTGCAACATGGGAACCTGCCATCTTTTCCTCTTCTTTAGGGAAAAGGGATGTAAATGAAAGGTATCAATTCCACGAATCAGTCTCAATGTAATAACACTGAATGCTTAATTACTCATACATGAGAACAGTAAAAACAGTTGCACCAAAAATAACAAAATACTAACACGCAACATGTTCCTCTGTCTCAACTCTCAATTGACTGCCAATTTTTGTATCAGAGATTCTAATTAGTGCATTTTGAATAATGTTGTCTTCTTTCCGTATTTTGATTATTTGATATGAGAAAATTTGCACCTTTAAACCTTTCATATAGTTTCTTAATATCTAAATTCCAACTTCGAAAATGAATTACTTTGTTAAAATTTTTAGCCAAAGAATAAACAAAAATGACAAGAATTGGGACCGGGAAATCAAATTTTATCCAACCCCCTCGCGGCCATCTTCAATCCTTCCTCAGCATCTCATGCATATGTCTTGTATAGCAAAATTGACTTCTACAGAAATCAAAGTGAATTTTCTTTTTTTTTTTTGGTTTCTTTTTAGACAAACAGAGTTGCTTCTTCCAAATCATAATTCGATTATTGAGTTTACGCGAACCAAAAGCACATAACTTGAAATCAAACATTTATAATATCAAACAATAATCTTTTTCCATAGCAAACATCTACTATGTAAATAACCATAGAAATCAAGTAGAACAATGAAACTTCAAAGAAAGGGAAGAAACAAACCTCAGAAAGCAAATCGGTGAGACGGTGACGCGAGAGAAGCAAAAGGACAGGGGCTCGAAATAGAGGGTAAAAAAGTTGAATTCCTTGTGACAGATTTCTAGAAGCTCAGAAAATATTTCTAGCAGCCACCGAAAGGGTAAATATTCGCTACGACGAACTTTACGCTAGTTATGGTGGTCCACAGGAGAATTGAGAATTCTGACCAAAGTCAGCGTTGATGTGTCCTGCGCTACGGCGTTCAAGAATCGCCAGCATGGACATCCTTTTTCTTTTTCATTTAAAAAAAAAATAGTAATTCTTCTATTTTAATTTAGATGACATATTTTCCTTATTAATTCGTTAAAAAAAAAATGACACATTTCTATAATTGAAAATAATTCAACTTTAAACTCTTTATTTTACCAATTTTGCCATTAATAAGAACCCTTCATAACCACACAAATATCATGACCCCATAAAGCTTTTAAGATCACAAATTTTAAAAATCTTCTTTTATTTCTTAAACTCCGTGTCGAATCAAATTACCTCATCTAAATTGAAACAGATGGAATATTAGAATCCTTTTGGCACTACATGTGGCAAGGAAATTATTAGATTGAATATAGTTTTCACGAAAGTACTAGATTTTGAATTATTACTGAGTATTATTTCAGGAAAACTCTCTTTTGATCTATTCCTAAAAAATAAGAAACATTACCTACTATAACAAATTAAAATATACTGAATTTGGCTCAACTCCTGTACAGTATCTCTCCATTTCCATCAGTGCATGTCTAATTTAATGACATCTGTCATCTTTCAGATCCAAGGGCCAAAATTTATTTAGACTAAACCATGATTAAACTACATTCTCTTGTTGGGTTAGTATCAAAATTGGAAAGAGAAATCAACCATCCGAAAATCTTGCTGGGAATTTCATTTTGATTGGGAAAATATTTTCTTATCAATGGAAACGATTCTTTGACGCGAGAATGAAGAAAAACAAAAGATTAAACCATTTATTTCTTCTTCACATTAACTTCAACCAAAAAAATTTATCAATGCAACTAATTGCCTACTACAAAAAAAAATATTTATTTGGTTTCCAAGAAACAAAAAAGGTGGAAGAACAAAAATAAAAATGTCCCCCGTGAAAATAAAAAAGTTATGATGCCTATTAAAATAATATATCATTTGAAGAATTTGAAATTTCGGGAGAAAAAAGTTTAACAATTTGGAGATTTGATTCATGAAAAATAAAAAAATCCATGAAAGGATTTGATTTTGCTGGTACCGTATCCCAATATCCCTGTAAGTAAAAGATTCTACGTTTAAGGAAAGGATAAATAATAGGAATATTTAGTTTTAACCATAATTTAGGGATTGATTTAGTCTTGGCCTTTGGATTTGAAAAATGACATATGTCATTAAATTAGACTTGCACCGGTGAAATTGGAGAGATTCTATCCGGATCCAAATACACTGATAGTAGCACAGCAATACAATTTTTTCTGGAAGAACATTATCGTGGAGAGTAATTTTATTCAACAGAGCAAAGGAGGCCAAACAGGTTTTCTCGGCTGATCCTTCACTTCTACGCATACTTCCAAGAGTGACATCTCATTATTCTCAATATAGTTGAGAAAAGCAAGTCATTGGATTCAACATACCAGATACAACCACGTTCACTCAAACAGAAATGAGAAAATACTTTTAAACCCATAGGGATTTGCTTGGCTGGTTTCTCCCACTTGTACTGAAGAAGAGCACCGTTGTTCCTGGAAACTTGGAGAACGTAGTGGATATCCAACTTTATTCATATTAAGGCAAGCATCTGAAGATGACAACAATCTTGATCTTTCCTCTGCAGCTTTTCTTGAGGTCACTAAAGAAAGGTCAGATTTTTCACTAGTGCAAGGTGTGTTTCCATGAGTTATATCATCAACCTCTTTAATTTCTATAATTGCTTTTCCCTTTGCCTTCACAGGTTCAAGATCCAAATTAGCTACTGCATTTTGCTCAACTTTTGTTGGAATTGTCTCTTGAAATCCAAAGATGGCAGAATTATGCTCTGGTTGGTGCATCGTGCAGGTTTCATTGGCCATACTGAGTAACTTGGATTCTGTGTTCTTCACATTCTCAAAGCTGTGGAAGATCTTAGAATCCACAGGCTTATAATTGAATGTCAATGCTTCAGCCATTGTTTCGGATGGAACCCTCCCAGTTTCAAAGGAAAGCTCACCTAGAACAGTATAATTTGACGTCAGCCTGCATATAATTTACAAATATTAGTACCAAGGACTTCGTGTATTACCTGTGTCACTAGCCAGGTAAATGGCATTAGAGACGTGATGGCTATCTGGTCTCTGATCTTTGTTATAGAATGGTCTATTTTCTTCTAGATCGATATATTCTGCAGAGTGAATGGCCAAGCTGCGACGTGGGACTTTGGTTTTTGTCACTTCTTCCGATACTCCTACAGCATTCTCAACAAGAAGCTGCTCCTCGCGAGTGCGCTTTATGATGAGTTTCAAAGTCTCTAATGATGGTGAACATGTACCTTTCAATGGGGTAAAAGCAGGGAGGCTTTTACCCTTTTCACGTATATGGTCAAATATAGTCTTTTTGTCTATGATTCTGCATTCATCATCTTCAACCACAGCAGCAGGTACCACTTCATTGATGTATATAGCAGCAGAAGTCAGTGACATATTGACGTACATGAAACACTAGATGTGAGAATTTAATTGCTACCTTCCTCTAAATCTTCGTCTATTAGCTTGAAACTGGGCCTGATTACAGAAACAAAAAGGCAGTTAGTATTCAGTGTGGAAGCAGATTCAATCCATCATAAGAGAGAACGATGGGATTTGGATCCTTCAGTTTCCACAAAACAGACACCGCACAATTATTTCATAGGGTCCAACAAACACAGTCGGAATTTATTAAAAACTTAAACTGCCCTCTCATATATAAGGTCATATATCTAATATGCATACCCCAAATCAAAATAAGAAACAGAGGCTACAGAGTTAGCAGTCATATTGTCAACCATCATGGTTATCATATACTTTACTCCCATAAAAGGAAAAGTTAGCTCTCACATGTCTGAGCTCCATTCAGGTTCAGGTAAAGTATGAGACACTTGGCATGAAGCTTGAGCTGCATCCTCTGTGTCCTTTATGATGCAGGCATCATTGGCTTGGAACAAAGAAGGCTGCTTGGTTCTGTACTTATTCACAAAATTAAGGCCAATCTCCTTTATCAATAAAACCTTTTGATGGAGATCGACACCAACTGCATAAAAATGATGTGATCTAGTCAGATAACACTCAGGGGCACAGGAGTACACATAAATGAAGCTACAAATAGAATGTCGGGGAAGTTAACTAAATTCATCAAATATCAGATCTGCTTTAACAGTCAGCTTCCCTTGCTGAGGGCTTGGCACCAGAACTGTCCTGCTATAAGGGCTGTAAAAGAAAACCAAAATATCAGTGCAGATCACTGCTAACTATGACATACACTCAAAAGAGTTTCATGAATTTGATCATCTAGTTGGTACAGTCTAGCCATTTCTCAGGCCTGATTTGGAAATGAGGACCAAGCTTCTGAGAGTACCTAGGAAAGTCATCCACTCTGCAGGTAAAAAAAAGAAATTTCAAGTCATTCTAGTGGCTAAAGAATCTTACAGAGACTTAACACCATTAGGTCATAAGTTGAACACCCATGCAAATCATTCAAAAGGTGTCAAAATGTATGGCTAGTCATACAAAAGTAGATGGTGGACGCCTAAAAATTTGAATTAATATAAACATGCTTCGAAAATGTCAATGTTTTGTTGGAATCTTCTTTTTTTGAAGAAAAATAATGGCATTCTAAATTTGAACTGATACAAACATGCTTTGAGATGTCCTTATTTTGTTGGGAAGCTTTTCTTTTTTCAAGAAAAATGATGGCATTTTGAAGTGCCCACTTTATCTTTAAGAATATATTACCTTATTTTCTCATGAAATAACACCAGATTATCTTCTTCAACACCAACCACCTGTCAGAAAATTTCCAACTGAATGTCATTGAGTAAATTCTACAATAAAATAGGTGCAAGATGAGACAAAATAGTGTTAATGCGAGTTGGTCTCTGTAATTAGCATACCATATCAGCATAATGTCGTTTAGTTGTTTGCACAGGTTGTGACAACCTAGTCAGCGTTACCATAACCTTGGACTTCCCTTGCCTTTGGCTCTCAGTTTCCTCAACCTTCATCTCAACTTTTGGAGGTAACGATAGTAATGACTCTTTTATATGATTCCCAAAAGGAAATTTTCTTCCAGTGACTATCTCTATTTTCCTTGGATCAGCCTCAGAGAGTGAAACAAATGATTTTACTCCCATTGAATGCAGTGCCTATGCAGGAAGATAAGTGTATGTCAGAAGAAACCTTAGGGTTCAGTCTTTTGTCCCAAGATTTGGACTATCAGATGAACATAAGCTACAAACCTTTGCTGTCACCATTCCAATACCAGGCAATTGTTTCAGCAAGTATGGACTGTCATCCCAGACCTTTTGATACAAAGATTTGGCTAGAAGTGCTGAACTCAAAGTTCCTCGATAGTTCTTCCTGAATAGGAAATACTCTTTCATGCACTTCGCAATTCTATAGCCATTTGCACATATAGAGTTCATGTCCTACATCATTAAAAGACTATTAGAAGCATTATTCTTGGCACATGGTAATATAATACATGAAATTGATGACGAAACCTGGCTAAGGGATAAATCATGGACTAAAGGATCCCCCGTTAGGCAGTCATTTGCCAAAACAAATATCTTCTCTTCTCTGGTTTGTATCCGCTTTTTTCTTTTCCCCTTGTCCCCAAGGATATGAAAGCGAAGCCGATTGTCTTTGTCGATGTTTATGTCATTCAGGAGCTTCTTCTCATTGCGCCTCAGTTGTATCCCTTCATTTTACAGGCAAGTGAGATATAACACCAGCTGTAATTACTCATTTTTTTTAATTTTGTAGAGTATGAATTAGATACAGGCAAGTTCCTCAGCACTGCAAATAATTTGAAGTGCATCCTCTACGCTACAGTTCCCAGGGGCTTGCATGATGTGCTTCATAGTGTCGAATTTCAGATAATATTTCGTCATCAATCTTCCAGGTTCTGCATATACAAGAGGCAGAAATTTACATTTCCAACATGGATATGATGCTATACTGCATTCTGAAATCTCCATACCAAGAGGCTTTAAGCGGAAACCATCTTCATCTGTCCAAATCAATTGATAGCTTGACAACTCATGTACATTCTGAACACAAATATCTGGAAAACATATTTTAGGTGAGCACACATGGCTAGATGAACTTGAATGGACTTCATAGTTTACCAGTGTTATTGATCACCTTGCATATGGCTCTCTAAACTGTCGCCAGTTAGCCCTCTCCTTACTGCATATTTCTCTGGGTTCTATATTTTGAGTGAAAAACGTTAGGAATTTTACAGAAAATTCAGATAGATCATGTTCTCCATTAATCTGCTCAGGATGATATACCTTTTTTATTCTTACATACAAATATGAGCATTTCATCCATTCAATTGCTCCTGTTATATCTGACACGGTGAGCTGAACAATCTCTGCTGTTAGGTGCTCTGTAACACATGGAAGCAATCTAAAGAGAAAGAAAACCACGTCAAATTCTTGGTAACACAGTCCTTTTTGCATGCACCCAAGGTCGAAGAGCATCACTAACTAACAAGATGAATAATTACATACTGTGACTCCACCAATTCGCATCCACTTAATAAATTCTCGTACAAGTGAACCTAACATGTAAAAGAAGGGTTCAGATAGGAAAATTAGCAGTAATGATCAAGATGAAGTACAGTATATTAGCTACTGACTGAGGGCATAGAAATTCTTGGAGAAAAGAAACATAAAATTACTCTTTCTAAGTCAATTTTTTATAATTCAGTGAACCTTATCTGTATCACAATAAAAGACTCACAGTTTCTTTTCTGGTCATGATTATGACCATTCCTGTGTCATCAAACGGTGGTCGACCTGCTCTTCCAGACATCTACAATAGTTGGACAACATATAGCTCTTATCTGGAACTAAGAATAAATTTACTTTAAAGTCGTAGTTTCCAAGTGTGGACAAAATCATGATCTCTGAATGCCAGACATAGACTACACTTTTAGATCGCAGAATACAAATGACGTAGCAGTGGAACCCCAGGGATGAGTAGCATGCCTGCAGGATCGTTGATCTGTCATATTCCATGTAAATCCCTTTTTCCCTATTGCTGGAAAGAAAATGATAGAGTTACAAAGATGACAATCCGACTTATGAAAAAATTAGATAATTGCTGGTAGACATACTAGTGCTGAGTTGATTTGATCACAACAGTATGTGCTGGTAGATTAATTCCATGGGCAAGAGTATTTGTAGTGCACAGCACTTGAATATCACCATTCAGAAATAGGCCTTCAATGAGGCTGCGGTCATTCATGGAAAGGCCACCATTGTGATAACCAACTGCATAACACAGATAATCACTAATCTGCAGGGTCTACGCTCAATACAACTCCATATTCAACCTCCCGCCTCAAAGGAAAAAAGAGGGAAAATGAAAAACACATTTTTGTTTCAATCAGAGGTCTGATAGGGCTGCAACAAAAGGTAGGGAGAATAGTACATACCACCATAAAGAATATAAGACTGCATTTGTTTGTCATTACATGATAGTGAAGCTTCCCTTAACCTTTCTTGTTGTTCTCTGCTTTTGACGAAAGGATTAGAATGACCATAGGTCATTGCTGCCTGAGAGAGCTGCTGTGCTGCCTCTTGTGCTCCTTTTCTGGTTGAGCAAAAAACTAGAGCAGATTTTCCTCTAGAATGTTGCATGAGAATATCTGTACAAGTCCTCATGCTTAGCACTAGAAAATGTGTAGAACATGGTAAAGGAGTAGTGAAAATAGGAGGTATATGATGTCCCAACTAGCTTCTTATGCTTACCAAAGACATAGTTCTGTAAGCGCTGGAAAAGAAAAACAACAGTATCATCAGGACAATAAGAGGTATTTCAAGGTGTAATAATGAAATCTCTTGCCATCCCTTAAAAACGATTCTTAAATTTGACAAAGCAAGACATGAAATTGGATAGGTGGGAGGGAGGAGACATCCAAAACTTTTATTCAATGAAAGGAGTGATAAGACGCCTAAACAGAAACCTGAAAAAGAAAAGCCAACAAACAACATACCTTTTCAAATAGGAAGTCATTCTTTGCCGGAGTGTATCCTGCAGACAAAGGGTTGGCAATGCAGAACTCAATAAAAGACAAGGCAGCGGTTACTCCGGAGAAACATGTCAATGCACTTCCGACAGAGGCGCTTAATGCATTTCATAGGCATTATAGTGACATGTATGATTCAGATTGCTCAATGTACTTCCCCATAATTTTATCAGAAAGTACCCTCTTTCCAATAAAATACTTTGTCACTTACTTGGCATTTGGTTCACAAAATCCAACTCAAAGAACTAACTGAGACCAGCTTTAATATTCCTGTTCGAACTCAGTTTTACACTTCCATTTTTTTAGTTTTACACTTTCTGATATTATACTCAAATTCTCAATTAACCTTCCAAACTAATACCAAGCAATACGGATTTTAGTTATCTAGATTTTAAAACTGTGAAAAGTCAAACAATGACATTTAATCTGAAATACAGGTTAAGCACAAACTGTTTCGACTCAATGAGTTAGGGTGTAACCAGGACTGAATCAAATAGAACATCAGTCGTAAGGATTAGTAAATACCAAAAACTTTTGTAGTCAACTTCACGGGTCTCATTTCTTCTCCAAACCTGCATATTGTACAGAGTCATATGGAATTAATACGAGTATTCTTTGAGCAATAAGAACGACTGAAAGATGCCATATACATTGAATTCTACCTTTTTACTCCTTGCGGGGGAACCATGAGCCACTCCGCTGCACAAAGAGATAGCTAAGTCAACTACTACATCAGCGATTATCATGAAAGGGTGGCTTGTTTGAACTCTCTTGAAATTTACCAAGGTCATCAACGTTGGGAATGGTTGCAGAAACAGCTATAAGACGGACATTAGCTAGAGCACTTGATTTCAGTTCAGGTTTGCGCGAAAGCATTTTAATTCTACTGACAATTGCCTCTAGAGCTGCTCCACGAGTATCATTCAACAAATGGACTTCATCAATTAGCATCAATGCAATGTCACCAAAAAAGCTCAGGCCTCCATCTTTTATGCGATAACGAGTCACAGCATCAAACTTCTGCAGAAAAAAAGCAAATTCAAAGACAAATACATAGTTAGCAAAGACACAACAAAACAAAGTCATGGCTGGTTTTCATCTATAGTCTGACCTCAGGAGTGGTAAGAACTACGTCAGCATCCTGTATATCCTTGATGTTGTAGTACTCATTGTCCCCAGTCAGTTCCAAGCAGTTTATCCCCCATGAGCCAAGCTTTTGGTTCCAATTGCGAAGCTTCTCTTGTACCAAAGCTTTTGAGGGTGAAACATATATCTGTATATCAGACGAAAAAAGGAGGTTGCAGTATGGTTAAATGACTAAAATATGCTGAAAATTTCAAATGGCCACATAATCTTCTTCGCACGGGCTGGAGTTGGCAATAGTGGCAAAAATCATTGAGAATATCCTGACTGACATATGCAACTATAAACATAAATCAACAGGATGCAACTTGTAAGTAGGAATGACCAATAAAACGTGATGTATTGAGGTGCACTAATTCTTTCATGCCAAAAGATGATCCTCTTGGTGCTTGTATATGCTAGATAAAAGTAGTAGCAAAAAGAGAATCTAAAATAAGTAATTGAGGATCTTTTGAGCTGGAAGTATGAAGTAAAATAGACAAGGCATGCAGTTAAGACATCACAAATTGAAAGTATTCCAGCACGTTGAGTTCTTTCTTTCAATAGATCCTTCTCATTGAAATTACAAATTCAGCCATCTTACGCTAAACATTGATAGAGACTTACAGTCTTCAGAGACCCCTTTATGTGAATAAATTTTCCCTCTCCTGAGATAAACCTTGAGAGAAGCCTCAAAATGCATAGTTCAAAAAGCACTGTTTTTCCACTTCCAGTTGGTGCCGAGATTACCATGTTCATATCCGATAGGAAACAAGCTGAAAAGCATTCGCTCTGCAGCGAGTTAAAGTATCTGCATGTAGATAGAACAGTATTTAAAACCTTACAAACAAATTAGGGATACTAAAGAATGTAATACAGTAATAGCATAGCGCAGATGTGAAGCTGCTGATCAAACAGCCATCTCGACTTTGACTTGTGACCAAGAGCAAACGAAAAGAGTCAGCAGCATTGAGACATTTCTAGGAGTCTGGAAACAGTATTCAAGCTTCGTGGCTAGTCTATGTATAAAGCTTCTTAAATGATTTATGTTACACTATAACTACTATGTCTCAACCCTAAACTAGTTGCGGTCTGTTATATGTTTCCTCTCTCTCTCTCTCTCTCTCTCTCTCTCTGACACACACACACACAAATCCTTCCGCTCCAGTTGGACTCATTTCATTCAAATAAACTATTGTTTAGAACAAAGTACTGGTTCTCTAATAGATGTTCTCTATATCTCACATTTATCCCTACACTTAGTCACTTACATACAAATTTCAGGTGATGACTAAAACGCAATACGAGAGCATATAATTTCTTCATTTCAAGGATTCCAGTACAGTAAGCGCACATGAGCATTCAATCACAGTGCTGACCAACAGAAGCCTTAAGAAATTTACACAAAATATCTCAGCAAAACAAAAAATTAAAGTTTTATAGCAATCGAGTAGAAAAAAGTGCATAGAATAGTACCTGAAACTGAAAGTTGAACGGAATAGAGGAGGCAAGTCCATCACAGACCTAAGTGCGTAGCCATCCATGATCATCGAATTTGAAATTCAAATCAAACTGTTATCACAACTTCAAATGGAAATCAGAATTCGATAGTAGAAGTTACAACAAACTGAACCGACTACTACTACTACTCTATTAGGCATTAACTATTATAACCAGGGGCGGCTCTAAGGCTAGGCCAGTGCGTTGGGCTCCAAAAATTTGAAGGCCCCAAATTTACTTTAAACTCTTATTATTAATATTATTATTATTATTATTATTATATACTATATAATTTATATAAATAATTATTATTGTATAAAGAAAAGTATTACAGTATTTTTTTATTATTATTTGATTGAGGTTATTTTATACCAATAAATTTATAAATTATGATAATTTTCTCACTTATTAATTAGTATATTTGCTTCACTTTTCAATTTTAATTTTATCCTTTTTATAGGAATTCAGTTATCTACATTGACAACATAATGAATTTCTTTTACAATCTTCTCTAAAACTATTACATGAACACAAAAGCATTCAAGCACCGATTTTCTTTTTATTGTAATTCAACTTATAATAGGTTATTTATAATTTATTTTAGATATTCACCAATAAGTGCTACTAATTAATAGAATGATCTATAATTATCCTTTAAATTGATCAGAAGGAGTAAATATTCTTGACACTGTCAATACTCAAAACTTAAGTTATTACGTTATGTACCTTTATTTCTATTTCTTGATTGTGATGATAGCCAAGTCAAATTTTTTACTTTGAGTTCTGGACTTCAACTTCCGATAATCTATCACTTTATTCTTCGTGCTCATCTTTCTAATTTTTTTTTTTAAAATTTGCTATTTTTTATCTTAAATGATTAATTTGTTTAGAAGCAAATTTGTTGTTAGTGTAAAATATTTATAAAATAATTTAAGAGCCTCTCAATATGGTTTCGTCTTAGGCCACAAGATCCGTTGAGCCGTCCCTGATTATATAGATCCAAATTAACATAAAGTAAACTCAATAATCTGCAACAAGTACCGTTGAAACAACTTCAACTTCGAGCTTAACCTGTAACAATGGAGCTCGATAAGTACGGGGTGATTATCATCGAAGAATGAAGAAGAAGATAGAAAAATTTAGATGAGATGAGAGAGAAGAAGAATCGAGAAACTGGGAGAGAGAATTACAGAAGAGCAGGAGGAAGGAGGAAGGAGAGCATACCAGAATTCATTCACGCTTTTTCCGTGTATATATATGTTTTACTGGGCTAATCTGGACCGTCACTTTCTCTTGATCTCGTCCTTACACGTGTAATATAACAACCACCTCAATTAGTCGTTAACTTTGAATTACCCGCTAATCTCATTCAGCCGAACGGCGTCGCTTCCTTTTATTATTTTAACAACTATGTCGTTCTTTTCTTTTCAAACTTCATCTTATCTTTGAGGAAACTTAACTAAATCATCTCTCTAATAATAAATGGAGACAGGATTTCTTTTTAGTTTTACTGTTAGCTCAAACTGCTAGCCACGGAGAGTGAGTTCCTAAAGCAATTTCAGAATCATATAACACCAACATCAACTAATTTGGAATTGAACGTAGGTGTTGATTTAATATAGTGGAGTATCAGTTCGTGTTAGTTATTAAAACACCTCAAACCTATATATATGCCCTTGCAAAGAAATCATTTTATTGGACGTATACACATGCAATGTAAAAAAATACTTGTATATGTTAACTTGTAGTAACAAGTAACTTGCTTCGTTTTCCAAGTTACTGATCTCACTTTTTATGAACTATTATATGAAGATCTCTTGTAGGTGACCTAATAATGTAACAAAAATTTTACACTTTCAATGTATAGAAGTTACACACATTAAGACGAGCATAGTTTCGGCAACCAGTCTCCATTATCCTCCAAAATTTGCCACCGCTTATAGACATTTGCAAGTAACCAGTGTTCCTGTGTCAAATCATTATCTTTCCGGGAAGTAGGAGTATTATGGAAGTATACAAATGACGGAATAATCAATGGATTATATCATATTGACCGAGATGAGCTTAGAAGGAGTGATATGGACAATGATGATTCATATAGTAACTCCAACTTGCTTGGGATTGAGGCGTCGTTGTTGTTGTATGGAATAATCAATGAATATTAATCCAAAGAGCCTTTGTCAATGGCGGAAAAGGTCAAAAAGTAGACTTATACAATGTCTACAGCAAGCTATAACTAGTCGGAATGAGTCATTCTTTCCTTTTTGTTTACATTGCCAACTTCACTTTCCAACTTATCAGCCCTTCCTTGTTTTTTGGTGGCGGTAGAAAGAAAGCTCTTAACCACTAGGTGAAGGAATTGAGATTAGTGAAGAGAGAGCTTTTCCTACTTGAATCCATCTCATGACATCTAAGGAAACTGCGTTCTTTAGAAAAGAACCAATATGTCAGTAAGTCAGTTTCACTTTACCAAATTACAGTGTCAGGCAGGCATTTATGCAGCAATGGTTCAAAACCTTTTGCTCCACGAGATAATTTATTCACTCAATTTTCTGGGAATGGACCTCTGTTCTGAAACTGGCTTCAATTAACTGCCCTTCAAAATATGGAGCAATCTATATAAGCTGCATTTCTGACCTCATTAGATCCAAAACCTCGTAAATCTCTGTGGACTCATTGTGAGAACCATCCTGGGAATAAAATGAATGGAGTTGGTTTCTCACTTCAATCCAACTACATCCCCCGCTTTTCTTCAGTCCTTTTTCCTTCATTTGTTTTCTCGTGTGTAAGACATCTAACCATCTTCCAGCCGAAGCATAAACATTTGAGAGCAACACATATCCTTCGGGATGCTTTTCTGCCAACTCTGAAATCTTTTCGGCTACCCTTACTGCCATCCTCTCATTTCTGTATGTTTTGCAACCACTTAAGAGAGCTGCCCAGGCTTGAACGTCTGGTTCACAAGGCATGTCCAAGATGAACTTCTCTGCTTCAGAAAGGCGTCCTGAACGAGACAGCATGTCCACTACACAGGTATAATGTCTAGAATTCGGTTGTATATTATAGACCTTTTCCATTGAATTGAAGTAATGGAGTCCTTTATCTACAAGACCACAGTGGGAACAAGCAAATAAAACTGCTAAAAGAATAAGCTCATTAGGAGCAACGGACTTCGTCCGTTCAAATTCTTCAAATACAGGAAGTGCTTCCTCTGCAAAGCCGTTTTCTGCAAGCCCTTGAATCATAGCTGTCC
This sequence comes from Nicotiana tabacum, assembly GCF_000715075.1. NCBI lineage: Eukaryota > Viridiplantae > Streptophyta > Magnoliopsida > Solanales > Solanaceae > Nicotiana > Nicotiana tabacum. The sequence continues at coordinate 92,867,383 of NC_134096.1, read as the reverse complement.
AGGAAATCTCGTTACGTTTGGGCATCCTTTTGAAGATTTTCTTAGAGCTTTCAACATTACCCGATTTGGCATACATATCTAGAAGGGCAGTGTCCACGAAAACATCAGAGTGAAAGCCAAGTTTAATGACCTTACCATGCAAGTTCTTCCCCCTTTCTAATGAAGCTAAGCTCGCACAAGCACATAAAACACTAGAGAAAGTAGATTTATTTGGTTGTTCTCCAGACAGAAGCATGTCACTGAAAACTTCAAAAACTTCATCAAATTTTTCATACTCTAAATAACCTGTTATTAGCGAATTCCATGAAATATTATTTTTTTGGGGTATCTTGTCAAATAGCTCCTTAGCTTCTTCGAGTTGGTTATTGAGGCTATAACCACTGACCATTGAATTCCAACAAACAACGTTTTTCTCCAATATCGAGTCAAATGCTACACGTCCATCCTTAGAGCTTCCACATTTGCAGTACAGGTCAACCAGTGAGCTACCAATGAAAGCATCTTGTTCAATCCCAATTTTTAAAATATGTCCATGAACAATCCTTCCCGTTATCAAAGCTTCAAGGCTCGACAATGCACTTACTACGCTTGCTAAACACGACTTATTCGGTTTAAATCCCTGTTGGACCATGCAATAGAAGAGATTCACCGCCGCTTCTGCATCACCACTCTGACTGTACCTCGAGATCATTGTACTCCAAGAAACTTCATTTCTTTCTGGCATCTCATCAAAGACACGACGAGCTTCAGTTAAGTCTCCCTTCTGAACATACATGTCTAAAATCGCGGTCCAAGAAACGACATCTCTACTCTGCATCCTATCAAAAATTCTCCTTGCTGAAACAGTATCATTCAATCTCAAGTTAAACGTGATCAAAGAATTTGAAACTGACAAGTCATGTTCAAAACCAACCTTAACAATCAAACCCAATACACACGCTCCCAAATAAAAATCACTCAACTCTCCACACGCTCTAATAACAGAGGTAAAAGTGACATTATTGGGCATTACTCCAGATTGAAGCATCTCTACAAACAGCTTCATAGCTTTAAAACTCAAGCCATTTTGAACAAGCCCACTTATAGTTGCAGTCCAGGAAAACAGATTCTGAAATGGGTTTCTCTCAAAGTAGCAAATAGCCTCATCAACTTTTCCAAACCTCAAAAACCCCGAAATTATAGCAGTCCAAGAAACCTCATTTCTCTCAGGCATTTCATCAAACAGTCGACGAGCTTCATCCAGCTTTCCCCACTCAAGATTTGCAGTAATCAGACAATTATGCACAACTAAGTTGAACCCATCAAACTCCTTCAGCATCTGATCAATTTCCTTTGGTTTTCTGGATTTAAAGTACATAATAAGCAATTTAATGGCAATGTGTTTCTGAGAAGAAATGCCTGTTTTTATCAAATGCCCATGAAAAATGGTCCCTTGGACGATTAATCTTTCTTTAGTGATGTCGTTAAGGACTGAGACAATCTTGTTTACATTAGCTTTCACGTTTTTTCTTGAGTTAAACAGGAGAGACCTCAGAATACTTCGCATGCTGAATGCCAGGCCTAAACATTTAACGCATAATAGCATATAAAGTTGAAGAGTAGTTTATTAACTACATAAGAGATCAATTAAAAAGATATTATGATACATTAAAGATAAATTAACTATAAGATTACGAGATCAAGTAAGTCATTGCAGAGGTCAGACGCGGTATTTAAATTCTATGGGTTCAAACTTTTAAAGTTTTTAGCATTGAACTCATTATATTTTTAACGTTATGGGTTCATATCTACTATTTTGTACTTTTAATGAATTTTTACACATAAATTTTTACTCTACATCGAATGTTATGGGTTTAATCGAATCTAACGCTACCGTACTACATCTGCCCTGGCAGAAGATCGAATGTTATGGGTTTAATCGAATCCAACGCTACCGTACTACATCTGCCCCGGTAGAGGTCGGAGCTTATTAGAAATATAAGCATGGATAAAAATTTGATTCAACTATACTTCTTGGGTGAAAGGAACATATAATCACCAACTTAAAACTCAACTTAAATGGTAAGTACTTAAATGTCATTTTGGCGTTGGTTTATCATCTGGTACCTGCATTAGGCCTTATTAAATTTGAATGCGCACCGAAATGTCTAATATTGAGAATAAAGTACTACCTAACAAAGACAACTTATCATTCGATATACATACTCATAAGAATTAGAATTCAATTTTTAATCAATTATTTGTTTAAAACGAAATTGGTCTCAGTAGTAAACTAAGATAGTAAGATACGCAGAAGTAGCACCGTTAGCTTCATGATTTTATAATTAACAAAATACTGGTGTTACAAATATTGAAAGATGCATCCCTAATATCATTTATTGTTCCTTATGATTTTTGCTTATTTGCAAATATAATTTATTTTTTGCTCCTTATGATTTTTGCTTCTTTAGGTGGACACATATTGGAACTGTTTACCCGAAAAAACGGATGGAGTTGAATTTGTATATAGTTCTAAGGATATGTGATATAAATTAATACAAATCATAAGGATAAATAGATATATCAAATATGGATTGCAAAGAATGCAAAGTAAACAAGGTTGTAAAGAAGATGATTTTTAGGACTAAGCAAGTTGAATCAATTTATGAAGCTTAAAAGAATAACTCTTCAATATAGGAGAATATGATGTTTGAATTACAATGTAAGCCAAAAACTGCCCTCTACAAAAATGTAGTCATTCTCTTTATAGTGGAGGATCCTACTTTAGACATAATTAAAAATACATAGTGGAAAACACATAATAAATCAGTTTTTCCCTAATTTTCGCCAAGATTCTCTCCCTTAGTGTGTTTGCAACGGCTCTTGTCGGTGAGCTCGAGCTCGATCGGCCTCGGTGCTGGTCGGTATTGCTTCTGGAACTCGATATGGACTCGGGATCAGGTGATAATTCGGACTCGATCTCGGTTGGCATGTGCCCCTTAAGCTTGAAATCATCTCATCATAGTTCGATTCGGACCCGAGCTCGATAATGACTTCGAACTCGGTGTTTGATCTATACCCAAAATCTGAAGCTTTGTTTGTACCACCTTTGGAACCCATCTCGATATTACGAAATCTTTCTTTGATCCATTATGTTTCGACCCCGATCAATCGTACGAAGACCGAAATCTATTTCGACCGTATATAAATAGTCCCCTCGTTTCTCGGGAAGGACGTGGTGAGAAACGATATGATTTCTCAATGGCTCGATTGGATTATAAGCTGACGTTCACATTGGGCCCGATCATGACGCACGTGATAGTTGTCCCGTCGATTTAGTTTTTTAAGGCATTTAATGCATGTCAGACGGTGGTCGGCCACCGCTGATATTGAACCGTCATTGTTTCACTCTATAAATAGCCTTTCCGTCCGCCATTCATCACTTTTACTTCTTAAATCTTTAGAAAAAATTTCAAGTTCTTTTTAGTCTCTTCTGAGTTTATTCGCTGATCTTTGATTCTTTTCTGCAAAATTCTTCTTCTAAACCACCAAATCTTTGTTACCTTCTTTAAATCCAAAAATGGTGAAGACATCAAAAACCGTCCCCCAAAAAGAAAAAGCTTCTTCTTCCCAATCTGCCACCGACAAAACACCGGTGGATCCACGGCCTGAGGAGTGCGTTCTGGCGGCGTGTGTTCTTACCTCCGATTTCAAACTCGATAAAGGTTCGCCGGTTCCTGGCCGATGTGAGCCCGTATCGAGATATATTTGTTCGATAACCGGGGGGTATATCGAGCAAATAAAAAAAGATTGTAACTGGGGGAACAAAGAAGTGGTAGTACCGTCTCCCGAAGAGGATATTACTACTCACGTGAGAGGGTTTTTAAGTATGTACACTTACCCTTTCACGTTAGGTCCTCTCGACCCCGTTATCATAGATTTTTGTCGTAAATACCTAATAACCCTAGGCCAGATCCATCCTTCTTTTTGGCGGATCATTATTTTGATCTGATATTTTGTGAACAAAATCGAGGGGATGCCTTTCACCCTCGATCATCTCGTCTGATTGTACCATCCTCGCCTTTTTTGATGAGGGTTAATAAAACTTTAATGTCGAGCTACCAAGGCTCTGTTCTCGATCATAGACGAGGATAGGGATCGAGGCTGGATGGGCAGGTTCGTTCGAGTAAGGATTTCAGACCTGATTCCGACCGAAAATATGCCTTTTTCCGAGAGTGGAACATGAAGCGTAAGTGTAATTCTGTTGTTATCTCCTACTATTTTGTTCTTTTATTTTCTTTCTCACCGATATTCCCCCTTTTGTGATGCAGCGATTCCCTGGATGCCCGGCGCAGTGTCCGATCTCAATAACTGGGTACGGGATCTGATTTCAACCTCCTTATACGCCGAGCGCTCATGGCGTGACTTGTCAAAGGGCCGATGGGAGGCCAAAAATCATGGTAAGCCATTTTCTCGTATTTTTTGGTAGTTCGAACAAGATATTTTTCATACACTTTAATAAAATTTCCCGCATGTAGGTGTGGGCATAGATGCAGTTTTAAGGCCCTCGTCCGTCGAGGAAGAGGCTTCAGCCTATGTCCCAAAGCCGATGAAAGATAATAAGAGGAAAAGAGCCCTCGTTCCCGAAGATCGAAAACCGAAGAAGAGGATGGCTCGTAAGCCGAACAAAAATACCATTCCTTTGAACGTAGAATCAGTTCTGCGTCTGAGGGAAGAAGAAGAAGAAGAAGAAGAAGAAGAAAACAATAGGTCCGCTCTGGCGTCCCGAACGAAGAAGACCACAGACATTCCACAGGCAGCTGGATCGATGGTGGTCTATAAGGCTCCGCCTCGAACTGAGGATATATCGGAGAAAGATTCGGGCAGTCCACGAGTTGTTGGAGATCAAAGATGCTTCCCATCGAAGCCAACGGATGGGGGATATGTCTGAAGGGGCTCTCCCCCAATCTCTTCAAACCGAAGAGAATGCTCCAAGTGATTCAGTTGGGGTAGTAGCAATCGAAGACTCACCCACCTTCCCTGCTTTTTTCGCGGGGGCGATTCGAGAAGCCCAAGCTTTGGGGGCCCTCGAACTAGATAGGCCTCATGATGGAGAGGATCCATTTCGTGACCTGTTTACCGGTGTCGAGGACGCTACCGGTCCAAGTGACGCATCAGATCTTTTTCACGGAGTGAAGCAGGCTTTGAATCAGGTAAGCCTTGAATTATTTGGCATTACATTTATGTTTGCTTTTCTTTTCTAACTTCGTTTCTTCTTTCATTGCAGGACGCGGCAATTTATCGAGAAGCATCTTCTCGGTTCCGAACTGAGCTGCGTCGATATGAGGCCGACCTTCAACGGGTTACGGAGGAGAGGAACTCCCTTAAACTCCTCTTAGGGCAAAAGGGAGAGGAAATAAAAGACCTCTGAGTTGAGTTAGCCAAGGCTTACCAAGATCAGACCGATCTGTCCGAGCAGGTAATGATACTTTTAAAAGCCTATGGGCTCGATACCGGAACGATGGCTAATTTTTCGGTCTAATAGCTGCAGCAGAAAATTGAGATGATCGGGAAACTCCGTAAGGAGGTCGATGAGATAAAAGCGGAGTCTTTGAAGTGGAAAGAAGGTATGGACCACTTTGCTGCAGAGAAAGAAACTGCTCGATCTTAATTATCATCGGCCGAAAACCAACTTCAAAATGTGAAGGAGAAAAGTTATTCAAGCGAGAAAAATAGAGGAGCTCGAGGCTCGGTTGGCCTCTGAACTTGCCAAGGCCGAATCCAACACCGAAAAGGCAAAGGCTGATGCGGATGCACTCGTGGTCGTATATCGGGCCGACGCTGAAGCTACCTAGGTCCAAGCAAGAGAGGCAGCTGAGACCGCCGATACTCGAGCACATTGGGTCGCTAAACTTGCTAAGTGTCGATCTCGGAGGGAAACCCTCGAGGAGATCCATGCTTGATATTTCGATCTCGCTGAAGAGATAAAAAGGGCTAAAGAACTTGAAGCTGATTGTGAAGCCTTGGCTTCCGATGATGATGATGATGACGATGATGGGAGTAAGAGCGGGTCCGAGAACGGAGGGGAGCCCGTTGGAGAAGAGACCGCTCTCGGAGATAACCAAGAAACATAGCCCTTAGTTTCTATGTTGTAATCAATCGTGTAAACAATCTTATATATATATAATAGATTTTTCTTTTGCCAACTTGCTTCTGTTTTATTTTCTGACTTGTGAAGATTTTATTCATGACTTATGAATGTTTTCACAGGGATTTAGGCAATTCGATCGAATTTGGACTTCGTAGCCTTTATAACCAAGTGAGCGCTTACTCAAACTTGAAATAAGGTAGCTCATAGGCTTAGTAGTCGAATTGAGTGATTGTTTGAATTTGAAGTGATGTAGCCCTTAGGCTTATTAGTTGAGTGAGTGATTCGAACTTGAAGTAATATAGCCCGTAGGTGTAATGATCGAGTGAGTGCTTGCTTGAACTCAAAATAAAAATAGCTCATAGGCTTAGTAGTTAAGTGAATGTTTCAAACTCGAAGTGATGTAGCCCGTAGGCATAATGGTCGAGTGAGTGCTTGCTCGAACTCGAAATAGAAGTAGCTCGTAGGCTTAGTAGTCGAGTGAATGATTCGAACTCGAAGTAATATAGCCTGTAGGCTTAATAGTCGAGTGAGTGATTTCGAACTCGAAGTAATATAGCCCATGGGCGTAATGGTCGAGTGAATGATTCGAACTCGAAATAATGTAGCTCGTAGGCGTAATAGTCGAGTGAATTTTTTCGAACTCGAAGTAATGTAGCTCGTAGGCGTAATAGTCGAGTGAATAAGTCGAACTCGAAGTAATGTAGCCCGTAGGCGTAATGGTCGAGTGAATTTTTTCGAACTCGAAGAAATGTAGCATGTGGGATTAATGGTCGAATGAATGATTCGAACTCAAAGTAATGTAGCCCATAGGAGTAATAGTCGAGTGAATGTTTTTGAACTCGAAGTGATATAGCATGTAGGCGTGATAGTCGAGTGAGTGCTTGCTCGGACTCGGAGATTCATCTCAATCCTGTTTGCATAATAAATCTCGAAAATAGAGGAATTTATCTTGGATATAAGATATCGGTAAATAAGAGAACTTTATTTGCAAGTCTTTATACATGTGTTCATGTTTTGCGTCAGGGCTCGGGGCAACTACATGAGCATGGTTCGTTTTGACCATTTGGCTCTTACAAATTTTTCTATTGGAACCTTGTTGCTATGAAATAACTTTCTTGCATCAGAACTTGATATATTTGAGGGCTAATGCCCCCCAGTATTCGAGGTCGATCGCAAAGAGGCCTCGGATACTGTCGAATTATTTCTAAGTTTAGCACGATCATTGGTTTCCTCATTAAAAACCTTGCCAAAAAACCCATTTTGGATAAATTCGGTCTAAGGGAAAAAGAGTGCAACGCGTGCTTCCAGACCAAGGGCTTCGTATTAAAGGATTCATCCTAGCTCCTGATCGGACTCCTACAGGGGTTAGTTTAGAAATGTAAACGAATATGGGAGGATCATACCTTAGCAGTAGTATCATTTTAGGTGCGACACATTCCAATTGCTCGATAGTTGTTTGCCGTTTATAACACCGAGCTTGTATGATCCTTTTCTGACGTTTTCGAGAACCTGATACGGTCCTTCCTAGTTTGGTCCTACTTTTCCTTCGTTTGGATTTCGGGTACTGAGGGTGACTTTCCTTAGCACTAAGTCCCCGAGTTTAAAATGGCGAAGCTTGGTTCTTCGATTATAGTATTTTTTGATTCGCTGCTTTTGGGCGGCCAATTGGACGAGAGCAGCTTCTCGTTTTTCATCCGATAATTCAAGGCTAGTGTTCATAGCCTCATTATTTGATTCTTCTGTTGTATATCGAAACCTGGCACTGGGTTCCCCGACTTTGACTGGAATCAAGGCTTCGGAGCCATATACTAAGGAGAACAGGGTTGCCCCCGTACTAGATTTTGATGTTGTTCGATATGCCCAAAGGACTTCGGGTAGGATTTCTCTCCATTTTCCTTTAGCGTCGTTCACCCTCTTTTTTAGGTTTTGAATGATAGTTTTGTTCGTTGATTCGGTATGTCCGTTCCCACTAGGGTGATACAGTGTTGATAATATCTTTTTTATTTTGTGGTCTTCGAAGAATTCGTCACTTTGCTGTCGACAAACTGTTTCCCATTGTCACACACTATTTCGGTGGGTATCTCGAATCGACATACGATATGATCCCAAATAAAGTCTATAACCTCTTTCTCTCTTACTTTCACGAACGCCTGTGCTTCAACCCATTTACAGAAATAGTCAATCATAAATAAAATGAACTTAACTTTACCTGGGGCCGATGGGAGAGGGCCGACGATATCCATTCCCCATTTTATGAATGGCCATGGGGATATAACTAAGTGGAGTTGCTCTCCGGGCTGATGGATCATTAGTGCAAACCTTTGATATTTGTCATATTTCGAACAAACTCTTTTGCATCTTTGCCCATATCGATCCAATAATACCGTGCCCTAATTATTTTTTGGACTAATGAATCAGCACCGTAGTGATTTCCACAAGTGCCCTCGTGCACCACACGTAGGATGTAATCGGTGTCTCCTGGTCCTAAGTATACTGTCAATGGTCCATTGAATGTCCTTCGGTATAGCATTCCATCTGCAGTTAATGTGAATCGAACAGCTTTGGTTCGTAGGGCTTTCGCATTTTTAGGGTTCGATGGGAGCTTTCCATTCTTTAAGTATTCAATATACTTATTCCTCCAATCCCAGGTCAGGCTCGTAGAATTTATCTCGGCATGACCTTCTTCGATCACAGATCTCGAGAGTTGAACGACAGTCCCCGAGCTTATTTTGCCTTCCTCAACCGATGATCCCAAATTTGCAAGTGCATCAGCCTCACTGTTCTGCTCTCGTGGAACATCCATTCTTTGAAATGGTACAAAGTGACCTGCAGTTATTCCAAATACCTTTGCATTCTATCTTTTCGAACTTCGAAGGTTTTGTTTACTTGATTTACCACCAGCAAAGAGTCATACTTGGCTTCAATGACTTCTTCTCCCAAGCTTTTAGCTACCTCGAGACCTGCATTCATGGCCTCATACTCGGCTATCTAGTAGTTTTGATAGATTGCCTAATAGTGTTACCCGTGGGTGGCTTTAAAACGATGCTTAGCCCAGACCCCTTCACGTTCGAAGCCCCGTCCGTAAAAAGGGTCCATACACCCGATGACGTACCCGACTTCAATAAGAGTTCTTTTTCGACTTCTGGTACGAGGGTCGGCGTGAAGTAGGCCACGAAGTCTGCTAAAATTTGAGACTTGATGGTCGTACGAGGTTGATACTCGATGTCGTACCCACTGAGTTCGACGGCCTATTTGGCCAATCGGCCTGATAGTTCGGGCTTGTGCAGAATATTACAAAGCGGGCAAGTGGTTAATACGTATATGGGGTGACATTGAAAGTACTGTCTTAACTTTCTAGAGGCGCTTATCAGTGCAAGTGCCAATTTTTTTATGTGCGGATATCTAGTTTCTGCTTCACCTAAGGTTCGACTTATATAAGAAACGGGAAATTACGTACCTTGCTCTTCTCGAACTAGGACATCGCTTACCGCAATTTCCGATACTGCCAAGTACAAGCAAAATTTTTCGTCTGTTTTTGGAGTATGAAGGAGTGGCGGGCTCGATAGATATCGTTTTAATTTCTCTAATGCTTGTTGGCATTCCAGGGTCTAAGCGAAATCGTTATTCTTTTTTAGCAGAGAGAAAAATTGGTGATTTCGATCTGACGACCTTGAAATGAATCGGCCTAAGGCTGCAATCCATCCCGTTAGCCTCTGTACGGGTTTTACACTGTCCACGATGGTGATGTCTTTGATGGCCTTGATTTTATCGGTGTTAATCTCGATCCCCCGATTTGACACCATGAAGCCGAGGAACTTGCCCGAACCGACCCCGAAAGCACACTTTTCGGGGTTGAGCTTCATGTTGTATTTCCTTAAAATCTCGAATATTTCCTACAAATGGATCAAATGATCCCTTGTGCGCAGGGACTTAACAAGCATGTCATCAATATAAACTTCAATTGATTTACCTATTTGTTCCTCGAATATTTTATTTACTAAATATTGGTAAGTAGCTCCTGCATTTTTTAACCCGAAGGGCATCACATTATAACAATATGTTCCATATTTGGTTACAAATGAAGTTTTTTCCTGGTCTTCCGGGTTCATTTGGATTTGATTATACCAGGAATAGGCATCGAGAAAAGTAAGAATCTCGTGGCTGGCCTTGGTATCGATCATGCGATCGATGTTGGGCAGCGGAAAAGAATCTTTGGGGCATGCTTTGTTCAAATCCTTATAATCTACACACATTCTAAGTTTGTTCCCTTTTTTAGGTACTACAACTACATTGGCTAACCATTCAGGATATTTTACCTCCCGAATGGACCCTATTTTGAGAAGTTTGGTTACCTCGTCCTTTATGAATGCATGTTTTACCTCGGACGAGGGTCTTCTCTTTTGCTTAACCGGTCTGAACCTAGGGTCCAAGCTTAGCCGATGTGTCATTATATCCGGTGGGATTCCTGTTATATCTAAATGGGACCAAGCAAAACAATCTGTGTTATCGATAAGAAATTGAATAAGTCTGTTCCTGAGTTCGGGGGTTAATCCTGTTCCCAGGTATACCTTTCGTTCGGGCAAACGCTCGATTAATATGACTTGCTCCAATTCTTCGATCGTTGATTAGGTAGCGTCGGAATCATCGGGAAGCACGAAGGATCGAGGAATCCTATGATCATCATCTTCATCCATCTTCTGATTTTCTAGTTGGGTTAAAGCTGGTGTCTGTGATTGCTATTTGGCATCTTGTTCCCTTTTTGAGCTCGATCCCTTTATTGGCGAAGGCGAGGATATCAGATTCGCTTCCTCGACGGCAAAAATTTCTCTTGCGGCCGGTTGCTCTCCGTACACTGCTATGACCCCCCCTTGATGTTGGGAATTTAAGAACCTTGTGTAGGGTCGGGGGTACACCTCTCATGTTGTGGATCCATGGCCTTCCAAAAAGGTCATTGTACCTCATGTCGCCTTCGATTACGTGGAACTTTGTTTCCTGGATGGTCCCGGTCACATTTATCGGCAGAATTATCTCGCCTTTGTCATGCCATATTGAATCCGTTTAGGACCAGGGTCGCAGGTACGATCTGGTCATGTAGACCGAGTTGTTGTACGACCTTCAATCTAATGATGTTGGCCGAGCTCCCTGGATCAATTACACACGCTTAACTTTAGTTTTATTCATAAGTATGGATATTACCAGTGCATCGTTATGAGGTTGTATGACTCTTTCTGCATCTTCATCATTGAAGGACAAAGTTCCTATGGGTGCGTAATCCTGAGTTCGAGATCGCTTTTCTCTCACAATCGATGTCTTAGTGCGTTTAAGCATCGGCCCTTGAGGGGTATCGACACCGCCGATGATCATGTGAATGACGTGTTGTGGTTCTTCTTGTTCGTTCTTCTTGCCAAAATCCCTGCTTTGAAATGGTTCTTCGCCATGTCTCTTAAAAATTCTCGAAGGTGCCCTTTATTGAATAACCGGGCTACCTCCTCTCTTAATTGCCTGCTATCTTCCGTTCTGTGGACATGGGTGCCATGATATTCGCACATTTGATTGGGATTTCTCTGGGCAGGATCGATCTGCATGGGTCGAGGCCATTTAGTGTCTTTGATGTGTCCGATAGCAGACACGATGGCGGATGCATCAATGCTGAAGTTATACTCCAATAACCGAGGCGCTTCCTTAGATTCGGTAGGCCTGTCGAACCTACTTCTGTTCATCGGTCCCCGAGACCCTTGATCTCGATCACTTCTTTTGTTGATTTGTCCGGGGTTACGTCTCGATTCATTGATTCTGTGGTTTCTATTATACGGTCGATATCGATCCCTGACCGGATCTTGTTCTCAATTGATATCCCTTCGAGCAACGGGTTCAGCCCTGAACTGATCATCTTCGACTCTAATTTTTGATTGGTACCGATTGTACACGTTGGCCCAAGTGATAGGTGGGTACTCGATCAGGTTATGCTTCAGTCATCGTGATGCCGTCGAACTTCGTACGTTCAAACCTTGAGTGAAAGCCTGAACAGCCCAATCGTCTGTGACTGGTGGCAGATCCATTCGTTCCATTTGAAAACGAGATACGAACTCTCTTAGCATCTCGTTATCCTTTTGTCTTACCTTGAAAAAGTCTGATTTTCTCGTTGCGACCTTTATGGCCCCGGCGTGTGCCTGTACGAAAGAATCTGCTAACATGGCAAATGAATCGATCGAATTCGGTGGTAGGTTGTGATACCAAATCATTGCTCCCTTCTAGAGGGTCTCTCCAAACTTTTTCAACAACACAGATTCGATTTCATCGTCCTCCAAATCATTACCCTTGATGGCGCACGTGTAAGAGGTGACGTGTTCGTTGGGATCGGTCGTTCCGTTATATTTGGGAATTTTTTAGGGATTGGTTTTGGGGCTGCGCTCGAGGGGAAAGGCTTTTGCATGAATTTTTTGGAATCCAACCCTTTTATCATTGGTGGAGCCCCCGGGATCTGATCCACCCTGGAATTATATGTTTCTACTTTTATATCGTTGGCTTCGACTCGCTTTGTGAGCTCCTCGAGTATTTTAGCGATTTCGGGAGTAGTCCTCGATTCTTGCTCATTTGATCTCACTATGGCTGTATCCGTTCTGTGGGCAATTTCTCGGGGTGGACCGGGCTCCGGCCTGCTTGGTAGCTGGGTTTGGCTTTGCAACTGAGCTATCGCTACATGTTGGGCTTGTAACATTTCAAAAATCATACGCAAACTGACGTCGTTTTCCTCAATGTTATGGGTGTTTCGAGCTGCAGACCGAGTGCCACCATGAATGATATTTTCATGTTCAGAATGTATGTTCGCCTCAATGGCCACATGCAAATTGATATCTATCGGCACTCCAGTCCGAGCTCTAACGGTGTTGATAAGTGGTCTTTCAGTACTGGGTGTCAAGTTGTTGTTCTCATCTTGAAGACCAGCTTCGTTGTCGATAGGTAAGGCCATTTGGTTGGTAGTTAGTCGTTGCTAATCCGAAATCCAAAACGGTGTGATTTTGCAGATTCGTATCAAATAACCACTGTTATCCTTAGCCCCACGGTGGGCGCCAAATTGTTTACCCGAAAAAACGGATGGAGTTGAATTTGTATGTAGTTCTAAGGATATGTGATATAAATTAATACAAATCGTAAGGATAAAAAGAAATATCAAATATAGATTGCAAAGAATGCAAAGTAAACAAGGTTGTAAAGAAGATGATTTTTAGGACTAAGCAAGTTGAATCAATTTATGAAGCTTAAAAGAATAACTCTTCAATATAGGAGAATACGATGTTTGAATTACAATGTAAGCCAAAAGCTGCCCTCTACAAAAATGTAGCCATCCTCTTTATAGTGGAGGATCCTACTTTAGATATAATTAAAAATACATAGTGGAGAACCCATGATAAATCAGCTTTTCTCTAATTTCCGCCGAGATTCTCTCCCTTAGTGTGTTTGCAACGGCTCTTGTCTGTGAGCTCGAGCTCGATCGGCCTCGGTGCTGGTCGGTATTGCTTCTGGAACTCGATATGGACTCGGAATCAGGTGATAATTCGGACTCGATCCCGGTTGGCCTATGCCCCTTAAGCTCGAAATCATCTCATAATAGTTCGATTCGTACCCGAGCTCGATAATGACTTCGAACTCGGTGTTTGATCTATATCGAAATCAGAAGTTTTGTTTGTACCACCTTCGGAACCCATCTCGATATTACGAAGTCTTTCTTTGATCCATTATGTTTCGACCCCGAACAATCGTACGAAGGTCGAAATCTATTTTCGACCGTATACATGAACCATAGCCCTTATCTATCGATCAAATTCTTGTAAAAAAAATCTATTTTAAACCCTATTTTTTTATTTTTTTCCGACATAATTTCTCACATTTTATTGTCATTAAATGGAGACTAAGAACCTTAATTTGTAATAATTGATGACCTTTTTTTTGTAAAGTGAATGTAATTATGCCAAACCTTTTTTTAATTGCTTTTGTGTTTGTATTATGCTTTTCCATCTGATTTCGATTCATTTGGACAAAAGAAATAAACTTCTAAGAAGCTCGGTTTGTATGTAGGCAGTAGGTTAGGCGCGCGTTAGGGCATCGAATTTTGCTGCAAGACAAAATGGTATTTAAGAGGATAAGGGTAGTGGAGTACATAGACTTTGGAAAAAAAATTGCCCTTGGATTTGCTGAGGCCTTATAAATTGCAATAGTAAATACGAATTATAAATCACAGAAAGATAATACAGACTTATAAATTGCAATTGAATACAACTTATAACTCCAATTTTTGAATTCTCTTTTTAAATCGCAATTGTCGAATGCGACTTATAAATCATAATTTTTGCATGTTACTTATAAATCGCATTTGACAAATTGCCTTTATGCTCAGGAGCAGTAGACCTACACAGAAAGGCACTCTCCACAGGAAGTCATCGGGTCGTTGACTCCAACTACTATATAAACACCCCGTTCTTTACACGTGAAAAACAAATTCAAATTCAAATTCCCATTTTCCCCCTCAAAACCCTAAAAATCTCTTCACGATTACCTTTTGTTCCTTAAAAATTCGCAGAATGTTTGGCCTTTATTTTTGTAGCTTGTCTTCTTGGGTTTAGGATTTCATAAATTTTCAGCTTAAACATAGTTTTGTTAAAACCTCAAATGTCAAATGCGATATAAGTGATGTTCAATAGAATAGGAATAACCAAATAAGCGACTATTTATAAACAAGGTCTCTATTTTTAAATTATTAATCGATTAGTGTTTAATGTCATTTATTGTTAATAAATTAACAGTGTAAGCGAGAGCAGTATCGCATTGACGAAAATTCTAATAATGTCACCGAAGAGGAAACAAAAATACATAAGAACAAACACGTTAACATCTAATAGGTGAGTGGTAAATTGGTGAAATTAGAAATAAGAATAAAATGAGAGTTTTAGGTTTAACAAGGAAAAGTATCATGCCACACCCATTATGACATTGTTTTAAAGAAACCGATTATCATTGTAAATATGGATTGCCAAAACAAAAGTCGTATAATTTTATAGATCAATGATTGTAGAGGTTGGTTATTTGAAATAAAAAGAACTAGTGAATTGACTGCGCGAATGTTAATTTAAAAATAACTTTTTATAAAAATTACCATATAAAAACTTTAGCAGTATTTTAAAAAATAAAACTTTTTACACATTTATTATGTCAAAAGTGAATTTGGTTAAGCAAATTGTACAAAAAGTTTTATTATCATAGAATGGTGTATGAATCCCTTTATTAATTATGGAAGGATCATCTTTTTCTATCATCTGAATATAAAAAAATATATATATTAGCAAATTTTTTGAGACCTTTAGTTATCGATATTTTGTTATGTTTCGAGAAAAATTACTAAAATATTGTTTTCATTGATTTCAATATTTTTAATGATTTTTTAGAATCTATCTTTATTTTATTAAAATATTATATTTATTTCTCATATAACTAATTGTTTGGATTATTTCTTTGTATAGTATAAGTGTCCACACTTATTTACGTACATATCATTCTTTAATTTAAGTAGGTACATATTTTTAAAAGAATTTCTTAAAAAAATGGAACTTTCTACTTTTATTGCTTTTCCCTATTCTAAGACACAAGAAAAGAAAGCAAGAGAGAAATGAGAAAGCTTAAAAAGAGAAAACAAAGGTTGCTAGTTGCTAGTCTACAACCTCACCCAACCCAACCCCTTTTTCTGTAAATAAATTTTTTTATTACCAAGTATTTTTATATAAATCCGAAAAACAAAGTCTCCTACAATAAAACCTGAATTTTTCTAACTAATGATTTTCCTACAATATGAAAGTTAATGGTTTTCCTATTACGTTCAATTGTTCGAATTATCAAGATATAAAGAAGACAATTGTTATCCATATACTCCTGAAACACTAATAAATAAGACATTTAGGGACAATAGGAGGATTCACTTACAAAGTCGACACCAATGGTGCTAATGGAACTCATAAGATTTGAATCATTCTTGAAACCAGAGAAATACAAATAACAAAAATACAACATCTTTTCTTCTATAAAGATTGTTAAACTTTACAATGTAACTACATGTCAATCTAAAAAGCAAATGAACTATGTAAATGAAAAGAAAAAGAAATTACGTTGATGACAAATTCAAATCAGCAAATCAAAGCTTAATGAAACAGAAGAAATTACTGAATCCTACATAGTTGAACATCGGCCATCCGCAAAAATAGTCACCAACAAAGGTGAATTTATAGGATCGGAAGAGGAGCAGTTAGAGGAGATGAAAAGGTCTGTAACTGAAATGTAATTTATAATGTTTAATCAAGAAATATATCTTTTCAGTTTTTTAACATAGCACATACAGTTTTTTAATATAGCACATTGGCCATCCGCAAAAATAGTCACCCATACGAAAGGATAATGTTTAATGAAGAGTCATTTCTTCTGGGTATTTTGATATATAACATATAAATGGAACAAAAACTCAAAAAATCGAGAAATTAGATAAATACATTTCCTAGTATGTAAGAGTTGCTACATCAGCATCTTTTTGCAAATATTGATTCGAATATACTTCGATAAGAGGATTTCGGTCCAACTCCAAAGTAACGTAAATCTTGAAGCTCAAAATACATCTGACCCCGATTGGCTTGTTAGATTAACTTAAAACAAAATAACTACAATCACCAATTGCTACATAGTACTAAAATGTTAATCAAGCAATTTGCTGTAATTAACATATTTGGCTAAAAAGCGTACCAAATTTGCTAATTCAGCAATAGCATATACAGTACTATTTACTTCCGGAAAAAGAAATCGGAGAGCAGGCAAGAAAAGTATCATAAAACACCATAAAAAAAAATATTTATTTGAGATTTGGGTAGGGACCGCGTTCGTTGGGTAGGGACCGCGCGAACGCAGGCCCCCGCTGCCACAAATTATGACGTAGGCTCAACCACTTGGGTCGACCTTAGGCAAGCACCCCTCCAAAGTGCAATGACGGTCACCAACCTAGGCCATGAGTCTTCATGATCACCCATTGACCCCGTCCAGGTAAGTATGTTTCAAAGTTGCTCCCTCCTCCCCTTTTATATTACTCCAGCACCTTGCCTGCATTTGATTTTGCCGGTGTGGGATAATGCTCACACACTTGTTTCACAAACTAAGCAATAGCTTATAAAAAGAGTCACTTACTTAAATTACCATAATGCTTGGACAATCGCAAATGTAGAATTTCCTTTACAATCAGTTCCCTTCAGATATTCAGTTTTATATAGGCACCAAAAGAACAATAAACAGATTTTCTTTTCATATGCAAATATAGAATTTCCTTTGTGTTGTGGAAGTTTGCATAGCACAAGGACAAAATGTTAGTAGAGACAATGCCCCTGTTGGTTTTGTTCTTAATATGTTTATTGACACAACTAATAATAGAATCGTTAACCTAAGATTAACTTTTAAAATATGAAGGATCTCCATTTTCCTTAGGCGTACCTTTTCTTTGAGTGGTGAAGGTCTACACCCTGGTACTGACTAGTGAATCAGAACCCAGAATCACTTCGTCCAAATGTATATTTCGTTTCTTCTTTTGTTTAATTATCTGTTATTATTAATCACAATTTTATGAAACTGCAGCAAGACAAACCAAGGACGAAACTCCAGCCAGAATTGGTGCAAGAATGAAACTAAAGATGGAAAGTTCAAATTTGGAGTTGTTTGAAGTGGTATATAATGAGGTGAAGCTAATCTAATTAGGAAATTTTACCTCCTATAGCAAACGTACACACCCTATTTATTATAAACCAAAATTATTTTAAAATATTATTTTCTATAGCTACCTTTTATATTTTATAGCAAAATAAGTATTTATGGTATATACTACCATTGAGGCATAAAATAAGGCATGCAATACGCTATTTATGTTTTTTCTTTCTTAGACAGCTGGACATACCTATTTTTAAGGTGATTGTCGTTACTGTATTCATGAATATATGGCGCGAATACATGTGAATACATGCGCGTACAGCTGGACTGCCCTGATTTTAAGTGCTTTTTACTGTTGTATTCATGAATACAACAACGCGAATACATATGAATACATGCGCAACTGGACTGCCCTGATTTTAGGCGCTTTTTGTTGTTGTATTCATGAATACATGGCGTGAATACATGTGAATACATGCGCGTACAACTGGACTGCCCTGATTTTAGGCGCTTTTTACTGTTGTATTCATGAATACAGCAGCGCAAATACTTGTGAATACATGCGCGTACAGCTGGACTGCCCTAATTTTAGGCGCTTTTGCTGTTGTATTCATGAATACATGGCGCGAATATATGTGAATACATGCGTACAACTGGACTACCCTTATTTTTAGGTCTTTTTTGCTGCTGTATTCATGAATACAGCAGCGCGAATACAACGAATACACTACCGTAACAACTGAATATTAGCTATAGGAAATTAATAGCCACTAAACAATAGTGATTTGTGAAAATTCCTTATCTAATTAATTCATTTCGGGATAAAACTAGGCAGAGATGGCCCGTACCGGCATGAGCCCAATACTGTGAAAATAGGAGGGGAACTTTACATAACTGTCACAATTTAAAAGAAATATAACAAATTTGTAGCATGAAATCCAATATTACAGTTGTGACAGAAAAATATTTATATTTGTAGCTCACAGTTCCATTAAAATAGGAATATTAATATTAATCTTTAAGCATAAGCAATTTGAATAGAAAGTCAATAATTCTTTTGTTCAAAAATCATGCCTTTTTTCTCTTTATCTATTAGCTTTCCTTGTTTTTCTTCATCTTCTTAATTTTATTTTCTGCCGAAGCCAATATATTTTCTAAATTTGTTCCATTCGTTTTCTTTTTAATTGTCTTTCTTAAGTTTTTCTCTTCCTTCTTTCTTCCTTTCTTAACATAAAGATCTTACTTCGATAATAATATACATTAAAAATATATATTGAATTAACACATATAAAATATACAAAAAATATACATAAAAAATACATCTTCAGTTAAGATGACGCTTAGACATTTGAAATATACATAAAAAATATATCTTAAATTTAATTAAGATGGCATATAAATATACAAAAAACATATATATAAAAAATACATCCTGAATTAAAATGGCACTTGACATATAAAATATATTTGAAATATACATTAAAAATACATCTTAAAATAAGATGGCACTTCACAAATAAATATACAAAAATTATATACATAAAAATACATTTTGAATTAAAGTGATACTTGATATACAAAGTATAAAAGACGTATAAACCAATACATCTTGAATTTAGGTGACATTCACATATGCATCAGATTTTAAAAAATGGAGTGAAGAAGATGAATGTTGAGCTTAATTTTTATAATATGCTAATAATGAAAAAAAAAAGTGTTCTTTATGGAATAAACAATAAATGATGCTATTTTTTTAAATAATAGTTAAAAAGGGATCAAAGTGTGTAAAAAACTCAAATAGGAATTACCTTAGTTTTGACACAAAAGTGTAGATAGAAGAAATTCAAGTATCCAATTCTACCAATCCAATTCCACCAAACTACAATTTCTCTGATGCTAGTCCAAGTGAAAATATATTAGCTTCAGTAATGGTCTACAGCAGATGCATAACCGGTTTAACATAGAAAAAAAGTGCAGACCTTATTGCTCTGCATTATAAAGAAGGGCCTCATTTTTGGGGAAGATGTATATCAAATAATTAGTACTCTTCAGATACAAGGTTATAGATTCACATGAATGCAGTAATACAAAACCTTTTCATTGTCATTTACCAACAGATTTTGACATTGTTCCACATCAAATAGATAGCGGATCTTATTCATAGCAAAGCAAATCACAAACTATGAGCTTCTCAAACTTCTACTTTGGATATTTCTAGCAAAGTATACTGTTCTTTCTCCAACTGCAGGTATCATTTTGCTGGTTTGGTTGACAAAGTGGACCTTTGAGTGAACTGTCCACCAAAAAAAAATTGTGACCAATAAATTTGTCCTTTTTTTAGCACAAGGACTCCGTCACTTTCTACGAAAATAATGACAAGAAAGTATGGACATGCACCTACCAAACTATACCTTCCTTTTTCTTTTTCATTTGGTTTCAAATTTCATAAATAACAGCTATAAGGCTACCAGAAAGGTTTACCTCTCATCCCTGCTACCTGAAACTTTCAAGCGTTTAGCAGAATTAAAGGGGAAAAAAAAAAGACGACATTGTCAAGTGATTTAATTCAATGAGTGATAAAGCTTGACAATATATCCAAAAGATTATGAAATATCTACACTTGTCGAGCATTTCCAAAACGGGGCACTTTCATCTTCTATGACAGAAACTTATAGCATACTGGACATAAGGTAATGCATCCACTTCGATGATCGATCACTTTACCCCCCTTACACTCTAACGAGCTTTCTTTTTCTTCTTTAAACTCTCTTGATAAACATATTTGAACCAGTCAGTTGCATGAGGTAACCAAGTGAGATATTTATCTAATCATTAAAAATACGGAAAAGTGTCAAATATATCCCTCTACTATTGAATATTGTTTAAAGTTATCCTCCGTTATGCTATTCGATCGAATATATCCCTACCGTCTAACTATTAATCAAATATACCCTTAATTTGACGAAGAGGCCACGTGGAGGGCTTCTGATCCATTTTATGCCCTGTTACCCCTAACCCATAACCCGATCCTTCTCAACACTTAAAGAACTAAACTCTCTCTGGGTTAGGTTCAATTGTGATCAAGCCAAAGGAGTTTGACGAGACAAACTTGTACATCAATTATTTGCCACATGCTCTTGATGATGGTGGTTTGATCAATTTATTCTCTCTTTTTGGTATCATTGTGATGGCTAAAGTTACAAAGGACATTCTAAGTGGTCTGAGTAAAGGTTATGAATTTGTTAAGTATGCGAATATTCAACAAGCTAATAGTGCTATAGCTAGCATGAATGGAGAGTTACGGGTTCTTCGAGAGCAGCAAATTCTTGGAACTATTGCTTCCGAGCTCAATCTAAGCTTCTCCAATTGATCTCAATTTGTAACCAAAGATTCTCAACCAAAATTCGAACAAAGCCCAGTGATTAATTCAAGGAAGCTCAGGTTGTCTTCTTCGCGGAGTCAACTCTAATTTGTTCGATCTAACTTAACCAAAACTTCACAAAATGCACTCAGATTTTACCCACAACTTCTGTACAATGATACGAACAAGACCCAACAAACAATTTGAGCAATAAGAGATGAGGTCAAGAAACCCAGTGCATCTTCTCCACATATTAGGCTTCAAAAATTTTCGATCAAGTTATTGTCAAATCAAATCCAAATGCATTTAGATTTTGAATTCAGGTTCTATCAAGCTTTTACAATAGATTTAAAACTCATCCAGTCGATTTTGATTTAAAAACTTCAGATCTAAGTTCTGAACCAAGCTCAAAGTTGAGTCAATGGTGATCGAAACACCTTTTTTTTCTTTCTTTTCTCCAATAATGTTCAATCACGAATTTCTTTTCTGTATAATGATACGAACAAGACCCAACAAACAATTTGAGCAATAAGAGATGAGGTCAAGAAACCCAGTGCATCTTCTCCACAGATTAGGCTTCAAAAATTTTCGATCAAGTTATTGTCAAATCAAATCCAAATGCATTCAGATTTTGAATTCAGGTTCTATCAAGCTTTTACAATAGATTTAAAACTCATCCAGTCGATTTTGATTTAAAAACTTCAGATCTAAGTTCTGAACCAAGCTCAAAGTTGAGTCAATGGTGATCGAAACACCTTTTTTTTCTTTCTTTTCTCCAATAATGTTCAATCACGAATTTCTTTTCTGTATAATGATACGAACAAGACCCAACAAACAATTTGAGCAATAAGAGATGAGGTCAAGAAACCCAGTGCATCTTCTCCACAGATTAGGCTTCAAAAATTTTCGATCAAGTTATTGTCAAATCAAATCCAAATGCATTCAGATTTTGAATTCAGGTTCTATCAAGCTTTTACAATAGATTTAAAACTCATCCAGTCGATTTTGATTTAAAAACTTCAGATCTAAGTTCTGAACCAAGCTCAAAGTTGAGTCAATGGTGATCGAAACACCTTTTTTTTTCTTTCTTTTCTCCAATAATGTTCAATCACGAATTTCTTTTCTGTACAATGATACGAACAAGACCCAACAAACAATTTGAGTAATAAGAGATGAGGTCAAGAAACCCAGTGCATCTTCTCCACAGATTAGGCTTCAAAAATTTTCGATCAAGTTATTGTCAAATCAAATCCAAATGCATTCAGATTTTGAATTCAGGTTCTATCAAGCTTTTACAATAGATTTAAAACTCATCCAGTCGATTTTGATTTAAAAACTTCAGATCTAAGTTCTGAACCAAGCTCAAAGTTGAGTCAATGGTGATCGAAACACCTTTTTTTTCTTTCTTTTCTCCAATAATGTTCAATCACGAATTTCAGCTCCCAATAATTATATTCTACAATAATATTCAACGATTTTCAGAAATTTGAACTCAGATTTGCACTTTCAAAAAAGGAATTCTAAGTCGTTTATTAAGAACGTCAAAAAACAAAGAGCATATTTCTATTTTTGGGAGTTTTCGAGCAAAGGAATTTGTTCAGTTATTTAGCTGTTGGGAAGGGTCAGGTTAAGTTTTGGGTATCGGGTATTGAGCATGGGTAATGGGTTGGGGCATAAGATGGCTTAGAAGCCCTCCACGTGGCCCTTCTGTCAATTTAAGGGTATATTTGATCAATAATTAGACGGCAAGGGTATATTAGATCGAATAGTATAACGGAGGATAACTTTAAACAATATCCAATAGTAAAGGGATATATTTGACCATTTTCCGTTAAAAATAACTTAAGTGCAAAATAAAAAAAAAGTTTAATATGTTATACAATATTACCGGGTATTTGTAGAAAGTAAAATGAAAAACTACAGTGTTTAAGTCAGAAGTAGGTAAAAAGCTGTAAAACTAACCTGCGGGAGAGACCAGACCAGTCTGTTAAAGATAAGAAACACTACAAGAATGAACCTTCGCTTGTACTAACAGACTCAAGGAGACATCTATTTACCAGAGCTAGAAGACGATCCTCAGCTCCATCTCATGGCAGCCTCAAAGCTACTCAAACCTTCAGCAACTATATCCAATAAACCCCTAAACACCACGCCTGGCAGCCACATACACCAAACTTTCACAAATTTAAAGTCAGGATAATAACAGCAGACTTAGATAGGCAACCCTGAAGAAGGCATTGATTACTCATTCCAAACATTGCTTCTGCACACATATTTTCAAAGTTCATTGGAGAAAGGCTTGAAGCTTTCTGTTGGCTATTTGAGAGAGAGAGAAGAGATAACAGATAAGATATCTCTTTTTCCTAAATTTTTAGGAATCAAATTGGAAAAACATCAATAAACAAGAGAAAATAGATCTCATGATATGATATCAATCTCATGATACGCAAACTATAAAGTACAAAATAGATCTGGTTAGATCAATAGAAACTGTAGTGAATACTTTAGACAAAGACAGTTCAATTGGAACAGCTAGATAATCAATTTTTAAAGAGTAAAATTGTACAGTTAAAATTACATTTAAAAGGAACACCGTTAAAATTTGATTGAGTGGCGGAACAGCGAGAAAGTGCCTCTGATGTCAAACATTTGTTACTTGATTACCCTACCCAACTTACGTCAAAAGGAAATTCAATCAGAAATCATTTCTAGATTGGTCCTACTTTAAACTCTAAATATGATAGGAGAGTACTTGAAGTACACAATGGCCATTAAGCGTCATGCTGAGACCAACTTATCTGAGCATTAGCAATGGGCTTAGCGATTGGAAGAAGAAAAGAAAAAGAAAGTGTGGTGAAGATGAATTTACCGCAGAACTGTGTGCTCCTCTGCAAAAGGTTATCTGATCAGTTAGCTTGGTTCCAAAAAGCTGAGAACAACTTAATTAGAAGCCCTACTCCTTCAATTCATCACAAAAAGAACCTAGAAAATATGCTTCAACCATCAAAAGCACAAATTGGCAAATATCAGTATCGATCCAAATTGCAAAGCCCCAATTAATATAGACTATATAGTTACAGGTGTTGGCCAGTCAAGAAATTCCATGCCCAGAAGATGAAAGTAGCAGAAATGAGGATATTGCGATTGATGTGTGGGCCTACCAGAAAAGATAAGATTAGGAATGAATATATTAGGGACAAAGTAGGTATGGCCCATGTGGAAGAGAAGTTGAGGGAATCGAGGCTGAGATGGTTTGGTCATGTGAAGAGGAGAGACGTTGGTGCCCCGGTTAGGAGGTGCGAGAGGTTGCCAGTGGCGAGTCAGAGGAGGAGTAGAGGGAGGCCTAAGAAGAACTGGGATGAGGTGATTAAGCAGGGCATGGCTCTGCTCCAGCTTACCGAGGACATGACCCTCGATAGAAAGGTGTGGAGGTCGAAAATTAGGGTGGTGGGTTGATAGACAGTCTAGAGGTTGCCTTGTCTTACTAGTAGTAGTTGTACTAGTCGGGTACCTTCCTATTCCTAGTCCCTTGTTTATATACGGTATGTCAGTATTAGCAGTGAGATTGGCACTATTCTTGTTGTTTCATTTCCATGAATCTCTGTCATTATCCGTTGTATTATTTGCTTACATTGTCTTATTACATTGTTGTTGCTATTATTTCTTTATTGCTCCATTTTATTTTATTTTTACGTTCTTGAGCCAAGGGTCTTTCGGAAACAGCTTTTCTACCTTCATAGGTATTGGTAAGGTCTGCGTACACACTACCCTCCCCAGACCCTACTTGTGGGATTCCACTGGGTTGTTGTTGTTGTTACAGGTAACAAAATGAACCAACAAAAGTAACAAAATAGAGGATAGAACTAACCTTGAAATACGTGATAACCTCAAATGGATCCAAAATTAAGGTTTGAAAGTCGGTCACTCAATTTCGCAGAATCTCTATTTTAAAAACTTCTTCGAGTTTCCACATATTGAAGCTGATCTATTTAGTTGTCGAAATGT
The DNA here is from genome assembly GCF_000715075.1 of Nicotiana tabacum. Taxonomy (NCBI): domain Eukaryota; kingdom Viridiplantae; phylum Streptophyta; class Magnoliopsida; order Solanales; family Solanaceae; genus Nicotiana; species Nicotiana tabacum. Next base: position 92,842,163 of record NC_134096.1, on the reverse strand, counting down.
AACTACTACTACTACTTAAAAAAACACAAGTATTAATGGAGTGACACGCAAAGGAAAAGATCAGGTGATTCCAGAGGCAAAGAATATAGAAAGAGTGAGAACAAGAGCTGGAGCAGAATGCTCTAAAATCTAGATGAAGAAAACAATCGAGAAGATAGATAATTTGCGCAACGTGGCAGTCTACTTACAGATTAAGAGACAAGCATAATCCAGTGCTACTAAAAGTCTAAAGCCGTGATTTGAAATTTATTGCCTTTAAGCACACACGTCGAAACTCTTCATGTTTCTATATAATAGAATAGAAATATGTATAGTGCCAAATTCAAGCATGAATGACACCGGAGAGCAACCAGCAAGCTCATCCATCATGAAGAAAAAAAAGCATTCTTGTTGTTCACAAGAAAAGCTAAATACAATACCCAGCAATTTCAGCTACAAACCATGTGATAAAAATCATTGTTAATTTATGGTAATGAGTAAACAAAGACAGTAAAACTTATTGTTAGACTGCAATGGTCTCAAACCAAAATTATTGAGGAATAAAGAGGCCACCTGTGATTACAAAGAGGGAAGGCAACTTATAAGTTATAACTGTTGGAGGTACATATTCTGAGTGAACACATGAAGGATTTTACAACACTAGGAAAATTTGATTAAAGAAGACAAGGATAATCTGAAATGCAGCTTAGCTCTCCCAACTCTCCATCAGCTGAGTGGAGAAACTAAGCACCATGCAGTCGACATTTGTAGTTGAAATGCTATTACTAACTCCCAAATATCAAAGTTCTCATGAGCACTTGGATGCTTGAGTTGCGGGAGAGATAATTGACCATTATCATTTATCACTTTCAAGCAGCGGTATAGTATTCACTCAGCCAGCCAGACCCAACTAAATCAACTGGCATCAGCAATAGATTCTTTCTACATAACAAAGCCTAGCTAAGCTTCATAAGTACGTCACTGGCGGAGCTGACATTTTCCGGTTCCAGCACAAACTGAACACTCGTCTGCTTTCCCAGCAATATGATTTAAGCAATGCTTGATTCTATCATTCACAACGTCCTGTAATAACAATCTTCTAGAATTAGAATTTTAACCTATTAGCTTTCTATAGAAGAATTTCAAAGAGAAAATATTTGGCTGTTTCTAAGGCCTCATTTGTTTGCACTTAATGGAGGTCTGAATCTTAATCATTCAAATCTCAGACATTAAGTGCGTTTGTTTTTAAAATTTTAATCTTAATTATTTAGATCTTAATCATTAAGTGTGTTTGTTTAATTTACTTCACAAACACTTAATGGGTCTGAATAGGCATGTACGATTAAGATCTATAACAAAGACTTAATTTCATTAAGATGCTATCATCCACATTCATTACTAACTGCCACCACCGCATACCATTATTAACTATCACCACCGCCACCACCCTCATCCTCAACCATAGCTGCCACCACTACCACCACTACCACCCCCACCCCCACCACTATCATCCTCAACCATAACCACACACTCACCCACCTCAACTACCACAACCAACCACCCCATCACCATCAATAACCATAGCTGGCATCGCCCACCATTATAAACTACCACCAACCACTATCACCTTCCTCAATCACAACCGCAATCACCGCCACCACCCACCATTATTAACTATCACCACCACCACCACTATCCTCAACCATAATCTCTATCGCTACCAGTTACCACTAGCTACTACCTAGAACCACCACCATCAACCAAAACCACCACCAACCACCACCTCTAGTCGGCACCCACAAGCACTTCCGTTAGCTATCACCGCCACCAACTATATATATATATATATATATATATATATATATATATATATATATATATATATATATATATTAAATAACAGATTTAAAAATCAAATAGCCTTAATTATTTAATATTCAGATCATAATACACATCTTAATATTCAGATGTCTTAATCTTAATGCACATCTTGATATTCAGATATGTATTATTCAAACGTCTTAATCTTTAAAAAAAAAAATGAGGCCTAAATCAACCTTCTAGGACTAAAAATTCAGCCTACAGCTTTAGTATGGAATGATGTCAATGTATAAATATCTGACCATTATGGTCTCCCCATAACACAAAAGTTTGCTAGTTACTTGAGTAACAAAAGTGTTAGGATTTAAATAGGATGGAGCCATTGTCACAAACGAAAGCAGAATGATAACTCAGATCGAACAAAACATTCATTAAAAAAGAATCCTAATACAAGTGCCAGTAGACTAGGAAAGAAAAGGCAACTACTAACCAATTAAAATAAGAAACCCCTAGTTAGGCAAGAACTGCAATATGTACCAATTATAGGTGCAAATATTGGTTGACCTAACCAGCTTAAATGCAAAATAGGGAGTAGGAATAACCTTAGGTTTCAATATGTGTTGGATGCCATATGTAAATGAACAGAATAAATGCTGAGAAAGTAAAGCTAGAGAAGAAGAACAAGAACTTACGACAAGTAACTCATGAAGGCCAAGAGGTGCTGTAATGATATATGATACTCCTGGGTGTTCTTTTGCAGCTTCAGCCGTTAAAGAAGGAATATCCTGAAAAGGGAAAGGTATCAGGTCAAGACCTAGCATAATACATCAAAGGAAATTCTAGATAACCTAGCACAACTTTAGAATACATGAGGTGAACAATACCTGGTTCCAGTGTCGTCCAGGAGAAAGGAAAAACGGGCTCACAATTACTCGACGTGCTCCTCGTTGAACACACAAATTAAATGCATCTCTGATCGATGGTTCTGCTAGCTCCTAATTTGTCATAAAAGAGATAAAGAGGAAACATGAGAGTTCCAACCTTTCAAGAAGATAAAACAGAAAGGAGAATGGAGAGCTTAAGGCTGTGTTTGGGACTAAGTATTCATCAAGGAAAAGAAAATAAATTCATTAGAAATCTATAGTTTTGTACTATGTGGCTAGGGAAAACATTAGGATTCTCTTATTCCTACCACAATCTTACTCCTATCACCACTTCTTCACCAACCCTAAAGAGATCCCTCTATACTTCCAATCCCAAAAATCATTGATTTCCTAGGTTTTCGCACGAGATATATTCTAAAATTTTCTTTTACATAGATTTGATATCATTTTTGTTTCTCAAAAAAGATATACTTTTGATTTTATATTTTTCTTTGCCTTTGCTCTTAACATCCTAACATACTTGTCTTTGCCTTTCTGTGATATAAATTCTAGTATTATTTTTTTCTGAAAAGATATACTTTTGATTTTCATTTTCCTTTGCCTTTTCTCTTAACATCCAAACATAATTTGTCTTTGCTTTTCTGTAATATAAATTCTACGTATTATTTTTTGTATACTTTTGATTTTAGGCCTTTGCTCTTAACATCAAAACATACTTCAAGACTCCACATTTTTATCCTTTTCCATTACATTTTTCTTTCGTCGTCCATTTTCTAATTCCAAACAAACAGACTGTAAAACAAAGACAAAAAAGCTAAGGCATCAGGAATGAAACAATCAACGAACAGCAAGCTCGAAAACGGTAATCATACAAAGAGGGAGGGATAAATCATAAAAACATTATTACCATGTGTGCAGGCTCCACAATGGGGTATTTGGTTCTCTGCCTAAACATTGCTACAAATTCATCTGACAATTTATCATCAAAACTACAACTATAAGCAACTCACAACAAACCAGCAACAAAATTGAAAAAATAAATAAATATGAAGGATGCCAGAAACTAACTTAGCATAAGATTAGACTCTTTTCTGCGGGACCCATGATCCACAATTATAACACCATCGCCTTCTTCTATCCCGTTCAACTCCTCCCTATTTGTAGTGGCCATACAATACCTCTGTGGTAAATATCTGGATTTTGAAGGACCTTTATGCAATTTTACAAATTCAGGAACTGCACTTCCTGGTTTTCTATCTGGGTATGTACTGATTGAGCTTTCATGGTTTCAACAACACAAAAGAACATCAATTTACTCATACATCCAGTTAAAAAATGACTTATGAACTAATTACTAATCAAGAATTAAACTTTATGGTAATTAGAACATGAAGAATCTGTAACATGAAAACACAAGTATAAATTACCTCCTCAAACTGAGATGAGACGTTAAAAACAAATAATCCATTAACTCTTCCAACACCCCTTAGATTAGTCTTCCATTTTCCGGTACTAAGAGATAAAATCGAACTCCTTTTTATTTGTGGATTAGAAGCGCAACTGAATTAGGGAAGCCCAAACGTAATAGAAGAAGGCCCAGGCCCAAATGAGAAGTATAAAGGTAAGGTAAGCCACAACCTCTGGCCTGTACCCGTCCATACTTTTTTCTTTTTCTTTCTTTTCTTAAATTGAATAATAGCTGTACATTAATTGAAAGAATATTATATAAAGTTTTAAAATTTTCAAATAGGGAGCATACCATGTGCACTGTATATAATGGATAACAAATAGAACTGGGTTCATATTTTTAGATTTGAAACTAAGATTACAATGAGCTATTTGTAGTAGAGGCGAATCAATAATTTATAGTTTATAGGTTTCTATTTATTCTCAAGTTAATATACAATAATGAATAAGCTCTCAATTAAATATTTTTTCATATTAGTCTCATGATACGCGCTTTGTGCGTGTACCTCAACTTAAAAATAACTTTAATTTTATAATAAATGTGAAAATAATTAAATTGAATTTATTTTTCTAAATAGTTATTCGAAGACTTAATTAGTTTCAACATCAGAGGAAATAGTTAAAGTCCTGAATATTAGAACATTGCAATAAATTAGGTAATTTTAGAATCCTAAACATTATAAAAATAATAATATTATAGTTTTGTAATATAATCTTTTTTAAAAGATAATAAGATAAAAAAAAATTCAAAAAAAGTCTATCAGAAATCTATTTCTAGCATAGATGTTCAAAAGAATATGGAGAAGTGGAGAAAGAAAGTAAATTTGAACCAATTTATTTTCATCTGTGTTTGATAAAAGAGCAAATCATTTCCTTTCATCTAAATTACTTTTATTATTGATAATAATTAGTAAAAAAACATGTAAATTTACAGTAACCATAGAAAAGACGATCTAGCCAATTTCACCATAAAATTGCAATTCTCACTTTAGCCCTTAAAGTCGTATATAGTTCAAACTTCAGACAAGTAACAATCATTTAAGGTAAAGTTTTTAAAGTCTTATATATAGTTCAAACTCCAAACAATGAAAGAAATTTTTCATATTGTAAGAGTTTAATTGTAAAATCCTAAATATCTTTCTAATCCTAAATATAAAATTTCCTACTTGGCACTTCAAAGAAGGAAACTTTTAATTTGTATAATTTTAACTGATTTTAAAGTCCTAAATATTAGATAAATAATTAAAGAATTATTTTTTAGTATGAAATTAATTTTTAAAAAGGTAAAATAGGCGAACAATATTTTCCTAAGGAATTTCATACTTTTATAATAATAAATACATAAAAAGATAGATATATAGTAGTATTTAATTAATAAAGGGTAAAAACAAATTCCAAACATGATTACATAGGGTCATAAAACATGAGTGGAGGTTTGCCAAATTTTTCAAAGATTTCTTTTTCCGGAATATTTTGTTTTGTTAGTAAGTATTTCTTTTGAAAGTTTTCAAACTCCTTTTTTTTGGTTGAAGCGTTTTCATGAATAAAAAAATCTCTAATGCAAAACACGTACATAAAAAGAGAATATACCATATTTGTGTTGCACAAAAAATTTCCTCAGTCTCAAAATTATTAAGAAGAAAAAAATGTTTAATCATATAGCAAAGTGGCCTTTGGCGTTGGAAAATGATTGGGTTTGCATTTTATTCTGTTTACGAAAATACTAAGCATGAATAAAGAAAAACTCGTTACCTAAAGTTTGTTTCAAAACATTGAACCTTTGATTTCTAGTCTTTGTGCCAATTCAAATAAGGAAATATATGAGTATAATTTTAGTTAATTTTTTAATTCCTAAATATTAGGAGTTTCTACATAGTTCAAATAAAGAAAGATTTAATAATTAAAATTTTAGTTTATTTTAAAGTCCTACACATTAGAAAAATAATTTAAAATTATAATTTTGTCCAACATAGAATCTGTTTTTAAAGGGCTTTCGTACTTTTAATATAGTATAGATATAGATATAAATATAGATAAGTATAGATATATACATGACCAGCTCTGCTTGTAGTATTGACTAGTAAGGTCACTGATGTAAAAGAAGAATCTACGTTAAATTTTATTAATTTTGGCCAAGATCATGTTTTAGAGCTCAAGTTCAAATATATAGACTTATTTTCAAGAAATCCAAGAAGCCCAAGATTGATTTCAAGAGGCCAAGACCATTTCCCTTCTTAAAATAGGATTTAGTTTATTTCTTTTAGAATACGAATTTTTCTTTTAGTAGGATTCTAGTTTCTTTTCCTTGTAGAATAGGGATTTTACTTTCATTGTCTTTAGTTATTTTATTTCCTTATTAGAATAGGAATTGTAGTCATCAAAGAAGAGACTCTAGGCATATATAAAATGTTCTCTTGCCTTGTAGAATAAAAATTCACGTTTTTTTAGGTTGCCCTAATTTTACAATAGAGTATTTTTCTCTATTTTATCTTTTTTATCCTTATTTTTGGTTCCAAGCAAGGCGGTGATAGTCTTTATCTTATTTTCAATTGCGTGTGGTGTTTCTTTATCACGTTAATTGATTCCAAGTGATGACTTTAGGAATTTTATAGTTCTTGATCATTCAAGAATACGTTTCTTGATCTAAATTCATTTTTTTATATCATAGAATCATAACTTTCTTTGAACCGGTACAATATCAATATTTACTTTTTTTGAACGAATAAATAATCTTTCTTGTAATTCAGATTGTCATCTTTCACCTCGTTTTTGAATCATTAGATTTCGAGTCCTAAAACTTGAGATACGTTGTTTCTTGAAATCAACCCACAAACTATATTTTCATTTCAAGATCTTGATCCTGGTCGGTTGGTTTTTTGTTAACTCGAAAAATCACATCAGTCACTAACGGTTATTATCTTATAGATACTCTCATTAATAAAACTTTCCTCTTTTAAATCAACACTGGTCTTTCGGCAATTTCCACATCAACAAAAATACTGCAAGTGCTGGATCGATCGAGTGAAAATTAATGAAATACCAACCTCCAAAAAAAAGAATGAAAAATCAACTAGATATGAAGTACCAACCCCCCAAAAAGAAAAATCCAAGAATCAAATCATACAACACGTTTTTTAATATGCTCAACAAACATGTGTTTTGTAATTAGAGCATGGAATAGGCTTAAAAGTCACTCGATACTAACTTCTTGATGGACAAGTTTGTCTTGTTTAATAGTTTTATTTAGCATTATGATTATCGAGATTCTTAACTCTCGTTCGGCCATAGATTTTGGCTTCACTTTTTAAAAAAAAAATTAAAATATTGTTTGTTTATGAAATATGATCATATTTTAAGAAAAAATTCAAACAATTTCTAAGTTCCCAAAAATTAATTTATAGCATATTTTGGATAAAATATTTCTTTCACTCACAAAATTTCAACTTTAATTCGAATAAAATATATGTCCAAAGTATAAAGGTAAGTGTGAAAGCCCATTTTTGAATGGTTGTAACGGGCCACAACCTCCGGGTGAAATTCTAAAATAGCCAGATTTACAACTAGTAATTTAAAAATAGTAAAAGCTTTAAAAATAATCAAAATTTAGTCATTTTTCATGTAAAAATAAAATATGAACAAAGCACTTTTAAATATCCGGAAATATTCCAGCATAATATGCTGGAGTTCGAATTTTTTACATATGAGCTTCCAGCATATTATGCTGGAAGTTTATACGCAGGAGCTCCATAATTTAGCATATTATGCTCGAACTTTTCGTGTTTCAGCAAAACAATGACTATTTTTTAATTATTGGTATAAAAATTGGGTAATACATGCTATTTTGACCAACCTCTGGCCTGTAGCCGTCCATACTTTTTTCTTTTTCTTTCTTTTCTTAAATTGAATAATAGTTGTACATTGATTGAAAGAGTATTGTATAAGGTTTTAAATTGTTCAAATAGGGAACATACCATGTGCACGTATATAACGGATAACAAATAGAATTGGGTTCAAATATTAGAATTGAAACTAAGATTGAGATGAGCTACTAGAGGTGAATTCATAACTTATAAGCTCTCAATCAACTATTTATAGATATTTAATTATTTTTTCGTATATATAGAGAATTTGAGCAAAAGATTATATATATATTCTCTTTATTCATGAATGAGTTTGGATCTGAACTTATGGACCAAATCTTTATTACACACTTTCTGACAATAAAAATTATATTACACACTCAACCTTTAAAAAATGTATATAAGACACCCACATTTGACAGCTGACATGCGCGTGTTCTACTCGTAAAAGAAGCGAGTTAATGTAAAATATTTGGGTCTAAAGCATTATTTAAATGCCATATGTCTAGTCTTGTTTACTTTTAAATTTGTTTTTTGAGTCAATTCTACTTTTTTCTATTTTTAGTTATTTCATCTCCAAAGAATTTGGTCCCTTTTCCACAACCCACCACCCCACCCGTTTTCTTCTTCCCTTGGACACCTACTTTGTCTTCTCCAGTGATTAAACTCTAAACACAAAAATAATTTTAGAGCTAGATCCAAGTTCTAAATTATTAGTCATCTCCTCCAAGTTTTAACGTTTTCAGATCTGCTAATGACTGGTTTCTCCATTTGTTTCCAGATCTGCTGATTCTTTCTTTGACTTCAAAAATCTAATTTCTTTTATTGAGTGGGTGTGAAGAAGGGGGCTATAGTGTTTGTGGGTTTTGCTCTAAAAACTAATGGTAGTAGTGGTGACTGTTATGACAGTGGTAGTGATAAGTTGGTGGCAATGGTGATTTTAATAGAGAAAAAAACTTTTTTTGTAGAAGAAGATGGATGTTGGGCGGACGTCGAAAATAGTAAAAATGAAGTTGACCCATAACAGAATAGCTAGTCAGAAATATTGGTCCGAAAGACTGCCAAGTGCCATCCATGGCCCAAAACGTCATAGAACTAGGTTGTCAAACAAATTTCATGGACATTTTTAGCTCTTATTCATCTCTAATAGTCAAGCTCCATTGGCAATAGTGAGAAAATGGAATACGGTGCCGCTAACTATGACGTTAATGGTTGAAAGGCGGTGATAGTGTTGTGATTGTGGAGAAGATAATTAAGTGGGGGGAAGATTACTAAAAGCGGGAAAGAGGGATCCTTTTATTTTTTTTAAGGAAAAATGTTAATAAGAGTGTAAATTAGGGGTTTTTTTTTTGTTCTTACACGTGTCACGGTCTTATTGGCGTGTGTCATTACACATATTTTGAAAAACTGGCCAACAAAAAGATAATGTGTCTTAGTTACAATTTTGAAAGGGTAAGTGTGTAAAATGATTTTCGCTGTCAGAAAATATGTAATAGGGATTTGGTTCATAGTTCTATGTGTCAACTTTGCCCTTTTAAATCAACATTGCTCCTTCGGCAACTTCCACATCAACAAAAATACCGCAAGTGTTGGATCGATCGAGTGAAAAATAATGAAATACAAATCTCCATAAAAAACGAAAAAAATCAACTTGATACGAAATATCAACCCAAAAAAGAAAAATTCAAGAATCAAATCACACTGTTTTGTAATTAGAGCATGGAATAGGCTTAAAAGTCACTCGATACTAACTTCTTGATGGACAAGTTTGTCTTGTTTATTAGTTTTATTTAGCATTATGATTATCGAGATTCTTATAATCCTTTATGTCATTTTAAAATATTTTGGGAGTGGGAAGGGGATCGATACACTTTCCTTATCATGTCCAGAAACTCTTTATTTCATTGGAGAAACACTATTCCAAGGAGTGTGGGATTAATCAAATATATATTGAAAGCTGTTATAAGAAACATCAAATTATGGTGAATGTCTACTCTTTCTCCATGATTTTCTCAAATGCTTAATGACATATTCAATGACATATTTCTATGCTTAATGACATATTCAATGACATATTTTTCTTCACTTTTCATGCCTATATAAAGGCCTTGTAATAGATAGAAAAATACACACATTTGAAGAAGAAAATCTCTTCCTTCTCTCTATCTCCATTTCTTGTTCATGTTTTACTAAATTGCTTTTATTTCATAACAACATGTCTTGTTCATGTTTTACTAAGTTACTTTTATTTTATAACACGTTATCAGCACGATGCCCTAATCAATTGAGTTACTTACATCTACAACCTACATCATAAAAGGCATGTTCCTGTCGTGCCTAATATTCATCTTGAAGATATTTCTCATTTAGCAATTTCAAAGAATAGTATCAAATATAACTGAAGTAACAATAAGGTTGAGGAGAGCAGTACACTGTGATAAGGCATATAATGCTAATGCTAAGATACGTTTTCTAATCCTTTTTAATTAATTTATTTTCTTATTCATTTTTCTCATAGGTTCTTTATTTGTTATGAATGTTTCCAATGCTAAGTATTTTCTTCTTACAAATCCATCCATATTCTTAAGTGTTTTACTTTATAAAGGAAAATACTTAAATGTAAACTAATTACTACTCCATGTTTTAGTTATTTTATTTTGTTGCATTATCAATATCCATTTCAATGAACGAGTTTCTAATATTTGTTGTAAGTTTGGTCTGATCTCTTTCATCTCGTATTCTGGTTATATAGATCTTATTATTAGAATCAGAAGTATATAATGATGCAATCAAGAGTTACGTACTAAACCAAAGACCAAAAGAAGTACAAGAAATTGGGGAGCTACTACAGCTTTTGCAAAGTCATTTGAGGAACTTTGGTTCCTTAGTTAAAAAAAAAAACAAGAACCTTATGTAAAGTTTCCCTTAACTGAACGTTTTCCTATAAAATATATGCTTGACCATCATACGCCATTCTGAATTTTGAAAAGGTAATGTGAGGTAAGTTTCTCTCTGGTAATCTTAACAGCACAACTAGCATACGTTATTGATAAATAAATATACGATCCAAATGGACAAATATTTTGAATTAGCATTGGCCGATCAAAACTTTTAATTCTCTTATATTGAAAAAAGTTGAGTGAGTTTGTATCTCTGCAACCCAATTTTTCATTATTTGTACACGATATTCTTAGTACACTTCATTAAATAAATAAAAAAGGGTTTAGTTTCTTGTGACTTAAAAAATACATAACTACTCCTATTTTATAACTGATGTGGGAGGCAGCAAGATGGTAGAGTCATTCCAGTATTGACTTTTTCATTAATGTTAAGGATATTGTCAATGATTTTTTTTTAATTAAAGGTTCTGCTATATCTCTTTGTTTTTCTAGAGAGCATACTACTTAATTTCCATAAAAGTGCATGGTAACTAGTAGTATTATATTATTATATTTGATACATTATTTTTCTTTAATGTTCTAGTCATATCACTTTCATCTTGAAGTAAGCTTATTGCAGCAAAGACCACATGTGAATTTTCAATATTATTTTATATTTTCATATATCTGTTTGACACTAATTACTTAGGTGATTTGAGTAAACGAAAGTCTATTGTTGAGAATTATATCCAAATGACATTATGAATAGTTTAAGTCAAGAGGTAAATATTGCCTTCACAATAATAATAATAATAATAATAATAATAATAATAATAATAATAATAATAATAATAATAGTTCTTCAAAATGTGAAGGCAATATTTACCATCAAATTGGTATGCAAAATAATAAAGCACGCCACCGATTATGATACATTCATTGAAGAGAATGTGATTTGTGATAAGCATTGAGAATGCAGACCCATTCCTAAAGGTGAATGTTGTAATATGTGATAAAAGTAATGAATAAAGACATGCAATGCATGATTGGATGAATACCACACAACTCACCTCTGAGGGAGGTTTGAGTGAAATAAAGAGAATAAATATTATTGTGTGGTTACATGAATATGTCATTGGTCGCGTACATGTGATACGCCAAAAAATATTTTGTTGTGCCTTATAGAAGGTTATTAAAGGCAAAATTAAAGCAAAAAATATCTTTGCTTATGATGATTTTGATAATGACAATTTATTATGATATAATTTTCTCCATGAAGGAGACATTTACTATATGAATGGTGTGACAAAAGATCTTGTAATACAAAAGTTGTTAAGAGCTCCGGAAAAATTAATTTGTTACTACCCGGATGAATAAAAGTATTCACGACATTGATATTGTAAAGTCTCAAAAGAAACTTTTTGAGTTTCAAATGTATAAGTCAAAGTGGTTGGCATATTGAGACTATAAATGAAAGAAATATTAAATATTTTCATATTTTTATAATCATAACGGATAAATATGAAAGATTACTCGATTTTCTTTCTATTTGTATTACACAAATATAAGCATGATGATGGAATCATATTTCACCAGTAAACTAAAGGTTTACTAAAATAAATATTAGTTGGCATGACCGGTTGACCATCTCGGTTCAATTATAATGCGAAAAATTAATTGAGAATTACATTGACATATATTGAAGAAATATAAGATTGTTCAAGAATTCTCTTGTGCTGCTTATTCTCATGATATATCAGTTAAAGTTGGGATTGAATCCTTTGATTTCTGAAACTAATAAAAGGTGATAAATATATGGGCTCAGTCACCTGCCATGTCGACCGTTTACTATTATATGATTTTAATAGATGCATCTATTCTTTTGTCACATGTGCATTTGTTATCAACTTGCAGTTTGACTTTTGCAAGATTGATTGCTCAAATTATTAGAGCACGGTTCCAAAATATAAATTATGATTATTTATCTTGATAATACTGGTTTAAATCCAAGTTGGTTTAGCAGAAATTGTATGCCTCCAATTATAACTAAATCATTAGTTATGAGAACAAAATTGCCAAAATAAAATTTGGTATGTGATGTATTATTTAATATACAACAACACTTGTACGCATCTAGTCAAATTAAGATAAGTTCTCCCTATCACAATCGGTTCAGGGTCAGGAACCAAATAATTTCCATCTAGAAATATGAATGTGCTATATGATTTAATTGTTCCACCACAATGTACAAAGATGGATCCCCAAATAAGACTAGGGATATGTGTTGGTGATCCCAACAATAGGGGGAGAAAATGGGCAGCTGAAAAAGTAATGTATGTAATGCATTATTATGAGTACATCGAGATCCTCATACGAGAAAATGTGAACTTGAAGTTCAAGTGATAATTCATTTGCAAAATATTGCCAGGCGTATTTGCTGACCCAAAGCTAAATGTCATATTCAGCTGTTAATGCTCCAAATAAAATAAAGTTCATAATGAATAGAGTCCATAGCATGCATAAAGCATAATAGACTAATCGATTCCAAAGATAAAACTCCTTGAAGAAGGAGATGAGCAAATGTTCAAGATGGTCATAATAAGGAGGCAAGTGCTCTAGAAGAACACCACGACATAACACTTCATAAGACCTCATGGGAGAGGCTCAGGTACCTGAAAATAATAAGATAAAGAGATCTCAATAAGTTATGTCTTTATTGGGTAATAGTAGAACCGATATAAAATGATCGTCGACGATATTGTTATTATAATGTAGCGCTCAATATTATTAATATTGACGAGGATCTTGAGCTCAAATCTGTCATGAAATTTGGACAGATAATTGATTGGCCAAATGAAAAATACGCAATGAAAATTGATTTCACATGAAAAATATGAAGTTGGACGGATAGTCCCAACACCTGAAAATATAAAGCCAGTGGAGGTATAAATGTGTTCTTGTGCGAAAAAAAAGGTCAAGTCGATAGACATAAAGACGACTTGTGTCACAAGAAGATTTGTAAATATTCTAGCATTGATTATATAGAGACATGTTCTCCTGTGGTGGATGTCGCTATTTTAGGTTTTAATCTGGCAATACAAGAAAAACGTGATATGCGTATAATGGAAATCATTGAAGGATTTAAATTGTTCTGAAGCATATTAAGATTTTCAAGAAATTTATTAAATAAAACTTTTAAAAAAAATCCTTATACGGATTGAAACAATCAGGGCGCATGTGGTATAATCGCCTGAGTGAGTACCTGTTGAAAGAAGAGTACCAGAATGATTCCGTTTGTCCTTGTGTCTTTAAAAAAAAATCTGGATCTAAATTTATTATAATCACCGTGTATATTGATGATTTAAATACCATTAGAACTCCTAGGGAGCTTCCTAAAGCAGTAGAGCTTCCTAAAGTAGTAGACTATTTAAAGAAAGAATTTGAAATGAAAGATCTTGGAAAGACAAAATTTTGTCTTGGTCTACGAATTGAGTATATGAAAGATGAAATTTTTGTCCATCAATCAGCATACACTAAAATGATTTTAAAGCGATTTTATATGGATAAAGCACATCCATTCCGACTTCATGAAAATAATGAAGAGCTTCTTGGTCCCGACGTATCATATCTTAGTGCAATTGGTGCACTAATGTATCTTTCTAACATTACAAGGTCTGACATAACTTTTTCAGTTAATGTCTTAACAAGATATAGCTCTACTCCTACAAAGAGACATTGGGATGGAATCAAACACATATTGCGGTATCTAAAAGAGACTATCGATATGAGATTATTTTATAGCAATGATTGCAGTCCTGATCTTGTTGGTTATGCCGATGCTGGGTATTTATATGACCCACAAAAGGTTCGATCTCAAACAGCCTATATGTTTACATATAGAGGTACTGTCATATCTTGGCGATCGACTAAGCAATCAATCGTGACTATTTCATCTAATCATACTGAGATAATTGCTATTCATGAAGCAAGTCGAGAATGTGTATAGTTGAGGTCTATAATACACCTTATTCGAGACAAATGTGGTCTGAAATGTGACAAACTACCCACAATTTTATATGAAGACAATGCAGCATGCATAGCCCAGTTGAAGGGAGGATTCATAAAAGGGGATAGGACAAAGCACATTTCACCAAAGTTATTTTTCACACATGATCTTCAAAAGAATGGTGATATCAATGTGCAACAGATCCGTTCAAGTAATAATATGGCTGATTTGTTCACCAAATCTCTACCGACGTCAACCTTCAAGAAACTAGTATACAAGATTGGGATGCGAAATCTCAAGGATGTGAATTGATGCTCTCATCAGGGGGAGTTAATACGCGTTGTACTCTTTTTCCCTTACAAGGTTTTATCCCACTGGGTTTTTCTTGCAAGTTGTTTTTAACGAGGCAACCAAAAGGCGTATTTCTAAACATGTGTACTCCTTTTCCTTCACTAGGATTTTTTTTCCCATAGGGTTTTTTCCTAATAAGGTTTTAACGAGGCACATTATCTATGGACATCCAAGGGGGAGTGTTATAAGAAACATCAAATTATGGTGGATGTCTACTCTTCCTCCATGATTTTCTCAAATGCTTAATGACATATTCAATGACATATTTCTATGCTTAATGACATATTCAATGACATATTTTTCTTCACTTTTTATGCCTATATAAAGGCCTTGTAATAGATAGGAAAATACACACATTTGAAGAAGAAAATCTCTTCCTTCTCTTTATCTCCATTTCTTGTTCATGTTTTACTAAATTGCTTTTATTTCATAACAACATGTCTTGTTCATGTTTTACTAAGTTACTTTTATTTTATAACAAAAGCTTATTTATATTGCCGTTGTCACATCCAGCATCGAAGGGTGCGCCATGTGCTAGTGATTGCACATTCACACAAATAATATATCCGGCTTTGTGTTCAGATCCCTATTTGAAAAGTGAGTTCTACTATCTACATCAATACATATGACTACTCCATCTTTAGTATAGGATTCGAGCATTGAATAAGAAGTTACTCTTAATAGGATTATTTTATTTTTCAAATAGTATCGGATATGAGCATTTTTATTATCGGATAGATTTGAATTTGTACGTAGTTCTAAAAATATGTGTTATAACTTAATACAAATCGTAGGGATAAATAAGAATATCAAATATGGATTGCAAAGAATGCGAAGTAAACAAGGTTGTAAGGAAGATAATTTTTAGGACTCAGCAAGTTGAATCAATTTATGAAGCTTAAAAGAACAACTCTTCAATATAGGAGAATATGATGCTCGAATTACAATGTAAGTTAAAAACTGCCTTCTACAGAAATGTAGCCATCCTCTTTATAGTGGAGGATCCTACTTTAGATATAATTAAAAATACATATTGAAGAATCCATGATAAATCAGCTTTTTCCTAATTTCCGTCGAGATTCTCTCCCTTAGTGTATTTGCAACGGCTCTTGTCTGTGAGCTCGAACTCGATCGGCCTCGGTGTTGGTCGGTAGTGCTTCTGGAGCTCGATGTGGACTCAGGATCAGGTGATGATTCGGACTCGGTCCCGGTTGGCCTCTGCCCCTTAAGCTCGAAATCATCTCATCTCAGTTCGATTTGGACCCAAGCTCGATGATGACTTCGAACTCAGTGTTTGACCTATACCTGAAATCCAAAGCTTGTTTATACTATCTTCGGAACCCATCTCAAAGTCTTTCTTCGATCCATTATGTTTCGACCTCGATCGATCGTACGAAGGCCGAAATCTATTTTGACCGTATACAGATAGTCCCGTCATTTCTCGGAAAGGATGTGGTGAGAAACGATATGATTTTTCAACGGCTCGATAGGATTATAAGCTGACGTTTACATTGGACTCGATCATGATGCACATGATAATTGTCCTGTCGAATTAGTCTTTCAAGGCATTTAATGCAAGATTATAAGCTGATGTTTATATTGGACTTGATCATGACGCGCGTGATAGCTGTCCTGTCGATTTAGTCTTTCAAGGCATTTAATGCAGTCAGACGGTGGTTGGCTACCGCTGATACTGAACAACCATTGTTTTAATCTATAAATAGCCCTTCCTTTTATCATTTACCACTTTTACATCTTCAATCTTCCGAATTTTCCAAGTATTTTTTCGTATTCTATGAGTTTATTCGCAAATCTGTGATTCTTCTTTGCAAAATTCTTCTTCTAAACCATCAAATCTTTGTCACATTCTTTAAATCCAAAATGGTGAAGACATCAAAAACCATCCCCCAAAAAGAAAAAGCTTCTTCTTCCCAATCTGTCGCCGACAAAATACCGGTGGATCCACGGCCTGAGGAATGCGTTCCGGCGACGTGTGTTCTTACCTCTGATTTCAAACTTGATAAAGGTTCGCCGGTTCATGGCCGATGTGAGCCTGTATCGAGATATATTTGTTCGATAACTCGGGAGCATATCGAGCGAATAAAAAGATTGTAACTGGGAGAACAAAGAAGTGGTAGTGCCGTCTCCCGAAGAGGATATTACTATTCACGTGAGAGGGTTTTTATGCGTGTATACTTACCCTTTCACGTTAAGTCCCCTCGACCCTGTTATCATAGATTTTTATCGTAAATACCTAATAACCCTAGGCCCGATACATCCTTTATTTTTGGCGGATCTTTATTTTGATCCGATATTTTATGAGTAAAATCGAGGGGATGCCTTTCACCCTCGATCATCTTGTCCGATTATACCATCCTCGCCTTTTTGGAGGAGGGTTAATAAAACTCTAACGTCAAGATACCAAGACTCTGTTCTCGAGTATAGACAAGGATAAGGATCGAGGCTAGATGTAGGTTCGTTTGAGTAAGGACTTCGGACCTGATTTCGACCGAAAAGATGCCTTTTTCCCGAGGAGTGGAACATGAAGCGTAAGTGTAATTCTGATATTATCTCCTATTATTTTGTTCTTTCATTTCCTTTCTCACCAATATTTCCCTTTTATGATGCAGCGGTTCCCTGGATGCCCGACGCAGTGCCCGAGCTCAAGAACTGGGTACGTGATTTGGTTTTGACCTCCTCATATCCCAAAACATAATAAGCACCTTTCTCGTATCTTTTGGTAGTTCGAATATGATGTTTTTCACATACTTTAATAAAATTTTCCGTATGTAGGTGTGAGCAAAGATGCGGTTTTGAGGCCCTCAGCCGTCGAGGAAGAGGATTCAGCCTCTGTCCCAAAGCCGGTGAAAGATAAAAAGAGGAAAAGAGCCCCCGTCCTCGAAGATAAAAAATCGAAGAAGAGGACGGCTCGTAAGCCGAACAAAAATATAATTCCTTTGACTGTAGAATCAGTTCTGCGTCTTAGGGATGAAGAAGAAGAAGAAGAAGAAGAGAATGATGGGTCTGTGCTGGCGGTCCGAACGAAGAAGACCACCGACGTTCCACATGCAGCTGGATCGATGGTGGTTCATAAGGCTCCGCCTCGAACTGAGGATATATCAGAGAAAGATTCGGGCAGAGTCTCCAGTTGTTGGAGATCGAAGACGCTTCCCATCGAAGCCAACGGATGGGGGATATGTCTGAAGGGGCTCTTCCTGAATCTTTTCGAACCGAAGAGAATGCCCCAGGTGATTCACTTGGGGCAGTAGCAATTGAAGACTCACCCACCTTCCCTGCATTTTCAGTAGGGGCGATTCGGGAAGCCCAAGCATTGGGGGCGCTCGAATTAGATAGGCCTAATGATGGAGAGGATCCTCTTCGTGACATGTTTATCAGTGTCGAGGACGCTAACGGTACAAGTGATGTATCCGATCTTTTTCACGGAGTGCAGCAGGCTTTGAATCAGGTAAGCCTTAAATTATATGGCGTTACCTTTAAGTTTGCCTTTTCTTTTCTAACTTTGTTTCTTCTTTCTTTGTAGGCCGCGACAGTTCATCAACCAAAACAATAAAGAGCTCACGGCTCCATCACAATGAGTACGAAAATCTTACAAAAATATTCAGGAATAAATAATTCAGGAAAATAATATTTCATAATCTTTAATACGTTGCTTCAATATCAAATTTAAAATTTGTCAAATACTTCATATTAATAATATTTAATTTAAAAAAAATCAACTTTCAATTAATGCACATAATAAAAGAAACCAAGTTTCAACTAAACAGGTAAAACAATTAGCATGAAAATGTCAAACAAATTTAAGGTATATATTTAAGATCAATGATGAAGAATATAACAAGATAAAATAATTTAATAAATGCGCAACAGTGATCTACACAATTTTAAAATATAATATTTTACATTTAGCCCGTGTACACACTCGTCACCTCGTGTACACGACTATCAACACATTCCAAAAATCACATCAATACCAATCCTAGGGAAAATTTCCCCCACACAAGGTTAGACAAGTCATTTACCTCGACTTGCTCCAATTTAACCTAGTATACTTTTTTCTCGATTTTTCGATTCCGATCGACTCATATCTAGTCATAATTAATTCGATACAGTCAACAAAAATTATAGACTTAATTCTATAAGAAAATACTATATTTTTTAATAAAAATTCGAAATTAACTCAAAAATGGCATGTGGGGCCCTTATCTCGGAATCCGACGAAAGTTACGAAATATGAACGCCCATTTAATCACGAGTCTAACCATACCAAAATGACTAAATTCCAATAACGATTCAACCCTCAAATCCTCAAATCTATCCAAGAGGGTTTTCAAAATTTTCCAACTTAAATCACCAATTAAATGTTAAAACACAGTGATGGATTCGGGTAATCTAACCAAGATTGAGTTAAGAACACTCACCCCCAATATTTTTCCTTGAAAATATATCAAAAATCGCCTCTGCTCAAGCTCCAAGTTGTTAAAAATGGCGAATGGGATGAAGCCCCCCCTGTTTTTATAACTTACAAATCTGTCCAGGGTGACCTCGATTATGGGGTCCGATCCTGGACCTCGATCATAGGAGTCCGATCATGGGGAGTCCGATTAAGGGGAGTCCGATCATGGGGAGTCTGATCATGGACCTCGGTCATGGACTTCGATCATGGCCCTCGACCCTGGGGCTCGATCACAGCCATCGATCCTGGCTATCGATCATGGCTTCGATCTTTATGGCCTTCGATTACTAGCCTTGGTCATAGGCCTCGATCCTGGGCCTTCGATCACTGGCCTTCGAGCTTGACTTCGATCATGGCCATCGAGCCTTGCCTTCGATCATGGCTCTCGAGCCTGCCTTCGATCATGGATCTCGAGCCTGCCTTCGATCCTCGGCTCAATTTCTGGCTTTCGATTTTTGGGCTCGATTGCACAGCCGAAGAAAATTTGCAGCAGCTTTTGCAGCAACTGTTTAAGTCATATTTTTGATCCGTTAACCAATCGAAACTTACCCAAGGCCCTCGGGACCTCAACCAAATACACCAACAAGTCCTAAAATATCATACGAACTTATTTGAAATCTCAAATCACATAAAACGACGCTAAAACCATGAATTATGCTGCAATTCAAGCTTAATGAAACTTACAATTCCCAACTTCTACATTCGATGTCGAAACCTATCAAATCAAGTCCGATTGACCTCAAATTTAGCACACAAGTCATAAATGACATAACGGAGCTGTAAAAATTTTCAGAATTGGATTCCGACCCCGATATAAAAAAGTCAACTCCCCGGTCAAACTTCCAAACTTTAAATTTCTATTTTAGCCGTTTCAAGCCTAATTTCACTACGGACTTCCAAATAAAATTCCGATCATGCTCCTAAGTCCAAAATTATCATACGGAGCTGTTGGAATCATCAAAATTCTATTCCGGAATCGTTTGCACATAATTCGACATCCGGTCACTATTTGAACTTAAACTTTTAATGTTTTATCAAAATTCTATATCTCGGGCTAGGGACCTCAGAATTTTATTCCGGGCATACGCCCAAGTCCCAAATCACGATACAGACCTATTGGAACTGTCAAAACACTGATCCGAGTCCGTTTGCTCAAAATATTGACCAAAGGCAACTCAGTTGAGTTTTAAAGCTCTAATTCATATTTTAATCAATTTTTCACATAAAAATTTTCCAAAAAATTTTACGGACTCCGCACGCAAGTCGAAGAATGATAAATAGTATATTTTGAGGTCTTAGAATACATAATTAATTATTAAATTTAAAGATGATATTTTGGGTCATCACACTTAACTAGAATTTTATCAATATATACTTCCATTGATTTACCTATTTGTTCCTCGAACATTTTATTTACTAGGCGTTGGTAAGTAGCTCCCGCATTTTTTTATCCCGAAGGGCATCACATTATAACAATATGTTCCATACTTGGTGACAAATAAAGTCTTTTCTTGGTCTTCCAGGTTCATTTGGATTTGCTTATACCCGAAATAGGCATCGAGAAAAGTAAGGATCTCGTGGCCGGCTGTGGCATCGATTATGCGATCAATGTTGGGCAGCGAAAAGGAATCTTTGGGGCGTGCTTTGTTCAAATCCTTATAATCTACACACATTCTAAGTTTGTTCCCTTTTTTAGGCACTACAACTACATTGGCTAACCATTCAGGATATTTCACCTCCCGAATGGACCCTATTTTGAGAAGTTTGGTTACCTCGTCCTTTATGAATGCGTGCTTTACCTCGGACTGGGGTCTTCTCTTTTGCTTTACCGGTTTGAACCTAGGGTCCAAGCTCAGCCGATGTGTCGTTATATCTGGTAGAATTCCTGTTATATCTAAATGGGACCAAGAAAAACAATCCATGTTATTGGCAAGAAATTGAATAAGTTTGTTCCTGAATTCGGGGCTTAATCCCGTTCCTAGGTATACCTTTCGTTCGGGCAAACGCTCGATTAATATGACTTGCTCCAATTCCTCAATCGTTGATTGGGTGGCATCGAAATCATCGGGAAGCACGAAGGATCGAGGAATCCTATGATCGTCATTTTCATCGATCTTCTGATTTTCTGGTTAGGTTAAAGCTAGTGTCTGTGATTGCTATTTGGCACTTTATTCCCCTTTTGAGCTCGATCCTTTTATTGGCGAAGGCGGGGATATCAGATTCGCTTCCTTGACGACAAACATTTCTCTTGCGACTGGTTGCTCTCCGTACACTATTATGACCCCCATCGATGTTGGGAATTTAAAAACCTGGTGCAGGGTCGAGGGTACAGCTCTCATGCTATGGATCCATGGCCTTTCAAAAAGGGCATTGTACCTCATGTCACCTTCGATTACGTGGAACTTTGTTTCTTGGATGGTCCCGGCCATGTTTATCGGCAGAATTATCTCGGCTTTGGTGGTTTCACATGCCATATTGAATCCGTTTAGGACCAGGGTCACGAGTATGATCTGGTCCTGTAGACCGAGTTGCTATACAACCTTCAAGCTAATGATGTTGGCCGAGCACCCTGGATCAATTAACTGTAACATCCCGGGAAAATTTCGAAGTGTTTTAAGACCATTAAGAAGATTGACGGGTGCTAATTATATTAATTCGGGTATGAACAAGACTGATAATTTGAGTGATATCAATTAATGATGATAATATATGTATGAGGTGCATTAAGAATGGTTTATGGTCTAAGAAAATCCCTAAGGCTAATTCAAGTTGAAAATTATATGATGGGATAAAATTTCAAGTGAGTTTGCACAAAATAAAACTTCAAACGAGCATAACTCTCAAGATAGGAAGAGTTATATGATGTATAACCTATACAGAAAGTTATGGCCATTTTACTGGACATATGTCAGATGCGCGGCCAAATCCGCGGCCGCACATATTTGAGAGTTTTTTCCTCAAATACGCGGCCAATCTGCGGCCAAATCCGCGGCTGCGGACGTGGGAACTCATTAAATAACCCCAAGGCCGGGAATAGAGAGGGGTTAAGTCATTTTGGCCAAAAATCTGATATTTTTAGAGTGAGAGAGAGAGTGTCCTTGAGTGATAAGGTGTTCTTTAACAAATTTTCCTTTGATTCTTGCTCAAATATTTGGGGATTAACAAGAAAAACTCACTAGATCTTCATCCTAGAGGTAAGATTCTACACCCTAACCCTTAATTTTGAAATTTTCTGAAAATGGGTAATTAACAAGACAATTCTTGGGTATGAGAGTTGTTTATTTTATTGCATGTGTTATCAAAGAGTGTAGGAAGATTGTTGAGATAAAAATAGTAAAGATTAGGTTGTGGGATGATGGAATCCTCCATTAAAGGACCTTGAAACCTTATGCACACCTAGTGTTTGATAAAATGCTCAAATGAGCTAGAACCATAATCATCTTCCTAATTTTGGTTCAATTTGTTATATTTCTAAAATAGGGTGAAGTTGCTAAGAATTTCGGAATATTTAGAGTGTAAGGAATCTCAAGTGAGGTATGTTAGCTAAAATCTTCTTTAAGAATTAGAATTCCCATCATCTTTGTAAGTTCCGAGATATTGATTATAAAATGAGTATTCCGATAAGTTTTGTGAAGAAGATATATGTTCAATTCATCTTTCAAATGCTCTTATCATATTGCATTATAAATTGAGGATGTATCCCAAACTATGGATTATGGTATAGAAATTGTGATTGTGATACACCTCCACCCGCATACATTGGGGTGAGGCGGCATGACCGCTTTGTGTGGGGATTATGGTATAGCGATTGTGATTGTGATACACATCCACCCGCATACATTGGAGTGAGGCGGCATGACCGCTTTATGTGGGGATTATGGTATAGCGATTGTGATTGTGATACACCTCCACCCGCATACATAGGGGTGAGGCGGCATGACCGCTTTGTATGGGGATTATGGTATAGAGATTGTGGTTGTGATACACCTCCACCCGCATATATATTGGGGTGAGGCGGTATGACCGCTTTGTGTAGGGATTATGGTATTGTGGGACTGCACCTCCACCCACTTACATTGGGGTGAGGTTGTATGACCGCTTTGTGTATAGTTTTGGTATTATTGTGGTACCACCGCCCGCATATATTGGGGTGAGGCAGCATAACCGCTTTGTGTAGGTTCTTGGTACTGTGGTTATACATCTACCCGCATGTACTGGGGTGAGGCGGCTGGGCCGCTTGATTAAAGTTGTGGTATTGTACGTACACCTCCACCTGCATACATCAGGTGAGGCGGCGGGGCCACTTTGTGTGAAGATGGTTATAGAGGATCTCATCTTGATTAGAGTTGTGGTATTGTACGTACACCTCCACCTAAATACATCGGGTGAGGAGACGGGGCCGCTTTGTGTGAATATGGTTATAGAGGATCTCATCTTAAATCCTATAAATATTATTGATAGTTTTTAATAAGCTTGCTATGGTTGAGACGGTTATTTATATTATTCTATTGCCGCACTGTTCATCATAATTATCTTGTATTTCTAAATTCTTAAATTGGTGTTTAGTTTTCATACTAGTTCTATTCGACGGTACTAACGTCCCTTTTTGATGGGGGTGCTGCATATTTAAATGGATGCAGGTGGTTCCACAACAGGAGATATTGATCAGTGATAGCAGTACACCTTCTTTCCAGCTGACTTGGTGAGCCTCACTTCATCCCGGGGTTATGTATCTTTTGTTCTTTATGTATTATGGTTGAGGTATAGCCGGGGCCTTGTTACCGGCATTATCATTGTACTCTTCTTTATCTATAGAGGCTCCGTATACATAGTATGGGTTGTGTATTGGTGCTGGGGAAGACAAAATATGTTATGTTGTGGTTGTACTACTTGTCCATTGAGACTTTAAAAATGATGAAGCTATTGGAAATGAATTGGTATTATAGACGTGAACACCATTTTGTCTAATTAATAAAAATATGTCTTATCTCCACTTGTGGATGAGTTTGGGTAGAATGAAATCTAACAGGCTTGCTCGGTCGGGTTCACTTGGTTGAGCGCCGGTCGCTGACATTAACACACGCTTAACTTTGGTTTTATTCATAAGTACGGATATTACCAGTGCATCGTTATGAGGTTGTATGACTCCTTCTGTATCTTCATCATTGAAAGACAAAGTTCCTATGGGTGGGTAATCCTAAGTTCGAGATCGCTTTTCTCTCACAATCGATGTCTTACTGCGTTTAAGCACCGACCCTTGAGGGGTATCGACAACGCCGATGATCATGTGAATGATGTGTTGCGGTTCTTCTTGCCGAAATCCCCATTTTTGAAATGGTTCTTCGCCCTGTCCCTTAAAAATTCCCGAAGGTGCCCCTTATTGAATAACCGGGCTACCTCCTCTCTTAGTTGCCTGCAATCTTCCGTTCTGTGGCCATGGGTGCCATGATATTCGCACATTTGATTGGGATTTCTCTGGGCAGGATCGGTCTGCATGGGTCGGGGCCATTTAGTGTTTTTGATGCGTCTGATAGCCGACACGATGGCGGATGCATCGGTGCTGAAGTTATACTCCGATAACCGAGGCGCTTCCTTAGATTCGGTAGGCCTGTCGAACCTACTTCTGTTCATCGGTCCCCGAAACCCTTGACCACGATCACTTCTTTTGTTGATTTGTCCGGGGTTACGTATCGATTCATTGATTATGTGGTTTCCGTTATACGGTCGATATCGATCCCTGATCGAACCTTGTTCTCGAATGATATCCCTTCGAGCAGCGGGTTCAGTCCCCAACTGATCATCTTTGACTCTAATTTTTGATTGGTACCGATTATGCACGTCAGCCCAAGTGATAGCTGGGTACTCGATCAGGTTATGCTTCAGACGTCGTGATGCCGTCGAACTTCGTTCGTTCAAACCTTGAGTGAAAGCTTGAACAACCCAATCACCCGTGACTGGTGGAAGATCCATTCGTTCCATTTGAAAATGAGATACGAACTCCCTTAGCATCTCGTTATCCTTTTGTCTTACCTTGAAAATGTCTGATTTTCTCGTTACGGCCTTTATGACCCCGACGTGTGCCTTTACGAAAGAATCTGCTAACATGGCAAATGAATCGATCGAATTCAGTGGTAGGTTGTGATACCAAATCATTGCTCCCTTTGAGAGGGTCTCTCCAAACTTTTTCAACAATACAGATTCGATTTCATCGTCCTCCAAATCATTACCCTTGATGGCACACGTGTAAGAGGTGACTTGTTCGTTGGGATCTGTTGTTTCGTTATATTTGGGAATTTCGGGCATACGGAGTTTTTTGGGGATCGGTTTTGGGGCCGCGCTCGAGGGGAAAGGCTTTTGCACGAATTGTTTTAGAATCCAACCCTTTTATCATTGGTGGAGCCCTCGGGATCTCGTCGACCCTGGAATTATATATTTTTACTTTTTTATCGTTGGCTTCGACTCGCTTTGTGAGCTCCTCAAGTATTTTAGCGATTTCGGGAGTAGTCCTCGATTCTTGCTCATTTGACCTCACAATGGCTGGCTCCATTCCGTGGGCAATTTCTCGGGGGTGGACTAGGCTCCGGCCTACTTGGTAGCTGGGTTTGGCTCTACAACTGAGCTATCACTACCTGTTGGGCTTGTAACATTTTAAAAATCATACGCAAGCTGACACCGTTTTTTTCAATGTTATGGGTGTTTCAAGCTGCAGACCGAGTGCCACCATGAATGTTATTTTCAGGTTCAGAATGTATGTTCGCCTCAATGGCCACATGTGAATTGATATCTATCGGCACTCCGATCCGAGCTCCAACGGCGTTGACAAGTGGTCTTACGGTACTGGGTGTCAAGTTGTTATTCTCATCTTGAAGACCAACTTCGTTGTCGATAGGTAAGGCCATTTGATTGGTAGTTAGTCATTGCTAATTCGAAATCCGAGATACTTTCGAAAACAAGCGCAAAACGGTGTGTTTTTGCAGATTCGTATCAAATAACCATTGTTATCCTTAGCCCCACGGTGAGCGCCAAACTATTTACCCGAAAAAACGGATATAGTTGAATTTGTACGTAGTTCTAAGGATATGTAGTATAGCTTAATACAAATCGTATGGATAAATAGGAATATCAAATATGGATTGCAAAGAATGCGAAGTAAACAAGGTTGTAAAGAAGATGATTTTTAGGACTAAGCAAGTTGAATCAATTTATGAAGTTTAAAAGAACTACTCTTCAATATAGGAGAATATGGTGCTCGAATTACAATGTAAGCCAAAAACTGCCTTCTACAGAAATGTAGCCATCCTTTTTATAGTGGAGAATCCTACTTTAGATATAATTAAAAATACACAGTGGAGAATCCATGATAAATCAATTTTTTTCTAATTTCCGTCGAGATTCTCTCCCTTAGTGTGTTTGAAACGGCTCTTGTCTGTGAGCTCAAACTCGATCGGCCTCGGTGTTGGTCGGTAGTGCTTTTGGAGCTCGATGTGGACTCAGGATCAGGTGATGATTCGGACTCGGTCCCGGTTGGCCTCTACCCCTTAAGCTCGAAATCATCTCATCTCAATTCGATTCGGATCCGAGCTCGATGATGACTTCGAACTCTGTGTTTGACCTATACCTGGAATCCGAAGCTTGTTTGTACCATCTTCGGAATCCATCTCGAAGTCTTTTTTCGATCCATTATATTTCGACCTCGATCGATCGTACGAAAGCCGAAATCTATTTTGACCGTATACATACACGAATCCAAATTAGTCGATCCCAAAGCGAGAACAATACATGAGAAGTCATAAAGAACTACTCCACATCAATGTGTAGTAGGAGCTAGCATCACATGCAATTCTCATTTTCTTTCTCTTTTTTTTTCTTCCATTTTTTTTTGGGGTGTGTTTTTTCACAAACACCTCCCAAAATAAGAGTATCTCTTTTTTGGAGGTTTCATCAAAACAAAAGCGTAGTAGCCAAGTGGTTTGACTGTCGAACCAAAAACGTAGTTAGTCAAGTTTCTTTTAATATACGTGAACTAATTAAACGGAAGTGGTTTATAATTGAGGTGAAAGTAAACTGATTGACATATTGAAATAATGATCAACACTAAACTAGCTCTAAATGTTTTTTTTTTTCGTGCCCATGACTAAATATTAACATTAAATTTTGTAATATAACAGAACATCATTATTGTTTAGAAGGGTACAAACTGAAAAAACAAGTAGTACTCAATACGAAACAAACTTATCTCGAGAGAGAAGAGGACGAGGAAAAGAAGAAGAGGACATATAATAAATTTTAAATTTGTTCACAAGAAGAGGACATGCAATTTAAATTGATTGAGACTTACACCAACATCTTTTCGTACATATTTAAGTAAATGTGGTGTAAACCATAAGGGGATTTTGATAATATTTTTGCACAAGTTTCAGAGGGTATTATTATCTCAAACACCGTACTCTAGAAATAATGGTTACTTAATTTACTTTGGACGAGAAAACATAGAAGGATGAAAAAGCGCATCAATGAAGTAAAGAACAAACTAGCGCAGGTGCTCTTACCAAACAATAAAAATGTATTAATTAATAATGCTACCTTCACAATATTTACATTATTCTTCAATCTTAATCCATCAATAGCAACAGCAACCTAAGCAACTAACAGTTTTAATGTGTTATACCACTCCCTTTATCCCAATTTATATGATATTTTTTGCTTTTCAAGATTTAAATATTTCAATTTTGACCTTGCATTTGGACATAGAATCTTTTAATCTTTCAAAATAAAGTTTACATATTTAGAAACTATGTAAAAAGTACTTGTATAGGGTGAAATATGATATGACACGTGGTTATCTAAAGGGAGGACACGTGAAACCCAAGACAGGGATGGCCGAAAACCAAACACAGTCATTCCGCTTGTCACCGGAAGGGATAACGTTCATAAATGCGTGTTAAATGCTCTGCGCCCGGTAGCATTTAATAGGGAATATTCTGTAGCATTAAGAGCGATGGTCTACAGAGAATTCGGCATTTATGTTCACCGTTACGTCTTCATTAATGACTCTCATAATTGACATTAAAGAAGGGCACGATCCTAGAATCCCCTTCCCTAGACATAGCTATAAATAGTGAGCCCAATTATCATTGTAAATAACACAAATTTTCTAGCAAAACTTATACTATATTCTATACGAAACTTACTACAATCTTACTTTCTTGCTTTTTGATCTCATCATTGCTATACCCGAAAACCTTATTCTCGGAACCGTCATCTCTGCTGTTTGGTCTATATTTCAAGGCTAGGTATTGTACATTTTTTCAATTATTGCATTATTTCAGGATCAAATTAGTTCACTTGTCTAGAAACCACTTATAAATTCAACTATACAGTTTTACAGGTAAATATTTTGGCACCCACCGTGGGGCCTAGACAGTCGTGCAATTAAATTGATCCTTATCTTTTTCACTAACGCGATTTGATTATTGTTGTCTCAGAAAAAATTATTAAAAAATGGCAAATAACACTATTAACAACACGTACAACCCAGAAATTCAAGGGGATCAACCTCATTTTGAGGATTCAATCAGTAACACCCGCAATGAGGAGAATGATGCCACATTGGTGCATGACAGGCAGTACCTTCGATAGGTTCGGGATACAACTCCCGATGATGTTGATGAGGAACATGTCGTGGATGCGATGAGGATCCTGCAAGAGCAACATGCAATCATTCTAGGCCATCTCACGTGGCAAGATCATGTTATGAAGGAATTGAAGCAGGCGCTATCGGAGGCTTCGAATAATGCAAACAGACGAGATCCAATTCCTTCCGGTGTTTCCGCAAATCAAATAACGCAGAGAAGCGGGAGCAGATCCGGTCTCAACAACGAGAACGACCCGTTCAAGAATGAACTTTTACGGTTCATGAAGGAAGTAAACGCCCGCATGGACTAAATCCCAAACGCGCCACCAGTATTGAAAGGCCCAGACTTGAAAAAGTATATTCAATTATCGTACAAGCCGAGTACGACACCAGAACTAATCCCGAAGCGGTTCAAGATGCCTGAAATTCCAAAGTATGACGGGACTTCAGACCCACATAAGCATATTACCACTTACACAACGCTAGTAAAAGGGAATGATCTAGCTCCTCACGAAATTGAATCTGTGCTACTAAAGAAATTTGGAGAAACTCTCACGAGGGGAGCCCTAACGTGGTATTCATTATTACCCGAGCATTACATAGATTCCTTTGAGATGCTCGCGGATTCTTTCATCAAGGCTCATGCCGGAGCCAAAAAAGTGTAATCCCGGAAGGCCAATATATTCAGGATCGCACAGGGAGAATTCGAATTATTACAAGAGTTCGTTACCCAATTCCAGAAAGAAAGAATGTTGCTCCCAGATGTCCCGGATGAATGGGCAGCTGGAGCATTCACCAAAGGATTAAACCCGAGGAGCTCAGACACTTCCGAGAAGCTGAAGGAGAGCCTGCTTGAATTTCAAGCAACAACTTTGGCAGATGTACACAATAGGTACGAGTCAAAGATAAGGATCGAGGATGACCAGGTCAGTTCTACATCATCGGCCAAAGGATGGGAGAAGAGTAGAGAAAAATTAAAGGATGACTATGACGCGGATAGACGGACTTCGAAGGGCTGGTTTTTGCCTTACGAGCGAACCGAAGGCCGTGGCAAGAACTTTCGGGCAGCAAACAAGTTCACCGTTGACAGAGGAACCGATCTTGGTCGAAACAACATATCACTCCAGGATAAAAAGACGTCAGGGTCTTGGGATTCTTCTTACCCCAAGTTATCATAATACAACTTCAACGCCAGCACAGTAGAACTCATGTCAGCCATGAGAAATATTAAAGAGGCGCGATTCCCGAGACCTATGAGATTCGATTCCAGCCAGAGGGATCCCAACTTATCGTGCGAGTACCATGGGAAGAACGATCACCGGACAGGGGACTGCCGACACCTCCGAGAGGAGGTGGCAACATTATTAAAGAATGGTCACCTCTGAGAATTCTTGAGCAACAGAGCTAAGAACAATTATGGTCATAATAGAGACAACGCGGAACTTTCGAAAGCAGTAGAAGAACCCTCACGCAAAATGATTAATATGATCTTCGGGGGGGATGAGGTTAACGAGGTCACCTTTTCAGTAGCAAAGAAGACGAAAGTATCGATAACTGATAGTAATAGACTCCAGGAAGACGATATCACTTTCACGGAGGAGGACACAGACGGGTTGCTGTTACCGTACAACGATGCATTGGTAATCTCTTTAAATGTGTTAGATTTTAAGATTAAACATGTTCTAGTGGATCCAGGAAGTTCGGCTAATATTATACAATGGAGATTATTGGAGCAAACTAAATTCACCAGAAGCATTATTCCGACAACTTAACTCCTCGTTGGATTCAACCTTGCAAGTATGACGACCCAGGGAGAGATTTTGTTGCTCACAAATGCTGAAAGAGTAATGAAAACAACTTTCTTCGAATTAGATTATGGTGACATGGGATACAACATTATCCTAGGAAGGCCATGGTTACACGAGATGATACCTGTACCATCAACATATCACCAATTGCTGAAGTTTCCAATACCCGAAGGAATCAAGCAGATAGGGGGTGATCAACCGGAAGCAAGGGAGATGAATGCAATCTCAGTTTCTAATAGCAAAGAGAAGGAACGCATGGCATAACAATTACATGAACCGACACCTATTCCCGAACTAGAAGGAGTTAGCCCGGAAACAGAGTTATAAGAAGTCAGAACAATATCAGGTGCCAAGATATTTCCAAGTTCCAGAAGAGATGGACACAACGAAGTCCACGATAGAGGAACTGGAGCAAGTTGCATTGTTCGAGGAATTCCTAGTAAGAAAATTCCATTTGGGGATAGGACTGCACCGGGAGCTCAGGTCTGGTTTTATTGAATTCCTTAAATTTAATATTGATTGTTTTGCATGGTCGCACTAGGATATGACATGTATCCTGACGGAAATAGCCGTACACAAGCTGAGTTTGGATCCCAACATACCTCCGGTAAGGCAGGAAAAAACTCCCCATTGTCGAGGCCAGGAATAAATTCGTTAAAGAACAGGTAACTTGTTTGCTTAAAATTGGTTCAGTCAGATGGGTAAGATATCTGGACTGGCTAACCAATGTTGTAGTAGTTCCTAATAAGAACAATAAATTTTGCATGTGTGTAGACTATAAAGATCTTAATAAGACGTGCCCACGAGACTCGTTCCCACTGTCAAATATCGATCAAATGATTGATTCCACGGCCGTGCACGAGTTGATGAGTTTCCTTGATGCTTATTACAGGTATAATCAAATTAAAATGAACCCAGAAGATCAGGAAAAAACCTTTGTTTATAACTTATTTTGGTACATATTATTACAATGTAATTCCCTTCGGGTTGAAAAATGTCGGAGCCATTTATCAACGACTCGTAAATAAGATGTTTGAAAAGCAAATAGGAAAGACCATGGAAGTTTATATAGATGATATGCTCGTTAAGTCTTTGAATGCAGGTGACCACCTTAAGCATTTACAAGAAACATTCGACATCCTGAGGAGGCATAACATGAAGCTTAACCCCGAGAAGTGCACGTTCGGGGTTAGTTCTGGTAAGTTCCTGGGATTTCTGGTCTCACAAAGGGGAATTAGAGTAAACACTGACAAAATCAAGGCCATAGAGGATATTTCAGATCAATTGTCAAACATAAAGGAAGTCTAAAGGCTCACAGGAAGATTAGCAGCTTTGAGCAGGTTCATTTTTCGGTCATCGAAAAAATGTCATCGCTTCTTCACATTGCTCAAAAAGAAGAAGAATTTCAAATGGATGCTAGAGTGACAACAGGCTCTGAGGGATCTGAAGAAGTACTTATCGAGCCCTCCATTTCTCTCAAAACCAAAAGAAGGTGAAACACTACTAGTCTACTTCGCGGTTTCAGAAGTTGCGGTAAGTACGGTTTTAGTTCGGGAGGACGAAGGTACGCAATTCCCCATTTATTACATTAGCAAAGTTTTAACGGGAGCAGAAACTCGCTAACCACATTTGGAAAAAACTGGCCTTTACTCTCGTAGTCGCTGCTCGGAAGCTGAGGCCCTACTTCCAATGTCACCCGATAGCCGTGGTGACTACTTTTCCTTTACGGAACATCCTCCAAAAACCCTAGCTCTCGGGAAGATTGACCAAATGGGATGTCGAAATGAGTGAGCTCGACATAGAATATAAACCAAGGACTGCAATTAAGTCGCAAGTCTTGGCTGACTTCGTGGCCGATTTCAGTTCGAGACTCTTGCCTTTGGCAACCAAGGAGGCAATAATGGTGTCGAAATCGACATTGGGGTTATGGACCTTATTTACGGACGGAGCTTCCAACGTAAAAGGGTCTGGACTCGGAATAGTCTTAATCACGCCTTCGGGAGAAACCCTAAGGCAAGCCATCGAGACGATCCCTTTAACAAACAATGAAGTAGAGTATGAAGCTTTGATTGCAGGGCTCGAATTAGCCTAGGGACTTGATTCCGAGGTGATCTAAATTAAATGTGACTTGCAGCTGGTCGTAAATCAGGTCTATCGGATCTTTGATAACAAAAAGAAACGTATGCAACAATACGTGGTAAAGGTCCAGGCTCTTTTGGAGCGATTCCGGGATTGGTCAATCACTCACATCCAGAGGGAGGATAACGCCGAAGTGTATGCATTAGCAAATTTAGGATCATCGACGGAAATATAAAGGTATCGGGATCTGGGATGGTAGTACAACTAATGAGCTCGGTCCTGGATACAGATGGTTACTGTGAGGTAAATTCGACTAGTCTGGTCTGGGATTGGAGAAATGAAATAATTAACTATCTCGAGCACGGGAAGTTGCCAGAAGACCCCAAAGCATCACGGGCATTACGCGCCAAAGCTGCATGATATAGATTAAAGAGAGGCCAATTGTATAGAAAATCCTTACAAGGTCCGCTGGTCCGGTGCTTAGTAGCATCAGAAGCTAATTATGTCATGAGGATATGCGGCAATCACTCGGGCGCAAATTCTTTGGTGCTGAAGTTGGTACGGGCAGGATATTACTGGCCTCGCATGGAACAAGACGCCAAAGACTTTGTACGAAAATGTGATAAGTGCCAACGCTACACACCACTAGTACATCAACCGGCAGAACCCTTACATTCGGTTTTTTCCCCATGGTTGTTCATGAAATGGGCGATGGACATCATCAGACCGCTGCCACCGGCTCCCGAAAAGGTAAGGTTTCTTTTAATTTTGACTGACTATTTTTCTAAATGGGTGGAGGCAGGTCCTTATCAGAAGATCGGAGAACGCGAAATGGTCGATTTCCCATGGGAAAATATAATTTCCAGGTTCGGAATACCAAAAGAGATAGCATGCGACAACGGGCCACAATTTATCCGTGCAAAAGTTACAAAATTCCTCAAAGATAAAGAGGATCACATATTCTCCTTATCATCCAAGCACAAACGGTCAAGCTGAGTCAACAAACAAAGTGATTATTCAAAACCTCAAGAAAAGGTTGGAGGCAACAAAAGGCAAATGGCCCGAAGAATTGCCCGAAGTTCTATGGGCCTACCGAACAACGACCAAATCGAGTACAAGAGAAACTCCTTTTTTCCTTATATACGGTGCAGAAGCCCTAATCCCGGTGGAAGTAGGTGAACCCACTCTGAGATATTTTCGGGCAGATGAAGAATCAAATAACGAAGCAATGTTATCAACTTGGAACTGCTCGAAGAATGCAGGGACTTGGCGTATATAAGAATGGTAGCTTAAAAGCATAGAATGGAGCGATATTATAGTCGAAGAGCCAACTTTCGTTATTTCAAAGTAGGAGACTTAGCTATGAGTAAAGTAACCCAAAATACCGGGAGCTCAACGTGGGGAAGCTAGGTCCAACGTTGGAAGGTCCCTACCAGATTTCAGCTATCACTAGGAAAGATTCATACAAGTTGGAGAACCAAAATGGAGACAAGTTGCCTAGCAACTGGAATGTGGCACACCTCAAAAGATATTTTTTGCCGATGAACGTTAAATCAAGTGGAAAGTATATGTTGCACTCTTTTTCCCTTCGTTCAGTTTTTGTCCCAATTGGGTTTTTCTAGCAAGGTTTTTAACGAGGCAGTAACAGAAAGCTTACTACGAAGACAACGACAATAAGACCTTTGATAGCAAGGCAAACAAGCAAGCTTACACTCGGGGACGGTTAGATAATTTTTGGTTCGATAGCAAATTCCCAATGGGAAGTTAAGTTTGCTACCGAACAAAGGTTACCCAACTGTTCACGAGTACAAATCACTAGAGGGCTGTTAGATATTCCTTCGCTTGATAACATAAATTCTTGAAGGGAAGTAAAGTTGTGTTACTAAGTTGAGGATTATCTAGCAATTCATTAGTGGAATCTTCGAAGATATAAGACTTCCAGTGTTCCAATTCGCAATCCTCGCATTCGAACACCGAGGGGGATGATATGAGGATACAACAACAATGACTGCCACGTCAACCGAGGAACAAAAATTTGGAAACTAAATGCATCATCGGGACAGGGGACTGTACAGCTAGCCCCGTAGAAACAAGTTTTACAAGATAGCCACAAGTAATGGCAATTTCTTTTCTGCATATCAAAATGCTTATATATTTTTTGAAAATAGAAGGAATAAAATGAAATTCTTTTGTTTTTTATCTTGTTTCTTGTCTGAACGATGAGTTAACTTTGTCATTTGAAAGTTAAACAAATACTTCAAATGTTAGTGTCGTAATGAACATGAGAAGTCCTATTCAAGAGCACCGTAAATATAAGAAGGCCATCTCTTATAAAAACCCTCACGTTAAAGGGTTGGTTCCGGAAGAATCTATGCCCGAAATTCAAAATTTCATCGGGGAAAAATACACCCGAAGTGGCATATGAAAAGGACGCAAAAAGTAAATTTGCACAAATACTTATAGAAACCCTCACGTAAAAGGGATAATGCTCGGAACTAAAATGTTTCGAGGAGAATGCATCCGAGACTACATATAGTAAAGCGCTAACAGAAAAATGTGTGCAGAATTCTTGAGCAAGTGCAAAGGTTAAAGACTTGCATGGATATTCAAACGAAAGTAAGACTCAAACAATACTTGAGCAAAAAATATCTTTATTTACAAGAATGTGCCAAAACGCTAAAAATACAAAATGGGAAAAAGAAAAGAAAAGCTAAACTGCAGCGCCTCCGAAACTAGGAGGAAGAGAAGTATTCGCTTGCCCGGGAGATGTAGGTGGGTCCACCGATGGCTTGACATTTTCCCCAGTTTGGTCTTCAGCATCATCGCCTTCCGATCCCTCTTCGGTTCCCAAAAATTCAGAACCGGAACCAGAAGAACCAGGAGCATCAGAATGCGCCGAGAGTCCATTTTTAGCAGCCAACTCAAGCTCTCGGGCCTTAGCAATTTTCGTATCAAAATCAATGATACCAGCTTTGGCCTATTCCAAGGTTTTTCTCCTCATGTTGTACATGGCATAAGTTTTTTCAACAACGAGGGAAGCTGCTCGACGCTTAAGTTCTTCTTTGAGTTGGGAAACCTCGGCAAAAAGGCTTTCCCGGGCAGACCTAGCATACTTGAGGTTGACATCAAGGAAGCGAACAGTTGAACTAAAGAGCCTATTATGCTCTATAGTTTTCATGTACTTCTCTTCTAGTTGGGCGCGTTTCATCCCCACAGTAGTAAGCTCTTCTATTTTGGAGTTCAAGGCTGCTTCTAAGTTGGTTACTTTTTCGGTAGCAACAGCCTCGCGCTCAGTTGCAGCAAGAACGGTGTCCTGGACTTCAACCCATTTGGCCTTGGCTTCATCAAATTTAACCCTCAGCGGCCCAACTTCTTGGCTAAGGGTTACCACTTCTTGCTTGTTTGCTGCAAATGAGCCTCCAAAACAACGACCTCAGTAACTTTGGTTTCCAGTTCCGAGAGGCGGAGAATAGTTTGTTTTCGTTCCACCAAAAGATGATTCCGTTTAGAAGTAAGTTCTTCCTTTTCACGAATCAACCTTTGAAGGCCCTCAGAAGCAAGAAAATTGTCCTACAAGACAAGAAGAAGTAAAACTCAGAATACCTTCATACAAAAGTAGAAGAAGTAATGAAGGAAGAAAAGGACGTACCGCTGCGGCGTTGTGCATGGCATTGTTCAACAAGCACTCTCCCGAGAGTGCCTGAATCGTTTCTCTGTCTTTTTCTGAAGCCAAAGGCTTCAGATAATTAGCAAGCTCCACCGACCGGGATAGGAAGTTGCATCCAGTAGAGACTGAAAGAGTAACGTTCTTAATTCTTTGTGGATATTCAGAAGGGGCAGCATAATTTTACCCCAAATTCCCATGAACTGGGGACTGTGGAAGAGGAACGCCTTCTTCATAGTTAGGTGCGGCTGATGGAGGTGATGTAGCAACTGCTGGTGGAAGAGTGGATGTAGATGGAAGTAATGTAGCAGTTGCTGGAGTTGGTGAATGTGGAGATGAAGGTGATGGGGTTGAAGAACGAGAAGCAACTACATTTAATGCAGTACCGGCTGTTGGATGCTTGCTAACCAAAGATAGCAAGGACCCGATACTCAGGCCCGCAGCACCGGTTACAGCAATTAGGGCCCGAAAATGGGAGTTGGCATATTCTACCAAATCAGATTCTCCCCAAAGTGCCGAGACATCGTCTTCAGTTGGTGTAACTATTTCAACAGGTCGAGCATCCTATTGAGATTATGAGGATCATCACCTTCTATGTAAAGAATATGCCTCATCAATAGCTTCTTCATCATCATCAATCATCACAGTGTCTATGATCGGCCCGGAAGGAGGACCAGTCATCATTGCCACCGGAGATGACTCAGGGGCATCAATCTTTGCCCTCTTATTCTTTTTCCTATCCGCGGATGGACGTCTTCTCTTTGTTTGCTTATCCTCCGGTCGGGGACTCCGTAAAGAAGTGTTTGCACCCGAGACAGGCCCGGAGATACCTGTTCGAGTAAGTGCTTCCTGAAGCAGCCTCACTGCATCAGCGGGATCAGCCTAAACGTCCTCCCCGAGGACAACAATAGAGCTCACAGGTAGACCTAATTTCATGAACAAGTCAGAAAGGTTCAACCAAGTTCTTCATAATGGGAGCAAGGTAAATTAAAATTACCACGATTTTTGGCCTTTCACCCGTATTTAAGGGCCAGT
Organism: Nicotiana tabacum; assembly: GCF_000715075.1. Lineage (NCBI taxonomy): Eukaryota > Viridiplantae > Streptophyta > Magnoliopsida > Solanales > Solanaceae > Nicotiana > Nicotiana tabacum. The sequence goes on along the minus strand of NC_134096.1, from coordinate 92,804,222 downwards.
TCTTTCCACAAACGAGTTTCGGGTGTTGTGACGTCTAAGATCTTTTGAACCCACCGGTGGGATCCATCAAGTTGCTGAAACATACGAAGGGTGAAGAGTTGATACGACCACAACGGAATATCTAGTAGAAAGAAATACAAAACAAAGAGCTTACGAATGCGGTTCCAAGCGGCCGGAAAGTATGAAGCCGTTATCAGAATGATGTCGTTGGTGGCAACTACAACGAACCGTTCCATCTACCCACTGTCGTTGTCATCATCCATGCTGAATAGCAAAGCATGGTGTCCACACTTGCAGAGGTTTATCATTCCCCCATGAAAGATTTTGGGGGAATAGAGATTCATCATATGAGCTAAGGTTAGCTCATCTCTAGTTTCCTGGCACAAGCGTCGAAGACAGGCAACCGTCCTCTACACTGAAGGACTTACCTGTGCCAAACACACTTGGTAGCGAAGGCAAAACTCCGCAATCACGGAATCAAGCTCTCCACTCAAAGAAAATGCACCCAAAGTAAAGGGATATGTGTAAAAGTATGTAAAACCTTCCTTGGGAAGGGTCACTCGCTCCGATAGACCATGAGAGATGATATCCAACTCATGGCAGCGACAGTCTTCCTTCACAGCAGGAATACTGGAAGGACGAATGGAAGAAGATACTTACTAACAACCCATGCACGAGGGTTAGCAATAAGGAATTTCTCTTCAAGGTCCTTTGTGGTATTGAGTTTTCTTGGGATGATGGAACCCACCGTTGGAGGAACAAAGTCCTCGGTTTTGTTCTTATTCTTTGTAGAACCAACACGCTTAGAGGAAGAAGCCATTGAAAAAGAAGAATGAAAAGGTTTAGTGTTTGAAGAGAACTAGAGAAAGAATGGAAAACAAAGATGTAAATCAGGAGTTCGAGAAATTATGAAACGCAAAGGAATATAATGTGGCGTATAAGTAAAATTTTGGCGGCTAAATTCATGGCCATGATTACCTCGATAATCGACAAAAGTTATACTGAATCATGGGATGACGCGTATTAAATGCGTAGAGACGTGCGTCTAATCAACTGTCAGGGACCTTCAGAGGGTGTTATAGTAATTCCCGCCAAAAAGGCGTTTCTACCAACTTTCTGGTAACACAAAGTTATGTCACCGGAAAGCAGGGGGACTATCTGTATAGGGTAAAATATGATATGACACGTGACCATCTAAAGGTAGGACACATGGAACCCAAGACAGGGATGGCCGAAGACCGAACACAGCCATTATGCTTGTCACCGGAAAGGATAACGTTCATAAAGGTGTGTTAAATGCTCTGAGCCGTGTAGCATTTATTAGGGAATATTCTGCAGCATTAAGAGCGACGGTCCATTACAGAGAATTCAGAATTTATGTTCACCGTTACATCTTCATCAATAACTCTCATAATTGACATTAAAGGAGGACACGATCCTTAGACCCCCTTCACTAGACATAGCTATAAATAGTGAGCTCAGTTATCATTGTAAATGATATAAATTTTTTGGAAAAACTTATACTATATTCTATACGAAACTTAATACAATCTTACTTTCTTGCTTTCTGATCTCATCATTGATGTGTCCGGAAATCTTATTCCCGGAACCGTCATCTCTGTTGTTTTGTGTATATTTCAAGGCTAAGTATTGTACATTTCTTCAATTATTGCATTATTTCAGGATCAAATTAGTTCACTTATATAGAAACCACATATAAATTTAATTGTACCATTTTATAGATAAACAGTACTATATGTCACAATATTTATTAATTTATAATATTTAATAGGCATATGAAAAAAATACAGCCAAAGTATAATTTAGTTGACTTTCATGATCCGAATACTTTCACAGGACGGAGAAAATATATGTTTTGCTTTGGGTTTCTCATCAATGATCTGCCAAGCAAGTCAAGCACCTAGACATATATGGCAGTAGTTATAAACATTATATTAGCCGAAGGAAGATGTAAGATTTAAATTTTAGTTCCGTTTCATGATTCCACCATAATTCATTTGATTTACTGAATTTAAAATCTATTAGTTGATTAAATGATGAGTTTCTTAACACACATAAATGGTTTCAACAAAAACTATAGTTTATATATATATATATATATATATATATATATATATATATATATGAACCTATATAATGATAGATCAGCTCCAGCTCCTGATTAGCTCTATAATTATTTGTTAGTTGTCCGGTAACATTCATGGCATGGAACAGATTTTCCACTACTCAATCACCATTGATATTGTTTTGTTGAAAATGAGTGAAGGAACATTACAAAAAAAAAATTGTTGAAAATGAGTGAAGGAACATTACAAATAATATTGTTGAAAATAAGTGAAGGAACAGAGTTTTCCCTTAATGTTCCGAATAAATGAAATGAAATTATAACGATTATATTTGCATTATCAAACTCTCAACGTAATAGTTGGTAATGGAAGTACTTTACTAATAGAAAAATCCTCACATGTCATTAAATATTACTTTTTAAAAATATATTTAATTGACTTCTATTTTCCATCTATTACAACAACAACAACAATAATTCTTGGGGTGTACTTACACCTTACTCCTACCCAGAGGTAGAGAGGCTATTTCCGATAGACCCTCGGCTTCCTCCCTCCAAGAACTCCCCACCTTGCTCTTGGGGTGACTCAAACTCACAACCTCTTGGTTGGAAGTGGAGGGTGCTCACCACTAGAGCAACACACTCTTGTCTATTTTTCATCTATTAATTCTTTTTAAATATTACTTAATGTTGTATTATATGTTTAATTTGTTTTTATTAGTGATTAAGTTTGATAACTCATTTTTATTAACATCGTTGATATTTACAAAAAAAAAAAGCTCTTGTATTATGCAATAAGGGGCATCTAATTTCGTACTGGTACAAAAGTTACCTTTTTAAACTTTTAAAAAGTGCGTGATTAATGTTTATTCAAATGTAGTATAAACCAATAAATATAACCTTTATTTATTACATTCCTATTTGAAGCAAGTGTACATGACACGAAGTTCTGATAGTGCAATAAAAACCTAGTTATGGTTTAAATATCTCACTTTAACTCATATGCCGTATGCTAGTTGTTATTTGATTTTTGCTATTTTTAGTGTTGTCGTGGTTATGTACTATATTTATTTCAATAGAAAAAGATAAAAAGGTACAAGTATTTCCGTATTGTATGTAGAAGTAAATTTGTCGTTTTGAAAATGTTCTAAATTGTAGAGCTAGATGAAGTCATAGTAAATGATAGAGGTATTCGAACCAAATTAGAAAATCGCACCAAATTAAAATATCAAATCAAACCGATTAAATAACCTGACTATGTTTGGTTTGATTTGGTTTGGTATTGAGTAAAAAAGTCGAAGCAAACCGATATATAGATATATAATTTTTATATATATTCTTAAAACGTTTATATATAATTTTCTTTGAAAAAATTTCTAGAAATATTTGTAATCCTCTCATGAAATGTAATATTTAATAGAACTATATAAAGTGCATATATTTTTTAATTAATTTTAAATAATATTCGATTCTAATGTGTATCATCACTTTCTTATCAAGTATTATTAAAATGCGCTAGTCGCTTTATTTTTTTAGTATTCATACGTCAAGATCTATTAAACTCTCATATCTTTTGTGAATTTAAAACAATATTTTATTGGTAATTTTTAAAATTAAATATAACATATTATTATTTAGATTTCATATTAATTTTTGTGTTTAATTATTAAAATTCGGTTAAACTTGAAAGCGTATCACCAAAAATTATTATTAGACTAAGAAAATAACTATAATGTGTTACCAAAAAAATCTCCTATAAGATATTTTAATAGATCCTACATTTGTCAATTTTTTTAATTCTTATTAAATATATATTAACTTATCAAAAGTTTATCTAACTCTACAAAATAAGATTGAAATAATATTCACATGACAAAAAAAAAGCGACAAAACCGATAAAATTAAACTGACCAAACCGATATAGTTGATTTGATCTAATTTTAATAAAGTTAGAACTTAGAACCAACCCCACACATGTACACCCTTAGTAAATGCGTTCAACTAACGTTTTTATTTCTTATACGGATCATTAAATAATGCTAGTCTTATAAATTGAATTCACGTGAATCATTATAAAAATTTCAAATACTACTAGTAACTTTTAATACTACATAATTTTAAAAGTATAGTATATTTAATGTTTAGAAATTAAACTCATAATTATGAATATCTTTATTAAAATCAAGTGTACTATAATATTACTTTAAAAAAACAGCAAGAAGGTACAAATTATCCTTATTATATATGGAAATAAAGTAATTGCTACTTTTGACTGGCATGAGACAGGGACATAGAGTGAAAACATTCGCTGAAATTATAGAAAGCTGCGTAAAATAAGAAAAAGATAAAAGAAGTATAGAAAACAGCTAAATGTTTTGAAAAAGAAGATCAATTTTGAGTAAAGGCAAAGCCTAACTTGGCCCTCAAAGTGGAGGCAGGTCCAGAACAGACCCAAGTTTGGTAGATTTGCTGGCAAAAGAGAAAATCGTTTCGCCATTGAAAAGAGGTTCTGATTCTCCCTACAATTCACGCAACGAAGCTGATAATTAAGCTTATCTTTCATTCTTTCAGTAGTAAAAATCTCGTAAATTTTCCTCAGTTCTCAAGCTAAGTCAGTCAAGACTCAAGTCAGCTCTTTACTCCACTCTCTTATCTTTCTTCTTCTCTGTCCCTTTCTCTTTAATTTAGTGTCAGTTCACGGGATTCACGTCGAACCCAAGTCTCAAATCACGAGCCAGCTTTAATTTCTTCCCAGATCCTACTCTCTCCTAATTCTCTATTTCCACACCCTTTGGTTGGAGTTGGATCCATTTTTGACACTGAAATGCACTTAATTACTTAGAGATCCAATTTTTATGGAATTTTTAGCTGGAAATGGTTATATGATTTGAGTGTGGGAATATGGGGTTGAAACTGATGCGACGGTCCAATTCTCAGAAATCTCAGCATAGATGGAAGATAAAGGTGTTTGTTATGATTTTACTTGGATTTTTCTTCGGGACATTAGTAATGGAGACGCAGTACAGTAGAATTAGAATGTTAGCGTTGCTTTCTACACCTACAGTTCAAAAGCCCAAAATTGCGTTTTTGTTTATAGCTCGGAATCGTCTGCCTTTGGACATCGTTTGGGATGCCTTCTTTCAGGTAAATTAATTAATTACGTGGCAGTTGAATTTTTCCTGTTTTAACTCTTTTTTTACCTTTCTATTTTTGTCAAATCTTCTCTTTCCTCCTTAATTATTATGTTTGTATTATTTCCAGTATTGATTTCTAATCCTGCGTGTATTGTTTAAATTTGTCATTTTTGTTTACATTGATTACTTCCTTTCTCATATTTGGAAATTGGAAAGCTTTAGGAAATTTCATTCTTTACTAAGTTTATTATGTTGAAAGTGCCAAACACTCTTTATACGGACGTGCAATATTAGTATAGTTAGCGTCGATTATGTCTGCTTTACAAGATTCTTTTTGGGGGGGTGGGGGTCACTTGGATCCTGCTGAGATCACAAATTATCCAGAATGTGTGAAACAGAAGCAGCCTGTTATTTAAATGCTTATCAATCTTCTATTAATAATCTTTGAGGTATTTGACATTTCCTGTTTTTTTGGTGGAAGGATTATCAAAAATGATTTTCAATTGTTTGTCTTAGTGGAAACAAGGAGCTTTATGAAAAAGTTTAAAACTAACATCACCAAGTTCTTCAATCAATAAACTATGCCGTAATCCCAGATTCATGGAGATTGGTTATATGAATCATTTGCCCTATACGGTTCTATTCAGTCTCATTACATTCTAACATTAAATATTTGTCTTTTGAAGGAAAAATATGAGTCCCTAAAGTTGAATGTTTTCTAAATTTCACACTTATCCTATACTGATATACAATAACTGCAATAAAAAAGACTCAAAAAACTCCTGGCGAAACCCGACTTAATGCAAGTTTTTTATGATGCAAGTATAACAACAACATCAATTAAGCTTTAATTCCTACTAGTTGGTATAGCATGTACGGATCCTTCGCTTCACTTTATGTTTTGTTCTTAGTTAAGTTTGTATTGGTTTTGAGGGATACACGTCTTTTGAACAATATTAGCAAATTCTTATGGTTTGAAAACTTGTGGAACATCTCTGTCATTGGTTCATCAGCAACACGTGGGGTTAACTTTGATTCCCCCAGAGCTCTTATGCTCTAAAAGAAGTTATCCAAGTGTCCCTTGAGCGCAGATGTAATGTTTAATTCTCAGGTTATATTTGCTCTAAAAGAACTCGACTCTGGTGTTATGTTCTTCTCCCCAAATGCTTCCGCTGTCCCGTACTTGCTTTCCATGCCACCTGAAGGTAGACTCATTGAAAGTTTGAAACCACCTGCGTGTAGCTCTTTCCTGTAGTTTGCAGATCTCTCTCTTTATTCAAACCAAATCTTGCTCTTTCAAAATTTTGCTAGCTTTCAAGACTTATATTTTGTGTACGTGCATGTTTTGCAGGGGGATGAGGAAAACAAATTTTCAATATTCGTTCACTCACGACCAGGGTTTCTATTGAACAAAGTAACGACAAGATCAGCATATTTCTTGAATCGCCAAATTAACGATAGTATACAGGTTTTTTTCTTCTTCTGAATGAAAAATTCTTGTTGATAGCATCATCATCGATAAGTCTAGTAGGTAGGTAATTTACCTCTTCAGTTTCTGTTGCATACTTCATCCGATTAAGCATTTATGATAGAAATGCATGTGCTGCATTATTATAGACAAGTTCTTTGCCAGTTCACTGTTGCATATTCACTCTACTTGGTTTGCCAAGGACATCCCTCACCCCAATTGTTTTGCTCATCAAAAGAAAATCTTTTGGGGGTTTCCTTTCTGGTCCATTAACCCTATAGTACACACTGCATGTGGGCTATTATTATGCCTGACACCTGTTTCTGATTTAAAAAGCATTCCCTTCTTTATGTTATGACAAGCAATCATGTAAAGACTTTCTGTGGATCGAGTCTTTATTTTGATTGATGAGCTTATAACGACACCTAAATTTCTTTTTCTCTTTCACATACTTCGTATGGCCTAGCAATATTTAGCAAGTGTCTTTTCCTTCAGGTAGATTGGGGAGAAGCAAGCATGATCCAGGCAGAGCGCATTTTACTTCAGCATGCATTGATGGATTCTCTCAATGAACGATTTGTTTTTCTTTCAGACAGGTGAGATATAATTCACTAGCATCTTCATTTATCAAATTTGTAGCACAAGCTGACTCATTTGGTACTACTGGTTAGCTTAATTGACTCTTAATTTATCAGAACCGTAGCGGTAAGCTACTTTTGCACGTTGTACCCCTTCACTCTATTAATTTCCTGAGCTAATTTTGGTAAATTGTCTGAAATAGTCAAACTCTGTTTAAATAAACTATTCAGATGATGATTTTTGCTTAGGATCACTGAGGATAATCATTGGCCACATCTGTTGTAAAAGAGCACTTGGCACATTGGTCTGAGAGAACCATGCTATTATGTTGTTTCCAACATTGATATCTCTGAAATAATATCCATCATATTAACAGTTTTGTTGTGACTGTCATCTAATTTGTTTCAGCTTTTTCATGTTATTTCAGTTGCATACCTTTGTACAACTTCAGCTATACATACGACTACATAATGTCTACGCCAAATAGCTTTGTTGACAGGTAAGAGACAGTGGTATTTCTTCTCTTTCTTGAGTAAATGATTTATTCCTGTAGTCGGAAATCAAGTAATAAGTAACTATTACTTCTGAACCCAGTTTGTTTAGCCAAATATCTAGCTAGCATCTTACTTTCACAAATTAAAATGTGGAACAGTCTTCATGCTTTATTTATCTAATCGTCTTTTGTTTAAAAATGAAAACAGCTTTGCTGATACAAAAGAAGGCCGCTACAACCCCAAAATGGATCCACTTATTCCTGTTCAAAGCTGGAGGAAAGGTTCTCAGGTATTGGTCTGAAATATGAATTCTAGCTTCATGAAGTTCAACGTAATCTCCTTATAAGGAAATTCTCAAAAGGAGAAATGGAGCAAAAAGGCAAGATGTATCTTTCATTATTACTAGCTGTATAGCTTACTACTTTACAATTTCATGTTGTTTTCGCAGTGGGCTGTTTTAAACAGAAAGCATGCAGATATTGTAGTGAAGGATGAAAGATTATTTCCTATGTTTCAGTTGCATTGCAAGGCAAGTTACTTTTTTTGAAATCTAGCTTTACTGTTGTTCCAAAACCAGGGTATGGATTTTGATTTACGATGCTCATGGATGGTCCTGAGTTCATGAGCATTGCAGGACAAATTATCTTAGCCTTTTTATTTTCATTTTAAGAAAAAATGGATGGTCCTTAGTTCTTTTAGATGGACGAAGACTAGGCAATAGAAAAATCATTGTTAAAGTTGAATCCATTAGTATTAGTTTCTCATGTGCCTCTAATTTGCTGGTTGTACAAATATTATGATTACCCAACTAATGTATACAGAAGTTAACTACTCTGATGATATCTAAAATTCTGCATTTGTATGTTCCCATTGGGCATACCTTCATATTATCATGGTGCTCACTGCTCACCTTAATTACTTTATCACTGTGCAGAAAAAGCCGCTACCTGAGTTTTGGCGGGATCAGTATGTGGTGAGTGTCCACGCTGTTTGAGTATTTCTTTCCTCTTCTACTGTTAGTCGATCTTTTGACGTTTAACTTCTGCTAAAAGTTCTTGACATACCAATCTATAAAATACTTCTTCTATATACTGTTGAACTGGTTTCTAATACCTGTTGTTTTCTGCAGCCTCCAGATACATCCAAAATTCATAATTGTATACCTGATGAACACTATGTCCAAACTCTGCTTGCTGTAAGTTGTTTTCTGTGATCTAAACCCGTCTTGGCAACTTGATTTTTCCCTAAAATATCACTGATTTCACTTCAAACAATGATATTCTGGCAAAGAAAATTCCCTTGCATGGATCATTGGTAGCATAGGGCAATCCACACTCTACAACAGTTCAATTCAAGTTTGAGCTGATTGCCAGTACATTTAAGTCACTATCTCATGACCTGGTTGAGTACTAATAATGGTAATTGTTTATGAGGAAGTAATTGGTAATATAATAACCTTGTCAGTTGCATTGCATTTGTTTCTTTATCCCAAAAAATTGAGAAAAAGAAAACAACAATTATGCCTCAATCCCAACTATGTTGGGTTCGGCTATCTGAATCCGCGCTGTCCCTGTCGCTCCATTTAAGCCCTTCTAAGTCCAAGATTATTTTTAAAAAAATAAAAAAAATTTAGTTTGTCTACACGAGGTTTTCTACATATTCTACTGGCATATAAATCTCTAATTAGACTAAAAGGCCCTTGGCATACATTGGACTTAAAAGGAAACGTATTAATATGACTAACATCGGACAAAAAGCAAAAGAACCTTGGCAGTTTTGTTTAGGTTTTATTTACTGTGTCAAGTCAGTTTCCCTATTTTTCTAAGTACTAATTTAGGTTTAGCTCATCTTGCACTGTTAGTTGATTTCAGCTAGTTGTAAACTCTATTGTTTTCAAGTTTGCTACATTTTATCTCACGAATAGGGTGGTTAACTAGCAAAGTTATTAACGAGCGGAATTTGAATAAATGCAAGAGGCATAATTTCTCCAAAATGTAACCTAAGTTTTCACTTGATACCTTAGTATCAGCCTTTATCTTTTTCTGAGGAGCTTTTCATTTAATCCAGCACGAAGGACTTGAAGGTGAAATTACACGGAGGACACTGACTCACACTTCATGGCTTATTTTATCCTCCAAGGAGCGTGAACGGAAAGGATGGCATCCTGTTACCTATAAATTAGCCGATGCTACTCCCATGCTAATCCAATCTATCAAGGTACTCTTGGTTCTTTTCAGCAAGCAGATTAGTAGATTAGCCAGGTCTACTAGCAGAAAACACGGTGATCATTTGGGAAAAAAATGTTTCATGAACTTATATTACACATGTATTGCCAATAGGAGAAGTTAATGAAATAGTAATCCACTCAAGTAGCTATTGTTAGGAAGTAAGGCATTTCAAGGGTTCACAACACAGAGAAAATTTGACCTCTTTTTCAGTAATTGAAATGAGGATGATTGTCTTACTATATGACCCTGAATTATCCTGTGTAAAATGATGAATGTGCACCTTAGAGATCTATTCGATTTTGACAGGACATAGACAATATATATTATGAGACAGAATACCGGAGAGAGTGGTGCACCAGCAAAGAGAAACCTGCCCCTTGTTTCCTATTTGCAAGGAAATTCACACGGCCTGCAGCTCTGAGGCTTCTCAATATGGTTAGTTCCATCTATCTGCACTCTATCAAAAATATCAGTACAAGTTATCGTTCGCGCTGTTTTGTTCATTTTCATTTGTATTCTCTAATTTCGTATCTGGTTCCATTTTGTGGATGGTTATTGCACTGGTCTCTATGCAGTCTGCGCTTGGACTTTACCACGAAGAAACGAGCAACGTTTGACATTTATACTGCTGTGCCATCTAGCTATTAGAAGATATACTTCAAAGTTGACTAGCTACACAAAATTGTAATCTAGGTAATAAATTTGGAAGATGTGTAAGTAGAAAGAAAAACTAATGAATTTTGTTATACCACTTTGTATATTTGCATTATTTTCACTTAAAACACAATAATGTTTGGTCGTATATGTATGTAGAGTGAGCTCAATCCATTAAATTATTATTCTACTTTTGTTTCCACGTTGTAAAGCCATATTGCCGTGATTTAGAGTTTCATTTGACTTACGATCAATAGATCAGTAGTATATGCACTTTAGATCTCATGACTCGACTTGTAGATGATGATACTGCCACCTATGGCGACATGATCTTTCTTTATTCACTTGTGTTGCTGGCAGAGAGGTCGGTGCCTGTAGGGTAGAAAGTGCTTTTCCCCCCCTCTTTACTAGAGCCAAGATTGTAGAAAGAAGTCGACTCAAGTGGAAATAATCAGACTTCTTCCATACCTTATCTTAGGTTATCCCTTAGTACGGGTATGTGGCACTTTGTTAACAATGGTTCGTTTAGCAAGCATTATTGCTTGAAAGCACACACAACACACCATAGGAGAGTTCGAGTGTGAGAACATGCATGCATCCATAAAATTGACACAAAGCAAAGTATCTTGTTTTACATTGTAATTATACCCAAATGCAAATCTTGATCATCGAACATAATTGAATATGAAAAATTCACTAATGAATAGAAAGTAGTTACATAAAATTCAAAATTTACCAGCATTGATAGTAAAATTGGGGAATTTCTTAGTAGCAGTAAGTGATTGAGGTGAAAAATGGAATATTCCGAGCAAATTAGCAGACGCTTATCAGAGGAACATCATTTGATTAAATCTGAAATGGAACTATAGGAACTTGAAAGTATTGAAATATGATTGATTTTTTGTTGGGTTTCTTTTGGTATTTGAAATTAAATTTTAATAAAATCCTAAACCCTTTGAAGGACATGGCGGTTGGAGTGTTTCTTTTATTATATATATACACAGTACGTCGCTATTTTCTTCGGCGACGTACAACTAGAAATTCCTATTTTATTTTTCTGCAAAGAATTCCAGATATTCTCGACGGCTATTAAGAAATAGTAGTTTTTATAGTAGCTATTTAATGAATTTAATCATAGGTGGCGGATTTTCTTTCTAGCTATATATCGACACATTGTAGAATGCCCAAATGAATAATCTTCATCATTGAACACAATTTAATATGAAAACAACCGAATCTTTATCTTAATACTAGCTAGTATAATTCAAAAATTATAAGCATTGGATAGTAAAATTGGGGAACTTCTTTGGAGTGGAGTGGCAATTAGTGATTGATTTGAGGTGAAAATCGAAATCTTCTGATTAAATTAGCAGAAGTTTGTCGGAGAAACATCATTTGAGTAAAATCGAAGTTAAATTGTAGAAACGTGAAATTTAAAGAAATATGAATGAATTTTTGTAAGGTTAGATTTTTGATTTTGTGAATTTGATTAATGATGGAAAAATAATGTATATTTATATTTTGGAAAATGCCCAATTTTATCTCTTTACGACATGGAACATCTTATTTTCACCTTCATTATATCCCTCTAATGTCTTTTTCCAGCACTCTAACTTGACTGACGAGTTAGTCTTATAGTTTGTGTAATGAAATTTGTTATACCAGTTTGTATATTTGCATTATTTTCACTTAAAACTCAATAATGTTTGGTCGTATATGTATGTAGAGTGTGCTCAATCCATTAAATTATTATTCTATTTTTGTTTCTACATTGTAAATGCCATAGTGCCATGATTTAGAGTTTCATTTGATTTACTACAATCAATAAATCAGTGTATGCAGTATCCACAAAACTGAGACAGAGTAGAGTATCTTGTTCTACATTGTAAAAATGCCCAAATTTTGATCACTCAACATAATTTAATATGAAAAAGTCAATTATTCATCCTAATGAATAGAAAATAGTTCCATAAAATTCAAAATTTGCCAGCATTGGATAGTAAAAGTGAGGAATTTCTTTAAAGTGGAGTAGCAGTAAGTAATTGAGGTGAATAATGGAATCTTCTGAGCAAATTAGCAGATGCTCATCGGAGGAACATCATTTGATTAGATCCAAAATTGAACTATAGGAACTTGAAATTATAGAAATATGAGTGATTTATTTGTTGGGTTTCTTTTGATATTTCAAATTAAATTTACTAAAACCCTAAACGCTTTGAAGGACACGCGCCGGTTGGAGCGTTTCCCGTTAAATTTATTAGGACGCTGTTTTGATCAGCGACCTACAATTTTTTTTTTTTTTTTTTTGACCTACAATTGAAAATTCCTTTTCTATTTTCTGAAAAGAATTCCAGATATTCTCAACGGTTATTAACAAGTAGGAGTAGTTTTTATTGCAGCTTTTTAATGAATTTAATCGTAGGAGGCGGATTTTTCTTTCTAGCTATATCCTGCATTGTAAAATGCCCAAATGAATAATCTTCATTATTGAACACAATTTAATATGAAAACAATCGAATCTTTATCCTAATAGTAAAATTCAAAATTATCAGCATTGGATAGTAAAATTGGAGAATTTCTTTGGAGTATTGTAGCAATTAGTTATTGAGATGAAAATCAAAATCTTCTGATTAAATTAGCAGAAGTTTGTCGAGAAACATCGAGGAGGAAAAGCCCAAAACCATACATGATCTTTGGCTTTAGATTCAAAGTCATACATATTCTTTCACATGGAGCACTAATAATATATTTACTTTAACAAAGTGGTGCACTTTTAGTCAAAAAACTGAAAAAAGCCCAAAAACATACATTATCTTTGGCTTTAGACTCAAAGTCATACATATTCTTTCATATGGAGCACTAATAGTCCATTTACTTTAACAAAGTGGTGCACTTTTAGTCATAACACTAAACACATTTTATTTTTTAACAGAAATCTAAGATCTGACAAAATATGTGTTCCCTTTATTTTCTTGTTTACCGAAAGAAATAAAGATGACAGATTTATCTAGATAGCAAATAGTAAATATACATAAAATTTATTTACTATTTATCTATTTACTATACGTAAAATATATATTTTACTAAGAAATGTTAAACACCGTTAATTTTTATTTGTAATGATTTTTATCTAGATAACCTCAAATAGTATCTAAATTTTTTATTATATACATAATATTTACTATACGTTGACATAAAATAAATATACGTAAAATCATTGCTGAGAGTAAAATAAATTTTATTACTAAAATAAATATACGTAATATATATTTATTATATTTTTTATTTTATGGGAGTCAGCGTATAGTAAACATAATATTTATTTTTATTTTATGTATATTTACTATACGCTGACTCCCATAAAATTAAAAAATCTAATAAATATATATTACGTATATTTATTTTAGTAATAAAATTTATTTTACTCTCAGCAATGATTTTACGTATATTTATTTTATGTCAACGTATAGTAAATATTATGTATATAATAAAAAATCTAGATACCATTTGAGGTTATCTAGATAAAAATCATTGCAAATAAAAATTAACGGTGTTTAACATTTCTTAGTAAAATATATATTTTACGTATAGTAAATAGATAAATAGTAAATAAATTTTATGTATATTTACTATTTGCTATCTAGATAAATCTGTCATCTTTATTTCTTTCGGTAAACAAGAAAATAAAGGGAACAAATATTTTGTTAGATCTTAGATTTCTTTTAAAAAATAAAATGTGTTTAGTGTTATGACTAAAAGTGCACCGCTTTGTTAAAGTAAATGGACTATTAGTGCTCCATATGGAAGAATATGTATGACTTTGAGTCTAAAGCCAAAGATAATGTATGTTTTTGGGCTTTTTTTCAGTGTTATGACTCAAAGTGCACCGCACTTTGTTAAAGTAAATGTAGTATTAGTGCTCCATGTGAAAGAATATGTATGACTTTGATTCTAAAGCTAATGATGATGTATTGTTTTGGTCTTTTCCTCATAAACATCATTGAGTAAAATCAAAAATGAATTGTAGAAACTTGAAATTTAAAGAAACATGAATGAATTTTCGTTGGGTTTCTTTTGGTATTTGAAATTAAATTTACTAGAAACCCTATTAGCTTAATGCCACGTTGTCCAAAAATTAAACCATATCTTTATGCGGAGAAGAACAAAAAGCACAAATAATATAGAGAAAGTTAATTTTTTTTGGAAGAGATATTTAAGATTACAAAAGATATTGAATTTAAAATTTTAGTCAATCCAAAAGCTTATAAGATGAAAAGTCGGGAGTGATCGATCAACTTAGGAATTTTGGATTAATTTGCTTATAAGCATTTTTTATATTTACTAAACTCATGAATAAACTAAAAAATTCATTTGAACTAATTTAATCAGCTAATACACTAGCCAAACACCCTCATAGTAATTTGCCTGTTGCTTTTCGACTAAAATGCCAAGACAGCCTATATTTATTTATTTTCCGTTCTTCTTTTCCAATTAACTCCGTATTGGATGGAATCAGAAGAGATTCAGATAAAAGAGAAGGTGCCTTTTCTATCACCTTCCCTTTTCCTCGCTACAAAAGTGTCTAAAGCAAGGCTTTTGAATTCTAAAATATCGTTATGATATGTTAATAAGTGGAACCTGAATTTTGATTTGTTTATATATAATATTTTTTATAATATAAATACAAGTTTAAACAAAAGTTACTAGATTGGATCAACTTATCCTTCTAAGTTCTAATTAGCGGACGTGCATGACAGTGCTCACATCACCCATCTTTGCTGCTTCGCTTTAATCTAACCGACACATGAAAAGTAGCCCAACGATTATAACGGTCTTGAATTTGCAATTTTCAAATGCGTCATCTATTCCTTCTTTATTTTTGGTCAAAATGATCCTACATTTTGCTAAATTAGCTATCTACGAATGAAACGTTCTAATAATTTATTTTATTTTTAGTAAGAGGAGAAACGTTCTAATATTATAAGCCCAATCAATGAACAAAGACAGATCTAAAATTTAAATTTTATATGTTTAATTTTTAAAATTTTAATATTTGGATCCATAATTTTTTATGCGGTGTAAAAATTTATATGTTAAAATTTAATCCATAATATAATCAACGTAATTGAAAGAAAATATAACGAAAGCGATCCGTTTTTGTATCTAAGGACCATATACCGTACATTTGAGACTTAAGTCTATCATATATATATATATATTACGTCTAACATAAGTGAATACTGTAATTAACAGCACAGAAAATAGTACCGTATTTTTTCTGAATATTTTTGACAATAAGTTAATTATTTCACATAAGTCCAAGGCGATAGATGAGCTTCTATACGCTATGTCTATTATTGACAACCAAATCGCAATAGTAGATTTTGTTGTTAGTTACACTAGATTCCACTAGTCAAGGGGGACATCTGGGAATTTCGGATATGGTCGGTATTAACTGGAAAAAAAAAATTAAAGTTAGCGTCAAGACCGCGTTACATTTTACACTAGCTTTAATACAACTTTTTCTTCACCAAACGTCCGCCAATTTTGGTTAACTATTGGATAGAAGTCATAAACAGTGAGAGTAGCACAACGCGAAGTGGGACCTGCTTATTGGGACGTGTGTGTTTACTATCAGGTGCCGATATAACCTTTCGGATACGAGGTTCATCTGAATCCATAATTTTCAACACGAAATATAAATATATATATATATATATAAAAATTTACTAAAATTTTACCAAATATTATATTTGAACCTATAGTTTGAATGGTATAATTAATTCAGTACAAAATTAAACCCATTAAATTTTAATTATGAATCCTCTTTTGTTTACTATGAGGTTAGTTGAAACTTGAAACCAACTATCGTCATTCTTCCAACGGTTTCCAATCGTTAACCGTAACCGTTGGGTCAATTTCTCCAAGTTCCCATTGCTTGTCTACGAAGTTTTTACGTGGCTTCTGCCACTATATAGCACGTTAGCCTTTTCCCCTTTCGCTTCTTATATCTTGTTCTTTTGGTAAACAGAAGAAAGTAAAATAATTTCTTTGAGATATCAAACATTTATTTCTTTTTCTCACCTTATCTTGTTCTTTTTGACAAGTAAAATTTTAGAGTTGGTCGGTGCTGGTGGGGCTCGGACCCCCAAAACTACGACACGTTGATGCCTTTTTCTTTAAGTTAGTTGTCGCACTTTTCCATCGTAATTAAGAGCGCGTTTGGACAAAACAATTTTCATTTTTTTTTCAAATCTGTACTTGGCCATTAAATTTTCAATTTTTACTTGAAAATAAATTTTGAAATTTTTTAAAAATTTAAAAAACTCTAAAAAATTATTTTTTAAAATTTTCTCTCAAATCACTCATAAAAATTCAAAAACAACCCAAAATTATATTCATGTCCAAACACAACTCTAATTTTCAAATACCATTTTTTCACTTAAAAATAATTTTCATATTATTTTTGGAATTTTATAATTTTTATGTCCAAACGCCCACTAAAACTCTTCCCTCTTCGAAAAAGGACGTCCTGCCCTCTCTATTTATCCAGGGATTATAGTATTTTTTTTTACAGAAAACTATCAGCTATGTCCATTTATAAGTAGCTTATTACTAAAATTAATCAATTCATAAAATACTACTAATATTAGCCAAATATTACCATTATTAGCCAATTAGTTATTTGTAGCCACAAAAGGTCAAATTTTTGCTTTCTTTTGAGTGTGTGTTATTAGAATAGATTTGATACATCTTAATGAGCTTAAATCTCAATTTTGGGGTGGAGTTTTGAGGTGGTTTGAATTGAAAATTTGAATTAGAAGATGAATATGAAAAAATAATACGTGTATTACGTTGTGTATCATTTGTGTATCACACACTACAAGAAATCCGGTAAAAACCGACCAACATTGGTCGGTAATGGCAAAAAATCGATCAAAACGCTACCATTTACGTGTGGACAGAATTTTTGTGGTCGGAAAGGAATACCGACCAACTTTGGTCGGTCAATTAAATTCAAAAAAAAATATTGCAAAAAACACCGACCAAAGTTGGTCAGGTTTTTTCCGACCAAAGTTGGTCGGTATTTTAATTATGTAATAAAAAGATTCACCATCTAGGAATCGAACCGGGGTCTGTACTGTGGCAGGATACTATTCTACCACTAGACCATTGGTACATTTTATTTTAAGACTGTCTTTTATTTGATTTATACTCTTTAATTGTATTTTCACACGAAAATAACCGACCAAAGTTGGTCGGTTTTATTAAAAAATAAAATTTAACCAACCAATTTTGGTCGGTTTTTTTAATATTAATTTTTATTTATTTTAATTGAAAAATCGACCAAAGTTGGTCGGTTTCTTGAAACATAAATTTCGCGGGACTCAAAAATAGTTTCCCGCATTTTTGCGCCAAAGAAAACCGACCAAAGTTGGTCGGTTTCGTAAAATATATATATATATATATATTTTGAAAAAACGACCAACTTTGGTCGGTTTTTTGGTCGGTTTTTTGACCGACCAAAGTTGGTCGGTCGACCTTGGTCGGTTTTTGCCGAATTTCTAGTAGTGACATATATATCATATTTGTATCAAATATGTATCACATGTATACTTGTGTGTGAGATACATGTTTGATACATATGTCGTAGAAGAATTTTTGAACTCTGTTTTAACTATGAATTTTGATATCAAATCAGTCCAAATCACCTCCAATCTTCCTCAAGTTTTGTATATTCACTCATCTATATGTTTTCAATGAATTTCAACCATACCCATTAAAAAAGTCCTTTTTTGCTTAGATTTTTGGAATCTTGTGTGTGTGTATAATATACACTATATATATATAGTATTTCATCACCTTATTTGCTGCCTCATCCATAAAATTTCCTTTCCGTCTTACATCTAATGTTGTTGATCACGCTTAAAAATATGGAAAGAGATCTTTGCGTGTAATTCTTGGAAAGAAAAAACCTTATTTACTTGGATTTTAATTTTTATTTGTGGTTAGTTAGTTTTGGTAAGTTTATGATTAATGAGTAGATGTTGGTAAGTTGGGACTTATTTGGGATATTTATGTAAGATTTTAATTTTTTTATCTCTATGGAAGAGTGGAATAACTAATCTCGGGATACCTTATTTTCCCACCAAACGACCAGTGTTTACGTATTACATCGACAATACATTGACTCATGTTCCCTTCTTTTATTAAACATAAAAAAATACAAAAATAAAAAGAGAAAAAGGAAAACAAAAGATTTTCGCTATATGAAAAAAAAAAGTTTAGATATTCTCATAGACTATCCTAGAAGAATATAAGGAAATACTCCTAAAAGCAAGAAAGAAACAGGAAAAAGAAATATTTGGTGCTCTCTAGTAAAGCGTTCTCTAGCTAGTTATTCTCATTCTCAGTTAATCGACTGCAGGGGCGAATGCAACTAAGAGTGGTTCTTGAATCCAAACTTTTGACGCGGAACATAAATTTATATGTAAAAATTACTAAAATTATAATAAATAGTAAATATGAACTCATAATTTTAAAAATATAATGAGTTCAATACTAAAAATTTAAATATTAAGCTCATAAAATTAAAATACTAGATCCGCGACTCAATACTAGTCAAAGTGAAATCACCCGTCACTTTCAAAATTTAGCCAAAATCACTACAGGATATCTTCTCGACGATAAGGACAGGTGGATGATATTAATTAGCTACGCTACACTATAGTCTGTCCCACCTAAATCTATCAAAATTCAATTCTTCTTAACCGACCAAACAATATCGTTCTTCCTCTGAAGTTTCTCACCTGCTCATTCTTCACCATTTTACGTGTCTATAAATTTGCAGTGTCCCAAATCAAATCCTCATAACTTCATTTTACTCTTAACCATACACGCACAGAAAAAGCTACGTACCATTACTTTCAATATTATTACAAATCTGTACTGATTCTTCATTCCATTCTTTCCTTAAATAAATATTCCGTCATTTGTATAACATATCTTTTTCGTCTATACAAATACAAAGCACCTAAATATTTCTTGATTACTCAGCTAACTGATCTCATCCATGGCTCCTAATTTGAACAAAGCTGATGAAAACTTCAAAATTCTTGTTGATGGCCCTTTGCATGGGTCAGCTATTAGCCTGAAAAAATCAAATTTCATAGTCAATGACCAAATTATCCTCTCTCAAGTCCCAGATAATATTATTGCAACTCCATCACCCTACACAACCAAGGACAAACCAGTAACTTCCACTCCCGGTTGCTTTTTGGGCTTTGAGACAGCTGAAGCCCAAAGCCACCACGTTGTTCCAATTGGGAAACTGAAAGACATAAAATTCATGAGTATTTTCCGGTTCAAAGTCTGGTGGACTACTCACTGGACCGGAACCAACGGAAGAGATTTGGAACACGAGACCCAAATGGTCATTCTTGACAAGTCTGATTCTTCGGGCCGGCCCTATATCTTGCTTCTCCCTCTCATCGAAGGCCCATTTCGGGCTTCTCTCCAGCCCGGAAAAGACGACTTTGTCGATATTTGTGTCGAAAGCGGGTCCACTAAAGTCACCGGCGACTCATTCCGGAGTGTACTCTACATGCATGCAAGTAAGTGACTGAATCTCGAGAAGCAAAAAGTATCACATTAATAATCGGGATAGAAAAAATAGTACATATTTTAAACTCTTTATAAATTAAGATTAAATTTTGAATTCGTCTATAATGCAGGTGATGATCCATACAGCTTGGTTAAAGATGCAATTAAAGTTGCCAGGTTTCACCTAGGCACTTTTAAGCTCTTGGAGGAAAAAACACCACCAGGAATTGTAGATAAGTTTGGTTGGTGTACATGGGATGCATTTTACCTTACGGTGCACCCTCAAGGGGTATGGGAGGGTGTGAAAGGGTTAGTTGAAGGTGGGTGCCCACCTGGGCTCGTGTTGATCGACGATGGCTGGCAATCCATTTGTCACGACGATGATCCAATCACCTCTGAAGGTACGATACAATGTTAAAATACGTGATCAACTTATATACGAGTTTAAACTATTTAATATAATTTTTTTCTAATTACGTAATTATATTATATCTCAACAGGTATAAACAGAACATCTGCGGGTGAGCAAATGCCATGTAGGCTAATTAAATTCCAGGAGAATTACAAGTTCAGAGATTATGTGAGTCCTAAAAGCATAGGACAGGGTGACCATAATAACAAGGGCATGGGTGCTTTTATTAAGGACCTAAAGGAGGAGTTCAAGACTGTGGACTATGTGTACGTGTGGCATGCTCTATGTGGGTACTGGGGCGGGTTAAGGCCAGGGTTATCGGGTCTGCCCGAATCCAAGGTTATTAGGCCTAAGCTAACCCCTGGATTGGAGAAGACAATGGAAGATTTGGCAGTTGATAAAATAGTAAACAATGGAATTGGTTTGGTCCCACCCGAAATTGTTGATAAGCTATATGAGGGTCTACACTCCCACTTGGAGTCGGTTGGGATTGACGGAGTCAAAGTTGACGTTATTCATGTAAGTACTCTCTTCTCTATACAATTTTCTTTCGTCAGATAAATTTTTTTATTCCGTCAGTATATAGAAATTAAAATTTTTATCTTTGTAATTGATATGTAGTTGCTGGAAATGCTATGTGAGGATTATGGTGGAAGAGTGGATTTGGCAAAGGCTTACTATAAAGCATTGACATCTTCTGTGAAGAACCATTTTAAAGGAAATGGAGTCATTGCTAGTATGGAACATTGCAATGATTTCATGTTTCTTGGTACTGAGACTATTTCCCTTGGTCGTGTGGGTAAGTTACCAAATTCTATTCTCTGTCCTATCTTATCCTTTATATTGACTGTTGCAAAAATAAGACATGGAGATATGACTATCTTATTTAAGTTTTAAGTTGGTAAAACTTAAATTCTTTTCTAAATGTTGCAATGTCCAAAATATGATACTAACTTGCATGCTTTTCACACCATCATTCCCTTATTTTTTGGCAAGTATTAATAAGTGGGAAATATAATTAAGTGCGTGGTTGATATTAGCCCTGTCTTGTAGGTATGTTTCTTAAGTTAATTGGTGCAGGTTAACGGAACTAATTTATGACTATTAATAAAGGAGGACACGCATATAGATTACTGATTTCATGATAGGGAATAAAAATATATAGATAATTCATAATTGTGCAAATCAAATTATATAAGCTTCCTCAACTGTTAAACCATTGGCAGATCTAGAGTGCTGTATTTCTATTGAAAATCCACTAAATATTTATAAATATTTAATTGTGAACTCAATTATTATTTTATATTAATTTGAAATTACGGTAGGAACCGATAAATTTCAAATTTTGAATCTGCCCCTGCATTAAACAATGGAGTAATATAATTTCTATATACCGATGACATAAAAAATTACACAATAAAATTATCTAAAAATTAATTATAAGTAATTTTAATAGACTACCTATTCTTTTTTTTTTAAGTAATATTAGTTGAGTTCATCAAATAACAAGATCGGTCATTATTTGCTTAATTGAGACGTAATTGTTGTAGTACATATAAGTTTAAGTCCAGTAAATGTAATTTTTTTTGCGAAATTAAATGGGTTTTTGATTTTTATGGTGAATGTGCAGGAGATGACTTTTGGTGCACAGATCCTTCTGGTGATCCAAATGGTACCTTTTGGCTACAAGGTTGTCACATGGTCCATTGTGCCTACAATAGCTTGTGGATGGGCAATTTCATTCACCCTGATTGGGACATGTTTCAGTCCACGCACCCTTGTGCTGAGTTCCACGCCGCGTCTCGAGCCATCTCTGGTGGTCCTATTTATGTTAGTGACTCAGTTGGCCAACACAACTTTGAGCTTCTTAAAACTTTGGTTTTGCCTGATGGTTCAATCCTGCGTTGCCAACACTACGCACTTCCCACTCGGGACTGTCTCTTTGAAGATCCACTTCACGATGGGAAAACTATGCTCAAAATATGGAACCTAAACAAGGTAAGATAGCATTAAATACGAGTTCGAAAGAACCCAATAATTTTTAATTAAATTATATATTTGCATTTTAAAATCTATTAAATATGTATAAATATTTAATTGAGAATCCAATAACTAAGTTATTCATGTTATTCCGAACAATCTTCAAATAAGTTACAATACCAAGTAAAATAATACTTGCACCTTGTTTTACATTAATATGCTTTGTATGAAAGAAGTCTTTTTCGGAAAGCATTTTTCACTAGGAAAGTTATTTTTTTTGTTTTTGATTATACAATATTGTTTTTTCAAGAAAAATATTTTCAATCAAAAGCGAAAAAAATCACTCCCTCTCTGTTGGGCAGAAGTCCATTTCTTTAAAATTAACTTGTATCTTCATATTACTTGTTCCATCTAATACTTACACATTATATTCAAAATTCCAATCTGTTAAAATTATTAATAATTCTTCATCTGTATTTCTTGTGAAAAAAGATATCTTCACTTAACAACCAAACAATATATCAGGAAAAAGTTCTTGTTTTTTTTTTTTTTTGAAATAAAGATTTTTCAAAAAAAAGGCTCTTATTTAACCCTTTTTTTTTTTTTTGGTTCCAATTTCAGTATACGGGAGTTGTTGGAGCATTTAACTGCCAAGGTGGAGGATGGGACCGCGAGGCCAGACGTAACACTTGTGCTTCTCAATATTCTAAGGCTGTAACCTGTTGGGCCGGCCCAAACGACGTCGAATGGAAACTTGGATCCAACCCAATTTACGCGGAAGGAATTGAAAACTTTGTGCTCTACTCCTTCAAAAAAAAGAAGCTGGTTTTGGCAAAGCCCACAGACACAGTCCAAATTACTCTTGAGCCCTTCAACTTCGAGCTCTTAACAATTTCTCCTATCACTATTTTGGGTGCCAAATTGGTTCAATTCGCTCCGATTGGACTCAGGAATATGCTCAATACCGGTGGAGCGATCCAATCCATTGAGTTCGACGATCAAGCTAATTCAGTTGAAGTTGAAGTAAAGGGCGCGGGCGAAATGAGGATATTTGCTTCTGAAAAGCCAAGAGCTTGTAGAATCAATGGAGATGATGTTCCATTTGAATATGAGGACTCTATGGTTGTAACTAATGTGCCATGGTTTAGTCCTTCTGGTTTATGTGTCATTCAGTATTTGTTTTGATGCTAGATACTAACTAGTAACTAGCTATAATATTAGGGGCTTTTCCTAGTTTTTAAAATAGCCCCATTTCTTATCCCAAGTTATATGACTTTATACACGTACCTCAAGTGTTATGTGGGATGAAATATAGTAAGAACGTTATTTATATACATATAGTCGCTCTTTCATCTCGTTATTTGTTCACTTTCATGATCATTAACCATTCACTATTTGACTTGAGAATAAATAATATAAAACATAAGTGAAAGAATAACATACTTCAAGGTTTATATAAGATACTGTATTGGGTAAAATACGTTATGCTACGTGGCCACCTAAGAAGGGGACACGTGGAATCAAAATTGGAAGGATGAAAAATCGGGCACAACTAACTCGTGTGTCACCGAGAAAGGCAAGTTCGTAAGGGCATTAAGCATGTTGCGCCCGATGGCATTTAATAAAAAATATTCCACAACATTAAAGAGTAACGGCTCATTAAAGAAATGTGAGCATTTATGTTTACAGTTAGGTTTCTATTATCACACTTCAATAATTGTCATTAGTGGTGGGCCCGACCATTACATCCACTGAGCCATAAATAATAGGCTCAACTATCATTATAAGACACGGTTTTTTCTGGGATACATTGAAAAAAAAATTCCACACAACAATCCGATACCTTTTTTCCTCTCTTTCTCGCTTGTTAATCTTATCATCATTGTGTTCGGAAACGTTGTTCCAGGGCTCTCTAAATCTGTCATTTTATCTACATTTGAGCCAAGTATCTTGTACAAAAATTGATTAATTTATTATCTTTTGGGATCAAATTGATTTATCTGTCTAGAAACCACGAACAAATTCAACTGTAATATTTTTCGGATAAACAATTTGGTGCCCACCGTGGGGCCTAGGCAGTCGTGTGGTTAAACAGATCCTTACCTCCTTCACTCACAAGCCTTGAACGTTCTTGTCTTAGCAAAATCACAAAGAATGGCAATCAATACCATTAAATACACTCACAATCCTGAGGTTTAAGGGGAACACCCCCATTTTGAAGACTCAATCAGCGACACTCGCAATGAAGGGGAAGATGCCACGCCAGTGTATGACGGGCGGTACCCCAGACGAGTACGAGAAGTGACTCCAGATGATGCTGACCAGGGGAACGTAGCAGACGCGGTGAGGATCCTGCAAGAGCAACAAGCAATCATCTTAGGCCACCTCAGACGGCAGGATCAGGTCATGACAGAGTTAAAACAAGAGCTATCGGGCGCTTCAAATAATGCAAATAGGCGAGATCCTGTTCCTCCCGTTATTCCTACAAACCAAACAATGCAGAGAGTTGACAACAACACTCCTAGGGGCGAAGTTGGCTCTGACGGGGCTGGGGGAGCAGATCTGGACTCAACAGTGATAACGATCCGTTCAAGGAGGAACTCTTGCGGTTCATGAAGGAAGTAAACGCCCGCATGAACCAAATCCCGGGAGCACCCCCGATATTAAAAGGCCCGAGCTCGAAGAAGTACATCCAATTACCGTATAAACCGAGTGCGGCCACGCAATTAATCCCAAAGTGATTCAGAATGCCCGAAGTGCCAAAATACGATGGGACCTCAAATCTACAGGAACACATTACCACCTACATAACGGCGGTGAAAGGAAATGATCTGGCTCCTCACGAAATCGAGACCGTGTTATTGAAGAAATTTGGTGTGACTCTCACGAGGGGGGCCTTGACATGGTGCTCATTATTTCCCGAGCATTCCATAGATTCTTTCGAAATACTCGCGGATTCGTTCATCAAGGCCCATGCCGGCGCCAGAAAGGTACAAGCCCGAATGACCGACATATTCAGGATCGCACGGGGAAAATCTGAGCTATTACGAAGGTTCGTTAACCGGTTCCAAAAGGAAAGGATGTTGTTACCGGCAGTCCCGGACGAATGGGCAGCTAAAGCGTTCACTAAGGGTTTGAACCCGAGGAGTTCAGACGCTTCCCGGAAGTTGAAGGAAATTCTATTCGGGTTTCAAGCAACAAATTGGGCGGATGTCCATAACCGGTACGAGTCAAAGATAAGGATACAAGACGATCAGGATGACTTCCCGTCATCAGCAAAGGGACGGGAGAAGAACAAAGAAAAAATAAAGGACGATGTCGACTTACATAGACAATTTTCAAGGGGCCCGTTTCTGCCCTACGAGCGGACGGAAGGTCGTGATGGGAGTTTCTGACATCGGACAAGTTCACCGTTAACAGGAGGACTAATCGTGGGTAGAACAACATATCGCTACAGGATAGAGAAATCTCGAGACCATGAGGTTCTTCTTATCCAAAGTTATTAGAGTATAATTTTAACGTCAGCGTAATGGGGTTAGTGTCGGCCATGAGAGATATCAAAGAGGCACGATTCCCGAGACCTATGAGGTCCGATCCCAGCCAGAGGGACCTAAATCTATGGTGTGAATGCCACAGCACTAATGGCCATCGGACTGGGGACTGTTGGCACCTCCGGGAAGAAGTAGCAACATTGTTGAAGAATGGTCACCTTGGAAAACTATTAGGTGACCGAGCCAAAAATAATTATGGCCGGGACAGGGGCGACGCGCAAACCTCGAAGGCAGGAGAAGAACCTCTACGTCAAACGATCAACATGATCTTCGGAGGGGACGAGATTAATGGGGTCACTTTCTCGACCGCAAAGAAGACTAAAGTATCGATAACCCACAGTAAGAGGCTCCGGGATGATGATATCACATTCACGGATGAAGACGCAGACGGATTACTACTGTTGCACAATGACGCGCTGGTAATTTCTTTAAATGTGTTAAATTTCAAAATTAAACGTGTTTTAGTAGATCCAGGAAGTTTCATCAATATCGTACAATGGAGAGTTCTAGATCAAGCTAAACTCACCGGGAGCATCGTCCCGACAACAAACCTCCTTGCTGGATTCAACCTTGCAAGCGTGACAATCCGAGGGGAAATTTTACTGCTTACGGATGCCGGTGGTGTAACGAAGACAGCTCTCCTCGAAGTAGTAGATGGGGACATGGGCTAATATCATCCTGGGAAGGCCATGGCTGCACGAAATGAAAGTGTGCCTTTGACGTACCACCAATTGTTGAAATTTCCAACACACGAGGGGATCAAGCAGATAAGGGGTGATCAACCAGCAGCAAGAGAGATGAATGCGATCTCAGTCTCCCATAGCAAGGGGAGGAACCTGCGGCATAGCAGTTACCGGAACCGACTTCCGTCCTTGAGCCTAAAGAAGTTTCCCCGGGGGCAGGATAGTCGGGGAAATATCATGTACCAAGGTATTTTCAGGTACCGGTGGAAGCGGACGCAACGAAATCCACTGCTTAGGAGCTAGAGAAGGCTGCATTGCTCAAAAAATTCCCAGAAAGGAAATTTTGTTTGGGAACAGGACTTCACCCGGAGCTCGGGTCAGGTTTTATCGAATTCCTTAAAGTTAACGCCGATTGTTTTGCATGGTCGCACGAGGATATGACAGGAATCCTGATATATTTAGCCATACACAAGCTAAGCTTGGACCCGAGCATACCTCCGGTAAGGCAAAAAAAGCGCCCTATTACCGAAGCAAGGAATAAATTCGTCAAAGAAGAGGTAACCCGTCTACTTAAAATTGGTTCAATTCGAGAGGTAAGATATCCGAACTGGCTAGCTAATGTGGTAGTAGTTCCTAAGAAGAACAATAAATTTCACATGTGTGTAGATTTTAAAGATCTTAACAAGAGAACAAATTTTGGTACATATTGTTACAGCGTAATGCCCTTCGGACTAAAAAACGCCGGAGCCACTTACTAACGGCTCGTAAATAAGATGTTCGAAAAACAGATAGGAAGAACTATGGAAGTATATATAGACAATATGCTCATTATATCTTTACATGCAGGTAATCACCCGAGACATCTGCAAGAAATGTTTGACACACTGAGAGAGCACAATATGAAGCTTAACCCCGAGAAGTGGGCGTTCGGGGTCGGATCAGGTAAATTCTTAGGATTCCCGGTCTCACAAAGAGGAATTGAGGTGAATCCGGACAAAATCAAGGCCATATAGGACATCCCGGATCAACTATTCAGCGCAAAGGAAGTACAGAGACTCACAAGCAGATTAGCGACTTTGAGCAGGTTCATTTCTCGATCATCGGAGAAGTGTCATCGCTTCTTCTCGCTGCTCAAAAATAAAAATGACTTCGAGTGGACGCCAGAATATCGGCAAGCCTTGAAGGAATTGAAGAAATACTTGCCTAGCCCTCCGTTGCTCTCGAAGCCTAAAGAAGGAGAATCATTGTTGGTCTACCTAGCGATCTCCGAAGTTGCGGTAAGCGCAGTTTTAGTCCGGGAGGAAAAAGGTACTCAATTCCCCACATATTACGTTAGCAAAATTTTAACAGGAGCAGAAACACGCTACCCACATATGGAAAAGCTGGCCTTAGCTCTCATGGTAGCCGTCCGGAAGCTAAGGCCCTACTTCCAATGCCACTCGATAATGGTAGTGACTGCTTTTCCTTTAAGGAATATACTCAATAAACCCGAACTCTCCGGCAGATTCGTTAAATGGGCTATTCAAATGAGCGAGTTTGGCATAGAGTATAAACCGAGGACAGCGATTAAATCATAAGTCATGGCTGACTTTGTGGCCGATTTCAGCCCTGGGCTATTGCCTCTGGCTGTCAAAGAGGCAACAATGGTGTCAGAGCAGGTACTGGGAGTCTGGACCTTATTCACGGATGGAGCTTCAAATGTGAAAGGGTCCGAACTCGAAATAGTCTTGATCACGCCTTCGGGGGAAACATTAAGGTAAGCCTTCAGAACGATCCCTCTGACTAACAGTGAGGCAGAGTATGAAGCTTTGATTGCAGGGCTCGAACTGGCTCGGGGACTTGACTCCGAAGCCATCAAAGTAAAATGTGATTCAAAGTTGGTGGTAAATCAAGCCTACGAAATTTTTGACACCAAAGAAGAGCGTTTGCAACAATATGTAGTAAGGGTTCAGGCTTTACTGACAAGATTCCGGGAGTAGTCAATAACCCACATCCCGAGGGAAGAAAACACAGAAGCAGATGCATTAGCAAATCTGGGTTCATCAACAAAAATCCAAGGACCGGAATCAGATACGATTGTACAACTGATGAACTCAGCTTTGGACATAGATGGTTATTACGAGGTAAATTCGACTAGTCTGGTCTGGGACTGGAGAAACAAGATAATTAATTACCTCGAGCATGGAAAGTTTCCCGAAGACCCTAAAACATTGAGAGCGTTGCGCACCAAAGTTGCACGCTATAGCTTCAAGAAAGGCCAATTATACAGAAAATCCTTTCAAGGCCCATTGGCCCGGTGCTTAGGTGCATCAGAAGCCAATTATGCATGGGAGAAGTCCATGAAGGGATATACGGCAATCACTCGCGCACAGATTCTCTGGTGCTGAAGTTGGTCCGAGCAGGATATTACTGGCTCTGTATGGAAGAAGATGCCAAAAACTTCGTACGAAAATGTGATGAGTGCCAACGCTATGCACCACTAGTACGCCGACCGGCGGAACCCCTGCATTCAGTTCTGTCCCCATGGACATTCATGAAATGGGGAATGGACATCGTCGGACCGTTATCACCGGCTCCTAGGAAGGTAAGGTTTCTTTTAATTTTGACTGACTATTTTTCAAAATGGGTGTAAACAGGTCCTTATCAAAAGATCGGAGAACGCGAAGTGGTCAACTTCTTGTGGGAAAACATAATTTGCAGGTTCGAAATACCGAAAGAGATTGCATGTGACAACGGGCCGCAATTTATCGGCACAAAAGTCACAAAATTCCTAGAAGATTTGAAGATATAAAGGATTACCTCTTCACCTTACCATCCGAGCGCAAACGGCCAAGCGGAGTCAACAAATAAAAGAATTATGCAAAACCTGAAGAAATGGTTAGAAGTAGCAAAAGGCCATTGGCCCGAAGAATTACCTGGAGTGCTATGGGCCTACCGGACAACGGTCAAGTCAAGCACAGGAGAAACCTCATTTTCCCTTGTGTACGACGCAGAAGCTTTAATACCTGTGGAAGTAGGGGAGACAACCTTAAGGTATTTCCATGTAGACGGAGAATCAAACAATGAAGCGATGCTAATCAACTTAGAACTACTCGAGGAACGCAGAGACCTGGCACATGTAAGAATGGCAGCTCAAAAGCAAAGGATGGAGCGATATTATAATCAAAGAACCAACCTTCGTTACTTCAAAGTAGGAGACTTGGTCTTGAGGAAGGTGACTCAAAACACCCGAGAACTCAACGCCGGCAAGTTAACCTCTACATGGTAAGGCCCTTACTGGGTTTCAGCTATCACCGATAAAGGGTCATACGAGTTGGAAAACCACAATAGAGACAAGTTTCCCAGCAACTTGAACGTGGCTCATCTCAAAAAATATTATTGCTGACAAACAACAGCCAGACAGAAATAACAACAAGCATACTATAACAACAACAGTAATAAGAGCTTTGATGACAAGGCAAAACAAACAAGTCTCCGTTCGAGGACGATAATGTAATATTTGCTTCGGTAGCAAATTCCCACCGGGAAGTTAAGTTTGCTACCGAACAAGGGTTACACGATCGTTCACGAGCACAAACCACTAGGGATTGTTAGGTATTCTTTCGCTCGACATTATGAATTCCTAAGGGGAAAGCAAAATATATTATCGAGCTAAGGGTTACGTAGCAATTCATCGATGGAACCTTCGAAGATACATGACTTCCAGTGTTCCAACTCGTATTTTTCGCATTAGAACACTGGGGTAATGATACAACTATAAGGAAACACTGAATGTCGTGTCAACCGGGAACGAAAATCTGGTAAGGCAACACCGAATGCCACGTCAGCCGGGAACAAAAATCCGGTAAGGCAACACTGAATGCCACGCATCATCGAGACCGGGGACTGCACAGTCAGCCCCAAAGAAATAAGATAGCCACTAGTCATGGCAGCTTCTTTCCTACGCAACAAAATGCCTATGTAAACTATGGAAACAGAAGGAGTGAAATGAAGTCCTTTTCCTTTTATCTTGTTTCTTATCTACACGATGAGCTAATTTTGTCATTTGAAAATTAAACAAGTACTTTAAATGTTAATGTCGTAATGAACTGGAGACGTCCTCTTCAAGATCACCGTAAATATAAGAGGGCCCTCTCTTATTGAAACCTTCATGTTAAAGGGTTTGTTCCGGAAGAATATATGCACTGAACCGAAAATGCTATCGAAAAAAAATACACCCGAACCTACATATGAAAAAGATGCAGAAATGACAAGTGAGGCTTGCTCAGTTGGTAAAAGCACCTCCACCCATGACCGTTAGGTCCTGGGATCAAGTCACGCTGAAGGGGAAGTGTGGAAACACTATAGATCCTCCTAATTTGGGAGGGGTTTTAAAAAAAAGATGAAGAAACCAAACTTGCGCAAATACTTATTAAAACCCTCATGTAAAAGGGATAATTCTCGACAACAAAAATGCATAGAAGAAAATGCGCCCGAGATCACATGCATAAAAACAGGAAAATATGCAGACATTCAAGCAAAAGAAAGACTCAATCAAACATTTGAGCAAAAATATGTATTCATTCACAAGAATGGGCCAAAAGAAATATAAAACAGGGAAAGAAAAAGCTAAGCTACAACATCACTAGAATCGGGAGGAAAAGAAGTATCCATATCCCAGGAGCAGTAGCCGGTTTAACCGATGGATCAACATATTCCCCAACTTGATCTTCGGCATCATTGCCTTCCGATTCCTCTTTGGTATCAGAAATATCGGAACCAGAATCAGAAGAACCGGGAGCGTCAGACCGCGCCAGGAGTCCATTCTTTGTAGCCAACCCAAGCTCGTGTGCCTTAGCAATTTTGACATCAATATCAATAATTCCAACTTTGGCTGCTTCCAAGGTTTTACTCCTCATGTTGTACATAGCATAAGTTTTTTCAACAATGAGGGAAGCCTCTCGACGCCTGAGTTCTTCTTTGAGCTGAGTGATCTCGGTAGAAAGATTATTTTGGGCGGACCTAGCAGATCGAAGACTGACATCGAGATCATGGATAGTTGAACTATAGAGCTTGTTGTGCTCGATAGTCTTCTTATGCTTCTTCTCCAACCGGACATGTCTCTCCCCCATGGCAGCAAGTTCTTCGGCCTTAGAATTCAAGGTTGCTTCTAAATTAGTTATCCTTTCAGCAACAACAGCCTCACGATCATTGGAAGCAAGAATGGCATTTTGGACCTCAGCCCATTTAGCCTTGTGTAACGACCCGGCCGGTCGTTTTGAGAATTACAACCCAGTTTCCCCATTTACTTCTCAAATTGTACTTTACAGTTATTGTGTGAATTGCCGGGGTAATTGGTTCGGGTCTAGTGAGGTTTTGGAATGAATTGAAATACTTAGTTCCAAGGTTTAAAGCTTAAGTTAAAATAGTGACCGGATGTCGACTAAGTTCCAATAGCTCCGTATGGTGATTTTGGACTTAGGAGTGTGTCCGAAAAATTATTTGGAGGTCCGTAGTGGAATTATGCTTGAAATGCTGAAAGATGAATTTTTGGGAAGTTTGACCGGAGGTTTGACTTTTTGATATCGAGGTCGAAATCTGATTCTGGAAATTTGAATAAGTCTGTAATGTGAAATGAGACTTGTGTGCAAATTTTGAGGTCAATCGCACGTGATTTGATAGGCTTCGACGTCGTTTGTAGAATTTGGAAATTTAGAAATTTATTAGGCTTGAATCCGTGTGTAGTTTGTATTTTTGAGGTTGTTAGGTATGATTTGAGGCCTCGAATAGGTCCGTGTTATGTTATGAAACTTGTTGGTATGTTCGGACGGGGACCCGAGGGCCTCGGGTGAGTTTTGGATGGTTAATGGATTGATTTTTGAATTTGGAAGATTGCTGAAACTGAAGCCTTTTGGTCTAATCGCACCTGCGAAAAAGTAATCGCAGGTGCAAGCTCGCAAGTGCGAGCAAGGGTGCGCTGAAGCGAGGTGCGTAGGTGCGTAGGTGCGGAAGATGCTCCGCAGGTGCGGAATCGCACCTGCGCAGGTAGCAACGCAGATGTGGGCAGGGGGTTGTTAGGCATTGGTCGCAGTAGCGAGGGAAAATTCTGCACCTGCATGAGTGCAGATGCGGAGGAATGCACGCAGAAGCGGAAACTGGGCAGGTGAGTGAAGTCCTCAAATGCAATATTTTTCTCGCACAAGCGGAGGCGCAGGTGCGCGAATAATGTCCGCATATGCGGAAATCGACTGGGCAGAACCTTAAATTCGAGGGTTCAACATTTTCACCCATTTTTCGGATTTTGGAGCTCGGGTTGGGCGATTTTGGAGTGTAAATTTTCCACACAACTTGGGGTAAGTGTTCTTAATTCCCTTGTGATTATATTCCATAAATTAATCTTCATTTTTGGTATAAGATTATTGAATCTTCAAGAGAAATAGAAGAAAATTTCTATAATGTCACAAAATGAATTTTTCAAGTTTGAATACCGATTTGGAGTCGGATTGGAGTGAAATTGGTATGGTTGAACTTGTAATTGGATGGGTTGTCGTATTTGTTTCGTCAGATTTCGAGACGTGGGCCCCACGGGTGATTTTTGGGGTGTAATTTCGGATTTTATGGAAAATATTAGCGTTATGATATGGAATTAATTCCTATAATTTTTGTGGGCTGAATCACATTAATTGTTACTAGATTCGAGCCGTTTGGAAGTTGATACGCGTAGAATGGAATTTATGAAGCATTGCTTAACTTGTTCGACATTGGATTTGGCTTGTTCAAGGTAAGTAACTCTTCTATTCTTGGAGTTGAAGGTATGAACCTTGAATATATGTATTTCGTAAATTGTTGGGAGGTGACGCACATACTAGGTGATGGGCGTGTGGGCGTGCACTATAGAAATTGTGACATAATTGTTTCTGTGGAAATTTATAGTTAAATGATCTTGGCATTTTTCATGCGATTTTATGAGTTAAAGAAATTGAGCCGAAAAGCATATTATAAATCATGTTGAGGCTATGTGCCAGTATTATTGGGACCCATAAAGGTCATATTGTTGTGAAATATTTATTTTAAATTGAAAATTCATACTCAGTCATATTCATTTCATTACATATCATATTTCAGTCTCTGTTATTATTTACTGATACATCATATCATCATTTTGGACTATTCTCATGACATTGTGAGCCCATAAAAGAGAGACTGGAGAGATTGATGACTGAGGGAGGCCGAGGGACTGATTGTGAGGATATTTTTGGGATCGGGATGCACGCCGCAGTAGGCCATGTTGGCTTTATATATATTATTATTGCACGTGAGTTGGCCGTGCAGCACGTGAGTTGGCCGTGCGGATCCTTATATTATTTTTGCACGTGAGTTGGCCATGCAGATCCTTATATTATTATTGCACTTGAGTTGGCCGTTTGGATCCAGATATTTATATTATGGCACGTGAGTTGTCCGTGCAGCACGTGAGTTATCCGTGCTTATAGCGCTTGGGCTGTAGGAGCCCCTCATGAGTCTGTACACCCCCAGTGAGCGCAGTCGACTATAAACAGAGATCGGGCTGCACGCCGCAGCAGGTATTGTATAGCGCTGAGTGATTGAGTGTGCCGAGCACAGTGAGAGAGAATATGAGACTGTGAGATTGAGTACTCTGAGAGTGTAAGTACATGAGTACAATCTCTGAGATACATTGCATTAACATGCACACATGACATATATGCATAGAGATGTGTTTTCCTCATGTTGTACGGTATCACATTATTCATGATTTCTCACACATGTTGACAGATTGGGCATAGTGATGCATTTGTTTTACAATGGTTATCTGAAAAAAAAAATGAGATATTTTATTTATTATTGAAAGAATTTTGGAAAATTTTCTGTTTTCAGACTTATTCACATTTTTGGTAACTTTGGCAAAAGATTTGGGTTTTCACTGATGTACTTGAAAGGAAGAACTATTATTGTTGAAATCATGATGCGACTGAGCATTTTATCTCTAAGTTACTTCTGGTATTATTTGCTTTATGTCTTTATTAACTGTTGTGGATTAGTGGATTTGGACCCGACCTTGGTAGAAGCTCGTCACTACTTTCAACCTAATACTAGGTTTGTTACTTACTCATTATATGGGGTCGGTTGTACTAATACTATATTTCTGCACATTGCGTGCAGATGTTGACCGTTGTTGTTGTTGTGCTCGATGGTTGCGGGACTTGAAGATGTACATGCGTTCCTGTTGAAGCTGCCTTTTGTTCAGGGTAGCCTTAGATTTATAAAAGCTCTGTTTATGTATTATTCAAAGAGACTATATATTTATTTCATTTCCGCTTTGTATACTCTATTCTTAGAAGCTCATGATTTGTACTACCAGTTCTTGGGGATTGTAAAAGATCAGGATCTTTATTCACTTAAATTGCTTTAATAATTATTATTGTAATTAGTTAGTTGAAAATTGGCTTACCTAATGGGATGGGTTAGGTGCCATCACGACTAGTTGGATTTTGGGTCGTGACAAGGTGGTATTAGAGCTCTAGGTTCATAGGTTCTACAAGTCATGAGCAAGTGTCTAGTAGAGTCTTGCGGATTGGTATGATGACGTTCATACTTATCTTCGAGAGGCTATAGAGCATTTAGGATATATACTTCCTATTTTTCTTTCCTTATCGTACGGGATTGATTCAACTTGGGACTTAACTCTTTGAATTCCTTCCACGTATTCGTATGCGCACATGAGCGCTCGGCATCAGTTGTGTATCGTCGGCCTGTGATTTCAGGGATGATGTGTGAGATGTGTATCCTATGTTTTAGTGATGGGCCAGTCTGGAGGACTTGAGGCCAGGCTTAGACCGCAGCTTAAGCTCGGTAGCTTCAGTTGTAACCTGTACAATTGGACTCATATGACTGATAATGACCCTGCAGTGGAATTTGTGGCTTGATGAGCGGTGGAATGGCTTTGTGATGAGTATGATGTAACTACAGAATGTGTTAAGACGATTTGAATATGATGAGAAGTGTTTCCTTAAAATGTAAAGGAAAAGGCCATTGGGTGCTTGATTTTCGATTTGATGTGACGAACAGTTTCGAGTAATAAATGTTTTGAAGGATCTTTCACATTGTTAAATTTTGGGACAGACCAAACTCTCATGTCTGGTTAATGAGTTTGGACTCAGATAAACTAAGTGATTGCATAGTAATTATGACTGCGAAAGGGGTATAACAAGATACCACATTGAGGCTAAGCAGGTGGGTTATCCCCTGCGGAGTAATCTACGTAGGAGTATTCCTTATGATGTGAGTAGAGAGTTTCTTTTCTACTGACGGGGTGTAGGGGTGGAGATTTGAATCTGAATCTGGTTGAGAAAGTTGACTTGTATGTTAAGAGGATGAATACGAGCTTAGTGGATGATTGAGGTATTTTTTTATGGTTGGCATTGCATGAGTTTGAGAAGAAGTTTCGTTGAATAACGGAAGTATTAGGGCAGTAGTATAGTATGGATATTGTGAGTTATGGAGCGATTAAATTTGTGGCTTTGAGCCAAGTGGGGGAGCCTACTGCAGACGGCTTAATTTCATGGTTATATATTAAATTTTAATTTTGGTCTGAGGAATACTTGTGGGTTAGCTATGACTTGCAGAAGTTGAGATCAAGGATGACTCGAATAAGGAAATTCCTGGTTAAGGATTATATTGCACGTATGAGTAAATGAAATTCGCGGGATGAGTGAGTTGTTATTGGTGAAGGATGTAGTGCGCACGAAGTATGAATTTGATATGTGGTGTTAAAGTAGAGTTACTTCTTTGAGTGTTCTGGTGCTAATAGGACACGTGTCTTTTGGCCTATTTGGGCGGTGCAATTAGATTTGAGCAAAGTGGGTGACTCCCGAGAAAATTCCAATGGGTTTGCGAATTATATATATCAATTGAGAATGTTTCCGGACTTGTGTGTAGATAAAATCCGAGATTTGCGCTTGATGGTGCCTGGACTTGCGAAAATTCTATATGACTATGGATTCTACATTTTTGTATAAGGAAGGTAAGAAGAACAATTTCAAATTCACATAAGGTATTCTCAGAGTGAGTGTTATAGTTGTGGTATTTTTGAAGGTGCTTAAGAAGAATACAGTTGCTTATGGGCCGTAGGGCGTTGTGGTTCTATGCTAAGGTTTGTAGGGTGAGTTGTGGTTAAAGATCATGGTATTTTAGCAAGAAAAAGTATCAATCTGAAGACAAATTCGAAAGGGACTCGGAGAAAATAGGACAGTTGGGTAGTAGGTTGGATTAGTATGGTAATGGATATGATCGGTTC
This sequence comes from Nicotiana tabacum, assembly GCF_000715075.1. Taxonomy (NCBI): domain Eukaryota; kingdom Viridiplantae; phylum Streptophyta; class Magnoliopsida; order Solanales; family Solanaceae; genus Nicotiana; species Nicotiana tabacum. The sequence goes on along the minus strand of NC_134096.1, from coordinate 92,767,056 downwards.
TTTGGGTGCTTATGATGTGGGGGGTTTTCTACAGGTGCTTTGTGGCAATACACCTGGACTTGGCGACCTGCGTGGCTTGGTCGAGTTAGATTAATTTAGTTTTAAGGGCTTGATTATATGCAAATGGACTCCAAAGTATTCTTGATGGTTTCTACCGGTGTGGAGAACATGTTGTGTATTGTGATTTCCTCCTGAAAAGAAGCAAGAGAAAGGTTTCTAACTAAAATGGTATGTAAATTATTGGTGACTCAAAGTTGATAATAAGATTCTTGTGCTTTTCACATGATGGCAAGATAGATGTTATGTGTTGTACGAAAGCTAGATTTTCATGTACAAGGTGGCAGTACAGTCTTGAAGAGAAGGTAACGAATGTTGGACAACATGGACGGTTTCAAATAACTAGATGAATACTATTACTACTTGGTGTTATATGAGAAAGGGGCGGACTTCAGAAGGCGTATTGTATTTTGACTTACGGATGTATAAATTAGTATTGTGGTACTCACATGGTTGATAGACTACTGATATTCAAATTTTGTCAAGTGGTACGGAAAAACTTTCAAAGTATTTCTCGTGGGATGATCATGTATGAGAGAGGTGTTAGGCATTCGGGTGGTGGAGATGGAATCAAATATGGTGATTCACGTGTTCTATGGATTTGGAGATTGGGAGTTCCCAGGAGCAGATTGTTTCATGGTTGTGGACTGTGAAGTTGTGGCTGGAGCTAGCCAGACGATAAAATGTGTTATGATTCAGTCATTATGGATTTTTGGAGGGATTTTTTTTAATCTATTTGTGGGTAACCCGAGTTGATTTGGGGGTCCATAGGTATGCCCAATTAAGATGTGTATTTTACACCGAGCCGAAATGGTTGGCTCCATAATGCTATTAGTAAGGGATGTTTCATTTGGTTGATGTTGAACTTATTCGTGTTCTCAAATGATCTGTGAGTTACTCCTTTATGCTACGAGGAGTTGTGATTCATTGGTTAAGTGCATAGATGGTGTGGTTCTATTTGAGCTTTCTAGCGGAATTTTAGTGTGATGAGTATTTGGGTATTGCATGATCGATATCGTAATGGTTATGTCCTTTCAGGTTTTGTGTGGTATTTTTTGTCATTTGCCTCTCCGTTGTTATTAATTTGGAGCAGGGTGGCTCGGAGTATATAACATGAACCTCGTGTTAGAATCGGGTAATGGTTCTACGGTGTATGATGAATTTTCAGCGTTTCGTTGTGGAGGTACTTGTTAATCTGGAGGGACAGTTCTCTCATTTGAGTCATTTTCCATGACTGGGTACATTTGAATTGTTACATATTAGTGCACGGATGGCACGAGTTGTGGCTCTGAGTTATATTGGTGAGGCATGTCTATGGAACAGTTGTGTTTAGTAATATAAGGTCATTGGACCTAGAATGAGTACTATCAGGTTTGATTTCGGTATATTCGGGAGTGAAATATTGAAAGTCGGCTCAGAAAAGGATTATGGTTCTGGTTGGGGCGAGAGGGCTCTGTGACTTGTTGGTCTGATAAGGGGTTATGAGATTCTGCGTGTTTCTTTTATCATCAACAGTGTACGAAGGTTTTGGGATGAGGTTTGGTTCGATATGGGCTTAATACTAGTATGTGGTTGGTTTTGGAGTAGTCACTACGATCAGGAATGGTGCTACGAGCATGCGAGTTGTGTAATATGTTGGTTGATTATATCCAGGGTTATAGTTATAGCTCGATGCAACTTGTTCGGACTTATACGGTGTGTAAATGTAAGATTTGTATCTTAAAAGAAATTCTAAAGGTTAGAAATTAAACTCCAAGGTTTATGGGCTAAGGTTAAATTAATGATTTTCAGTTGTATTGTGTAGTGAAGCCTATGTGGAATAGGGTGACGTGGGTTCACCCCCGGGTACGTGGGTGGTAAGATGGTACAGTGATTTGATGGCTTGGAAACAACTCTTGGCACGTTCGAGGACGAACGTATGTTTAAGTAGGGGAGAATGTAATGACCCGGCCGGCCGTTTTGAGAATTACAACCCCGTTTCCCCATTTACTTCTCAAATTGTACTTTACAGTTGTTGTGTGAATTGTCGGGGTAATTGGTTCGGGTCCAGTGAGGTTTTAGAATGAATTGGAAGACTTAGTTCCAAGGTTTAAAGCTTAAGTTAAAATAGTGACCGGATGTCGACTTATGTGTAAACGACCTCGGAATTTAATTCTAATGATTCCAATAGCTCTGTATGGTGATTTTGGACTTAGGAGCGTGTTCGAAAAATTATTTGGAGGTCCGTAGTAGAATTAGGCTTGAAATGGCGAAAGTTATTACACGTGAGTTGGCCGTGCGACACGTGAGTTGGCCGTGCAGATCCTTATATTATTATTGCACGTGAGTTGGCCGTGCGGATCCTTATATTATTATTGCACGTGAGTTGGCCGTACAGATCCCTATTTGGCCATGCGGATCCTTATATTATACTATAGCACGTGAGTTGGCCGTACGGGTGCGGATCCAGATATGATATTATAGCACGTGAGTTGTCCGTACTTATAGCGCTTGGGCTGTAGGAGCCCCTCATGAGTCTGTACACCCCCAGTGAGCGCAGTCGACTATCAACAGGGATCGGTCTGCACGCCGCAACAGGTATTGTATAGCGTTGAGTGATTGAGTGTGTTGAGCTGAGCATAGTGAGAGAGAATGTGAGACAGTGAGATTGAGTACTCTGAGAGTGTGAGTACATGAGTACAATCTCTGAGATACATTGCATTGACATGCACACATGACATATATGCATAGAGATGTATTTTCCTCATGATGTACGGTATCACATTATTCATGATTTATCACACATGTTGACAGATGGGCATAGTGACGCATTTGTTTTACAATGGTTATCTAAAAAAGAAAATGAGATAATTTATCTATTATTGAAAGAATTTTGGAAAATTTTCTGTTTTCAAACTTATTCACATTTTTGGTAACTTTGGCAAAAGATTTGGGTTTTCACTGATGTACTTGAAAGGAAGAACTATTATTGCTGAAATCATGATGTGACTGAGCATTTTATCTCTGAGTTACTTCTGGTATTATTTGCTTTATGTCGTTATTAACTATTGTGGATTAGTGGATTTGGACCCGACCTTGGTAGAAGCTCGTCACTACTTTCAACCTAATACTAGGTTTGTTACTTACTCAGTACATGGGGTCAGTTGTACTAATACTACACTTCTGTACATTGCGTGCAGATGTTGACTGTTGTTGTTGCTGTGCTCGATGGTTGCGGGACTTGAAGATGTACCTGCGTTCCTATTGAAGCTGCCTCTTATTCAGGTTAGCCTTAGATTTATAAAAGCTCTGTTTATGTATTATTCAAACAGGCTATGTATTTATGTCATTTCCGCTTTGTATACTCTATTCTTGGAAGCTCTTGATTTGTACTACCAGTTCTTAGGGATTGTAAAAGATCAGGATCTTTATTCATTTAAATTGCTTTAATAATTATTATTGTAATTAGTTAGTTGGAAATTGGCTTACCTAACGGGATGGGTTAGGTGCCATCACGACTAGTTGGATTTTGGGTCGTGACACCTTGACTTCATCAAATACGGCCCTCAGCGGCCCAACTTCCTGGCTGAGGGTTACCACTTCTTGCTCACTTTGTTGCAAACGGTTTTCCAAAATATTGGCTTCAGTGGTCCTGGTTTCCAGTTTTGAGAGGCGAAGAACAGTCTGGTCCCGCTCCGCCAAAAGCTGATCCCGTTCAGAAGAGAGTTCCTCCTTCTCGCGGATTAACCTTTGAAGGCCCTGGTCTCGCCAAAGTCACACCTCAAATTTGGGTTGTGAAGTGGTTAATTGCAATAATAATACCCAACTAGGACTCGAGATCGAATCCACGTGGAGCATAGATGGGATTGGTGGTATGTATTTGGTCTAAGCACGTGAATTGTCTAAGTTGCACTTCCACAAATGTTGTTTTGTTTTCACTTCTAAAATTATGCTACGAATTACAAGTCTAAAATATGAAACTAGAGAATAATATTTTTGTTATTGTTTTTCAAATATATAAAAGGACTAGGGCTGTGACTTCCACCTAGGTATTTTCCTAACAGGTTGTAAGCTTTAAAGTGTGTTTCATTGGTCGGGGTGTATTATAGCAATCAACACTCAAATACCCACTCAATACCTCTCGGTAAGAGAGTTGTTTTGCCCAATTTGGCTTTCTCAAGTCCAAATAGTTATTGAAGAAAACAGTTGATAAATTGCTCAAGTCGGGTTTTACTATCTCTAGGTTCAACCCTTTAATTGGGACTATCAATCTCTTGATTTCATCCCAAATTCTTGTTAGCCAAGTTTCCTAGACTAAGTCTCTCTTTCTCAAGAAGAGACTAAGTCAAGTAAACATGAACTAATGTTTGCAACCATTAATTCTATAATTATAAGCAATAACAAGGCTAAATAATAAATATCCAACCATAAACATGCCCTAAATCAAACACCCATTAGGTTCCCACACTAGGGTTGGGTCACAACCCTAGCTAGAAATTTAGCTACTCATAGAGGATATTGAAGAAAATAAAGAAGAAAAGATAATAAAACTCATGTTGAATGATTAATAGATGAAAATCCAATGTAAAATCAACAATATAAACTAAAGTTGCCTAAAAGAGTAAAGAAAAATGGCTACAGACTTTCTGGTATTCAAAACTTGACCTAATTTCGTGAAAGTAGTCTATTTATACAAAGCTAGAATTTTCGGACAAAAGTTGCCCTTTCGGAGGTTCTGCAGCCGCACAATTCTGTGTGCGGTCCGCACTTTTCTTCAGATCTTGACAGGAGTGGATTCTGTGGCCGCACAATTCTGGATTGCGGTCGCATCTCTTGAGTATTGCGGTCCTGCGGTCGCACATTTGATTTCTGCGGCCGCACAATTATAGTGCGGTTCGCAGTTCTTGTTGGGATTGAATTTGAAACTCTCTGAACTTTGACTTCTGCGGCCGCACAATTATTGTGCGGTCCGCACTTTACACTGAAGCTCTGTTGATTCTTCTTCATATTTTGTGGTCCGCACTTGAGCCTGTGTGCTTGATTTTTTTCCTTGTTCAAAAACACTCCTTCTTGAGTTGGATTTCATCTTAATGGCTCATTTTCCAATACTCCTGCAAGTAAGCATATTTCATCAGTTTTCGGGAATACCTGTAAACATTTTTGAACTAAAATGAAAGTCAAAAGGTGTAAATAAGTAGTCAAAATCCCCACTTATCAACTTCCAAACTTAAGCTTTTGCTTGTCCTCAAGCAAATAAAGTAATTCCCACCTCCACAAAATAATAGCTATTTCAGCTAATCTACGGTGAATCAAACACACATCAATTGGGACCAACAATTACCAACATACTCATGAATTATCAACAAGGCAATGTTTTGATGTTTTAAGCACAAATAGTTCTAATGTGACACTTGAGCATCAAGAGTTGACTTTACTCATCAAGGAAGTTCGCTCTTTCATGTGGGTCACTGTGGATCCCAAACTCCTCCTCCTCAACTCTCCGTTATCTTATCTCACTTAAGAATGTATCACTCAATTCAAGGATTTGTAAAAAGATCACTCATCTCTCTCAAAAGAATGTCACAAGTACAACTCTAAGTACTATATGCTTGCCCCTCATGTAAATCACCACTAATGTAAGTTCACTCGGCTTGAAATCACGTAGGGCTTTTTCGGGATGTAATGAAGGCTTTTGGACAAAGGTAGGAAATTTTCGAATAGAACGGGTTCATCTTTCCTTAAGCACTTCATTTTCTTTTTTTGGTCATTCTTTGCCAAATTTTTGAGGCATTTTCTTTTTTCTTAGGGGAACTAGAGAGCCTTGACATCACTCTTTCTTGGTCATGATATTCATTTTATCCTTCTTTGTTTTCTCCATGCTTTGCATTTTTGCTTTTCTTTGAATCCGTTCAACTCCTCAATTTATTCACTTTCTTTTTGTATTTTTCTTTTGTTCTTTCTTTCTTTTTCTTTACCTTGAATTTTCTTCATTTCTTTTCTCTTTTTGTACCTTGATACCACTTTCAAACTCCTCGTCTCTCCCCCAAACTTAAGTTTTCGCCAATTGCTTCTCATTAGTGTTAAGAAAAATTCGGGTGCCAAGAGAGGGTCACTACAAAACGGGTAAAGGCTTGTAACACGGTTATCAAATGAGAAAGGCTTTAGGCTCAAAAGGGTTGACTAGGGATAACATCATTGGTGGGCCATGGAAAATTTCAAAACGGGTCAAGGACATCCTACAATCACTTCTCAATCCAAGCAAAACTTAAAATTTCGCCTAGAAACACATTCGGGGCAAGTTCTAGATTATTCGCACAGGTACTTGGACTTGCAATAGAACATCCCACCTCTCACACAACTGGATTATTAAAGAGGATAGAGTCGAGGGCCCACAACAAGCGTATTCAAGATTAAAAATCACTAATGGTTCAACTAAACCACTCGATGATTGCCTAAGTCAACGCAAGAGTCACAATGTCACTAACTAGAGCTATTTCTTTTTAAGAACTTGTTTTTAATCATAAGCATGTAGGTGTGTTGGTACCAAGTGAAACATGATTGACTCTTCTAGTACGACTCAATTAGGTCCTCTTATTCATTATTACTATTGTTCTTACCTAAACATCAAAAACGGACTCAATCCCTTAAGAAAGTTATCACGGCATCCATCGTTAGGAAGAGTCACCCGGCTCACACAAAAACCACTAAGAACCGTGACATTAAGAAAACCAAAGGCTTATTGATCACTTAAACATGAAAAAAAGCTACTAAATTAAAAAGAAGCTATTAAAGTAAATAAGAAGCTATTAGGCTAAACATTGACTACTAAGAAAATAAAATAAAGAAGCTCTGAAGTAAACTGCTGAAAGCATAAATAAATATACAAACTGAGAAAGGGAAAGAGAATATATACATAAATAGAGAGAAGAATATGTACATAATGAAAGTAAAAATAAAAAGAGAATACTATCAATTATTACACGCCAATGTCAAATATCATATCAAATCAAAATAGACCACCCCCCTGAATAAGAATAAGCATTCTCCTCAATACTTAACAAAAATCAAAATAAGGAAGGGAAAGAGTAGAGAGGACTCCCTATGTGGTCTCAGTGTCCATAGCAGCATCACCTCCCTCAGGCTCCTCCAACTGGATCTCATCATCCTCTGCTCGGGGAGTATCTCGGTTGGTGAACATCTGTAGCACTGCCTCAGCCGTGTGGACAGCGAGGTCTGGCTCCTCAGACTGGCCAGCTGGTGCCACTAGTACTGATGGTGCTGCTGGGTCTGCTGGTACTGATGGATCTGTCTCCATCAGTAAGTTAAAGGAAAATCACCAGTTGGTGCTATCTTGGTCACTTCACGTCTCAACTTGTCCACTGATTTTCTCGAGGCCTGGGATTTTCTCATCTTCTTTACCTATTTACCTAGCTCCTCAATTTCTCCCCCATGTGCTGCCACCAAGGTATCCATGATGGTATGTTTCCTCCACTGACAGAGGAACCTGGGGTGCTGGGGCAGAAGACTGTGCTGCAACAGCACTGGATAGGTCAGACAGCTTTACAGTAGCTGTCTGCATCTAGTTGTTGAGACTCGCCAGTGTCTAGGAGACTCACAGCGCAGTGAGTGCATAAGTGGAGTATGAAGGCACTGATACTGATGTTGATGGCCCTAAAGATGGAGGTGGTGGCATGGAAGTTGTCTTAGTGGAAGGCCCGGCTGCTGTGGAAGGTATGGAAGCTATAGAAGGCATAGCAGGAGAATATGCAACTACCACCGTCGACTCATCAGACTGGCCTACGGTAGTAGTCGACTTACCCTTGTTCTTCAGGTTCCTTGGGTCCTTTAGAAAGTACCGGGAGAAGGGTTGCTTAGCCCTAACCTTCGTATCAAAGCTCTTGGGCTCTACCCCCGCATCATTGAGATACTCAGTGATAGTGTTGGGATATAGATAGGAGCTTTCACCCTGCCTGACAACTAGAGACATGTTGTCCGACATGATGGCATCCACTTTACTTGGGTACTCGGCCATGATGGAAGCAACTAGGACTGCCCGAGGGATTGGGAGATTGTTTTCATTCCGTCTTGGGTCTATTCGACTACATACAAATGTTTGCCACCCTTTTGCTTCAAAGTTGAGGGTGTTCCGCAGAATGGGAACCCCTGCTGTGATACATGGTCATGGTGGTCTTGGAGCTGCTAGTATCTCAGCTAGCCAAGGGCGAGCTGCATCACCTAGTGTGAACTTCTCTAAATACCACACCGGCTCTATATCTTTGATCCCTAAATAAGTGTTCAGGGTGCTCTAATCAAATCGTACTTTCAAGTTCCGGACCTTAGTCACCTTAGTCCCCTTCTTGATGTGCGCCATATTGGCGTAGAACTCCCGGACTAAGTGCTCTTTGGCATCCAATACGCTTTTCGTAAACCACTTTCACTCTTTTCTTTCCCGAAATTGTCTTAAATTATTTGGATTATGCATATCCAAGTATTTCAACAGGAGTTGATGCTCAAGTGTGAGTGATCTCTGGGGCCAACACTCTCGGAACTTGTTGAATGCAGTCAGGCTCACAAACCTATCTTTCCAAACTTCCCTCTTCTTTGACCTCTCCAGGCCTGCAACTCTGGTATCACCCCCCCCCGATCGTCATCCAGAATATCATCATCAACAACTATGACTGGTACGGCGGGGTCATGAGTAGATGAGGGCTCTGTAGCCTGAATGTTCCCTTTCGATCCCTCAAAAGTACTCTCAGAAGAGGTAGGCTCATCTCTCAGTTGGTATCTATCCTGGGGTAGTTGTGGCTGTGATGGCACAGTAGGCTGCCTTTGCACTGAGTCGCCCTCCGATGCTTCCCTAGACGGGGCATATGAACTTGATTTGGAGGGCTTCGGCTGTCTACCTTGGCCTATTGTTGCCTTCTTACTAATCATTTTTTGCACGGAGAGTGGTAGGGCACCCCTGCCTCGGCCTCGGAAGGGTTCACCCCTCCCCTTGGATATATCACCTCGTCCTCGTTATTTGACCATTGTCTGTAATACATAGCAACTTGAATCAGTTAAAGTTCAAACACAGACTATAAAACAGTTACAGACAAAATAGTGGGCAGGAGGGGGAAGTGTGGTCCGCACAATTCTGAGTGCGGCCGCATAATGGCTTGTGCGGTCGCATAATGGCTTGTGCGGACCGCATAATTTTGAAAGTGCGGTCGCACAATTGAAGTGTGATCCGCACAATTCTGAGTGCGGCCGCACAATTTAAGGCCTAGAAATACCAATTCTCTGAAGTTTTGATCTGCGGCCGCACACATTTTCTGCCGCCGCAGTTCAGTTTCTGCGGACCACACAATTTTGAGTGCGGTCTGTACAATCAATGCATAGACTTTTCCCTTGCCTAAGGATCTACGAACCGCACAATTTCTTGTGCGGCCGCATAATTCAAAATTATACGGCACTAAACTTAGGGCCTTTTCAATTTAGCACAATTTAGACATGGTATTGGCAAATTAAACATGATGCACAGTTTATCCATCCCCCAATTAACAAGTATGAAGTTACCCACACTATTTGAAGCACACATGATGATTCATTTTGACATTTAGACCTAAAAATAACTAAACTAATAAAGAACAAAAATTAAGAAATTTGAAAGAATCTAAACATGAATTGAACATACTAGTAATGAATGATGCAGGGAAGAATCTAGTGTGATGAAGTGAATGCGAGATGATTGAATCAATTTGAGTACACTGTGCTTGCTTTGGTGTCAACTAGTCAAAGTGTATAAAGTTTTGAACAGTGGTAGAGGGTTACTATTTATAGTTGGCTGATTTTAGGGCAAGGATTAGCAGTTGAGTGCCGCCACATAGTTTTGTACGCGTTCCGCACTCTTTACCTGTCACTTGCTTCCCTCTTTGTCGATCTGCGGTCCACATAATTCTGAGTGCGGCCGCAGATCAGTCATTTCTATGCAATTCAAACTTCAAAGAGTTTGTAATTTTGTGATCTCCAGTTGTGCGATCACACAATAAATTGTGCGGCTGCAGACTCCTTTCTGCTGTGGCCATCAAGATTGTGCGGTCCGCGCAATAAATGTGTGATCCACACTTTTTTCACACTTAGCCACTTTTCCAGATCACAGTTCCTGCAAAGCACACTCATTCCTGCAGCTTACTTCAAAACCAGTTAGCACAAAACAAGACGTATCTAAAAAAAGAAGAAAAATAAAAACAAAAAGAAACATGGATTGCCTCCCAAGAAGTGCCTGATTTAACGTCGCGGCACAACGCAGATTACCATCAATTACTTGAAATGAATCAATTCCACGACGTGGCCATCGTCAACTTTTCCCAAATAATGCTTCACCCGGTGACCATTTACTCTAAACACTTCATCATTTTTATTCTTCAAGTCTAATGCACCAAAGGGTGTCACACTCACAACCCCAAATGGGCCACTCCATTTAGACTTTAACTATTTCGGAAACATCCATAACCGAGAATTGAACAATAACACAAGATCACCTTCTTTGAATTCCTTGTTCCGAATGTACTTGTCATGGAGGTACTTCATCTTCTCCTTATATAAGGAAGAACTATGCATGGTGCCGGAATTCATCAAGCTCATTCAATTGTTCCACCCTTAAGTTGGCGGCGACATCCCACTCAAGATTTAGCTTCTTCATTGCCCACATAGCCTTGTGCTCAAGTTCCACCGAAAGGTGACAAGCTTTCCCGAACACTAACCAGTATGGACTATGGAGACATCCCAATCGGTGTTTTGTAAGCCGTTTTATAAGCCCATAAAGCATCATCAAGTTTCTTTGATCAATCCGTCCGTTTGGCATTCACTGTCTTTGACAAAATACTCTTGATCTTCCGGTTGGAGACTTCCACTTGTCCGTTTGCTTGAAGGTGATAGGGGGTCGTGACTTTGAGCACCATGAGTAAGGTATCAAAAGCTTTGTTGCAAAACTGTAATCCCCCATCACTTATAATGGCCCTTGGAGTACCAAACCTTATGAAGATGTTCTTTTTCAAAAATGCCACCACACTTCTAGCTTTGTTGTTGGGTAGAGCAACGGCCTCAACCCATTTTGACACATAATCCACAGCTACCAAAATGTAGGTGTTCCCACAAGAGCTTACTAACGGTCCCATGAAATCAATGCCCCACACATCAAAAATATCAATTTACAAGATGGTAGTGAGGGGCATCTCATTTTTATTAGAAATCCCACCGGCCCTTTGACATTCATCACAACGCTTGACTAGAGTTGAGAGTAGGCCAATAGAATCCACAACTCAACACTGTCGTCGTCGTTATCGCTCCACCATGGTGACCACCATATGGTGAAGAGTGGCAAGCATCAAGAATTTCTACTTGTTCCTCCTTCGGCACACATCTTCGAATCACACTATCGGTACAAATCCGAAAGAGGTACGGTTCATCCCAATAGTAGTCAAGGCAATCCCATTTGAGTTTCTTCCATTAGTTTGAAGAAAACTCATTCGGTACAATACCACTCACAAGATAATTTGCTAAGTCGGTGAATCATGGCATCTTGGTCATTGAAATGGCTAGAAGTTGCTCGTCGGGGAAGGAGTCATTGATTTCAAGGCCGTCATGTGGCCTCCCCTCCTCCTCCAAGCGATACAAGTGGTCCGCCACTTGGTTTTCACTACCTTTGCAATCTTGGATTTCTAGATCGAACTCTTGTAATAAAAGCACCCATTTCATTAACCGCGCCTTTGAATCTTTCTTGCTCATTAGGTACCGAAGCACCGCATGATCCTTATGGACAATAACCTTTGTACCCATCAAATACGGGCGGAACTTCTCCATAGCAAAAACAATAGCAAGGAGCTCTTTTTTGGTCACAGTGTAATTGACTTGGGCATTATTCATGGTCTTAATAGTATAGTAGATCGGATGAAAGATCTTGTTGACACGTTGCCCCAAAACTGCTCCGACCGCCACATCACTAGCGTTACACATGAGCTCAAAAGGCAAGCTCCAATTTGGGGTGGTGATTATAGGAGTAATTGTCAATTTGAACTTGAGAAATTCAAATGCCTTTATGCAATCCTCATTGAAATGGAATTTGGCATCTTTCTCCAAAAGCTTACACAAGGGGTTCACCACTTTGGAAAAATTCTTTATGAAACACCGGTAGAACCCCACATAACCTAAGAAACTCCTCACTCCTTTCACAGATGTTGGAGGTGAAAGTTTAGAAATCACCTCTATTTTTGCCTTGTCGACCTCAATGCCATTCTTTGAAATTTTATGGCCAAGGACAATGCCTTCATCAACCATAAAATGACATTTCTACCAATTGAGTACCAAGTTCGTCTCTTCACATCTTGCTAAGACCTTATCCAAATTTGTCAAGCAATCATCAAAAGAAATCTCGACCACTGAATAGTCATCCATGAAGACATCAAGGAAATCATCCACCATGTCCGCGAATATAGCCATAATACACCATTGAAAAGTCACCGGTGCATTGCATAAACCAAATGGAATCTGCAAAAATGCAAAAGTACCATAGGGACATGTGAAAGTAGTCTTCTTTTGATCCTCCGAAGTAATAAGAATTTGATTGCAACTGGAATACCCATCAAGGAAATAATAGAAAGCACGGCCGGCCAACCTATCAAGCATTTGATCAAGGAAGGGAAGTGGGAAATGATCCTTCCTTGTGACTTTGTTGATCTTGCGATAATCCATACACACTCTCCACCCGGTCATCGTTCTTGTAGGAATCAACTCGTTCTTGTCATTGGTGACCACCATCATGCCCCCTTTCTTTGGGACGCATTGCACCGGAGAGGTCCACGAACTATCGAAAATAGGGTAAACAACCCCGACATCCAACCACTTTATGATCTCCTTTTTGACCACCTCTTGCATTGCTTAATTTTATCTTCTTTGATGTTCAACGTAGGGTTTGGCATCCTCCTCCAAAATAATCTTGTGCATGCAAAAGGCGGGGCTTATACCTCGAATATTCGTCAATGTCCATCTGATATCTTTCTTCCTCTTTTGTAGCACCGTCAATGTGGAGTCTACCTGCACGTTAGTCAAACAAGAGGAAAGAATAACCGATAAAGTATAACAAGGGCCAAAGAATTCATACCTGAGATATGGAGGCAATGGTTTTAACTCCAAAGTGGGAGGCTCCTCGATTGAGGGCTTTGTTGGAGGATTCTTCCTATTTTCAAGATCCAAGGACAATTTGCGGGGTTCATAAGTGTAAGACCCCATTCCTTGCAATGCATTCACACATTCCATATAGCTATCCTTCTCATCATCATCAAGGTTGAGCAAAACGGCCTCCAAAGTATCATCCACATTCATCATGGCACAAGTATCATCAATAATCACATCGGCTACCAAGTCCACAAATAAACAAACTTCATTGCTATTTGGTTGCCTCATAGATTTGCACACATGGAAAACAACCTTTTTATCACCCACCCGAAAGTGAGCTCACCGGCTTTCACATCAACAAAGAGCCTTCCCCGTATCAAGGAAAGGTCTCCCTAGAATAATAGGTATCTCATAGTCTACTTCACAATCAAGAATCACAAAGTCCGCCAGGAGGATATATTTATCAACACGAACCAACACATCATCAATAATACCCAATGGTCTCTTTATAGTACGATCCTCTATTTGTAAGCTCATAGATGTGGGTTTTGGTTGCCCAATTCCCAAAGTCTTGAAAACCGAATAGGGTATCAAATTGATACTTGCCCCAAGATCACAAAGAGCTTTTGCAAAGTCGGCGCTTCCAATAGTACAAGGGATTGTGAAAGCGCCGGGATATTCCAATTTAGGAGCCATTGAGTGCACAATTGCACTCACTTGATGTGTCATCTTTATAGTCTTACAATTAATCGACCTCTTATTTATCACCAAATCCTTCATGAACCAAGCATAACCGGGCATTTTCTCCAAAGCCTCAACCATTGGCACATTAATAGATAGGCTTTTCATCATGTCAATGAAATATTTGAATTGGTTCTCGCCATTTTGCTTGGAAAGCCTTTGAGGGTATGGAGGAGGAGGCCTTGGCTTTGGTGCCTTAGCCTTTGGCACAACCGGTTCTGGTATGTCTACAATGTGCTCCCTAGACAGGTTCACTTCCTCTTGAGTCTCCTCCACATTGCCATCAATATTAATTCTTACTTCATCATTGGCTTGCACCAAATTGTTTGGAATCTCATCTGAATCACATGTTCATCATCCACAAATTTGCTTTGACTTGAGGTGGTTGCATCCCCACCTTTTCCACTCCTTGTAGTCATGAGCATAGCATGTCCCGTGTTGTTCCCACCCTTTGGGTTCACCACCGTGTCACTTGGTAGTGCCCCCTTAGGACGAGTGTTCAAAGCTTGCGAGATTTGCCGTATTTGAACTTTCAAATTGCGAATTAAAGTGTTGTGAGAGGCTAGTTGAGCATCGGAGTCGACATTCTACTCCATCATTTGTTTGAATATGTTCTCAATTCGCCCCATCTAATTTTTGTGAAGAGCTAGGACCATGGGAAGTATAAGGAGGCGGGTTGCTTGGTTGTTGATACATCAAGGGCCTTTGAAATCCCCACCCCCGATTCCCTTGGTTATTGTTCCACCCCCCTTGGTTGTTGCCTCCCCAATATCCTTGACTATTTCTACCCCAATTTCTTTGGTTGTTTTGACCATTCCAATTTCCTTGATTGTTTTGATTGTTCCAATTACCTTGGTTGTTACCACCACTCTAATTGCCTTAGTTGTTTGAGTTCTTATTCCCTTGATTACCTTGAGATCGCTATTGTTGTTGATTCGGGCTTTGAGAGTTGTTTCTTTACCCTTGGAAGTTGTTCACATATTGTACTTCCTCCTCTTGTTCATTGTAAGATTCATTTTGGTCAAACCCACTATCTTCTTGCACATATTGTTCCGCACGGTTTTGTACTTGTTGACCCTTTTGCCTTCTCTTGTTTACCATCATATTGACACCCTCCATTGCATTTACTTGCTTAGGACCTTGAACTTGTTGAAGTTGAGCTTTGGCTAATTGATTCATTGTAGTGGTCAAGTCGAAAATTGCTTGCCCATGATCATGCAATTCTTTATGTAGGTGAATCACATTTGGATCACCTTGAGGAACATTTGCTCTACTTTGCCATGCCGATGAAGTATCTCTCATCTCATCTAAGATCTCACAAGCTTCGGCATATGGTGTTGTCACAAAATTTCCACCGGCAAGTTGGTTGACCACGCATTGATTGGTAGTATTGATCCCCCTATATAAAGTTAGTTGACCCATAGCCTCTGTCATGTCATTATTCGGGCACTCTTTCACCATAATTTGGTATCTCTCCCATATCTCATGCAAAGGCTCATTGGGTTCTTGTTTGAATGCTAGAATCTCGTCTCTAAGAGTAGCCATATGCCTGGGAGAAAAGAACAGAGAAATAAATTTCTCCACCAATTCATCCCATGTATGGATAGAATGGTTTGGCAACCTTTCTAACTAATCCAAGGCTTTCCCCCATAGAGAGAAAGAAAATAGCCTCAACCTTAAAGCATCCTCAGAGACGTTTGTCTGTTTACTCCCCCATCAAGTGTCCACAAACCCTTTCAAGTATTTGTACGCATTTTGATTCGGATCCCCAGTGAAGAATCCTCATTTCTCTAGCAATGTGAGTATAACATTTGTGATTTGAAAGTTGCCCTCCCTAATGCGGGGTGGGATTGTGGCACTTGCATATCCTTTATTTGGCAACACCCGGTGTGGAGCCGCTCTTGGTGGAGGTAGGGGTGGAACGGGAACGTTGTCTTGAGGCGGTCAGCCTCGTCTATTTGCTTGAGGTTCAAGAGGAACCTCTTCAACTTGGTCATCTTCCACGTCCATATCCCCCAAAGGCATGTTTCCGAGAGGATCATTGTTGTTGAGAGCCATTGTTTCACCTATAATTGTTTCGCCAAAAAGATTAGTAACACGGAAGGAAAAGAAGACAATTCACACACAAAACCAAATATATAGCTAAATCCGTTTTTATGCTCCCCATCAACGGCGCCAAAAATTGGTCTCGCCTAAGTTGCACCTCAAATTGGGGTTGTGAAGCGGTCGATTGCAATAATAATACCCAACTAGGAGTCGGGATCAAATCCACAGGGAGCGTAGATGGGATTAGTGGTATGTATTTGGTCTAAGCACGTGAATTCTCTAAGTTGCGCTTCCATAAATATTGTTTTGTTTTCACTTCTAAAATTATGCTACGAATTACAAGTCTAAAATACGAAACTAGAGAATAATGTTTTTGTTGTTGTTTTTCAAATATATAAAAGGACTAGGGCTCTGACTTCCACCTAGGTGTTTGCCTAACGGATTGTAAGCTTTAAAGCGTGTTTCGTTGGTCGGGGTGTATTATAGCAATCAACACTCAAATACCCACTCAATACCTCTCAGTAAGAGAGTGGTTTTGCCCAATTTGGATTTCTCAAGTCCAAATAGGTATTGAAGAAAATAGTTGATAAATTGCCCAAGTCGGGTTTTACTATCTCTAGGTTCAACCCTTTAATTGGGACTATCAATCTCTTGATTTCATCCCAAATTCTTGTTTGCCAAGTTTCCTAGACTAAGTCTCTCTTTCTCAAGAAGTGACTAAGTCAAAAAGGCATGAACTACTATTTACAACCATTAATTCTACAATTATAAGCAATAACAAGACTAAATAATAAACACCCAACCATAAACATGCCCTAAATCAGACACCCATTAAGTTCCCACACTAGGGTTGGGTCACAACCCTAGCTAGAAATTTAGCTACTCATAGAGGATATTGAAGAAAATAAAGAAGAAAAGATAATAAAACTCATATTGAATGATTAATAGATGAAAATCCAATGTAAAATCAACAATATAAACTAAAGTTTCCTAAAAGAGTAAAGAAAAATGGTTGCAGACTTTCTGGTATTCAAAATTTGACCTAATTTCGTGAAAGTAGTCTATTTATACAAAGCTGGAATTTTCGGATAAAATTGCCCTTTCAGAGGTTCTGCGGCTGCACAATTCTGTGTGCGGTCCGCACTTTACTTCAGCTCTTGACAGGAGTGGATTCTACGGCCGCACAATTCTGGATTGCGGCCGCATCTCTTGAGTTCTGCGGTCCGCATAATTCTGGGTATGTCCGCACATTTGATTTCTGCGTCTGCACAATTATAGTGCGGTCCGCAGTTCTTGTTGGGCTTGAATTTGAAACTCTCTGAAATTTGACTTCTACGGTCGCACAATTATTGTGTGCTCCACACTTTACACTGAATCTCTGTAGATTCTTCTTCATATTTTGCAGCCGCAGATAGAATTCTGCGGTCCGCACTTGAGCCTGTGTGCTTGATTTTTGTCCTTGTTCAAAAGAACTCCTTCTTGAGTTGGATTTCATCGTAATGGCTCATTTTCTAATACTCTTGCAAGTAAGCATATTTCATCAGTTTTCGGGAATACCTTTAAACATTTTTGAACTAAAACGAAAGTCAAAAGGCGCAAATAAGCAGTCAAAATCCCCACTTATCAGGCCCTCAGAAGCAAGAAAATTGGCCTGCGAGATAAAAAGAGGTAAAGCTTAAAGTGCACTCATTCAGGAAGCTGAACAAAATAGCAGAGAAAGAGAGAAGCATACCGTTACAACATTATGCATGGCATTGTTCAACAAACACACTCCCGAAAGTGTCTGAATCTTTTCCCAATCCTTCTCTGAAGCCAGGGGCTTCAGATAATTTGCAAGCTACACCGGTCGGGAAAAAAGTTTGCATCCGGTAGAGACCAAGAGGGTAACAATCCTCCTCCTCTGAGGATCTTCAGAAGGGGCAGCATAATTTTGCCCCAAATCCCCATGAACAGGAGATTGGGGAAGAGGGACGCCTTCAGTACGGTCAGGTGCGGTGGTTGGAGATGATGTTGTTGGGAGAAGCGAGGATGAAGATGGAAAATAGGTAGTAACCGTTGGTGGCGAAGAAGGTGGTGATAAAGTTGGTAAAGGAGAAGAACGGGAAGCAATCGCACCGAAGGAAGCACTGATTGCTGGATACTCATCAATCGAGGATGGCAAGGACCCGGTACTCTGCCTCGCAGTACCGGGGACAACGATTGAGGCCTTGTCATACCCCTTTTCTACCCCACAAAATAGATATGTGTTATGGGTTGTCGGTTAAAGAGCTTTTCCAATTAAAGTGACAATTTTGAAATAGGGATTATTTTATTTACAGAGTTGCAACTCGAAATGGATTTTTTAGGTGTTCCAAGTCACCTTTTATTTGAATCCCTAGTCAAAGAAAATTTTGACTCTATTATTATTGGTCTGCGAAAACAAAGTTCGGGTAAGGAATTATGTTGACCGGGGAGAAAGTGTAAGGCATTCTCCGAGTCTCGTGGTTCAAGCATGGTCGCTTTATTGACTACAACTTGGCTTGGATTAATTTAGACATACTGTGATTTATTGGTTTTCATGTTTTATCTATCTGCTTTTAATTATTAAAATATGGAATTATCTTTGAAACGGATCACATGTGTGTAAATCTGTTTTATTTAGTGCGCTAAAATCAACCCAAGCGTACGTGTACACAATTAATCACGCTTTATTATTTACTAAGATCGTTTTTGTCCAAAGTCACGCGAGTGCGTACCTTGATTTATTTTGAGAATCATAATTATGTCACGTGAACGTGTACATAATCACAATAATTGATTTATTACTGTGCGCCTAAAGCATACTAGCGTCATTTAATTTATGAGTTATTTTCCTAAACTAGTTTGAGATTATTGTAAGGCCAAAGATTATGGAAAAGATGGTGAGAGAGGGATTATAGTTATCAATAATTTGCCAACTTGTCAACTTGTATATTTGGTCATATGTCCCAAAACTGACGCAATTATCATATTACTACTACTTCGACACCTTCTGGGATTATGTCATTATATATTAATCATAAGGGATTGGCTAAATGCGAGGCCCAATATGATAAGGAGAAAGGAGATTAATCCCACATGTTAAATTAAATAAATTTCATCAAGTCATATCCATTTCACATTCATAATTAAATGCAAAAAAATAATTGAATTGATCAGACAAACATAACCGATTATTCTTTTTTTAGAAATCATGGCACGAACATCAATTGCCCTCCTATTGAGTTAATTATAGTTACTAATAAACTGAATTAAACCAAACCCACTTCCAGCTTTACAAAATTATTCATTTACCACATGATTCTCATATTTCCCAAATCAAAGTTATAATAATTTAAAGTCAACAAATACATAAATAACTAATCCCATACATAATAAACACATAAGTGAACAGATTGCATAATATCCTAACATTTAATTAGCAATTATAGCAATTACATTGTCTAAAACTGAGATACATACCTCGACAGCAAGAAACAAACTTAGCAGAACTAAATAAAGGCTAAGAACAGCCACAAACTAAAGCTCGGCTACAAATGAAGCAAAATATCAACAAACAAACAACGATCCGATCGAGACCCGCGCTGGCGCCGAAAACCTTGAACCCAACTCAAAAACTCGACTGAACTTGGGTGACCTTACACAGTTAAAACGAAACTTTGTTCGTCGGCAAACATGGTGTGACGACGATTGTTTTTGGGGTGGTTTGGTGCTACGTTTCAGCTAGCTTTGGATGGGTTTGGGGCTGTTTCGTGGCAGCAACTATGGTGGCTTTAGACCTGCATTTTTGGGGCTGAGTTTGAGGTTTAGGTGGGCTGTTTTACAGCTAGTTATGAGCAGCAGTCTAGTGTGGTCGTTGGAGCGACACAGCTGATTTTTGAAGCTACGTTAATGTAGGTTTTGGTGTGTTTTAATGGACGAAATAGGTGGTATTTCGGGGATGGTTTTATTGCTGGCTTTTGGGTGAAGAACATGGAGCTTCCATGGCTACCAAAATGGTGAGATTACATGGTTTAAAATGGAGGTTGTGCGCCATTACGCGGAGGAGTTATAGCTTATCAAGGGTTGCTGCTACAACCTATTTGCTTAGCTCCTAGAGAAAGATTCTTCTCAGCCCCTTTTTTGTCTCTCGTCTTTTCCTTTTTCTCCCTGTTTTTTCGTTGCTCCCCCTTTCTTTGTGTAGGCCCGAGAGAGTCCAAAGAAGATGGGGAAGGCCTCCCCCATTTTTAGGGAGGGATCTGTCCATTTCTTTTGGGGAATTAGGGAGATGTGGGGGGTTGTGAGTGGGGACAAGTATAGGGGACAGGCATGGGGGACAAGGGAAAGTAGAGTGTGGATAAAGTGTGGTATTGGTGAGATGAGTGGGCGAAAATTCAATCACGGTCAAAAATTAGGTGCTCACAGTATTCCCCTCTTTGCTTGGAAACATGAAGAGTTTTCAGGTAAAGAAAAGATGAGCGATATCACTAATTTTTTGCCATACCATTATTCAAAAGGGAAGAGATAAGAGAAAAGAGTGCGATCGAGTCTTGGTTACGGACAACCCACATATCCCGAGTTATAAGGAAATTATGTCGCGTGTAGTTCAAGAAAAATAATGGAATGCTGAGTTGTAGAGTCGAGTGAGGTTCCGTCGAGGCTCCGGTCTGCAATCCAGTTCTTACATCAAAATCAAAAAGAAACTAAACAAACATATCAGCTATGAGTTACAAGATTCCTATCTATAAGTCTTCTAAAACTTGATCTTGAATCTTGACTGGTTCTTCACGCAGGCTCTGATCTGAACCTTGATGCTTGCTAGCTGCAGGTGCTAGTTCATTCTTCTACGACTTCTTCTAATCAAAACGAGAAATGCAATGCTCGCGGCTTCAGTCGTCTTGAGCAGTCCATATCCTTTCCATCTGCTTCTGCATTGGGATTCACTTCTCTCTCTTTTTATTCATTTATTTTGGATTGCGACTTATTTTGTTCATCTCGAACCTTGTGCCTCGAGGTAAAACCTGCTCAGCCACCACAATAAACAAACAAACGAAAATTTTCTGCCCCAGTTTTTACTAGAAAAATTTCGTGAGTTATTGTAACAAAATTCTAAACTACTTCTTTATTGAAAGCAATAAAAGATCGGGAATGGTGTACCCTGAAAAAGTTATGATAATTTTTTTTTTGGATAATGTTCCTTTATTATCCAAAAGAATGTCTCAACTAAGGATTGGTGTACCTTATGTTGGGAAATGTGGCCAAGAAATGGGATACCCTATATTGTCAATGATATCAGGGAGTGGTGTATCCTGCATTTAAGATCAAATCAACTAGGGAGTGGAGTACCATATGTTGGAGAACACAACTAGGGATTAGTGTACCCTATACTGGTAAGGAGATCATGGATTAGTGTACCCTATACTGGTAAGGAAATATAATCAGGGGTTGGCGCCCTATATTACAGAAAAGGAAATGTAACCAGGGGTTGGTGCCCTGTATTACTGGAAAAAAATGTTGAATCCCCTTGGCGAAAAGGTTCTACCTAGGTTAAACTATGAAAAACAAACCTGGACAAAGAGTACTTCTACCCGGATTAAGCTACAAAAAGCAAACCTGGGCGAAGAGTACTTCTACCCAGAAATATGAGCTGGATCCCCCTAGGTGAAAATGTTCTACCTGCGTTAAGCTACGAAAAGCAAGCCTGGGCGAAAAGTACTTCTACCCGAAAATATGAGCTGGATCCCCCTAGGCGAAATGGTTCTACCTGAGTTAAGCTATGTATAAAAACCTGAGCGAAGAGTACTTCTACCCAAAAATATGAACTGGATTCCCCTAGGCGAAATAGTTCTACCTGAGTTAAGCTATGTATAAAAACCTGAGCGAAGAGTACTTCTACCTGAAAATATGAGCTAGTTACCACTAGGCGAAATGGCTCTACCTGAGTTAAGCTATGTATAAAAACCTGAGCGAAGAGTACTTCTACCCAGAAATATGAGCTGGATACCACTAGGCAAAATGGTTCTACCTGAGTTAAGCTATGTATAAACATCGTGAGCGAAGAGTACTTCTACTCGGAACTATGAGCTGGATCCCCCTAGGTAAAAAAATTCTACCTGGGTTAAGCTACGAAAAACAACCTGAGCGAAAAGTACTTCTACCAGGAACTATGAGCTGGATCCCCCTAGGATAAAAGGTTCTACCTGGGTTAAGCTACAAAAAATAAGTCTGGGCGAAGAGTACGTCTACCCGGAACTATGAGCTGGATCCCCTAGGCGAAAAAGTTCTACCTGGGTTAAGCTACGAAAAATAAGTTTGGGCGAAGAATACTTCTACCCAGAACTGTGAGCTGAATCCCCCTAGGCAAAAAGGTTCTACCTGGGTTAAGCTATGGAAAATAACCTAAGCAAATAATACTTCTACCCGGAAACTATGAGTTGGATCCCCCTAGGCAAAAAGGTTCTACCTGAGTTAAGCTACGAAAAGCAGCGTGGGCGAAGAGTACTTCTACCCGGAACTATGAGCTGAATCCCCTAGGCGAAAAGGTTCTACCTGGGTTAAGCTACGAAAAACAGCATGGGCAAATAGTACTTCTACCCGAAAACTATGAGCTGGATCCCCCGAGGCGAAAAGGTTCTACCTGGGTTAAGCTACGTAAAACAACCTGAGCGAGGAGTTCTTCCACCTGGAACTATGAGCTGGATCCCCCTAGGCGAAAAAGGTTCTACCTGGGTTAAGCTACGAAAAGCAAGCCTGGGCGAAGAGTACTTCTACCCGGAAATATGAGTTGGATCCCCCTAGGTGAAAAGGTTCAACCTGGGTTAAGCTACGTAAAACAGCCTGGGCGAAGAGTACTTCTACCCAGAAATATGAGCTGGATCCCCCTAGGCGAAAAGGCTCTACCTAGGTTAAGCTACGAAAATAATCTATAATAGTAATGCATGTTGAAAATAAAAGAAAATAGAGATTTTGCGAAACTCACCTTTAGGAATCGCCATTCTGCACTGCTTTGTTCCTGGTGCAAACAAAGAAAAATTATGAGTTTTAAAAATGGAGGTCGGTTTGTGGCCTTGATGTCTTTGGAAGCTTGGCTTTGTGCCCATCTTCTTTTGATGATGATTTCAACCTGCCACTAGATGTTTCATGAATACCACTTGCATTTCTAGCCCCAGAGAGCCTTTGACTTTTCAAACTTTTACATGACGGTTGGTCGCGTGGGACTTAACCTTTTCGACTTTATTTTCCCTTTGTGGCATTTCACTTTCGACTTCTTTCTTCCAAAACTCTCAATTTCAGAGCATTGGGGAAACTTTGGCTTTTCAAACTTTGCCAAAATGGTTAGCCACTTGGGATTTAACCTATTCAACTTCATTTTGCCTTTGTAGGCACTTTCAATTTTATTCCCTCCTTTCGATTTCAAAGCATGAGCCACCATGGCCAGTCGGGGTTGACTTGATGCCCCTGCCGAGGTTGGGTGACTTTTCAATGTATCCGTTCGCTTCAAACGAGATCCCTGTAATCGGTCTTACCATCCTTTCTTTGCCTTTATTTTGACACGGAGTTATACCGAAAGGGATTCAAAGAAAACAACAATGGAATGAAGAATGAGTTTAAACAAGAGGTGCCTCTTTCGGGGAAAAGAAATTAAAGAAGGACTTATCTAGGAGTACATGCAGACTTCAATGAATATGACATGCCTTTTGGACTGGATGCCTGATATGTGTAAACCGTCCAACTCTCAGCAATTCATCACAACTTTTCCCTCGAAACCGAGAAACCTTGCCTAGGACTGTGTTGATGTCAATGGATGTGAAGATCCTTTTTTCGATCAGTAGTACTTTTTGCGGGTTTTCACCAGCTGACCTCCCTCATTTCTCTTCTCACCATCGCCTTACAGTGCCCTTTGCGGGTTTTCACTAACATGACTCTCATTTTTATTTTCTCTGCTCGCCATCGCCCTATGGTGCCCGTAAGGGTTTTTACCAATAAGACTCTTATTTTATTTCTCTCATTTGGTTGTATCAGATCCAAGTAACTGTATTCTCTAATTCTTGAACATTCTCTTTGATTGATCGGAAGGACTTGAAAAGGATTTGGGTAAAAAGGATTTGGATTGTACAACTTTGGAACCTTTCAGGCGAAACTATCGCCGAACTATTGTAACATCTGCCCCAGTTTCAATTTTTTTTGGGGGGGGAATGTGGATTTTTATTTTGGTGTGACTGAACCTCAGAGAGAGGCTGCCAATGTATCCTTTCAGAATCAAGTCGAACGTAGTTCAATCAATATGAACTTGTTCGATTTTTTGTTTTGTTTTTCTTCTGTGTTGTTTTCGTTTCTCTCTTCTTCTTTTTTCTTTTTTCCCCCTTTTTTTTCTTTTCCTTTTCTTTTCCTTTCTCTTTTTTTTTATTTGTTTTTTTAATAACTTCGCCAGGTTCTAAAGAGGGTAATCAAAGAAAGGTAACCGGCTCAAAGGGTTGACAAAAGGGTTAATGGTGTTTGGGTAGCGAGAATGAAAGCCTTCGTCATCCCAATCAGAGAACATTAATGCTACATAGAGAGTCAAACATAATACCTTTTGACTGCATCCGCGTTGATAGTTATTTCAGGAATATTTCCTTCGATGTTTCCCAGGTACAACGCTCTCTTTTGGCAGTACTCTCGTTATAACTGCCCGTGGAAAATTGCGGCTAATCATTTTTCATCAATCAGTGTCAATTATTCCAATCGGTTCTTGACCCAATCTTTATCCGCAATCTCGGCTTCAACAATGATCTGAAGAGAGGGAATTTCAACTTCTTTCGATTTCATTCAGACTTGGCTTAGGCCTACTGTTCCAATTCTTTATTTATTTTCTCACAAGCCTTATCTTCAACACATTCTGCTTCTTGATTCATTATTTCGAGGTCTGACAACGTTTTGGGATCTGGGCATGAAGTCCGCAAGCATGTCGTGTTATTAAAATCTACATTAACAGAACTAAAAAGAAAACAAGAAAAGTGACAAGATTAAGAAAAGAGACATTCATGGACAAATGACAGATTTTTTTTTTAATTTTTAAATAAAGAAGGGTTTACGTCAGAACGTAAATTAATAAAGTTAAACATCCGGAATACACCCTGAAATAATTCGGATGCAGAAAAGATAGCAAGACCAGCTACAGACACTCCCATCTGACAGAGAACTTTTCAGGTTCAACGACTGTTTTTTGGCTTTTTTGTTTTCTGTCTCACCAATGGCTACAATTCCCTTCAGTGTCGGATCAAATTTCCCATCATCATAGATCATTCTAACTACTAGCCCATTGGTGTGAGTAGGCAGAGGATTATTCGTCATATTTTGGCCTCTTCATCCCTAAGAATATTGCCTTGACCTCAATGGGGTCTTCCACTACTTTTTTAAGAGTCCAACAGTCTTCAATATCATGTTACACTGCTCCAGAGTGGTACTCACATTTAGCATCATCTCGGTGCAAGAGAGACTCGGGGTTTGGCCGGTTCGGAGCCACTGGTTGTAGCAGACCAAGCTTGACAAGCTTTTGGAACAAGCTAGAGTATGATTCACCAATAGGGGTGAATTGGTTCCTTCTGGGAGGCTCTTTTGGGCGAGGATTGTATTAGGGAACATTTTGTTTGGGATTATATGGAGCTTGGTAGGGACGGGCATTTCTGGGAAGTGGAGCATGGTTTTGTGTATAATGATGTGGTCGCGTGTAAGGTTTTGTGCATAGGGAGGCGGTGCAACGACTTGTGATGTGGCCGCATCTTGGGCCTGTTGGAAGACTGTAACCATTTCTGCTTCATCCATTTGAGTCTTTACCATGGCGGCTTATTCGCACCATTTGACAGCATATTCACGAAAATTGTCTGTCGTTTTCTTTGTCAAACTGGACACATAGTTCTCTTTTTGGATTTTTCACTCTTGCTTTTTTTTTTCTTTTCTTTTTTTGCCTTTTATTTTCTTTGTTATTTTTGTCACTTTTTTTTCTTTCTTCTCTCTCTTTTTTTCCACTCAGTTTATTTGATGGCAATGATCGAATCCGATGGGGATTGCCTACGTATCATGACACCGCATGAATCAGATCTTGCGTAGTTCGAGATGATCAGGATAGTAAATAAACTAACTCTTTTTTTTACTCATATATAACTTGGTTCTAGCACGGTCGCTTTATTGACTACAACTTGGCTTGGATTAATTTAGACATACTGTGATTTATTGGTTTTCATATTTTATCTATCTGCTTTTAATTATTAAAATATAGAATTATCTTTGAAACGGATCACATGTGTGTAAATCCGTTTTATTTAGTGCGCTAAAATCATGCCACGCGTACATGTACACAATTAATCACGCTTTATTATTTACTAAGATTGTTTTTGGCCAAAGTCACGCGAGCGCGTACCTTGATTTATTTTGGGAATCATAATTATGTCACAAGAATGTGTACATAATGACTATAATTGATTTATTACTGTGCGCCTAAAGCATACTAGCGACATTTAATTTATGAGTTATTTTCCTAAACTAGTTTGAGATTATTGTAAGGCCAAAGATTATGGAAAAGATGGTGAGAGAGGGATTATGGTTATCAATAATTTGCCAACTTGTCAACTTGTATATTTGGTCATATATCCCAAAACTGACGTAATTATCATATTACTACTACTTCGGCACCTTCTGGGATTATGTCATTATCTATTAATCATAAGGGATTGGCTAAATGCGAGGCCCAATATGATAAGGAGAACGGAGATTAATCCCACATGTTAAATTGAATAAATTTCATCAAGTCATATCCATTTCACATTCATAATTAAATGCAAAAAAACAATTGAATTGATCAGACAAACATAACTGATTATTCTTTTTTAGAAATCATGGCACGAACATCAATTGTCCTCCTATTGAGTTAACTATAGTTACTAATAAACTGAATTAAACCAAACCCACTTCCAGCTTTACAAAATCATTCATTTGTCACATGATTCTCATATTTCCCAAATCAAAGTTATAGTAATTTAAAGTCAACAAATACATAAATAACTAATCTCATACATAACAAACACATAAGTGAACGGATTGCATAATATCCTGACATTTAATTAGCAATTATAGCAATTACATTGTCTAAAACTGAGATACATACCTCGACAGCAAGAAAAAAATTTAGCAGAACTAAATAAAGGCTAAGAACAGCCACAAACTGAAGCTCGACTACAAATGAAACGAAACAGCAACAAACAAACAACGATCCGATCGAGACCCGCGCCGGCGCCGAAAACCTTGAACCCAACTCAAAAACTCGACTGAACTTGGGTGGCCTTACACAGTTAAAACAAAACTCTGTTCATCGGCAAACATGGTGTGACGACGACTATTGTTGGGGTGGTTTGGTGCTGCATTTCAGCTAGCTTTGGGTGGGTTTGGGGCTGTTTCATGGCAGCAACTATGGTGGCTTTAGAGCTGCATTTTTGGGGCTGAGTTTGAGGTTTAGGTGGGCTGTTTTACAGCTGGTTATGAGCAGCAGTCTAGTGGTGGTCGTTGGAGCGACACGGCTGATTTTTGAAGCTACGTTAATGTAGGTTTTGGTGTGTTTTAATGGCCGAAAGAGGTGGTATTTTTGGGATGGTTTTATTGTTGGATTTTAGGTGAAGAACATGGAGCTTCCATGGCTACCAAAATGGTGAGCTTACATGGTTTAAAATGGAAGTTGTGTGCCATTACGCGGAGGAGTTACGACTTCTCAAGGGCTGCTGCTACAACCTATTTGCTTAGCTCCTAGAGAAATATTCTTCCCAGCCCCTTTTTTTGTCTCTCGTCTTTTCCTTTTTTTCCCTATTTTTTCGTTGCTCCCCCTTTCTCTATGTAGGTCCGAGAGAGTCCAAAGAAGATGGGGAAGGCTCCCCCCTTTTTTAGGGAGGGATCTGTCCATTTCTTTTAGGGAATTGGGGAGACATGGGAGTTTGTGAGTGGGGACAAGCATGGGGACAAGAAAAAGTGGAGTGGGGACAAAGTGTGGTATTGGTGAAATGAGTGGGCGAAAATTCAAGCACGGTCAAAAATTAGGTGCTCACGGATTTGAGAAAGGAAGTTGGCATTTTTCACCAAATCAAACTCTCCCCAAAGTACCGAGACATCATCCTCGGCGGACTGCATCAACAGGTTGAGCATCATGTTGAGAGGATAAGGATCATTGTCTTCTATGAAGGGAAGACCCCTCATTACTAGCTTCTTCATCATCAATCACTACAATGTTTATGACCGGCCCGGAGGGAGGACTGGCCAACGTTACCACCTGGGATGATTCGGGGGCATAAACATTTGCCCTCTTATTCTTCTACCCGGACACAGAGGAACAACTTCTTTTTGGTTGCTTGTTTTCTGGATGGGGACTCCCTGAAGAAATATTTGTGCCCGGAGTAGACCAGGAGGCCCGTTCGAGCAAGCGCCTCCTGGAGTAGCCTCGCCGCATCAGCAGGGTCGGTCAAAATATCCTCTTCGGTGATCTCGACTGAGAACGGGGGTAGACCTAATTTGACAAACAAGTTAGGAGATTCAGCCAAAATCCACATATACAACAACTGAAGCAAAGCAAATCATAGTTACCATGATTCTTGGCCTTCCACCCGTATTTGATGGACATTTCTTTCCACAAGCGAATTTCGGGCGTGGTGATGTCCAAAATCGTTTGAACCCACCGGTCCAAGCCTTCTACTACCGGTGGGACCCATCGGGTCACTATAATATTCAGAAGTTGAAAGATCAATACAAACATAAAAAATATTTAGGAGGGGAGAACGTATTGAAAGAAACTCACGGGAACGGTTCCAAGCACCCGGGAAGGATGAGGTCGTTGTTGGAATACTGTCACCGGAGGCAAATGCAACAAACGGTTCCATCCATCCTCGGTCATTGTCATCATCCATGCTGTAAATCAAAGCATGATGACCACGCTTGCAAAGATTTATCATCCCCCCCGCGAAAGATCTTGGGGGAGTACTGATTCATCATATGAGCCAAGGTCAGCTCCTCTATGGTTTCAAGGCACATGCATCGAAGGCAGGCAATCGTCCTCTGCACGGAGGGGCTTACCTGTGCCAAACATACCTAGTAGCGAAGGAAAAATTCCGCTATCACGGAATCGAGCTCCCCACTCAAAGAGAATATACCCAAGGTAAAAGGGTATGTATAAATATTTGCGAAACCCTCTCTGGGAAGGGTCACTCGCTCCGATAGGTCAGGAGCGATGATGTCCAAATTCGGGCAGCAACAGTCTTCCTTCACAATAAGGATACTGAAAGGACGAATGGAAGATAGATACCTACTAACCGCCCATGTACGGGGGTTATTAGTGGGAAATTTCTCCTCTATATCCTTCAAAGTACTGAGTCTTTGGGGGATTATGAAACTTACTGTTGGGAGAACAAATTTTCGTTTTTGTTCTTATTTTTCGAAAAGCCAGAACGTTTAGATGAAGAAGCCATTAGAAGAGAGGAAGAAGAAATTCTATCTTTGAAAAAAATTAGAGACGAGATGAAGAGCAAGAATGCAGGTTGGAAGTTCAAGCAACTGGTAAGACCCAAAGGAAAAGGGAGTTGATACGTATAGGTAAATTTTTGAGCGGCTAAAATACTTGGCTCTAATTACCTCGATAACCGACAGAAGGCGTGCTAAATCATAGGAGGACGCGTGTTCTAGGCACTAAATGCGGGGAGACAGGTGTCTAATCAACCGCCAGTAACATACAAAAAGGATTATAGTAATTTCCGCCAAAAGAGGATTCTCACCAACTTTCCGGTAACACAAAGTTATGTCATCGGAAAGCAGGGGGACTATCTGTATTGGGTAAAATATGTTATGCTACATGGCCACATAAGAAGGGGACACGTGGAATCAAAACTGGGAGGATGAAAAACCGGGCACAACTACCTCGCGTGTCACCGAGAAAGGCAAGTTAGTAAGGGCATTAAGCATGTTGCGCCCGATGGCATTTAATGAAGAATATTCCACAGCATTAAAGAGTAACGGCTCATTAAAGAAATCTGAGCATTTATGTTTACCGTTAGATTTTCATTATCACACTCCAATAATTGTCATTAGTGGTAGGCCCGACCATTACGCCCACTGAGCCATAAATAATTGGCTCAACTATCATTGTAAGGCACGGTTTTTTCTGGGATACATTGACAAAAAAATTCTATACAACAATCTGATACCTTTTTTTCTCTCTTTCTCGCTTGTTAATCTTATCATGATTGTGTCCGAAAACCTTGTTCCAAGGCTCTCCAAATCTGTCGTTTTATCTATATTTGAGCCAAGTATCTTGTACAAAAATTGATTAATTCATTATCTTTTGGGATCAAATTGATTTATCTGTCTAGAAACCACAAACAAATTTAACTGTACTATTTTTCGGGTAAACAGATACTGGTCCCAACTAAATTAAAAGGCACAATTTATAGCATTGCTTTTTTCTCAAATTAGAGAAACATAATTTAATAGAACTTCAAAAATCATTTTTATTATTATTACTGAAGTTTAAGGTGCTACAAGTTTATACTGGCAATAAAGGATGAGACTTAAAAGTTTTAATTAGAAATCTCATGTTCATTAACGATAAATATAAAATATAAAATCTATCAAGCCTCTCAATTGTCAAAGTTGCATTAAAATTAATTGAAACAGTCTATGAAAGTTGTAATTGAACTTGATTCCTATTAGCAAACAGAATGATAGAGACATAATGATGATCAATTTCTCCCTCATTTCATCCATATGAATGTAAGTTCTACACTGACTTTGAAAACTCTTACCATATTCAGGGCTTTAGGCGAGTAATACTCTCGACAATAAAGTTAATAATTCTCGAATACACACTGATTTTGGAAACCCTCACCATCCGCTTTAATGAGACAAGTGCGCGCTTCGTCTCACTTTAAATTGTACTCAAGCTAGGCAGAAAGGCGTGTGCCTCATTGCTTATAAGTTTTATCTTTTTCTTTCAATTTGTGTATTTGAAGGGCACAATTAATTTATACTGATTTAAGTGATAGGAAACGCCATCAAGTTCGCATTTAGGAACTTATATTGCTTGCTCCAGTAAAATTCTTGGCAATGAGTGATAAATTTTTTATTTAAACCCCCTCATATAGTGTCGTACTGATCTTTGATAGCCAAATTGACCATCTGCAAGTGATGTGTACCTCCAAATCTGGATGCTTTAGAGATAATGATAGTAAAAATATCAAAAGTATGAGTAACACTACCAAATATTTAAGTTTTAGTTGCCAGGAATATGGGAATACGAGGGTGTTTCCAATTCAGCCTCTGACGCAAAAGTTAAATAGGCCGTTGGGAAATATGCGACCTACTGCTAAATAACTATTTTGGGGGGGGGGGGGGGAAGAGACCTCGAAAGAAAAGGTAAAAGATCCAACTCTCTGTGCATAATTATCAACTACTAGAGACTGAAACAATGATTGAGTAGAATATCAATTACAAATCAAAAACCACTTACTATCATCTATTCCTCTTAATTTTAGTACTCGGTGTACTTATTTACCACATTTAATTTGTACATTATGTGTTCCTAACTTAATTACCAAGAAATGCGCATTAATTTTAAGTCACATAATTTTAATATTCAATATAAAAATCACATAATTTTAAGTCAAGGCTAAAATGTTGCTCGGTTCCTAATAAAATCATTTTAGAACAGAACCACACTCCACATAAGTTTCACATTTACCATTTTCAATCAACTCTTTCCATTTTGATTTTAAAAGCAAGTAACCCGGAGCTTTCGTATATTCTATTCTATTAAAGATTAAACATGTCATAAACAACTTATGTGAGTTGAAAGTCATAGAAAATCAAATTAAACAATATTTAATTAAAAGGAAAAACTGCCACTCCAAAAAAATAGTTCGGCAATATTTTTGATTATTTGGCTAACGAATGTATTAATTTTGATTGACCGGCCAAATGTGTAATCTGCCCAAATAAAAATGTAATTTTCTAACCAAAAAATATTTCGGTTATGTCAGGAGACGAGTTTCCCGAAGGCAAACCCAATTTCATTCGAGTTTGGGAGTATTATCACCTTTATTCCGTGCAAAAACTATTTACATTCGATAATCAAAAAAGTGTATAACAGTTATATAATAACAGTTATATATATATTAGGCTATTATTTTTAGAGCGGCTCAGATTAGGCCCAAGTAAATTGACGTTTCAGATTAAGGGTGAAATTAAAAAATAGTCAGATTTACAAGTGGTGATTGAAAAATAGTCACAGTTTCAAACTTAATCGAATTTTAGGCACTTTTTATGTAAAGATAATTCTGAACGAAAACACTGTTCAAAATTCGAAAAATATTCCAGCATAATATACTGGAATTCGAATTTTTTACATGTGAAATTCCAGCATAATATACTGGTCCAGTATAATTTGCTGGAAGTTCATACACAGGTGTACCAATCTCCAATATATTATGTTATAACTTTTTATGCTGCAGTAAAATAATAACTATTTTTCTATGACTTTACAAATACTAGCTATTTTTCAATTATCAGTCTGAAAACTAGCTAGCCGCTTCTATTTTTACTCGCATTAAGCCCATATAGAGCCCGCAATTAGGAATCGGATCCAAAACGTCCACCGAGAAGCGACAGCGACTTTGTCATCTTCAATTCCTTTCTCAGAGGCAACTTCGCAAGAAATCCAAATAGGTAAACAAAGCAAACCAAAGCTTCACTTCAATTCCATATCTACAAGTATTAATTCGATCAACTATTCATCGTCCACAAATTTGCGAACATTTTTATTTTTACATGATATAAACACATCAGATGAATACATCGCAGTACATGGATAAACAGATCATGGATCTATCCAATTCACAGAACAACAATAGTGACTTCATCGATCTCGTTAACCCTCAAGTGGACCATCACATTAGCGGCGATCCAAAGAAAGAAGATATTGTTCCCAGTTACGAATTTCATCCAATTCGCCCAATTGGATCGTCATCGCCCAAGTCTAACGTTGATTCTAGTAATGTTGGGGCTGCAGCTAGGGCTTGGAATTCTGCTGATTCTAAAAACAATACTGAGAGTAGCATCAGAGTAATCCCTAATCCTTTCTCTATATCTATTTGAGATTTTGCATGCATTCATTTATTTGTTATAATCTGAGGCGGATCTAAGATTTTGACTTACTGGGTACAGACTATTACAACAACGGTTTGTTTATGTGAGCTAATTAGTGTGTGTGTGTGTGTGTGTGTGTGTTCAGATTCAGAATTTGAACTTTATGGGTTCGAGTTTGGGATTCTACCACAATTCATTTGATTTAATGTGTTTGAAATAAATTATTTGTACTTATTTAGTGGACACATATAGAAGTCCGAGCCATGGTTACATAAATAGATGAATTTGCTATTATAGTTCAAAATGGTCTCTGCTGCTATAGAATTGATCAGCTCAAATGTGTGGAAGGATTTATGTGTTGTTATATCTTGCATTATGACATATAAAGCTAAAGTAATGCAAGGTAATTTGTATTAAGAGTTGTTGCAAACAAGGAAACTTATTATGGATATTTAGTAGATAACCAAGAAGCAGGAGGATAAGTGAATTGCAGGGTAAGGGGAGGGGGGAGGGAGGGATTATTGCATTCCTAAGCTGGCTTATTATGGCAAGTGCCCTGTTGTGCATCAATCTCTACACTCTACTACGATTCAAGAAGTTCTAGTTTAGTTGAAGAAGAATCAACTAAGTTACTCAGCATATAACACCAACGCTTTTAGTAGCCCTGTTTTTCCTCATGAAAGAAATCTGGCCTGTTGATCCTTTTTCTCTCTCGAATCTCTTTTGATGTTTTATGTATCTCTAATTATACAATACTAGCGAGAAAAGTTCATTTTTGTGGCTTCTCTTAGCATGTGCCCACTTTGCTCCTCCTATCTGGATTCCCATGACACAGAGCAGGCTAGTCAGTGTTTCTGACTTTTAATTTGTCTATTGCCAAGATGTAGATTCTCAATTAGTATTTTTGGTAATAGAAGTTAATGCTTGGGGCTGTAAGAGAAGTTAATGCTTGGGGCTTCTCCTTACATGCTATTTGCATGTGCGTAATTAGTTACCGTGGGACTTTTGAGCAGGGGGTCAAATGGGCAGCTTGGTTCAAATTTGGATGGGTTTAAGGCTAATTGAGTCAATCAATGTGCCATTGTCGAGCCCACACAAACTTTTGCCTATTTCTTCACAGGACCGACTATCTATCAACAAACCCGACAGATAGTATTTTGAAACAAAGTTTTACATTAGGAACAAGAACCACAAAGAGAAATAGCTAAGCAGACTAGGAACAGAAGAAAAACAAGTAGAATCCACTAATCAACTGTTGTCGGGCTTGGGCTTGGTCATGGTCGTAGCTCCATCCCTGGTAGAGAGGTAGATCCAAGAAATCAAGAAGATGGATGCACTGTTACCGACTACAGAAGTTGGACTAGAGTGGAAAGATGGAAAATAGCGATTTTTCCCGGAAAAAATGGGTTTTATGACAAACATGTAAAGATTTTATATTTTTCAATACTTAACACCATTTATAGATAACTGATTAATAGCATAGGTAAGATGACAAGTGAACTTGTGAAAAAGAAAGAAAAAAATAAAAGAGAAGAAAAGATCATCTTAGAGAAAGACCACAAATGTTATATCACTATTTAGTTTAATGGTACCTTACAACACTTTTACATTATTAAAATTTGAAGGCCCAAGCATAATATTCTACTAGTTTATAAGAACTGTATTTTGAAAATGGTAAAGAAATAAGTCATGTTAAAAGGTTTCAACCCCTTTACGCAAATGCAGGTAATTAATTCCTTGACCAACCACACGTCTTTGTTTAGTGCACCACATGCCTTTGTTTTATTGGGTTCCCAAGGATAGTATTGATGTGATCTATGAGAATCGTGTACAACATAGTATAGAACTTGGGGACTGAGCATGGGTTCACAGGAACCCAAAGCTTGAACGTGGATCCACAACTGATCCGCAACTGCCGGGTAGCGTGAGAAGGAGAGAAGAGAAGGTGCGACATATATATGTGTGTGTGTAGATAGATAGATTATTGCTATTTTCATTTTTCACGGGTTCTCTGGGGTTAGATCTTCAATATCCTAACGAGTCGACTTGGGTCGTCATAATAGTTCAAATTGATCCAACTTTTTAGACGGATAGCCCAAACTATTCAGTTAATATTATATTACTTGCTCAACACCATATGTGAATTCTACACCATTTTTTTCAGTTAATGGAGTTCTTTTATATTTACGTTTCTACTTCTGTGCAGAATTATGGTTCTCTTGATTCGACTGAAGCTGCCAAAGTTATTGTGGAGAAAGATTTGAGCAGTGTTTATTCATCTTTGTTATCGGAAATTGATCACACAGTTAAGAAGTATGCCGATAATCTTCTGCATGCAATGGAGGGAGTTAGTGCTCGGCTATCACAATTAGAAACTAGAAGTCGCCAGATTGATAACTCTGTTGATGAACTTAAGTTGTCTGTTGGTAACAACCATGGAGTCACTGATGGAAAATTGAGACAGTTGGAAAATATACTTAGACAGGTATCTGCAGTTCTTAGATTTATCATCCTGTTTCAATTAAGTTGCTCTTGATTTGGCGCCAAAATGAAATATATCAAACTGCTCTAGAGTTGGGTATGTGTATGCTGCTTCTACGTTTCTTTTGTTGTTGAATAGACTAACTATTATCTTTAGCACTTTTCAGTAGTTGTCCTTAGAATGAGAAGTGCAAGAGGAGTGCCCCTTTTACCCTTGTTTCAAGACCATGGTCTTCGTGTCTTTATGTTATTGCCTCTCTCCTCATCTATTTTTACCTATGCTGAGTACTGCAATATATTGATAGTTCTGAGTTCTGACTTCTGGTATATACACTATGAATTGTTTCCTCATAGGTTTAATTGTCTCTTTGTTTAATGACAGTGCAAGGACACCTTGATCCATGTATCTATTTATTTTTTAAAAAAAAACATGTATATAAATCTAAAACTTTTAGATGCTGGAGAACCTTGGTACAACTCAATGGCATGCGGGGAAAAGGGAGCGCTCATTAAGCACTGCATATAAATTAGTACAAATTAAGTTAGATAGGGAGGTTGTGAATCGTTCTCTATTTGCTTCAGGTGATGATTTCAGTTCTGGAATTGTCATTTGTACCCTAACTAGCTTTCTCCTTTGTGATATCAATTCACCCTGGCTTGTAGTGGGATGATCACTTTGAAGTCTTTGGTAAAAACTAATTTATCAAAATTTTGGAAAAAGCACGCATAATATTTAGGATATCATTCTGGTGGCATGATGAACGGTATTATCATAAGGCTGATTGGTGATTATTTGGTGAGATAATTTTGCCATCTTATCTGCTTTGCGCCTGACCCAAACCCCGCTATGTGGGATTATACTGGGAATGTTGTTGCATCTGCTTTGCGCCAGAGAATGATGAAAAATTTGATATCCCATCAGTAAAGGATAAATTTTTATGTTTAATCTGGCGTGATGTGTTCTTTTCCTTTTTGTTCTATCATGATGGTTGGAGGAATGTCTTAAATTAAGTCTGGCCTTGTATGTCTTCTCCCTCTCTCCCCTCCCCCCCTTTTTTTTTTATGTTATCAAGATGGATTGTTAGCTGCTTGTTTTATTAATTATCATGTAGGTGCAAGATGGTGTTCAGGTGATAAGAGATAAACAGGAAATAATGGATGTTCAGCTGCAGCTCATGAAATCGCAAGCTCCAAAGGTTGAGCAGGAAGCAGAAACCCACAATACTACACATAAGGATTCATCCCAACCTACAGCATCTGCTCCTCTTCAATCCCACCAGCAATTTCCTCCTGTTGCTCTTACACAACCACCTTCTACCGTACCTCCTCCAAATGCTCCTCCGCCCCCTCCTCAACAGAATCCGCCATACCAAGTTCAACTTCAGAACCAGTTTCCTCAGAATCCAATTCCCTCCCATCCTCAGTCAGAAGCTTATTATCTCCCAGCTGGTCAAGCACCGGAAAACTTAAGTCAGCAGTACCAACTGCCTGCACCACAGCAGCATCAGACTCCTCCACCACCTCCACATCAACAATATCAGTCTGCCCCTCCGCCAATATACTCTCAGCCACCTCCACCTGCTCAACCACAACCCCCTCATTCCTCTGTCAATCCCTCGCAACCTCAACCTCTAGTAGGCCATCATCGTGAAGAGACACCTTTTGTACCATCCCAGAATTATCCACCACCAAGCATCCGCCAACCTCCTCATCCATCAAGTGGGGCCCCTCCATCCCAGCAGTTATATGCAGCTCCCCCTAATATGTTTGAGCCCCCACCTAGCAGACCTGGTCCCGGATATTCTGGTGTATATCCAACATCCTCTGTGCATGGAGAACCTTATCCTTATAGCAGTTCCCCAGGTCAGTATGGCAGTGGCTCCTCAATGAAACCACCACAAGTTAACTTACCTGCAATGGGCCAGAGTGGTGGAAGTGGCTATCAGCAGCTCCCCACTGCAAGGATATTACCTCAAGCACTACCTACGGCTTCTGCTGTTAGTAGTGGGTCTAGTTCTCCCGGTACTGGTATTAGGGTTCCTATTGATGATGTTGTTGACAAAGTGACGAACATGGGATTTTCAAGAGACCAAGTAAGGGAAACAGTGCGGAGGTTGACTGAGAGTGGACAGGCTGTCGATTTGAATACGGTGTTGGACAAGTTGATGAATGATGGAGACGTCCAGCCACCACGAGGCTGGTTTGGTCGGTAGCATGTATCCTCTTGTTCAAGTTCGTGTATAGAAATCTGAGTTCAATGTCTGAATTTGCAAAAATTACTATGGTTGAATTTAAGCGGCATTCTTTACTGGTTTAGCGTTCTGCTTCTGACTGCTGAAACTTCATTCTTGTGCTAGCCAGATAGAGATTTGTTAATGTGACATTTCCTTTTCCGTTTCTTTTGCTTTTCCTTTCTTTTTTCTTGTACAGGACCTAAAACTTACTTCCATTTCCTTTCTTTCTTGTGATATTGGAAACATGTAGGAGTGAATTTGTATTTGCTTCCGCTGGATCAGGTTTTGCGCTCAACTGTGTTTCACTTTGTATCTTTCTTCTTTTTAATTCTTATTCCAATTCCTGCCTGTAATAATTCGAATGACGATATTACACACCCAGCATTTTCTTTAGAACAGTATCTCAAATTGTAATATTTTTGAACTTATGATATAGATATTAAGTTTGATCCCCCCTCTTAGTTCATTAATTTGAACCTTTCTTTTCTAACATCTAAAAATCCATGACGATAAGAAAAAACATTTAACTGCAAATTAGGTTCCTTCATTTAACGATAAGTAATGCGAAATTTATTAGCCGTCTTTTCTTTTTGAGATTCTACTTTCTTTATTATCATCATTCTTGAGTGAAACTAATCTATTCTATGTTAATACCTGTTTGGTAGCATAGGTTACATTCAAGGCAACGGCTTAAAATATATTATTACAATAAGTTGGACTTCTAATTTCCTAATATACTTATTGACACGTTTGTTAACCAAAATGTTAGTTTAGCTATAATTGAGAAAAGGAAAAATGGTCAGATATACCCCTCTATTTTTAAAAATAGTTCACATATAACCTCCGTTATACTTTAGGAATAAAGATACCCTGACGTTAGCAAAGTTGATGAAAATACCCCTAGTTTTTAACGGAGGTCCACTGAAGCTGAAAGAAATTTTAAGTTCAAATTATACATGTGTCATCTTCTAATTGGATGTTTATATTTAGTTACTATTATTTAAAATAATCCATTTCATTTGAAATTTTCATTCTACTTCCTTTTCTTCTCTTTCTTTTTTCTTTTCTCTTTTCTCTTTCTTTCTTTCTTTCTTTCTTTTCTAAGTCCTTCGTCACCGCCATTTCTCCTTCCACCATTTTTTCTTTTCTTCTTTCATTCTATTTATCTTTCTTTTGTCAATCTCAACTATGATATCAGAAGCACTACAGAGAAAATCTAATATTAGCAAATTTGGGGGTCACACTTATGGGCAATTGCAGTAAAGTTAAGCTCTTGGTCAAAGATAAATATTACTAATACATTTTGCTATATATTTTTATTGGGTGTTAATGAATGTCATTGGATACTTATGATCTGGTAGTTTTATTTTCTAGTTGGAAATCTTGTTTCTTTTGAAGATGAGAAAAAAGTCATCCTCACTACACTTTAAATTTTG
This sequence comes from Nicotiana tabacum, assembly GCF_000715075.1. Classification (NCBI taxonomy): domain Eukaryota; kingdom Viridiplantae; phylum Streptophyta; class Magnoliopsida; order Solanales; family Solanaceae; genus Nicotiana; species Nicotiana tabacum. The sequence continues at coordinate 92,727,782 of NC_134096.1, read as the reverse complement.
CCGGGAAAAATGGTGCCGGCGATCCTCAAGCTTTCTGACCAACCAAAATTTTCTCTCACCCTTTAACCTACTTCAGTTTCTCTTTTCTTTTCCTTCCTTCATTCTGTTTAATATCAGTCCCCCATCAGATCTCTCTATAAAGGAAAAAAAGAAGAAGAAAGAAGTAAAGAAAAATGGCGGAAGGGAAAATGGAAGTGACTACCTGCAAAGTAGTTAGAAAAGAAAGAAAGAAAGAAAGAAAGAGAAAGGAAAAAGAAGAAGAAAGGAAATAAATAAAATTCTCAAATGAAAAACAAATATTATTAAATAATAAATAAATAAAGACATCCAATTAGAAGATGGCACGTGTATGGTTTGAACTAAAAATTTATCTCAGATTGCCACAATGGACCACCGTGTATTTTCGTCAACTTTGCTAACGGCAGGGGCATCTTTGTCCGTAAAGTATAACGGAGGTTGACTGTGAACTATTTTTTTTAAAGTAGAGGGTATGTTTAGCCCTTTTCCCTTGAGAAAAATATATTGTTAAACAAAATACTCTTTTTTGCCTTTAGATTGGTGGCATTAACACTTTATTCCTATTATTTTGAAGCAATAAACGATTACTATCATTTATTCTTTCTCGGTTGTTAAATTACATATCAACATTCTAATGCTAAATGAATAAATAGGTGTAAGAGTTAATCAATTTTGGGAAAGTAACAAACTATTTCTTACTATTTTTTTTGATATTTTTTAAGCTATTTATTAAGTATGTAGCCACATGGCATCCCCTCCTCTCACACACAAAAAAAAAGGATCAGATTAATAATAAGGAGTTTTTGGCCAAAATTATCCCTTGTCTTTAAGGGTAAGTTTAACTTTGTCCTTCAAATATAACCTTGAGCGTCAATTGTCCTCTAAGTTTGCAAAAGTTGAGCGTCTTTAGTCCAATTAACAGAAATCACAACATCTGTTAGAAAACTAACAGAGCTATATCTCAACCGCACGTGAAACCCTTTTTTTTTAAAACCCAACTCTCTTTCACCCCAAAATCAGTCGATTGCCAACTTTTCTAACGGAGAAAATTATTACTTCCACCGGATTAAAACAACCTAGATAGACGGTGAACTTAGAGTGTCACTATGGCTGATTTAAGCTTGGAAAGTTGTTGATTTCACTGGGTGGAGCGGTGGTTTATTGGTTGAGTGTAAAATGGGGAGGAATGGTTAAGAACGACATTGCTGTAAGTCTCGGATTCAAGCAATGCTTCTAACCATGTCGTCGGAGCTAAACGGAACAAGGTCCACTGCCTCCGGCATCTAACATTTTCTATGCTGCATTGGTAAAATTTTCTGATTATTTTTCTGACAATTGGTGTTTTCTTCTTCAATTGAATATAGCAATGCTTTTCAAAATGCAAGCAGATGAAAGAAAATCAAAATCTAGTAAGTTTATATAGTGATACTTAAATGTAGCAATCGAAAATATAAAGCTTTTTTAATGCGTTGACCACCATTATACATCCTCCTAGTTGACCTTTTCCACTGGATGCAAGCACCGTAATTATCCCATCATGTTTTTTTGAGTTTGAACTTTAAAGCATTGTTCTGCTGAAGCTATTATTCTATCTCGGTCTTGCCCGCGATCTGGGTTTTGTTTGAATCTAGCGAAACTGTGGAAGTTGTAATTTCAGCCAAACAATTCTTGAAAGAAGAGGGCGATGAACTGATTTAGATTTTGGAGGTGAAATGTATCACGTGCAGATCACATGTTGTTGCTAGTTTTTCAAACATATATTGTGTTTTCTGTTACTTGGACCAAAGACACTCAACTTTTGCAAAATTAGAGGACAATTGGTACTCAAAATTATATTTAAATGACAAAAGCATAATTTTGGCCAAAAACTCAATAATAAGAGATTATTATAAACATGTTATGAAAATAATTATATTGTGGATGTCCATTTATTACTCCGCTATAGATAATCTTCCTGAAGAAAATTATCCATTTAGTACTCTGTTGAAGTTTATCTACAAGCAGCTGATGCAGGCAGGTTGCAAGCAGCTCAATGAAATGATTTGCAGCAGCTTCTTATTAAACAGGCAGGTTGCAAGCAGCTCATGCAGACAGCTTACAAGCAGCTAAAGAAAAGCCTCGCAGCTGCTTCCTTTCTTCTATAAATAGAGGAGTCTTCAGTTCATTATGTACATAAGTTTGAAGTTTGAATAATATATCAGTTTCTCTCTATACTTGTCTTTACTTTACTGTCTTTATTTTATAACACGTTATCAGCACGAGACTCTGCCATCTCGAGCAAATACTTTGAAAGTATAAGAGGTACGAACTTTCTTTTTCTAAATAATGTCAAATCTTTCTAAACTCGAGTTTATAGCCCTGGATATATCGGGCAAAAGCTACATGTCTTGGGTGCTTGATACCGAAATTCATCTTGATGCAATGGGTCTGGCAGACACCATCAAAGATAAAAATCAGGCATCAAACCAAGACTGTACCAAAGCAATGATATTCATACGCCATCACCTTGATGAGGGCCTGAAAATGAAATATCTTACTGTTAAAGATCCAGTCATACTGTGGAGTAATTTGAAAGAGAGATATGACCACCTGAAGATGGTCGTTCTTCCACAGGCACGTTATGATTGGACTCATCTAAGGTTACAAGATTTTAAATCTATCAGTGAGTATAATTCTGCTATGTTCAGAATTATTTCCCAATTGAAACTATATGGTGATAATATTACTGATCATGATATGTTGGAGAAAACTTTCACCACTTTTTATGCCTCGAATATGCTCCTGCAGTAGCAATATCGAGAGATGGGATTTAAAAAGTATTCTGAACTTATCTCACATCTTCTTGTAGCCGAGCAACATAATGGGCTATTAATAAAAAATCATGAAAGTCGACCTACTGGTTCTTGTCCATTCCCCGAAGTGAATGAGACGAACTTCCACCAAGCTAAACATGGAAGAGGACATGGCCCCAGTCGTGGTCATGGCCGTGATCGGGGAGGAAACTCTAATCGTGGTAATAATAATACACCAAAGAACCCTCCTCACCACCAGCAGTGGAAAAGGAAGGAACAAAAGCATGAAGCGGTGCAAGCAGCAAAGCCAGAAAATACATGCTATAGATGTGGAGGAAAAGGGCACTGGTCACGTACATGCCGTATGCCAAAGCACCTGGTTGAGCTATATCAAGCTTCCCTGAAGAAGACAGAGAAAAATGCTGAAGCAAATTTTATTTCTGAAGATAATTTAGACTTCATGCATTTGGATGTAGCTGATTACTTTGCACTCCCAGAAGGAGAAATAAGTCATGTGATCGGTAGTGAATCTGTAGAGATGTAAATATTTTAATTTGTAGTAGATAGTATGGTTATGTAATTATTGTACATAAATAAAAGTTATGCTTTGATAATAATATTTACTATCATATTTATTTTGTTTATGTCATTTTGAAGAATATGGATAATCCTCAAATTATGTTTGGATCAAAGGCCAATCATGAAGATATTTGTGTAGTTGATAGTGGGACAACTCATGCCATATTCAAAGATCAGAAATACTTTTCTTATTTGCATAAGGAAAAAATAAATGTTTCTACAATTTCTGGTAATATAAGTTTGATTGAAGGCTCCGGAAGAGCTATTGTATTTCTGTCTAAGGGAACAAAACTTATTATCGATAATGCATTGTACTCCTCCAAGTCCCGAAGAAACTTGTTGAGTTTTATAGATATCCGCCGAAATGGATATCATGTTGAGACAATAGATGAAATGAATGTGGAATATCTTTGTATTACAAAGAATATTTCTGGCCAGAAATGCATTGTAGAAAAGTTACCAACTTTATCTTCTGGCTTATATTATTCAAAGATTAGTACAGTTGAAACACACTCTATCGTAAACCAGAAGTTTTCTGATTCAAATACTTTTGTGCTTTGGCATGGCCGTTTGGGCTATCCTGGATCAATAATAATGAGACGAATTACTGAAAATTCGAGTGGGCATCCATTAAAGAACCTGAAAATTCTTACAAATGATGAATTTTCTTGTGATGCTTGTTATCAAGGCAAAATGATCACTAGACCATCACCAATGAAGGTTGGCATTGAGTCCCCTACCTTTTTAGAACGTATACATGGGGATATATGTGGACCTATTCACCCACCAAGTGGGCTGTTTAGATATTTTATGGTCTTAATAGATGCATCTTCAAGATGGTCTCATGTTTGCCTACTATCATCTCGCAACCTGACGTTTGCAAAGTTATTAGCCCAAATAATTCGATTAAGGGCACAATTCCCAGATTATCCTATAAAGGCTATTCGCCTTGATAATGCTGGAGAATTCTCATCTCAAGCTTTTGATGATTATTGTCTATCAGTTGGGATAAAAGTTGAACATCCGGTAGCTTATGTTCATACTCAAAATGGCCTTGCAGAGTCACTTATTAAACGACTGCAATTGATAGAAAGACCATTACTTATGAAAATAAAATTGCCCATTACTGTTTGGGGCCATGCTATCTTGCACGCAGCATCACTTATCCGTCTCAGACCGACACATTATAATAAATATTATCCGTCACAATTAGTTTTTGGTCATGAACCAAATATTGCCCATCTACAAATTTTTGGATGTGCCAGTAGCACCACCACAGCGCAGTAAGATGTGCCCCCAAAGAAGGTTAGGAATATATATTGGGTTTGAATCACCCTCTATTATTCGCTATCTTGAACTATTGACGGGAGATTTATTTACTACTCGATTTGCAGATTGTCGATTTGATGAAACAAATTTCCCACAATTAGGGGGAGAGAAAAAGGAAATCAAAAGAGAAATTGTGTGAAAAGTTTCATCATTATCTCACTTTGATCCACGTACCCCTATATGTAATCAGGAGGTCCAGAAGATCATTCATTTACAGAATATAGCAAATCAAATGCTAGACGCTTTTACTGATTTGAAAAGGATAACTAAGTCACATATCCCTGCAGAGAATGTGCCTATTCGAATTGATGTCCCAGCAGGACCATCTATTAGCATGAGAGCTAGTGAACCTAAAGCACGCCTGAAGCGTGGTAGGCCTATAGGTTCTAAGGATCGAAATCCTAGAAAAAGAAAATCGACAAATGATCAAAATGATATTATGAAGGGATCTCCTGAAGAGACCCAATATCTGATTAGTTATGAGATTCCTGAAGAAATCAATAAACCCGAGACTCAAGTGAGCGAAGAACTTTTAATAAGTTCTACTGGTGATGAGATTAATTTAAATCGATCTGAAATAGTGGTGGATAATATTTTTGCATATAATGTTGCACTTAACATTATGCAAGATAGTGAGGATTTTGAACCCCGATCTGTTGAAGAATGTCAACAAAGATCTGATTGGCCAAAATGGTAAGGGGCAATTCAATCAGAATTGAACACACTTGCTAAAAGAGAGGTCTTTGGACCAGTAGTCCAAACACCTGCTGGTATAAAACCAGTTGGTCATAAATGGGTTTTTGTGCGAAAAAGGAATGAGCAAAATGAAGTTGAAAGATACAAGGCTCGCCTTGTCGCACAAGGATTCTCACAACGACCTGGAGTCGATTATGAAGAAACATATTCACCCGTTATGGATGCCATAACATTTCGATATCTCATCAGTTTAGCCTTACGTGAAAGGCTCGAGATACATCTAATGGATGTGGTTACAGCTTATCTGTACGGGTGACTTGATAATGAAATTTACATGAAAATCCCTGAAGGATTTAAAATACCTGAAGCATATTCAAAATCTCGGAAAATGTACTCAATCAGATTACAAAGATCTTTGTACGGTTTAAAGCAATCTGGGCGCATGTGGTATAATCGCCTCAGTGAATATTTGCTGAAAGAGGGTTACATAAATGATGTTATTTGTCCATGTATTTTTATAAAGAAAATGGCTTCAGAATTTGTTATACTTGCTGTTTATGTTGATGACATAAATCTTGTTGGAACTTCAGAAGAGTTCCAAAGGGCAATTGAATATCTTAAGAAAGAATTTGAGATGAAAGATCTTGGGAAGACAAAACTTTGTCTTGGTCTGCAAATTGAACATTTAGCAGACGGGATCTTTATCCATCAATCTGCCTATACAGAAAGGGTCTTAAAACGCTTTTACATGGACAAAGCACACCCATTGAGTACACCAATGGTTGTTCGATCACTTGAAGTGAATAAGGACCCGTTCCGACCTCCAGAAGAGGATGAGGAACTCCTAGGTCCTGAAACACCCTATCTCAGTGCAATTGGTGCACTTATGTATCTTGCTAATGCTACAAGGCCTGACATAGCATTTTCTGTTAATTTACTAGCAAGATATAGCTCTTCTCCTACACGGAGACATTGGAACGGGATTAAGCATATATTGCGATATTTAAAGGGAACTCTTGATATGGGTTTGTTTTATGCTAACAAAGATAGTGCAGATCTTATTGGTTATGCAGATGCAGGTTATTTATCTGATCCCCATAAAGCTAGATCTCAAACCGGGTACGTGTTTACATGTGGAGGTACTATCATATCATGGCGCTCCACAAAACAATCTATTGTTGCTACTTCTTCAAATCATGCTGAAATAATAGCTATTCATGAAGCAAGTAGGGAATGCGTATGGTTGAGATCAATAATTCATTTTATTCGAGAAAAATGTGGTTTGGAATGTGAGAAAAGACCCACAATTTTATACGAAGACAATGCTGCATGCATAGCCCAATTGAAGGGAGGATTTATAAAAGGAGATAGAACGAAGCACATTTCACCAAAATTATTCTACACACACGATCTTCAGAAAAATGGTGACATTGATGTGCAACAAATCCGTTCAAGTGACAATCCGGCAGATTTATTCACCAAATCTTTACCAACTTCAACTTTTTCGAAGATGGTATACAATATTGGAATGCGGAGACTTAAATATTTGAAACAAGGTTTTCATCAGGGGTAGTAAAATACGCGATGTACTCTTTTTTCCTTATTAAGGTTTTTTCCCACAGGGTTTTCCTTATAAGGTTTTTAATGAGGCAGCTAGCAATGCGTATTATTAAATATGTGTACTATTTTTCCTTCACTAAGATTTTTTCCCACAGAGTTTTTTCCTAGTAAGGTTTTAACGAGGCACAATACCTTTTTAATGAACATCCAAGGGAGAGTGTTATGAAAATAATTATATTGTGGATGTCCATTTATTACTCCGCTATAGATAATCTTCCTGAAGAAAATTATCCATTTAGTACTCTGTTGAAATTTATCTACAAGCAGCTGATGCAGGCAGGTTGCAAGCAGCTCAATGAAATGATTTGCAGCATCTTCTTATTAAACAGGTAGGTTGCAAGCAGCTCATGCAGATAGCTTACAAGCAGCTAAAGAAAAGCCTCGCAGCTGCTTACTTTATAGAGGAGTTTTCGGTTCATTATGTACATAAGTTTGAAGTTTGAATAATATATCAGTTTCTCTCTATACTTGTGTTTACTTTACTATCTTTATTTTATAACAAAACACAATATATTACTGTCACTATTTTGCAAATGAAGAAAACATAGGGGGGTTGTACTGTGACCATAGTTTTCTAATTTTTATTAATCCCTCTGCCAAAACCCTCTTTCTCAGAGTATCATACGAGAACACGAAGAAGAAGGCAGAATAATTAAAAAAGGGAGACAGAAATAATAACAGATACATAAATATATTGCGGCCATTATTAAAGCCACACGAAGTATCTCACCGGCGATGTATACAACTTCTTGAAATTCAGACCGGTTAATCGGAACCCTAAAAGGCTCATTTTTAGAGGTTCGGTTCTTTTATCTTTTCTCTTCTTCATTAATTTATTATATTTGGAGCTTAGATATTGTAATCCAGCTTGCTATTCTTTTATTAATTTGATAAGTAATCGTAATTGAGCTTAGCTATTGGGTGATTGTATTGCATTCGATTTAGTGATTGATTTTTATCCTTACTCGTTTTTAGTATTTTGATACTTAAGACTGGAATGATTAGAGCTGGTTCATTTTAAAGAGCTTGCTGCCACTACGTTTTTCGCCAAAGGATATACCCCCCCCCCCCCCCCAACCACCACCACACACACACACACACACACACACACAAAAAAAACATATTTTTTTGGCTCATCTGCAAATGATTTAATTGGCATTTTATGCCTTTTTCGATTGGCTTGGTTTGTCGCGTTTATCATTAGTCGACACCAAGCTTGATGTTTGCACATATTAGGCCAGGAGTTTTCACGCGCCTTCCCAGGATTCCACGAATGTGCCGTGTGTTAACGTGTCTAGGTTCCTAAAATACAATGACTTGATTGCCAGTACATTACTTCCACCAACTCGTGGTATTTGGATGCTGAAACAATTTAGGAAAAAATCCAGTATTATCCAATGCAACAATAACTATTATGTTTCAATCCCAAACTCACCAGTGTGCTGGTAAATGAGCTAAAGGTGCAAGGTGGAACTATTCTATTTGTTTAGCTAATTTTAATTGTCGAGTGCTGAATGACAAAAGTATTAGCACAACTTTATCTTTCTTAGAGTTTTATAAGCTTTGCCAGAAAAACATGGTTTGATACACAGCAGGACGTAATTTAGGGTATTTTGTACTTGATTCATTTTTTTGAGAAGGTAGCATATTCCATTTTAACTGTATTATTGGCTGCTAATGTCGTGGTCTGGAATTATATGCCTGTCCCATTATGAATAATAATTTGATTACTGTACTCACTATTGAATTGATTGAGCTGTGTGCAATCATTGGGAGGTCCATGAAACAATGATTCTATTGGATTGGATAAAGACATGTCAAAATGAGTTAGAAAACTGCGGTGTAGTGGGTGTAACCATTGTAGCTCATATTGGGGATTGAGTTAGCTAACTAGCTGAACACCCTCACCTTCCACCATGTGGGAAGAGAGTTCAAATCCCATAAGCAGCATTGGCTTCAAGCTTCTCTGATATAGTAATAAAAAAATTAAAAGAGAAAATCTTAGCATGTTCTATCCAACGATTTATGTTGTTTCAACAGTTTTAAAACTCTACGTGCAAAGTATTTTGAAGATATATATGATTGTTGAGGATGCCCCCAGGGCTTTGGTCTAGCAGGTGATATGTGGCTTAGGCACACTTGCCAAATTTGTCTCGATATGCTTTCTTTTTGACGTGGTGCTCTGAGCATGATCTGGGTATATAATTCAACATCTTTGAATGGCCAAAACTTCAATATGTTTAACATTCAGGTAACTGCTAATGACTGAAGACTAAATGTTTCTGTCCTCATGCTGAAAGAAAGCTGCCATAATTTATGAATATCATGTCTACCTTGGTATTCTTGCCTAGGAAGAAAACATTCATTAGTTCTTTGAATCGAACTTGCAAGTCGTGCATTCAGTTATATGGATGTCCTTTGACAGTTTTTTTGAACTATGCACATGCATCAGGTATCGCTTGATAGCTGATTGTGTCATTTTCTTTTTAGATGGATGTCGTGATAGTTTCTTAAAACTATGCTCGTGCATCAGGTATAGCATGATAGCTGGTTGCATCATTATCTTTGTTAGATGGATGTCATGTGATAGTTTCTTGAAACTATGCACATGCATCAGGTATCACATGATATCTGGTAGTGTCATTAGTAGCTTCTACAGCTCGAAGAAGCTCAATGTCATGTCATTTGGGGTATGTTTGATTACTCTTTTTCTGGGTTATCCTCTTCTCCAGATTGTTTGGATGAAGTAGGAAGAAACTTCTATAGGTTTCATGTGGTTCAAGCGAACTAGTTCCTGATGCAGGAAAGTCCTACTTGTATCTTCTGTGCCTTCATGGAATTATGAAATACATCTTCTCATTTTCAGAGTGAACTGCAATTATTTATACCTTCCCTTTTGTTGATCCCCCTTTTCAGGCAGTAGTAACTTTGTAGGTGATGATGGCAATCGAACTAGTTTGATTATCTCATGTAGATGAGGTAAAAGTTTCTATATAAGCAAGGTTGTCGACTCATGGAGCTTAAAGTTTCATCTCCAAAGCCAGTATTTTCAACTTCTGATTGCAATAGTGATCCCGAGGAGAAAGAAATTAGTGAAGACGATGACGATGATCGTAATCATAAACATCGTAGAAAGGATACACGTTCACAATCTACAGAGACAGAGGCTCTTGAACCAGCTTTAAGGAGACCATTCAGGAAACGGAACAAGCCGTTTGAAAATGGACATCCTTACCAGGAAGGAGATTCTCACTCGAGTGATACTAGGTTTGGGAAAAGACGAGGAATGGGTTCTTTTTCCAGGACACCTTCAGATTCGTATCAGATGATGAGGCTAAATCAGTCCCTGTCTGGTCATGCTGGTCCTGGTAGGGGTCGAGGAAGAGAATCTGGTGCTTGGGGTCCGTGTGAATCTAGGTTCAGCACTATTGATGTTGCGTCTCAATTTGTTCCACAAGGCCCTATTAATCCTCTTCTTTATACTGGAATGGGGCCGCAAAATGTTTCCAGTGGACAGGGTGCGCCTTGGAATGCGTTTGGAATAGTTCCAGGAATTCCCAATGGTGGTCTTGATACACTTCATACCCTTGGTTTACAGGGAACGCTTAGAACGTCCTTGAACCCTGCCATGAGTATGGGCATTCCAAGGCAAAGGTGTAGAGACTTTGAGGAGCGTGGTTTTTGCCTAAGAGGAGATATGTGCCCTCTGGAGCATGGAGTAAATCGCATCATTGTTGAAGATGTTCAGGTAGGCGTCTCAGCTGACAAATATTTGTATTTATCTTGTTCATTAAATTCTATGTCCTTAGGCACATTGATTCTGACTTTTTGTTTTCCAAATTGCAGAGCCTTTCTAAGTTTAATCTTCCTGTTTCACTTCCCGGTGCTCATATGCTGGGACCAGTTACTGCACAAGGATCTTTACCTGCAATAGGCCCCTCAAGCTCATTGGCTAATAAAGCTTTTCATAACAAAAGTATCAACCCTCCAGTGATTGACAATGGATTAGGTTTGACTGATACTTTTGGTGGTGGTTCTGTGGCTGGGGGAGCTGATTTCTATGATCCTGATCAGCCTTTATGGTCAAATGATCATCCTGAAAATTCAGTAGCACTCTTGGATATAAATCGGTCTAAAATTGATGATGCGGGGATGATGTTGGATGCAGACTCCTCTGATCAGGATCAGGTTGCGCTTTGTGATGGCTTTAAACTTAAGCGTCTAAATAGAGATGCTGGTGCAGCTTCACGATCTCAAAGCATTCAGGGTGTAAACCGTCATGGTAAGCAAACAAATGTAGATACCATAGACCCGCAAATGATGGACTCAACTTCAGAGCCCCAAAGTAGTTCTGGACGCAATATGCGAAAACCATCTCAAAAGGCACTCCGTACTTTATTTGTAAGTGGGATTCCACAGAAAGACAACAAACCAGAAGCTCTTCTTTCACATTTTCAAAAATTCGGGGAGGTTATCGACATTTACATCCCGATGAATGGTGAACGAGCTTTTGTTCAATTTTCTAAGAGGGAAGAAGCTGAGGCTGCTTTAAAAGCACCAGATGCTGTGATGGGCAACCGCTTTATAAAGCTTTTCTGGGCAAACAGGGATCGCATTATGGATAATGGAGCAAGTGGTAGTAGTAATTTTCCATTAGCTCCCCGCGGTGGGACACCCAGTACGGTTCCACCCCATCTATTGGTTCCTCATAAAAGGAAAGACAATCTGCAGACTGTAGCCCGAAAAACTGCTGAACATGGTACTGTTGCTCCGTTAGCAACCTCTGATCTGCCCAAGCCCGTGGCTCAGAATGGTCTCAAAACTACACCACCTTTGAAGAAAAAACTGGAAACTTTAGAACTTCTGAAGGAAGAAATGCGCAAGAAGCAGGAGATGCTTGAGCAAAAGCGTAATGAGTTCCGACGCAAGTTGGATAAACTTGAGAAGCAAGTAATGTCCTCTTCTTAATATCAAAAATAATAATTATAATTATTTAAGCTTATAATCTCGCAACGGCGGCTGCTTTACTTTTTATGCTCGTCTTGTGAACTTAAAAATATACCATTATATGCTATTCTCAGCCGCATTTTTGCTGGTGTTGTCTGATTTGGTTCCTCATTGTTAAGTTAGATTAGAAATGGAAATATTTGGGGATCAATTTGGCTGCAGAATTTCGCTGTTATTTATCTTCCAAAAAAAGTAATTGCTTGTGTAACTTCAAATTTCTTATATCTGCGGTAGTTTATTTGTTTACCTCCCAGTGTATGGCGATACAACTTCATTGATCTGTTCTTTTTTTTTTTTCCTTTTTTGGTTAATATTGGTCCGAAATGAGTTTAAATGGAGCTACACAGTCCGTGAAGATTCATATAGTCAGATCCCAACTTGCTTTGGATTCCCTTAGTAGTTGTTGTAAATATAACTTCTTTATTGTAAAAGCAACTGGCAATTGAAACCCTCTGTTCTTCTGTGTCCTTTGTTATGCAGGCTGTGGGTGTGAAAGATGAAGCAGCGCCAGATCAGGCTATGAACAAACCAAAGGGAGGAGGAACAGTTTCCAACTCCGGTAAAGTGGAAAATTCAAGCCCCGTAGAACCTAGTAACACTGTGTTATCACCACCATCTGAAGCAACACCAGATAGTAGCAGATCTACAGAGAATGCCGAACCCAATTGTTCAAAATCATCTTCGACTGTTGCAACGCAGGGCGCACCTTTTATCTTAAATAGATACAAACTAGATAACCGGCCCACCGCATTCAAGATCCTTCCGCCTCTACCAAGTGCTCTGGCAAACGTAATCTCTCTAACTCACTTCAGATAATTGCTATTTGTAAGAGATTCTTTCACAAGAGAAAAAGAATGCGGATATTTCTTTCTTCGTTTTCCTTATGCTGTTATGCCTTTTCCCTGACATGTTCTTTCCCGTTTTAAACTTGAAATTTGTAATATCAGCAAGAATTTATTCATTCCACACATTTATGGATTTGCTGACTCTTCCAAAGCAAAGCTGTAAGGGTGTAAAACTATGCATGTCTCTGCTACAGCCTTGTGCTTCTTGGAATGAGGTGTGTTCGGTTGATGGTTTTCAATCTTTAAAAATTAATAGTTTTAATTTGTTTTTAATGGACTCATAACTCACATGACTAAAGCAAGAGCACATGGGGCTATTGTTTGTTCACATATTTTCACATCTTTGTTTTTCTGGTAATTGGATGTGTTTTATCCCCTTTGTCTAGTACATGGTTCAGGATAATTTGTAGATTCATTTGCTGTGGTTCCTGTATTCTCATTTATATATTGTAAATAATTTTCTATTTTTAGGTTGACGTCCTGAAGGAGCACTTTTCTACTTTTGGTGATCCTCCTTCTGTTGAGCTGGAAGATTTGGAACCTCAAGATTGTAATAATGGCTCAGAGGTGCAAAATACATCTGCTAAGATATCTTTCCGATCACGTTGTTCTGCTGAAAGAGCATTTCTGAATGGTAAATCCTGGCAAGGCCAAATTCTGCAGCTTATGTGGGTGCAATCCAGTAATCCTGCAAAGGATGTTGGTGTTGGAGAAAATGTTACTCCAGCTTCAAAGCAGCCTTCAGATGCTAATGGGCAATCCAATGCAAAAAATGGCGTGGTTGGTGTACCGGAAGGAAGTGTGGCAGGGAACCATGAACCTGACAATCAAGGAAGAAGAGAAGATGAATAAGATTCTGCGTCTGGTTAACAGTTAGCTCAATGTGATTGATCATGATGATGGCCTGATTTTCGGAGTTGTACAGCGAGAGAAATTTTTAAATCATTTATATGTAATTTTAGGAGTTATTAGTAATCAACAAATTTCAGTTTCAATTTTGCTCTCACATTATCTGCAAATGTAAAGAAATTTTTTTTGATTCTAAACCAGCAGTCCTGTTGGTAAGCTGTACTGAATTCTCTTTAGTAATTGGATGCTCAGACAGAGTCTAGGATTTACTACAGTTCTTAACAGAAAAGAAACACAGAATTATGAAGATGAGATGGTGCCGGTCATTTTTGGCGTTTTATTTATTTCAACTCACTTCCCGCTCTTACGTTGGCATTGCAGCTTTCTACCAGAATTTGGGTTTCTATGTCCCTTTCCATGAGTGCTTGAATGGGAAAGTTATAAGTTCGTGGCAATTGGGTTGTAAATTTAAGTGGCCTGGAAGTTGTTCTGCCAATTATCATTTTTTTTAAAATTATTAGGAGTATTGTTATTATCATTGTCATTTTTAGAAAGTCTAGGGAGTTAAACTATATACGATATAAACCGTTATAAATTATACCAGATAATATATCAAGTATAAATCACATATATATATTTATATTATACTAGTCTTATAGTACGCGCTTTGTGCGTGTACCTACGATTTTTTTGAAAATCGTAAGTACGACTCCTATATAATATGTTTGTATTATAAAATCAAAATTATTTTATACTCTTTAATTATATATATATATATATATATATATATATATATATATATATTAGTTAAAAGGCCTAATATAAAAACTTCCATGTTAATTTTTCTATTTTTTTATTTTCTTTCACCGCCAATACTATTCTTATGAAAACCAATTTAGTCATCCTAAGAGGTTTGTCAACTTGAAAAATAATTTTAGTTATACGATAAATTTGATAAATAATTGAATTGGATTTTTAGACTTAATTATTTGGTTTTAACATTAACTAATTTATTTTTTGTTGATTCCAACTTTTAAATATTTAATTATAACTTAAAAGAGATTTTAATTATGTTACATTGTTCAAATAAGACAATAATTATATAAGGCAATTAAAATTTAATTTATTTAAAGTACTGAACAAAAATTTCTACATAGTTCAAATAAAAAAATCTTAGTTAATTTTCAGATCCTAAATATTTAAATAATTAATATGAAATATATTATAATTATGTTAAATAATTCTAATATGGACGGATTAAGAAGCTATTGGCTAAGATAGAACATCTAAATATTGGTCAGCAATTCCCATATAATTACTACGTTAAAAAAATATATAATGGTAGGACATTTTATTATAGCATCCATAAGATTTTGTTAATTGCATCCTTCCTTTGGTATCTAACCTTCCATAAAGTTTTCACTAATAAGCATTAAAGTAATTACCGTAACAATGACTGCATATGTATAATTTTTAATTTTTACAACAATTATAGAATAAGATTGTACTTGTTCCAACGCGTAATGCTTTTTCTCTTTGTCATCCAACCTTCCGTTAGTAGTCTATATAAGTAAGCTTTGATTTGAGTTTAAATTTCTAACTATTAGGATTTTTACATAATTTAAATAAGGAAGGATTTTGATTACCAAAATTTTAGCTAACTTTAAAGTCCAAAATATTAGAAAAATAACTTAAATTACTATTTTGTCCAGTGTAAAATCTATGTGTTTAAAGGATAAAAAAGGCAAACGATATTTCGCTAAGGACCTTCGTACTTTTAATATAGTATAGATAATTTATCATGAATTCTTCAACCATTGTATATGTTGATTATGTATTAATATTAATATTAATAAATAATAAATATATACGTGGAATACATATATATAGTATTATAATTTTGATGGACTGTTGGGCCAAGTGACAAGGAGCGTAATTCCCCCTAAATTATAATAAAATTCTAATATGATAATATACACAACATAATAATGGTATTTAATAGTGTATAAATCACAATACTATTTCTTTTGGAAAAAGATGGCATAAATCAGAGACGGAAACGATACTTACATCGAGACTGTTAATGGTGGAGATGGTAACAGTTTTCTTAATTATTTGTTATTTACATCAAGACTGTTTAATAAAAATGGTATCCTTAATGGTGGCCTTTTGGCTTTTAAATGGGATTTCCATTGCAGCGGCATTTAAGAAATTGTCGATAATATTCTATCTGTAATAACATTTGCTATCTTTGCAATAAATGAATAGTACTATTAGTTATGAGAATAGTTTTTATAAAGAGATCGTCTATATAAAAAAACTCCAATTTTTTCACTATCCTCACTTTCTTTTCCCCATCTCTCTCTTAATAGCTTAGCTGTAATATGAAGCTAAAATCAATAGAAGAGCCGGAAAAACAAAATGGTCTACATCTTCCTCTCAATTATGACTGATAACAAATGTCTAAATGCATGTTGTTATAACATCTTCTCTTCCGTTAAAATGCACGGGTTTAAATATTTGAATTTATTGTCTACTAAAGCCATCTTATAACTTATTACAACATAGGGAAATAAGATTACATTTCAACTAGTAAAATTTATGATATTTACTAGAACATAAAGTTTTTTCCTTGATAGTGCGCTCAATAAACCCAATCTAGCAACAATGACCACATATTTCTGTCACCAATAATATCAATTTGATAGAGTTTATTAAACCAACCAGTTTTAATCTTCTTCAATTGAATATAGTAATGCTTTTCAAAATGCAAGCAGATGAGAGAAAACCGAAATCTAGGAAGTTTATATACTGACACTTAAATGTAGCAATCGCTCATATAAAGCCTTTTTAATGCGTTGACCACCATTATACATACTCCTAGTTGACCTTCCCCACTGGGTGCGAGCACCATAATTATCGGATCATGTTGTTTGAGTTTGAACTTTAAAGCATTGTTCTGCTGAAGCTATTATGCTATTTCGGTCTTGCCCGCGATTTGGGTTTTGTTTGAATCCAACAGAAATGTGGAAGTTGTAATTTTCAGCCAAACAATTCTTGAAAGAAGAGGGCGATGAATTGATTTGGAGGTGAAAAGTATCACGTGCAAATCACATGTTGTTGTTAGTTTTTCAAACGGATGTTGTGTTTTCTAACGCTCTAACTTTTGCAAACTTAGAGGACATATGGTACTCAAGGTTATATTTGAAAGACAAAATTAAACTTAATTTTGGCCAAAAACTCAATAATAAGATATTATTATAAATACAAGGGAAAATGGCCAAATATACCCCTCTACTTTGGTATATTATTTATATCTACCCTCCGTTATATTATGAGGCCATATTTACCCTTACCATTAGCCAAACTTTTTAAAAATACCCTCCACCTAACAGAAAGCCACCAGATTAATAAAATAATCATTTTGAAAAAAATTCATTAACCCAAACCCATTAAACCCATTATTTAAAAATACGCAACCTAGATTTCTGAGACGTCTTAACACATTTTATTCATTTAGAGAGAGACCGGGAATGATGGTGGAAATAGAATTAGTAAGAACTTATATTTTTGGTTATTAGTTGTTCGTGGTAGCATTAGTATGCCATGTTATCACTTTCGGGTTTTTGTTGTGTGTGGTTCTAATATGGCATCCCTTTGTCTAATGTAATACACACTTGACAGTTAGTTTGTATGTTGGTAACAACTGATATATACTTTAATAATACTTGTGGTTGGTTAATGCATTAAGTTAGTGTACTTAGGTTGTTAAGTTGCTTTCCAACTTGTTGGTGTACTTTTTTTCATTCTTGATGAATTTCTCGGACTGTAACTTGATATTAAATTGAATATCATCTAATTATTTTCTAATTTTTATTCATTATAAGTTCTGTTGTTACTAAGAATTATGAGTATCCCATCCTATATCTTGGAATCTAACTCTGATTCTTAAGGGGTGATTTGGCGATAACTACTTGTTGCCCAAATGTTTAAAGCAGAATAAGAAAATTATGGTGCGTGAATACTCATCAATAAAGGCTCACTGTTGGAGGAAGAAATACTTTGGTAATTGCCTTAAAACTTCAGAACTGCCAACCTAATAAGATACTATAAACATTCAAGTCGTGGTGGAAAGAAAATCATGATTAATATTTGGTATAGTTTGACATGGTGGAAAAAACAAAGAGAGAAGCTAGAAGAAGAAAAAAATAGAAAAGGTATAATATAATAAACATACAATAAGGATATTAAAAGAATTGGAATTCAATGTATAAATGAATATATGGTTGTTGGTATTTTTATGTCATTCACTTCTTGAGTTCAACAAGTGACTACGAAGGAGATCACTAATATGCAAGTAAGAAGTATAGTAAATAAAAGGGGTTTAATGGGCTATTAATGAGTTTTAGAAAAAAGGCATTTTTCTAATTTGGTGGGTGAAGGGTATTTTTAAAAAATTTGGCTAAGTATAAGGGCAGATATGTTTCGATAGTATAACGAAGGTAGATTTGAACAATATAACAAAGCATAGGGTAGAGGGCTTATATTTTACCCTTTTTCCTAAACACAATATATTACTGTCACTATTTTGCAAATGAAGAAAACACAGGGGGTTGTACTGTGACCATAGTTTTCTAATTTTTATTAATCCCTCTCTGTCAAAACCCTCTTTCTCAGCTTTTCTTTGTTTTAAGATAGTATCAATGACGAGAACACGAAGAAGAAGACAGAATAATTAAAAAAGGGAGACAGAAATAATAACAGATACATAAATATATTGCGGCCATTATTAAAGCCACACGAAGTATCTCACCGGCGATGTATACAACTTCTTGAAATTCAGACCGGTTAATCGGAACCCTAAAAGGCTCATTTTTAGAGGTTCGGTTCTTTTATCTTTTCTTTTCTTCATTAATTTATTATATTTGGAGCTTAGATATTGTAATCCAGCTTGCTATTCTTTTATTAATTTGATAAGTAATCGTATTTGAGCTTAGCTATTGGGTGATTGTATTGCATTCGATTTAGTGATTGATTTTTATCGTTACTCGTTTTTAGCATTTTGATACTTAAGACTGGAATGATTAGAGCTAGTTCATTTTAAGAGCCTTGCTTCCACTACTTTTTTCTTAATGGAGATATTACCCCCCCCCCCCCCCTCACACACACAATTAAAAAAACAAAAATACAACATATTTTTTTGGCTCATCTGCAAATGATTTAATTGGCATTTTATGCCTGTTTCGATTGGCTTGGTTTGTCGCGTTTATCATTAGTCGACACCAAGCTTGATGTTTGCACATATTAGGCCAGGAGTTTTCACACGCCTTCCCAGGATTCCACGAATGTGCCGTGTGTTAATGTGTCTAGGTTCCTAAAATACAATGACTTTATTGCCAGTACATTACTTCCACCAACTCGTGGCATTTGGATGCTGAAAAAATTTAGGGAAAAAATCCAGTATTATCCAATGCAACAATAACTATTATGTCTCAATCCCAAACTCACCAGTGTGTTGGTAAATGAGCTAAAGGTGCAAGGTGGAACTATTCTGTTTGTTTAGCTAGTTTTAATTATTGAGTGTTGAATGACAAAAGTATTAACACAACTTTATCTTTCTTAGAGTTTTGTAAGCTTTGCCAGAAAAACTTGGTTTGATACACAGCAGGACGTAATTTAGGGTATTTTGTACTTGAGTCATTTTTTTTGAGAAGGTAACATATTCCATTTTAATTGTATTATTGGCTGCTAATATCGTGTTCTGGAATTATATGCCTGTCCCATTATGAAAAATAAATTGATTACTGTACTCACTATTGAATTGATTGAGCTGTGTGCAATCACTGGGAGGTCCATGAAATAATGATTCTATTGGATTGGATAAAGACATGTCTAAATGAGTTAGAAAAATGCGGTGTAGTGGGTGTAACCATTGTAGCTCATATTGGGGATTGAGTTAGCTAACTAGCTGAACACCCTCACCTTCCACCATGTAGGAAGAGAGTTCAAATCCCATAAGCAGCATTGGCTTCAAGCTTCCCTGATATAGTAATAAAAAAATTACAAGAGAAAATCTTTGCATGTTCTATCCAACGATTTATGTTGTTTCACCAGTTTTAAAACTCTACGTGCAAAGTATGTTGAAGATATATATGATTGTTGAGGATGCCCCCAGGGCTTTGGTCTAGCAGGTGATATGTGGCTTAGGCACACTTGCCAAATTTGTCTCGATATGCTTTCTTTTTGACGTGGTGCTCTGAGCATGATCTGGGTATATAATTCAACATCTTTGAATGGCCAAAACTTCAATATGTTTAACATTCAGGTAACTGCTAATGACTGAAGACTAAATGTTTCTGTCCTCATGGTGAAAGAAAGCTGCCGTAATTTATGAATATCATGACTACCTTGGTATTCTTGCCTAGGAAGAAAACATTCATTAGTTCTTTGAATCGAACTTGCAAGTCGTGCATTTAGTTATATGGATGTCCTTTGACAGTTTTTTGGAACTATGCACATGCATCAGGTATCGCTTGATAGCTGATTGTGTCATTTTCCTTTTAGATGGATGTCGTGATAGTTTCTCAAAACTATGCTCGTGCATCGGGTATAGCATGATAGCTGGTTGCATCTTTATCTTTGTTAGATGGATGTCATGTAATAGTTTCTTGAAACTATTCACATGCATCAGGTATCACATGATATCTGGTAGTGCCATTAACAGCTCGAAGAAGCTCAATGCCATGTCATTTGGGGTATGTTTGATTACTCTTTTTCTGGGTTATCCTCTTCTCCAGATTGTTTGGATGAAGTAGGAAGAAACTTCTATAGGTTTCATGTGATTCAAGCCAACTAGTTCCTGATGCAGGAAAGTCCTACTTGTATATTCTGTGCCTTCATGGAATTATGAAATACATCTTCTCATTTTCAGCGTGAACTGCAATTATTTATACCTTCCCTTTTGTTGATCCCCCTATTCAGGCAGTAGTAACTTTGTAGGTGATGATGGCAATCGAACTAGTTTGATTATCTCATGTAGATGAAGTAAAAGTTTCTATATAAGCTAGGTTGTCGACTCATGGAGCTTAAAGTTTCATCTCCAAAGCCGGTATTTTCAACTTCTGATTGCAATAGTGATCCCGAGGAGAAAGAAATTAGTGAAGACGATGACGATGATCGTAATCATAAACATCGTAGAAAGGATACACGTTCACAATCTACAGAGACAGAGGCTCTTGAACCAGCTTTAAGGAGACCATTCAGGAAACGGAACAAGCCGTTTGAAAATGGACATCTTTACCAGGAAGGGGATTCTCACTCGAGTGATACTAGGTTTGAGAAAAGACGAGGAATGGGTTCTTTTTCCAGGACACCTTCAGATTCATATCAGATGATGAGGCTAAATCAGTCCATGTCTGGTCATGCTGGTCCTGGTAGGGTTCGAGGAAGAGAATCTGGTGCTTGGGGTCCGTGTGAATCTAGGTTCTGCACTATTGATGTTGCGTCTCAATTTGTTCCACAAGGCCCTATTAATCCTCTTCTTTATACTGGAATGGGGCCGCAAAATGTTTCCAGTGGACAGGGTGCGCCTTGGAATGCGTTTGGAATAGTTCCAGGAATTCCCAATGGTGGTCTTGATACACTTCATACCCTTGGTTTACAGGGAACGCTTAGAACGTCCTTGAACCCTGCCATGAGTATGGGCATTCCAAGGCAAAGGTGTAGAGACTTTGAGGAGCGTGGTTTTTGCCTAAGAGGAGATATGTGCCCTCTGGAGCATGGAGTAAATCGCATCGTTGTTGAAGATGTTCAGGTAGGCGTCTCAGCTGACAAATATTTGTATTTATCTTGTTCATTAAATTCTATGTCCTTAGGCACATTGATTCTGACTTTTTGTTTTCCAAATTGCAGAGCCTTTCTAAGTTTAATCTTCCTGTTTCACTTCCCGGTGCTCATATGCTGGGACCAGTTACTGCACAAGGATCTTTACCTGCAATAGGCCCCTCAAGCTCATTGGCTAATAAAGCTTTACATAACAAAAGTATCAACCCTCCAGTGATTGACAATGGATTAGGTTTGACTGATACTTTTGGTGGTGGTTCTGTGGCTGGGGGAGCTGATTTCTATGATCCTGATCAGCCTTTATGGTCAAATGATCATCCTGAAAATTCAGCAGCACTCTTGGATGTAAATCGGTCTAAAATTGATGATGCGGGGACGATGCTGGATGCAGACTCCTCTGATCAGGATCAGGTTGCGCTTTGTGATGGCTTTAAACTTAAGCGTCTAAATAGAGATGCTGGAGCAGCTTCAGGATCTCAAAGCATTCAGGGTGTAAACCGTCATGGTAAGCAAACAAATGTAGATACCATAGACCCGCAAATGATGGAATCATCTTCAGAGCCCCAAAGTAGTTCTGGACGCAATATGCGAAAACCATCTCAAAAGGCACTCCGTACTCTATTTGTAAGTGGGATTCCACAGAAAGACAACAAACCAGAAGCTCTTCTTTCACATTTTCAAAAATTCGGGGAGGTTATCGACATTTACATCCCGATGAATGGTGAACGAGCTTTTGTTCAATTTTCTAAGAGGGAAGAAGCTGAGGCTGCTTTAAAAGCACCAGATGCTGTGATGGGCAACCGCTTTATAAAGCTTTTCTGGGCAAACAGGGATCGCATTATGGATAATGGAGCAAGTGGTAGTAGTAATTTTCCATTAGCCCCCCGCGGTGGGACACGCAGTACGGTTCCACCCCATCTATTGGTTCCTCATAAAAGGAAAGACAATCTGCAGACTGTAGCCCGAAAAACTGCTGAACATGGTACTGTTGCTCCGTTAGCCACCTCTGATCTGCCCAAGCCCGTGGCTCAGAATGGTCTCAAAACTACACCACCTTTGAAGAAAAAACTGGAAACTTTAGAACTTCTGAAGGAAGAAATGCGCAAGAAGCAGGAGATGCTTGAGCAAAAGCGTAATGAGTTCCGACGCAAGTTGGATAAACTTGAGAAGCAAGTAATGTCCTCTTCTTAATATCAAAAAGAATAATTATAATTATTTAAGCTTATAATCTCGCAACGGCTGCTGCTTTACTTTTTATGCTCGTCTTGTGAACTTAAAAATATACCATTATATGCTATTCTCAGCCGCATTTTTGCTGGTGTTGTCTGATTAGGTTCCTCATTGTTAACTTAGATGAGAAGCGGAAATATTTGGGGATCAATTTGGCTGCAGAATTTCGCTGCTATTTATCTTCCAAAAAAGTAATTGCTTGTGTAACTTCAAATTTCTTATATCTGCGGTAGTTTATTTGTTTAAGAGGCTGCACAAGCACTAAGTGTTGCCATTTAGTAGAATTAGTAAAATTCTTTCAACCTTTCGGTATATATAGATGCAATACACATCTCACTTTTGATGACAAAAATAAAGGGGGAAATGATTTGATGGCGGCCGCCACCCTGCGGCATATGATATTTGGGATGAAGTTCTTAGATTGTTGAAGAATAGAAAAGAAATTGCAGGTAACATCTTAAATAATGCCTTGGATAACATCTTTCAATAATCTAGCTACAGATTCCTTTTGGAGTTAAAAGTTGTAGTTTTGTATAGATAGAGTTAGAGCCGTTTAAACACTTGAGGATCAACGTTACGTACGGTAAAGAATAAACTACGCAAATCAAGTGATTCATACTGAAACTTAAGATTTGTATTTCTATTCTACATGTGCTTAAATGATTTAAATACTTAATTGGATTTAATTTTGGCTGATTGATATATTTTAATTCATAACAGTAAGTTGATTATTCAATTAAACTACGGTTTGCCAATTATTCATAAGTAAAAGTGACAATTTAATTTTTGAAAAGACAAACAATATTGAAAAAGTTACAATCAGGTAATATATTTCGTTTACTATGAGTACATGGGTGATGGATCTTTTTGTCGTGGCATTTTTGGCATTGTTTCTTTTACATAAACTTTGCTCATTTAGTCAACATCATGTATATGAGGAGGTTTTACTCGGTAATAGAGTTACTCTGTGCCTAAAGTTAATCGTTTGTTTGCAAAGTTTGTTGTCTGCTTGGAACAAACTTTCAGATATTGGTGTTTGTTTAGAATGAACTTTCGTGTTTATCCCAAGAAAATTCAACTTTATCCCCTTAAAAATTAAGGATATCTTTTCAAATTTGTCTGCAAATAATACTTTATGATAATGATAAATAACGCATAGAGTCAAACAATTTTTGATTACAACATGTTTTGTTACATGACCAGTATGTTTGTACCTCATAAAATCAAAATAAGTAAAAGAAATCACATGTTTGAATGAAACTTATACTTTATAGTCTTCATGTATAATTATTTATTAAAACCTTTTATTTTAATACATGACTCGACATACACGTGCAGCGCATGTGCCAAGAAACTAGTATTCTCAAAATAAGGGAGGAGAGAACGTATAATTTTATATTTTTCCTCATTGAGGTAATCTGCTAAATCGATAGAACTGTAGTTAATATCTTGAGAAGAAAAAGAGAAGAAAAAAAAAGACGTGTACAACTCAACGCGCGTGACTGGTTTACCTCCCAGTGTATGGCGATACAACTTCATTGATCTGTTCTTTTTTTTTCTTTCCTTTTTTGGTTAATATTGGTCCGAAATGAGTTTAAATGGAGCTACACAGTCCGTGAAGATTCATATAGTCAGATCCCAACTTGCTTTGGATTCCCTTAGTAGTTGTTGTAAATATAACTTCTTTATTGTAAAAGCAACTGGCAATTGAAACCCCCTTTTCTTCTGCGTCCTTTGTTATGCAGGCTGTGGGTGTGAAAGATGAAGCAGCGCCAGATCAGGCTATGAACAAACCAAAGGGAGGAGGAACAGTTTCCAACTCTGGTAAAGTGGAAAATTCAATCCCCGTAGAACCTAGTAACACTGTGTCATCACCACCATCTGAAGCAACACCAGATAGTAGCAGATCTACAGAGAATGCCGAACCCAATTGTTCAAAATCATCTTCGACTGTTGCAACGCATGACGCTTCAAACTTGAAGCAGTCAATTCGTCCATTGGCACCGGTGGGCGCACCTTTTATCTTAAATAGATACAAACTAGATAACCGCCCCACCGCATTCAAGCTCCTTCCACCTCTACCAAGTGCTCTGGCAAACGTAATCTCTCTAACTCACTTCAGATAATTGCTATTTGTAAGAGATTCTTTCACAAGAGAAAAAGAATGCGGATATTTCTTTCTTCGTTTTCCTTATGCTGTTATGCTTTTTCCCTGACATGTTCTTTCCCGTTTTAAACTTGAAATTTGTAATATCAGCAAGAGTTTATTCATTCCACACATTTATGTTTTTGCTGACTCTTCCAAAGCAAAGCTGTAAGGGTGTAAAACTATGCATGTCTCTGCTATAACCTTGTGCTTCTTGGAATGAGGTGTGTTCGGTTGATGGTTTTCAATCTTTAAAAATTAATAGTTTTAATTTGTTTTTAATGTACTCATAACTTACATGACTAAAGCAAGAGCACATGGGGCTACTGTTTGTTCACATATTTTCACATCTTTGTTTTTCTGGTAATTGGATGTGTTTTATCCCCTTTGTCTAGTACATGGTTCAAGGATAATTTGTAGATTCATTTGCTCTGGTTCCTGTATTCTCATTTATATATTGTAAATAATTTTCTATTTTTAGGTTGACGTCCTGAAGGAGCACTTTTCTACTTTTGGTGATCCTCCTTCTGTTGAGCTGGAAGATTTGGAACCTCAAGATTGTAATAATGGCACAGAGGTGCAAAATACATCTGCTAAGATATCTTTCCGATCACGTCGTTCTGCTGAAAGAGCATTTCAGAATGGTAAATCCTGGCAAGGCCAAATTCTGCATCTTATGTGGGTGCAATCCAGTAATCCTGCAAAGGATGTTGGTGTTGGAGAAAATGTCACTCCAGCTTCAAAGCAGCCTTCAGATGCTAATGGGCAATCCAATGCAAAAATTGGTGTGGCTGATCTACCGGAAGGAAGTGTGGCAGGGAACCATGAACCTGACAATCAAGGAAGAAGAGAAGATGAATGAGATTCTGCGTCTGGTTAACAGTTAGCTCAATGTGATTGATCATGATGATGGCCTGATTTTCGGAGTTGTACAGCGAGATAAGTTTTTAAATCATTTATATGTAATTTTAGGAGTTATTAGTGATCAACAGATTTCAGTTTCAATTTTGCTTTCACATTCTCTGCAAATGTAAAGAAGAGTTTTTTGATTCTAAACCAGCAGTCCTGTTGGTAAGCTGTACTGAATTCTCTTTAGTAACTGGATGCTCAGACAGAGTCTAGGATTTACTACAGTTCTTACAAGAAAAGAAAAACAGAATTATGAAGATGAGATAGTGCCAGTCATTTTTGGCCTTTTATTTATTTCAAGTGACTTCCCACTGCAGCTTTCTATCAGGAATTTGGGTTTCTATGGCCCTATCCATGAGTGCTTACATTTTACACTAACTAGTTTGCAAATGTATGAGTTGAGTTATTCAAATGGAAAAGTTATAAGTTCCTTTACCGAATTGGCTTGGGTTATAAATTTAAGTGGCCAGAAGGCTGTTCTGCCAATTATCATTTATTTTAAAATTATTTGGAGTATTGTTTATTATCATTGTCATTTTTAGAAAGTCTAGGGAGTTAAACTGAATAAGCATTTATTTATTTTCAAGCCATTTCTCATCCTTTACGGCGCTCAAACCCAAAACGTCCTCACAATTCTGAGAAAACGACAAGAATAGTTCCTTATATTTGGGAGTAGGTTTATGATGATCCTTTAAATATGCCCCAACCTGTTTTAGTCCTTTAAGTTTGACAAAACTTAACAGTTTTGGTCCACATCTATTTTTTAAAGTTAAATTTAACAGTCCCACCACATGAGCCTCACGTGAGCCTCAAAATTAAGAGAATCCGGCCCTCCCCCAATTTTTTCACTCTCCTCACTTTCTTTTCCCCATATCTCTCTTACTAGCTTAGGTGTAAAAACAAAATGGTCTGCATCTTCCTCTGATAACAAATGTCTGAATGCATGTTGTTAAAGCATCTTCTCTTTCGTTAAAATGCACGGGTTTAAATATTTGAATTTATGGTCTACTAGAGCCATCTCAGAACTTATTGTAACAGAGGAAAATAAGAATACATTTCAACCAGTAAAATCTGTGATATTTACTTGAACAGAAAGTTTTCTCCTTGATAGTGCGCTCAATAACCCAATCTAGCAACAATGACCACATATTTCTGTCACCAATAATATCAATTTGATAGAGTTTATTAAACCAACCAGTTTTAATGGTTTGCATCCCTTTTTAAAGGTGAAAATTACAGTTTTTTAAACTTAGTTTTTTTTATGAGTGCCCTTCCTATATGCATCTCTCATACTTTGTCATGTGAGCCTAATTGCCTTTGTCTTTTTTGTTACAGCTAAGCTTTCAAGAGGGATGTGGGCGAAAAGAAGTGGGGAGAACTGTTAAAGTTAACTTTTAAAAAATGGATGGCTAAAACTGATAGAAACATTTTTAAAGGACCATCATAAACCTACACCCAAAAATAAGGGACCATTTTTGTCATTTTCTCTCACAGTTCTATCCAAAAAGAACTTCGTTATCTTCTTTTGCCATTTTACGAGTGTTATCGTCTCGCGTGAAATGGCGGCATCTTCTCCTCTGCTTTTGCACTCCTCGGCCTCCTCTTTCCACAGCGAATTTCCGGCCCATTCCATTCGATTACCGGCCGTAAATGCCAAGGTTTTAGCCCTGCCCAATAAATTGACAGTGAAAGCCTCATCAGGGATAGTATTGGTGGATAAAAGTGAAGCTGAAAAGGTTAATCGCCTGAAAACAAATTACCTCGAAAAGATTGTTCCCATGTTGAAGGACGAATTCAATTACACCAATATTCACCAGGTATACTTACTTCTTAGTCTTCTAATCTTACTCTGTTTTATTTTTCTTTATGATTGAATTTTAGAGTTGAAATACTGAGAAATAATTTGTTCTAGTTTATTCGGCACTAATATCATTTGGTGAGTAAAATATTTAAGTGCTTTGACTTGGCACAATTCGTTAGTGTTACTTTGATATGGTATGTGGAATAATGGACTTGTAGGTTCCGAAGATTGAAAAGATTGTGGTAAATTGTGGTATTGGAGATGCTGCACAAAATTCAAAGGGTTTGGATGCCGCAATGAATGATTTGGCACTAATTACTGGGCAAAGGCCAGTGAAGACGAGGGCTAAGAATGCTATTGCTACTTTCAAAATTAGAGAAGGTCAACCGCTTGGAATCGCTGTTACACTTCGAGGAAATGTATGTTGGCCTTTCTATTCTGCTTTTTAGCATTGCAATTTTTTTGTTTTTTGATATTCCTTCTTTTAGCTAAAATTCACTTGCAATTCCATTTGGTCTATATGCTGTTATGTGATTTATATCTGGGTAGTTAGTGGACGAACATCCGTAATGTAATTATTTTACCAAAACATGTTAAATAGGGAATTTAGGAGCAAGACTTGATGTTTTAGGGTAAAGCCTTCTAAGATAAAGGGAAAGCAAGAAATAAGTCGTACCTTTCAAATTTTGATCTATATTTTGTATGTTAAGTTTAATTTGGTCCATAACTTTTGATCTATTTCAATTTTATCCTAAATAAATATGATTTGTCACAGAGTAGTCCTAAGCCATCATCAGCTAATTCCAGGTTAAACCTGGTTAGCATTGGCTAAACAATAGTGTATAATGTGGAATGGGACTAGGCAACAAAAGAGAAGGACTAAATGAAAAGAAGATGCTTTTCTTGGTCCGCCACACTATCAGACCTTTTGATTCTTGCTCCACAAACTGAAACTGAAGCAGCAAAAAATACTTATTTTCACCCTAAAGCTAATTGATGCTCTTATGTGCTCCAATAAGGAATTGCAAATTGGAGGAACATTCATTGTGTTGAAACTTGTGAATCTGCTTCCATTTCTTCACACTCCAGGCATGTAGCGGCTGGCCTGTTAATGGCCGGTGGTGATATCTCTTCATTTAGTCATTATTCTTCCATTGCCTGCCATCTTCTTTTGCCAACCCTCATCTGGGCCAAACCCTTTCACGCCACATTTGCAGATTGGACATAACGCAGCAGGCTCTTGATTTCAAGGCTAACAAGTTGGGTTTCTTTTAGCAGGAAGAGATTTAGAAATACTGCTGTGTAGAAGACTTAGTTGCAGAGCCATAGATGCAGGAGTAAGAGGAATAACGTGAGGGGAAAGTTTAGTGGAAGAGGGACTTGCTAAAACAATCTTGTTAGGTAAGCAGAGTTTCAGAGAAGATGGAAAATAGTTGGCAGAAAAAGCAGATAAGGAATGGGTGAGATAACAAATAAATATTAAATCTCAATGAAATCGTTATTCGGAAATTGCTAAAACTTTAAGGTTTCATGACTCGTGTGGGAGTAAACTGGGAGACATAGTGAACACTAACTAGTTAACATTTGGAGACCAAGCTAAACCTTTAACTTGGAAATCATGCCGCTCATGCTGCCTTATAGTTGCTGCCAGTTGTGCATGGTGGCCAAGCTTTGAGTGGTTGTCAGAATTTCTTGTTGTTCAAGTTTTCGTGAGCTGCCAGCTGCAATAAAATGCCACTATACTACAAATGCAATCCCTAAAAAGATCCAAAAACAGAAAACAATAAAAGTAATGACCACTAAAAAGAAGGTAAAGAATTTTTTCCGGGAAAATAAAATAATCTTAAGTAATTTCTCTTGCACTTGTCAACTGTTGTTGCAATATGTTTTACATCAGGACAAATGGATAGTATGTGAAGAGAGGGTGCTAAGGTTATGGGAAATTTCCATTAGCTTGTTTTTTCGGGGGTGGGAAGGTGGGGCTGCGGTTGAGTGAGGATAGAGATGGAATGTGGGATGGGTAAGGGTGCTGGCGATAGTGGAAATAGAGATGGGTAAGTATTTCGAGTAGATTGGAATTGATGGCTTCTCCCTTTTGCTGTACTGGGCTTGAGGACTAGTCATATTCGTTTAAGATGATCTTAGGACAGATGAAATATTAGGCACCCAGTCAAATTTTAAGCTTTACAACGGTGACCTTAAGTACCCTTGATTATGTTGGACTTTTTGCACAAATAGAAGAGTTTAAAGATATAGGAATCATCTGTCAGTGTCAACCTCATGGGGAACTGTTTCGTACTTATATTAGCCTCTGACGTTTTTTATGCTAGCTATAGACCCTAGTCAGTATTGTGCTTGAAAGATCTTTGTGCATGCAAAACATTTGCATGATGTTTGGGGTATTTTAGCAGTTTCTAAAAAACGTTTGCAGTAACTGTTTCTGCAAAAAGTGTTTGTTTGGTGACAAATTTGCAAAAAAAGTTCACTTTTTTCGTTTTTGGATATTTGATTTCCAAAAAGTTTTTGCAATAAAATTTTCCAATTAAAAATAACCCCCCCTTGAATTTATTTTCTTTTGCAAAATCTCGCATAAACACCACCTTGATCTTGATTACAGAAAAACTAATTTGTTGAAGTGACTTCAGCAAAACTTGAATTGCAATGATCAATAGCTGAAGAGAAATTCACATGGTCTGAACTTGGACAATCCATTTGCTGCTCTACCATCATATGTTATTTGCTTTTGTGCTGCAAACTCACATCTACTTCTTCTTGATAGGTGATGTTTTCTTTCCTTGACCGGTTAATTAATCTTGGGCTTCCTCGAACGAGGGACTTTCAAGGTGTAAACCCCAATAGCTTTGATGGTCATGGAAATTATAGCATTGGCTTTCGTGAACAGAGTGTCTTCCCAGAGCTAAGTTATGATGCTCTTGGTAAGCCAAGAGGAATGGATGTTTGCATAACAACAACAGCTGAGACAGATAAAGAGGCACATAGATTACTGGCCCTCATGGGTATGCCATTTAGAGAAGGTGCTGTTGGGCAGACAAATGTTATGCGAAAGAAAAAGCTTAGAGCTCACCATTTTGACTCAAAGGCAAAGCAAAGGTCTAGGAGATGAGGTTGATCTAATTTCCAGGGATAATTGAGTTGATTTGTTGCATTTTTTGCTCTTCCAGCATGGTTTTCGATTTTTTTAGCGTACAATTGGAATGGAAAAATCTGTA
The DNA here is from genome assembly GCF_000715075.1 of Nicotiana tabacum. NCBI lineage: Eukaryota > Viridiplantae > Streptophyta > Magnoliopsida > Solanales > Solanaceae > Nicotiana > Nicotiana tabacum. Next base: position 92,696,889 of record NC_134096.1, on the reverse strand, counting down.
CTTGCACATTTACTATCATGTTGGTGATATCTTGAAGATACATGATTTATGTTTTTCTCTTCATATTCCCACATCTTTTATGTGATTTCAGCCCTGCAGGTCACTGGTAGATGACTCCAATCCCATTGCTTCTAGTAATTCTTTTTTGTTATCAATTTTGAAATGTTACGGTAACTTTTGAATAACTAATTGAGTTAGGTTTTAACTAATTTAACTCAAAATTTTGCACTGTTTCATTTTCTTACTCTTCTCATGATGGATTGTACTTAAATACTAGTTCCTACTATTCAGAAGCGGGAGTAAGCAGGACTTCGTCGTCTTGCTGCGGCTCAAAAGGTCAGTTTTACCCCTCTGTTTATTTTACATTATTTCCTAGCTGAACGTAAATTGGGCCACTTTAGAGTCCTTTTAGGTAATGAAAAAGTGCTGTTTGCCTTTTGCAATTCCTCTGTCTTCTTTCAGTCTCTCTGGGTCCTTCGATTTTTCTCGGCTTTCTTTGTTTCTGCTTATGAAATTATTTTATCGTGGTCCGAACACCAGTGGCGATGTAACGAGTACAGACATACAGTGGTACTTCGCGGGAAGCCCATGTTTGTTTTTTCCGGTGACGGTCACCCATGTGGAAGATAAATGTCTACTATCTATAAAAGACTGGAACTTATAAGAAGACCGTCGAGTTTGACAGAGGGGGCTATTAAACTATTGTGGTCGATTTTGACGATAATTTGATTTTTTTCAACGAAGAAAAATGATACAGTTTGAGTATCTTCTTAGCTTTCAGATGCCCTTTTTTGGTTTTAGAGTTTTAAAAAAGTATGCTAGAGACTAAGGTAAGGTGCACTGAGTGTACTTATGTCTGTTGTTTGTATTTTTTTTCCCAGGTGATTTATGAGAGTACTTCTGTCTTTTGCTTGTATTTGTTTCCCAGGTGGCTTATAGTATCTTTCTGCACTTAGGATTGCCTTGAAATGTTATAAAGAGTTACTTTTTAAAAAAAGTCTTTGTTATTGTTCCAGAAGAAATGAAAGAAAAGATATGGTAGAGCTAGGACAGTTATTGAATGAGGTCTACCCAATGCTAGATGTAGAGGCGCGTAATATCGATTTGAACATCATGATCTGGGTAAATTTCAGTTTCAATTTTGCTTTCACATTATCTGCAAATGTAAAGAGGAATTTTTTGATTGTAAACCAGCAGTCCTGTTGGTTAAGCTGTACTGAATTCTATTAGAGTAACTGGATGCTAAGACAGAGTCTAGGACTTACTACAGCTCTGAAAAAGAAAAAAAAGGAAACAGAACTATGCAGATGAGATAGTGCTAGTCATTTTTGGCGTTTTATTTATTTCAAGTGACTTCCCACTCTTACGTTGCCATTGCAGCTTTACCAGAATTTGGGTTCCTATGGCCTTTTCCATGAATGCTTACATTTTTTTTCCATGTCTCTAAGCCTTTGATTGCGTACAGAACATAGTTAGTAAAAAAAAAAAAGGGTTTCATATTAGTCATAATTGACGTGAGACCTTTTCTAATGCTTACATTTTCTTGTTTGATGGAACATTTTATCTACAAACTGTGAAAAAAGATATACGAAGCTATGTCAGTTGCAGAAGGTTGATCTAGTGCCTCCTTGTATATTGGGTAATTACATATAGTATTATATCACCATTCATGCCGACTGAAGTTGTGCATTGAGCTTTCTTTTGTATATATTTGATAATTAGTAGCTGGCATCTATCACCGGAAACAACCTCTCTACTCCTCCGGAATAGGGGTAAGGTCTGCGTACACACTACCCTCCCCAGACCCCACTTGTGGGATTTCACTGGGTGGTTGTTGTTGTTGTTGTTGTAAATTGTACACGTACCTTCTTGCTTGTAACTAAAGCCCCTGCTTCTAGTCGCTCATTTTGTATTCACAAAAGACAGAAAGAGGAAAGGCATGTTTGGCTATTCTGGTCGAGTGTTAACCATGACAACTGAATTCGCCAAACCTGCTAGACGTGATAAAATTGGAGAGCTTGTTAAAATTGGATTGAGGCGATAAAGGGGCTCAATCTGTTGAACCCATTAGATGTTTATCCCCACCTAACTTCACCGACGATGATTATGTGATTAGTTTCCGATATGATAGGAGGATCATATCGTGTCAATATCCCAGACCTTGAGATATCATTTAAGTCAATCGAAACATATTTGTTGAGAGAACTGTTGGAAAATAAATGTAAGGAGATACGAAGCATTTTCTTGCTTGTTTGGAAGGATAAGAAACAGCTAAAAAATTCATTTCTTGTAATAAAGCTTTCAAACGCTTTTTCACAACTTCTCCATGTATTGAACGCACAAATAGCGCATGGAATATTACTGTTCAATTCATTACATCATCCGAGAGTAGTTGCATACATCCATAAATATTGTTTTCCATCTAAGCAGCAATTTCCATGCAAAAGAACGGGCGGGTATGGGCAGTTCTAATGTTTGAGCCGATTGGTCAGACAATGACTATACCTCACTTACTATTTTAGCATTAGCCGCCTATTCTGGAATATTCATGACAGTGCAAACTGAGGTTCAGAGACGCATACTGCTTTGCCGTCCATTGAAATGAATTAGTCAAGGGCTCAAAGCAGAGGTAGACTCTTCACATAGCAATTTAACCTTGCGTGTAACTCATGGGCATCAATATTTGACGGTACCGCCATGTTGGCAAGTTGAAGCTGCTTCTCTAGAGGCAGGTGGTCTTTCAAAGAGACACACGCTTGATGCATCACTAGTAGGAGAAAGCAGGCTAAATCATTTTCACTCGTGTCAATGGGCTGTGTATAAAGCAAATAATCACCACCACCTTTTAATTGTTTGTTCCACTTATATATCCGCTCTGTCGACTTCCACAAACAAGAAACAACAGCATCTGCTACTACCATCCACGTGCTATCAGAGAGGAGGGATGTGAGCGTGACTGGCAGGTCGCTCAAAACAGTGAATCTGTCCGCAATTAACACAGGCCTATATACGCAGCAGCTGCCACATAGCAGGCCGATGAACTGCAGAGCCTATAGAAAAGCAGGGAAGAAGCAATCATTAGCTATGCACACATAGAAACTAACAGCTTCTACTACATCAAGAACAGGAACGGTAGAAACAGTTCTGGCATAGAAAACGGATTATGGAAGTAACTTGAGTAGGGATACCTAATCTCAGAGTTGAACCTGATCTAGGAGAATGTAACATGATGCAGAGATTCTGAAAGAGGCAAAGGCCTGGAAATATAGCCCAAGTCTACCTCAACAAATTAATATTATAGCTCCAAATGGCATTTCTAATGTTGGGATCTGACCATGCCTATAAATTGATCTACAACAAGGAGTCCCCTTACAGATATTTTGGCTCACAGTAGAGCCTATGCTCACCAAAAACCACCAATTACCAAGACATTGTTCACGGACATTCCTTTCTTTTTTCTTTTTTGGAGAAGGGAAAAATGCAGCATGGATATGCATACAACATGGAAGAAAGTTGAGCCAATATTATGCATGAATATGAAGCAAATCATCTTACCGTGGAGGGAAATCTTGTCACACAACTAATTTCCAGTGCCTCAATGAGCCATTGTCTTTTGGCATTCCCTTCAGCATGTTGTACAGTTATTGAAACTCCAGTTAGAGCATCCCAGATATCTGTGCAGAAAGCTTGGAGCACTTAGAGACTACACAAAGCAGTTAGCATAATGCGCTTAACATGTTGATAAATGAAAGTCCTAAGAATACAATTTGCTAATTATTACACATATCATCTTCAAAAGTCTTAATAGAGTCTAACCTTGAGATCTGCAGTCCAAAAGATAAGTTTTCAGTTTTGTAAGCACTGTCAATGGCAGGGAACCACTTTGAACTAGTCTTGCTTTTGCTTGAACCTTTCTAACAGTTTCAAACGAGAGAGAGTCTGTGTCGGCGACGTTCACCTCTGAAACCTACATGGAGCAGAGAAACATATAGGTAATGAACTAGCACAATTCTATAACAATTTTTAAAGGAAAAAATAAAGTACAATTTTGTAACTAACAAGTGATATACCAATGTAATTGGCACGCTTAAGTAATCAACTAATGTAAAATGTCTATCATCCACGAGTAGCTCAGAGTGAATTATCTCTTAAATAGAATGGTGACTAATAATACTTGATCACCAAGTACTTCCCTAAAGAAGATATACAAACAGGTCCAACAATTATTATTCAATATCAGATTTTCAATGATGCCATTTTCAGTTCAGTGAACTACTAAAAATCCCTGGGCAACCCAAAATCTCTTCCAAGAGAATGATATATGAAAAAGAGAAGGATGGAGGAGAAGATGCTATTCCACACCTTTAGAAGATCCAATAGCCATTCTTGTTGAGCCTTCTCGAGACATCTAATTGCTTCACACCATTCTTCAAGAATTTTACCCTGACATAGCCCTTCAGTATGAGCTGAAGGCAGTGACGTAAAGAGCAACTCCATGCATTTTTCCATGCTAGATTTATACTCTTGAGGATGATGAGAAGATTCATCCAAACACAGCTTAAGTCCCCTCCAGCACGAAATCCTAAATGAGCTTTTCTCTAAGGAGTCACAACTCTCAGAACAAGTAGACGTTGACAATAAGTTAGCAACGTCTTCAAATAATTTCACGACCCGAGAACCTGAGAAAATCTTAAGTAGATCTGCCAAATGTGAAAGCACAAAGAATTGCAGACGAGGCTCAAGCATCCTCAACCGAGGGATGTCACATTGCTCATCAAGGAAGCTAAGGAGAGGATCAAATTGCTTAGCATGTGATAACGAGAAAAGTAAGCATTCCCCCCTGAGATTTCCTCTCTCAAAACTTATGTCTTGCGTCAACAAGCCAGCAACTTGACCCTCATATCTCATGCACCGTCTGATGATTGCTCCCCAATCCAATGGTGGTAGCCTAGAAGCATGTGAAAGACACCGCAGAACACTAGAAACTGTGTTTACATGTGAAACAGCATCTGTCTAATCTCAAACAGAAGAGGAGAAAAAGGTCAATGACATAGCCACTTTCTGTTATTGGCATGCCCCAAAATTTGCAAAGCAGAGCAAAAGGGAATTATCACAAAGTGGCTGAGAACAGCATCAAATGCAAAAGAGAACAGGAATCCTCTTTCCCCGATGTGCTAGTTCCAATATATTAAATGAATCTTCAGCACAAAGAAACTCTTTTGTGCTAGTATTGTTTAAAAGAATAGGAATAAAACTAAAGCGGCCAATGAAGAATGACAAGTTCACTGCAAGGTTTTACGAGCTGATTGGAAGCTCAAATAAAGCGGCCAATGAAGAATGACAAATCTGTTGAAGCTCGAACAACTAAGAAAGAGAATGAAAATATGAAAGGTGGAAAAAAAAATAAGGTGTGCATCTCATAACCTATAATGCAAGAAATGCCTACAGAACTCCACAGGAAGAATGCCGCTTAAACATAATAACACTGTTATTGAATAAGTAAAAACCAAAAGAATTTTACCCCGAGATAGTTCAGATGCATTAGCCACAAAGACAATTTCATGACAGTGCTGTCCTCGGGAAAACTATGTAAGGCAGTCTTCAATCCAGCAGAATCATTCTCTGCGGTGCTTTCATCATTTTGAGGTTCTTTGAACCACAAATGCTGTCTAAGAAAAGAAATTGCCCATGCAGCATGTTGCTGTAACTGATGAGCATCAGAATTTTGCGCAACTAGGAATATCTCTTGTACTAGTGAAGTTAACTCAGGCTCAAGAACAGCATTTGTAATTAAAGGACTAGATATATAAGAAGATTCCTACAGACAACAGAAAAATCATAAGATAAAGAGATGAAACGATACAGGTCTATCTGGCTTTCCAACAGCTTTCCTAAGCATTTGAAAAAATATGTATGCTTATGTAACCAAGTTTTTCACCTTCTGATCAGAAGCAGCATGTGATGAGCTCAAAGGGTGGGGTTCAATCAGTGTCCCTGCACCTGCTCCTAATGCATTTACAACTCCAAGCATGGCACCCAGATGAATAAGAGGAGGATTGGAGTCAGAGTAACTTTTTCTGAACAACAAAAGCAATTCTTTAATGTGTTCAATTTTCAAAGAGTGCAACCCTTCATTCAAAACCACGCCGATAAGGCTTCCTGCCCCCAAACAAGATGCCATCAATAAGCTCTGGTGGAAGGTGTCAAATCTTTTAATAGAGAGTAGCTTAGAGATAAGTTCCTTATAGCAACCCAATAGATATTCCATATCTGCATCATCAGTAAGTTCAAACCTCTGACACATGGCAATTACAATAGGTACAGAAAGACACGAGCCCACAGATAATAAGATTTCGTGATTTTTGCTCATAGTGGTAATTTCAGTAGGGTGTGGAATCCACGAAATAAGTAAGGATTTTACATTGAGAACTGCATTATGAATCCCAGCTCTGTACATTGCACCAATACAATTACCCAAACCCAATACAAGCCCTGCAATGCCCCACACGTCTTCCTCTAAATTCTCGCTGGTTGAACCAAGAAAACCAGAAATCTCTGAATTCAGATTATCTGATTCAAGAGGAAAAGATAGCGATAGAGTTTCAAGAACATCTGCTGAAGAAGGTGTGACTTGACAGATCAACTGGGATAAGGTCCTGATGATCTTTCTCAACAAGTCTGCTTCCTCTATCTTGTATGTCGCTTTGCCCAGGTGAGCATTATCATCAGCATCAGCTCTGGCAAGAAGAGCTTGACAAGAAAAACCTAATCCAGCTCCACAAGCTCCTTTCACAAGTGTGCTTTTGCTCACAGATGCAACCTGAAATGACCTCATTTAAAGCATGCTTTGGGCAATCTAACTTTTCTACAACTTCCATTGCTGCTTAATCAAGTATTATGTTCAATCTGTTCCATTCAATTATTATTAACATTGCTAATTGCAAGAAAGATCCTAGTTTCCACCGTCATAACAAGAAAATTACCATTGACTACAATGATACATTTAATTTCTACCGAAAACCTCTTATCCTCGAAAAAAATGCATATCCATATTTTTCATATTAAGGAACAACCGGACCTTAAATGCAGATACCAAGCAAATATAAGCACTCTAATCTAGTATTGATAAGTACCACACCTACAAAGGCACGCATGTCTAATATTTTGATTCCAAACAAATGCAAACTAGTCTGAGAGGTCATAGGCAATAAACTAAAAAATGATTACCATAAAGAGATCAACAAGGCTAATCCAACCGTTTGTGATCACTGAGTATGAAAAATAACAAATCAACTTCATACCTCAAGCAGTGCATTGATATTCTCAAATTTCTGCTTGTGATCGGTGAGGTGTAGGCAACTTGATATCACACCAAGAGAGATTGCTGCTGACCACTGGCGATACTCATGTTCATGTTGGGACAACCAATCCAGCAAAAATTTTGAGGCGGTTGCTTTAACAGCATGCGCAGAAGCGGGCAGCACCTGGAAGAAAGAAATACTGTCAAAGATACAGGACTTTAAAGCATACTTTTCCAAATACCAAGCAGCCTAAAAAATAATAAAATATTAGTCCCTGAACTGATTTTAGACAAAAGGAATCCATGTCAGACTTCCTACTACTGTACAGCACAACTCCTGACAAAAGGTCTTATCTGGAATTTGTTCATATCAAATTGATTTATATTCAGGATTAGTGATGCCGGTTTTAACAGCAAGCTATTTCACAAACGGAGTCTTTTTTTTTCCTTGACAGGATTATAGCTTGCTTGAAAGTATTACTCACAATCTTTAGTTTTTCCATTCTATCATATATTTGGCAGTATATGGTAAGTTAATCTGCTTACCTAACATACACAAGCTGAATACTTGTGCCAGGGTAAAATGCACTTATGAGTAGATGGGATCTCATATCACATTTTAGTCGCAATGAGAATCAATTTCAGGCGATGCTAGTATCTTGCCTTTAAATGATAATCCCTGTAAATACAAATCTCCTCTCAGGCTAACAGTGACCATTGTCTCCCCCTTCCTCTCGGTCTTCCTCGTCTGTACCTCTTTTAACCCATCCTCTATCACAAAACTTCAATCTCCCAAACATTCAAGTTTTTTTATGATAAGCTGAATTTTTGGCTCCTTCATGAGCTATACCCAGCTATCTTTCCATCAAGCGTGAGACGATAAGCTGCTCTTCACATTGCATTTAATTGAAGTACTTAATAATTCATGATGAGAAATACTTACTGAGGTGCCTTCAATCGTCATTCTTAGAGCATACATCAAATCTAACACCACAGATTAGATCAATCGACCAACAGGCTGATCTATTACCAAGGCCTTAAAGGATTCAAGAGGAAATGCATAGTAACAAGTAAAGCAGTATATGCTCCCACTTAGAATGGTATTCTGGGCGAAAGGGTATCATCGCTTTTGTACTTACATACCCTTAATTCACGTTCAACCATTCATATACAGAAAATCAAATCAAAATTGTTGCACTAAAAAACTCTTTTTATATTCCTTTCTCTTTGACTTTGGCTAAAAAGTTGTTTCCATCTAATGAAGAAAATTAATCCACTTAATTATTTCATTGCTTTTCAAGAAATTATTTAGCAAAAGACACTATCTAATCGATGAGTTGAAAACAAAATCAGACCCTCGAGTAGAATTGTTGTAAAAAGCAATGAGAGAAATCAATTACCAAACAAAGGGCTCCAACAGCTAATGCGATATTCTCAGCAGATCGAGGGAGCATTCTCTCTGCAATTGCTATCATACTCTGCATTATAAAATGCAGACATGAAGTTCTATGATACTGACAAATGATCCCAAAATCAACAAACCATCAATAAACAAGTAGAGAGTACAAAAGTACCTTCAGAATTTCCATAGCAGCTTTAGGAGCTTTGTCCAGAACAGCAGTCTGCAACTTAGCATCAAGTAACAAGATATGGGATCTCATCCACCTCCGCATGAAGGGCTTCCATGATTGCAAAGAAAGAATTGCTATCAATATATTTCTTGATAGTTGAAGAGATGTTGCTATATCAACCAGTGAGGCCTCATATTTAGCTTGTACATCTTGTAAGTCCTGAGCATCAAATAATGCACGTGAAGATTCCTCGCACTCGCAGAACACAAAGAAACAAAATCAGCAATCCCATGTTTCAGTTATCTTACCTCTGCTGCTCCTGCCTTCCTTGAATCTTTCTTTGTGAAGGAAAGGCAAAAAAGAGCCGCACCAGGTAATTCTTTTTCTCTTCTTTCTTTTCCTTGATTGCCATAGGTAAGAAAAGGTATTTGAATAAGGATGCAAAGAGTGAATAAAATATGATCTGCATTCTACTTTGACACAATTTATAACGCACACCAAATCTTCAGGATAAAGCTCACTTCATTATCAAGATATCTATAGACCCTTTCAGATGCTACATGTTAGACTTATTTGCATTTAGTCAAGGAGCCAAATGATCATTTCTATGCGATTAAGGATATTGTAAACAAAGAGTTAGTTATAAAAATATGCTACCTAGGTGCTGTGAGGGGGAAAATACCTCACCAACAAGAAAAGCATATTTGATTCATGGCAAGCCAGATGACAAGCATCAGAGCAAATAACTGGGCATATAGAGGAACAGTATGCCAGTACCTGAAGCAAAGATGAGACGCGGGAAGACATCTAACAGCTTCTCAATTTTGTTTGCAGACACCCTTTTCTGCTTTACTGATCTTCGACGGGTGCTGCAAAAATAAAAGCAGTAGTTTGGCATCTTTGATAAATTTTTTAATCTAACAAGAAGAAAATAACTACGTTGTGTCTCACATGTGCTCAAAAGTTAAAATTTTGACTTCAAATCCTTCCACGGCAGTAAGCACTTCAGGGTCAGTCTCGGACACAAGAAACTCCAAATTTTTTTCCTTGAAATCTGGAATACTTCTTTCGAGATGCTCTACCTAAGGATATGCAGATTTTGGGATAACAGTTATGAGATAAGGGAGTTATCAACTAGAAAACTCACATGAACTGAGCACATGAGACACAAGTTGCAGTAAGTCATTGGGAAAGCAACATGATTGCCATATTGATTAAGAAGTATTCAAAGTGGTTTTTAAGGAGCTTAGCTACTCATTTATAGCCTTAGGGATCGCTTGGTGATAATAACTGGACTATCTCCATTTGTTATTAGATGTCTGGTTAATCGTATTAAATCTAGCTGTAAAGAGTATAATTTAAAACAAGTGTTTGGTTATATACTTGGTTAAAACAAGTGTTTTGACAAGAGTGGGTTGCTTTAGTGGTAAGCACCCTCCACTCCCAACCAAGAGGTTGTGAGTTCGAGTCATCCCAAGAGCAAGGTGGGGAGTTCTTGGAGGGAAGGAGCCGAGGGTCTATTGGAGACAGTCTCTCTACCCAGGGTAGGGGTAAGGTCTGCGTTCACACTACCCTCCCCAGACCCCACTAGTGGGATTATACTGGGTTGTTGTTGTTGTTGTTTGGTTATATATTTGATAAAGATTTTTTTTCGCTAATATCTCTGACCTATTTGCATTACTTTCTCCAATTTAATATTTACTTTTATTATCATATGTAAAAAAAAAAGAGCAGCCCGGTGCACTAAGCTCCCGCTATGCGCGGGGTCCGGGGAAGGGCCAGACCACAAGGGTCTATTATACGCAGTCTTACCCTGCATTTCTGCAAGAGGTTGTTTCCACGGCTTGAACCCGTGACCTCCTGATCACATGGAGGCAACTTTGTGTGCTCTTATTGCTAATATTCCGTTATACTATTCCACATTGATTTTGGTATAAAATAATACGGGTATTTTTCCATAATTAACACAGGTATTAGTATTAAAACCAAAAATGGCAACAAAACAGCCGAAAATTAATGTGAAATTTGAATAGGATTTTTTCCAGTAAACAAGTAACCAAACTGCCCTTCAAGATTTGGATGCTTAAATTCTGTGACATGATATCAAAGCTAACCTTTGGTAAACTGTTCTCATACTCGAGTCTGCATCCAAATCCAGTTTGAACCTCAAAAGAATGTTACAAATACGGGAGACTGTTGGATACATGTAACGCCGCACATTTGAGTATACAAGGACATCCAAAATGGTTCATATATGTTTTGGGTTACTTCACCTATTTCATTAAAGATTTTCCGTTAGATGCTAAGATTCTTTATCAGGCAAGAGCACAATGAAAGCAAGGGGCCCATGCACATTTGAGATTTGTCTATTAGAATATTGGAGTACGTAGCAAGGGCAATTACGAGATCTACCTCATAACTGGCTAATGCCACAAAGGCAGATGCCCGAGCTTTGGACCATAAGGAAGCCTGTCTGAAGTCTTGGGAGGTTCCAATATCCCACAGTATCTTCAACACATTTACTGATGCTTCAGGGTATGCTTGAGCATCCAATGCACCCCATGTCAAAAGAAGACAGAGGCTGACAATTGAGATAGAATGAAAAAGTTTGAAATGATTGTTCATTTTGGCAATAAATGTGGAGAGTATATAAGTACATGCAATGCTCATTAATAGAGTAAATGATGAAAAATGGAAGACAGAAGCTAGAAAGAAATGAACAGAACTTTCAAACATGCACCTTCAAATTATACACAACAACAATAATAAACCCAGTGAAATCCCACAAGAGGGGTGTGGGGAGGGTAGTCTGTACGCAGACCTTACCCCTACCTTATGAGGGTAGAGAGGTTATTTCCGGTAGACCCTCGGCTCAAGAACAGAAAAGGGATTAATAAACAAACAATAGCAACATCAATGTAATATGACAACGAAAGCAAATGGCCATGTAATAGCAAAGATCTAGGAATAGAAAAATACAAGAATAGTGCGAACACTACCGGTAAGAATGACACACCATGTACCAACAAGGAACTAGGAATAGTAAACTAACACTGCCGGTGAGACTAGGAAAAACTCTCGACTACCTCTCAACCCACAACCCTAATACTCGACCTCTACATCTTCCTATCGAGGGTCATGTCCTCGGTAAGCTGACGTAGTGCCATGTTCTGCCTAATCACCTCTCCCCAGTACTTCTTAGGCCTTCATCTACCCCTCCTCTGACCCTCAATGGTCAACCTCTCACATGCATGAACCATCTCAACCTTGATTCCCGTAACTTGTCTTTCACATAAGCCACGTCCACCTTGTCCCTAATAACTTCATTCTTAATCTTATCTCTCCTGGTATACCCACATCCATCTCAACATCCTCATTTTCGCTACTTTCATCTTCTGGACATGAGACTTCTTGACTGGCCAACACTCGGCTCCATACAACAGAGTCGGTCTAACTACCACCCTGTAGAACTTGCCGTTAAGACTTGGTACATTCCTATCACACAAAACACCATATGCGAGTCTCCATTTCATCCACTCCGCTCCAATACGATGAGTAACATCCTCGTCAATCTCCCCATTACCTTGTATTACAGACCCAAGATATTTAAAACTCTCTCTCTTGGGGATGACTTGTGTATCAAGCTTCACTTCCACATCAGCTTCATACACGTCCCAACACTGAACTTGTACTCCAAGTATTCTGTTTTCGTCCTACTCAACTTAAAACCTTTGGACTTTAGACAAGTTATACACAAGAAAAGTCAAATTTGTGAGTGATCGTACAAGTAATCACAGAGAAAACTTACAACTACCATACAGCAAATATTTGAGTAACTTGTTCATTTCCAGGAGATATAGCAAAACTTATTATCAGAGTTATCATTCTGAGATTTGATCAGTGGAAATGGATTCTGGATAGTCACTTTTCCATGGTTTACTAAATGTGTGATAACGTTTACTTGCCTGTGAGCAACCATGGCGCTTGCTGAGTAGTTTAGCACATGCTTTGCAATCACATCCCAGGCGGAATAAAAATCTGAAACAAGTCATGACATAATTGGTGTCCACGCAAAAACTAGAAGAGAAATTTGAAAAGGATATTGTATGTGAAAAGAAAGAGGGTCAAAAAGCACGCTAGACTTTATAGGTTGCAAGGACATAGATAATCAATCAATACCTCTTGACCACATCTAAGGTTTTTACTTTCTCAAAAGAAAGCAATGGAATGACAATAAAGAAGCAGAAGAACACATGTTATCCTCCAAATTCTAATAAGAAAATATTAAGGGAAAGCTGCATTCAGTCTCTTCCTAGATCTGTCAACACTGCATCTTTGATGAGATCTATCATTCCAACACAACAAAAATTGCTAAAAAGTACCTATCTTTTCCAGCACATAAACTAGATGCATTATAACAATCTTAGAGACGTTGTGTTAACCAGAGAATCTATTTTCTTTTTCATGGGGAAGTATAATTTCCAGTTCAAAAAGAAGGCAATCTTTTTTAGTTGCAGACGCATCTAGGATGGATCTGGAGGGGTTATGTCAAATGACCAACATCTCTTACGAAATTGACATTTGAAGATATAGCACGCATTTGTAGGTTTACCAATGGCGTCTGCTTCACAGAGGTGGCCAAGGCTTTGGAGACCCAGAGACTGAATTAAAGGATCTTGTTGCTCGATACAAGCCTGTTAATTGAAACAATATTATTAAGGAGCTTGGAATTACAATGTACTAAATAATCTAACTAGAAGAGCATACCGCAATAGATAAAATAAGGTCCACTCCACGATCAGGATTTCTTCTGCAGATATCACAAATGGAAACAGCCATACTAATGCAGATATCTCTCTGAGACGCAAACCGAGTAAATCTATCTGCAAGTAGTACTCCCTAGTTTTCACCAGAAGAAGAAAAACAATGACTATCTGTGCTACATAATAAGTGCAATCTAACCTACTGACATGGAAACTTCAAAAATTACATAACTTCAGAACTACCCATCAAATTTATCTACCTATCTTCAGTTTGAATCATTTTTTTACGAGATAGTTCATGGTTCATCAATTTTTATTCAGATAACACAAAGTAACATGTAATTATTCTTCAATCATCAAAGAAAACTTTGACTGATATATTCATTCCAGTCGATAATTTTCTGGTGTCATACCACAGAAGCTGCTAAAACTATTCCTTTTTATAAGATTGGACTATACATCCAAGTCACTTTGTCTAAAATTTGATAAAAGAAAACTATGACCAAACCAATAGAAACTCTCAGTCTAGTAGAGGATTTGTAATGCAATGAGGAAAAAAGTTCATCTGTTAGCTGGCTTATATCTTTAGGGATTTTCCAATCACTTCCTGCATTCGGGTACACAGCGCTAGGAGTCTTTCTGTATGATATGTTTTACTTATTAAAAAAGAGAGATTAAAGATGAAAGCTGACTAGGGTAGAGAATGCAATATATATTGAAAATCGGGGCCTCAGGAAAAAAGCTTCTTTATCAGGTATAACCAAGTATGACACAAAGTTAACACCATACAATTAACTTGGCCATGTAAGTATCAAATCATTGGAAAAAAAAAAAGCAAGAAGATGATAGTTATATAGCTAGTATTTTTTTTTTTTTTGGGGGGGGGGGGGGGGAATACTACAGTGCTGCTTTTTAGAAGGGGAACCTTGAAGCAATGGTAAAGTTGTCTCCATAATGCATTAGGGTAGGCTATCTACATCACACCCTTGAGGTGCGGCCCTTCCATGGGTGCTGCGTTAAAGCGGGATTCCTTGTGCACTGGGCTGCCCTTTTAAATAAATATTTTTGTTACATTCTGGACATTTAAGACTTTAAGCACATAATGTGGCACCATAGGCACCAGGATAAAACACTGTCTTAAAGGGCAAATCATCCTCTCCTAGAATGCGATCTATTCATCAACAGTCTAAAGCTACTGTGTAGTTGTTCGAGGCAAAGACATTTGTCTCACAGGCCAAGTATGTGATGAGAGAAAGTAAAAAAAATTCAGTTCAGAACTCCCCTTAAATTTAATTCCTCATGTTTAGTGCATATAACAAGCTCATTACGAGCAAGCAGTGAAAGAAGCACAAATAATGATAGTTATGAAATGATTATAAGGTTGGTAATCTTGCCTGCAAGGTCCCAAAGACACGGTCATTGAGCTCCCAGGTCTTGCAAAGTAGACGAATTGCAGTGGCAAATAGAACGCTATATGACAAAAGACATACATCAAGAGTATTATCAGATAAACTTATGAACAGCGTATCCCCCTATATTCAGTAGTATGTATACTGTCAGAAACCTTAGATCATTAACACGTATGCTAATATCCTATCATTATCACCAGCTCAAGTAATAAAAGGCTATAAATAGCAAATAAACTTTGATCAGGAGAAGCACGGAATGTATGCATGTGAGCCATAACCTATCTCTATCACGTTGTGATGTAATCAACTTACTCAAGAATAAACTACCAGTAAAAAAGTAAGAGTAGCAGAAGTCAAGATGGTGCAGCTAGCTGTTACCCTACTTATCAATAGTCACGTACATGGAAAGAAAACTATTAGCTAGATAACTGATGAGTTTCATAACCAATCATTTTATACCCTTAAAAGCAAGCAATGCACAACATAGTGATAATTGACCATAACTCTAAGACCATCAAAGTTCATATATTTCTCACGCAAATAGCTAGTTGCCAATCTTCCACATGAACTGTTTGACGTAATGATAAGCAATTTACATACAGCATTTTTCATGAGAAAGACAACTTATATGCTGAAAGGAAATGATCAAATAATGCAACATATCCATAATCCATAGGCAATAAGATATATCCACCTGATAAAAAACAACAGATATCAAAAGAGAGTAATAGTCAACATACGGTTTCTTATCATTCTGAAGCATAGGCAACAGTGTCTGAATAATGAGAGGTATGATTGCAGGATGAGACGCAAGTAACGGTAGCATTTCCAGAAGTTTTAGCTGCACAATTTTTGAACCAGAAAAGTGAACATCAGTCCTCCAAAGTAAAACCAAGCAAAAGATACCTCCTTTTGAAGTTTCCAAGTAATGAGAAGTCATCCACCAGAAGATAATAAATATGGCTAATAAATCTTGACGTACCAAAACTCCATGACAATCAGCACCTGTGTTCGTGGAAAATATATGGTTGTAGAACTGAATGACCAGCAACAAAGGGACACCAAGTTTAGGATCCACATTGCTGCTATTAGACAAGATATCAACAGAAGAGCTTCCATATGTTTGATGCGTGAGGAGGACACAGGCAACCGCACTGAGTATCATGGGCATATCTGAGGATACAACAGATATTGTAGATTTTTAACCAAAATTTGCAAGTGCAACCTAAATTCAACAGGAAGAGGTTATGAGGAATTAACTGGTCGGAAAGATCTCCTGAGACTGTGAGATGGATAAGGACTTTCTTCTTGCAATAATGTGATGCATGTGGTCGGTTACCAAGGAGCTCCAAGTTTTTGATACATAGTGCTTGTCTTTAATGGAAGTGTCATGACCAGGCACATAATTTGGATAAAAAGAACCAGATAATGGAGATAGGTCCTGAAAAAACCACTCGTTAGAGGTAAAGTGCTTAACATACTTCCAATAGGAGCAGCAATAGCGAAAAATAATATGTAAATAAATGCTTCACTTGCCCCTTGACATCACTGAGTCTATGCGACGCTTAAAAATAAGGACAAGAATGTTGCAAAGTTTGATTGATCCATTAAACACTCTATCATTGCTACTCATAGAATGTTATTGGAATAAACTGATGGAATATAGTTCTACCTCTTGCAATTCAAGCGTGAAATTAGCTTTATTCTTTTTCCTTCTTCTTTTGTCTTTTTACGTGTTTGATTTTTTTTTATTTTTTATTTTTATTTTATTTTATTTTATTTTATTTTATTTTTTTTGTGGGGGTTGCTTAGAGGAAGTCTTGTAAGATGATCTAGTAAAAATTGACAAGAAACACATATGTCAATGTCCCTTTCACTTACTAAGTATAGGTGTCATAACTAATACAATTTACACACTTTAACAAAGAATATATAATTTTGAGGTCCAAGACAATGAAATAAACCTGAAGCCACAAGTGCTGCAAGAGTCTGAAGACTATGTACTTAGGTGTACTAATGGAAGGATATTTCATTGCATTTGGCTGTCCAGTCTTTTGTGCAATAAGTAGCTTATTCGAAAGCTTTCCCAAAATATGAAGCAAATCGGTTGCAGCTTGTTTTACTATTTTAGACGGAGAAGAAAGAAGGCTGATAGCAGGGAAGATGAATAAGAGCTCTTCATTCAAATCATATGCATCTCTCTGGACATCATGCTCTGCAAAAGTATTTTAACAATTTTATTTAGCTAGTGGCGAAAAATAAGCAACACAGATAGGTATTATACAGTAAAACCTATGGATATTCTCAAAAGAGAATGTGTTCATAAACTCACTATTTTGCCTTTTGAACTATTTTACACATCTTTAAAGATTCAATTGATAGTGCACAGACTTGGGGGATATCTTCTAGGCTACAAGGATAAGAAATAGCACCTTACTACTCAAATATGTATAAAGGAAGGCAATTGTAACACTGTGCATATATATGACAAGGCAGGATATATATATATATATATATATATATATATATATATATATATATATCCAAAAAGTTTTTCTTTATACCAGTAATCATACCATTCTCATTTTTCCACTTCAACAGAAATAGGATAAGTTTCACCGCCAAGAACTGTTCGTGTTCAAGTTCAGACTGCACAAGTATCATAAACAAGGACAGCGTAATGGTTGATAATTCAGGAGTATAACCGAAACCAAGATCTTTTTGCACTATCAATATGCGCCTTGATACTTCTAAAATGTTCTCAACTGAACTCGTGTGCTTTGGATTCGTACACAACATAGCATCCAGTAGCTCCACACCACATAACTGAGCTTCGTGAAGCAACTGCTAGCATTGATGATCACACTTGCAATTAGTAAGTCTAGACCGCAATATAAATCTTAAGATGTAATAAAATGTAAATTTATATTAAAAATTCAATGAAATTCAAAAAATGGTAAAGAAAAAGGAAAGACCAGTTAATATACCGATCCCATTTCCACCAATTGTTGCAAGACCACCACATATGCATCTACAATGCATTCAAGGCAGTGTGAAATATTAGTAAAATCCTGCACATTAACCGCAGGACTTAAGCACTTGAATACTGATGGCAAAACTTCTACCACAAAGCAAGCATCCATCAGACGAACAGATACTGTGCCGAGAATAAAAAGGAATCAACACACTTTGCATAATAAATTAATACACTTACTTCTGAATTATTGCGTGGAAAGAACTTCAAACGCCCAATGAGGAGCTCAATAATAGGAATGGCCTCCCCGGGAATCGAACAACAAAGTCCAGCTAATGACGATATCAAACTTCTTATAAATGAAGAAACTGATACAGAGGAGGGCATCCTAACAATTGAATAATTCAAGACAGGTACCAAGAATTCACAAACTTCCACCATTCCCAAATGTTTGCTCTGCACTATAAAAATAATCACTTGTTGCACTAGCTCCGTCTGAACCTCCACGCGACAAGAAAGAACCTGCCCAGCCGTACTGATTCGCATCAGATTTGAGATTTTTAAAGCAATAAACTCATCGGACACTAATTTCTCAAAAACTGCCAGAATGGGCACGAAGTTACAATTTACAAATATGTTTCTTGCTCAGTCAGAGTTTGATGTGCCATGTTACCAAACTACTTCCGTCCCAATTTATGATATGATATTTCTTTTTTAGTTTGTCCCAAAAAGAATGATACATTTCTATATTTAGAAATAATATTTAACTTTAACCTTCTCATTTTACACTTAATAAAATGATTTATAACCATACATGTATCTATGACTTAATTTAGATGACGAAAGCTTGTTTTTCTTTCTAAATTACCCAGTCAAAAACGACGACATTAATTGGGACGGAATGAGTAATACCTATCCCGTTTAGTACTCCAGGTGCCTATATTGTGTGTAAAATGTATTCTCAAGCACAATTAGTATTCCATTCTAAGCTCTGCGATTAATTGAACTTAGCCCTAGCACCGCGGACGGAACACTCAAAAATTAAAACGGCAAAGGTTCACATTGTATTAAGCCGTGCTGATGTGGTAATTACCTTGACAAATGGATGAGTCTCTGAAGCTAGAAACCGCAAAGAGTTCTTCTGGAACCCTAACCGAGCGAGAAACCCTATGCCTTTGACGAAAAGGTTGACGAAGCGTGAATCTGAACCTTCGAGAGCAGACTGGAGCTCCAGTAACCCGCGAGAGATGTCCAATTTGGAGTCTCTGACGAGGCGGCATAATTCTCGAACGGATTGATCAAGGACAGAAGCTGAGGTGGAATGAAGGCACTGAGTAATAGCGTCTGTTCCAGGGCCAGAGTCGGAGTCCAAGTGCGGCGGAGCCGATCGAAGCTTCTCGAAGATCGAGATGACTGCGAATTTTTGAAGTGATGGTTGAGGGATTCGAATTTTCTCCAGCAGTTGAGTGTAAGAGTCCATTTTCGGCGAAGTAAAAGGATTCGTATAACATGCGAAAGTGCAGTGCTAGCATAGATTTTGCAGAATGAAAATTGAGAAGGATGTCTGGCGGGTAAGTAAAGCAGTAGAGGTATAAATTCTTTGCAAATAACTCAGCGTGGAGTTGTAATTAGGAAATGCTGTAAATAATATGTTACATCCATTAATTTAGGAAAAAAACATAAATTACCCTTTAAATTTGTCTCGAAAAACATTAAATATTCTAATTTTACGGTAATCCTTTGCTCCTCTTATTTTCAAAATTCACAATCACTAACGTTATTGCGAACTAACGTAATTGCTAACGAAATGCTATGATACGAGAGTCATGAAACTGCAATTATATAATAACTAGTTAATTTATCCGTGTTTGCGTGCTAATAAAATATGTTATTGCATTTTAAAATATATAGTAAAATACTTCAAAAAATCTTACTTATTCTTTTTTATTCTTAAAATTCTAATAGATTAGTATAGGTGAAACTTTTTTTTTTTTAATACTCATGTAAAGTAAGAAAAGAATCAAGAATTTTGATCTCTTTAATTTATAGGGGGGAGCACAGGTGACATGGGACTTGAGGAAAGGGGCGAGGAGAGTAGCATAAAAAAATATTTTTACTCTTTAATCAAACACTAGAAAATATTTTTCGGAAAAAGTTTTTCACTCACCAACCAAACAAGGGAAAATAGGTGATGAAACCATTCATTTTCTATAAAAATATTTTATAGGAAAATATTTTTCATGAAAAATATTTTCGTTCATACCAAACACACCCTAAGTATAAAAGAAGATCTAAAAATTTTGAAATTATTTTGGAGGTAAATTCAAGGCAGAAACTTTTTATAATGAAGCAGATATGGTTCAATTCCTACATGAGATTTTTGGAATAGAGCATTCATAAAATTACTTATGACATAAATAACTTGCACTATGGTAAGACTTGAATAGTTGTAATAAAAGTTTCTTAGTTCATTAATGACCAAAAATAAGAAAAAAGATTTGAATCGTTGTTATTGCATCACATAAGGTACTTTTTTGATGCACAAAGAGATTTTACTCGTGAGTTTCAATTGCAGAGAAAACTGTGAGTTTTTGTTACTCTCTAGCTTAATGATTATATTGATTGTCTCAACAACGAGATTGAAACCCAAATCGAATCATAATATACGACACACAAAGAGACTTTACTCGTGGATTTCAATTGGAAGAAAACTGTGAACTTTCCGTGCTCTTCAGCTTAAGGGATTAAATTGGTCATTTAAGCAAAGGGATTGAATACCCAAATTGAAATATAATATACGCCAGTCAAATAAATATTACAGAGTGTGTGTGTTTTCGTCTTGGAATCATGAACAGAGGTGAGAAGCCGGCACAAAATTAGTGTTAAAATAATACAGTAATCGAAAGAAAAACATCATATCCAAATTTAAATTTTGTGAATTAATATAGATTTAATCTAATTATGGAAACCCGTAAAAATTGCACTCTTGTAAAATAATATAGTAATAATATGATGTTGCACTTTTAAAATATCGTAAAATGGAACGACAATCGTGTAAATTAGGATATGGAAACCCGTAAAAATTGCACTTTTGTAAAATAATATAGTAATAATATGACGTTGCACTTTTAAAATATCGTAAAATGGAACGACACTCGTGTGAATTAGGATAGATTTGTGCTAATTATATTACAAGGAATAAACAAATAATGCATTTTTTGCTTCAACCTCTAACATTTTTAGGCGGTTTTAAATCTAATATTTTTTTAATTATCTACAAAGTACATCCAAACTGTATTTATGGCTTCATTTTCATCGATTAATGAATAATTGCCAATAATATTTTTTACTTTTTGCTAATTTTGGTTATCTATGGTAACATGTCAATGTTGATTCTTAAAACATGAACAAATAAGCGCTGGATTGCTAAATTTACCTCGTCACGTAAGATAAATATGTCATGAGGGATTAACATCTTGTTTGGATGGTTGGTATTTCTTGTATTGTATTGTATTATTACTTTAAATATAATATTTATTTTGATTGTTACTTAAATGTTATTAGTATATCGTATCGTTAAATCCATCGTTGGCTATAAAGTTGAGACAATAGGAGATGAGTTGCACTTCTCTTTGGCCAAGTATCCTATTTATCTATTTTCTCCTTTTTTGGCTTTTATCCCTTTTTCCATATTTGTGTGCTATTTTCTTTGTACAATAAATATCCACCCATTAATGAAAGAAACGGTCTCAACAATGAATGTTACGGACAGTTACAACCTTCCCTATTCCACGATTATGGTCCATTATTACTACTATATGATAATGATAATATATGTTAAGAATGGTAAAGTAAATATGTAGATCCACAAGGATGATAATTTGACAGTGAAGAAACTTGAAGAGCAAATGAAGATCAACAAGAGGTGTCTACTCTTTTTTCTTTTCAAGAATTTCTGTTTGAATTTACGAGTTAATGATAAGTTTAGTTTACGACACCATTATTTAACTATTACTTTGATGACTCTGTGGTTAGCTAGCTTTGAAGTTTAGCTTGGATATTACGTTCCAAACTCTCAAGGTAATTTTGTTGTTCTTTGTCTTTCTTTCATTTTTTATTTTGTAGTTATATGTTATATTAAGGATTTTTCGATTTAAAATACTAATATGCCTATGATATAGTTAATCGTCAAAAAGTTGCCTCACGAATGTAAGAGTAATAATAAATGCACAGGCAATCCCGATATCAATAATCCTGTTAGTGCCTATATGTCATGTGTGTTGCTAAATTCATATGATTACAAAGTTCAAAACTTACCTATGATTATGTCATTTACAAGATCAATCCCACTTTTCTCACCCTTGTCTTCAATCATTGTTATGTATTAGGTGCCATTTACTTTTGTGCTAGAATTTATTTTCGTTTGTTTGTCAAATTTCTTTTAATCTTAGAAATTTTGTTTCTTGAAATAATTTTAGAAATTATCCTTGTGTACTTGTGTTTTCTATCTTATCTTTTCGTTTTGATTTTTAGGTACATTTCTTGGCCCTTTCCCGGTTTGGAATGAGAATCTTTTCGTTTTGATTTTTAGGTACATTTCTTGGCCTTTTCCCGCGAATACTAAATGGTGTTGCTTAGAAGCTAATTTATCTTTCTTAATAAAATAATAGTATACAAATTGATATGTACTTACTTTAAAGAAAAGGAACCGGTTCATATTTTGTTTGATGGAGTTTGATTTTATTTGCAGCATATTTCACATCTCATATGCCGGTTAATATTTTTGTTTTCTTAAACAAAAGAAACTTTGATGTTGTTCTAAAAATATAATACACTCCATTCTGACCTTTTAGAATAAGGATAATGTATTAATCCTCTTAAAATATTAGAAATTTTCTCATTAGTAATTAAAAAAAAACCTAAATAGTTCCACTTTAATCAATATTTTGATTTTTAAATCCGGATAGATAATATTTCAAGTTTCAAACTATTTTATCAGTAACACTTAGGGTTATATTTTGCTCTAATATCATTCAGGAGTTCTTGAATTTGAGGGAAAAATTGATCTTGCCAAATTCTAAGAAAGAAAATAATGAAAAAAACGTTCCAATAAAGAAAACTCAGCAGACGCTACAAAAGAAGAAACGGCCGCTTCTTTTACTCCCTTAAAATGTCTTCTTCTTTCCCCCTTCTGCCTCCCATCGCCCAAGGTAAACTTCTTCGTTTGCTCTTTAATATTTTAAATTTTTCCTTGAATTTCTGTTTCTCTTATTTCTACTATTGCTGCGAGAGAAGGTTGAATTATTTCCACCATATTCTCTATTACACACATAAGAATTATGGCACGCTGTTCTATGAGCAATATTTTCAATCTAAAAAATCAATTTAATGCACAATTTTGAAATAGAGGTTTCTCTCTATTTACTTTTCTTATTTTACTTTCTCTTACCCGCCCTAGTCACAAACAAGGGATAGAGAAATGTCAGCTCCCAAAAAAAAATTAGAATGATTCTATAAGTTGAACCATTTGCATTTACTGGAGGAAAGGAAATCTAGATAAGATGCAATGGGACAATGGTGGAGCATGAAGACATATACTCTTGAGATGTTTGTTTTGGTTTACAACAATATGAAATTAAAACTACAGACTTCCAACCTGCTGGACTAAATAAAAAAATGAAACGACCGAGAAATAAATTAACCAAAACCATTACATCATATAAACAAAAGCATACTACACAAGACACTAGTAGAATTAAAGCTCAAGAGAACATGTCAAAATTAAATTGCATGTTCAACGTACATTTTTATTTCAACTTAATATATAGTCGTAATTAGTAAAGATCAAGCTAAGTAGTCCTGGCGCCTTCTTTCCCTTCACGTGCTTTGTTCTGAATTGTTTGTCCTGCATCCTTAGTCTTCTGTCCTAGCTGCACAGCAGCATCTTGCATGCGTCTCTTCACCGCATCCAAATTCTCCGGCACAAACTTACCTGTAATTGCAAATACAACTAATTAAATAAAGCCACACGGTGCAAATAATCTCATTGCTTGAATTTGAAACCACTCTTTAAATTAAGGCAAATGATTCTGACGTTCATTCTGTCCCGTTAGCTCACTATTGGACTAAATTTGTCCGGAAGAAAAGAAAAATGGGATTTTTATACAGTATAACTGCCCCTCCCCCCCAAAAAAAGAGGGCAAATATATAATTTATGTAAAATTTACGTAAATTGACTAGCATATGTTATTTGGCCGAGCGGTCAAATTTGTAAGAAAATGCATCTAATAACTAGTTTAGATGCTAAATTTAGCCCATTCGCCTCAAAAGAAACTCATCCGGGGGCATAATTTAGGCAATTGGACTAACGTAGAACAGAATTTAAAGAGTGTACGGTAAAATTAGGATTTTTTTTCACTTTAGCATAATTAGAAAGTTTATAAAATTTATATAATTTTTGTATATAAAATAAAGAATGTATATATATATATATACAAAATATATTTTTTTGACTATTATTTTGAGAGCGGCTAATTGATCGCATTATATACCTTGCCTAAAGTAATTGAGAATCCAAGAGAGAGATGAAAGCCCAGTAACACCAAAAGCACCAGAAGTCAAGAAACCAGCAACAGCAAGGGCAAATGTCAGAATAGCAGGTACGAGAACTGGGCTAAAGAGGAGAAAAACAGGGGTGGCAACAGCAAGCCCAATTAAACTGCCGAAAAGGGTAATGCCAGCTAGGCAGAAAAGGGTCCCGCCAACAGGAAGAAGAGTTACAATTGCTAGCACTTGTGTAGCTGAAGGACCTCTTTGAGGTAGAAGACTTTTGATCATACCACCAGCTTCATGAGTTGTACGGTGTGGGTGTACTTGAATTTGGTGTGGGTATTGGTGAGTTTGAATCTGGCCGTGCGCGTGACGGTCACCCATATTTTGTAAGTAGTGCTTTTTTCTAAGTGTTAATAAGTGAAAGTGAAAAGGGCGTTTTTTTGTAAGAGAAGGGATGGTGTTGTTTTAAAGGGGAAAGAAAGTGCAACGTGTTGGGAGTGCATGTGAATTAAGAGTGCATGAGTAACAAGTAAGCATTTTGCAGGAGAGGGGAATCGGTGTCTTTTTCCCTCTTTATTGGTTTTCAAATTTTACCGCTCTTCCTATTGGGCCTAAGCCCATGTCTATTTTGTTTGACCCTTCGAATGTCATTTTTCTTGGAAAATAATACCGCATAGCCACTTTAAAAATAGTAGTCGAAAAAAATATTTATTTATATATATATATATATATATATATTCTGTATATTATATACAAAAATTATTAATTTTTATATACTTTTTTGGCTACTCGTATAAATATTTTATGGCATAGACTAAAAGTGAAAAAAAAAATAATTTTTCTGCTCACTCCTTAGTTTTTCTTCTTTTTGTTTGTAAATTCCTAAGGTCACTAGCGAAGTATGAGAAAATTAACAAGGCAACAGTAGTTTAGGATCACTGAAGTTAGAACCCAAGACATGTATTTGCTACTCCCTCTTTCCCAAAATACTTGGCCCGTTATCCTTCTTAACAGTCAAATTACATGAACTTTGGCCAATAATTTGACATATATTTTTTTACCATGAGGAGAATTGTAAATTATATTATTTTTTATATAATTTTTGAATATCTAAAAAATCGTAATTTCTTGGCTACTTTCCCATTGCAGCGCTCTTTAGATTCAATTCCGTTTGTCTTTAAATTTTTCCAATGAAGCTTAGTTGCTAAAAAAATGTATATCAAGTGCCAACTACATCGGTCGATATTAGGGATGACAAACGGGCGAGTCGGGTCGAATATAGGTCAGATCAAAAATGGATAATGCAAACATGGATAAATTATTCGACCCGACTCATATTTAATACGGATAAAAAACGGACTAACTGGCGGGTAATGTTTGACCAAAAAATATAGATCTCGGTTCAAATAATTAAATTTATGTGATTAAGGGTTAATCTTAGTAAGCAATAATATCCCTAGATGAAGTTTTCAAAGATGCGGTAAATGTTAGATGGGTCCGGTCAGACAATGATAATAACGTGTAATAACTGTTCTAGAAAGCAAGAACAATAATGTAGCATTCAATAATAATAAGTGACAATAAATGACATTTAAGTAAATAGGAGGAATGATTCACCCAATAAAGGATGGAATATGTGGATGTTCCTCCTGACAATGATGAATGACAGGTAAATCCTTGAATATTTTGAGTTATTCTCGGATCTGATGGAATAGTATGGACAAGAATCTTAGTGAAAATGAGGTGTTTGTATCTTAGAGAGAGATAGAGAGAGAGAGAGAGAGAGAGAATCTTTTAGTCAAAGTACTTTTTTTTACAAATGAATATTACATGCCCCTATCATTGTCTCTTTTTTCTATTTATATGGGACATGTTCCTAAGAAATCCTAATAGTATAAGTGCGGAGAATATCCAATAGAATATTCTCTTTTAACATCCTATCTTGAAAACTAGCCGTTTGATGGTAGGCTATAATCTCGTATTTTAGTCGCTTAATGCACTCTAATTTACTGTACTTTAATTAAGTTTGAACTTTAATCGCTAGTGTTTTTGCACTAATTGTGTATTTTATGCCTTGTAGGAGGATTCCGGGCTATGTAGATGTTACAGAATGAATTCGAGCTATTTGGAGCTTTGAAGTATGAGTAAAAACCCAAGGGATTAAGTCGGGATCGTGTTCGGGGGTCGAGAACCACATTTGGATATCAAAAAGTCAAGAAAAATCTGTACTCTGAGAAATTATCACAACCGCGGCGCGTGGCGCGCCGCGCCTATACAAAATCCCTAATGTCTGTCAGAACTAGCTCTCTGGATTTCCCCACTAACGCCCCGCATGGTGCGTCGCCCCATGCGGCGCGCCTGTGCAAATTTTACAGAGCAATTATCCTATTTCGCGTAGGAAAATATGTTTTCGTTTGGGCCCGACCCTACTTGGTATAAATACATGTAAAAACGTTATTTCCTGGACTTTTGACACATCTAAGACCTAAGGAGGCTAAGGAGGAGGGGGAGAAGCAAAAGCACAAGGAATTCATCATTCAATCCTCACTCAAGACAAGAGTTTGGATCGTTTTATATTTTTCTTTACTTTAAACTTATCTGCGATGAATTACTCCATATCTATGGAGTAGTTCTCTTTAGGGTTTGATGGATTTGGTGTATTGATATTTGTTCATGGATTATAACTCTAGTTTTTATGTATTGAGTCGTTTTGGATGGTTTAATTGTTATATCTATATTCACATGTTCATGTAATCGAGAGAGGCATAACTTGTGATATCTTTGCATTATCTTGTTGGTTGAGTTCATTAATTCTTCTTAGTAATCGAAAGAGGCTAGTCGAATCATTGATTAAATCTAGTTAGGAATATAATCGCAAGAGGTTCTCCTAAAGACCAATCTACTACGAAGTCGTGCATATCTTCACCGAGCTTAAATTGGTTCATATCGTGAGGTTGAGACTTAATCGACAGATGAGTTTCTACTAAACGTTTGAACTAACAATTGAGTGAATTCGAGAGACTCACTTGAACACTAGAAGTGAATTAACTAGAGTTAAATATCAGACATTTATCTTGCACCTATCCAATTAATCCCTATTTTCTCTCGTTGATATCTTCCTCGCTTACTTTTGTTTGAGTTTTATTCGTCAATTAGCTTTAGATTCTCAGTTAATTTTAGTTTTTAATCATAAAATTTTAAATTATTGATTATCTTGGATAGCAATCTAGCTACAAACTGCGATAATATTGTTTAACTCCAATCCCTGTGGATACGATATTATATTCGACTAGCGAGCATATTTAAGTGTGTGTTTTGTGCTCGTCACCGTTACAGCTCTATCAATGATACTCGACCTCGACCTCGACCCTTGTTGACATCTCGACTAATGGCTCTCGTCGACTCTTCGACCATGGATTTTGCTGCTTCTTGGGCCATCTCGACCAACGACGGCTTGAGAACTCTTCATTTAGTATTATCTTGTCTTAAATATTCTAAAGGTAAGTTTTTACTCATACAATTAGTCCCTCCACTTATTGAGGTCGTGCCCACGTACGAGGTCGGTGAGCAGACAATGTTGTTCATAGGTGGCAAGGGTCGTGGTCGTGGAGAAGGGACTATGTGGCTTTTGGGGTCCGCATATTTTGAATTTATCAAATTGCCCAGGAAGCTAGTTGGAGTTATCTGGGCCAAGAAAAGTGGTGATGTCATGGCATCGTGCGTCATAATGACACCATTTCCTGATGCATTGCATCGATTCAGGTGAAACTCTTGATTGGCTCTGTCGATTCGATTTTTGCGCTAATTATGTCAAACAGGGTTTCGATTCTGGTGTCTCCTAAACTTATAAATAGGGGAAGATTTTCCGATTCTGGAACTTTTCAAACTCCTTCTTCTCCTCTAGCACCAACTTATCTTATTTCCTTTGCAGAGCATTCCTTTTTCTCTATCTTTGAGACTCATACCGTTACTCATTTTTCTTCTTCTTTTGAAACCCTTCTCTCTTACTGAAGAGGATGTCTCACATGCCTTCTGAGTCAGGTTAGGGGAGTCATGTACCCCTCCTTGGCAGTGGTGTATCCTCATCAAAGGAAGGTGTTCCTGCCACCACTGATGATGAGGCCTTCCCGTTGATGGAAGAGATAATTCCACACAACCTCGATTCCCAGTCTGATTCACTAAGTCTCGATAATTCCACGCAACCCCGATTCCCGGTCTGCTTTCACTAAGTCTCCCGATGCCGAACCTGGAGCTTTCCGGCCAGTGATGACTGATCTCGTTTAATTTCACTCCCCTATTTGAGGATATGAAAACGGTCAATGCAATAGTAATACCCAACAAGGAGTCGGGGTCGATTTTCCATAGGGATCTATGAATGGGTCTTAGGAATATATATTATAGTGTATGAGCTTGAATTATCTCAAATTGTACTTTCACAAACTTTGGTTGTTTCTAGGTTTAATTTTAAACTAAGATTACAAACTAATAATTTAAACTAGGAAATTATTTTTGGTTGTTTTTCAAATGATATAAAAGGCCTAGGGCTATGACCTTCATCTAGGTGTTCGCTTAATGGGTTGTAAGCCTTAAAACTTATTTTATTGGTTAGAGTGTATTATAGCCATCAACACTCAAATACCCACTCAATACCTCTCGGTCAGAGAGTGATTTTGCCAAATTTAGCTTTCTCAAGTCCAAATGGGTATTGAATAAAGCAATTGATAATAAGCTCAAGTCGGGTTTTACTATCTCTAGATTCAACCCTTTAATTAGGTTTATCAATCTCTCGATTGACCCAATTTCTTGCTAGCCAAGTTTTTCTAGACTAAGTCTCTCTTTCTCAAGTAGAGACCCGGTCAATTAGGCATGAAATAATGTTTGCAACCATTAAATCTTCAATTAAAAGCAAGAACAAGGCTAGATAATCAACACCCAATCATAAACAAGCAATAAATCAAACACCCATCAAGTTCGCACACTAGGGGTGAGTCACAACCCTAGTAAAAATCTAGCTACTCATGCTTAAATTAGAAAATAAAGAAGAAGAAGTGATAATTAAAACCATATTAATGACTAAAATGATAAAACTAATATTCAAAAAACTCAAAATAGCTAAAACTACTAAAAGAAGCAAAGTAAACGACTGCTGATTTCAAAAGTTACAAAAGTTGCCCTAAAAAAGTGAAACTATTCTATTTATACAGTGCTGGAATTTTCGGACAAAATTGCCCTTCTGGAGGTTCTGCGGCTGCACAATTCCATGCGCGGTACGCACTTTTCTTTAGCTTGGCAGGATTGGACTTTTGCGGCCGCATAATTATGAATCGCGGCCGCATCGATCTCTTTCTGCGGTCCACACATTTCTGAGTGTGGCCACACATGACTCTTCTGTGGACCGCACAAATGCAGTTGCGGCCGCACAACTGATCTTCTGCGGCCGCACAATAGTTGTGTGGTTTGCACTTCCTTTTAGCTTGAAATGAGAACTCTATGAACTTCTGACCTTGCTTAGCTTCTGCGGCCGCACATTTCATGTGCGGACCGTACTTTGCACTTGTCTCTGATAAGCTTGCCTTCACAATCTGCGGCCGCGGATGATATTCTGCGGTCCACACTTTGAGCTTCTGTGCCTGTTTTTGTTCTTGAGTTCAGATCACTCCTTCATGAGTTGGATTTCATCTTAGTGGCTCATTTTCCAATACTCCTGCAATTAAGCATATTGTATCAGTTTTCTGGAACATAATTAAACGATTCTGGGCTAAAACGAAAGCTAAAAGACGCTAATAAGTAGTCAAAATCCCCACTTATCAACTCCCCCAAACTTAAGATTTTGCTTGTCCTCAAGCAAATAAGGTAATTTCCACCTCCATAAGTTAAGAGTTATTCTAGCTAATCTAAGATGCATTAATCATACATCAATTGGGATCAACAATTACCTACAACAATTATGAATTATCAACAAGACAATGATTTGCATTTTTAAGCACAAATAGTTCTAATGTGACACTTGAGCATCAAGAGTTGACTTTATTCGTCAAGAAAGCTCTCTCTTTCATGTAGGTCATTGTGGATCCCAATCTCCTCCTCCTCTACTTTCCATTAGCATATCTCACTTAATAATGTAGCACTCAATTCAAAGATTTGTAAAAAGTTCGCTCATCTCTCTCAAAAGAATGTCATAAGTACGGCTCTAAGTAACATATGCTTGCCCCTCATGTAGATCACCACTAATGTAAGTTCACTCGGCTAGAAATCATGTAGGGCTTTTTCAGAATGTAATGAAGGCTTTTGGACTAAGGTTGGATATGTTAGAATAGAACGGGTTCATCTTTTCTTAAGCACTCTATTTTCTCTTTTCAGCTCATGCTTTGCCTACTCTTTGAGGTGTTTTCTTTTTTCCTTAGGGGAACTAGAGAGACTTAGCATCACTCCTTCTTGGTCATGATATTCATTTTATCCTTCTTTACTTTCTCCATGCTTTGCGTCATTACTATTTCTTTGAATCCCTTCGGCTCTTCAACTTATTCACTTCTTTTTTGCATTTTTGTTCTTTCTTTCTTTTTTCTTGCCTTTCCTTTCTTCATTTCTTTTATCTTTTTGTGCTTTTATACCTTTTCAAACTCCTTGTCTCTCCCCCAATCTTACATTTTAGCCAATTGTTTCTCAAGAGTGTTAAGGGAAGCTCGGGTGCCAAGAGAGGGTCACTACAAAAATGGGTAAATGCTTGTAACATGGTTATCAAATGAGAAAGGTTTTAGGCTCAAATGGGTTGACTAGGGATAACAACATTAGTGGGTCATGGAAAATTTCAAACGGGTCAAGGAGAGCCTACAATCACTTCTCAAGCCAAGCAAAACTTAAAGTTTTACCTAGAAACACATTCAGGGCAAGTTCTAGACCATCTGCACGGGTACTTGGACGTGCAACAAAAATATCTCACCTCTCACGTAACTGGATTGTTAAAGAAAAATAGAGTCGAGGGCCCACAATGACCATATTCAAGATTTAAAATCACTATGGCTCGACTAAACCACTCGATGATTGCCTAAGTCAATACAAGAGTCACAAGGTCACTAACTAGAGCTATTTCTTTTTCAAAAATCTTATTTTTAACCATAAGCACATAGTTAAGTGTGTTGGTACCAAGTGAAGCATGTTTGACTCTTTGAGCTTAGCTCAATTAGGTATTTTTATTCATTATTACTACTATTCTTACCTAAACACCAAAAACGGACTCAATCTCTTAAGAAGGTTGTCACGCCATCCATCTGGGAAGAATCATCCGGTTCACACAAAAACTACCTTTGGAAAGAACCGTGGCATTAAGAAAATCAAAGGCTTATTGACCACTAAAAACATAAAAAGAAGCTACAAAATTAAAAAGAAGTTATTAGACTAAACAAGAAGCTACTGAATTAAACATTGACTAATAAGAAAACAAAATAAAGAAGCTACAAAGCATAAATGAATATACATAATGAGAGAGTAAAAGATAAAATATATACATTAATAGAGAGAGAAGAATATATACATAGTGCAAAGAAAAAGAAAAGAAAATGTTATCGGTTATTACAAATCAAATGTCAAATTATCCAAATATCAAATAGACTCCACCCCCCGAATAAAATTAAGCATTGTCCTCAACGCTTAACAAAATAAGAATAAGGAAAGGTAAGAGTAAAGATGACTCCCTATGTGGCCCTGGACATCTCTGTATCCATAGCAGCGTCACCGCCCTCAGTCTCCTCTAACTGGATCTCATCATCCCTGGTTCTGGGAATAACCAGGTTGGTGAATATCTGGAGCACCGCCTCAATAGTTTCGGCAGCCATGTCTGGCTCCTCAGACTGGCCAACTGGTGCCACCGGAACAGGTGGTGCTGTTGGAGCTGCTGATGCCGGTGGCTCTGACCCTATGAGCAAATCGAATGTCAGCTTCCCAGATGCTGCTATCTTGGTCACCTCTATCCTCATCCTGTCAACTGATTTCTTGGACTCCTGAGATTTCTTCATTTTCTTTACCTGCTTTCTCAGCTCCTCAATTACTGATCCATGTGCTACCAAGGTTTTCATGATAGTGGTCTGGTTCTCCAAGATCTTCTTCAATGTGCCCTCCACTGTCGAAGGGATCTGGGGTGTCGAGATGGATGAGTGTGCTGCAACAACACTGGATATGTCAGTCAGCTTTGTTGTGGTTGTCTGCATCCAGTTATTGAGACTCGCCAGTGTTTGGGAGACCAGTAGCGCATATAGTTGATAAGTGGGCATGGGCACCGTCTTCAAAACCGATGTGGAAGGCACTGATGCTGAAGGACCTGAAGAAAGAGGTGGAGGCATAGCTGCTACACTATCAGAAGGATCTGCTGAAGTAGATGGAACGTCAACTGTCCTAGCAGCTACCCTGGCAGGCTCTTCAGATTGGCCTGCAATAGTAGAGGGCTGACCCTTCTTCTTTGGGTTTCCACCATCCATCAAAGAATACCATGAGAAGGGCTTCTTCGCCCTCACCTTGGTGTCAAAATCCCTTGGTTCCACCCCCGCATCTGTAAGGTACTCAGTGATAGTGTTGGGATACGGGTAGTAGGTATTACCTTACCTGGGAACCAAGGACATGTTGACCGACATCACGACACCCACATTGATTGGGTACCCGGCCATGATCGAGGCGACTAACACTGCTCGCGGGATTGGTAGATTTGTTTCATTCCGGCATGGGTCTATTCTGCTACACACAAACGTCCACCATCCCTTTGCCTCAAACTTTAGGGTGTTCTGTTGGATTGGAATCCCTGGTTTGATCCATGGTGGTGGTGGTCCCGGAGCTGCCAGAAGCTCAGCTAGCCATGGGCGAGCTGCATCGCCCATAGCCGGCTTTTCCAAGTATTGCACCGGCTCAACATCCTCCAAACCTAAGTATGTGTTCAGGGTGGTCTGGTCAAACCTCACTTTCAGATTTCTCACTTTTGTCACTTTGGTCTCCTTATTTATGTATGTCATATTGGGCGTAAAATTCCCGGACCAAGTACTCTTTGCATCTACCACATCTTGAGTGAACCATGTCCACCCCTTCCTCTCTATGAACCGCCTCAACACTGCTGGGGTTGTATTTCTCAAGGTCTTTCAACAAGAACTGACGCTCAAGAGTGAGCGATCTCGATGACCTCCACTCTCAGAACCTATTGAATGCAGTTAGACTGATGAACCTATCTTCCCAGATTTCTTTATTCTTAGACCTCTCAAGGCAGACAACTCTGGTATCGCCCCCTCGGCCATCATCCGGGATATCATCCATATCCACTGTAGTAGTTGGTGTGTTGGGGGCATGTGTATATGAAGGCTCTGAAGCCTGACTATTCCCTTCCGACCCCTCAGAAGTACTCTCAGAAGAGGTAGGATCATTTCTCAGTTGGTATCTATCCTGAGGCTGTTGTGGTTGTGATTGCACATCAAGCTGCTCTTGCACTGAATTGCCCTCCGATGTTTCCCTAGAAGGGGCATATGAACTTGATTCGGAGGGCTCCGACTGTCTACCTCGACCTGCTGTGGTTTTCTTATTGATTACTTTTTGGAGGGCGAAGGGTAAAGTGCTTTTGCCTCTGCCTCTGGAAGGTTCACCCCTCCCCTTTGATATATCACCACGACCACGTGATCTAACCATATTCTGCACAAAACAACAGTAAGAGTCAGTTCTAGTTCAAGTGCAGGTAAGGAGAAAATTTGCAGACAAAATATGTTCCAGGGTAGGGAAGTGCGGTCCGCATAATTACAAGTGCGGCCGCAGGTCTTGTTCTGCGGACCACATATTTTTGAGTGTGGCCGTACATTGAAGTCCTTAAAACTGGCAACTCTCTGAAGACAGAGAATGCCCCGATCTGCAACCGCACACACTTTTCTGTGACTGCGATTGAATTTATGTGGACCACACAATTTCAAGTGCGGTCCGCACTTTTGCCTAACCAAATGCCCTAAGCATGCAATTCTGCGGACCACACAATTACTTATGTGGCCGCACATTTCAAAATCAAATCGGGCACAATGCTTTAGGGTTTCAATTTTTATGCACAAATTGGACATGGTAGAAGCAATTAAACATGATAAACCAATTACCCATCCCCTAAATAGCAACTAAGAGTTTACCCAACACAATCTACAACCTACATGGATATGAATTTGACAGATGGTCTAAAAATAACTAACAAATTATGAACTAAATTAAGAAAATTGAAAAATTCTAGATATGATTTGAACATATCAGTGATGTAGTGGTGTTAAGGCAGGATCAAATGTGTTGAATTAAGTGTCAGATGAGTGAATCAGTTGAGTGCACTATTTTTGCCTTTGTTTTAATTTCTCAGACTTTATAAAGTTTCAACAGTAGAGTGAAGCCTATTATTTATACTTACAGGGTTGGCCAAAAGTTCAAGAGACGAGTGCGGCTGCAGAAGCACTCTTTTACTTGATGTGCATTTACCCTTTGTTGATCTGCGGTACGCAGAATTCCTTGTGCGACCGCAAATTCTGATGCAAACCGCAGATTTCCTTGTGCGGCCGCACAATGGACATTTCTCTGACAAATAAACTTCGGATAGTGCTATTTTTTCATCTCAAGCTGTGCGGCCGCAGATCCCTTTCTGCTGTGGCATTCAAAGTTGTGCGGTCCGCACTTTTTCCATACTTAGCCAATTTTCCTGAGCACAGTCCCTGTAAAGCACAACTATTCCTGCAACACACTTCAAAACCAGTTAGCACAAAATAAGACCTATCCAAAGAAGAAGAAAAAGGAGAAAGAAATATGGGTTGCCTCCCAAGAAGCGCCTGATTTAACGTCGCGGCACGACGCAAATTACCATCACTTCAAATGAATCACTGCCACCATGTGGCCATTATCAGCTAATGCTTCACCCGATGACCATTGACTCGAAATACCTCATTATTTTTGTTCTTCAAGTCCAATGCACCAAAAGATGTCACATCCACAATTTCAAAGAGACCACTCCATTTGGATTTTAACTTTCCGAGAAGCATCTTCAATCGCGAGTTGAACAA
The DNA here is from genome assembly GCF_000715075.1 of Nicotiana tabacum. Classification (NCBI taxonomy): domain Eukaryota; kingdom Viridiplantae; phylum Streptophyta; class Magnoliopsida; order Solanales; family Solanaceae; genus Nicotiana; species Nicotiana tabacum. The sequence continues at coordinate 92,661,275 of NC_134096.1, read as the reverse complement.
CAAAACAAGATCACCCACATTGAATTCCTTGTTTTAGATGTATTTGTCATGAATGTACTTCATTCTTTCTTTGTACAATAACGAACTTGCATATGCATGGTACCGAAATTCATCAAATTTATTCAAATATGCAACCCGCAAAGTGGCAGCTGCATCCCAATCATGATATAACTTCTTTAAAGCCCACATGGTCTTGTGCTCAAGTTCCACCGGAAGATGCCAAGTTTGTGTCACGACCCAAAATCTTACCCATCGTGATGGCGCCTATCTCAATACTAGGCAAGCCGACAACACCAATAACCCATAATTTCTTTTAAATACGGAAAACATAATAATTAAGTTTAAGAGAAAATCCCACAAATACTGGATATAAATACACTCCCAAAATCTGGTTTCACTGAGTACATGAGCATCTATATATCACTAGTCTGGAAAATACGGTCTATAATAGTCCGAGACCAAATACAATAAACAAAAGATAGGGAAGGAGAGACAAGGTCTGCGAAACATGACAGCTACCTTGGATTCTCCGGAAAATCAACTGTGTGAAGGAATCAACACCCATTGTGTCCGGAAACACCACAAAGTGCAGGGTGTAGTATGAGTACAACCAACTCAGTAAGTAACAATATGAAATAAAGAACTGAAGATAGTGACGAGCTTCACAGCTAAGTCCAAATACAATAATTTTCAACATAAAAGGGTAGGCATGCTCTCAAGTACAACAATTAAAACTTCACAGTAATTTCATATCAACTTTGACTGAAACAGAAGATAATGTCTTTCAGAAATTTCCAAAACAGTGATATATGATAGCTGAATTGCAGCAATAATGAAATCAATGCATCCTCTCATAGTAACAGTCACTCATTCCTCCCATTCCCTCTAACCTCACAGTCACTCTTTCCTCACAGTCACTCATTCCTCACATTCAGTAGGTACATGCGCTCACTGGGGGTGTGTACAGACTCCGGAGGGGCTCTTTCAGCCCAAACGCTATAACAAGCCAATCATGGCATAAATCAATAAAACATGCTGTGACGTGCAACCCGATCCCATAAATATCCTCACAATTAGGCCCTCGGCCTCACTCAGTCATCAGCCTCTCCAGTCTATCGGGCTCTTAGAAATCATGATAAGCAGCCCAACAACAATGATATGATGCATCAATAATGAACAAGAGAGATTGAGATGTAATATACAAGTAAAATCGTGACTGAGTACAAAATAGTAATTTAACAGATAATTCAACATGTACACAAACTCTGTGTGTCCCAATAGTGTCGACACATGGTTTAAACATGATTTATAGTTCAATTTCCCTAATATGTGGAAAAATGTACGGGTAGCAACAATTTATTCAACAACACAGATCTATGGAATTGACCAAGTCACAATTCCTACTGTGCATGCCCACATTCCCGTCACCTAGTAAGTGCGTCACCTCAAAACCAATCACATAACATATAATCCGGGGTTTCATACCCTTAGGACCAAATTTAGAACTGTTACTTACCTCAAACTGTGTAATTCTTTATTCTGCGATGCCTTTGCCTCGCGAATCGGCCTCCAAACGCCTCGAATCTAGCCACAAATAATTCAATTCAATCAATACAAATTATAGGAATTAATTCCATATGAAAATACAAAATTTCCAACAAAAGTCTGAAATTGCACTAAAAATCGTCCGTGGGGCCCACGTCTCGGAACCCGACAAAAGTTACAAAATATGAACGCCCATTCATCCACGAGTCCAAACATACTAAATTTACCAAATTTCGACAACAACTCGACCTTCAAATCCTCAAATCTTATTTTCAAATTCTAGGCCCAAATTCTCTAATTTCACCTCAAAAACACATAATCTAGTCGAAATACTCAATGATAATCCAATAAATGCTTCTTATACGATACCTTATACACTTCCTTCTTCCAATTTCAAAAACGACTGTAAAGTATAAATTGACCCGAACTTCCTACCTCAATTCACTCTGAAATCCTTCCGGACCCGAACCAACTAACCCGGTAAGTCATACAACGACTATAAAGTATAAATTGAGTACTAAATGGGGAAACATGGTTATAATACTCAAAACGACCGGCCGGATCGTTACATTTTCCCCCTCTTAAACAAATGCTCGTCCTCGAATGTGTTTAGAATCATACCTGGAGCCTCAAATAGGTGTGTATATTTGCTCCGCATCTCTCTCTCAATCTCCCAGGTAGCTTCTCCGACTGGCTGGCCTCTCCACTGCACTTTCACTGAAGCTATGTTCTTTGATCTCAGCTTTCAAACTTATCGGTCTAAAATGGCCATCGACTCCACATCATAAGTTAAATTACCATCCAACTGCACTGTGTTGAAATCCAAAACATGAGACGGATCCCCAACATACTTCCGGAGCATAGATACGTGAAACACTGGATGAACACCTGATAGACTAGGTGGCAAGGCAAGTTCATAATCCACCTCTCCAATCTTCTTAAGCACCTTGAACGACCCAATATACCGAGGGCTCAACTTGCCCTTCTTCCCGAACCTCAACACACCCTTCATGGGCGAAATCTTGAGCAGAACCTTCTCCCCAACCATGTAAGCAACATCACGGAGCTTCCGGTCGGCATAACTCTTCTGTCTAGACTGCGGCTTGCGAAGCCGCTCCTGAATCAATTTAACCTTCTCCAAAGCATCCTGAACCAAATAAGTACCCAATAGCCTAGTCTCACCCGGCTCAAACCAACCCACCGGAGACCGACACCGTCTCCCATATAAAGCCTCATACGGAGCCATTTGAATGCTCGATTGGTATCTTTTATTGTAAACAAACTCAGCTAGTGGCAGAAATTGATCCCAAGAACCCCCAAAATCAATGTCACAAGAGTGTAGCATATCCTCCAATATCTGAATAGTGCAATCGGAATGTCTGTCCGTGTGATGGTGAAATGATGTACTAAACTGAACCAATGTGCCCAATTCTCGCTGTACTGCTCTCCAAAACTGTGATGTAAACTGCGTTCCCCGATTTGAAATGATGGACACTGGCACACCATGTAGGCGAACAATCTAGCGGATATAAATCTCAACCAACCGCTTTGAAGAATAATTAGTACCAACTGGAATAAAATGCGCGGATTTGGTCAACCGATCTACAATCACCCAAATAACATCAAACTTCCTCAAGGTTCGTGGGAGCCCAACTACAAAATCCATGGTAATACGCTCCCATTTCCACTTCGGAATTTCAAGTCACTGAAGCAATCTGCCTGGTCTCTGATGCTCGTACTTCACCTATTGACAATTTAAACATCGAGCTACAAACCCAACTATATCTTTCTTCATTCGCCTCCACCAATAGTATTGCCTCAAATTCTGATACATCTTCGCGACACCTGGATGAATGGAGTACCGCAAACTGTGAGCTTCCCGGAGAATCAACTCACGCAAACCATCTACATTAGGCACACAAAGCCTGCCTTGCATCTATAATACACCGTAATCCCCAATATTGACTTCCTTGGCATCAACGTGCTGAACCGTATCCTTAAGGACAAGCAGATGAGGGTCATCATACTGATGTTCTCTGATACGATCATAAAGAGAAGACTGAGAAACCATACAAGCCAAAACTCAGTTCGGCTCAGAAACATCCAATCTAACAAACTGGTTGGCCAAGGCCTGAACATCCAAGGCTAAAGGTCTCTCTGCTACCGGTAAGTATGCTAAGCTGCCCAAACTCTCCGTCTTACGACTCAAGGCATCGGCCACCACATTAGCCTTTCCGGGATGATAAAGAATGGTGATATCATAATCCTTAAGCAATTCCAACCACCTCCGCTGCCACAAATTAAGATCCTTCTATTTAAACAGATTTTGTAGACTCCGGTGACCAGTATAAACCTCATAATGGATACCGTACAAATAATACCGCCAAATCTTCAAGGCATGAACAATAGTTGCTAACTTAAGGTCGTGGACCGGATAATTCTTCTCATGTACCTTTAACTGTCTGGACGCATAGGTAATCACCCTACCGTCTTGCATAAGCACTGCGCCAAGGCCAATACGCGACGCATCACAATACACAGTATATGACCCTGAACCCATAGGCAACACCAATACTGGGGCTGTAGTCAAAGCTGTCTTGAGCTTCTAAAAGATCTCTTCACACTCATCCGACCACCTGAACAGAGCACCTTTCTGAGTCAATTTAGTTATAGGCAATGCAATAGATGAGAAACTCTCCATGAAGCGACGATAATAACCGGCCAAACCGAGAAAACTCTGAATCTCAGTAGCTGAAGATGGTCTGGGCCAACTCTGAATTGCCTCTATCTTCTTTGGATCCACCTTAATCCCTTCACTGGACACTATGTGTCCCAAGAATGCCACCGAACTAAGCCAGAACTCACACCTAGAGAATTTAGCATAAAGTCTCTCCTCTTTCAGCCTCTGTAATACAATACCCAAGTGTTGTGCATGTTCCTCATAACTACGTGAGTACACCAGGATATCATCAATAAATACCACGACAAACGAATCAAGATACAGCTGGAATATGCTATTCATTAAGTGCATAAATGTTGCTGGGGCATTGGTCAGCCCAAATGACATCACAAGAAATTCATAGTGACAATAATGAGTCCTAAATGTTGTCTTTAGAATATTCGAATCCCGAATTTTCAACGGGTGATACCCCGATCTCAAAACAATTTTGGAGAATACCTTCGTTCCCTGTAGTTGGTCAAATAAATCATCAATACGAGGCAAAAGATACTTATTCTTGACTGTAACTTTGTTCCGTTGCCTGTAATAGATGCACATCTGTATAGTACCATCTTTATTTTTCACAAACAGAACCGGTACATCCCAAGGTGACACACTAGGCCTAATGAACCCCTTATCAAGAAGTTCCTGAAGTTGCTCTTTCAATTCTTTCAATTCTTTAAATTCAGCTGGTGCCATACGATACAGAGGAATAGAAATGGGCTGAGTGCCCGGCATCAAGTTAATACCGAAATCAATATCCCTGACGGGCGGTATACCCGGCAGGTCTGCAAGATATACATTCGGAAAGTCTCGCATTACCGGTACTGAATCAATAGTAGGAGTATCTGCATCAACATCACTCCCTAAAAGAAAAATATGACAAACACCCCTTCCCAACCATACGTTGGGCTTTCAAATAAGAAATTACCCTGCTGGGAACATGATCTAGAGAACCTCTCCATTCGACCTTTGGCAACCCCAGCATCGCCAACGTCACGGTTTTTGCGTGACAGTCCAGAATATCATGACATGGAGACAACCAATCCATACCCAGGATTACATCGAAATCAACCATACTGAGCAGTAAGAGATCAACTCTAGTCTCCAGTCCCCCAAAAGTTACCACACAAGACCGATATATACGGTCCACAATAATAGTATCGCCCACTGGCGTAGATACATGAACGGGTAAAACTAAGGACTCACGGGGCATATCCAGATAATGAGTAAAGTACAATGATACATATGAATAAGTAGAACCAGGGCCAAATAATATAGAAGCTTCCCTGTGGCACACTGAGACAATACATGTGATCACTACATCTGAAGCAACGACATCTAACCTGGAAGGAAAAACATAGAATCGGGCCTGACCTCCAACTGATCGGCCTCCCCCTCTTGGGCGACCCTTAGCTGACTGAGCCCCACCCCGAGCTGGTTGGGCGGGTGGCAAAGTAAATGGTGCTGAAGTTGTAATCTGACTCATCTGCTGCACTGAACCTCCCAGGCGACGAAGACTCTGCCTCCACATATGCCCAAACTCCCCACACTTAAAGCAACTCCCCGGTACTGGTGGTGGTGAGGAATGAATAGGGCCCCGAGAACCAGAATAACCACTAGAAGCACCTAGTGCAAATGAACCCTGAACTGAAGGAGCACGGGACGAACTCTGGGCTGGAAGGGCACTGAGAGATGACTGACCCTGATGAGAACTATATGAACCATGGAGGGATGATGCACCATGGTGAGCTGGACGACCCGTCTGAGCGTGTCTGTAAGGTAAACCCTTGCCGCGGTAAAACTGACCCCCTGAAGGAACACCGCTGAAACCACCCAGTCCATGAGGCCTCTTGGCCTCCCTCTCTCCATGCTCCTGGATACGGACCATCTCTATTTGCCGATTAATGTCAACTACTTCATCAAAAGTAGCACCAGATACCATCTCCCTAGTCATAAGCAACCACAGTTGATACGTGAGGCCATCATTGAATCTCATAATCCTTTCCCTATCAGTGGGAACCAGCCAAACTGTGTGACAAGCCAACTTAGAAAATCTCATCTTGTACTGCGTCAAAGACATGCCATCCTGACGTAACTGTTCAAACTGTCTACGCAGCTCCTCTCTGAGAGACTGCGACACAAACTTCTCCAAAAAGAGAATAGAGAACTCCTGCCATGTAAGTGGTACTGCACTAACCGGACTGCGCCTCTCATAAGCCTTCCACCATCTGAAGGGAGCCTCAGAAAACTGAAAAGTAGTGAACGAGACCCCACTGGTCTCCAGAATACCCAATGTCCGAAGCATCCGCTGGCTCTTATCCAGAAAACCCTAAGCATCTTCTGACTCAACACCACTAAATGATGGAGGTCGAAGCCTCCCAAATCTCTCAAGTCTCTTTTGCTTATCATCTGCCATAACGGGGACTACTAGGGCCTGAACAACTGCAGTCGGCTGGGCTGGTAGTGCCTCCGGTATCTGAAATCCCTGCACTGCCTGCTTTAGAGTGCGGGCAATAGGGGTGTGAGTAACTCCCCCGGCCTGAGAAGTGGCTGGTGCGGCCTGAGCCGAAACCACCTGAGCAAGGCCAGTGCAAACTGTTAATATCTGAAGGCCTGAAATCACAATGGGCACAGAAGGTGCTTGAGTTGGTCCCGCCGGCTCAACTATATCTGGAATATGCTCCTGAGTTGAAGTAACTGGTGGTACTATAGGTGCGGCTCCAACTGTTGTACGAGCTACACCTCGACCTCTACCTCGGCCCCGGCCTCTACCATGACCCCGGCATCTCGCGGCCCTAACTGGTGGAACTGGTGGCTGACCGTACGATCCGGTAATACGTGTCCTCACCATCTGTGAGAGAATAAAATAACAGAAATTTAGTCTCTGGAATCAACAAATTCGCATGAGAGAATACAAGAAAGTGAATTTTTTTTATTTTTCGTAAGGGTTCGGCAGCCTCTCGAAGATAAGTATAGACGTCTCTGTACCGATCCGCAAGACTCTACTAAACTTGCTCATGACTCGTGAGACCTATGTAACCGAGGCTCAGATACCAACTTGTCATGACCCGAAATCTCACTCGTCGTTATGGCGCCTATCTCAATACTAGGAAAGCCGACAACATCAATAACCCACAATTTCTTTTAAATACGAAAACATAATAATTAAGTTTAAGAGAAAATCCCACAAGTTTTAGATATAAATACACTCCCAAAACCCGGTGTCACTAAGTACATGAGCATCTATATATCACTAGTCTGGAAAACACGGTCTATAATAGTCTGAGACCGAATATAGTAAACAAAAGATAGGAAAGGAGAGACAAGGTCTGCGAAACATGATAGCTACCTTGGAATCTCCGTAAAATCAATTGTGTGAAGGAATCAACACCCACTGTGTCCGGGAATACATGGATCTACACACGAAGTGCAGGGTGTAGTATGAGTACAACCAACTCTGTAAGTAACAATATTAAATAAAGAACTAAAGATAGTGACGAGCTTCACAACTAAGTCCAAATACAGTAATTTTCAACATAAAATGGTAGGCATGCTCTCATGTTCAACATTTAAAATTTCACAGTAATTTCATATCAACTTTGACTGAAACAGAAGATAATGTCTTTCAAAACTTTCCAAAACAGTGATATATGATCGCTGAAATGTAGCAATAATAAAATCAATGCATCCTCTCATAGTAACAGTCACTCAGTCCTCCCATTCACTCCAACCTCACAGTCACTCTTTCCTCACAGTCACTCATTCCTCACAGTCACTCAGCACTCGGCACTCGCAGTCGGTAGGTACCTGTGCTCACTGGGGGTGTGTACAGACTTTGGAGGGGCTCCTTCAGCCCAAGCACTATAACAAGTGAAGCATGGCATAAATAAATAACATGCTGCGGCGTGCAGCCGATCCTATAAATATCCTCACAATTAGGCCCTCGGCCTCTCTCAGTCATCAACCTCTCCAGTCTCTCGGGCTCTCAGAAATCATGATAAGCAGCCTAACAACAATGATATGATACATCAATAATGAACAAGAGAGACTGAGATGTAATATGCAACTAAAACCGTGATTGAGTACAAAATAGTAATTTAACAGATAATTTAACACGTACATGACCTTTGTGGGTCCCAACAGTGTCAACACATGGTTTAACATATGATTTATAGTTCAGTTTTCCTAATACGTGGAAAAATGTACGGGTAGCAATAATTTATTCAACAACACAGATCCATAAAATTGACCAAGTCACAATTCCTACGGTGCACGCCCACACACCCATCACCTACCAAGTGTGTCACCTCAAAACCAATCACATAACACACAATCTGGGGTTTCATACCCTCAAGACCAAATTTAGAACTGTTACTTACCTCAAACCGTGTAATTCTTTATTTTGCGATGCCTTTGACTCGCGAATCGGCCTCCAAACGCGTTGAATCTAGCCACAAATAATTCGATTCAGTCAATACAAATTATAGGAATTAATTCCATACGAGAATATAAATTTTCCAACAAAAATCCGAAATTGCATTCAAAAATTATCCGTTGGGCCCACATCTCGGAACCCGACAAAAGTTACAAACTATGAACGCCCATTCATCCACGAGTCCAACCATACCAAATTTACCAAATTCCGACAACAACTCGACCTTCAAATCCTCAAATATTATTTTCAAAACCCTAGGCCCAAATTCTCTAATTTCACCTCAAAAACACGTAATCTAGTTGAAATACTCAATGATAATCCAATAAATGCTTCTTATACGGTACCTTATATACTTCCTTCTTCCAACTTCAAGAAGCATATCAATAATAACACAACAACAACCTCAAGAACATGTAGGAGAGGTGAAATCTTACCTTAATAAACTAGGACCTGCCAATTATGCTCCAAACAGTCATGCCATAAGCAGCTATGACAAGCTAATCTATGAGAGATGGAGGGATAAATTCTCTATTATGATTTTTATGCCTACGTTTTGCCCCATCAAAAGATTGAAAAGTTTTGAAAATAAAATCCCAAAGTTGCCTCTCAATCTCTCACGTTTTTTGTGCTTTTAAGGCTAGGTGGTGATGATTGTTAATAATATACATATTCTGAAAATGAAACTTTGAAGTTTACTAATACTTAGTGGGTTATGGGGCCCACATGATAATCATTTACTAAGAAAAAGAAGCTTGACCATTGAGCAGCCACCAAGATATACCTATCTATGGAACATGAGTCATAAAGTGGAGATTTGAGTAGTCCTACGTGGACTCCATAATTGTCCCCTATTTTGGACACTTGTCTTCCACTAACCCCTAATTACATCCTTGCATTTAACTAATTACCCACACAATTAATTTCTAAATCTCATTTCACTTAAATACTAATATAATTCATATACCTTACTATCAATGCCATATGGTATAGCACTAGTCCATAATTATGGGGTATTATAGCTTGAACCGTATTTTATCCCAAAATGTCAAACATCGACCAATATCATTTTCTTCAACTCGTTTACCCTCTGACCTTCGCGACTCTTACTTATCAGTTGTTTGAAATAGCATAATACTTATAACCATCAAAATTCAAATCCGGGGTTGTTTACACATAAATCAACATCCGGTCATCTTTTCCAACTTAAGTTTTCAATTATGAGATTAAGTGTCTCAATTCACTCTGAAATCCTTCCGAACCCAAACCAACTAACTCGGTAAGTCATAAAACGACTGTAAAGTATAAATTGAGCAGTAAATGGGGAAACGAGGTTATAATACTCAAAATGACTGACCAAGTCGTTACATTCTCCCCCTCTTAAACAAACATTCATCCTCGAGCGGGTTTAGAATCATACTTGTAGCCTCAAATAGGTGTGTATATTTGCTCTGCATCTCCCGCTCAATCTCCCAGGTAGCTTCTCCGACTGGCTAGCCTCTCCACTGCACTTTCACTTAAGCTATGTTCTTTGATCTCAGCTTTCGAACTTGCCGGTCTAAAATGTCCACCGGCTCCACATCATAAGTTAAATTACCATCCAACTGCACTGTGCTGAAATCCAAAACATGAGACGGAATCCCGACATACTTCCGGAGCATAGATATGTGAAACACTAGATGAACACCTGATAAACTAGGTGGCAAGGCAAGTTCATAAACCACCTCTCCAATATACCGATGGCTCAACTTGCCCTTCTTCCCGAATCTCAACACACCCTTCATGGGAGAAATCTTAAGCAGAAACTTCTCCCCAACCATGTAAGCAACATCACGGACCTTCCGGTCGGCATAACCCTTATCAAGAAGTTCCTGAAGTTGCTCTTTCAATTCTTTCAATTCAGCCGGTGCCATACGATACAGAGGAATAGAAATGGGCTGAGTGCCCGGCACCAAGTTAATACCGAAATCAATATCCCTGTCGGGCGGCATACCCGACAGGTCTGCAGGAAATACATCCGGAAAGTCTCGCACTACCGGTACTGAATCAATAGTAGGAGTATCTATATCAACATCTCTTACAAAAGCCAAACATGACAAACACCCCTTCCCAACCATACGTTGGGCTTTTAAATAAGAAATTACCATGCTGAGAATATGATCTATAGAACCTCTCTATTTGACCTTTAGCAACCCCAGTATCGCCAACGTCACGGTTTTTGCGTGACAGTCCAGAATAGCATGACATGGAGCCAACCAATCCATACCCAGGATTACATCAAAATCAACCATACTTAGTAGTAAGAGATCAACTCTAATCTCCAGTCCCCCAATAGTTACCACACAAGACCTATATACACGGTCCACAATAATAGTATCTCCCACCGGCATAGATACATATACAGGTGAAACTAAGAACTCATGGGGCATATCCAGATAATGAGTAAAGTACAATGATACATACGAATAAGTAGATACAAGGTCAAATAATATAGAAGCTTCCCTATGGCACACTGAGACAATACCTGTGATCACTGCATCTGAAGCAACGACATCTAGCCTGGCAGGAAAAGCATAGAATCGGGCCTGACCTCCACCTGATCGGCCTCTCCCTCTTGGGCGACCCCTAGTTGACTGAGATCCACCCCGAGCTGGCTGGGCGGGTGGCGAAGTAACTGGTGCTGAAGTTGTAGTCTGACTCCTCTGCTGCACTGGACCTCCCGGGCGACAAGGACACTACCTCCACATATTCCCAAACTCCCCACACTCAAAGAAACTCCCCGGTATTGGTGGTGGTGAGGACTGAATCGGGCCCCGAGAACCAGAATAACCGCTAGAAGCACCCGGTGCAAATGAACCCTGAACTGAAGGAGCACGGGACGAACTTTATGCTGGAAAGGCACTGAGAGATGACTGACCCTAATGAGAACTATATGAACCATGGCCGGATGACGCACCACGGTGAGCTGGACGACCCGTCTGAGCGTGTTTGTAAGGACGACCCCTGCCGCGGTAAAACTGACCCCCTGAAGGAACACCGCAAAAACCACCCAGTCCACGAGGCCTCTTGGCCTCCCTCTCTCTATGCTCCTAGCTATGGACCATCTCTATTTGCTGAGCAATGTCAACTACTTCATCAAAAGTAGCACCAGATACCATCTCCCTAGTCGTAAGCAACCACAGTTAATACGTGTGGCCATCAATAAATCTACTAATCCTTTCCCTATCAGTGGGAACCAACCAAACTGTGTGACAAGCCAACTTAGAAAATCTCATCTCGTACTGCGTCAAAGACATGCCATCCTGACGTAACTGTTCAAACTGTCTACGCAGCTCCTCTCTGAGAGACTGCGACACAAACTTCTCCAAAAAGAGAACAAAGAACTCCTGCCATGTAAGTGGTACTGCACTAACCGGACTGCGCCTCTCATAAGCCTCCCACCATCTGAAGGCAGCCACAAAAAACTGAAAAGTAGTGAACGAGACCCCACTGGTCTCCAGAATACCCAATGTCCGAAGCATCCGCTGGCTCTTATCCAGAAAACCCTAAGCATCTTCTGACTCAACACCACTAAATGATGGAGGTCGAAGCCTCCCAAATCTCTCAAGTCTCTTTTGCTTATCATCTGCCATAACGGGGACTACTAGGGCCTGAACAACTGCAGTCGGCTGGGCTGGTAGTGCCTCCGGTATCTGAAGTCCCTGCACTACCTGCTCTGGAGTACGGATAACAGGGGTATAAGTACCTCCCTGTCCTGAGAAGTAGTTGGTTCAGCCTGAGCCGAAACCACCTAAGCAAGGCCAGTGCAAATTATCAATATATGCGCCAAAGCCTCCTGAAGGCCTGGAATCACAATGGGCACAACTGGTGCCTGAGCTGGTCCCGCCGGCTTAACTATATCTGGAATATGCTCTTGAGTTGGAGCAAATGGTGGTACTTCAGGTACTGCTCCAACTATTGTACGAGATACACCTCGACCTCTACCTCGGCCCCGGCCTCTACCACGGCCCCAACCTCTCGCGGCCCTAACTGGTGGCTGACCGTCCGATCCGGTAATAGGTGTCCTTACCATCTGTGAGAGAATATAATAACAAAAATATAGTCTCCAAAATCAACAAAGTCGCACTGACAGAATACAAGAAAGTGAATTTTTTTTCCTAAGGGTTCGACAACCTCTCGAAGATAAGTACAGATGTCTCCGTACCGATCTATAAGACTCTACTAAACTTGCTCATAACTCATGAGACCTATATAATCTAGGCTCTGATACCAACTTGTCACAACCCGAAATCTCACCCGTCGTGATGACGCCTATCTCATTATTAGGTAAGCCGACAATATCAATAACCCACAATTTCTTTTAAATACGGAAAACATAATAATTAAGTTTAAGAGAAAATCCCACAAATACTAGATATAAATACACTCTCAAAACCCGGTGTCACTAAGTACATGAGCATCTATATATCACTAGTCTGGAAAACACGGTCCATAATAGTCTGTGACCAATTATAGTAAACAAAAGATAGGGAAGGAGAGACAAGGTCTGCGAAATACGGCAGCTACCTTGGAATCTCTGGAAAATCAACTGCGCGAAGGAATCAAATACAAATTTTCCAACAAAAATTCAAAATTGCACTCATAAATCGTCCGTGGGGCCCACATCTCGGAACCCGATAAAAGTTATAAAATATGAACGCCCATTCATCCACGAGTCCAACCATACCAAATTTACCAAATTTCGACAACAACTCGACCTTCAAATCCTTAAATCTTATTTTCAAATCCCTAGGCCCAAATCCTCTAATTTCACCTCAAAAATACGTAATCTAGTCGAAATACTCAATGGTAATCCAATAAATGCTTCTTATACACTATCTTATACACTTCCTTATTCCAACTTCAAGAAGCATATCAATAATAACACAACAACAACCTCAAGAACATGTAGGAGAGATGTAATCTTACCTTAATAAACCAGGACCTGCCAATTATGCTCCAAACAGTCATGCCATAAGCAGCTACGACAAGCTAATATATGAGAGATGGAGGGATAAATTCTCAATTATGATTTTGCTGCCCACGTTACCCCATCAAAAGATAGAAATTTTTTGAAAATAAAATCCCAAAGTTGCCTCTCAATCTCTTACATTGTTTTGTGCTTTTAAGGCTAGGTGGTGATGCTTGTTAATAATATACATAGTTCTAAAAATAAAACTTTGAAGTTTACTAATACTTAGTGGGATGTGGGGCCCACATGATAATCATTTAATAAGAAAAAAAAGCTTGGCCATATAGCAGCCACCAAGATATACCTATCCATGGAACATGAGTCATAAAGTGGAGATTTGAGTAGTCCTACCTGGACTCCATAATTGTCCCCTATTTTGGACACTTGTCTTCCACTAATCCCTAATTACATCCTTGCATTTAACTAATTATCCACATAATTAATTTCTAAATCTCATTTTACTTAAATACTAATATAATTCATATACCTTACTATCAAGGCCATATGGTATAGCACTAGTTCATAAATATGAGGTATTATAGCTTGGACCGTATTTTATCCCAAAATGTCAAACTTCGACCAACCTCGTTTTCTTCAACCCGTTTACCCTCTGACCTTCATGACTCTTACTTATCACTTGTTTGAAATAGCATAATACTTATAACCATCAAAATTTAAATCCGGGGTGTTTACACATAAATCAACATCCGATCAACTTTTCCAACTTAAGTTTTCAATTATGAGATTAAGTATCTCAATTCACTCCGAAATCCTTCCGGACTGAACCAACTAACCCGACAAGTCATAAAACGACTGTAAAGTATAAATTGAGTAGTAAATTAGAAAACGTGGTTATAATACTCAAAACGACCGGCCAGATCGTTACATTTTTTCAAACACCAACCGTTATGGAGACATCCCGATAGGAGTTTTGAAAGCAGTCCGATAAGCCCATAGTGCATCATCAAGTTTCTTTAACAATTTTGTCCGATTAGCATTCACTATTTTGGATAAAATACTCTTTATCTCCTGGTTTGAGACTTCCACTTGACCGCTTGCTTGAGGGTGATAGGGAGTTGTAACTTTATGAGTTACACCATACTTGCTAAGCAAGGTGTCAAAAGATTTGTTACAAAAATACGACCCCCCATCGCTTATGATAGCCCGCAGAGTACCAAACCTTGTGAAAATGTTCTCTTTCAAAAATGCCACCACACTTCTTGCTTCATTCTTGGGTAGAGCACAGCCTCAACCTATTTTGACACATAATCAACAACTACCAAGATGTAGGTGTTTCCACAAGAACTCACAAAGGGACCCATGAAGTCAATACCCCACACATCGAAAATATCAATCTCCAAAATGGCGGTGAGGGGAATTTCATTTTTCTTTGAGATTCCATCGGCCCTTTGATATTCATCACAATGCTTGATGAGATCACTTGCATCTTTGTAAAGAGTGGGCCAATAGAAATCGTAACTTAACACTTTGGCCGCCGTTCTTGCTCTATCATTGTGACCACCATATGGCGAAGAATGACAAGCCCCAAGAATTTCACATTGTTCCTCCTCCGGTACACATCTTCTAATCACTCTATCTGTACAAATCCGGAAAAGTACGGTTCATCCTAATAATAGTCTTGAAAATCCCGTTTGAACTTCTTCCTTTGGTTTGAAGAGAACTCATCTGGGATGATACCACTCACAAGAAAATTTGCTAGATCCGCGAACCATGACACCTCTTTCATTGAAATGGCTTAGAGTTGCTCGGCGGGGAAGGAGCCATTGATTTCAAGGCCATCATGTGGCCTCCCCTCCTTCTCCAAACGAGATAAGTGGTCCGCCACTTGGTTTTCACTTCCTTTTTCGGTCTTGGATGTCTATGTCAAACTCTTGCAACAAAAGCACCCATCTCATCAACTGGGCTTTGGAATCTTTCTTGCTCATATGGTAGTGAAGTGCCGCATGATCCGTGTGGACAATCACTTTTGCACCCATCAAGTACGGGCGAAACTTCTCAATAGCAAACATAATGGCAAAGAGCTCTTTGTCGGCCACAGTGTAATTGACTTGGGCATCATTCATTGTCTTACTAGCATAGTAGATCGGATGAAAGATCTTGTTGATACATTGCCCCAAAACTTCTCCAACCGCCACATCACTACCATCACATATGAGCTCAAAAGGAATGCTGCAATTCGGGGCGGTGATAATGGGAGTAGTTGTCAACTTAAACTTGCGCAATTCAAATGCTTTTATGCAATCATCGTTGAAGTGAAATTTAGCATCTTTATCCAAACTCTTGCACAAGGGGTTCACCACCTTGGAAAAATCCTTTTTGAAACGCTTGTAGAACCCCGCGTGACCCAAGAAACTTCTCACGCCCTTCACAGATTTTGGAGGTGGAAGTTTAGAAATCACCTCTATTTTCGCCTTGTCGACCTCTATTCCCTTCTTTGAAATTTTATGGCCAAGGACAATACCCTCCTCGACCATGAAATGACATTTCTCCCAATTCAACACCAAGTTCGTTTCTTCACATCTTGCCAAAACCTTATCCAAATTTGCCAAGCAATCATCAAAGAAGTCCTCGACTACCGAAAAGTCATCCATGAATACTTCAGGGTAGTTCTCTACCATATCCATAAAGATTGCCATCATACACCGTTGAAAAGTTATCGGTGCATTGCATAAGCCAAATGGAATCCGCTTGAAAGCGAAAGTGCCATATGGACAAGTGAAGGTTGTTTTCTCTTGATCTTCCTGGGCAATAAGGATTTGATTATAGCCTGAATATCCATCTAGAAAGCAATAGAACTCCTTACCGGCCAACCTTTCAAGCATTTGGCCAAGAAAGGGTAGTGGGAAATGGTCTTTTCCTGTGACTTTGTTTAGCTTACGATAGTCTATAGACACTCTCCACCCGGTCAACGTTCTTGTTGGAATCAATTCGTTCTTAGCATTAGTGAACACAGTTATGCCCCCCTTCTTCGGAACGCATTGCACCGGAGAAGTCCACGAACTGTCAGAAATGGGGTATACAACCCCGACATCTAACCACTTTATGATCTCCTTTTTGACCACCTCTTGCATTGCTTCATTGAATCTCCTTTGATGTTCAATAGAGGGTTTGGCATCTTCCTCCAAATTAATCTTGTGCATGCAAAATGCGGGGCTTATTCTCCGAATATCCGTCATAGTCCACCCAATAGCTTTCTTCCTATTATGGAGTACCGCCAATGTAGAGTCAACCTGCACGTTAGTCAAACAAGAGGAATGAATAACCGGTAAAGTAGAACAAGGGCCAAGGAATTCATACCTGAGATGTGAAGGCAATGGCTTCAACTCCAAGATAGGATGTTCTTCAATTGAAGGATTTGTAGGAGGAGTTTTCCTATTTTCAAGATCCAAGGAAAGTTTCCGAGGTGCATAATTGTATGACCCCATCCCTTGCAAAGAATTGACATATTCTATGAAGCCATCCATTTCATCATCATTAAAATTTAGCAAAACGGCCTCCAACATGCCACCCACATTAATCGTGCCACTTGTATCATCAATAATCACATCGGTCACCAAGTCCATGAACGAACACACTTCATTGCTATTCGGTGCCTCATAGATTTGCACACGTGGAACACCGACTTTTCATCACCCACCCGGAAAGTGAGTTTACCAGCTTCCACATCAACAAGATCCTTTCCCGTAGCAAGGAAAGGTCTACCAAGAATAATCGGCACCTCATAGTCCACTTCACAATCAAGAATCACAAAATTTGCTGGGAGAATGAACTTGTCAACCCGAACTAATACATCCTCAATCACCCCCAACGGTCTCTTCATTGTACGGTAAGCCATTTGCAATCTCATAGATGTGGGTCTTGGTTGCCCAATTCCCAATATTTTGAAAACCGAATAGGTAATCAAGTTGATACTCTCCCCAAGGTCACAGAGAGCTTTTGCAAATTCGGCACTTCTAATGGTACAAGGAATTGTGAAAGCGTCGGGATCTTCCAACTTTGGAGCCATCGAATACAAAATTGCACTCACTTGGTGAGTGACTTTGATAGTTTCAAAATTCATCGATCTCTTCTTTGTCACCAAGTCTTTCATAAACTTAGCATATCCAGGCATTTGCTCCAAAGCTTCAACTAATGGCACATTTATAGAGAGACTCTTCATCATATCAATGAACTTCTTGAATTGATTCTCGCTATTTTTCTTGGCAAGACTTTGAGGATAGGGAGGAAGTGGCTTAGGCAATGGTGCCTTAGCATTTTTCACTACCATTTCCGGTATGTCAATCACATGATACCTAGATGGGCTCACATCCTCTTGAGTCTGTTCCACCGTGTCATCAATATCAACCCCACTTCATCATTTGCTTGCACAATATTGTTCGGGATCTCCTCTTCTTCTACCACTTGCTCGTCATCCACAAGTTGCCTTTGGCTTGAGGTAGGTGCATTCCTACCTTTTCCACTTCTTATAGTAACGGCCATGGCATGCCCCGTAGTGTTCCCACCCTTCGGGTTCACTACCGTATCACTTGGTAGTGCTCTTTTAGGACGAGAATTTAAAGCTTGAGAGATTTGAACCCTTTGCACTTCTAAGTTACGGATTGATGTATTGTGTGAAGCAAGTTGGGCATCAGAATTGGCATTATTCTCCATCATTTGTTTGAACATGTTCTCAATACAACCCATTTCATTGTTGGAGGAACTAGGACCATGAGAAGGATAAGGAGGTGGGTTGCTCAGTGATTGGTACATCTGGGGACTTTGAAAACCCGACCCCCAATTTCCTTGATTGTTGCCTCCCCAATTGCTTTGATTATTATTATTTTGCCAATTCCCTTGGTTACTGCTTCCATTCCAATATCCTCGATTGTTGCCACTATTCTAATTGCCTTGATTGCTAGAATTACAATTGCCTTGATTATTCAAAGGTCTCCATTGTTGTTGACTAGGGCCTTGGTAGTTGTTTATTTGCCCTTGAAAGTTGTTCACATATTGGACCTCTTCATCTTGATCATTGTAAGAATCTCCTTGATCAAACCCACTATCATCTTGCACAAAATTGTCCATTCTTTTTTGAACTTGTGGACTTCTTAATCTTCTATTGTTTACCATCATATTGACTCCCTCCATAGCATTGACTTGCCTTGGGTTTTTCACTTGTTGAAGTTGAGCCTTTGCCAATTGGTTCATGGTGGTTGTCAACTAGGCTATTGCTTGCCCATGGTCATGTAACTCTTTATGAAGTAGAATCACATTTGGATCACCTTGTGGGACATTGCCTCTAGATTGCCACGCCGATGAAGTATCCGCCATTTCATCCAAAATCTCACACACCTCCGCATAAGGCGTAGTCATGAAGTTCCCACCGCCAAGTTGATTCATTACACATTGGTTGGTGGTATTGATCCCCCGATAGAAAGTTTGTTGAATCATGTTCTCCATCATATCATTGTTGGGGAACTCTTTCACCATTGTCCTATATATTTCCCATATCCCGTGTAGTGATTCATTAGGCTCTTGCTTGAATGCTAGAATTTTATCCCGAAGAATAGCCATGTGCTCGGGAGAGAAGTACTTTGAAATAAATATCTCTGCAAGTTCATCCCACATACGAATGGAATGATTTGGCAAATGTTCCAACCAATCTAAAGCTTTCCCCCGTAGAGAGAAGGGAAAATGCCTTAGCCTCAAAGAGTCCTCTAAGACATTTGTTTGTTTTCTCCCCCAACACGTATCAACGAACCCCTTTAAATGTTTATATGTATTTTTACCCGGTGCACTGGTGAAGAACCCTCGTTGCTCGAGCAAAGTGAAGATCACATTGGTTATTTGAAAGTTACCCGCCCTAATACGGGGTGGGACTATAGCACTTGCATACCCTTCATTCGGCAACACCCGGTGTGGAGCCGCTCGTGGTGGAGGTGGGGGTGGAATAGGCATATTGTCTTGAGGTGGTCGGCCTCGTCTATTCGCTTGAGATTCAAGAGGGACGTCATCTATTGCATCATCATCAACGCCCACACCCCCCACGGCTATATTTCCGAACTCGTTGTTTGCTATGATTGCACCTACAATACTCACATGTTAGTAACAAGGAAGAAAAAGAAGATATTCCAAAAACACACCTAAATATATAGCTAACACAGTTTTTAGCTCCCCAGCAACGACACCAAAAATTTTTCTCGCCCAATTTCACTCCTCTATTTGAAGATATGAAAACGGTCAATGTAATAGTAATACCCAACAAGGAGTAGGGGTCGATTTTCGTAGGGATATATATTATAGTGTATGAGCTTGAATTATCTCAAATTGTACTTTCACACACTTTGGTTGTTTCTAGGTCTAATTTTAAACTAAGATTACAAATAAAGAATTTAAACTAGGAAATTGTTTTTGGTTGTTTTTCAAATGATATAAAAGGCCTAGGGCTATGACCTTCACCTAGGTGTTCGCTTAATGGGTTGTAAGCCTTAAAGCTTGTTTTATTGGTCGGGGTATATTATAGCCATCAACACTCAAATACCCACTCAATACCTCTCGGTCAGAGAGTGATTTTGCCTAATTTGACTTTCTCAAGTCCAAATGGGTATTGAACAAAGCAGTTGATAATAAGCTCAAGTCGGGTTTTACTATCTCTAGATTCAACCCTTTAATTGGGTTTATCAATCTCTCGATTGACCCAATTCCTTGCTAGCCAAGTTTTCCTAGACTAAGTCTCTCTTTCTCAAGTAGAGACTCGGTCAATTAGGCATGAAATAATGTTTGCAACCATTAAATCTTCAATTAAAAGCAAGAACAAGGCTAGATAATTAATACCCAACCATAAACAAGCAATAAATCAAACACCCATCAAGTTCACGCACTAGGGTTGGGTCACAACCCTAGTGAAAATATAGCTACTCATGCTTAATTTAGAAGATAAAGAAGAAGAAGTGATAATTAAAACCATATTAATGACTAAAATGATAAAACTAATATTCAAAAAGCTCAAAATAGCTAAAACTACTAAAATGAGCAAAGTAAACGGCTGCTGATGTCAAAAGTTACAAAAGTTGCCCTAAAAAAGTAAAACTATTCTATTTATACAGTGCTGGAATTTTCAGACAAAATTGCCCTTTCGGAGGTTCTGCGACCGCACAATTCCATGTGCGATCCGCACTTTTCTTCAGCTTGGCAGGATTGGACTTCTGCGGCCACATAATTCTGAACCACGATCGCATATCTCTCTTTTTGCGGTCCGCACATTTCTGAGTGCGTCCGCACATAGCTCTTCTGCGGATCGCACAAATACAGTTGCGACCGCACAACTGATCTTTTGCGGCCGCACAATAATTGTATGGTCCGTACTTCCTTTTAGCTTGAAATGAGAATGTGCGGCCCACACTTCCTTTTAGCTTGAAATAAGAACTCTCTGAACTTCTGATCTTGCTTAGCTTCTGCGGCCACACATTTCATGTGCGGACCACACTTTGCACTTGTCTCTGATAAGCTTGCCTTCACAATCTGCGGTCGCAGATGATATTCTTCGGTCCACACTTTGAGCTTCCGTGCCTGTTTTTGTTCTTGAGTTCAAATCACTCCTTCATGAGTTGGATTTCATCTTAGTGGCTCATTTTCCAATACTCTTACAATTAAGCATATTGTATAGGTTTTCGGGAACACAATTAAATGCCTTTGGGCTAAAATGAAAGCTAAAAGGCACTAATAAGTAGACAAAATCCCCACTTATCAATGACGATAAAGGAATTGGAAGAGCTTAGTGATAAATTCAGTATTCCCAACCATGTTGAGTTGATTCCGACGGGGTGGGACTTTGTGCAGATTTACCGTCCTGGGTACTACGCCTTCCATGCCTACACGTTCCAAGTCGTCTATATTCTCCCTCTTCTTCCATTGGCGAAAGAATTCTACCGTTATTACGAAGTTTGCACGGCTCAGCTCGCGTTGTATATTTACAAACTTATACGGATACTCACCAAATTCGCCGAGCTAGCCGGGGTCGAACTGACGCTTCGACATTTGATACATCTCTTCGCCCCTAGATTTTATAGGGGGACGATGGTAAATCTTCGCCATCGAGGAGGTAAGTGCTTGGTGGTGAAGATGGATGACAAGGCCAACCCCCAATTCTGGTTCAATTTCTTCTTCGTCAAAACCAAAGACGTGGCGGCCAATGTTGATGGTTTCCCAGAGGCTTGGAAT
The DNA here is from genome assembly GCF_000715075.1 of Nicotiana tabacum. Classification (NCBI taxonomy): domain Eukaryota; kingdom Viridiplantae; phylum Streptophyta; class Magnoliopsida; order Solanales; family Solanaceae; genus Nicotiana; species Nicotiana tabacum. Next base: position 92,639,345 of record NC_134096.1, on the reverse strand, counting down.
TATACTAGTAAGTATTCAATCTCCCTGTAGGTATTTGATTTTTTCCTTGTGCCCGATCGTGGGTTTTGACTTCTCGTCCCTTATTCGTGTGGCCAAGATTTTTCCTCCTCCTTCGGTCGCCGACATTTCTGATTGGGTTGGTCGAATTCTTCCTCATATTGTAGGGATTCGTGAGTGGTAGAGTTTCTTAAAGAAGTTTGGACTTGCTCCCCTTTCAACCGGTAAGTTCCTCTTATTGTTGGCGTCTCAGGTTTGTTTTCCTTTTGTTCACCTTTGCTGACTTTCCTCTCTCCTTGTGTTTTTCTCAGCTTCGGCCAGGGGAAATTCAAGGAGGTTTAGAGCTCCCGCACCCTCAATCTGTAAGAGAAAATCTAATGTGTCCTCGGCTCCTGCCCCTTATATGACTGTGGCTGATCCTGTTCGCATCTTAGTCCTTTCTGTTGCTACGCCGGTGTTTATTCCTTCTTCAACCATAGAGACTTTGGCCACAGAGCCTTCAGTTTCTTATTTGTACCGTCTCATAGATGAATAAGATGAACTATTGCTTGACGATGGGGACTTGATACCTCACAAGAGGAGGGTCATAGACGTCGTGTGAGTGGGGTCGACGACTGCTGATGTAGGATATTGCAGCTTCGACCTTCGGAGGACGACCACAATGATCATCGAGGAGATCCCGGAGGTTAATCCCGAGGTCGATGGGCTGGAAGATATGGATGTTCGATCTACTAAGGATGCAGGCGAAGACATGATGGGCCGTTACGACCCTTATGTTCCAGGACGTGATGAGGCCTCGTCTTCTAGTGTTGCAGCGAATGCGCCTCCTTTGGCAGATGACAGAGGCGAGACCGTTGCTGATGAGGATGTCAGATCTAATTCTGACATGGATGCAGAAGATCTGAGGATGATTGACGAGGGGCTCACTCAGCTCGAAGTGAGGTTGTAGGGGGCTTCGAGAACTATTACGATCTCAATGAACCGTAATCTTCTCGTGGATATCGAGAAGATTATCTCAGTTCTGAGATTAAGAGAACATCTCTCAAGAGTATAAATGACCGTGACTTGTCGAACAATATTGTCGGCCTCGCCCTTCGTGTAAACATATCTGTTGTTGGTTATTTTTCCTTAGTTATGATCTTTTGTTGTCTCTTAATTTTCGTTGCTTGTTTTGTAGATGGTTGTCCTAGAGATTGAAAGTGCTCGTAGTGGGTAGAGGCGCAAATATATATATATATATATATGCGACGTTGAGGGACAAGAACTTCAGTGCTCTTGAGATGTATCGGGAGTTGCGGTGTCAGCTCCGCAAAGGCGGTGATGTGCGCCAACTGAGGGAAGATTTGAACGCCAAGGACGAGGAGCTGGTGCGAATAATGGGGAAGTGTAGCATCCTGGAGGGGACACTGAGGAGTAGAGAAGAATAGGTCGAGCTCCGCAAGGGGGCTGAGGTTTCGTGCAGCGATCTCCAAGCTCAGGTAGTCGCGTTGCGTGATCAGCTCAAGGAGTGCCAATTCAGGGTGGAAACCCTTGGAGGTGAGGTCGCCAAAAAAGTGGAGGAGTTGGAAAAGGAAAAGGCTCTGAATAAGGCGGTGTCCCTTGAGTTTGTGATTTGAACTCTCCGTTCTGAGCGGGAGAATGATTTAACGACGGCTAGGCTCAAGGAAGAACGACTCGATGAAAGGATCAGGGAGTTAGAAAGAAAGACCTCTATTTTCCATGATCGAGTGGTTGCTTTGGAGGTCGAGAAGGCCCAATTACTGGCACAACCACCCTCTTCCCGCACTTTGAATTTTCCCAACGTTCCTCGGGATTTATATGAGGAATGAATTCATGTCGAGGCCCAGTTAGATATCGTTTGAGATTTGTATGCGGCGAGGTATGTCTTTGATGCTGCCCTTGAAGGTGTTCGTGTGAATGCTCTTGAAGCTCGAGTCGCTTGTGGGTATGATCCTACTATGACTGAGGCTGACGAAGGTGACGTTGAGGGTGTAAATCGACTTGAGAAGGACGCCTGGTACGATACCGCTTATCCGGAGGGCGAAGGTGATAGTGGCGAGAGGGATCAAGATGGCGAGGGCTTCGGTGGCCAAGGCGGTGAATGCACAGAAGATCATGATGGTGGCGATCAGTAGGTTTTTTTTTTTTTTGTAAACGTTTGTGTATTTTTGCCGGCGTCTTCACGAGCCTTTGTAAAAAATGTTTAAGTATGAAATGCCAAAGTTGTTCTCTATATCTGCTTCCTTTTGTGTGGTTTATTTTCTGTACTTGTATGTTTTTTGCTTATGTTGTTTGGCTTCCTTTACTCTTTCCTTCGTCGGTGTTGTCTTTTTGCTGGTCGTGGCCTTGGAGCCGATTACGCGTTGTTTGCTTCTTCTTCTTCTTTTCCCTTTTTGCATGTTGAGATATGGTCGAGGGCATCGAATTGTTTGGTTGAGGTGTTTGTTCGAGTGGGGTCAAACATATCATTTTATTAAGTTGTGGCAGAGGGCTGGTTGGTGTTAGTTGGGAAAGATCGAACATAACCTTTCATTTAAGTTGTGACCGAGGGCCGGTAGGTGTTAGTTCGAGCGAGGTCAAATATAAACTTTCATTTAAGTTGCGGTCGAGGGCCGGTAGGTGTTAGTTGGGAAAGGTTGAACATAACCTTTCATTTAAGTTGCAATCGAGGGCCGGTAGGTGTTAGTTCGAGCGAGGTCGAACATAACCTTTCATTTAAGTTGCGACCGAGGGACAGTAGGTGTTAGTTCAATCAAGGTCGAATACAACCTTTCATTTAATTTGCGGCCGAGGTTCGATAGGTGTTAGTTCGAGCAAGGTCGAACATAACCTTTCATTTAAGTTACGACTGAGGGCTGGTAGGTGTTAGTTCGAGCAAGGTAGAACATAACCTTTCATTTAAGTTGCGGCCGAGGGCCGGTAGGTATTAGTTCGAGCAAGGTCGAATATAACCTTTTATTTAAGTTGCGGCCGAGGGCCGGTAAGTGTTAGTTCGAGTGAGGTAGAACTAACCTTAATGCAAGAAAGGTGTGCTGATAAGTAAAGTTCGTTGCCTAGGAATTGTTGCTTTTGTTACATACTTGGAGAAATTTCTAGATTTTTGGGTGTTGGCTGGCGTTCCAGTCCCAGTCCCGATCTATCTAGTCCCTTCATTGGTAGATCTGGAGAATAGTGAGAGGTCGAGCAATGAAATAGTAACCACGACCCTACCTTCATGTACTTCGACTCAAAATTTTCCCTTCGCCGCCTCGTTAAAAACCTCCTTGAGAAAACTCAAATGGGACAAAACTCAAGTGAGGGAAAAAAGAGTACGACTTGGAAGACACTTTTTCTCTCAGAAGTTGAGGTATTTGAGGTGGCTGATATTCCAATTGTTTGGTAGTAGCTTTCCTTCCATTGTCTCTAATTGGAACGAACCTTTGTTTGCTTCGGCTGTGATTTTATATGGACCATCCCAATTTGTTCTTAGCTTGCCTTCCCTGCAATCTTTCCTCGCTTGAATTTTAGCTTTCAGTACGTAGTCCCCAACTTTGAGCGGCTTGACCTTTGCTTTCTTGTTGTATTAGCGTTATGCTTGTTGATTTTTGGGCGACCATTCTTATGTAGGCAATATCTCTTCGTTCGTCAATTTCACCGAGTTCTTGCCTTCTGCCCTCGTCGTTACTCGTGCTGTTCTCATGGGAGTAGGGCGTCTCTATTGTGCTTGTTTTCAGAGTTGTTCGGTAGGTCCACAATTCTTATGGTAGTATTTCTGGCCACTGTCCCTTGGCATCTTCGAGCTTCTTATTCATGATATTTAGTATTGACTTGTTAGATGATTCTACTTGTCCGTTACCAGCGGGGTGGTACGGGGTCGAGAGTATCCTCTTGATATGCCATTTTTCGAAGAATTCTACGGTTTTCTTTCCTCTGAACTGGAGTCCGTTGTCACAACTGGTTTTTTTTTGGAAGGCCGAATCGGTACATGATGTTTCTCCATATAAAGGTGATTACTTCCTGTTCCCGTATTTGGGCGAATGCTCCTGCTTTCACCCATTTAGAGAAATAGTCAGTTAAAACCAAAAGGAATCGTACATTACCTCGCCCTGTTGGTAGGGGGGCCAGATGTATATTCCCCATTTGATGAACGGCTAAGGGGATGTGACTGAGTGGAGATGTTCTCCTGCTTATTGAATTATTGGGGAGTACTTTTGGCACTGTTCGCATCGCCTTATGAAGTCTGTGGCATCCTTTATCATGGTGGGTCGGTAATGTCCTGCCCGTATGAGGCATCTGATAAGTGCTCGATTGCAGGAGTGGGCCCTGCAATGGGCTTCGTGAACTTCTTGAAGGACACGCTGCGTTTGGTTCGGGCCCAAGCACTTCGCCAGAGGGCTGCTGTATGTTCTCTTGTACAAATTGCTGTGGAGGATACTGTACCTAGCCGCTTGCATTCTTAGTTTCTTGGCCTCATTTTTGTCGCTTGGGAGTGTGTCGTCCTGCAGTTATGAGACAATACGATTGCGCCAGTCCCAAGTTAAGTTTATGGCTCTTACCCCGACTTGGTCTATTTATGAGTTGAGGAAGTGGATCACCTTTGTCTCTGGTTGTGATGTTTTTGGTGGCTGCGGCTAGTTTGGCGAGGCTATCTGCCTCGATATTCTGTGCTCGTGGGATTTGGTCGAGCTGACATTCATCAAACTCAGGCAGTAGCTTGCTGATTTCGGTCTGGTACTTTTGCAACCTTTGTTCCTTGATTTGGAAAGTCCCTGTGACTTGATTGACTACGAGCTAGGAATCGCAACACATTTTTAATCGTTTTGCTCTATATTTGAGTGCTAGTCTCAGACCTGCATTATGGCCTCATACTCGGCCTCATTGTTAGTCATATCCGGGCACTTTATGGACTAGCAAATCACTTCACTTGTTAGGACTTCGAGTACGAGTCCCAGTCCGAACCCCGACGCGTTGGATGCACCATCGGTGTATAGGACCCAAAGGTCTTGTGTTTGGAGGGATGTCTGGACTGATTCCCTTTCGACTTTAGGCACTATCTTTGCGCTGAAGCCGACTACGAAGTCAGTGAGTACTTGTGACTTTATTTCCCTTCACGATTGATAAGTGATATCGTGTTCACTCAACTTGATGGCCCACTTGGCCAGCCTTCCCGTTAATTCGGGTTTATGTAAAATGCTTCTGAGGAGGAAGGTCATGAGGACCGCGATGGGGTGATATTGGAAATATGGCTAAGCTTTCGTGAAGCTATGACTAAGGCCAAAGCCAATTTTTCGAGGTGTGGGTACCTCGTCTCGGCGTCAACGAGGCTTTGTTAATATAACAAATGGCAGATTTCATACCTTTGTTTTCTCGAATTAAGACTGGGCTTAGAGCTACCTTGGATACGGCCAGATAGACGAGGAGACATTTCCCCGGCTCGGGTTTTGAAAGTAGAGGCGGAGATGATAGGTATGCCTTTAGTTCTCGCAAGGCCTAGAGGTATTCAGAAGTCCATTCAAGGCCGTTATCTTTCTTGAGTACGCCAAAGAATTTATGGCACCTATCCGACGACAGTGAGATGAACCTCGATAGAGTGGCGATGCAATTGACCACTTCACTTTCGGTCCGAGCTTCTCCAGAGCGTAGACTATCTTTGTAGGTGACACACAAAAACTGTGAGCAGATAACATGGGAGTCATACCTATGTTGTTCTGATGAGTTCCAGTCCTTGGTCTGAAAGAACCTTCTTCGTAGCATGGGAGGGCGCAACGGCCATCCCGATATATTGTTGATGTCATTCCTTGTTAAGTCACAGAATTGGATGATCTCTTCTGGAGTTGTCTCTTCGATCTCTTCTTGATTCGGCTTGTACCGAGGTTAATCAGTGAGTTGGTTCGTTGAGGTCGTCCTCATCTACACGGACCTCGGCACAATAAGTATTGTGGATTTCGTCCCAAGTGGTTGGGGGATACTTCATCAACTAATTCAACAGTTTTTAAGTTGCTCTCGAACCATCTATATTCAACCCGTTATGAAAGGTTGCGACCGCCATCCCTTCCGATATGTTTGGCAGAGTCATCCTTACTTGGTTGAACCGGGCGAGGAAGTCCCTTAGTCTCTCTCCCAGGGACTGCTTAATAGCAAATATGTCGTTCACTCTTGCCTCGGCCTTCTTGGCTCCGGCATGGGCCGTTACGAATCTATCGGCAATTTCCTCAAAAGTTTCTATTGAGTGTGCTGGTATCTGCGAATACCATGTTAATGCCCCTCCTGTGAGCGTTTAGCTAAACTTCTTTAGCAAAATGGAAGATACTTGTTCTTTGACGAGATCATTGTCTTTTATGGTAGTGACGTAATGAGTCACGTGATCTTCAAGGTCTATCATGCCAGCATAAACCTGAGGTAGGGTGGCATTTTGAAGGTCTTTAGTATGGCATGTAGGGCTGCTTCATCACAGGCTGCTCGACGAACCGGTCGGTGTCCCTCTTCAGCAACAACTTAGGAGAGCCCGGTATTTTATCAACCCTTTCTTGGTGTTCTTTCATTTGATCTCGAAGTGTGTTATTTTCATTCTCCATTTCTTCCATCCTTTTTAGAATGGATGTGAGGGCGTTGTCACCTTCACTATTAATGACATTGTGAGTAATACCTGTCGTTGGAGGAAAGGGTTAGTTGCATTGCTCATCTATTTGTTGTATCGTGCAAGTCCTTGCATTTTCTGCAGTCGTGCCCTGAGCGGGCTTGTTAAGGATGCTTATTAGCGTGTCAGTTAGCCATGCTTTGAGGAGTTTTTTCACAACTGGGGGCGTCCCTTCCTCCACAGATGTGGAGGCTCCTTTACTACGGGATTTTGTTATGTTGCAGTGTGGGGGCGTTGACCCATCTCGTCTAGGGGATGCACTGGGCATCATGCCCTCGTATGCCATTTCACAACTTTTGTTGATGACGTTCATGAGGTTGGTTGGGAGGTCACTTGTTATTCTCGTCCTTTCTTCTCGGTTACCTTTCATGTTGGGTTTTGTGTACACAAAGAAAGGAGGTCTTGTTTTTTTTTTTTTTTTTTACGTTAGTGACCCGTGCTAGTTGTAGATCTAGAGGAAACTATAAGTTTAACTAAGAAATCCTCACAGACGTCGCCAAATTATTTGACCAAAAAATATAAATCTTGGTTCAAATAATTAAATTTATGTGATTTAGAGTTAATCTTAGTTAGCAATATTATCCCCAGGTGAACTTTTCAAAGATGCAGTAAATGTTAGATGGGTTCGGTCAGACAATGGCAATAACGTGTAATAACTGTTCTAGAAAGCAAGAACAATAATGTAGCATTCAATAATAATAAATGACAATAAATGGCATTTAAATAAATAGGAGGAATGTTTCATCCAATAAATGATGGAATATGTGGATGTTCCTTCTTACAATGATGAATGACAGACAAATCCTTGGATATTTTGAGTTATTCGCAGATCTGATGGAATAGTATGAACAAGAATCTTAGTGAAAATGTGGTGTTTGTATCTTAGCAAAAGAGAGAGAGAGAGAGAGAGAGAGAGAGAGAGAGAGAGAGAGAGAGAGAATTTTTAGTCAAAATATATTTTTTACAAATGAATATCACATGCCCCTATGAAACCCTAATAGTACAAATGTAGAGAATATCCAATAGAATATTCTCTTTTAATATCCTATCTTGAAAACTAGCCGTTACAACTCTATCAATGATACTCGACCTTGACCTCGACCCTTGTTGACATCTCGACTACGACCCTCATCGACTCTTTGACCATGGATTTTGCTGCTTCTTGGGTCATCTCAACCAACGCCGACTTGAGAACTCTACCCTTAATATTATCTTGTCTTAAATATTCTAAGGGCAGATTTTGACCCATACAGGTAATATGGATATTCATACTATCCATACTTTCTTGAATATGATCATTTTTGGGAGAATTTATAGTCTCCCAAAATTAAATAACCCCCAATTTGAGGCTTTACAAATATAAAAGTTAAACTCATTAGTTATCCATTGGTTAACCATTTTTTAAACGGATAATATGATTCTTATCCATATTTAACCCGTTTTTAAAAAGTTCATTATCCAACCTATTTTTTGGTGAATAATATGGGTGGATAACTATTTTTTCACCACTAGTCGACATTTTTGTTCCCAAGTAGTAGAAGATTAGAATGTAGTTTGTAACTCTCCTGGGGGGAAGTGCACAGATAGCCACTGATTAGAGATGTCTTTACTTTTTAGCCACTGTTTTAAATATATTTACTTTTTAGCCATTGCTTAATAAATTTTTACCCGCCGGACAATAATACCCCTGTGCTAGACATAGGTGTTGCGTAAATATTAAGGACATGGTGTCCTTAACTTTATGAATATTGTGTAAATATTTAGGACAAAGTGTCCTGTATTTGCACCTCTGCTGCTAAACTTTAGGACATCATGTCCTTAACTTCATATGTGCAGTGTAAATGTTAAGGACATGGTGTCCTTAACTTCATTTGTGCAATGTAAATGTTAAGGACATAATATCATTAACTTGTATTTGCAACTTCTGTTGTTAAACTTTAGGACATCATGTCCTTAACTTCATATGTATAGTATAAATGTTAAGGACATGGTGTCCTTAACTTCATGTATGCAATGTAAATGTTAAAGATATAATGTCCTTAACTTGTATTTGCACCTCCTGTTGTTAAACTTTAGGACATCATGTCCTTAACTTCATATGTGCAGTGTAAATGTTAAGGACGTGGTGTCCTTAACTTCATGTGTTCATTGTAAATGTTAAGGACATAGTGTCCTTAACTTTATGAGTAATGTGTAAATATTAAGGACAAAGTGTCCTATATTTGCACCTTCTGCTGATAAACTTTAGGACATCATGTCCTTAACTTCATATGTACAGTGTAAATGTTAAGGACATGGAATCCTTAACTTCATGTGTGTAATGTAAATGTTAAGGACATAATATCATTAACTTGTATTTGCAACTTCTGTTGTTAAACTTTAGGACATCATGTCCTTAACTTCATATGTATAGTATAAATGTTAAGGACATGGTGTCCTTAACTTCATATGTCCAATGTAAATGTTAAGGACATGATGTCCTTAACTTCATATGTGCAGTGTAAATGTTAAGGACATGGTGTCCTTAACTTCATGTGTGCAATGTAAATGTTAAGGACATAGTGTCCTTAACTTCATGAGTGATGTGTAAAAAATAAGGACATGGTGTCCTTAACTTCATATGTGTTATGTAAATGTTAAGGACATGGTGTCCTTAACTTCATGTGTGCAATGTAAATGTTAAGGACATAATATCATTAACTTGTATTTGCAACTTCTGTTGTTAAACTTTAGGATATCATGTCCTTAACTTCATATGTGCAATATAAATATTAAGGACATGGTGTCCTTAACTTCATATGTGCAGTGTAAATGTTAAGGACATGGTGTCCTTAACTTCATGTGTGCAATGTAAATGTTAAGGACATAATATCATTAACTTGTATTTGCAACTTATGTTGTTAAACTATAGGACATCATGTCCTTAACTTCATATGTGCATTGTAAATGTTAAGGACATGGTGTCCTTAATATTTTACACATCACTCATGAAGTTAAGGACACCGTGTCCTTAATATTTACACATCACTCATGAAGAAAGGGTAAAAAAAACTTTTCGTATCAATTTTAATAGTATCAATTTTAATAGAGTAGTGGCTAGCTTTGCTCAATATTAAAAATATTGGCTAAAAAGTAAATACCACTTAAAAAAGTAGCTATACCACGCCATTTCTACTCTTAGTAACCAGATTCTTTAGGCGTTTGGTTTCTTTATTAAATGCAAGGGCTTCGTAGGGTATGCAGCCCAAGATGATCTCGACCCTGTTGTTTGAATGAAAAGCCTCAGCTCTGATGATGGCCCAAAGTTCATGTCATAATAGGCAAATTCTCAATGAGATAATTGTATATATAATGGGAAAAAGGAGTTTCATTTTCTAACATCATCAATTCCTTTTCGTCAATGCATATAATTGGTATGTTAAAATTCATTTTACCTCGGGCGCTAATTATAACCATTCCCACTCACTTTTTGCTTTGTAGTAGACCATGATTTTCTTTTAATATATTTTCTTAGGCTTCTGTTACATGAACTCACATGCCTGACTAACTCGAATTTGAGCCATTTAGGTCCATTATGAGAGGCAAATTCTCCATACTAAAAAGTCGTACATTTCTAAAGCTCAAAGCAAATACATTAGTAATTTTACTAACAATAATTTAAGTCAAATTTGCATCTTGAAACTAAAAGAAAAAAAAGTTAATTGCATACAATACAATAAACAATTATAAGAAAACTCAATAGATTCGAAACATAATAATCAAAGAACGTATGTATTAATATTTTAGAATAATCCAAAGTTACAATTTAAAATAAATGTGATGTAATTTTGATTATAGGTAAAATATTAATGTAAAAAACTAATTTAAATTTCATTGTATGGAAGAGAATGTATAAATAGAAAAATAGAGATAGTGTGAGGATACTTATACTTTGAAATAATTTATAAATAAAAATTAAATAATAACTTAAAAATTATTATTATTAGATTTAAACAATAAAAGAGTTCCGAGTAATAGAATAAAAGTGTAAGAAAAATTAATTTCATGAAAAAATTATATTTATCGGTGATTATTAAAAAAGTAATAAGCAAGACATTAAGTCAATTGGTAAGATAATAAAATATCACATAATAATATAACAATATTAGGTAATGAATAATACAATAACTATAAGCAAACAATAAAAAGAAAAAAAATAAAAATAAAGAAGAATAAGACTTATTTGAATTTGAGATGAAAAATAAAGAGTTAGTAAGAATTTTGTTAAAATAATATGGTCTAATATGCTCAAACAAGACATATCACAGTATGACATGTTTAATATTTTTTAATATTAATATTAAAAATAAAGTGTAAGTACTAAAATCAAAGGGTTGGGTTGTTACAAATATATAAAAAAGAAAGTGTAACGACCCGACCGGTCATTTTTCTTTCTAAGTCTATGTTCTCCTAATTAAGATTCCCCGTATGTGCTTTTACTGTTTATTGACTTGTGGGGATGGTTGGTTCGGGTTTGGAAGGGTTCGAGTTGAAATCGGAACGCTTAGTTCCTTATTTGTGGCTTATAATGGTTAAGTTTGACTTTAGTCAACGTTTTGAGTAAACGACCTCGAAACAGGGATTTGGCAGTCTCAATAGGTTTGTATGATGATTTTGGACTTGGATCCGTGTTTGGATCGGATGACCCGAGAACGTTTCAACGCTTAATGTTGGAAATTGGCGCTTTGAAGGTTTTTAAGTTCTTTAAGTTTGGTTCGGAGTAGGTTTTGGTGTTATCGAGGTCCGTTTGGGATTACGAGTCTGGGAATAGTCTGTATGGTGATTTATGACTTGTACGCAAAATTTGACGCTTTTGTTCTAAATTTGATATCTTATTGGGGTGCTTATACCAACGAATTCTTGTAGGCGCACTATCTCATCAATATATATCTGGACTAGCTTGCATGTAGAGTAAGTCATACTGATCGTCGTCATTCCGAGTTGATTTGATAGGAATCGGACGACGGAAGTGTTTCTAGAAGTTCTTGAGTTTCATGATTTAATTCATGGGTTTTGGCGTCTGATTCGTGATTCTAGATGTTATTTCAGTGTTTCGATCACGCGAGCGAGTTCGTATGATATTTTTAGACTTGTGTGGACATTTGGTATGGAGCCCCGAGGGCTCGGGTGAGTTTCGGACACGTTCGGAGGGATGGAAGAACTTGAGCTTTTCAATTTTTTTTTGCTGGTGCCTCAGGTATCGCAAATGCGAGGTTTTTTTTCGCGTTTGCGAACCAAGTGTTGCAAATGCGACATCTGCGACTGATGCAAGGGCTTTTATTACGGGACACCTTTTTTCTCACATTTTCTGTTACACCCCATATCTTCGTACGGAAGAGTATTCGTAAGTCAATTGATGTAAGCTCAGAAATGAGATCATATTTGAGAGTACATAAAGTAAGTTACTCATGTTACCTTGGAGATTAAAAATCTTTAAGATCATGGATAACAAGTACCAAGAGGGTTGAAAGGCTAAGAAGCAAAACAAATTGAAGAAAATAAGTTTCGTCGAATGTCGACAAGTTGAGAATGTTATAACGTTTACTTTTGTGATGAGACTAGGATGATTAACAAGATAAGGAGGATATGTTATGAGTTATTTTAGTCGTATGATAGTCGTGTGTTATGTTTTTAAGTCAAGCAAGTCGTGGAACAAAAGTTGGCAAAGGTCATCACAAGTTACATTCATAAATATGCTGAAAATTAGGTCAAATGTAGATGCAATTTTCTCCCAATTTACTTCGAATTATGGGGTGATTTAGCTACAAAATTTAATATCTATGAGTCTAGTTTCTAACGCATTAAAACATTCATCGATACAACATCGGAGTAGAGATATATTCGCGTTTTCGCGAGACTGCGCCAAACAGCTCTCTATGGGACCCACAATGGCGGTTGATATATATATATATAATATGCCTAAACCCCATTTTAACTCATTATGTTTCAGTATCTTTAGACCCTAGACACCTAAAAATACTCTCTCAAGGTTCTCTCATGATCCAAGACTCGAACAAAGGGCAAACAACACAAATCAAGTGTCGGGAATCCCGTTGCACTAGTAAGTTTCTTGTTCTTCTTGTTGTTGCTGATTTTTGGGTGGTTCCAGCTCGTGTGGGAGGTTGTTTTAAGTGGTTTAAGTTCTGTAAAATACTCTCCCAAGGTTTTCATATAAACTCTAGGTTATTTAAAGTTTTGCAAGTGGATTACACCATATTTCAACATCAAAAGTTAGTTCTAGTAAAGGACAACGCCTCTTTGAGGTTGTGTTGTCATTGAGGATAGTAGTGTGTTGTGTTTGGCTGAAATTTCAAGTTGTTGCTACTGGATAAGGTGATTATAACAGACTACTAATTGTGCTTAAGCTTGGTTGTATGTTGGTTAAGTTGTTAGGATGATAAATTACAAGATAATACTTGGATTAGCTTAAGTCACTTCTATGGTGTTGTATTGCCATTGAGGGATGTTGTAACACCCAGAAAAATTTTTCTAACGATTTAATATTTTAAAGTACACCAACGGTATTTGGGAATGACGTGTTAGAGTATTAAAGGAGACCCATGGGATAGAACCAAATTATTTCGAAATGAAACGTATATATTTAAGGTGTGTTGAAACATACTAAGGAGTTTTGTGAATGGAAAGAATTCATGTGGAACAAGTAGGATACATTAAGTGGAAATGATATCTCAATTTGCACAAGATCTTACTTCAAACGTATGCTTCTACCTATAAAATTAAAGCTCTTTGAGTCTAGTTTCTAACGCTTCAAACCGTTCATTATTCGGACATTCTTACAAGAAGTTATGATCAAATTACCAAAGGCTGGCGGAGGAGCCTACGGATGCGAAGCATCCGAAGCCGCGTCCGAAAGAGAGGCTGGCAGTGAAGTGCTGCCATAACGTCCAGGTCCGCATCCGAGCTTCAAAGAGGAGTGAAGTGGGGATGCGAAGCATCCAGGGCCGCATCCGAAATCCAGAAATCTGGGCCTATAAATACAAGGTCGGGGAATGGGGATATTTTGAGTATTTGGGGGTTAGGGTTCTTGAGGTGAAGGGGCGATTTTGAGCTCAAATCAAGTCCAATAAACCAAGGTAAGCTGTTAATGATATTTTGGGTTGATTATTACTCAATATACATGATTTCTAACATCATTCTTACATCCAAATACAAGATTTCATCATCAAATCCTCAAGAACACAAAAATTACCAAAGTTGTGATTTTTCAAGATTGATCTACTAGAGGTAATTTCAATGCTTCAAACTCATTTAATATGAGTAGTTAGAAGCATTTAAAGCATTTGTTGCAAGTTTTAAGGGTTGAAAGATTGGATTATAAAAATCTAGTTCATGGCATGAATAGTACTTTTGAGAAAATAAAGGAGAAGGTGAATGGTAATCTTGGCGATGAAATTTATGAATACATTGAACCTATGGGATTTGTTACTAATATTGGTCTCATTGGATGTTGTTATTATAGATTGCAGTTGATTAGTGTAGTGCATCATTGTAGTATCATTAAGGAAAGAATTTGAGGTATATTAGCTAAACGTTCTCTCTTGGAATTGAATTCCATAATGTTTCCGTAAGATCAAGTATGATTGGCTCAAGATTCTTAACTCTTACATTCAGGGTTATTCCCTATAAATTTGATTATATAGAATGAGCCTTATGTCGAAATATAGATGTTCCAAGTATGGGTTGTGTATTAATATGTTATGGCTTTGAGTCATGTTTCAATGAAAGATAGTATGCCAAAATATGTGTGAAATCTCAATATTCTTAAGACTCTTAATTGCTCATATGTGTACCTAAAGTCTTGATTGAGAATGTCTTATTATTGATAACCTATAAAGATGGTTGGAAGTGAAATCAGTGAATTGGGGGATATAAAGTGTGACCAGCATGCCAATAGTGAAAGGCATACTTGTGGCCAATGGTGCCGATGTAATGAAATAATGTGAGAAAGATTATGAATGAGCTTTGACTCAACTATTCCAAAATTTACTTCGATAATATAATCGGCTAAAAGTTTATGAACTCAAGTGATGCACATATGTGGCTGTTTTAGCTAATGCTATGCTTTGTAAGTAATTTTCAATGTGCTTTGCATTCTTACATATTAATGAGTGGAAATTGTGTATGATTTTAATTTGTGCTTTGATTGCCAATCACTTTACTCCATTTATTGGAAAGGAATTGATTATGTTTAAAGCCTTCATTACTAATGAACTTAAAGTTATGATTTCCAGAATATTCCACTTGTTGATAATTATGATAATGATCTATGAAAGGGAATAAATGAAAGTTTGGAATATAAAATACGGCCATTGCGCCATGAATAAAGAATCATATGTTTGGCCAAGAGAGCCAATGAAATAATGATATTGTAAGTGGTTGAAAGTACGGATTAGGTGCTATGTGATGTGAAAGGTTATGAGATGTACGTATTTGTACTTTTGTTTCCAATATGTTATGAAACCCTATGGACGGTCTTTGAAACACATAGGTATATGGTGTTATGAAACCCTATGGACGGTCTATGAAACGCATAGGTATATGGTGTTATGAAACCCTATGGACGGTCTATGAAATGCATATGTATATCGTGTTATGAAACCCTATGGACTGTCTATGAAACGCATAGGTATATCGTGTTATGAAACCCTATAGACGATCTATGAAACGCATAGGTATATCGTGTTATGAAACCCTATGGACGGTCTATGAAACGCATAGGTATATCGTGTTATGAAACCCTATGGACGGTCTATGAACGCATAGGTATATTGTGTTATGAAATCCTGTGGACGGTCTATGAAACGCATAGGTACATTGTGCTATGAAATCCATTGTGATATGAAATCCTGTGGACGGTCTATGAAATGCATAGGTGCATTGTGTATAAGAGGTATAGATGTACGGTATGAATAAACACTATGGACGGTCTATGAAACGCATAAGTGTATAATATGATATGTGAACACTATGGATGGTCTATGAGACGCATAAGTGTATAATATGATATGTGAACACTATGGATGGTCTATGAGACGCATAAGTATATAATATGATATGTGAACACTAAGGACGGTCTAATAAGACACATTATTAATGCAGACAATAGGTGCCCCCTTTTGTTGTCCTTGTTTGTACAGGTTGTTTCAATTACATTATATTATGTGTTCCACATATAGATTATATGGGCATTCAATTTTGAAAGAGGATTTCTAGCTATACATACTAGTGCTATTTGACAATACTAACGTCCCTTTTCCCAGGGGCGCTGCATCTTTAATTGATGCAGGTGGTTCTACAGCAGATGGCATTGATCAGTGATAGCAGTATACTCCTTTCAGCCAATTTGGTGAGCCCCACTTCATTTTGGGGTCATGTATATTTTGTTTCTCATGTACTTTGTGGTTGAGGTATAGCCGGGGCCTTGTTGCCGGCATTTCCATATTACTCTTCAGTTGTACTTAGAGGCTCCGTAGACAGGTTGTGGGTGGTATTTGATGTTGGGAATTGGATTAGAACTGTTGGTATTTGGCAACATATTTTTCATTAAATCTATAAACTCGTACTATTTTGGAAATATTGAATGATGTTGTTAATGGGAATGAAATGGAAACGGTTAATGAAACCTCTTCGGTATTTGATTAACGGAGTAAATCTCCTCTTTATTCACAGATGAATTTGGGTAGAATGAAATCTAACAGGCTTGCTCAGTCGGGTTCACTCGGTTGAGCGCCGGTCGCGCTCCTCGGTTTTGGGGCGTGACAGATGTTGTAAGCTAAATATAACTTCGACTTGAAGCTACTGTAGGAGGTATTTGTATTGTGTTCTTACATGTGCTTAAGTTTATCTTGATGTTGATTAAGTTAAATGGATGTACTAGACATGAACTAGTGAATAAAGTTGCTAATTGAATATAGTTGGAGTTGTGGATTGTTCTCTTTGTTATAAATATATGGTATAAGGATGGAATCATTGATGAATGACTTCATTATCATGTTAATGATGCTGTTAAGTTAATGTAAGAAGTCTATAAGGGGTGATAATGGGGTTGAAGAGTGCTGAAGGGATTCAATCTGAGCTTGCCGCTCGTCGTGATATGTTGACGACTTGTTAATAAAATATTTTGTACCCTATTTTTGATGTTGTTATTATTGTATTTCTCTGGTTGTTGTTGTTGGTATATGGTAGTGGAGGAGGCCCTTGTTACAAGAGAGATGCTGCCCAAATTTACATAAAACGAGCTACTAGCTTAAGTTATAGACTTAGCCTTTACTCAGCACTGATTTTGAATCTCCTTATGCTATGGTAGACTGAGTTGAGTTATTTGAAGAGTTGCTTGGAAGCTATTAAGGACTCAACGAGGTTAATGTATGTTAAGGCTAAACCTTTTCTTCATTTTGGCATGATCTCGTAACTACATGAGTTTGATAATGAGGCATAAAGAGAAGTTCGTATTCTTGAACTTATGTACATTATCCTAGTTTCATAAGTTATAGTATTCCTCCTTATCGAGACTTTATATTCAGTTAAGTATTGTCTTCTTCCAGTCAAGAGAGCAGAGGGTCTCTCTCCATATATATATATATACATTATTAAAGTATTTTCATCACCATCGAATTATAATCAATGGGCAGGCCCCTATTGGGCAACCTCTGATCAGATGGTAAGTTATATACCGAGCCTACTGTGGTCGAGCGCCTATGAGCGAGCCCAAAATGGCCGAGATACAGAGCCTAGTATGGCCGAGCGCCTATGAGCGAGCCTACTACGACAGAGCAGCTACACATACTGAGCCTTATAAGGCTGGAACGCTATTTTACTTACTATATTGAGAGAGTTGAGTCAGTATCAGCAGGTAAGCATATCTTCAGATTATCTTTGACTCCCAGTTATTATATTATCAGTTCAATTTCAGCTTTCAGTTATTATGTTGCCTTACATACTCGGTACATTATTTCGTACTGACGTCCCTTTTGCCGGGGACGCTGCATTTCATGCCTGCAGGTCCTGATTGACAATTGGACAGACCCTCCCAGTAGAAAGAGTCAAACATCAGCTTGGTTGGTAAGCTCCACTTCCTCGGAGTTACCAGGTCTAGTCCTTGGAGTCCATTTTATATATACATGTTTGATGGGTAGGTCGAGGCCCTGTCACGACCATGGTACAGTTCAGTTATCTCTAGAGGCTTGTAGACGAGTCCTATATATTTTGTAAATCAGTAGATGTTCATGGAGGCTTCATCAGCCTGCACAATTATATATATCAGCTTTTGGGTTCGTTTACCCCACAGATGAGAGAGGCGTTATTTTCAGACGATTCAGAATATGGCCTCAACGGCCTAAGTTGAGGGTTACCCCTCCAGAATTCACCGTTACAGAGAGGTACGCTCGGGTCGAGTATGATACTAGGTTCCGGCCACGCCTCTTCAGGTTTGGGGCGTGACATTTTCATTTAGTCTTGGGAGATTTTGAGAGCACTTTAGAGGGGGATTCTCATCAAAATCCTAAGGTAAGTAACTCCCACCCATTTTCAAGTTAATTATGGTGATTTTGGGTAGATTAAACATGGAAAGATTGTGAAAACTTATGGGATTTGTGAAAAACCTAGGTTTTTGATAAAAATAGGATTTGACCACGAAATTGGTTATGAAACTAAGTAAAAACTATATATTTTTAATTTCATGAGGCTATGGATATTATTTATCTTCAAAAATTTTCGGAATTCGGGTACGCGGGCCCGAGGATGAATTTTAAGAATCTTCCAATTCGGGTTGGGTTATGACTCTAGGATCTAAATTATGAACTTTTGAATATATATTAATTAAATTTTATATAACATTTGACTAGGTTCGGATTTTTTGGCACCAACTTGAGGTTTTAGAGTGAATTTGTGACCGGAAAGTGAGCTTTGAGACGAGATAAGTCTCTTGCCTAACCTTATAAGAGGGAATTTACCCCGTAGGTATTTTAAATTATTACTTGCTTCTAATTGTGGGTGCTACGTATGCACGAAGTGCAAGAGTCAGTGCGTATCTACAAATCATGCTATGTCCGGGTAGTTTTAGGACCATATCATGAAATACTTGTATTGTTTGCACTTTACTTGTTAATTTAAGTGCTTAAAATTATATTGAAACTTGAAAAAAGATTCGTAAATACCGAATTTTATTTACTTTGAGCTTTGGCTGGTTACTTGACCGTTAGTAGAAATTGTGCCTCCTTATATATTAGTCTTGTGATAACCGTTAAATCGGAGCTCCTAGAGTATTCTCTCTTCTTGTGAAGCGGGCCGAACGCCTCGACAGTATAATAGATGCATCTATGATTCATGTCGGTCGACCCTATAGCCTTGGGAGATTTTGAGAGCACTTTAGAAGGGGATTCTCATCAACATCCTAAAGTAAGTAACTCCCACCCATTTTCAAGTTAATTATGTGGATTTTAGGTAGATTAAACATAGAAAAATTGTGAAGACTTACGGGATTTGTGAAAAACATAGGTTTTTGATAAAAATGGGATTTGAATGCGAAATTGGTTATGGAACTAAGTAAAAATTATATATTTGAGTTCATGAGACTATGGGTAATATTTATTTTCAAATATTTCCGAAATCCGGGCACGTGGGCCAAGGGACGGATTTTAAGAATCTTCCAATTTGGGATGGGTTATGACTCTAGTAGCTAAATTATGAACTTTTGAGTTTATATTTATTAAATTATATAACATTTGACTAGTTTCAGATTGTTCGGTACAACTTGAGGCTTTAGAATGAATTTGTGACCGAAAACTGAGCTTTGGGACGAGATAAGTCTCTTGCCTAACCTTGTAAGAGGGAATTTACCCCATAGGTATTTTAAATAACTATATGCTTCTAATTGTGGATGCTACGTACGTATGAAGTGACGAGAGTCCATGCATAGCTACAAAGCATGCTATGTCCAAGTAGTTTTAGGACCATATCATGAAATACTTATTTTATTTGCACTCTACTTGTTAATTTAAGTGCTTAAAATTATATTGAAACTTGATAATGGATTCGTAAATATCAAATTTTATTTACTTTGAGTTTTGGCGGGTTGCTTGACCGTTAGTAGAAATTGTGCCTCCTTGTATATTAGTCTTGTGATAACCGTTAAATCGAAGCTCGTAGAGTATTCTCTTCTTATAGAGCGGGTCGAATGGCTCGGCAGTATAATAGATGCATCTATGGTTCGTGCTGGTCGGCCCTCGGCAGTGTACACATTATTCTGGATCGGACCGTATGACCTCGGCATAAATCATGCGTGATAATGCTCGGAGTTCGATTACACTTGATATTACTTCCATGACTTGATAGGTTGTAGCTTACTTGATGGCCCGCATTTGTTGAAGCTAGTATATGCTAATTAGAGATCTTAAAGTGACTTATAGTTAAAGAATCACTTATTTACTGTTTGTTTTTGTGTTATTATTATTGATGTATTCCATGCTTATTTAGAATTCTCGTACTTTATTTATTGTCCCATAGTAAGTGTCGATGTCAACCGCTCATCATTACTTTTTCGATGCTAGACTAGATACTTAATAGGTACATGTTATTTATGTAGTCATGCTACACTTCTGCACTAATCGTGCAGAATCTGAGGCATGTGCATCTGATAGTCATTTAGGCGCGCACCCCTGTTACCCCGAGGCATAGTGGTGAGCTGCTCTTTGTGCCCGTTCTGCAGCACCCGCAGTCTCTCTTTTGTATTTACTTTCTGTCTATCTCATTCCAGACAGTAGCATAGGTGATTTTATATTCTAGTAGATACTTTATGGTTTTGAGTATTAATTTCACCATATTTACTCTCTCATTAGTTTATGCTTTACCTTACTATAATTTTTTATTACTCATTTACTTAATAAATAAACTCAACTACTTTGAAATTATTAAAAGGAACAAATACATGACTAGTTCACCGTTGGCTTGCCTAGCGGCGATGTTGGGCGCCATCATGGCCTATAGGGGAAATTGGGTCGTGACAACTTGATATCAGAGCACTAGGTTCACGTAGGTCTCACAAGTCATGAGCAGGCCTAGTAGAGTCTTGCGGATCGGTGCGGGGACGTCCATACTTATCTTCGAGAGGTTATAGGGTACTAGAAAACTTCTCTTTCTTCATCTCCTATCGTGCAGTTGATGTTGTGCTAAGTATCATTCTCTTATTATCTCATAGATGGTGAGAACGCGTGCGGAAAATGTACCTAACCATGGAGGAGCTGCTTGATAAGTGGGAATTTTGTCTGCTTATTAGCACCTTTTAGCTTTTGTTTTAGTCCGAAAGTATTGAATTGTGTTCCCGGAACTAATGAAATTATGCAAAATTGCAGGAATGCTAGAAGTTTGGTTTCCCGAGATGAAATCCGACTTAAAAAGGGGTGTCCCGAAGCACAAGGCACTAAAGGGCGCAGAAGTACAAATGTGCTATCCGCAAAAGAAATTGCGTACCGCAGAATTCCATCTGCGGCCGCAAAACAAGAAAAACAATTAGCAGACCTTTCAGTAATGTGCGGACCGCACATGAATTGTGCGGCCGCAGAACTGGGCTAAGAGTCAAAGATCAGAGAGTATGCAAAAAGACCAAGTCCAAGAGCCTTTGAGAATTGCGGACCGCACAATAATTGTGCAGCCACAGTTCAGAAATGTGCGGCCGTAGAACTCCACTTCCTACTAGCTGAAGAAATCTACGGACTGCACATGGAATTGTGCGGCCATAGTACCTCCCGAGGGGCATTTTTGTCCGAGATTTTTGGCTCTGTATAAATAGATGAGTTTTACAAAATTCGGTCAAGTTTTGAATATTTGAAGTTTTTGTAGCCGTTTTTCTTTACTACTTTAGGAAGTTTTACATTATTTTGGTGTTTTTACATTAGATTTCATCATTTTAATCTACCACTATGAGATTAATTAACTTTTCTTCTCTATTTTATGCAATTTCCATTATGAGTAGCTAGACTCTTACTATTGTTGTGACCCAACCCTAGTGTTTAAACCTTATGTGTATCTAATTAAGTGTTTGTTTATGATTGGGTGTTGATTATTTAGCTTAGTTCATGCTTAAATTTTAGAATTAATGGTTGCAAACATTGATTCATGCCTATTTGACTTAGTCTCTACTTGAGAAAGAGGGACCTAGTCTAGGATAACTTAGCTAACAAGAAATTGGGTCAATTGAGAAATTGATTAACCCAATTAAAGAGTTCAACCTAGGGATAGTAATAACCCGACTTGAGCTCTTATCAACGGTTTTGGTTGATACCCATTTGGTCTTGAGAAAGCCAAAGTGGGCAAAACAACTCTCTGACCTAGAGATATTGAGTGGGTAGTGTAGAGTTGTGAGCTATAATACACCCCAATCAACAAAACAAGTATTAACGCCTTTACCTCATTAGGCAAATACCTAAGTTATGGTCAAATCCCTAGGCCTTTTACCTAATTGGAAAAATCTTAAAAACATTTATCTCTAGTCTATTTCCTTTATCTTGCAATCATTAGATTAACAGTAGAAGTAGAAAATAAAATTGTGTTATGGAAGTGCAATCTAGATAACCCATTTACTTGCTTCAAATATATACTCCAAACTCTCATCATAACTCCTAGTGGATTCGACCCCGACTCCTAGTTGGGTAATTATTATTGCATATGACCATGTCATATCTCTTATTGAGGTGTATTGCGGATGTGATCAATTTTTGGTGCCGTTGCCGAGGAGTTAAAATGGTGTTAGCTATATATTTGGGTGTGTTTTGGAATATCTTCTTTTCCTTCCGTGTTACTAACTTGTTTGAGAAATTGTAGGTAAAACCATGGCGAGCAATGAGCTCGGAAATTTACCTTTGGGGGATGTGGACGTCGAGGATGATCAAGTTGAAGAGATTCCTCTTAAACTTCAAGCCAATAGAAGAGGCCGAGTGCCTCATGACAATGTTCCCGCTCCACCCTCACCTCCACCTCCACCATGAGCGGCTCCACACCGGGTGTTACCCAATGAAGGATATGCTAGTGCAATAGTCCCTCCCCGTATTAGGGCGGGTAACTTTCAAATCACCAATGTGATGCTCACTTTGCTAAAGCAACGAGGTTTCTTCATCGGTGCTCCAAGTCAAAATGCGTAAAAATATTTAAAGGGGTTTGTGGACACTTGTTGGGGGAGCAAACAAACAAATGTCTCCGACAATGCATTGAGGCTAAGGCTTTTCCCTTCTCTCTATAGAGGAAAGCTTTATATTGGTTGGAATGTTTGCCGAACCATTCCATTCACACTTGGGTTGAGTTGGCAAAAAAGTTTATTTCTAAGTTCTTCTCTTCGGGGCACAGGGCTACACTTCGAGATGAGATTTTGGCATTCAAGCAAGAGCCGAATGAACCACTACATGAGATTTGGGAGTGGTATAGAACAATGGTCAAGGAATGCCCCAACAATGATATGATGGAAAACATGATTCAACAAACCTTCTATCATGGGATTAACACAACAAACCAATGTGTAGTAAATCAACTTGTCGGTGGTAACTTTATGACTATGCCGTATGCGGAGGCGTGTGAGATTTTGGATGAAATGGTGGAAACATCATTGGCGTGGCAATCCCGGGCTAATGTTCCACTAGGTGATCCGAACGTGATCCACTTTCACAAAGAGTTGCATGACCATGGGCAAGCCATTACCGGATTGACTACCACCATGAATCAACTAGCAAAGTCTCAACTTCAACAAGTGCAAAATCCTAAGAAAGTTAATGCCATGGAAGGGGTGAACATGATGGTAAACAAAAGGAGGATCAAAGGTCCACAAGTGCAAAATCGAGTGGAGAATTATGCGCAAGAGACAATGGTTTTGATCAAGATGATTCTTACAATGAACAAGAAGGGGAGGTGCAATATAGGAACAACTTTCAAGGGCAAAGAAACAACTTCCAAGGCCTAAACCAACAATAATGGCGACCTCAAAACAATCAAGGCAATTAGATTTCTAACAACCAAGGAAATTGGAGTGGTGGAAACAATCAAGGGAATTGGTATAACAACAGCTATCAAGTCAATTGGAGTGGCAATAATCAAGGAGATTGGGGGGTGGGGGTAACAACCAAGGCGGATGGAACAATAATCAAGGCAACCGAGGGTCGGGTTTTCAAAGGCTCCTAATGTATCAATAACCGAGCAACCCGCCTCCTTATCCTTCCCATGGTACAAGTTCTTCAAACAATGAGATGGGGCGAATTGAGAATATGTTCAAGCAAATGATGGAAAAGAATGCCGATTCGGATGCCCAACTTGCCTCGCACAACACATCGATCCGCAACTTAGAAATTCAAATGGGCAAATCTCTCAAGCTCTAAATTCTCGTCCTAAGGGGGCACTACCAAGTGACACGGTAGTAAACCCAAAGGGTGGAAGCAACACGGGGCATGCCATGGCCGTTACTATAAGAAGTGGAAGAGGTGGGAATGCACCCACCTCAAGTCAAAGGCAACTTGTGAATGATGAGCAAGTGGTACAAGAAGAAGAGGTCCCGAACAATGTGGTGTAATCAAATGATGAAGTTCGGATTGATATTGATGATAATGTAGAAGAGACTCAAGAGGAGGTGAACCCGTTTAGGGATCACATTATTGACATACCAGAGCCGGTAGTGCAAAAGGTTAAGGCACCATTGCCTAAGCCTCCACCTCCATACTCTCAAAGACTTGCCAAGCCAAATGGCAAGAATCAATTCAAGAAGTTCATTCAAATGATGAAGAGTCTCTTAATCAATATGCCACTAGTTGAAGCTTTGGAACAAATGCCCGGCTATGCAAAGTTTATGAAGGATCTCGTGACAAAGAAGCGGTCAATGAATTTTGAAACTATCAAAGTCACCCATCAAGTGAGTGCAATTATGCACTCAATGGCTTCTAAGTTGGAAGAACCTGGTGCTTTCATGCTTCCTTGTACAATTGGAAGTGTCGCGTTTGCAAAAGCTCTTTGTGATATTAGGGAAAGTATCAATTTGATGCCCTATTCGGTTTTCAAGACCTTGGGAATTGGGCAACCAAGACCCACCTCTATTAGATTGCAAATGGCTGATCGTATTATGAAGAGACCTTTGGGAGTGATTAAAGATGTCTTGGTTCGTGTTGATAAATTCATTCTTCCGGTGGATTTTGTCATTCTAGATTGTGAGGGTGATTATGAGGTGCCGATTATTCTTAAAAGACCTTTCCTTGCTACGAGGAAGGCTCTTTGTGATGTTGAATCCGGAGAACTTACCTTCTGGGTTGTTGATGAAAAAGTGATTTTCCATGTGTGTAAGTCAATACGGAAACCGAATAGCAATGAGGTATTCTCTTTTGTGGATTTGGTGACCGATGTTATTGTTGATGATACAAGTGTTATGATCAATGTTGGTGATATGTTAGAGGTCGTCTTGCTCAACTTTGATGATGACTAGATGGATGGCTTCATGGAATGTGTGAACTCTTTGCAAGGAATGGGGTCATACAACTATGCACCCCGAAAATTGTCCTTGGATCTTGAAAATAGGACAACTCCTCCTACAAATCCTTCTATTGAAGAGCCTCCTACCTTGGAGTTAAAGCCATTACCTCCACATCTTCGGTATGAATTTCTTGGTTATTGTTCTACTTTACTGGTTATTCTTTCCTCTTGTTTGTCTAACGTGCAGGTAGACTCCACTTTGGCGGTGCTACAAAAGAGGAAGAAGGCTATTGGGTGGACTTTGGCAGATATTCAGGGATAAGCCCCGCATTTTGCATGCATAAGATCAACTTAGAGAAAGGAGCCAAACCATCTATTGAACATCAAAAGAGACTCAATAAGGCTATGCAAGAAGTCGTCAAGAAGGAGATTATCAAATGGTTGGATGCAGGGGTTTTCTACCCATCTTCGATAGTTCGTGGAATTCTCCGGTTCAATATGTCCCAAACAAGGGGGGCATGGCGGTAGTCACCAATGACAAGAATGAGTTGGTCCCTACAAGAACAGTGACCGGATGGAGGGTGTGTATAGACTATCGCAAGCTCAACAAAGTCACAAAGAAGGATCATTTTCCACTTCCTTTCTTATATCAAATGCTTGACAGATTGGCCGGTCATGCTTTCTATTGCTTTCTTGATGGTATTCAGGCTACAGTCAAATTCTTATTGCTCCGGAGGATCAAGAGAAAATAACCTTTACATGTCCCTATGGTACTTTCTCCTTCAAGTGGATGGCATTTGGTTTGTGCAATGCACCAATGACTTTTCAAAGGTGTATGATGTTTTTTTTCATGGACATGGTGGAGGACTACCTTGAAGTTTTCATGGATGACTTCTCGGTGGTTAGAGATTCTTTTGATGATTGTCTTGCAAATTTGGATAAAGTGCTGGCAAGATATGAAGAGACAAATTTGGTGCTTAATTGGGAGAAGTGTCATTTCATAGTCGAGGAAGGCATTGTCCTTGGCCACAAAATCTCAAAGAATGGAATTAAAGTTGACAAGGCAAAGTGTGAGGTGATTCTCAACTGCCACCTCCAACTTCGGTAATGGGTGTGCGAAATTCCTTAGGCCACGCGGGTTTCACAGCGCTTCATCAAAGATTTCTCTAAGGTGGTGAATTCATTGTGCAAGCTTCTTGAGAAAGATGCTAAGTTCAACTTCAATGATGATTGCATGAGAGATTTTGAATTGTTGAAGTTCAAGTTGACAACTACTCCCATCATCACCACTCTAAATTGGAGTGTCCCTTTTGAACTCATGTGTGATGCAAGTGACGTAGCGAATGGGGCTGTATTGGGGCAACGCATCAACAAGAGTTTTCATCATGTCTACTATGCTAGTAAGACTATGAATAGTTCCCCAAGTCAACTACACAGTTACGGAGAAAGAGCTCCTTGCCATTGTGTTTGCAATTGAGAAGTTTCGCTCGTACTTGATGGGTGCAAAGGTCATTGTCCACATGGATCATGCGGCGCTTCGTTATCTTATAAGCAAGAAGGACTCCAAAGCTCGGTTGATGATATGGGTGCTTTTGTTGCAAAAGTTTGATATTGACATCCAAGATATAAAAGGGAGTGAAAACCAAGTGGCGGACCACTTGTCTCGTTTGGAGGAGGAGGGGAGGCCGCATGATGGCCTTGAAATCAATGACTCCTTTACCGATGAGCTACTCTTGGATATTTCAATGAAAGATGTGCCATGGTTCGCGGATCTAGCAAATGTCCTTTTGTGTGGAATCATCTCGGATGAGTTCTCTTCAAACCAAATGAATAAGTTCAAGCATGATTGTCAAGATTATTATTGGGATGAACCATACCTTTTCAAGATTTGTACGGATGGGGTGATTATCATTATTCTCCATATGGTGATCATCATAGTGGAGTAAGAATGGAAACCAAAGTGCTGAGTTCCGATTTCTATTAGCCCACTCTTTACAAGGATGCTAGTGAGCTAGTGAAAAGATGTGATGAATGTCAATGGACCGGTGAAATCTCAAAGAAAAATGAAATGCCTCTCACTACCATTTTGGAGATTGATATTTTTTCTATGTAGGGTATTAACTTCATGGGTCCTTTTGTGAGTTCTTGTGGAAACACCTACATCTTGGTCGCAGTGGATTATGTGTCCAAATGGGTTGGAACCGTTGCTTTACCCAACAATGAGGCGAGAAGTGTGGTGGCGTTCTTGAGGAAGAATATTTTCACAAGGTTTGGTACTCCATAAGCAATTATAAGCAATGGGAGGTCATATTTTTGCAACAAGTCTTTCCACACTTTACTTAGCAAGTATGGTGCTACTCATAAAATCACGACTCTCTATCATCCACAAGCTAGTGGTCAAGTGGAAGTCTCCAACCGGGAGATAAAGGGTATTTTGTCCAAAACGGTGAATGCTAACAGGACGGATTGGTCCAAGAAGCTTGATGATGCATTATGGGCTTATCAGACGACTTACAAAACACCTATCGGCATGTCACCATACTGGTTGGTATTCGGGAAAGCTTGTCACCTTCCGGTGGAACTTGAGCACAAAGCCATGTGAGCTTTAAAGAAGTTAAATCTTGATTGGGATGTAGCCGCTAACTTGAGGGTTGCACATTTGAATGAATTGGATGAGTTCCGGTACCATGCCTACACAAGTTCGTCCTTGTACAAAGAAAAGATGAAATATCTTCATGACAAATATATTCGGAACAAAGAGTTCAAGGTGGGCGATCTTGTATTTTTGTTCAACTCAAGGTTGAGGATGTTTCCTGGGAAGTTAAAGTCTAAATGGAGTGGTCCTTTTGAAATTATGGTGTGACACATTTAGGTGCATTGGACTTGAAGAACAAAAATAATGAAGTATTCCGAGTCAATGGTCATCGGGTGAAGCACTATTTGGGAAAGGTTAGAGATAGCCACGTCGTGGAGGTCATTCATTTCAATTGATGGTATTCTGAAGTCGTGCCGCGATGTTAAATCAGGCATTTCTTGAGAGATAACCCATGTTTCTTTTCTTTTTCCTTTGGTAGATAGGTGTTATTTTTGTTCTAATTTGATTTGAAGTGTGCTACAGGGCTGAGTGTGACTTACAGGAACTATGAAAAAATGTGGCTAAGTGTTGAAAGAAGTGCAGACCGCAGTTGATTTGTGTGGACCGCACATTCATGGTTGCTGCAGCAAAAGTGCAATGCGGTCGCACAATGAGCTTGCGGACCGCACAAATGAAAGATGGAAATGTCAACTCTCTGAAGTTTAGTTTGTTAGAGAAAAGGTTGATGTGCGATCACAAAAGGAAATCCGCAACCGCAACATGAAATCTGTGGCCGCACACAAAATTGTACGGACCGTACATGAAATTGTGCGGCCGCACTCTCCCTTCTTCCCCTTAGCTACCCAAGTCATATAAATAGAGAAATTAGGGCATTTATTACGTTTTTTCCCTCTCTGAGCACAAAAACAGTACTCTCTTGAAATTTCTTGGTGAATCTATCTGTCCACACATACAACATCTTTGATCAGTCACTCATCACACTCATTCATCCGGTATGCTTCAATTACTTGTTAATCTTTTTTCTTTTAATTTGTAGACTTTTAGTCATTTTAGGCCGTTTGTCAATAGAATTCAATTGCGCATCCATGTGGGGGTAAATCTATAGTGGATTAACTAATACATGCTCTATGGGGATTGGGTCAAAATAGTTTCATGTCTCTATGATGTTACCATGTCAAATTGAGCACAAAATATTGCAAATCCTAGAATGAAATAACTGAATTGTTCGTAATTTTTGAATTCTGCGGCCGCACCTAAATTTGTGCAATCTGAAGAAATTGATTCTTGGGTATCATTAGTGAAGAAGGGATCTGCAGCCGCAAGGTAAAATGTGCGGACCACAGAATTCCCACTGCGACTGCAGAAATACAATTTTACTGTCATCAGAGAGTCCCTACTTTGAGACTCCAATGTTCGGCTGTAGGTTTAATTGTGCGAACCACAGAAATCGTGTTGCGGCCGCACATCAACCAATTCTCTATCATCAGAGAGTTGGCATATTTGGGTTTCAGAGATGCGACCGCAAGTGAAATTGTGTGGATCGCACTTTACTTCTGTGGCCGCAAAATAAAATTGTGCGGTCCGCAAGGCCTCATCTGTGGCCGCAAGAAAATTGTGCGAACCACAGATCCTTCTCCTGCAAGCATGCTTTTATTGTAAACCTTACTGTGTTTTTTTTGTGTATACTTGCATATCTCCTGGGTATCACTGAACATTGAATTGCAACTAACAATCGTCTTTGCTTGATATAGACAATGGTTCGATCTAGAGGCAGAGGCAACACTTCTAAATGGAGGGGTGAACCTTCTCAGGGTAGAGGCAATAGTGCCCTACCCCTTGGCCAAGAAAAGACAATTGCAAAGAAAGCTACAGTCGGCGGGGGAGAGGTGTAGATCTTTCTGACACGAGCTCATATGTCCCGTCTAGGGAAGCATCAGAGGGCAATCAATGCCTCATATGTTCAGGAGCAGCCGACCGTACAATCAATGCCTCAAGGGAGGTACCAACTCAAGGACGAGCTGTCCTCATCTCATAGCACTTCCGAGGACTCGAAGAGTGCTAGTCAGGATTATGAGCCATCTGCCACACTTGTCCCTGAGGCACAGGTTACACCAGTTCAAGATATCCCTGATGATGGCATAGGGGGAGATGCTACAGCTACCGTCCTTGAAAGGTCGAAGAAGAAAGAGGTTTGGGAGTACCAATGTGTTAGCTTGTCTGCCTTCACCAGCTTTCGTACATGGTGGCCAGCGAGGTCGCTAACTCTCGAGTGACAGTTTTTATTAAAATATTTGGAGAGGTACAAACCAGCAGTGTTGAGACAATTCAGGGAACGTAAGGGGTGGATGTGGTTCACTCAAAGTGTAGTGGATGCCAAAGAGAACCTGGTCCGGGAATTCTATGCAAATGTGGCTCACATAAAAAAAGGGACAAAAGCGACTAAAGTACGGAAATTAAAAGTGAGATTTGATCAACATTCACTCAACACATACTTGGGATTTGAAGATGTTGAGCAAAAGGAATATTTTGAGAAGTATGCATTGGGAGACGCAACCTGATCTCGTCCAATTTCACTCCTCTATTCGAAGTTATGAAAACGGTCGATGCAATAATAATACCCAATAAGAGTCGAGGTCGAATTCCGTGGGGAGCTATATGTATGGGAGTTAGTAGTATATATCTTAGCGTATGAGTTTGTATATCTAAATTTGCACTTCCGCAAAAATTGGTTGTTTTAAAGTTTAATCTAAACAACAATTGCAATTTAAGAAATAAAACTAGAAGATTATTTTTGTTTTTTTTCAAATGTTGTAAAAGGCCTAGGGCTATGACCTTCGCCTAGGTGTTTGCCTAACGGTTTGTAAACTTTAAAGCTTGTTTTATTGGTCGGGGTGTATTATAGCTATTAACACTCGATTACCCACTCAATACCTCTCAGTCAGAGAGTGATTTTACCCAATTTTTCTTTCTCAAGTCCAAATGGGTATTGGACAAAACGGTTGATAAAAAGCTCAAGTCGGGTTTCGCTATCTCTAGGTTCAACCCTTTAATTGGGCTTATCAATTTCTCGATTGACCTAATTTATTACTAGCCAAGTTTTCCTAGACTAAGTCTCTCTTTCTCAAGTAGAGACCAAGTCAAATAGGTATGAACTAATATTTGCAACTATTAATTCTTCAAATCAAAGAAAGAACAAGGCTAAATAATAAATACCCAACCATAAATAAGCAATAAATAAAACACCCATTAAGTTTACACACTAGGGTTGAGTCACAACCCTAGTAAATATCTAGCTACTCATACTTAAAATGGAAAAAATAAGAGAAGAAATGCTAATTAAACCCATATTGCTAATTAAATTGATAAACTCTATGTTCAAAAAGCTCAAAATAGCAAAAACTACTTAAAAGAGTAAAAGGAACTGTCTACTGTAGCAACTGATGTCAAAATCAACCTAAAAAAGTGAAACTATTCTATTTATACAAGGCTAAAAATTTCGGACAAAAATGCCCTTTCGGAGATTCTGCGGCCACACAATTCCATGTGCGGTCCACGCTTTTCTTCAGCTTGATAGGATAGGAAGTCTGCGGCCGCACTACTTTCGTTCTGCGGTCCGCAGAATATTAACTGCGGCCGCACCTTGCTCTTCTGTGGTCTGTACAATTGTAACTGCGGCCGCATAGCTCTTCTTCTACGGCCACACAATAATTGTGTGATCTGCACTTTTAGTAGACTTGAAATGCAGGTTCTCTGAACTTTGCTCTGACCCAGTTTCTGCGGCCGCACAATTCATGTATGGACCGCACTTTGCATCAATCTTTGATGGGTTTTTCTTCACAACATGCGGCCGCAGATGATATTCTGCGGTCCGTACTTCTGAGCTATTGTGCCTTTTTTGTCCTTGAGTTCAGATTACTCCTTCTTGAGTTGGATTTCATCTCAGGGGCTCATCTTCCGATATTCCTGCAATGAAGCATATTTCGTCAGTTTTTGGGAACACAAATAAATGCTTTAGGACTAAAACGAAAGCTAAAGAGCGCTAATAAGTAGTCAAAATTTCCACTTATCACCGTCTGACCTTGGTTAGTGGAGATTCTAGTAGCACTGTGGCCACCACCTCCATGGATTACCGCTAGGGTTCCTATCCACAGGAGCACTCTAAGTTTCGAGGCGAAGGGGTGGCAAACCTTTGTCTGCAGCAGACTGGACTCGAGTCAGAATGAGACTTACCTTTCGATTCCTCGGGCAGTTCTGGTTGCTTATATTATGGTCGGGTACCCTATCAACGTGGGTGTCGTGATGTCGGCCAACATCTCAGTGATTGCTCGGCAAGATGACTCGTCCTACCCGTATCCCAACACTATTATAGAATATCTCACGGATGCAAGGGTAGAGCCGAGGGATTATGACACAAAGGTGAGGCCGAAGAAACCTTTTACTTGGTATTCACTGATGGATACGAACAATACAAAGAAGAAAGTTCAGCCTCCTACCACCGCGGGCCAGTCTGATGATCCAGCTACGGTAGCTGCTGAGGCAGTTGATGTTCCATCCACTTCAGTCGAGCCTTCCTCCAGTGCCGCATCTATGCCTCCGCCATCATCCACATCCCCTACTGCAATTCCTGCCACATCTCCTACCTCGGCTTTGAAGACGGTGCCCATGCCTACTGCCCCACTCTCTATGCTGCGAGTCTCCCAGACATTGGCGAGCATCAATAACTGGATGCAGACAGCCACTGCAAAGTTGTCTGACTTATTGAAGAAGCTCCTAGAGAACGAGAACACTATTATGGCTCCTTGGTACAACACGGGTCAGTGATCGAAGATCTGGGAAAAGAAGTAGAGAGGATGAAAAAGTCCCAGGCCATCAAGAAGTCAGTGGACAAGCTTCGGAGACAGGTGACCAGGCTTGCTACAGCCAGAGATCTCCCCTTTGACATGATGATTGACCCATACCATTCAGGCCCAGATCCTACAGCACCAACAACACTGGTGCACCAACTAGCCAGTCTGAGGAGACAGACCTTGCTGTAGATACTATTGAGGCAGTGCGTCATATGTTCACCAAACCTGCCACATCCAGAGTTAAGGATGAAGAGATTCAGTTGGATGAGCCTATGGGCGATGACATTGTTGGGGACACAGAGATGTCCAAGGAGCCATAGGGAGTTTTCTTCACTTTTTCCCCTTTTTTACTCTTATTTTGTTAAGCATTGGGGACAATGCTTATATTTATTCGTAGGGGTGGAGTTTATTGATTATAATTGATACATTCTGAGACAATTGGCCTGTAATAACTTGAAATTATTTTCTCTTGTATCATTATGTATATATTCTCTCTCTTTCTCTCATTATGTATATTCATTCTACCTTCAGTAGTTTTTACTTATTGGCTTCTTTATTTTTGTTTCTTTACTACTTTGTTTGATTTAGTAGCTTCTCTTTATGTTTTAGTAGATAATAAGCCTTTTATTTTCTTAATGCCACGGTTATTTTCAAAGGTAGTTTTTGTGTGAACCGGGTGACTCGTCCCAACGACAGATGGCATGACAACCTTCTTAAGGGAATAAGACCATTTTTTGTGTGTTTAGGTAATAATAGTAGTGGTAATGAATAAAAAAGACCTAATTAAGTTATGCTCGAAGAGTCAACCATGCTTCAATTGGTTCCAACACACTTAACTACGTGCTTATGGTTAGAGACAAGGTTTTTGAAAGAAATTGCTCTAGTTAGTGATTTTGTTACTCTTGTGTTGACTTTGGCAATCATCGAGTGGTTTAATTGGACCATAGTGATCTTTAAACTTGAATGTGGTTGTTGTGGGCCCTCGACTCTGTCCTCTTTAACAATACGGTTGCATGAGGGGTGAGATGAATTGTTGCTAGTCCAAGTATCCGTGCGAAGGGTGTTGAACTTGTCCCGAATGTGTTTCAAGGAGAAATCCTAAGTTTTGCTTGGTTTGAGAAATGATTGTAGGCTCTCCTTGGCCCGTTTGAGTTTTCTATTACCAATCAATGTCTTTATCCCTAGTCAACCCCTTTGAGCCTTTAGCCTTTTTCATTTGATAACCATGTTGCAAGCCTTTACCCGTTTGGTCGTGACCCTCTCTAGGCACCCGAGCTTTCCTTAACACTCTCGTGAAACAAATGGATTAAATGTAAGTTTGGGGGAGAGACGAGGAACTTGAAAAAGGTATCAAGGCACAAAAAAAGAAAATAAATGATCTCTATGAGAAGAGAAGGCAAGAAAAGAAAAGAACAAAAACAAAAAAGCAAAAAGTGAATAAGTGTAAGGGTTGATTGGATCCAAAAATAGGTAATGATCCCAAACATGGAGAAATCAAAAAGGGAGAAAAAGAATGAAATGATCAAGAAAGAGTGATGTTAAGTCTCTCTCGTCCCCAATGAAAAGAAAGTGCCTCTAAGAATTGGCAAAGTGTGAGCCGAGAAATGAAAGATGGAGTGCTTAAGGAAAGGTGTAACCACTCACCCATACTGTATCCGACCCTAATCCAAAAAGCCTTCATTACATCCCGAAAGAAGTCCTACTTGATTTCAAGCCGAGTGAGCTTACACTAGTGGTGATCTACATGAGGGGCAAGCCTATGATACTTGAAGCCATACTTGTGGAATTCCTTGAGAGAGATGAGTGTACCTTTCATAACTCTTTGGATTGAGTGCTAAATTTCTTAAGTGAGCCTGGAAAATGGAAAGTAGAGGAGGAGTAGTTTGGATTCTACCATGACCTACATGATAGAGCAAGAGTCCTTGATGAGTAAAGTCAATTCTTGAAGCTCAAATGTCACATTAGAACTATATGTGCATGAATATTTAACTTGTCGCCTTATTGATAATACATGAGTAATGTGGGTAATTGTTAGTCCCAACTGATATGTGTATGGCACACCTTTGAATTGCTGAAATGACCCTTAACTTTTGGAGGTGGGAACTAATTTATTTACTTGAGGACAAGCAAAGACTTAAGTTTGGGGGAGTTGATAAGTGGGGATTTTGACTGCTTAATAGAACCTTTTAGCTTTTGTTTTAGTCAGAAAGTATTGAATTGTGTTCCCATAACTAATGAAATTATGCAAAATTATAGGAATGCTGGAAATTTGAATTCCCGAGATGAAATCCGACTCAAAACGGAGTGTCCCGAAGCACAAGGCAATAAAGGGCATATAAGTACAAATGTGCGGTCCGCAAATTCTTTGTGGACCACAGAATTCCATCTACAGCCGCAAACACAAGAAGAAAAATTTAGCAGACCTTTCAACAATGTGTGGCCGCAGAACTGAGCTAAGAGTCAAATATTAGAGAGTATGCAAAAAGACCAAGTCCAGGAGCCTTTGAGAATTGTAGACCGCACAATAATTGTGCGGCCGCGGTCCAAAAATGTGCGGCCCAGAATATTGCCTCGCGACCGCAGTTCAGAAATGCATGGCCGCAGAACTCCACTTCCTACCAACTGAAGAAATCTGCGGACCGCACATGGAATTGTGCGGCCGCAGAACCTCCCGAGGGACATTTTTGTCTGAATTTTTGGCCCTATATAAATAGAAGAGTTTCACAAAATTAGGTCAAGTTTTGAACATTTGAAGTTGTTGTAGCCATTTTTCTTTACTACTTTAGGAAGTTTTACCTTATTTTGGTGTTTTTACATTAGATTTCATCATTTTAATCTACCACTATGAGATTAATTAACTTTTCTTCTCTATTTTATGCAATTTCCATTATGAGTAGCTAGACTCTTACTATTGTTGTGACCCAACCCTAGTGTTTAAACCTTATGTGTATCTAATTAAGTGTTTGTTTATGATTGGGTGTTGATTATTTAGCTTAGTTCATGCTTAAATTTTAGAATTAATGGTTGCAAACATTGATTCATGCCTATTTGACTTAGTCTCTACTTGAGAAAGAGGGACCTAGTCTAGGTTAACTTAGCTAACAAGAAATTGGGTCAATTGAGAAATTGATTAACCCAATTAAAGAGTTCAACCTAGGGATAGTAATAACCCAACTTGAGCTCTTATCAACGGTTTTGGTTGATACCCATTTGGTCTTGAGAAAGCCAAAGTGGGCAAAACAACTCTCTGACCTAGAGATATTGAGTGGGTAGTGTAGAGTTGTGAGCTATAATACACCCCAGTCAACAAAACAAGTATTAACGTCTTTACCCCATTAGGCAAATACCTAGGTTATGGTCATAACCCTAGACCTTTACCCAATTGGAAAAATATTAAAAACATTTATCTCTAGTCTATTTCCTTTATCTTGCAATCATTAGATTAACAGTAGAAGTAGAAAACAAAATTGTGTTATGGAAGTGCAATCTAGATAACCCATTTGCTTGCTTCAAATATATACTCCTAACTCCCATCATAACTCCTAGTGGATTCGACCCCGACTCCTAGTTGGGTAATTATTATTGCATACGACCGTGTCATATCTCTTATTGAGGTGTGTTGTGGACGTAATCACTGCTCCCCCTATTGCTAAAGTCCGAGGCAGAGGCCAAGGGAGGGCTCCAACTCCTGCCAGAGGACGAGGGCGTCCTAGAGTTGCTCCAGTTATGCCACCAATGGATATAATGGAGGATCTTGTTATTGAGGAGCAGGGCGAGGTGCTTGCGGCAGAGCCGGCCCCAATGGATTTTATGTCCGCACCAGGATTCCAGGAGGTCATGGGCCGTATGCTGTAGTTTATGGACTCTATGATGTAGGTTATTCTATTTCCAGCAGACCCAACCACATCTCAGTCGGGAGGGGGATCACAGACCCTTACCTCTCACGCTCTAGGGCATGCAACTGTCGTATATCAGACCCCGAGTACAATACCTGTGGGCGAAGCTAAGCCAGTTGTAGGGGCTATACCAGAGCCCAGACCAATCGCGACCGGCGAGCCACAGAAGCTATTAAATAGATGGATCAGGCTACATCCTCCTGCCTTTGGCGGTGAGAGACATGAGGACCCCCGATACTTTATTGATCATTGCAGGGACAGACTGCACAATATAAGTATATTGGAATACCACATGGTGGACTTTACCACCTTTCAGCTGGAGGGCAAAGCTCGTACATGGTGGCAATCCTATTTTCTCACCAGACCAGCATGTTCTCCTTCCTTGACTTGGGACCAGTTCATATGTCTCTTTCTAGAGAGATATATCCACCCTCTTAGAGGGAAGAGTTACGGGGTCAGTTCGAGCGGCTGCAGTAGGTTCAGATATCTATGACCGACTATGAGGCGAGATTCTCTGAGTTGTCTCGCCATGCACTTATGATACTCCCCACTGATGCAGAGAGAGTGTAGATGTTTATTGCGGGTTTGCACTATGATATCCAGGTCACTATGGCCTGAGAGGTTAATATAGGGACTCCTTACGAGCAGGTTATGGAGATAGCTCGGAGGATCGAGGGTATTCGTCAGCGGGGCCAAGAGCAGACACCGATGGACAAGTAGTTTTGATATTCTGGAGGGTTCAATGGTGCTCCATCTGGGGCAGAGGTCAGTTTGTGAGGGGCCAATCTAGAATGCCCACATGTCCAGTACTGCCACCTTCTCGGGGTGCTCCAGTGCGGCCCTATTTCAGTGCCATTTCAAAGAGCTCCTACCGTCCACCGGCTATTTAGGGATCCTCCAGTGGGAGTTCAGGTCCCCAAAGTCAGACTCAGGGTCACTCATCTTCTGCACCGAGAGGTTATTTTGAGTGCGGGGATCTTGGTCATGTGAGGAGATTCTGACATAGGCTTCGGGGCAAGGCAGTACAGTAGGGTCATCAGCCCATAATTACCGCACCAGTTGTCGCACCAACCGTCCGGCCACCCAGAGGCGGAGGGCATGCAGGTAGGGGTCGTCCTAGAGGTGGAAGCCAGTTAGGTAGCACTCCAACTAGGTTATATGCCTTTCCAGCCAGACCAGATTCAATAGCCTCAGATGTCGTGATCACCGGTATTATTTCTGTCTGTGGTAGGGATGCTTCGGTACTATTTGACCTAGGGTCTATGTATTCATATGTTTTATCTCTATTTTCTCATTGTTTGTGTGTTCCTCGTGAGTCCTTGAGTACTCATGTATTCTGTTGTTATGGATCAGATTTACCAATCCTGTATCGTGACTTTCTATGGTTATGAGACTAGAGAGGATCTTCTGTTGCTCGACATGACTAACTTTAAGGCCATCCTGGGCATGGAATGGTTATCTCCATATCATGTTGTCATTGATTTCCATGCCAAGACTGTTACCTTATAGATACAGAGTTTCCTAGATTGGAGTGAAAGGGTTAATCTATCAGTGCATGTAGTCGGGTTATCTCTATCCTGAAGGCTCGACACATGGTCGAGAAGGGTTGATTGGATTATCTAGCTTATGTTCGGGATACTGCTGCAGAGACTCCGGCGATTGATTCAGTGCCCGTGGTTCGGGAGTTCTCCGATGTGTTTCCTTCTAATCTACCAAGCATGCCACCAGATCGTGATATCGATTTGTGTATTGATTTGGCTCTATGTACCCAGTTTATATCTATTCCACCAGATCGTGATATCGATTTGTGTATTGATTTGGCTCCAGGTACCCAGTTTATATCTATTCCACCATATCGCATGGCTCCGAAAGAGTTGAAAGAGTTGAAAGAACAACTTGAGGAGTTTCTAGAAAAGGGGTTCGTCAGACCGAGTGTGTCTCATTGGGGTGCACCGGTGTTGTTCGTGAAGAAAAATGATGGGACCATGCGGATGTGCATTGATTACCGCCAGTTGAACAAAGTTACTATTAAGAATAAGTACCCGTTACCGCATATTGATGATTTGTTTGACCTGTTGCAGGGTGCCAGGGTGTTCTCTAAGATCAACTTGAGATCGGG
The DNA here is from genome assembly GCF_000715075.1 of Nicotiana tabacum. Classification (NCBI taxonomy): domain Eukaryota; kingdom Viridiplantae; phylum Streptophyta; class Magnoliopsida; order Solanales; family Solanaceae; genus Nicotiana; species Nicotiana tabacum. The sequence goes on along the minus strand of NC_134096.1, from coordinate 92,600,782 downwards.
GTATCATCAATTGAAGATTCGTGATTCATATGTTCCAAAGACGGCTTTCCGGACTAGATATGGCCACTATAAGTTTCTAGTGATGTCTTTCGGCATGACCAATGCCCTAGTGGTATTTATGGATTTGATGAACCGGGTGTTCAGGCCATACATTGACTCGTTTTTTATTGTCTTCATTGATGACATATTGATCTACTCGCGTAGCATGGAGGAGCACGAGCAACATTTGAGAGTTGTGCTTCAGACCTTGTGGGAACATAAGCTATATGCTAAGTTCTCCAAGCGCGAGTTCTGGTTAGATTATGTGGCATTCTTGGGGCATGTTGTATCAGGCGAGGGTATTAAGGTAGGTCCCAAGAAGATCGAGGTAGTCCAGAGGTGGCCTCGTCCTACCACAACGACCGAGATCAGGAGCTTCTTGGGGTTAGCAAGTTATTATCACCGGTTTGTGGAGGGCATCTCATCTATTATAGACCCTTTGACTAGATTGAACCAGAAGGGTGCTCCGTTCCGATGGTCCGATGATTGTGAGGCTAGCTTTCAGAAGCTCAAGACCGCATTGACTACAACACTAGTGTTAGTGTTGCCTTCCGATTTAGGGATGTATACTGTGTATTGCGATGTTTCACGCATTGGCCTGGGTTGTGTATTGATGAAGGAGGGGCGAGTCATTGCATATGCTTCACGTCAGCTGAAGCCCCACGAGAAGAATTACTCCGTACATGATTTGGAATTGGCCGTGGTAGTCCATGCTCTCAAGATCTGGAGGCATTATCTTTTATGGGGTGTCCTGTGAGGTTTACACCGATCATCGCAACTTGCATCATTTATTCAAGTAGAGAAATCTCAATTTGAGGTAGCGCAAATGGCTTGAGTTACCAAAGGACTATGATATTACCATCCTTTATCATCCAGGCAAGGCGAATGTGGTTGCGGATGCCTAGAACAGAAAGGCCAAGAGTATGGGTAGTTTGGCCTACATTTCAGCGGAGGAGAAGCCATTGGCTTTGGACATTCAGTCCTTGGCTAACATACTTGTGAGGTTGGATATTTCAGAGCCCGGTCGAGTTCTTGCATGTGTCATTGCTCAGTATTCATTATTTGAGTAGATCAAGGTTCGTCAGTACGACGATCCGCACTTGCTGGTTCTTAGGGAGACGATACTACAGGGTGGTGCCAAGGAGGTTACTATCGATGAGGATGGTGTTCTACGACTCCAAGGTCGTCTATGTGTTCCTAGTGTTGATGAAATAAGGGAGAAGATTCTAGATAAGGCACACAGTTCTCGGTATTCTATTCATCCAGGTGATACGAAGATGTATTGTGACCTGAGGCAGCATTATTGGTGGTGGCGGATGAAGAAGGAAATATTTGAGTATGTAGTGAGGTGTCTAAATTACCAGCAGGTAAAGTATGATCACCATAGGACAGTTGGCCTACTTCAGCAGATGGTTATACCTGAGTGGAAATGGGAGTGCATCACTATGAACTTCGTAGTTGGGTTTTTGCGGACTTTGAGGAAGTTTGAGGCAGTCTGGATCATTGTCGACAGGTTGACCAAGTCGGCACACATTATTACGGTTGTGACTACATATTCTTCAAAGAGATTGGCCCAGATTTACATTCAGGAGATTTTTCAGTTGCATGGTGTGCCTGTTTCCATCATTTCAGATAGATGCCCTCAGTTCACTTCACACTTCTGGAGAGCAGTTCAGAGCGAGTTGGGTACAGCACAGCCTTTCATCCGCAGACCGACAGGCAGTCAGAGCGAACGGTTAAGATCTTCGAGGATATGCTCAGAGCATGTATGATTGACTTCGGAGGGCAGTGACATCGATTTTTGCCTTTGGACGAGTTTGCTTATAATAAAAGTTATCAGTCCAACAATGAGATGGCTCCGTTTGAGGCCTTGTATGGTCGGTGATGTCGTTCGCCCATCGGATGGTTTGAGCCCGGTGAGGCTAGGTAATATGTTACTGATATAGTGAAGGATGTCTTGGAGAAGGTGAAGTTGATTCAGGAGCAACTTCGCACAGCACAGTTCAGACAGAAGAGTTACGTGGATCAGAAGGCGCGTAATTTATCATTTATGGTGGGCAAGAAGGTTCTCTTGAAAGTCTCGACAATGAAGGGAATCATGAGATTCGGGAAGAAGGGAAAGTTGAGCCCAGGGTTTATAGGTGTATTTGAGGTGTTGAGGTGAGTTGGGAAAGTTGATTATGAGCTTGCTTTGCCTCCCAATCTATCGAGAGTTCATCCGGTTTTCCACGTGTCTATGCTTCGAAAGTATCATGCCGACAAATCGCATGTGTTAGACTATAGCACGGTTCAGCTAGATGAGAGCCTGGGTTATAAGGAGGATCCAGTCGCCATTGTTGATAGGCAGTTCACCAGTTGAGGTCTAAGAAGATTTATGAGCTAAAGGTCTAGTGGAGGAGTCAACCAGTAGAGGGGCGACTTGGGAGACTGAGGAGGACATGCGGAGCAGATATCCACACCTATTCAGCACTCCATGTATGATTCCAGACTCGTTCGAGGACGAACGTTTGTTTAAGAGGTGGAGAATGTAATGACCCGACCAGTCATTTTGCTTTCTAGGTACTTGTTCCCCTAATTAAGACTCTCTGTATGTGCTTTTACTGTTTATTCACTTGCGGGGATGGTTGGTTTGGGTTTGAAAGGGTTCGGGTTGAAATCGGAACGCTTAGTTCCTTATTAGTGACTTATAAGGTTTAAGTTTGACTTGAGTCAACGTTTTGAGTAAAACCTCGGAACCGGGATTTGATGGTCCCAATAGGTTCGTATTATGATTTTAGACTTGGGCGCGTGTTCAGATCGGGTTTCGGATGATCCGGGAGCGTTTCGGCGCTTAATATTGGAAGTTGGCACATTAAAGGTTTCCAAGTTCTTTAAGTTTGGTTTGGAGTAGATTTTGATATTATCGAGGTCCATTTGGGATTCTGAGCCTCGAAATAGTTCTGTATGATGATTTAATGACTTGTACGCAAAATTTGGCGTCATTCCGAGTTGATTTGATAGGAATCGGACGTGCGGAAGTGTTTCTAGAATTTCTTGAGTTTCATGATTTAATTCATGGGTTTTGGCGTCAGATTCGTGATTCTAGATGTTGTTTCGGTATTTCGATCACGCGAGCTAGTTCGTATGATATTTTTAGACTTGTGTGGATGTTTGGTGTGGAGCCCCGAGGGCTCGGGTGAGTTTCGGACACGTTCAGATAACTTCAATTTTCTATTTTTTTTTCTGGTGCCTCAGGTATCGCAAATGCGAGGTGGGCTTCACAATTGCAATGAAGCCTGGGCTAGGCAGGAATCGCATTTGTGAGCTTTTCCTTCTCTTTTACGATCAGCCACACTTCTCATTTGCGAAGCTCTTGGTTGCAAATGCGACCCTGCAGAAATGATCAGACTTCACAATTGCGAACATCGCATTTGCAAATCAGATGTCGCAAATGCGACATCTGCGTCTGGTGCAAGGGCTTTTATTATGGGACTTAGACTTTTTTCCTCACATTTTTATTTAGTCTTGGGAGATTTTGAGAGCACTTTAGAGGGAAATTCTCATCAACATCCTAAGGCAAGTAACTCCCACCCATTTTTAAGTTAATTATGCGGATTTAGGTAGATTAAACATGGAAAGATTGTAAAAACTTACGGGAGTTGTGAAAAACATAGGTTTTTGATAAAAATGGGATTTGACCGCGAAATTGGTTATGGAACTAAGTAAAAAGTATATATTTGAGTTCGTGAGGCTATGGGTAATATTTATCTTCAAATATTTCCGGAATCCGGGCACGTGGGCCAGGGGACGAATTTTAAGAATCTTCCAATTTGGGATGGGTTATGACTCTAGTAGCTAAATTATGAACTTTTGAGTTTATATTTATTAAATTATATAACATTTGACTAGTTTCAGATTGTTCGGCACCAACTTGAGGCTTTAGAATGAATTTGTGACCGAAAAGTGAGCTTTGGGACGAGGTAAGTCTCTTGCCTAACCTTGTAAGAGGGAATTTACCCCGTAGGTATTTTAAATAACTATTTGCTTCTAATTGCGGGTGCTACGTACGTATGAAGTGACGAGAGTCCATGCGTAACTACAAATCATGCTATGTCCGGGTAGTTTTAGGACCATATCGTGAAATACTTATATTATTTGCACTCTACTTGTTAATTTAAGTGCTTAAAATTATATTGAAACTTGATAATGGATTCGTAAATATCAAATTTTATTTACTTTGAGTTTTGGCGGGTTGCTTAACCGTTAGTAGAAATTTTGCCTCCTTGTATATTAGTCTTGTGGTAACCGTTAAATCGGAGCTCGTAGAGTATTCTCTTCTTATAGAACGGGTCGAATGGCTCGGCAGTACAATAGATACATCTATAGTTCGTGCCGGTCGGCCCTCGGCAGTGTACACATTATTCTGGATCGGGCCGTATGATCTCGGCATAAATCGTGCGTGATAATGCTCGGAGTCCGATTACACTTGATATTACTTCCATGACTTGATAAGTTATAGTTTGGTTTACTTGATGGCCCGTATTTGTTGAAGCTAGTTTGTGCTAATTGGAGATTTTAAATTGACTTATAGTTAAAGAATCACTTATTTACTGTTTATTATTGTGTTATTATTATTGATGTATTCCGTGCCTATTAGAATTTTCGTACTTTATTTATTGGCCCATAGTAAGTGTCGATATCGAGCCCTCATCACTACTTCTTTAAGGTTAGACTAGATACTTACTGAGTACATATTGTTTATGTACTCACGTTACCCTTTTGCACTAATCTTTCAGGATCTGAGGCAGGTGCATCTGGTAGTCATTCAGGCGCGCACCCCCGTTATCCCGAGGCATAGTGGTGAGCTGCTCTCTGTGCCCGTTCTGCAGCACCTCCAGTCTCTCTTTTGTATTTACTTTCTGTCTATCTCATTCCAGACAGTAGCATAGGTCACTTTGTATATTCTACTAGTTGTTCATACACTTGTGACACCGGATTTTGGGAGTATTCTAGTAGATACTTTATGGTTTTGAGTATTAATTTCACTGTATTTACTCTCTAATTAGTTTATACTTTACCTTACTATAATTTTCCATTACCCATTTACTTAATAAATAAAACTCAACTACTTTGAAATTATTAAAATGAACAAATACATGACTAGTTAATCGTTGGCTTGCCTAGCGGCGACGTTGGCGTCATTACGACCTATAGGAAAAATTGGGTCGTGACAGAAAGTAGGTTATCTACTACGAGATTTGAGAAATATTTTTATATCCTGCTTCTTAATTAATATTTAATGATCATATATAATTTTTATATGAAAGATTTATATTTTAAGGTTATTTACTCATAAATCAAATAATTCAAATCACAATTTAACATCAATTTTGACCGCGCATCGCACTGGTACTAATACTAATTGTATATAATAAAAAAAATAGTTTCATTTTCTAACATCATCAATTCCTTTTTGTCAATGCATAATAATTGGTATATTAAAATTCATTTAACCCCGGGCGTTGATTATAGCCATCCTCGCTCACTTTTTGCTTGTAGTAGACAGTAATATTTTTTTTATATATATATTTTATTAAGCTTCCGTTACATGAACTCACATGCCTGGCTAACTCGAATTTGCGCCGGTTAGGTCCATTATGAGAGGTAAATTCTCCATACTACAATGTCGTACGTTCCTAAAGTTCGAAGCAGACACATTAGTAATTTACTAACAATAATTAAAAGTCAAATTTGTATCTTGAAACTAAAAGAAAAAATGTTAATTGCATATAATACAATAAACAATTATAACAAAACTCAATAGATTTGAAACATAATAATCAAAAAAACTTACGTATTAATATTTTATAATAATCCAAAGTTACAATTTAAAATAAATGTGATGTAATTTTGATTATACGTAAAATATTAATGTAAAAAAAACTAATTTAAATTTCATAGTAAGGAAAAGAATGTATTAATAGAAAAATGGAGATAGTATGAAGATACTTATACTTTGAACAAAATTATAAATAAAAATTAAATAATACTTAAAAATTATTATTATTAAATTTAAACAATGAAAAAGTTCCGAGTAAGAGGATAAAAGTGTAAAAATAAATTAATTCATGGAAAAAAAAGTAATAAGCAAGACATTAAGTCAATTGGTAAGCTAATAAAATATCACATAATAATATAACAATATTAGGTAATGAATAATACAATAACTATAAGCAAACAACAAAAAGAAAAAAAATTATACAAAAATGTGGAAGAATAAAACTTATTTGAATTTGAGATGAAAAATAAAGAGCTAGTAAGAGTTTTGTTAAAATAATATGACCTAATATGCTCAAACGAGACATAACACAATATGACATATTTAGTATTCTTTAATATTGACATTGAAAATAAAATACAAGTACTAAAATCAAGGGGTTGGGTTATTACAAATATAAAAAAGAAAGTAGGTTATCCACCGCGAGGTTTGATAAATAGTTTCATATCCTGCTTCTTAATTAATATTTAATGATCACATAAAAATTTTATATGGAAGATTTATATTTTAAGATTATTTACACATAAATCAAATAATTCAAATAATAATTTAACATCATTTTAGACCGCGCATACGCGGGTACTAATATAGTTGAATATAATGGGAAAAAGGAGTTTCATTTTCTAACAGCATCAATTCCTTTTTGTCAATGCATAATAATTGGTATATTAAAATGCATTTAATCCCGGACCCGGTTATAGCCATCCCCACTCACTTCTTGCTTGTAGTAGACAGTGATTTTTTTATATATTTGTTTTTAGGCTTCCGTTACATGAACTCACATACTAACTCGAATTTGCTCCGGTTATGTCCATTTTGAGAGGTAAAATATCCATACCAAAATGTCTTACATTCCTAAAGCTCGAAGCAGACTCATGATTGGGGGGGGATTACCATTAATGGTGCTTGTAAACAGTTTAGGAAAAGGAGTTCCACTAGAACAAAAGGCAAGAAAGACGGAAGAAAAGTGAAAGCAGAAGCGAAAACGAAAGGGCTGAAAGCTACGGATTTGTGATACTAGTCCCAAATGAAGTAACTGGTGAGGGGCCTTTAACTCGTCAAATCAATCAAATATGAAAGTTCAGTTTGGGTTGCAGTTCTGAAGTCCAAGTCCTGACAAGGGTGGTTGTTTGGGCCTACTTAGGTAGAAAACTTTCCTAAATTCTGGGCCCCTATCTTTTGGTTTCTTATCCGTTGTTCTGCACTAGCTTTGCGACCCGACAAATTTGGATTTGCGCGAGAAAGTTCCTATATATCAAAGGCCACACTCCGGTATCGAACATGAGTCCTTTGATTACTGATGGAAAAGTAATTATCACTTCTCCACCATGGGCGAAACCACATGGTCATATGATCACCCTTTATCGAAAAATTATACTGTATATATAGATAAAATATTATATTTTAGAAGTATATAACACATATTAAACACTCTTTGTCGAAATTTTTTTCACTTTTTTAAAATTTGAATACCCTTGAAAAAATTCCTAACTTCGTCACTGTCCACCATAATCTTTAATGGTACATGTTGGTCCCTTATTGAGTCCATTGACCAAGGTCAACCACACATGCTCGTTGTCGATAAAGGAGACTTCATTCATTGATATGAAATAATTCAATTCAATAAACATGTATAATTAATATGAATCCAGAACGTATCTGTAGCCCAGACGCCACAATTTTAACTACAAGGCATGAGTTCAAATCCAATGTCATCCTAGTATTACCCTCTTTTCGTTTTGGAAAGTTTTAAAATATTTGACATTCATTCTGTTTTCATATTACTTTTATAACTTTCGAACTGTTATAAGAAATATCAAATTATGGTGGATGTCTACTCTTTCTCCATGATTTTCGTCTCAAATGTTGAATGACATATTCAATGACATATTTTCAATGCTTAATGACATATTCAATGATATATTTTCTTCACTTTTTATGTCTATATAAAGGTCTTGTAATAGATAGGAAAATACACACAATTGAAGAAGAAATAAGAATCTCTCCTCTCTTTCTCTCTATATCTCTTAGCTTGTTTTTCCTTGTTCCATATTGTTACTTTGAGTTATATTTTATAACACGTTATCAGCATGATGCTCTAACCAAATGAGAAGCTCTTTGAGAAGACTAAGCAAATATGGATATCTTTCAAAGCAAACTTGGATCAAAGTTCAATTGTAAAAATATTTGCTTAATTGATTCATGTACAACACATACAATATTCAAAAAGAAGAAATATTTCTCTCATTTAAATATGTGTAAGGCAGATGTTACTACAATTTCTAGTAGTAGTAATCTAATTGAAGGCTCTGGAAGAGCTAATATAAGTCTGCCTAAGGGAACAATACTTATCATAGAGAATGCAATGTTCTCCTCTAAGTCCAAGAGGAACTTGTTGAGTTTTAAAGATATCCGTCGAAATGGATTTCATATTGAGACAATAGATGAGAAAAATCTCGAATATCTCATCGTTACCAAGAATGTCTCTGGCCAGAAAAGGGTTATTGAGAAATTCTCATATTTATCTTGTGGCATGTATTGGACAAGAATTAGTGCAATTGAGGCACATTCTTTCGTAAACCAAAAGGTTTCTAATTTTAATATTTTTGTACTTTGGCATGATCGATTGGGACATCCTGGATCAATTATGATAAGACGAATTATAGAGAACTCAAATGGGCATCCATTAAAGAATTTAAAGATTCTTTTAAATAATGAATTTTCTTGCACTTCTTGTTATCAAGGCAAGTTGATTATTAGATTATCACCAACAAAGGTTGGGATTGAGTTCCCTGTATTTTTGGAACGTATACAAGGGGATATTTGTGGACCTATTCACCCACCTAGTGGGTCGTTTAGATATTTTATGGTCTTAATAGATGCATCTTCTAGATGGTCTCATGTGTGCCTATTGTCATCTCGCAACCTGGCGTTTGCAAAATTAATGGCACAAATAATTCGATTACGGGCACAGTTTCCCAATAATCCAATTAAGTCTATTCGACTTGATAATGCTGCTGAGTTTTCATCCCAAGAATTTAATGATTATTGCTTATCAATTGAGATAAAATTGAAACATCCTATAGCTCATGTTCACACTCAAAATGGCCTTGCAGAGTCTTTGATTAAACATCTGCAATTGATAGTAAGACCGTTACTCATGAAAACGAAATTACCCACTTCTGTTTGGGGTCATGTCATTTTGCATGTAGCAATGCTAATTCGTCTCAGACCGATAAATTATCATAAATATTCCCCGTTGCAATTAGTTTTGGGTCATGAACCTAATATATTCCATCTAAGAATTTTTGGGTGAGTTGTATATGTGCCTGTAGCACCGCCATATCGCACCAAGATGGGTCCCCAAAGAAGGTTAGGAATATATGTTGGGTTTGAATCGCCCTCCATTATTCACTACCTCGAAACATTAACGGAAGATTTGTTCACTGCTCGATTTGCAGATTGTCGATTCGATAAGGCATTTTTCCCAAAATTAGGGGGAGAAATTGGTGAAATCAAACGGAAAATTTCGTGAAAAAATCCATCATTGTCTCATCTTGATCTACGTGCCTCTATTTGTAAAAACGAAAAGGTGCAAAAGATTATCCATTTGCAGAAAATTACAAATCAAATGCCGGATGCATTTACGGATCTGAAAAGGATAACGAAATCACATATCCCTGCAGAGAATGTTCCAATCCGTATTGATGTCCCTGTTGGACAATCTTCTAGTGTCATAGCTAATGAGTCAAAAGCACGCCTAAAGCGTGGCAGACCGTTGGGTTCTAAGGATCGAAATCCTAGAAAAAGGAAAATAAATGATCAAGATGAAACTACGAAAGAGTCTCATAAAGAAACCCATGATTTAACCAATCCTGAGATTCATGAGGATATTGATGAGCCTGAGACTCAAGAAAATAAGGAACTATCAATAAATCCAATCGATATTGAGACAAATTTGAATTGATTGAATATAGTGGTGGATTATATCTTTGCATACAATGTTGCATCTAGCATTATGCAAGATAATGAGGATCTTGAACCTCAATATGTTGGAAAATATCGACAAAGACGTGATTGGACAAAATGGCAAGAAGCAATCTAATCTGAGTTGGATTCACTTGCAAAACATGAAGTTTTTGGGTCTGTAGTCCAAACACCTAATGGTGTTAAACCTGTTGGCTATAAATGGGTCTTTGTACATAAAAGGAATGAGAAAAATTAGGTACAAAGATATAAGGCATGCCTTGTTGCACAAGAATTTTCACAAAGGCCTGGTGTCGATTATGAAGAGATGTATTCTCCTGTTATGGATGCTATAACGTTTTGTTAACTCATTAGTCTTGTTGTCCATGAAAAGCTTGACATGTATTTAATGGATGTGGTTACAGCCTACCTTTACGGCTCACCTGATAATGAGATATACATGAAAATTCCCGAGGGATTTAAAATGCCTGAGGTACATAATTCAAAGTCTAGGAAAATATTTTCAATCAAATTGCAAAGATCTTTGTATGTTCTAAAGCAATCAGGAAGAATGTGGTATAACCTCCTTAGTGAATATTTATTAAAGGAAGGTTATATAAATTATTCCATTTGTCCATGTGTTTTTATAAAGAAAACAACATCGGAGTTTGTTGTATTTGCCGTATATGTTGATGGCATAAACCTTATTGGAACTTCTACAGAACTCCAAAAGGAAATTGATTATTTAAAGAAGGAATTCGAGATGAAAGATCTCGGGAAGACAAAATTATGTCTTGGTTTGCAAATTAAACATTTGTGTAACGACCCGACCGGTCGTTTTGAGCATTTACGCTTCTTTCAATTATTTGAAATCTTGAACAATGTCCTACGAGGTATTATGACTTGTGTGAATTATCGGTTTTGGTTTTAAGGTATTTCGGAATTAGCTTGAAAGAATGAACTTTCATGTTGGAATCTTAAGTTGAAATAGTTGACCGGATATGGACCTATATATAAACGACCTCGGATTTGAATTTTGATGATTTCAATAGCTCCGTATGGTGATTTTGGGCTTAGGAGCATGTCCGGAATATTATTTGGAAGTCTGTAGAGGAATAAGGCTTGAAATGCCAAAAGTTTAATTTTTGAGAAGATTGACCGAGGGTTGACTTTTTGATATCGGGGTCCGAATCCGATTCTGAAAATTGGAATACCATTGTTATATTATTTATGACTTGTGTGCAAAATTTGAGGTTAATCGGACGTGATTTGATAGGTTACGGAGTCATTTGTAGAAATTAGAAATTTCAAAGTTCATTAGGCTTGAATTGGGGTGTAATTCATGGTTTTAGCGTTGTTTGAGGTGATTTGAGGGTTTGACTAAGTTCGTATGATGTTTTAGGACTTGTTGGTATATTTGGTTGAGGTCCTAAGGGGTTCGAGTGAGTTTCGGATGGTTAACGGGTTGGATTTTGGACTTGGAACTCTGCTGGAATTTTTCTGATGCACCATCTTGTTTCCTTCATCGCGTTCGCGAAGAGGGACTGAGAGGATGGCAATATTTTCTCTTCGCGTTCGCGAAGGGTGGACTGGGTGTGCATCGCGAACGCGAGAGGTGTTATGCGTTCGCGAAGAAGAGAGGCCTGGACAGAGTTGGAAAAGTTTGAAAACCCTCTTGGTTTAAATTGAAAATTTGAGGGTCGAATTGGGGTCGGATTTTGGTAAAATTGGTATGGTTAGACTCGTGGTTGAATGGGCTTCCGGATTTTGTAACTTTTGTCGAGTTCCTAGGCGTGGGCCCACGGGCGATGTTTGAGCTAATTTTTGAATTTTTATGGAAAATCATTATTTTCTTATGGAATTAATTCCAATGAATTTTATTGACTGAAAGGAATTATTTGTGACTAGATTCGAGGCATTCGGAGGCCGATTTGCGAGGCAAAGGCATAGCAGAGTAAAGAATTTCACGTTCTGAGGTAAGTAACACTTCTAAACTTGGTTCTAAGGGTATGAATCTCCGAATTTGGTATGATATGAATTGTTTGGAGGTGACACACACGATAGCTGACGAACATGTAAGCGTGCACCACCGAAAGTGTGTCTTGAAGAATCATGTTATTAACTGAACATGTGACACTTGATAGAGGAATTAAGCTGAGGCTAGTAATAAAGATCATGTTTAGGCTATGTGCCGATATTTTTGGACCCATGGGGTCGTGATGCTGTTGAATTAATTGTTCTAAAATATACATTTCACACTCAGTAATAATTGTCCGTTGTAAGGATATTTATGGGATTGAGTTGCGCAATGCAGTAGGCCATTTGGATTTATATATGTTATTATTAAATGGATCGGGGTTGCCCGCCTGCAGCAGGCCAGAATGGCTTTATACATTATTATTATTCTGGATCGGGGTTGCCCGCCTGCAGCAGACCTTATTGGCTTTACTATTTTATGGATCGGGGCTGCCCGCCTGCAGCAGGCCTTAAAGGCTTTGTTATTATACGGATCGGGACTGCGCGCCTGCAGTAGGCCATATTGGCTTGTATTACGCTTGGGCTGAATGAGCCCCTCCGGAGTCTGTACACACCCCCAGTGAGTGTATATGATCATTGATATTCGGGATGGACTTCCCAGGGCATGAACTTGCCTTACTTACTTCTTATATATATATATATATATATATATATATATATATATATATATATATATATATATATATATATATATATATATATATATATATATATATATTTGGGATGGAGTTTTCCCAGGGCATGGACTTGCCTTACTTATTTGTATTGTAATGAGTTATGCGGACATGGATCTTGTCAGTATCATTTATATTTAGGGATAAATTATCCCATGGCTGGATTGGCCTTATATGGTACTGGGTGACTGATTGTCAGTCGATGTACATATATATACGGGTTGCAACACCCCTGGGCTGGAATGGCCATAAACAGTACCAAGTGACCGGGTAATTTGTGACCAGTATTTACTTGAGGTCTTTTTACTGAGGTGTCATATGCCTCATATCATGCAGTATTGATCTATTTCACTTGTACTGAGTTCACTGTTGAACTTGAAAGCATGCCTATATTTCTGTACCATTATTTTTACTGGACTGTACCTGCAGAGTTTATCATTTCTTTCAGCCCAGAGTTTAGTCTTGTTATTTATTGAGTTAGTTGTACTCATACTACACTCTGCACCTTGTGTGCAGATCCATGTGCTTTCGGACACGGAGATTGATAGATTTCAGAATACTATCAGTTGGAGACTATCAAGGTAGCTGCTTGGCGTCCACTGACCTTGTCTCTCTTTTCTTCAGTTATTGTATTGTTCTATACTTTCAGACAATGGCTTTTTTATCAAATCAGACATTGTATTCATATTAGATGCTCATGTACTCAGTGTAACCGGGTTTTGGGAGTGTTAGATTTAAAATTATGAGATTTCTTCCGCTGAATTTAATTATTTTGTTTTCAAATTTAAAAGATATGGTGGTTTATTGAGATATTTTGCTTGCCTAGTATTCTCACGAGTCATGAGCAAGTGTAGTAGAGTCTTGCGAATCGGTACGGAGACGTCTGTACTTATCTTTGAGAGGCTGCCAAAACCTTAGGAAATTTCACTTTCTTGTATTCTATCGTGCGGAATTGATTCGGCTTGAAACATAACTCTTTGAATTCCTTCCACGTATTTCGTATGCACATAGAGCGCTCGGTATAAGTTGTGCATCGTCAGCTTGTGATTATATGAACGAGGTTCAAGATGTGTATTCTGTGTTTTGGTGATGGGCTAGTCTGGAGGACTTGAGGCCAGGTTTAGACCACAGCTTAGGCTCGGTAGCTTCAGTTGTAACCTGTACATTTGGAATCATATGTACGGGGCTGCCCGCCTGCAGCAGGCCTTAAACAGTATATATACGGGTTGCAACACCCCTGGGCTGGAATGGCCATAAACAGTACCAAGTGACCGGGTAATTTGTGACCAGTATTTACTTGAGGTCTTTTTACTGAGGTGTCGTATGCCTCATATCATGCAGTATTGATCTATTTCACTTGTACTGAGTTTACGGTTGAACTTGAAAGCATGCCTATATTTCTGTACCATTATTTTTACTGGACTGTACCTGCGGAGTTTATCATTTCTTTCAGCCCAGAGGTTAGTATTGTTATTTATTGAGTTAGTTGTACTCATACTACACTCTGCACCTCGTGTGCAGATCCAGGTGCTTTCGGACACAGAGATTGTTAGATTTCATAGTACTATCAGTTGGAGACTATCAAGGTAGCTGCTTGGCGTCCGCTGACCTTGTCTCTCTTTTCTTCAGTTATTGTACTATTCTATACTTTCAGACAGTGACTTTTTTATCAAATCAGACATTGTATTCATATTAGATGCTCATGTACTGAGTGACACCGGGTTTTGTGAGTGTTAGATTTGAAATTGTGAGATTTCTTGTGCTGAATTTTATTATTTTGTTTTCAAATTTAAAATATATGGTGGTTTATTGAGATATTCGGCTTGCCTAGTATTGAGATAGGCGCCATCACGACAGGTGAGATTTTGGGTCGTGACAATTTGGCAAACGGGATTTTTGTTCATCAATCTGCCTACATAGAAAAGGTATTGAAATTGTTTTACATGAATGGAGCACATCCATTAAGCACTCCGATAGTTGTTCGATCACTTGATGTGAATAAGGACCTGTTCCGACCTCAAGAAAAGAATGAAGAGCTTCTTGGTCCTGAAGTACCATATCTTAGTACAATTGGTGCACAAATGTATCTTTCTAACACACACAATGCCTGACATAACTTTTTCAGTTAATGTCTTAACAAGATATAGCTCTGCTCCTACAAGGAGATATTGGAATGGAATCAAACACATATTGCGGTATCTAAAAGGGACTACCGATATGGGCTTATTTTATGGAAATGATTGCAGTCCTGATCTTGTTGGTTATGCCGATGCTGGATATTTATCTAACCCACACAAGGTTCGATCTCAAACAGGCTATGTGTTTACATGTGGAGGCACTGCAATATCTTGGCAATTGACTAAGCAATCAATCGTGGCTACTTCATCTAATCATGCTGAGACAATTGCTATTCATAAAGCAAGTCGAGAATGTGTACGGTTGAAGTCTGTAATACACCTTATTCGAGACAAATATTGTTTGAAGTGTGAGAAACTAACCACAATTTTGTATGAAGACAATGCAGCATGCATAGCTCAATTGAAGGGAGGATTCATAAAAGGAGATAGAACAATGCACATTTCACCAAAGTTATTTTTCACACATGATCTTCAAAAGAATGGTGATATCAGTGTGCATCAGATCCGTTCAAGTGATAATATCGCTGATTTGTTCACCAAATCTCTACCGACCTCAACCTTCAAGAAACTAGTGTACAAGATTAGGATGTGAATTGATGCTCTTATCAGAGGGAGTTAATACGCGATGTACTCTTTTTTCCTTACAAGATTTTGTCCCACTGGGTTTTCCTTGCAAGGTTTTTAATGAGGCAACCAAAAAACGTATTCCTAAACATATGTACTCTTTTTCCTTCACTAGGATTTTTTTTTCTAATAAGGTTTTAACGAGGCACATTATCTATGGACATCCAAGGAGGAGTGTTATAAAAAATATCAAATTATGGTGGATGTCTACTCTTCATCCATGATCTTCATCTCAAATGCCTAATGACATATTCAATGACATATTTTTCATGTTTAATGACATATTCAATGACATATTTTCTTCACTTTTCATGCCTATATAAAGGCCTTGTAATAGATAGGAAAATATACACAATTGAAGAAGAAATAAGAATCTCTCCTCTCTTTCCCTCTATATCTCTTAGCTTGTTTTTCCTTGTTTCATATTGTTACTTTGAGTTATATTTTATAACACAAACTTTAAATTCATTATTTTAAAAAATCATGCATGAACTTTGATGTAATACTTGCTCTCTTTTTAGCAGCTAGTACAATAACAACAACAACAACAACAACCCAGTATAATCCCACTAGTGGGGTCTGGGGAGGGTAGTGTGTACGCAGACCTTACCCCTACCCTGGGGTAAAGAGGTTGTTTCCGATAGACCCTCGGCTCCCTCCCTCCAAGAACTCCCCGCCTTGCTCTTGGGGTGACTCGAACTCACAATCTCTTGGTTGAAAGTGGAGGGAGCTTACCACTAGAGCAACTCACAACCTTTTAGCAGCTAGTAGTACTTGAAAATTAAAAAATAAAACTATTTACATGTAAGGCGTAGTGAAAATAAAAAGAATGCTACATATAAAATGTAGTGATACTCTTAACGGTGAGGCCTTTTGAAAAAAATCGTACAAACTTGTCCAAGACGGACAATTTCACATTGTGGTAAGTGTATTTTGGACTTTGTGTCTAGTCATGATGGGTCCATCCCATGTGTAAGGAAGACATCTTCCTTTTGGCTTTGAAATGTCAAGCCAACTAAAGGAATAGTAAGGAAGATTTTATGGCAAATATTTCTTTGGTTTCACATTGAATATTTGACTCTTGCCAAACTCATGAGATCATTGATGACATCAATGAAGCAATCCTAAACACTATAAATAGGTGTCTTAGTCTCATTGTAAAATACACCAACAAAGAGAGAAAGAAAGAGTGAGGCATCACAGACAAGGTATAAGAAAATAGTCTGTGAAAAAAATAGAGACCGAGCGATATTGTAGTGAGGTGGGAATATCAAAAGAGGGTTATTTCTTTTGAGTGTTGTAGTGGTTTTTCCCTTATTCAAAAGGGTTTTCCACATAAAAATCTTGGTGTCGTTATCACTCTTTTATTCTTGTTAATTACCGAATCTTGGTGCTACGTTATTATTCTGTTTTTAGTACCGTGACTATTATTTCTGTGGGGGGTTTATTCCCAACAACTGGTATCAGAGCATAGGTTCTGCTCGTTCACAAGAATATTATTCACTGTCGGTAGTACTATACTCGGTGAAAAACAAAAATGTCTGGAGTAAAGTACGAGGTAGCAAAATTTAACGGAGATAGCAGTTTCTAAACATGGCAAAGAAGGATGAAAGATCTGCTCATCCAACAAGGATTACATAAGGTACTAGATGCTGATGCCAAAATGCATGATACTATGAAAGTTGAGGATTGGGCTGACTTGAATAAAAGGGCTGCTAGTGCAATCAGGTTGCACTTATCAGAACGCTAACAAATAAATTATACATGAAGAAGCAGCTATACGCTCTACACATGGGTGAAGGTATGAATTTTTTGTCATATTTAAATGTGTTTAACGGACAAATCACATAGCTCGCCAATCTCGGAGTGAAAATCGAGGAAGAAGATAAAGCCATCTTGCTGTTGAACTCGTTGCCTTCTTCGTACGATAATCTGGAAACAACCATCCTGCACGGTAAGACTACCATTGAGTTGAAAGATGTCACATTGGCTCTTCTACTCAATGAGAAGATGAGAAAGAAGCCTGAAAATCAAGGACATGCTCTCATCACAGAAGGTAGAGGCAGGAGTTATTAAAGGAGTTCGAGCAACTATGGTAGATCCGGAGCTCGTGGGAAGTCTAAGAACCGATCCAAATTAAGAGCAAGAAATTGCTACAATTGTGATCAACCAGGTCACTTCAAAAGAGATTGCCCAAATCCAATGGAAGGCAAAGGTGAAACTAGTGGCCAGAAGAATGACGACAACACAGTCACCATAGTGCAAAATAATGATAATGTTATCCTATGTATAAACGAGGAAGAGTAATGCATGCACTTATCAGGTCCAGAGTCGGAATGGATGGTTGATACAGCAGCATCTTACCATGCCACACCGGTAAAAGATATTTTTTGCAGATATGTAGCAGGTGATTTCGGCCTTGTGAGAATGGGTAACACAAGTTACTCAAAGATTGCGGGGATCGGTGACATTAGTATCAAAACAAATGTCGGATGTGCATTGGTTCTAAAGGACGTGCAACATGTACCTGATTTGCGAATGAACTTGATCTCGGGAATTGCTTTAGACCGAGATGGATACGAGAAATATTTTGCAAATCAAAAGTGGAGACTCACCAAGGGATCATTGGTGATTGCAAAGGGATTTGCTCGTGGCACGTTGTACGGGACAAATGCAGAAATATGCCAAGGTGAATTGAACGCGGCACAAGATGAGATTTCTGCAGATTTGTGGCACAAAAGGATGGGTCATATGAGCGAGAAGGGATTGCAGATACTTGCCAGGAAATCACTCATTTCTTATACCATAGGTACAACGATAAAACCTTGTGACTACTATTTATTTGGTAAGCAGCATAGAGTCTCATTTCAGACATCGTCTGAAAGAAAATTGAATATACTTGATTTGGTATATTCTGATGTTTGTGGTCCAGTAGAAATTGAATCGATGGGTGGTAACAAATATTTTGTTACTTTTATTGACGATGCTTCACGAAAATTATGGGTTTATATTTTGAAAACCAAAGATCTGGTATTTCAAGTTTTCCAGAAGCTTCATGCTATGGTAGAAAGGGAGACATGTCAAAAGCTAAAGCGTCTCCGAAGTGACAATGGAGGTGAGTACACTTCAAGGGAATTTGAAAAGTATTATTTGAGCCATGGGATCAGACATGAAAAGACAATTCCTGGAACCCCACAATAGAATAGCGTAGCCTAAAGGATAAAATGCACCATTATGTAAAAAGTGAGAAGCATGCTCAGAATGGCTAAACTGCCTAAGTCATTCTAGGGTGAAGCAGTTTGGACAGCTTGTTACCTGATCAATAGGAGTCCATCAGTTACATTGGCCTTTGACATCCCAGAGAGAGTTTGGACCAACAAGGAGGTGTCCTACTCGCATCTGAAGGTGTTCGGTTGGAGGGCTTTTGCACATGTACCAAAGGAGCAGAGAACAAAGCTGGATGATAAATCTATTCCATGCATATTCATCGGATATGGAGATGAAGAGTTCGGATACAGATTGTGGGATCCTGTAAAGAATAAGGTCATCAGAAGCAGAGATGTAGTCTTCCGAGAAAGTGGAGTTGGAACTGCTGATGATATGCCAGAGAAGGCCAAGAATAGTATAATTCCTAACCTTATTACTATTACTTCTACTTCTAACAATCCCACAAGTGCAGAAAGTAGGACCGACGAGGTTTCCAAGCAGGGGGAGCAACCTGGTGAGGTTATTGAGCAGGGGGAGAAACTTGATGATGATGTCGAAAAAATGGAGTACCCCACTCAGGAAGAAGAACAACCTCAACCTCTTAGAAGATCAGAGAGGCCAAAGGTAAAGTCATGCAAGTACCCTTCCACAGAGTATGTCCTCATCAGTGATGAAGGGGAGCCAGAAAGTCTTAAAGAGGTGTTGTCTCATCCAGAAAAGAACCAGTGGATGAAAGCCATGCAAGAGGAGATGGAATCTTTGCAGAAAAATGGCACGTACAAGCTGGTTGAACTTCCAAAGGGTAAAAGGCCACTCAAATGTAAGTGGGTCTTTAAATTCAAGAAAGATGAAAATGGCAAGCTGGTCAGACACAAAGCTCGATTTGTGGTTAAAGGCTTCGAACAGGAAAAAGGTATTGATTTTGATGAAATTTTCTCACCTGTTGTCAAAATGACTTCTATTCGAATAATCTTGAGCTTAGCAGCTAGCCTAGATCTTGAAGTGGAGCAGTTGGATGTGAAAACTGTATTTTTTCATGGAGATTTGGAAGAGGAGATTTATATGGAGCAACCAGAAGGATTTGAAGTAGCTGAAAGGAAACACATTGTGTGCAAACTGAATAAGAGTCTTTATGGGTTGAAGTAGGCACCAAGGTAGTGGTACAAGAAGCTTGACTCATTCATGAAAAGTCAAACTTACACAAAGACATATTCTGATCCATATGTATACTTCAAAAGATTTTCTGAAAATAATTTTATTATATTGTTGTTGTATGTGGATGTCATGTTAATTGTAGGAAAAGACAAGGGGTTGATCGCAAAGTTGAAGGGAGATCTGTCCAAGTCATTTGATATGAAGGATTTGGGCCCAACACAACAAATTTTAGGTATGAAAATAGTTCGAGAACGAACAAGCTTAAAGTTTTGGCAGTCTCAAGAGAAGTACATTGAACGTATATTGGAATGCTTCAACATGAAGAATGCCAAGCCAGTCAGCACACCTCTTGCTAGCCATCTAAAGTTGAGCAAGAAGATGTGTTCTACAATAGTGGAGGAGAAAGGGAACATGGCTAGAGTTCTTTATTCTTCTGCAGTCAGAAGCTTGATGTATGCAATGGTATGCACTAGATTTGATATTGCTCACGCAGTTAGTGTTGTCAGTAAGTTTCTTGAAAATCCTAGAAAAGAATACTAGGAAGCAGTCAAGTGGATACTCAGGTACCTGAGAGGTACCACGGGAGATTGTTTGAGCTTTGGAAGATCTGATCCAATCTTGAAGGGTTATACAGATGCTGATATGGCAGGTGACATTGATAACAGAAAATCCACTACTGGATATTTGTTCACACTTTCAGGGGGAGCTATATCATGGCAGTCGAAGTTGCAGAAGTGTGTCGCACTCTCTACAACTGAAGCGGAGTATATTGCCGCTACTGAAGCTGGCTAGGAGATGATATAGTTGAAATGGTTCCTTCAAGAGCTTGGATTGCATCAGAAATAGTATGTCGTCTATTGTGACAGTCAAAGTATAATAGACCTTAGCAAGAACTCTATGTACTATGCAAGGACCAAACACATCGACGTGAGATATCACTGGATTCGAGAAATAGTAGAGAATGAATCTCTAAAAGTCTTGAAGATCCATACAAGTGAGAATCCTTCAAATATGCTGACCAAGGTGGTACTAAGAGATAAGTTTCAGCTATGCAAAGAACTTGTCGGCATGAACTCTCTATGAAAAATTGGAGTTACCTCCTTCAGGTGCATGGGACTGGAGGGGGAGATTTGATGGGTCCAACCCATGTGTAAGGAAGACATCTTCCTTTTGGCTTTGAAATGTCAAGCCAACTAAAGGAATAGTAAGGAAAATTTTATGGCAAATATTTCTTTGGTTTCACATTGAATATTTGACTCTTGCCAAACTCATGAGATCATTGATGACATCAATGAAGCAATCCTAAACACTATAAATAGGTGTCTTAGTCTCATTGTAAAATACACCAACAAAGAGAGAAAGAAAGAGTGAGGCATCACAAACAAGGTATAAGAAAATAGTCTGTGAGAAAAATAGAGACCGAGCGATATTGTAGTGAGGTGGGAATATCAAAAGAGGGTTATTTCCTTTGAGTGTTGTAGTGGTCTTTGGAGTATTTTACTTGGACCTTCAAAGTGTAAAATTCTTTGCTATAGTGATATCAGTTGCTCCTCTCAAGGCCGTGGTTTTTCCCTTATTCAAAAGGGTTTTCCACGTAAAAATCTTGGTGTCGTTATCACTCTTGTATTCTTGTTAATTACCGAATCTCGGCGTTATATTATTATTCCGTTTTTAATACCGTAACTATTATTTCTGTGGGGGGTTTATTCCCAACAAGTCAAATACTGCTACTTAAGTAAAATGAAATGGATAAAGTATGTACCATCTTTCTATATAGAGTTTCAAAATATTTAAATTTTTGAATATGGTATCCGACGCCATTTTTGGGATCAACTAATTCGAATTTATCGAAAATAAAATTTCAGTTTTGGGGGTAATCCATCAAAGGTTATAGTGGAAGTGTATGTACTTCATCTTTAAGCACATATTTCAAATTCGAGCCCTCATAATAGAATTGCAGCTTTGGTTGCTCCTTATTTTTTAAACTAAGAGCGTACTATATACTTTCTCTTTCAATTTAAATAACACACTTTACTTATTAATCTGTTTTAAAAAAATGATAAATTTTTATATTTAGAAATAATTTAACTTTAAACCTTTTTACTTTACCCATTTTACAAGCTTTTAAGTCATACAAATATCATGATTCTATAAAGTTTTTGCTCCTTAAACTTTTAAAATCACATATTTTAAAAGTTTATTTTTTTTTCTTAAACTTTGTGTGAAGTCAAATTATAACATCTAAATTGAAACGAACGGAATTTTACTGTTAATACAGAAATAGATGGCAGCGTGGTAGGGGTAAACCTGAAATGGACAAGGGGATCTTTGGACGGTTAGTAGGGGCCTCTAAACAGGAGAAATTGGATGACGGATGTGACGGATTCTTGAATTGGCAGACTTGGAAAAGATTGAATACTGAAAAACCTTTCATTTTTTCTGTGGTTAAACTTTTTGCTTTATATCGCAAGGCATCAGGGGGTCACTTTTTTCAATTCTATATTACGTGCGCGTGCGCCTGAATTTTCCTTTTGCATGACAAAGAGCGACATATATCGCATATTTTGATTGTCAATCGAAAAATTCCCCTCAATTATTTTGCTTGCCGTATGGATATATATATATATATATATATATATATATATATATATATATATAGCTCTTCTCCGTATTTTCCCCTGTAGATATATAGCATCTACGCTAAATGTTAAGTTTTTGCTAAAAGTACTTGTCATTTTTAGACACTTATAGTAAGCTTGTCATCTCCCCCAAACAACAAAAGGCTACCTAAGGAGGCCTACAGTTGCAGGGTGATTATATGTAAGGCAGTAATACAAACTAAGGAGTACTGAGAAAACGACTGATAATTAAAGCATTTATTCGATAATTATAGCATTTATTCAAAAGGAAAAGAAAAGAATAAAGGGGGACAAGAATTACATTGTCTCTGCTAGGAATAGTTGCCTGGGTTCACATTCTCGGTTCTTCTCACATGGAAGAACAATTTTTTCCGCACCCTATGGGAGTAGGCTACTGTTTAGGTTACTGTTATAGCTTAGCCCAGGACAATATGGCATGTACAATATATATTTAATGAAGATGCCAAAATGTTCACAAGCTAGCAATATCCACAGATTAGTATAGTAAAGGATCCCTATTAGAGAAGTCAGAATATTCAGACTTTTTTTAAAAGTATGCCTGAATTGCTTCTAAGATTAAAATGTCTGAATCTGAATACAAATCTGAATATCAAGATGCATATAAAGATTAAGATATTTGAATCTGAATACGCATCTGAATATTAAAATGTGTATTAAGATCTGAATACTAAATGATTATGATTGTTTGATTTTTAACATCTAAATATATAAAATTTATCTTTATTTAAAAATTAATAAACATAAAATTCAAATAAAATATTAACTAATTATTCCATTAATAAAATATATAGTTTTTTAAAATATGATAGTTGCCGGTGGTGATGGCTAACGGAAGTGCTTGTGAATGCCGATTAGAGGCGGTGGTTGGTGGTAGTTTTGGTTGATGGTGGTGGTTCAGAGTAGTAGTTAGTGGTGATTGGTATCGGTATCGATAATAATTGAGGATGGTAATGGTGGATGGTGATAGTTAATAATGGCGGGTAGTGGTGGTAGTTATGATTGAGGAAGGTGGTGGTGGGTGGTGTAGTTTATAATGATGGGCAGTGCTGACTATGGTTGTTGATGGTGATGGGGTGGTTAGTTATGGTAGTTGAGGTGGATGAGTGTTGGTTGTGGTTGAGAATGATGGTGGTGGGAGTGGTGGAGATGGTGGGTGGTGGTAGTCGATAATGATGACGGTTATGATTGAGGATGATAGTGGTGGTGGTGGCTGAGTATGGTGGCGGCGGATGGCATGGTGGTAGTTGATAATGGTAGGCGGTGGCGGCAGTTAATAATAAATATGGATAATAGCATCTACTGAAATTAAGTCGCATTATAGATCTTAATCATATAGACCTATTCAGACCCATTAAGTGGTTGTGAAATAAAAAAACTAAACACACTTAATAATTAAGATTTGAATAATTAAGATTCAGACTTTAAAAACAACATACTTAATATCTGAAATCTAAATGATCAAAATTTAGACCTCCATTAAGTATAAACAAATGAGGCCTAAGTAACTTGCATGCCCATATGGTCGGATACTTTTTTGTGGGAAAATTATATTGAGCATGTAAGGTTAATTCTTTTTAATATATATATAGTGGATGCTGTAAGTTTTATATGCCGAAACAAATGCCCCAGCCGCGCTTGATTAATTAATTAGTTACTATCTTAAAAATTGAGATTGGCAGATGTTTAAAATAAGAACCAAATTATATCCTTTTCATACTCATTTCGAACAAGATTCTGACGGCGAGTCTTGAAGTTTTACTAGCTATGGGCCACTGCAGTATTCCTTGGAAGATAACTAGCTAGGACGCCCTCTCCAGTCCCTAGTTAATTAAAGCAAAACCAATCACAAAAATCCCCGCCCTCTTTCTTCTTCCAAATTACTCTATTTTTCAGGTTAGCATATCATACTTTGTCACAAATAATTAGGAGTATGCCAACTTAACATAATAGCGTAAGACAGTGGCGGATTTATATGGACATTTGTGGGTGCTCAATACTTTTAATAATATTCAGTAATTTTGCATAGACAATTATAAATATATTTAGATAAATATTGAGCGAGCATACTAAACTCCTTTTTTCCTCTTCTTTTGAATTTTTACGGGCGAGCACCTATGACTTTAAAATACTGGATCCGACACTGGCGTAAGAAATCTATACGTCAGCACTCAAGCTCTCTATAAAATGTCCAAAAGGATATTACATTGCCATATAAAACTTTGGAACAACACCCAAGTCACCACCATATATATATAGTTTAGTTTTTGTACAAATACAAATGCACTTAATTGCCCATTCAAAAGGGAGCAATTAGCAATATTGATTAACAAAGTAATAGCTATAGAAATAACACAAAATAAGTACGTACTAATCATTATATTGGATGACATTTGATCACATGCTACTGTCATCATCTGCCTCAGGGTTGTGATTACCTGAAATGGTATTACTGTTCCATGTATTAGGAGAATAATTTGGAATACAAAACCCATAAGTTTGATCAAATCCAGTAGCTGTTCCATCAACAGGACCCATTCTTCTCCCATAATTCAAATTACTCCTTTGTTGATTTACCATTTGATTATTCATAGCTCCTCCAGACGGATTATTATATGCATGTGAATTATTAACTTCGCGATTGGTATATCGCATTAAATCAGCATTAGTGGCATCAAGTTCTTTCTGAAGGCGAATAACTTGTCTTTGTAAAACTGAAATTGCTCCAACACAACCATAAACTGGATCTTTCATACGTGCTTCGGCTTCATAAGCAAGTGAATTGACTGCATCTTCTCTCTGGTGAGGTTGGATTTCATTTAGGAGTTTACTTACGTTGCTCGCACCAAATATTTTGTGTACGTTGGCGAATTTTGTTGGCTCTTCTGGAGGAAAATAGGGAGCGAAGATGCAACCTTGAAGGAATATATATAATTTACTCAGAACAAATAAATCTCTTAATTAATGTTCTCCATAATTTTCTACGCAAAAAAAATAGCTAGCAATACTACTATATAGAAACATGCGCTAACTAGAAACTAAAAAACATACTCCTATATAATTTTGTTACTAATCCTAACTAGGCATTAATTGAATAAACTAGCAAATATCAAATCCTAGGACCTAAACAATTTTGATTTCCTACTACAATTTTGAATTATTCTTTAACAAACCTGGCAAGCATTTTCGTCGCAAGAATTTGCAAGCTGCACATGGAGGGTTGGAGTAGCTGCTGGAAGAAGCCATCTTGCTTGCTTAGAGACACTTTAATTTCCTGCTAACAGTCTAAAAGTTCTTTACACTATCAGATCATTTAAAATCTATTGCAGGTAACTACGTATATTAAATGGTATCGGTACGTCAAAAAGTAAGAGAAGCTAAGTAACCTTCTATATGTTGCAGATTAAAAATTATATTGATAGTGCAAAATTGTTAGTATTATATTGTGTTTACAACTTGACTAATTCAATGAAATAACCCCTTTTTCCTACAATATTTTGATTTTAAGACGCTAATGTACTTGCAGAATCACAGCATAAGCATATAATATTTTGATTTTAAGACGCTAATGTACTTGCAGAAATGTACTTGCAGAATCACAGCATAAGCATATAATATAAAAGTGTAGCAAAATTACATGTCAATTGTCATTATGTCAATCAACAAATTGTTGGTCTAAAGAAATACTAACAAAGCAGTCCTCTAGTGATTTTCCTAGCACCCAACTTCATGTATATATGTTTGAAACGGACCCGTTCTACATGTTATCTGCAGGTTATCTAGTTTGTAACGTTGAATCCAAATAAATAATTAACAAAATCATATCACCTAAAGTTTATGTGTGTCTATATGTGTGTGTGTGTGTATAAGGCATTTTTGTTTTTGTTTTTTTTTAAAAAAAAAGTCATTCCCGAAACCTAAATATAGAGTAAATTTTTTATTGTTTTGGAGTTTTTTGCTACTATATGGTGTCATGCTTAGTAAACTTGATAGCTCAGTCACTAAATTTTCAACATTATCAAACTATTGGCAAGAATAATCAGTGCCCGTGAGTTAATTTCCACCTGCTCTACCAAATTAAACAGTGGGACATGTAAACAATTACTGTTCTGTCTAAGTCTTTACTCTATGATTCTCGGTAAAAGCCTTAAAAGGGTATCCGACATTCCACCTGCAAAGTTCCGCGAAACAAGACTTTTACATCAAATTAACCAACGTGAAATGAAAATCTAGCTAAAAGTCGCACTAGTCTATGTTTCATATATAATTGTCCTTGATTCAAACATATGTCAATATATACACATCCTTGAAAACATATCAAGAAACTGTTACTGCTAATAGATCCACATGTGGAAGGGAATTTATAGGGCTGACATCCCTATAAATTGAGAGGAAAAGAGAAAAATAAAAAGGGTTTCTTTTCAAAGAAGAGTAGAAATTAAATTAAGCTAGCTAGCTAGTGAAGATACCTTAAATTTTCCTTTTGGTAGTGCAAAGTCTTTCAAGCTATGTACCTTGATTCTTGTAGCATCAAAAATATGGTAGCCATATAGGAGCTTTAATAGAAATAAAAATGAATTAAAAGGGGATTGAAACTATTTTGTAGTTAGATTTTGAGAGAGAAACCCTAGAAGCAGGAGACAGAAAGTAAGTACTAAAAATGCAGATACATAATGAGAGAGAGAGAGAGAAGAAGAAGAAGAAGAGAGAAGACAATAAGCATTTAATGGAGATATTGGAAGCGGAAAGCAAAAGGGACCAAAGGACTAAGCACAATAAATAAGGGCTGATCAGATCAATAATTAAAACAACCGATGGTGACTGTGTGAAGTTTACACCAAACTTTCATAATTATGTCCAGCCAAATTGTTGCTTGGTGGTTTTGTCCTCCTAAATGTATCATACTTGACTCACGTTCTGTATTTACTATGTCCAAATCAAGTAAAAATAACACTGTATTTCAATGTCATAGTGCTCATTCCATTGGCGCTTAGGTAAAAGCAAAAGGATGATTTAAGTATAGTCACGAATATTATAAAGAAATTTTACATTATTAGTAACTATATAAAATGGTTGTAACATGTTACTTGTATTTGTTTTATGACATCAATCGATGTTTATTTTGGGCAGTTAAATCTACTCATATTAATTTATTTATTTTTTTATATTGTTAGTGTATAAGTTTAAATCTCAAATATAAAATTTACGGAACTGATATAAAAAAAAATATTTACACAATCAGTTATCTATTATAAATATTAATGGATAACTTAGATGAATTGGTAACTAACTTGTTAATATAAAGATACAAAAAGGTTATAACAGGTCATTTATGTATAACTTGAATTCTTTATTATATTATTATAAATATAAACCGAAAAGTGAAACAACATGTCAGAAACGCTTTGACCTCTTCTTAAAAGTCACAGTTTTAAAGTTAGAGCCCGTTTGGACACAAGACTGTTTTCATTTTTTTTCGAAATTTTTTTATATTTTTTCGAAATCATTGTTTGGCCATAAAATTTTCAATTTTCACTTGAAAATAAATTTTAAAAATTTTTGAAAAATTTGAAAATTTTCAAAAAGCTATTTTTTAAAATTTCACTCAGATCACTCACAAAACATCAAAAGCAACCCAAAATTATATTCATGTCCAAACACAACTCTAATTTTCAAATACCATTTTCACTTGAAAAGTTTTTTCACATTTTTTTAGAATTTTACAATTCTTATGTCCAAACACCCACTTGAGCCCGTTTGGACATAAGAAAATTTTTACTTTTTTCGAAAATTTTTTACTTTTTTCCGAAATCAGTGTTTGGCCATAAATTTTTTAATTTTCACTTGAAAATGAATTTTAAAAATTTTAAAAACTCCAAAATGCTATTTTTCAAAATTTTCACTCAGATTACTTACAAACCTTCAAAAACAACCCAAAATTATATTCATGTCCAAACACAACTCTAATTTTCAAATACCATTTTCACTTGAAAATTTTTTTACTTTTTTTAGGAATTTTATAATTCTTAGGAATTTTATAATTCTTATGTCTAAACGCCGTCAATTATTCCATGCTGTTCTTTTTAATATTTATTTTATTGATTTTCCCTCTCTTTTTAATTTGCTTCATTGTAGTTTTTTGTTGTAGGAGTTCTTTGCATAATCGTAGTATTTATGGGAACACAACAAGATCCACTAGTTGATTTTTTCATTGCCCTATTTTATAGTAAAAATAGCATGGGCTAACCAGTTTTCGGATTGGTAATTCAAAAATAGCCAGTGTTTGTAAAGTCATTGAAAAATAACTGCTATTTTGCTGCAACACGGACTGGTCCAGCATAATATACTGGAGATTGGTTCACCTGTGTATGAACTTCCAGCATATTATGCTAGACCGATATATTATACTGGAACTCTAGTATAATATGCTGGAGTTCCAGTATATTATACTGAAGTATACTGGAACTCCAGTATATTATGCTGGAATATCTTTTGGATTTTGAACAATATTTTCGTTCAAATTTATCTTTATATGAAAAGTGGCCAAATTTCAATTACTTTTAAAATTGTAACTATTTTTTAATTACCACATGTAAATCTCTATTTTTGAATTTCTTGTTGTTTACTGATTTACATAGTAAAAGCGATAACTTCCCACTTTAATCACCCATTTTCCACTCCACGCCAGTTTATTATAAGACGCCGATGGTCATACTTGGACATTTCGCACCTCATATTGACGGTTGCTTCTTTCGCCACTCAAGTTATTTTTTTGGCAAGTCCTTTAATTTCATGGTATTGTGCATGTGAAACCCCTAGTAACTATTACTTTAGATTGTTACTTAATTAACCATCTTGCTCATGTCTGAAAGTACTACAATATTTAACTGCATGGCTTATTCGATAGTGGCATCGAACAAATGTTTAATTTTTAGTAATTGTACATTACTTATACATATGGAGAGACCGGTTTTGTGGCTATTATAAATGTTCTTTTAGTTATATGATCATTTTTCACATGAAATCTATAAAAATTTAACACGGGAGATTGATAAATAATACTGGATTCACAAAAGATTTTTGCAGGATCAATTTTTCCATTGAAATTGTAACTTGGCAGATCACATTAGACATATTTAGGTTTTGACTCGCACAGGAAGAAAAAAAAGATAAAAAACACTCTTCATGTCAATATTAAATATGAAAAAAGTTAGACACCTTGTCTTTTCTTAAAAATAGAAAAAATTGGCTGCACGTTCTATGGTGTATTCAAACTTTACATACAACTAGTATTAGTATCTGCACGATGCGCAGACATAAACCATGTCAAATTATGATTTGGGTTATTTGGATTATTTGCAAATAACCTTAAAATTAAACATTCGATATAGAAATTATAAATGATTATTAGATATTAATTAAGAAGCAGGACATGAAGCCATTTTCCAAATCTCATAGTGGATAACCTTTTTGTTATATCCGTAATAACCCAACCCCTTATTTTTGGCATTTGTATTTTGCTTTACGGTCAATATTAAAGAATACTAAACATATAATGTTGTGATCTGTCTAGTTTGAGCACATTAAATTATATTATTTTAAAAAAAAAATTATTACTACCACTTTGTTTTTCATCTCAAATTCAAATAAGTCTTATCCTTCTATAATTTTAGATCAATTTTTTTTCTCTTTGTTGTTCCTTGCTTATAGTTTTTGCATTATTTATTACGTAATATTGTTATACCTTAGAGTGATCTTTTATTAGCTTATGAATTGACATAATGTCTTTGCTTATTACCCTTTTAATAATAATCAATAAATATAATTTTTTTATTCTTGAAATTAAATATATTTTTACACTATTATCCTCATACTCGAAAATCTTTTATCATTTAAATCTACCAATAATATTTTTGAATATTATTAATAATTTAATCTATTTATTTTTAAATAAATTTAAAATATAAGTATCCTCGCACTATCTCTATTTTCCTATTTATACATTCTCTTCTCTACTAAAAAATTTTAATTAGCTTTTTACATAAATATTATAACTATACTCAAAATAATATCACATTTTATTTTAAAATATAACTTTGAATTAGTCTAAAAATTAATACATAAGCTCTTTTATAATGTTTCATATCTATTGAAATGTCTTATAATTATTTTTTGTATTACATATAATTAAAAAAATTCTCTTTAGTTTTAAGATACAAATTTGGCTTTTTCATTAGTAAAATTACCTATATGAGATATTTATTTAGTATACTTAAATTTTTAATATGGTATCAATTTTTATTTTTCATTTATCTAGCAAGACTTTAATTTTGTTGTCATATCTGTATTTTGAGCATTCTCATCATAACTTTAAAAACTTTCTAATCGCAAGTTCAAATAATCTTTACCTTTTAGTTGAATTTTAATTATTTTTCTTACTTTTGTTATAACGTTATCTAATATGTAATATTATTACGTTTTCATGCGAGTTTTTATTAACTTTTAAATTTATTTAATATTTTTATCTACTATTATTTTTAATATAATATAGATAGATATGTAATTTTTTAAAATTAAATTAAATATTTATTTTATTTTTAAAATATTGATTGAAATTCTTAAATTACTTAAATTTTTAATAATATTTTTAAGTTGTGTATAAATTACTTTATTTTTCATTAGTAAAATTACCTATATGAGATATTTATTTAGTATACTTAAATTTTAATATGGTAGTATCAATTTTTATTTTTCTTTATCTAGCAAGACTTTAATTTTGTTGTCATATATGTATTTTGAGCATTCTCATCATAACTTTAAAAACTTTCTAATCGCAAGTTCAAATAATATTTTTCTTTTAGGTGAATTTTAATTATTTTTCTTACTTTTGTTATAACGTTATCTAATATGTAATATTATTACGTTTTCATGCGAGTTTTTATTAACTTTTAAATTTATTTAATATTTTTATCTACTATTATTTTTAATATAATATAAATAGATATGTAAGTTTTTAAAATTAAATTAAGTATTTATTTTATTTTTAAACTATTGATTGAAATTCTTAAATTATTTAAATTTTTAATAATATTTTTAAGTTGTGTATACTTACTATATTTTATTTTCTAAAGTAATTCTTAGTATAAATGTCCTCACATTATATCTAATTTATTTTATTATTCAATACTTTAAATTTTTTCTTTTATCTATTTAGACTTTGGTTATATGGTCTTATCCACATGCATGTCATTTCTTATCATATTTAAACAAAAAAATTTCATCTCAAATTTAAATAAGTTTTATCCTTCTTCATTTGTATGATAAAATATTTTGACTTTTTTCTCTATTTGTTCCTTGGTGTTGCTATTATATTAATCAACACGTAATATTATTACATTATCATGTGGCTTTTCATTAGCTTGTTTAAATTTAATATTTATTTTTATCATACTCATTCTAATACAATACAAATAAAAATAAAAATTATTTCAATAGTAACTTTGACTCAATTACTCAAATTTCAAAGTATGATTTTTCTTATCATAATGTTTGAAAAAAGTCTTATCTCAAATTTTTACAACAATAGTTCCACTATCATTCTTTTTACGTAATATTTCTAAAAATAAAAAATTATGAAATGGAAGAAACAAATCATGTGATTAGTAAATAATTATTAAAATAGAAATTCTTATTTTTTATGTTTTGGAATCTATTTAGAAATTTGGTCGGTTTTTCGGTCGGTTTTTCGACCAACCGAAGTCGGTCGGTTGGCCGCGGTCTGTTTTGACCGAATTTAAGAGTACAAAAAAATTAAAAGAAAGTCATAAACCAAAATGTACCGATAGTCTAGTGGTAGAATAATATCCTGCCATAGTACAGACACTGGTTCGAGTCTTAAACGGTGTATTTTTTAATTGCATAATTAAAAATACTGACCAACATCGGTAAATTTTTTTGACATATTTTTCTTTTTGGGTCGTTTGTAAAAATTATTGATTTCGGAAATTGCGACAGACTTCGGTCGCTATTTTTTACTGACCAACTTAATTTTGACAGATTAAAGTCAGTCGAAAATAGGCCATTTTTTTCAGTTTTATATTCTTGCGCATAGTAATTCATTTGCCATTTTTCCGAGTGGTTAAGATTTGTTCTTACCCCAAAAATTAATTCTTGTTAGAATCATTAGTTTAGATATTTTAATTATATAAAAAATATTTATTTACGTTTAAAATATTCATTTTTTTGATTTTTCAATATTAATATGACTTTATTATTTTTGTTATTAAAATATTTTTAATGATTATTTAATTTTTTCGTACCTTATAAATAATTTGTATAGTTTATGTAAGATCTTATTTTGGTGTTTGAAATTTTTTAATTTTTAAAGTCATCAAATCTTTAGTATCTTAAGTAAATTTTAGTTTTATTTTATATTTCAACTTACTCCAAAGTATAAATAGTCATAGTTTATCTCAATTTACATCTTTGTATATTTTTTTATTTTTTTCTATTATAGGTTTTTAATTAATTCTTCACCTCTATATTTCTAGCTAATATAGAAGAAAATTTATGAGTGGATCAATATATAGATAAAGATACAGATATATAGATTAGATTTGTCTAACAGATATTTAGACTATTCATTCAACTACTTCCATTAATTATGTTCCATTTATAATTCCTAATTATTAATGTTGTCCTAAAATTGCCAAATGACTTCTTTTTAGCTTGTCACTTGGCTTAACCACAATGCTTAGGGTAGAGAGGTTGTTTTCGATAGACCCTCGGCTCCATCCCTCCAAGAACTCCCCACCTTACTCTTGGGGTGACTCGAACTCACAACCTCGTGATTGGAAGTGGAGGGTGCTTACCAGTAGAGCAACCCAGTCTTTGTCTAATAATATAGATAGATTACAATATATAGTGTTTACAAATGTTCTTTACTTTTGCCACACCAAAAAAAGAGTAAAATATAATATATATTACACACACAGCCATGCATAGAAGAAAATTAAGCAAATATTCCAATTTCCAAGGTTTCATATAAAAGCCCCCACCTATCAAATGCAGTGTTTTAAAAGGCATTTCTGGGATTCGCCCAGGGCTCTCCCTTGGATGAGGCACTTGCAAAATGCCCCGGGGCTCATGTATGGGGCTTAGTTCTGTGAGGCTTACGCCTCAAGCGCCCGATCATGCGCCCTAAACACGCCTAACGCCCAATGCTCGGGGCTCGCCTAACAGTTCTAACGCAAATCACATGTCGAATTTCCTAATTAATATCGTTGCCCTTCAAAATTCTTTAACAAATTAATGATAAAAGTTCTATTCATCGATAGAAATATGAAGATTGAGCATAACTCTAATAATGAGACATAGTATTGCGAATTTATATCTTCACTTGTTATTGATCGTGTCTTAGTTCATTTGTCCCTCCTTGTTATACACTTTTATTAATTTGATATCTTAAACTAATTTGTATTTATTCATGAAGGAGTAATATTTTAATTATCGTACTAATAAGATTTTATTAATTATTTACTTTTAGGAAGGTAAAATGTGGAGTTTGATCATTTTTTTTAAAGAAATTGTAAGTTTTTAATTATTTGAAAATTAAAGACGTTATACGTGATTTGTATGCATTAGTTATACTTAAGAATCATGCTAGATATTTTATATATATATAAAATCACATATTTATAGTTTTCTTCAATTTTTAGTTTTATTCAATTTTTATGCAATTTTACATGTTTATAAATATTTACTATCATTATATTATTTTATAAAATATTAAAAATTAAATACTTATGGGGCTTACGCCTCGCTGAGATATATATAAAACGTCTGCCTTACGCCCCACGCCTTTTAAAGCACTGAACAAATGTACATCCTACATAGATATTCCTCAATTATAATTGATGAACTCAACTCACTGCCTGTTAACTCTGAAGGGAAAGGGAAAGTAATTTGAAATCCCTGAAAACATCACTGTTTGCCTCTATTATTGCAACAGTAACAAAATCTATGAGTGCATGTAAACAATAATGCAATACTGATAGAAAATCTTTTTGAGAGGACGCATAATTTAATATGCAGTACTGTGTTTCTCATACTTCTTGTCTTCATCATTCGTTTTGCTCTTAATTAAACAAGTAATTATAGGTACGTAGTAATGTTGTGCTGTAGATCTAGGACAAATAAATATATAAAGGTAGAGAATAGTTTTAGTTTTTAGTCAATGTGGAATCACACAAAGTAAAATTTGATCACTGAAATTTATACCTGTAAGAGATAATTTATTAAATGTTAAGTAAGATTAAAGAATTACTACTGGTTATTTCATCTCAATGTTCTCGTCAAACGTAAGATGCTCTAGTGGTGAGCACCCTCCACTTCCAACTAAGAGATTTTGAGTTCGAGTCACCCCAAGAGCAAGGTGGGAAGTTCTTGGAGGGAGAGAGCCGAGGGTCTATCGGAAACAGCTTCTCTACCTCAGGGTAGGGGTAAGGTCTGCGTACACACTATCCTCCCCAGACCCCACTAGTAAAATTATACTGGGTTGTTGTTGTTGTTTGTTTGTTCTCATCAAATGTAAATTTAGTTATTCTTTCCTATATATAGACATATATTAAAATGTAGAATACTATAGCATCATAGGATTTCTTCTCATCTTTTCGTTTTGCTTTAAATTCCTTTCAAGACGAACATAAAGAAGAGGGAAACAGTAAAAATTGTACGGGGCGCCTTATTTGGTCACTCCTATTTAACCTATACCCATTTTTTTAAAAAGTTTTAACTTGTACCCACTTTTTAAACAACTCCAGGCCTCTTTCTCCTCACTCGTTTTCTTCTTCTTCTCCTCCTCCTTCTTCTTCTTCTTCGGGTGATATTATTCTTTCCTCTAGATGATATCATTATTAATATGGTACAAGGTGAGTCCTGAAACGGTTGTGTGGGTTGCCAATAGGGACTACCCAATTCTATTTTTATCAACTGAACTTTTCGTTATCGCTATTGATGATTGTAATCTCAAAGTGTTGGACTCGTCAAGGAACTCATATTTCTGAACACAAGTAGGCACAAGTGAAGTGCATCCTCTAGGAACACAAGTAGGCACAAGTGAACACAAGTAAGCATAAGTTCAGTAATTATTGAACTAAAGTACATCCTCTAGGAGCTGAAGTTCAGCAAATACTAAACAAACTCCAGCTCCTAAAATGCTGAAGTTCAACAGATACTAAACAAATTTCAGCTCCTACAATGCTGAAATTCAGTAATTACAAAACAAAAACATCAGCCAAAATTGCTGAAGTTTAACAATTATTGAACTGAAGTGCATCCACTAGGAGCTGAAGTTCAGCAAATACTAAACAAACTTCAGCTCTTAAAATGCTGAAGTTTAGCAAATACTAAACAAACTTCAGCTCTTAAAATGCTGAAGTTCAGCAGATACTAAACAAACTTCAGCTCTTAGAATGCTGAAGTTCAGTAATTACAAAACAAAAACTTCAGCCAAAATTGTTGAAGTTCAACAATTATTGAAATGAAGTGCATCCTCAAGAAGCTAAAGTTCAGCAAATACTAAATAAACTTCAGCTCCTAAAATGCTGAAGTTCAGCAGATACTAAACAAACATCACCTCCTAGAATGCTGAAGTTCAGCAATCACAAAACAAAAACTTTAGCCAAAATTGCTGAAGTTCAGCAATTATTGAACTGAAGTTTTTCATTGCACTATGAACTGAAGTTTGCGTGATTGCCTTTGCAAGTCAGGCCAAACTTCAGAAAAAAATATCTGAAGTTTTGCTTTGATAAGGCTACACTTCAGGCAAAATATTCTGAAGTTCAAACTTCACACATAAATTTTTGCTACTTCAGGCTCGTATGTCTGAAGTTACCCGAAAAGTGAGTACGCTTGTAATTTTTTTTGTAAAGCGGGTATAGGTTAAAAAGTGACCCAAAAATCGGGTATAGATGCAAATCCCCCGGGAAAACATGGGTATTATCTATCGCCTTTAACGCGCCTGAAAGTAATTACATTAAATAGCCGAAAAAGTATATAAATTAAAGTTTGTATAATTTTTGTATATAACATACAGAATCTCTCTCTCTCTATATATATATATATATATATATATATATATATATATATATATATATATATATATATATATATATATATATATATACTGCTGCGGACTCAAAGACGGACACCAACCGAGGCAAAGGCAAATTTGTTCCCAATCGGAACAATGATAACAGAGGCAACCGCAACCACTCTTCTAATTACCGCAAGGATTATGATGAGAAGAGGAAAAGAGGCGCACAAAAGGCTGCTCAGCATGATGTTTGCTATCTTTGCGGAGACCCTTCTCATGCTGCTCGAAATTGCCCTACACTGAACAAATTAGGAGCAATTATTGCAGCCCACCAGCAGTAAGGACAAACTGTTGTGCCTACTGATAGGCAACCTGAGGAGCGAAGAGTACCAGCTGATGGTGCAGGACAAGGGAAGAACAAGGTTGTAGGCTTGTTCAATCATATGGCCTTGATAAACCATATGACCATTGCCGATGTTGCTGCCTAGCTGCCTCGTGTGGAGCCCCGTGAATCATTATTTGTCGATGCCAAGTTAAACGGCAAAGACGTGCGCATCATGGTGGACACAGGTGCGACACATAATTTTGTGACAGAGGAACGAGCTAGGGAGCTTGGACTTGTCTTTATATCCAGCGACACGCTGATGAAGACCGTCAATGCCCTTCCCACTACCGTTCATGGCTTTGCTCCTAACGTACATATAAGGTTTTTAACGAGGCAACCAAAAGGCGTATTTCTAAACATGTGTACTATTTTTCCTTCACTAAGATTTTTTTCCCATAGGATGTTTTCCTAATAAGGTTTTAACGAGGCACATTATCTATGGACATCCAAGGGGGAGTGTTATAAGAAAAATCAAATTATGGTGGATGTCTACTCTTCCTCCATGATCTTCTCAAATGTTTAATGACATATTCAATGACATATTTCTATGCTTAATGACATATGCTTAATAACATATTCAATGACATATTTTTCTTTACTTTTCATGCCTATATAAAGGCCCTGTAATAGATAAGAAAATACACACAATTGAAGAAGAAAATCTCTTCCTTCTCTCTATCTCCATTTTTTGTTCATGTTTTACTAAATTGCTTTTATTTTATAACAACATGTCTTGTTCATATTTTACTAAGTTGCTTTTATTTTATAACATGTTATCAGCACGAATTGCTTATTTCATGATCTTTTACGTCAAGACTATGTAAATTATAAGCAGACAATGAGATCAGGTATAATAAAAAATATCTTGGATGATAATACAAAGATAAGTTTTACATCCATCTAAACTCATTCATACTTTCATATCTTTGCATTAACTTTATGTGCAGTGTTTAGTTAAAATATATTTTTTAATTGTATCCAGTGAAATAAAGAACTGGAAAGGTATGTCTTTATTTGCTACATCTCTTATAGGACAAAGATAATATTCCAACTTATATATATGTTCTGACCTTTTACATACTATGATAGATAATTATTAAGATAATTTATTAATAATATTTTTACCATCACATGATGTATTTCATTGAAAATAAAATTGGCATATATCCTAACTAGTATTTTTGTTGCAGAGGAACTGTTTCAAGATTGAAATAGTTATATATGTCTTCTTGAAAGTTAATTTACTTATGCCTATAATTATGAAGTAATAATATTTTAAAGTCTCGAGTGCGAGTCCTAGTGAATTTTGGCCTATTATGCCAAAGATTGAGGGTAAGACGATGGGTTCAAGTCCCAACGCACTATGTTGATGAAAAGACGTTGGATTCAAGTTCCAACGCATTATGGCCTAGCATGCCTTTATATGGGTAAGGCATTGGGTTTGAATCCTAATGCACCATATTGGTAATAATAATAACTAAAGAAAAAATAATATATTTTTCATGAAAAAGCATGAAGCTTGTCCCACTTGATTTGCTACATTCTTGAAGTGAATGTGATAGCAGTACATCATAAGTCTAAATAAAGACAAGTGGTTGACCAATGAATGTGGGCATGCGAAAGGCCAAAATAATAATAGTTATCACTATGATAATTATAAAAGGGAGAAATTCTTTGAAGAGAATGTGACTTGTGATAAACATTGAGATTGCATACTCATTCATGAAAGTGAATGTGAAAATATATATATGATAAAGATTATGCATAATAATGTACTTGTGCATGGTTGGATAAATATTACAACCCACCTCTAAGGGAGGTTTGAGACAAAGAAAGATAATGAATATTATTGTGTAGTTACATGAATATATCATTGGTCACATATATGTGATACGCCAAAAATATTTTGTCATACCTTATGAAAGTTATTAAAAGCAAAATTAAAGCAAGAAATTATTTTGCTTATGATGATTTTGCACATGACAATTATTATGATATGATTCTCTTTGTGAAAGAGACATTCATTATATGGATGGTGTGACAAAAGATCTTGTAGTACAAAAGCAGTTAAGAGCTCTGAAAGAACTAATTTGTTACTACCCGGATGAATGAAATTATTCATGACATTAATATTGTAGTAAATCTCAAAAAAAATATTTTGATTTACAAATATATTAGCCAAAGTGGTTGGCATATTGAGACTATAAATGAAAAGAAGATTGAATATCTTTATATTACTATAATCATACCGGGTAAATATGAAAGGTTACCTGACTTTTCTTCTATTTGTACTACACAAGTATAAGCATGATGATGCAATCACAAGCCACAAGTAAACTAGAGGTTTACTGAAATAAATATTAGTTGGCATGACCGGTTGACCATCTCGGTTCAATTATGATGCGAAAAAATTAATTGAGAATTATATTGGCATATATTGAAGAAATATAAGATTTTTCAAGAATTTTCTTGTGCTGCTTATTCTCATGATATACCAGTTAAGGTTGGGATTGAATCCCTTGATTTCTGAACGAATAAAATGTAATAAATATATGGGCCCAGTCACCTTCCATTTGGACTGTTTACTATTATATGATTTTAATAGATACATCTATTCTATGGTCACATGTGCATTTGTTATCAACTTGCAGTTTGAATTTTGCAAGATTGATTGCTCAAATTATTAGAGCACAGTTCCAGAATATAAATTATGATGATTTATCTTGATAATACTGGTTTAAATCCAAGTTGGTTTAGCAGAAATTGTATGCCTCCAATTATATCTAAACCATTGGTTATGAGAATAAAATTGCCAAAATAAAATTTGGTATGTGTTGTATTATTTAATATACAACAGCACTTGTACGCATCTAGCCAAGTTATGATAAGTTCTCTCTATCACAATCGGTTCAGGGTCAGAAACCAAATAATTTCCATCTAGAAATATGAATGTGCTATATGATCTAATTGTTCCACCACAGTGCACAAAGATGGATCCCCAAATAAGGCTAGGGATATGTGTTGGTGATCCCAACAATAGGGGGAGAAAATGAGTAGCTGAAAAAGTAATGCATGTAATGAATTATTATGAGTACATCTAGATCCTCGTACGAGAAAATGTGAACTTGAAGTTCAAGTGATAATTCATTTGCAAAATATTGTCAGGCGTATTTGCTGACCCAAAGCTAAATGTCATATTCAGCTGCTACTGCTCCAAATAAAATAAAGTTCATAATGAATAGAGTTTATGGCATGCATGAAGCATAATAGAATAATCAGTTCCAAAGATAAAACTCCTTGAAGAAGGAGAGGGACAAATGTTCAAGATGGTCATAATAAGGAGGCAAGTGCTCTAGAAGAGCACCACGACATAACACTTCATAAGACCTCATGGGAGAGGCTCAGGTACCTAAAAATAATAAGATAAAGAGATCTCAATAAGGTATATCCTTATTGGGTAATAGTAGAACCGATATAAAATGATCGTCGACGATATTGTTAATATAATGTAGTGCTCAATATTATTAAAATTGACGAGGATCTTGAGCTCAAATCTGTCATAAAATTTGAACAGATAAATGATTGGCCAAATGAAAAATACGCAATAAAAATTAATTTCACGTGAAAAATATGGAGTTGGACGGATAGTCCCAACACCTAAAAGTATAAAGCTAGTGGAGGTATAAATGTGTTCTTGTGCGAGAAAAAAAAAAAGTCAAGTCGATAGACATAAAGACGACTTGTGTCACAAGAAGATTTGTAAATATCCTGGCATTGATTATATGGAGACATGTTCTCCTGTGGTGGATGTCTCCATTTCAGGTTTTAATCTGGCAATACAAGAAAAATGTGATATGCGTATAATGAAAATCATTGAAGGATTTAAATTGTTCTGAAGCATATTAAGGTTTCCAAGATATTTATTAAATGAAGCTTCAGAAATCCTTATACGGATTGAAACAATTAGGGCGCATGTGGTATAATCGCCTGAGTGAATACCTGTTGAAAGAAGGGTACAAGAATGATTCAATTTGTCCTTGTGTCTTTATAAAAAGATCTTGATCTAAATTTGTTATAATCACCAGGTATGTTGATGATTTAAGTATCATTGGAACTCCTAGGGAGCTTCCTAAAGCAGTAGACTATTTAAAGAAAGAATTTGAAATGAAAGATCTTGGAAAGATAAAATTTTGTCTTGGTCTACAAATTGAGTATATGAAAGATGAATTTTTTGTCCATCAATCAGCATACACTAAAATAATTTTAAAGCGATTCTATATGGATAAAGCACATTCATTCCGACCTCATAAAAATAATGAAGAGCGTCTTGGTCCCGAAGTACCATATCTTAGTGCAATTGGTGCACTAATGTATCTTTTTAACATTACAAGGTCTGACATAACTTTTTCAGTTAATGTCTTAACAAGATATAGCTTTGCTCCTACAAGGAGACATTGGAATGGAATCAAACACATATTGTGGTATCTAAAAGGGACTACCGATATGGGATTATTTTATGACAATGATTGCAGTCCCGATCTTGTTGGTTATGCCGATGATGGGTATTTATATGACCCACACAAGGCTCGATCTCAAACATGTTATGTGTTTATATATGGAGGCACTATCGTATCTTGGCGATCGACTAAGCAATCAATCGTGGCTACTTCATCTAATCATGCTGAGATAATTGATATTCATGAAACAAGTCGAGAATGTGTATGGTTGAGGTCTATAATACACCTTATTCGAGACAAATGTGATTTGAAGTGTGACAAACTACCCACAATTTTGTACAAAGACAATGCAACATGCATAGCCCAATTGAAGGGAGGATTCATAAAGGGGATAGGACAAAGTAAATTTCACCAAAGTTATTTTTCACACATGATCTTCAAAAGAATGGTGATATCAATGTGCAACAGATCCGTTCAAGTGATAATATGGCTGATTTGTTCACCAAATCTCTACCGACGTCAACCTTCAAGAAATTAGTGTACAAGATTGGGATGCGAAGGCTCAAGGATGTGAATTGATACTCTCATCAGGAGGAGTTAATACGCGTTGTACTCTTTTCTCCTTACAAGATTTTGTCCTACTGGATTTTCCTTGCAAGGTTTTTAACGAGGCAACCAAAAGGCGTATTTCTAAACATGTGTACTCTTTTTCCTTCACTAGAATTTTTTTCCCATCGAATTTTTTCCTAATAAGGTTTTAACGAGGTACATTATTTATGGACATCCAAAGGGGAGTATTATAACAAAAATTAAATATGGTGGATGTCTACTCTTCTTCCATGATCTTCTCAAATGCTTAATGACATATTCAATGACATATTTCTATGCTTAATGACATATTCAATGACCTATTTTTCTTCACTTTTCATGTCTATATAAAGGTCATGTAATAGATAAGAAAATACACACAATTGAAAAAGAAAATGTCTTCCTTCTCTCTATCTCCACTTCTTGTTCATGTTTTACTAAATTACTTTTATTTCATAACAACATGTCTTGTTCATGTTTTACTAAGTTGCTTTTATTTTATAACAAACTTTAATTTTAAAAAATTAAATTAAAAATATATATATCACTTCTAGTTCTCCGGATAGGATCAATTGAAATCCTCAAAATGCTTCTGCTAGATCAACATATTTCCTTGGAAAACCGATAAATAATTTTTTTTTGCGACGAAAAAAGTTAGTGATAAAAAATGCTTAATTTTTTGCGCTATTAACGACAGTTGAATAATAAATATGTGCCACATCGGCAACGTACTAATGGAGTATTTTTTTGGAGGGTTGTATATCAAATGATTGTGGAAATCAGGCGTCATTTGTCATGATTATAAACAGCCAGTAGATATGACACTTCTTTTTTAGGTACATGAATCTAGCTTTTTCTAATCTATCATATTTGTGGGCTTTATTGAAAATAAAAACCCGTTACTAAATTATAAAACCACTTCTCTATTCCTAAGGTTAGCCATATGTATGTAGCTTTAGCTCATAAATTAATAAAATGAACTAATGTTAGATTCTCAAGCTCTTTGAAAATTCTTGAACTGCTAATTAATAAACAATTGAAAGTATATGGCATGCTCAGTGCTAAGATTCTTTGAGTAACTGCTCAACCGTTGCGTGTTAGATTGCAATTAAATGATCAATCACTGAGTAAAGAAATTGCAGAAAGAATAATTAATAAGCTAAAGGTCAAATAAAATGTGCTTATAATGATTAGGGAGCAGATTATTGGTCCTTAGAAGTATATTATAAAATTAAAATAGTATAAAGTATAGAGCATTGGTACAATAATATTTTCAATTCATTAAATTTTGGTCCCTTGTAATTTGTTTATTATTGCATAATGAATACTATGCTTTTGGTAGACAGACCATAGCCTGTTGACATGGCATCAATTCAAGAGTTCACGGGCAACTTTATTTAAGTGCTTCAGCAATATTTTAGAGGGAAAAAGAATAAAGTGGCAAATGATTAAGCTTTTTTTTTTTGACAAGGCTAAGAATGAAGTTAATAATTTTTCAATCCTAACATCGATCCCAATTCCTAAAGTTGCGTCTTTTATGCGAAAATTTAGAGGCATGATGAAAAGAACTTTGCGCATGCATTTAGAAAAAGACAATAGTAAATACTCTTTAGTTTATGTGAAAAATTCCTCATGATTTCTTGCTAAAAGAGAGAGAAAGTTTTGGACCATCTTTTTTCCACAAGACAGAGAGACTGAGGGAGTGATATCTTTTGTTTGTTAAAATCTGTTTTGAAAACGCTTTTTTGAGCCGATACGATTTATCGAGTGATCATTTTTTGTTGTTAAAACTTGTTTTGAAAATACTTTTTTGAGTCGAAACGAATTATCGAAAACAAACTCTATCTTACATGTCTACATATACCCCATCCTTACCAACTCTACTTGAGAAATTACACTGGATATGTTATTATTGTTGCAGAGAGAGTAATTATCAATCAAGTGTCAATGAACATCTTTTCTCATGGGGAAAATTTTGAATACCTTATAAAATGACTCTTATAAGTTTCAAGAGTTCCACTTTTATTTATAATT
Source organism: Nicotiana tabacum (assembly GCF_000715075.1). Taxonomy (NCBI): domain Eukaryota; kingdom Viridiplantae; phylum Streptophyta; class Magnoliopsida; order Solanales; family Solanaceae; genus Nicotiana; species Nicotiana tabacum. The sequence goes on along the minus strand of NC_134096.1, from coordinate 92,556,689 downwards.
GCATTTTTCATCCTACTAGCTAGTAGAAAAGTCTGGTCTTTATATGTTTCTCGAACATATTTATTAAAGAATTCAGTGTTCATCTATTTCCTAAATAATAGTGTTGAATTAAAAGTGGGTAAATAAAATGAAGCAAAGAAATAAGTACATTTTGATCCTCAACATTCACTAGAGCTTAGAGTACAGGTTATATAGCAAAGGGAGATATAGGCTTTTCCTAATCGCCGACCAACAGCGTGTGATCAGCTCATTTCCTCCTATTTTGACCCACTAATTTGATGTCATTTTGAGTTTTACTCATTGGATCAAGTTTACAAACAAGTCTTATCCCAACTCAGTTAAACTCGGGCAAGTTAGACATGTGACTGAAAAATGAGAACTAATCCCTTTAGAGATCAAAAAACAAAAACATCTATACATAAAGCAGTTCACTCTATTTACAGTAATTTTTTGGTTCTTTTCATAATGAATTTCGCTTTGCTCTTGGCTGAGGAAATGTATGTGATGGAACACTTGAGAGCTACTTATCAAGAATTTTGGCCATTTTATCAGCCCATAATAGTTGACGGAGTGTATATCTGCTGCAATGGATAAAGTTGAATGGACTTTACCAAGTAGGATAATAAAGGGATATATCTGAACCTGTTTGCTATGTATAGGCTAGAAAGTTAAATTCTTCAAGCTACAGGTTCTGTCATTGACTGTGTAAGCCTGAAGGTGTGACTACAAAATAATCTCTGATTGTTTTCCTCAAAGAGGAAGGGGGAGTCAGAACAGAAGAAGGGCTTCTCTTTGCAGCTTCTGGAGTTTTCTCAAAATTCTCTTGAAGTTCAAAACCTGGTAAATATTTTTTCTTCTTTGAAACTGGAGTACTCATTTCAGGGATGGTAATAAGATCAGGCAATTCTTGATGACATGTCAAGTTTGAGTCACAGTTAGTAGAGTCATTCTTGATGCTGGCTGGTTTTTCATCTGAAAACAGCTTCCGACGTTGCATACAAGAAAATGCTGTTACTCTCCTTCGGATGGATGATGGAGATCTTGTGTTTGAATAACAACTGCTGTGAATGTTCCAAAAACGCACCTGCCACGGATTTGACATTATTAACATCTTCAAACTCAAACATCAAAAAAACAAAAATTACAAAATATTGCAAGAGAAAATGTTTGATTGAATATCTCTTGGCCTTCAAGAATTCTGAGTTCTCACAGATATAAGAAACTTTGGAGAGGATGAGCACTCCATTTTGGAAAGTATTCTTCTTTGCTTCTTGTGACTTGGCTTAAATAAAATAGCTGTAGTACCTAGGTATTTGTAGGAATTTTTCTAACAAGTACCTAATCTAGTACATGTGCCTTAATTTAATTCTGAGATTTTCTTTATTCTCTAATTCATGAATAAAACAAGGCATGCATCTTAAGACTAATACATTAAGTTTTATAATTCATGAAATAGGTAAATTCATGTACTTGGAATGGATCTAGTTCATTTATCCAACATTTCGATCATGGGAACATGCTACATTTCTCTACAACTTACTGTGAAATCATCTGATGTTGTAGCAACTTTACCAGTTTCTGATGTGCACCTGCAGCAGTTTAGTTTCAAAAGTTAGGTTGGATTTGTATAGATAAAGTAGGGTAGAATCTATAGCATTGAGCAAACTTACCAATCTAGTGCTGTAACTTCTCCATCATGACCTTTCAACATAATCGGATCTTCAAGAGGTTTGTTTACCTGATTCATTGAGCTGATGAGTTAACACCACGTAGAGAAAACTCCAGTGAGAACTTTTATAGTTGAAAAAACTGACCTGCCATACGTAGGCACTTCCATCACTGGAACCACCAAGAATATGAGCTGCATCAGAACTTAGAGCTGACTGCAATTACATTAAAATCAAGGCCTTTTAAGTTAACTTGCATAAAAAACGGTCCAAGTTATAAGTAGCAGAATTAGAACAGCACTAACCTTGACAAAAAATGATTCTATTTTGCATCCTTTGAAAGTTTTTACTGGCCCTTTATCTGCCTGAAGTACACTATAGAGGTAGATTCTGAAAGAGAATAGCAAAAGCGAGAGAAAGGGTATCAGCATTTTGCATAGCAATGAAAGTTACTATAGGTTTTCGTACCTGGGGAAAGTTGCTCTTCCTGAGAATGCATAAGGCACATATAATCTAGAAATCTCTGATTTCTCACTAAGCATTACTTACAATGCAGAGTGTGTTCTATTATAGAAAAGGAAGAACATACACCAAACTGAAAGATGCTAATCAAAGAACTAGAATACCTGCTGTCCATGCATGATGCAGAAATAAACACTCCATTTAAGTCTTGAGACAAACTAGATACTCCATGGAATCGCTTTCCCTGAACAACAAGAGAGAAAGTTGGTATCAATCACATAAAGGATTTCTGAATTTTCAACAAATTGGAGCCTCTGAATTACAACCAAGCCTAACAAACTCAAAATCAGTAGCCACATGGTCGCAGCCAGATTACATCTTAAGCAAGATTGAACATTGTTGTATGTGTCTGAGAGACAGTGAAGACACTAAAGGAATTGAATACTCTAGAAATCACACATTGGAAATGGAACATTTATTATTACCTTCTGAATAGACACCTCAGGATGAGGGCATGCCTGAATAATAGGACATTTGAGATTCCTTGTATCCCAGAACTTTATGACACTGAAATTTATGGAGAAAAAGAGTGAGTATTGCATAATCGCACAATGAATCCCTGGCTGAATTGCAACTTGCATGATTAATTTGAAAAGCATGGCAAGCTTTCTCAGTCACCTGTCAACTGCTCCAGCACTAGCTATGGAGAGCTCATCTTTTAGGTAAAGAATTGATGTAATGCTCACGGGAGAAGCCTGAAATAGTTGTGCCCAGTAAGAATAGAACTGGTCTTATGAAAATATGGAGAACTGAGTCTTTGAAAGTACTGATTATAGGACTAACCTTTCCACGTCTGGTTCTCCTCTGATGAGGAGGCATGTGAGCCTCATGGACAGTAGCAATTGACCTAAACGCAGAAAATAATTTAGAGTGATGTTTGGAGCTGCTAAGCGAACATATCTCTTCAAATGGTCATGCCTGATAGAAGAACTATAATACTTCTTTCTTTTTAGTGATAAACAAAAATTCTTGTCCCTACTTGTTCTAACAATTGAAAGGCATGCAATCTTGAATCCTCATTCCACTGTCATGTGAGGATAACACTGTACTTACGGTATGCAAAGGTTTTCACTGCTACTGTCAGAGCACCTCAAGTCCCAAAGGGCAAAAGACCCATCTCTGGCACCAGAAACAATAATATCTACATCAACCAAAAAAAAAAATAACACATGAAAATGATGGCATATGATGTCTTTTGCTAAAGAATGTATAGAAACAATGGCTTCAGAAAGAATAAATAGAAGACCCCAAACCTACCATGATTTGTAGGATGAGGACAAATGGATTTCACACTCCCAGTGTGACCCATTAGTGCTCTCACACATTGTTTTCCTTGTGCATCCCATACCTTTATCTGCTCGAATTCATCATGAAAATGTGTTAATTATGAGTACAGCATTCAAACGATCAAATATCTATTGGTGTTTGACATTTTGTTAACATGGCTTTGTTCTTTGAGTGCATAGAAAGGTTTGAGAAAGACGAATAAAACCAATTAGTTATTACAGAAAAGAAGTGAAATATATAACTCACACTTTGATCACCTGAAGCTGTTAAGATATTGGTATCTTCCTGCAAATAAAATCAAATAATCTCATCTTTAAGATGGAACAAATATTCCGAAAATAGTTTAGAAAATTCAAAAAAGAAAACAGAAGCTAAACATGTCGAAACCAAAGAAGATTCTCTAGTTCATGTTCTAACTTATTTAACATATTTCAACCTATGAATTGGTTCCTGTAGCTTCCACTTTGTTGTGTTTATCTAAAAGATTAAGTTGCTAAGAATGGAACACCTTTATTTGCTTAAGTTAGTCTTCGACACTCAACATTTCCTTGAGCCAAAAAGTGAAAATTCTTTACTGAAGGGTGATGATGAAACTCCAATCAAGAACTTTTCCCTGCTATAACACTATTAGAAAGGGGAACCTAGTATATATTTTTAGTGGTCTTCAACACTAGTTATGCTTTCAAACAGTTTATTTCTTCGAATCAAAAGTAATATCTTCAGTTTTTTTTCTCCTGGAAAAAATACTAATGACGGTTGATGGCAATACTGGAAATCTGGTTTTGCACTAAGATCCATTACTGATCCATCAATCTTGTGACTATGCTACTGATGTAACTCATGCACACAAATAAAATGCATAGATGTTATTGTTCTTAGTTGAACATTCAAACATTGCATCAAAACCCCTCAAGACCTCTTAACAATCATTGCCCCAAACAAATTTTCCCAGACCTGATCTTTTTTGGTTTTCCAAAATTGCATTTCAGTAGCATCAAATTCATCTCGTGCAATATTGGGAACACATGAAGTAAGTTTAGTTACTAAAATAGCCTCTAAAGTCTAGGGAGCTGAAATGTACCTTGATCCAACATACATCAAATATGGCATTATCATGAGCAGCCCACTCTGACACCTTAGCTTTTTCTGGAAATTGCAAAATATTCATTAAAAATTCCTCCAAAAAAAAATATACAGTGAAAAGCTAAATTTAGTGTCTCGACTATAAAATTGATCTTTTTACCTGCATTTTGCCTGTGAGTAGAAGAAGAAGGAAATCTGACCCGAGTGTTAAACAAGCTAAGGTAGCCACCCTCGTCAGCCACAGCAAGAATATGCGAGTTTTTACTCGTCTGCAGTAAAATACCAGCGTGTATAATTTATGGAATTTGTTAATAAACAAACGTTTTACTCTATGAACACACGGTGAGAGATAAAGATTGTTTTTAACCTTGCAGAAAGAAAGGGCCATTGGAGGTGGCGTGAAGCCGTTGTGGTCAACTACCAGAGCTCCAATTTCGTTGAAATCAGACGATTCGTGACTGATATAAGGTCGTCGTTTAACTGGAGATACACACGTAGATGAAAACCACAAAAAAAATGTAATTAGATTAATGTAAATATAAGAAAATACTGTCAATCAAGAAGCAATTTTTGGGGCAAACCTCTGTATCCATTAAGCTCCCTTGAATTGATATCTTGGAAGAAAGATTGATGCTTGGATACATCCATCTTACAACTCTTTGAGTACTAATTTGTCATTTTTTGTTTAATGAGGCGTGTTTTTGACCTCAAACCCTAACAATACAATGATATAGTAATTCTCTCACCCAATAACTCAAAATTCTATCTGAATTTTTCTTCTTTTGGAGAGGAGTACAAAACACGAGTTGCTGTATGGGAGCTGTAAAAGGATGGAATGAGAGCGGCGTTGAAGAGAGAGAGAGAGAGAGAGAGAGAGAGAGAAATTTGGCAATGTTTGCTAATGTTTGATTTGGCGGGACTTAGGGAGCTACTTGTTCGACAAGGCGGGAAAGTAATTTGAACCTTTTTACTCTTGGCGGATTGTTACACAAATAGCCAGCCAAAATCAATGTTTACCGTTTTTAGCGATATACATAAATTATATAGTATTAATTATACATGAATTATACATATATTATATAACGCCGGCTAATTTAAATTTAAAATATTAGGTGGATGGCTATTTGGGTTTATTCTTCAAATTAATTAATAAACGGACTATTTTATTTTAGCCCTTTAAGATTTATACCTTTGTTGAACTACTAGAATTACTTAATTATTGATGATTAAAATAGAAAAAACATAAGCTTAAATTGATGATTTAATGTATTTTAACCTACATCCTTAAATGCATTTTTTTGGGTTCATGCAATTCAAAAAATTTTATTAATATATGTATATTTAGCTTTTGATTGATATGTCAAAATTATTATGCCATGGTGTTGAAATATAGTGTAGGTATGCAAAATTTATTGGATTTAAATTCAATAAATAATTTGGACTATATTTTAAATATATTGGTCCAAATAAATATTACATGCTAATATAATTGGATTAATTACTTAAGTCCAATAAATATTGAGTAGGTTAACCCGTTTAGTTGGGCCATAAATGATGAGTTTACTTCATTAGGCTCAGTATGTAATCTTCCTAGAGGCCCAGTTTGGTGCCACGTGTCAAATGATGTGGCACGCCAAGTCAGGCGGAAGTACCAATAGGATCATGCCACATGTCAAAATGACAAGGCATGCCAAGTCAAATTAAAAGGTCCATAAAATCGTGCCACATGTGCAAGTGTTATGTTCTGGCCAATCAAATGCAGCCTTGTCATACTTCGATCTGATTGGCCGAAAAGAGTTTGTTCTTGTTACAACTCTTCTCTTCCACAACTATAAACAGGGGTCTTCATAACTCAGAAAAGACCAGAAGTTATAACAAGAAGACACAAGGGAGCTCGTGGATCAAAGGCCACAATTCTCTACAAACTGCAAGTGTTCAAGCATTCAAGCACTTCAACACCAATTTCAAGTATTCAAGATCAAGAACGAAGTCAAATTAAATACAAGACGTTCAAGATCAAGGCTACTTGTTCGTGATACAATTCGTGGCAACAATCAAAAGGTTTGCTATGGATAAATCAAATTCAAATTCAAAACCAAGCTCAAAGGCCCTTGAATTTATATTTGAAAAGTAGAAGCAGAAGAATCATAGAGATTGTAATACTCAAATCACTCGAAATCAAATACTATGATTGTTGTAATATTTTCGGTCTCGATTATTTTTCTAATGCAAATTTATTGTCTACACATAGAACTATGATATATCAACTAAACAAAACTTCTAATTGAGTGATGCTTTGATGTGGAAGATTAATGAATTTTCTGCTTATGGAATATTGTACGAGGATGACACCTATAAAGTTAGCTTGTTTTTATTGTATGGAAAATTAAAAGTATTCACTTTGAAATATAGATGTTAGAATTGATGGTTTCATTGTTACAATTAGTTCTTGCTAATTTATCATGAGCTTATGAGTAGGATAATACATAATTACCCTATTGGGTGGGTTGTCCCATTTTTTCAGATGCACCCTTATATTTTGCGGGTGTCCTATGACCCCTTGACTTTTTTTGAACCGTAATAAATACCACATTTTTGGCTGATGTGGCACTTGGTGTGTTTTACACTAGATGACAGCGCGTATAACCCCCAAAAAATGTCAGTTATTTAGTATTTTTTTCTTTTCTTTTTCTCTTTCTCCTTTTCTTTTCGTTGTCTCTTTCTTGTTTCTTCTTTTTTCATCCGCCATTTCCATCACTTTTACCACATCCATCTGCAACTTTTACAATACCTTCTTTTTTTTTTTTTTTTTTTTTTGGGTAACAAACTTTAAGATCCAATCCAATCCACGGACAATCATATTTATGATATTTGAGGAATAAGGGGAATGTGAAACCCATATGACGAAATGAGTCATCTATGAGAATTTAAATTTTCCTCAAGAGGTTGGCCATGCACCTCACATTTTTACTGATTGCTTACATTGTCAGAAATATCGTTTGTTGCCCTTCCAAATAATACCAAACAAATTTTAAGATCACATATATGAAATAAGTCCGATGGATTTTAGTCTCCATGTCAAAGTCCAAAAAGATAATAAATGATAGAACTAACTAATTTCGTTAGAAATGTGAACAACAGAGAAATAAATTTTTGGATATTGTTTGGGTGGGATTTAGACTGTCAGATTCTTAAGTGATGGTTTGATTTGATTTTTAATCGGCTTTGGTTTTCAATGGGTTTGGTGGTGAGTTTGATGATGGTAGTTTAATTTTTAGTGATTTTGATGATGATTTCTGGTGATTTGATTTAATTTCGGTGAAGGTGGTGAAATGGTGGTCTACGACTGCGACAAAGCTGTTGGAGAAGAAGGAAGGAAAAAAAAAAGAAAAATAAGAAAAGGAAAATATAAAAAGATAAAATAAAATAATGAATAAAAATAAAAAAATATATATAAAAAAATGACGTGGCATAATCCGGTTGGTGCGTGTTATACACTGATTTCCTTGAAACTGGTGATGGTCTCAAAACGTGGTATTTATTACATTTCAAATAAAGTAAAGGGGGTCATAGGACACCCGCAAAGTATAAGGATGCATCTGATAAAACGGGACAATCCCAAGGGGTATTATGTATTATCTCTTTATAAATAATAAGAACGCATTTAGAAAAAATTAAATTGTTAATGATTCACCACCACAAATATTAATTGATGGGCGATGAAACATCAGAAAGTGTTAAGAATCTGCCTAAAATAATATAATTTCCACTATTTATAATCATTGGGTATGATACTGATCATAATTGAATTAAATGAACTATATTGCACCAACTAGTGGTGCCTCTACTTCTTCGTCATTTCAATCTCTTAAAAAGATTGATGCAAATAGACCTTTCGGTGCTATTCGGCAAATGATTAGCCAATCGCAATCTTCATAAATTAACAAACTTGATGTTTATTTACTTGCAGGAGTTATTGATATTTGCGATAATGAATGGAATGAAAACTTGCTAAAATATTGAAGAATGAACGAACAATCATTTTCGATTCTTTCAATAATGGCCCGAGATGTGCTAACTATTCAAGCTTCATCAATAGCTTCCAAAAGCGCTTTCGGTGCAACACAATTTCAATTTAGAGACCACATACACTTATTAGCATAAGATACCTTAGAGACTACCATTTTATTTAGAGGTTGACTTAAAACGGAGAGAAAAAACTTTGACCTTCCAGAAATACTTCAAGAAGACGACGATGTATATAATGAAAAACTATCTACCGGAGATGGCGGGGACGTAGACGAACAAGTGCTACCAATTCCAACCGTAATCACGAAAAGTTATTGAAAATTACGTAAATCGTTCAAAAGAAATATGTAATTTTATTCTCACAAGTGTTGAAATACAAATAGATACTTGTAACTTGTATTAAAAGTCTAATGTTTACATTGAATAAAATAAAATAAAAGGCACTTCATAGCCTTGAACTTTTTTTATCCATTAAAATTTGTTTGTATTTAAATATAACTTTTTAAAATTTTTAATTTAAAATTACCCCTAAGTATCGGTACCACACCCTTAACTACCGCACCCTTAGGACTGGTCGGGGTACTGGTAGGGTATCAAAAAAATACCCTTAACCCATACCCTTAAGAAAAGTACCCTTGAGGAACCCTCCCCGTACCCTTAACCCTTAAGGACCCAGTACCCTACCCTTAGACAGACCTAAAAAATACACACAAAAATATATGATTTAATTCTAAAATAATCTTTGTAATATTCTGATTCATTCATGGATATCATTGTAAAAATAATTAAAATATTAGTCAATCGTACATAAATAATTAATACTTCATAGTTGTTGCCTTTAAGTTTTAGCGTGAGATAGATTTTTACTTATCTATACTAATTTTGAAATATATTTACCCTTACTATTGTGGTTTTAACTTAATTACAAGTCCACATACAAATTACTAGTTTTATACAAGATAATGTATTTAGACTTAATCTTCCATACTTTATCTCCATCTTCCACCCCAAAACTAAAATTATAAATTAACAGAAGAATGTTTGGCTTCTTTCTCTCCAACTTCAATCATACCTTTACGAGAACAAGGAGATTTGCCATCAAGCAATTCTATTATGTTTTTCCTTTCTTTCTTTTTTCTCTTTCTTTCCCTATGTCAACAATGAATGAATTATCACTTTTGAACGAGGGAAGATAGTTAACTTTTTTTTAAATTTTTGGAATCAATAAACAAAATAGTATTAATCAGAAGTGAGTAGATTTGAATGAGAAACTATGTTAATCCATTAGAAAACTTAGAAGCTCTGAATTCGAAAATCGAAATTAGCAAAATTATTTTTTGTTTGAAATGGGTGTTGTTGCAAATGATTGGAAATATCTTTTGGAGTTTACATCTCAATTTTGAGACAATTTGGTGAATATTCGAAGTGGTTTTAGTTAAAATTTCAGATTGAAACTCGAAAAGAAAGACATAAACAAAAAATATATCTTTTGTATATCGAGTATAGAAACGGTATACAAAATATCTACAACTAACATAATTGTATATAAGTTGTATATCAATTATATGTAAATTATAGTTTTTGACGGGATTATGTACAAAAAATGTATATTTAAGTTGTAGATAAGTTGTAGATTTTGACTGAATTTGTATATATTATATAAAAAAAAAACTTAGTTACTTTCTGTAAATATGAAAACTTAGACAAAACCGGGTAAATAAGTTTAGAATCTCGTATATATATAAAAAAAAAAAATACCCAGTACTTTCCACATGTAATAAAAGAATGTAGTTTACACCAAGTTGTCACTTTTGTGGCATGGCCATGTATTAAAAGGTTTGCCAAGTTTTTGAAATTAAACTATTGGTTCTATTATTAATTTTGATTTTTAAATTTCAGATCAGCAGAGGGACAAGTGCACAAATAGCCATTCTCAAAGATGCTATTTAGATATTAGTCAGCACTTATTTTGTCCTAAACTTTTAAACTAAAAATCTTAACTTCAGGACAAGTGATGATATTTTTGTCCTAAAAATTTGAACTGAAAAAAATTCAGCACGCACAGGCTAATTCCTAAATATCAACCCTTTAGAGTTACTACATGGTGTCATTTCTACTCAGGAGATGCATTTCGAACTTCAAACTGATGGTCTATTTTTAAAAAATGATCAACTTCTAAATATAAAGCTGCAAAAGTGGTTACTTGTGCAGAGAATTTAACTTGTATACTCAGACGGTGTAAAAGCTTTTTACATTATTATGTCTTCTATATTTGTTGTACCAAATAACATGTCTTATTTTTAAAATTATTAGTCCCACCGTTTAGGGTTTTTTTCACCTTTAATCCACGCTAGAAACTATTTACATTCGATAGGTCATCTAGAATTTTATACCTTAATTTTGTGTTTCGAAACCCCAAATATCTCATTTTAGCCTTTCTTGATTTGCGTGTGCATTCTATGTCTTTTACCGGGATGCTTTTATGTTACAAATTGATAAAATGTGAAATTTTGCCTTAAAGATCCATTTGGGTTGACTTCGGTCAACATTTTGAGCAAACGGACCGAATCCATATTTTGACAATCCTGGTGGGTCCCGTATCGTGATTTAGGACCTGTGTGTATGTCCGAAATCAAATTCGGAGGTCCCTTGCTCGAGTTATCGCATTTTTGTCGAAAATTTGAAGTTTAAAGGTTTAATGAATTTAAAGATCTGACCAAGGTTTGACTTTATTTTTACCTGGCCCGAATTTTGGTTCCGGAGCTTGGTATATATGTTCATTACTATATTTATGACTTGTCTGTAAAATTTCATGAAAAACGGAGTTGGTTTGACGTGATTCGGACGTCCGGTTGTTAAAATAGAAATTCTAAAGTTTTATTGGAAATTTCATTTGATTTGGTGTCTGATTCGTAGTTCTAGGTGTTATTTTAGAGATTAGATTGCGCGAGCAAGTTCGTATGAGTTTTTTATACTTGTGTGCATGTTTGGATTGGAGCCTGAGGGCTCGAGTAAGTTTCGGATAGGCTACGGAATAATTTTGGACTTAGGATCATAATTGGTGTTCTATTGTTTCTAGTGCAGGCCTCACACTTCGCAATTGCGAGGTCTGGCTCCGCATATGCGATACGGCAGATTTCCTGTGAGGTTCGCATTTACGAGATATTTCCTCACATTTGCGAAAAATAGCTAGGCACCAATGGTTCGCAAATGTAAAAAATTGCTTCGCAATTGCGAATTGGGCTGGGGGAACAGTGCTCGCATTTGCGATCAAAATAATCGCAATTGCGAGGATTTCAAGTTCGCAAATGCGAACAACCCATCCCAATTGTGATGGCAGCAGAAGTGTGAGACTTTCGCATTTGCGAGGGGTTCTTCGCATTTGCGGGGTTCGCAATTGCGAATTGCGACATCTGAGCCTGGACTTAAGCTAAGTTAGACGGGATTTTTCTCATTCCTTCAAATTTCCAAACATAGAAACCTTAGAGGCGATTTTTCCAAGAGCTCCTCTTCCCCAATTCATTGGTAAGTAATTCTAACCTACTTTCTTTCAATTACCCATTACACTTTATAAGATTTTAACCTAAAATCTAGGATTTTCATGATAGAAATTGGGAATTTGGGTATAATTAGGGGGTTTTGTAAAATTGGAATTCAGACCTCAAATGGGTAATCGGGTTTTGGTCCGAATTTCGGGTTTGGACCAAGCAAACCCGAGAGTTGACGTTTGTTGACTTTTTCAATAGTAACCTAAATTGAACCTTTCTCATTCGTAAGTAGTTCTTAAGGTTTATTTTGAATCGTTTGTTGATAATTTGCTAGATTTGGTTGGCTCGGAGACTTGTTCCAATGGCAAAGCCGTGGTTGAGCTTTGAGTTGATTTTTGGAGCGAGGTAAGTGTAGCACCCCAGAAAATTTCGAAGTACTTAAGCGCTATTAAGAAAGTTGATGTGCGCTAATTATATTATTTTATATGCAAACGAGGACTATTAATTTGATGGATGTCAATTAGATATGATAATAAGTGTTCGAGTCATATTATAAGTGATGTGGGGTCTAAGGAGAGCTCTAAGTCTAAATCAAGTTGAAAATTACATGATGGACTAAAGTTCCAAATGAGTACGCACAAGACCAAACTTTGGACGAGTATATCTACATATATATAAGGAGTTATATGATGTAAAACCTATCAAATGAAAAATCATCGAATCTAGTTTCTAACGCTTCAAATCGTTTGTCAATTGGACATTCCTACAGGAAGTTATAAGCAAATTACCAAAGACTGGCGGAGGAGTCTGCGGATGCGAAGCATCCGAGGCCGCGTCTGAAAGAGAGGCTGCCTGTGAAGTGCTGCCATAGAGTCCAGGTCCGCATACGAGCTTCAAAGAGGAGTAAAGTGGGGATGTGAAGCATCCAGCCCCGCATCCGAAACCCATAAATCTAGGCCTATAAATACAAGGTCGGGGGAGGGGAATATTTTGAGTATTTGGGTGTTAGGGTTCTTGAGGTGAAGGGACAATTTTGAGCTCAAATCAAGTCCAATCAACCAAGATAAGTTGTTAATGATGTTTGAGGTTGGTTATTACTCAATATACATGAGTTCTAATATCATTCTACATCCAAATACAATATTTCTTCATCAAATCCTCAAAAACACAAAAATCACCAAAGTTGGGATTTTTCAAGATTGATCCACTAGAGGTAATTCCAATGCTTCAAACTCATTTATTATGAGTAGTTAGAAGTATTTGAAGCATTTGTTACAAGTTTTAATGGTTGAAAGATTGGATTATAAAACTCTAGTTCATGGCATGAATAATACTTTTGAGAAAATAAGAAAGAAGATGAATGGTAATCTTGATGATGAAATTTATGAATATAATGAACCTATGGAATTATTTGTTAGCAAAAGATGAAAGTGATCAACTAAGTAATCACCCGAATTGTATATTTTGCAAGTGTTGATTAAGGAAGATGATGAATAGTAACTTGGTGGCAATGGACAATTGACATAGTATCATTAATGACTCAGAATGGGTATTAAAACATAAGAATGAAGTTGAATAGTTTAGCATGTAAAACTATTTGGCAATTTGAGTTGTTGGAGGCTTGTAGCCAACTTGTGAGACATATATGAATATTGATCAATATCTTAGGTCATATTATGATGTAGTTAGGATATCTAATTGTAGATATCAACTTGTTGGTGATGTTGAGCATTTTAATCAATATTGGGATGATGGAGGAGGATTGAAAGCTTGTGAATGTTAATAAAGCAAAAGCGAGGTAAGTTGATTAAAACTTACTCTTATTGAGGGACTTTCTTTAAAAGCATGTTTCGAGTTAATACTTAAGTTGTTTGCAAATGTGCTTTTGTGTTTGTGGGGACAAACAAGTACGGATATCTCCATGTACTAGAATATTATGTTGCATATGCAGTGTCATGCCGTTTTATAAAATTTTATTTTAAATCTTGTTGGCAAAGTGACACTCAAGGTAAATGTTATAAGTTTTTATCAAAACTTGCAGAGTATACATATTTGAGTGCTAAAGACAAGTTTTCATGGAAAGTATTTTTTTTGGAAATTGACGAACAGAATAGCACTTGTGGTATCTTTTAAAGATTGATGTTAAATTGCTAAAGGCTTTAGCATGTAAAAGGTTATTTATTTAAATTTTGTTCAAAGGATTTAGATTTTCTATAAATGCTATGATTTGATAAAAATAGATTACTTGAGGCTACTATGCTATGAATCTATTTTGAAGTATCAAATATTTTGGGAGTTACTTGTGTTCACCGAGATTGATTTCGAATATATCGTGTTCGTTGTCACTAAACTACACGTGTTGGTGTAGGCGTAAATGGCCATTTTGTGGTATAGACTATGACAGAGTGCTCTCCCTCGAGAGAGTACTATTTTGTGCTATTATTAGCATGGCTGAGTCGATTCATACGGCACTACGATGAGACGACCTGAGCAAGTAGGGTATATGATACTTGCCGCTAGGTACATAACCTAGTTGACCTTCTTGTGTCGGTGATGGTATAGTACTCTAAGTGAAAGGTAAGGATGATTTAGGCCTAAGGAGCCGAAAATGATTTCGATGACTTAAAGTAAATGGAATGATTTTATACGATTTTATCCGAAATCTTGGATTGATGTAAATATTTTAAAAGTTTATATTGTGGGTTATATCTCACTTGGTTGTTATTTAAAATAACAAGGGTCGTGAATTGATAAAATTTCTCATCGTTTATATCAAATATTGGTGCATTGTTTTATAAAGTTTGTCCCAAGAACTTAAGTTAGAGAGAGTCTATGACACTTATCGAGTGCCGTTGTGGTGTACTCAGCCCTTAGGGCCCCCCCTCTAGGGCCCTACTTACTTTACATGCTTCAGGATGATGTATGATACGTGGCATGCGATCAGGCCAGGATGACTCTCTTCCCGAGGTATTATGAAGCACCACTTTTATTTCGTGGTAGCTATCATGTTCTTCCTTATTTTATTTTGTTGGAATTACTTCAACCGTTGGTTCTATTCTTTGGTATAGAAGCTCCATAGATAGTTGTGAAAGGTTGTAGTAACGGGGTTGTACACAACATACATAAAAGTATAATTATTTTACTTAGATGCATTATTATTGTCATGAAAGATATCATGTGTGATTTTGAATTGAAAAATATTGTATCATTTAACTTGAAAATGTATATGATTTTCAAGGAGCTTGCGCGATTAAATTGGTTTTCATGCATATGATTTGGGTGCATCACATGATTTGGTTCACTCGGGTCGGGTAGTGTACCGGGTGCCGGTCATGTGGATTTTGGGTAGTGAAAAACTTAGTATCAGAGCACTAGGTTCTAAGTCGAGTCCTAGGAAGTCTATGGAGCCATGTCAAGTAGAGTCCCTCTTATCGGTGTGTTACCAGCCACACTTATATCGGGGAGGCTACAATGACATCTAGGGAGTTTCACTTTTTTCATACTTTATATCATGTGTTTGTTCCTGAAGTGAGAGTACAGATTCTCGATCGTATTGATTTCCTGTTGAGGAAGATATTTAAGTGACGAGAATGAAGCTCAATGTTCAAGTTATAATACGAGATGTTTGAGCTAATGGCCAAAAAGTGTCAGATTTGTTCAAAATATAAGGTTAAGTTGAGAATATATTGGGACTGATACAGTCAACACATATGACTTTGGTAAATAAGAATTTTCAGTCGAATACTGAGAAATTATAGAAGAAAATAATATGATGATGTCAACTAGTATTGTCAGGATTATGTCTTGACTTATAAAGAATTTTACTAAAGGATGCGAGTAAGGGCACATATGTTAGGCCCTACCACAAACATATGTTGGAGGGACTGTTTACTATGGTAATCACCATTAACGAGTTTAGCAAAGGTACTAAAAAAAGAATATTGTAAAGGAAGATGTTGCATCTTAAATTATCATGACAAGATATAGAGAGGTGATATGGATCTAATTGATAAGTAAATGTGAATCATTCAAGTTTGTGGTAAACATAGTATGATTCATAAGAAGTTTGGCATAGTTAAGACAGTGTCAATAATGAGCAAAGACACATTCCGAAAAGAAAAAGAAAAAGACTTTCTTGATCATTCAAAAAAGGAATGTTACAGGATGAGGGACATGAACCTTAATTGTACTTGACATCGGGTTTCCCCTAATCATGATAAGTTATCGTCATGATGGTGCCATATGTAATAGAAGTGGCACACAATAAATAAAGTGTCATGTGTAAGTACGAGTTGAGGATAGACGAAGCATGCCATATGTAAAAAGATCGGCATGATAACCTTGAGTTCCTCCAGATGATGAATGTGACACAAATAAAAGTCAATTTCTAATTATGCATACCAAGGTATGCAAGGATAAAGTATGTGAACTTAAATGGGTAAGCATGAAAATATTAAGGCATGAGATGCGCAAAAGGCATAATCTTGGAGGTTATAAGAAACAATGTAGCTTGTTAGAGAAGAAAAAGAAAATGACGTGGAATGATAATCTTGAGTTTTTTCTAGTCGAGGCATGTGTTATTTTATTCTGTTGAAATGATGTTTTTTTTTTTAGAATTTCCAAGAATGATCTCAAAGCAACTCTATATGTGCCCGATATTGAAGAAGCAGTTAACTTGTGAGTGAACGGGTCTTTATGATTCAAGAAGAATAAATATAGAAATGGCTCACGAGATAAGTTAAAGTTATTGAAAAGTTATACATATCAGGTGTACAACGTAAGGCTCAAAACAATGATTGAAAACAGTTATGATACGGATTTGGAGATTGAGAAGTTACAAAAATTCTAAGACTACGTGATAATGTGTCATAAATCCCTACATGGATGTGTATGGACGAGGTCAACAATACCATAAAGAATGGAAAAATATGCAAGTATATAATTATCGTATGAAACGTGTTGATATAAATACGTGGTATTAGCTACGACCAAAAGAGTTCACATTGTGATGAAGACATGAGGTAATAAGACCCTACATGCATGCCATCTTTATCATAAGTATTAGCTTACTCGGTAGGATACCATCAAAATAAAGTGACATGAAAGGACTTAAGAGCAAGAAATATAATTTCAGAGATATATACTACGGAATCTCATATATATATATATATGCGGCTTGAGAACATGATGGTGGCATAAAGATAGGATGTGTAATTCTAACATGTAGCATTGTGAAGATGGTATAGGTTGTGAAAAGTTATATA
The DNA here is from genome assembly GCF_000715075.1 of Nicotiana tabacum. Classification (NCBI taxonomy): domain Eukaryota; kingdom Viridiplantae; phylum Streptophyta; class Magnoliopsida; order Solanales; family Solanaceae; genus Nicotiana; species Nicotiana tabacum. The sequence goes on along the minus strand of NC_134096.1, from coordinate 92,539,349 downwards.
ATGATATGTAGATTTAGCCTAAGGGAGTTACACTTGTTCAGCATGTTTAAGCATGAGATGAGAGGCACAAGGTAACCGTACATGCTAAAACTGTATTAGAGCATGGATTGAAGGGTGAAATATTAGAAGAGATTTCAACGGTAGAGTGAAGATAAAAGAGTGAAGTGCTAACTATAAAGATGTCGTAATGGCAGAAAATAATGGCCCTTAGAAATATATGTCGCAGCTACTAGCGACGTGATACTTGGATAGGAAAATGAACAAAGAAAGTTCTTATGAGTATAACTAATCTATCCTATTATCAGAATAATGAGCATTTCGACATAATGATGAAATAAAAGTCAATGTACGATGAAAGATTGAAGCGATAAAATAAAGATTTCTAATTGGAATGGATAAATAGCCTATTGTAGTGCGTGAACAAATTGATTGTCAATTAAAAGTTTTATGTGAGATAGAAGTTTAATAATGACTTCGAGTGGCAAGTAAGAGTTTGAATTGGGTTTACTCTTAAGTGGGGGAGTATCGGAACAAAAAAGATTCACCTTAAAGGTAATGATTTGAGAAATAAAATATTTTATTTACTAGAGTCAAGATGGAGAGAAAATCTTCGGTAACTTCATGATGGAATAAGTACAATTACTATAAAGTATTTGTAGAGAATCAAAGACTCATTACAAGTAATAGTTGCAATGTTTCTGCATCAGGGATGTTAAAAGTTATGTCTGATAGTCAAAGATTTAATGGGCAACTCAAATGTATTCCTACAACTTTGGGGATATGTGCGATTTGAATTAAATTCAAGTGTTGGCTGAGAACAAGGGAGTACTTTGAATTATACGTGGAATTGTATGGAATAAAGGAGTCCTTTTAATATGCACACACTTTACACGGAATAAAATAGAAAGGGGTAATGCAATGCTTATTCTTAAATGAGAAGAGACTTCTATACAAAAATAAAGTATGTGAGTAAAAAGCACAGGTTCAAAGAAGAGCACTAATATTAAAAGAGTGCAAGTACCATCGTGGTAACGATGACTCTTGACTGTTGAAAGTTTACGGGCTACGGTAGCACATCTATGGTGTGCATGAAAAATAAATGCAATACCAATTTTTTTGTTAGAAAAATATCACAGGATACTCAATGGTGTCAGAAAATTGGTAAAAGTTGAGAAATAAAACTAGAACACAGATGTCCGCGAGTAGGTGGCAAACTAATGTCATGAACTCAAACGAAGTGAGTTGAATTATTTTTAGAGCAAACTTGTTGGTAACAATAGTTATCAAGTTATGGATCTAGCATGAGCTCTAAAGGTATGAGCAAAAGTGGGGGTATGAAATTATCATATGATGGATAAATCTGAGACAAATATCTTATTAATCTTTGAAAGGAATAAAAGAATATTACAAAATAGTTTTGATGATTAGTGAATATTAAAAGTCTCAAGTGGGAAAACTTTTTCTCGAAACAAGACTCAAAAAGGGCAACAGACTAATTTGAAAGTATTGGTTATAAGAAAATTTCGAGACTATGAGTCGGAATGGATAAGTTTACAGATACCAAGTGGGCAATATAATTTTGCTCTTACCAAGCATGAGCCATAGCTTTGAGGAAGCTAAGAATTTAGGCAGCATGGATATGTGCCATTCTACATTATGAAATCTGTAAAAGTTCCAATCATAGAGAAATTTTAGTTTACTTGAAGATACTTTTCAGGTACAACTTGACGTACACATGAGAAGAGAATATGCATGCATGTATAATAGTGATATGGTAGCTATGTATAGTAGCAATTATTGATATTGAATGGTATTCATATATGTTACAAATTAAAAGTTTTAAAGATATACATTTGATGCACTTATGGTATATGTACGGCCGAGTGAGGTCAAGATGGTATATTATATTGTGTATTGTTGGTTGTTGAGCGATATTGTTATTGGTGCCCGTGTGGGGGCTTGTTCTGGATAGGTTAAAGTTTTTGGATAGTCCTAGTTATAGGGGAATCCCTTCCGATATTTTAAAAAATTTGTAAAGATAGCCAAATTTTGAGGTTCATAAGTAAGTTGAGATTTTAGAAAGGAAATATAAGACCCATGTAGTCATAAGTGCCTATGCATAATGGTTAAAGGTAAAAGGATGGTAACTCTATTCTTAGAAGTGACTTGTAAAACATTCGAGGACGAATGTCCTTAAGTGGGGGAGAATGTAGCACCCCTAAAAAATTCGAAGTACTTAAGCGCTATTAAGAAAGTTGATGTGCGCTAATTATATCATTTTGTGTGCAGACGAGGACTATTAATTTGATGGATATAAATTGGATATGATAATAAGTGTATGTGGGGTCAAAGGAGAGCCCTAAGTCTAAGTCAAGTTGGAAATTACATGATGGACTAAAGTTCCAAATGAGTACGCACAAGACTAAATTTGTGTGTGTGTGTGTGTGTGTGTGTGTGTGTATATATATATATATATATATATATATATATATATATATATATATATATATATATATATAAATGTATGACCTATAAAATTAAATATCTTCGAGTCTAGTTTCTAACGCTTCAAACTGTTTGTCATTTGGACATTCCTACAAGAAGGTATGACCAAATTACCAAAGGTTGGCGGAGGAGCCTGCGGATGCGAAGCATCCGATGCCGCGTCTGAAAGAGAGGCTGGCAGTGAAGTACTGCCATAGCGTCCAGGTCCGCATCCGATCTGTCACATCCCAATTTCACCTATAGGTCATGATGGCGCCCAACACTAAAGCTAGGCAAGCCAACAAATAAATTAAACATATATCAATTATTTTCAAAATATTTTTTTTAAAGTAATTTTATTATTTTTCTAGCAATATTAAAGAAATTAGAAAAGATGTTGATTAACTTAAATCCAAGAAAATAATACAATTCCAAATTCTACCAATATGTGTGCCAAGACCTGGTGTTACAAGTGTATGAACATCTATTAGATTATACAAAATTTCAAATACTGTCTGAAATAAAATAGACATAATGTAAATACAAGAAGAGACACTGGTAGTTGTAGAACGACTCATAAAGGCAGTTCACCACTATGCCTATGGATAACGTGGGTGTAAGACGATAGGTCATCCATTAGTACTAGCCTCAAGTCCTGCACAAAAAGTGCAGCAAGTATAGTATGAGTACGTAAGCAACGTGTACCCAGTAAGTATCAAGCCTAATCTCGAATTGGTAGAGACGAGATGGCCGACTTTGACACTCACTATGGGTCAATAATAATAATTAAAATAAAAATAGTAATATCTAGATCAACATGATTTATAGAATTTACAATGATTTTCTTTAACTAGCAGAAATAATTAAATTCCTTCAAATTCAACAATTCTCTCTATATTAATTAAATTCCTTCAATTCCAATAAATTTTCAATTTATCAATTAGCTTCACAAGCTGCAATAAACTATCAAAATATCGTGTAATTATTATTATTAGGCATAATTTCTGCCGAGGTCGTACGACCCGATCCAAAGTGTCATGTACACTGCCGAGGGACGTGCGGCGCGATCCATAGATGCATCTATCCTGCCGAGGACATTCGGCCCGTTCCACAAGAAAGGAGGACATTTTCTTATGTATCTCCGGAATGAGAGTGTATTTATTATAAGATTAATTCGAGAGGATGAATAATTTTTTTAATAATTAATTAATTTAAACAGAAAATTAAGTATATAAGATTTCCATATTTTACTATCTTTCCCTAACAATTCACAATATATATTACAAATAATTTAATTAAATAAAGAATACAATTTACACACGTAATTCATGATTTGAGTCCTAAACTAGTAATTCATGCTTTTGAGTCCTAAACTACCCGAACTTTAGCATTAATAGTAGCTACGCACGGACTCTCGTCACCTCGTGCGTACGTAGCCCCCATAATTAGCAACAATTATTAATTTAATTACCTATGGGGTAATTTCCCCTCACAAGATTAGACAAGAGACTTACCTCAATTTGCTCCAATTTAATCCACTAGAAGGCCTTTTCCACGATTATCCAACTCTGTCTAGCTCGAATCTGGCCAAAATAATTCGATATAATTACTAAAATTTATAGGAATCAATTCTATAAGAAAATACTATATTTTCAATGAAAATCCTAAATTAATTCAAAAATCGTCTCGGAATGCGGCGAAACTTACGAAATATGAACGCCCATTCAACCACGAGTCTACCCATATCAAAGTCACTAAATTTCGATAACAATTCGGCCCTCAAATCCTCAAATCTATCCAAGAGCGTTTTCAAACTTTTCCAAACTCAATTCACCAATTAAATGATAAAAACAGTGATAGATTCAGGTAATTTAACCAATATTGAGTTAAAAACACTTACCCCATTGTTTTCTCTGAAAATCTCCCAAAAATCGTCCAAATCCGAACTCCAAATCGTTAAAAATGAAAAATGGGACGAAGTCCCATTTTAGAACTTAAACTCTCTGCCCAGTGATTTCTTCTACGCGACCGCGAACTCCCTCACGCGATCGCGTAGCATAATTTTTTCTGCCCAGAAAATAACCCTACGCGATCGCGAAGTTCAAACCTATAGGCCCACGCGATCTCAAACTATTTCACGCGATCGCGAAGCACAAACACGTGGCCTTCCCTGCTGCTCCACTTACTCAACGCGAACGCGACCTACTCAACGCGTTCGCGAATACCAAATTCCCACACCTACGCGATCGCGAAGAACAAAAACACCACTGCCTCAAACAAGCCTATGTGATCGCAGACTGTCTCACGCGATCGCGTAGAACAAAGTCGCCTCTGCCCAATTTACACTACGCGGTCGCAGACCAACTTACGCGATCGTGTATAAGAAAATCAGAAGAAAAATACCAGCAGCTATGAGTAGTATCCCAAAGGCCAAAAGTGATCTGTTAGCCGTCTGAAACTTACCCGAGCCCCTCGGGACCTCAACCAATTATATCAACAAGTCTCAAAACATCATACGAACTTAGTCGAACCCTCAAATCACATCAAACAACGCTAAAACCACGAATCATCCTCCACTTCAAGCTTAATGAAATTTAAGATTTCCAACTTCTACATTCGGTACCGAAACCTATCAAATCAAGTCGGATTGACCTCAAAGTTTGCACACAAGTCATAAATGACATAACAGAGCTATAAAAAATCCGGAACTGGATTCCGACTCCGATATCAAAAAGTCAACACCCCCGGTCAAACTTTCAAACTTAAATTCTTCTTTTAGACATTTCAAGCCTAATTTAATTACGGACTTCCAAATAAAATTCCGAATACGCTCCTAAGTCCAAAATCACCACACGAAGCTATTGGAACCATCAAATCGTGAGTTCGGGGTCGTTTTCTCAAAATATTGACCGAAGTCAAACTTAGCACTTTAAGTCTAACTTAAGGAACCAAGTGTTCTGATTTCAACCCGAACACTTCCAAGTCCCGAACCAACCATACCCGCAAGTCATAAATTATTAAAAGTACATACAGGGAGTTTTATTTTAGGAAACGGGGATCTAAAAGTTAAAATGACCGGTTGGGTTATTACATTCTCCACTTCTTAAACAAACGTTCGTCTCGAACGGGTTTAGAATAATACTTGGAGTGCTAAATAAGTGTGGATATTTGCTCCGCATGTCCTCCTCGTTTTCCCAAGTAGCTTGCTCGACTGGTTGGCCCCTCCATTGGACTTTTACTGCAGAAATCCTCTTGGACGTCAACTGGCGAACCTGTTTATCAATAATGGCAATTGGTTCTTCTTCGTAGCCCAAACTATTATCTAGTAGAACTGTGCTGAAATCTAGCACATGTGATAGGTCGGCATGATACTTCCTCAGCATAGATACATGGAAAAACGGATGAACTCCTGATAGATTGGGAGGCAATGCAAGCTAATAAGAAACCTCCCTAACTCGTCTCAACACCTCAAACGGGCCTATAAACCTTGGGCTCAACTTGCCATTCTTCCCAAATCTCACGATTCCCTTCATCGGCGAAACTTTCAAGAGAACTGTTTCACCCCTCATAAAGGATAAATCACACGCTCTCTGATCTGCGTAACTCTTCTGTCTGGACTGCGCTGTACGAAGTCGCTCCTGAATCAACTTTACCTTTTCCAATGTATTCTTCACCAAATCAGTACCATATAACTTAGCCTCACCTGGCTCAAACCACCCGATGGGCGAACGACATCGCCGACCATATAAAGCCTCAAATGGGCCTATAAACTGGATTGGTAACTATTATTATAAGCAAACTCGGCCAAGGGCAAGAAACGATCCCACTAACCTCCAAAGTCAATCACACATGCCCTGAGCATATCTTCCAAAATCTGAATTGTCCGCTCTGACTGCCCGTCGGTCTGCGGATGAAAGGCTGTGATTAGCTCTACACGGGTCCCCAATTCACTCGATACTGCTCTCCAGAAATGTGAAGTGAATTGAGGGCCTCTATCTGATATGATAGAAATTGGCACATCGTGCAACCGAACTATCTCCTGAATATATATCTGGGCCAACCTCTCTGAAGTGTACGTAATCACAATGGGAATAAAGTGTGCTGACTTGGTCAATTTGTCGACAATGACCCAAACTGCATCAAACTTCCGCAAGGTCCGCGACAACCCAACTACAAAGTCCATAGTGATGCGTTCCTATTTCCACTCTGGTATAGTCATCTGCTGAAGTAGGCCACCTAGCCTCTGGTGCTCATATTTAACTTTCTGGCAATTTAGACACCTAGCTACATACTCAACTATGTCCGTTTTCATTCGTCGCCACCAATAATGCTGCCTCAGGTCACGATATATCTTCGTAGCACCTGGATGAATAGAATACCGAGAACTTTGTGCCTCCTCTAGGATCTTTTTCCTCAGTCCATCCACATTAGGAACACATAGACGATCCTGGAGTCACAGAACACCATCTGCTCCAATAGTAACTTCCTTGGCACCACTCCGTAGTACCGTTTCTCGAAGAACCATTAAGTGTGGATCATCATATTGGCGAGCCTTGATCTTCTCAAATAGTGAAGACTGAGCTATAAAACATGCAAGAACTCAGCTGGGCTCTGAAATATCCAGCCACACAAGTCCGTTGGCCAATGACTGAATGTCCAAAGCTAATGGCCTCTCCTTTGCTGAAATGAAGGCCAAACTATCCATACTCTCCGCCTTTCCACTCAAGGCTCTGCAACCACTTTTTTTTTGCCCGGATGATATAGGATAGTAATATCATAATCTTTCAGTAACTCCAACCATATGCGCTGCCTCAAATTTAGGTCCCTCTGCTTGAACAAATACTGCAAACTGTGATGATCAGTGTAAACTTCACAAGACGCCCCATAAAGATAATGCCTCCAAAATTTTAGAGCGTGAACAATCGCAGCTAACTCCAAATCATGTACTGTATAATTCTTCTCGTAGGGCTTCAGCTGACGTGAAGCATATGCAATAACTCGCCCTTCCTACATTAATACACAACCCAAGCCAACGCGTGAAGTGTCACAATACATTGTATACATCCCCGAACCGGAAGGCAACACTAACACTGGTGCTGTAGTCAATGTTGTCTTGAGCTTCTGAAAGCTCACCTCACAATCATCGGACCATCGGAACGGAGCACCCTTCTGGGTTAATTTGGTCAAAGGTGCTGCAATAGATGAAAAACCTTCCACGAACCAACGATAATAACCTGTTAAACCTAGAAAACTCCTGATCTCGGTTGCCGAAGTGGGACGATGCTAGTTCTGAACTGCTTCAATCTTTTTGGGATCAACCTTAATACCTTCGCCCGATACAATATTCCCCAAAAATGCTACAGACTCTAGCCAGAACTCACATTTGGAGAACTTAGCATATAACTTTTATTCCCGCAATGTTAGAAGCACTACTCTCATATATTGCTAATGCTCCTCCTTACTGCGCGAGTAGATCAAAATGTCATCAATGGAGACAATGACAAACGAATCAATATATGGCATGAATACCCTGTTTATCAGATCCATAAATGTTGCCGGGGCGTTAGTTAAACCGAAGAACATCACCAGAAACTCATAATGACCATATCTAATCCGAAAAGCAGTATTCGGAACATCCGAATCCCGAATCTTCAACTGATGGTACCCCGACCTCAACTCGATCTTAAAGAATACCCTAGTACCCTGCAACTGATCAAATAGATCATCAATACGCGGCAATGGGTACTTGTTCTTAATAGTGACTTTGTTCAATTGGCGATAATCAATACACATCCGCATTGTTCCATCCTTCTTTTTCATAAATAATACCGGTGCACCCCAAGGCGATACACTCGGCCTGACGAACCCTTTGGCTAATAAATCCTAAAGCTGTTTTTTCAATTCTTTCGGAGCCATGGGATATGGTGGGATAGATATAGGTTGGGTATCTAGAGCCAAGTTAATACAAAAATCAATATCACAATCAGGTGGCATACCTGGAAGATATGAAGGAAATACATCGGAGAACTCCTGAACTACATGCACTAAATCAATAGCCGGAGTCTTTGCAATAGTATCCCGAACATAGGCTAGATAAGCCAAACAACCCTTCTCAACCATGTGTTAAGCCTTTATAAAAGAAATAACTCGATTAAATGAACTAACAGACGAACCCTTCCACTCTAGCTTAGGCAATGCTGGAATAGCCAAGGTAACAGTATTGGCATTACAATCTAGAATAACATGATATGGAGATAACTAGTCCATGCCCAGAATAATTTCAAAATCGGTCATCTCAAGCAATAAGAGATTTGCTCTAGTTTCATAACCATAAAATATAATAATACAGGACCGGTAGATCCGGTTCACAACAACAGAATCGCCCACAGGAGTGGACACATAAATAGGAGTACTCAAGGACTCACAAGAAACACCTAAAAATGGAGCAAATGGAGATGACACATATGAATATATGGATTCTGGATCAAATAATACTGAGGCATCTTTGCCGCAAACAGAAATAATACCTGTAATCACGGCATTTGAGACCTCTGCATCTGTCTGGCCATAAAAGCATAGAACCGAGCTGGAGCGCCAACTGGCTGGCCTCCACCTGGCTGACCTCCACTTTTAGGATGGCCCCTACCCACATGTCCCCCATATCTTGGTGGTCGGACAACTCGTGGAGCAACTGGTCCGGAAATCATAGGCTGCTGACCCTGTTGCACTAGTTTACCCCGAAGCCTGGGGCAAAATCTCCGTATGTGACTGGATCCCCGCACTCGTAACAACTCTTCGGTGCGATGGCCTGCTGACTAAGTGTCTGGCCCTGGGGACCTGAATACCCACTGGGAGGACCCTGAATAGCTGGTGGGCGGTAAGAACTCTCTAGGATAGCACTGAGATAAGGTCGCACTGGAGCACCTCGAGGAGGTGGTGGTGCTGGATATGGGGGCCTGCTGGACTGCCCTCTCGCGAAATGACCTCTACCCCCAGACGGAGCACCTTTGAACTTTCTAGAATATCTAAACCGTTTATCTTTCATAACCTGCTCTCGACTCTGCTGACGTACACCCTCAATCCTGCTGGCTATCTCTACGACTAGCTCATAAGAAGTACCCATCTCAACCTCTCAAGCCATAGTGGCTTGAATGCCAGTATGTAAACCTGCAACAAACCTCTGCACTCTCTCCGCCTCAGTAAGGAGTATCATAAGTACATGGCGAGATAACTCAGAAAATCTCGCCTCATATTCGGTCACTAACATCTGACCCTGCTGGAGCTGCTCAAACTGAAACCTCAACTCTTCCCTCTAGGAGGGTGGAATATACCTGTCCTGGAAGATACAGGTGAACCTGTCCCAAGTTATGGGAGGAGAATCTGTTGGTCTGCCAAGAATATAAGACTGCCACCATCTACGGGCTCTGCCCTCTAGCTGAAAAGTAGCAAAGTCTACCCCATGAGACTCCAATATCCTCATGTTTTACAGTCTATCCTTGCACCGATCAATGAAATCCTGGGGATCCTCATGTCACTCACCCCCAAAGACATGAGGATGAAGTCTAGTCCATCTGTCCAATAGTTTCTGCGGATCAGCGGCTGCAGCTGGCCTGGGCTCAGGTGTAGCTGCTGCCACTGGCTGGGATCCACCCACAGGTAGTGCACCCTGGGTATGATATACAGCAGCTGCCTGTCCACGAGCCTGCGCGGTAGGGGTCTGTGCTCCCCCACCTGCCTAAGATGTGGTTGGGTCTGCCAGAAATAAACCGGTCTGAGTCATATTGTCCATGAACCGCAGCATACGAACCATGACATCCTGAAATATCAGTGCAGATGTGAAATCCACTGGAGCTGGCTCTGCCACAGGCACCTCACCCTGTTCCTCAATAATGGGATTCTCTGCTAGACCCACTGGCGGCATAACTGGAACAGTCCTGGGACGTCCTCGCCCTTTACCAAGGGCTGGAGCCCTCCCTCGGCCTCTTCCTCTAGCAACTGGGGGAGTAACTCTTCCCTGGTATGGAACCTCATTAGAGCGTTCTCACCATCTGTGAGAGAAAAAGATAAGGATATTTAGTACTACATTAATTGCACGAGGGAATATGAAGAAAGGTAGTTTCCTAACATCCTATAGCCTCTCGAAGATAAGTACAGACATCTCCGTACCGATCCGCAAGACTCTATTAGGTTTGCTCATAACTCGTGAGACCTACGTAAACCTAGTGCTCTGATACCATGTTGTCACGACCCAATTTCACCTATAGGTCGTGATGGCGCCCAACACTACAGCTAGGCAAGCCAACAAATAAATTAAACATATATTAATTATTTTCAAAATATTTTTTTTAAAGTAATTTTATTATTTTTCTAGCAATATTAAAGAAATTAAAAAAGATGCTGATTAACTTAAATCCAAGAAAATAATACAATTTCAAATTCTACCAATGTGTGTGCCAAGACCTGGTGTCACAAGTGTATGAGCATCTATTAGATTATTCAAAACTCCAAATATTGTCTGAAATAAAATAGACAGAATGTAAATACAAGAAGAGATACTGGTAGCTGTAGAACGGCTCATAAAGGCAGCTCATTACTACGCCTATGGATAACGTGGGTGTAAGACGATAGGTCATCCATTAGTACTAGCCTCAAGTCCTGCACAAAAAGTGCATGAAGTGTAGTATGAGTACGTAAACAGCGTGTACCCAGTAAGTATCAAGCCTAATCTCGAAGTGGTAGAGACGAGATGGCCGACTTTGACACTCACTATGGGCCAATAATAATAAATAAAATAAAAATAGCAATATCTAGATCAACATGATTTATAGAATTTACAATGATTTTCTTTAATTAGCAGAAATAATTAAATTCCTTCAAATGCAACAATTCTCAATATATTAATTAAATTCCTTCAATTCCAATAAATTCCCAATTTATCAATTAGATTCACAAATTGCAATAAACTATCAAAATATCGTGTAATTATTATTATTATTAGGCACGATTTCTGCCGAGGTCGTACGACCCGATCCAGAGTGTCGTGTACACTGCCGAGGGACATGCAGCGCAATCCATAGATGCATCTATCCTACCGAGGCATTCGGCCCGCTCCACAAGAAAGGATGACAATTTCTTATGTACCTCCGGAAGGAGAGTATATTTATTATAAGATAAATTCGGGAGAATGAACAATTTCTTTTAACAATTAATTAATTTAAACAGAAAATTAAGCATATGAGATTTCCATCTTTTAATATCTTCCCTAACAATTCACTATATATATATATATATATATATATATATATATATATAAAACTTACACAAGTAATTCATGCTTTTGAGTCCTAAACTACCCGAACTTTATGTTACACCCTGTACGTTCCAAGGTGACGTATAATGAATATGCGACTTGTTAATCATGATTTAAATGAGTTTAAAGTCATAATATGACTATATATGATGTTTCGATAAAACACATAAAGTTTGGAAAAAATCGGATTAAAGTTGCGAAAAAACCGACTAAGAATTTGCCATATAACACAGCTTTTTGAGAAATAAATTAAGTCTAATATATGAGGTATTTTTCTAACATATTATATACCAAATTTAAGGTCTTGGAATGTAGTTTCCAATGCTCTTAACCGTTCATTCATACGACATCCGAATAAAAAGATATAAACGTCGGAAGATGGGCGAATGAGAGGGTGCAAGGCTAGCACCTTTTGGCTTTTGAAATTTTGATAAATATGTTTTAACTCGTCTCTCTCTCTCTTCATTTTATTAGAATCTGATCAGAGTCACCATAAAAAAAATGTCCTTGAGCTCTCTAATAGCGTCAAATAATATTAACATCCCGGGTACGAAATCGAGAAGCGATAACATCAGAACGATCCCTACGATGTAAGTATCACTATATCGCCTCTCTTTTTCTTTGTAGTTTGAGTTTTGGAATATATTTAATAGTTAATAAAATTCCTAATTTCTGTATTTAAGCTTTAAAATATAAAAAAAAGTTGATAAATTCGTTTTCTAATAGTTAGACCTCACGGGGCGGTGATTAGAAGCCGTGAGTTCGAGTTATTTGACTTGTAGTGGACTGTTTTGTGGGCTGTTTTGTGTTTATTTTGGGCTGTCTATTGTGCTGCTAATTTATGGAGTTTGGAAGGATAAAAATGGCGTGGAGAAACGCCACATGTGGTAGGGTAGTAGGTTGGTCGCTCGTCGTTGTAGTTGCAGGCTAATTGATAACTTGTTGATTGGGGGTATTATGGTATATTTGGGGGTTTTATTGTATTGAAGGCCCCGGATTGTAATTAGGTTGGTTTTGAGTTGCTTATTGTATTATGTTTGTATCTCGCCTATAGTAGGCTTGAGGGAGCAGTAAAATCAGGGGAAATGCTGCCCGTTTTATTTTAGAATCGAGTTATCGTTTGAGATACGTAATATACTACCGCCATCTAAATTGTACACGTATTTCTTTGCTATATGGTTGGTGCGCTAGTTGTCATAAGCTTGTTGTTGAGTTGCATTGACGACTTGAGGTATGTTAAGGCTATCCCTTCTTTTTTTTTTGGCATGATCCAAATGATACAAACGAAACGAGCAAAATACGCAACTTTCATAAATGACTCTATTCATAGAAATACTAGGGGTGTCTATATTCTTGATACCCTATGTGAATTATTATTATATCCTCTATTCATGGGTCTCAGAAAAATACGTATTTGATAAAGTTTGTCCGAAAGGCATATTGATTTTATGATATTCGAGAAATCTTATTAACACATTTCTTATGCATTTCATGCATTTATACATGTACATTGACCCGTGACCAGAAGGCGTTATATACTCATATATTATATGTATATGGGATATGGGAAAAGGTTAAGGCGTTATATACGCACCACCACTTGATCAGCTGGTATACGTTGATGATTTGCCCACAGTGGGCGAGATGATATGATGGGATGCCCTCAGAGGCTTGATGATGTTATGTACACCTATACCTATGCATGATACGACATTTACATGCACGTGCATGATATTATAAATGTTTTAGGATTCACAAAGTTATTTAGACTCATAGGTAGAATTCTTTACCCCATGTTTCATCTATGACTTTTATGTACTGATTTTCATGCTTTACATACTCAGTACATTATTCGTACTGACGTCCCTTTTTGACTGGGGATGCTGCGTTTCATGCATGCAGGTGCAGGTAGAGAGGCTGACGGCCCCCCTTCTTAGGATCCTTGATCAGCGAGAGTTGGTGTGCTCCATTTGATCCGGAGCTGCTTTGAGTTTTGGTACGATGTGTTTACATACATATATGGGTACGACGGAGCCCAGTCCCGTCCTTTATACAATTGTACACTATAATAGAGGTATGTAGACAGTCATGTATAGTTAGATAGTTTGTGGCCTTGTCGGCTAGCCCTACCATATTCCATATATATATATATATATATATATATATATATATGTGTGTGTGTGTGTGTGTGTGTGTGTGTGTGTCTTTTGGGCATGTTTTCTCACGTAGGTTGTTCATATGAATTAGTAGTTTATTTTCAGATTTTATGCATGACCTACATGTATTTCATGTTTATATCTTAGATGAATGCTTAGGGATGTTCGATAGGTAGAACTCGGGCAGTCGTCACGGCCCATCGGTTTGGGTCGTGACAAAAGTGGTATCAGAGCAGTTCTGTCCTAGGGTTGTCTATAGACTGTGTCTAGTAGAGTCTTGTCTATGGGTGTGTTGTGCACCACACTTATAGGCAGGAGGCTACAAGATATTTAGGATGGTTACTTTTCTTTCTTATCTTAGATCGTGCGATATAAGAATTCATTTTCCTAACAATATGTTATGTTTTCAGCGATGCCCAAAAAGGCTACAGCCGCCCAGAAGGGCAAGTCTGTGGATGATGAGACTACAAGTTGAGTGCCACGAGTTACCAGGTCTCGGGGAGAGTCGCATAGTGAGACTCCATCTCAAACATCACATACCCTGCCCTCTCCAGAGGAGATCTGAGGGGCACCAACTCCAGCACCCGCTCCAGCTAGATGCACCGGGTCAGGAGATGGGAGATGCTATTCAGTTATTGCCTCGATTAGTGGCCGCACAATCTCGACATCAGGAGGTTGGTATTGGTCATGCAGATAGGGCCATTAGTGCGAGAGTTCGTGATTTCATTAATTTGGACCCTCTAATATTCACTGGAGAAGGTACAAATGAGGGCCCTCAGGTATTTATCGATAGGATGCAGAGGACTTTGAGGGTAATGAAATACACTGTGACTGAGTCAGTTTAGCTAGCTTCCTATAGACTTCGGGATATTGCAATTAATTGGTACGAGTCTTGGGAGTTGTCCAGAGGTGAGGATGCCCTTCCAGCAGTATGGCAGGATTTTACAAAGGCTTTTCATCATCATTATTTGCCACCAGAGCTTAGACGGGACAGAGTTGATAGGTTCTTGACCCTTCGACAGGGTAATATGAGTGTTCGGGAGTACAACCTTAAGTTTGATTCTTTGGCTAGGTATGCTCCCACTACTGCAGTTAAGATGGAGGATCGGGTTCACCGGTTCGTGGTGGGGTTGGATCTGCACCTGCTCAATGACTGTATGTCGGTCTCACTTCATCCAGGCATTGATATTTCTCGTATTCAAGCATACGCTCAGGGTGTAGAGGAGCGTAAGCAGAGGTAGAGGGTCGATCGTGAGCATGATAGGGGCCAGAGTAAGAGAGCGAGATCTTTAGGTCCTTCTGGTGAGTTTCGAGGTGGTCAGAGACAGCAGTACCTGAGGTATCCAGCTCAGCCATCAGCTAGTGCACCCCCTCAGTTTTTCGGTAGGAGATTTGATCGTTCCACATATTCAAGGCCCAGTTAGAGTTCCAGGGCCTCTCATTCTCAGTATAGGGGTGAGTCAAGTTAGATGAAGCCACCCTTGCCACGATGTGCTCAGTGTGGTAAGCATCATGTCGGGGAGTACCTCGTGGGGTTGGGTGTTTGTTATACTTGTGGTTATCCAGGCCACGTTATGATAGATTGTCCGACGAGAGGTGGTGCAGGTATAGTTTAGCCAGCGGGATCTATAGCTGGTTCGTCATCATCAGTACGCCCCCCTAGGCAAGGATCACAGGCACCAGCCGGTCGTGGTAGAGGCAGAAGTGGAGCATCCAGCTCGAGCGGTCCTCAGAACCACATTTATGCATTAGCGGGTCGACAGGATCAGGAGTCGTCACCTGATGTTGTTACAGATATATTATCAGTCTCTTCATATGATGTATATGCATTGATTGATCTAGGTTCCACCTTATCGTATGTCACTCCGTTGGTTGCTAGCAAGTTTGGGATAGAACCCGAGTTGATTAAACCTTTTGAGGTGTTTACACCTGCTGGGGATCCAGTGATAGCTAGACGGGTATATAGAGATTGTATAGTAGGAGTTCTTAGCCGTTCTACAGTAGCGGACCTAATTGAGCTAGATATGGTAGAATTTGATGTTATAATGGGTATGGATTGGTTGGCTTCTTGTTATGCTAACGTTGATTGTAGATCAAAGATGGTTCGGTTCCAGTTTCCAGGGGAGCCAGTTCTAGAGTGGAAAGGTAATACTACATCGCCGAGAGGTAGGTTTATATCCTATCTCAAGGCAAGGAAGATGATCAAAAAGGGCTATATTTATCACGTAGTTCGGGTACAGGATGTGAAAGCAGAGTCACCGACTCTTCAATCTATTCCGGTGGTTAATGAGTTTCCCGATGAGCTTCCAGACCTTCCGCCAGAGCGGGAGATTGAGTTTGCTATTGACACATTACCAGATACTCAGTCGATATCTATTCCTCCTTATAGAATGGCACCTGCAGTGCTGAGAAAGTTGAAAGAACAACTGAGGGATTTGTTTGAAAATGGCTTTATCAGACCCAGTACATCACCGTGGGGAGAACTTGTGTTATTTGTGAGAAAGAAAGATGGTTCCTTGTGGATGTGTATTGATTACAAATAGTTGAATAAGGAGACGATCAAGAATAAGTACCCACTCCCGAGGATTGATGATTTGTTTGATCAGTTGCAGGGTGCCAGGTGTTTCTCAAAGATAGACTTGAGGTCGAGGTACCATCAGGTAAGAGTTAGAGAAAAGAAAATTCCGAAGACAGCATTCAGGACCAGATACGGATAGTTTGAGTTTCGTGTTATGTCATTCGGTTTGACTAATGCCCCAACGGTATTCATAGACTTGATGAACCGTGTGTTCGGACCCTTTCTAGATCTGTTCATGATTGTATTTATAGATGATATTTTGGTTTATTCTCGTTCAAAGGCTGAGCATGCAGATCATTTGCATATTGTGCTCAGAGATCTACAAGAAAGGAAGTTGTATGCAAAATTCTCTAAATGTGAATTCTGGTTGAATTCTGTAGCCTTCCTTGGTCATATTATTTGGGGTGAGGGTATCTGGGTCGATACACAGAAGATTGAGGCAGTGAAGACTTGGCCTAGACCCACGACACCGACAGAGGTTCGTAGCTTCCTGGGTTTGGCAGGTTATTACAGTAGATTTGTAGAGGGGTTTTCTTCCCTTTCAGCACCATTGACAAAGTTGACTAAGAAGGCAACCAAGTTTCAGTGGACTGATGCTTGTAAGAGGAGTTTCCAGGCATTGAAGGACAAATTGACTTCAGCACCGGTTCTGACACTTCCAGAAGAGACCGATGGTTATGCTATCTATTGTGACGCTTCAGGCATTGGATTGGGTTGTGTATTGATGCAGCATGGTAAGGTTATCACTTATTCTTCTAGACAACTAAGAAACCACGAGAAGAATTACCCCATCCACGATTTAGAGTTAGCTGCGGTGATTCATGCACTAAAGATGTGGAGGCACTATATTTATGGCATTCATGTTGATATCTATACGGACCATAATAGCCTTCAGTATATATTCAAGCAAAAGGAATTGAATTTACGTCAGATGCGATGGTTGGAGCTACTAAAAGACTATGATGTTGATATTTTATACCATCCAGGAAAGGCGAATGTAGTAGCCGACGCCATCAGTCGTAGATCTATGGGTAGCTTATCATATTTACAACCAGAGAAGAGTGAGATAACTTGTGAAATTCATCAGCTAGCTAATCTTGGAGTTCGATTATTAGATTCAGGTGGTACCGGAGTTACTATTCAGGACACGACAACATCCTCTCTAGTAACTGAAGTGAAGGAACACCGGTATGAAGATCCTGTGCTAGCTCACTACAGAGATACAACCCCTCAAAAGGAGAAGACACCATTGGAGATTATAGGAGATGGAGTCCTCAGATATCGAGGTCGATTATGTGTTCCTAATGTAGTAGGGTTGCACCAACAGGTTATGGGAGAAGCTCACTATTCTCGTTATTCCATTCATCCAGGAGCAACGAAGATGTATCATGATATCAGGGGAATATACTGGTGGGACGGAATGAAGAAGGATATAGCAAAGTTTGTTGCTCAGTGCCCAAATTGTCAGCAGGTTAAGATTGAGCATCAGAAAACGGTGGATTATTGCAAGCTATAGAGATTCCAACTTGGAAATGAGAAGTGATTAACATGGATTTCATCATAGGCTTACCTCGTACCCATCGTAAGTTCAATTCTATATGGGCTATTATTGATGGACTTACAAAATCATCCCATTTTCTGCCTGTCAGGACTACGTATTCAACAGAGAATTATGCAAGGATTTACATTACGAAGATAGTACGACTTCATGGTGTCCCTATATCTATTATCTCAGATAGAGGTGCTAAATTTACAGCTAATTTCTGGAGGTCCTTCCAAAAAGGATTGGGGACTCAAATAAGTCTTAGACTTCAGGGGTAACTGGGATGATCATCTTCCACTTATTGAGTTCGCATATAATAATAGTTATCATTCCAGCATTCAGATGGCTCCATACGAAGCTCTTTACGGACGAAAGTGTAGGTATCACGACCCAAAATCCCACCACAGGTGTCGTGATGGCACCTAGTCTCTAAGACTAGGTAAGCCGATTTTAATTACATTTTTGGAGCCATACTTTTTAATTAAATAAGTAACCAAAACTAACATCGGAACAAATATGAAAGTACAACCTCCCAAGACTGGCAGTACTGAGTCACAAACTCTAACTGAATACATGGAATGATCACGAGGACCGAATATACAATACTATTTGATTAAAATTAACAGTACAATGAAATGAAAAGACTCCAAGGGACTGCGACGACCAAGCAACTCTACCTTGAATCCTTACGATCCCGCTTTAACTCTTCTCAAGTCTGATGTCTCCAATACCTGGCTCTGCACAAAAATGTGTAGAAGTGTAGTATGAGTACACCACGATCGGTACCCAGTAAGTATCAAGACTAACCTCAATAGAGTAGAGACGAGGTACAGTCAAGACACTCACTAGTCTAATAACCTGTGCAATATAATATACAAAATAATAGGAAATAAATAATAATAAGGGCAGGATAAAACAACCAGTGATATGCACAACAGACAACAAGAATACCATTAATATCACTCAACAATTAATAAACACAATTACACCCAATTAAATCAAGTCCTTCAAATAAATGTCTTTCACATATAATTCTTCCAGATAACTCTCTTTCAAATATAATTTTCTCAAATAATTATTTTTCAAATAACCCTCAATTTCGAATTTTTTTCTAGAAATGGGTTATTAGCAAGATAAATTTTGGGCATGCGAACTCACAACCTCTTGGTTGGAAGTGGAGGGTGCTTACCACTAGAGCAACCCACTTTCAAATATAATTCTTCTAGATAACTCTCTTTCAAATATAATTTTCTCAAATAATTATTTTTCAAATATAATTCTTTCAATAAATCTTTTCAAATATAATTTTCTCAAATAAATATCTTTCAAATATAATACTTTCTAAGTAAAAATCCTTCCAAATAAATATTTTGAATATAATTGTTTCAATTAAAAAGTCACCATGTGACACCTCATTTCATAATCATAAAAATACGGGTCTCGGTCCTTTTTCATATTTCCACGACACCTCGTGCCCATAATTAAATCATCATATTTCCCCGGCACCTCGTGCCCTCATTCATATCACAACTGCACTAACAATTCATGTGCCAATTATCATTATTATTTCATCACATCACCTCATGCCCACATTTCATATCACAACTGCACGGACAATTCACGTGCCAAATATCCTCATTATTTACTCACCGCACCTCGTGCCCACATTTCATTTTATAAACCGCCTGGCAATAGCCACATGCTCTCAATTTCAAACATAAATCAGATTGTTATCAATTTACCAACAACAAGACAAATTGCACAAAGTATAAAAGTAAACATAAGAAAATCACGACATCACGTGAAAATTATCAACACCACAAGCCCACATCATCACAAATCGTCCCTCACAATAGCCATCCTTATCGCTCTTATTGCCACCCTTATCACTCCTATAGCCACCCTTATCGCTCCGCCCAGACAATACCAATAGCCACCCTTATCGCTCTTATTGCCACCCTTATCGCTCCTATAGCCACCCTTATCGCTCCGCTCAGACAATATTCCAACAAACACAACAGTGAAATGCCACCCTTATAACCACATAATATTAACAGTGAAATGCCACCCTTATCTCCCCAAAATAACAACTCACACAACACAACAATTTACACGGAAAATTATCACAGCAACATAACAAAATCAATTCATATCATAATTTGCCCAATGGAAACAACCAAATTCTAAAGCTACAACCAAGTCAATTAATTTCACAACAAATAGCCAAAAGCTCCACACAATGTGTACAACACCAAAAGTAATAAATAGAGATAGAAATTACTCAACATAAAGCAAAGTCTTCATTAAATTTAAATTTTCAATAATTATATAAACACCTCTTCTTAAGCTCATTTAATTAATTATTTGCAGAGGAAAAATCCATAATGAAATTAAATTCCAATAATTATCAAACCAACAAATTCACGGAATTACATAAATAATTAAGTAATAATCACATCAAATTGTCATATAACAACAGATTCAACAACAACAAGGATTTAGGCACGACAATTAGATGATTAAATATATACCAACAATTACCCAATTTACCACACAATATGCTCAGGACTTTAACTTAATAAAATTTACACATATAAGCCAAGTACGTACTCGTCACCTCGCGTACACGGTTTTTCACATTTCACAAATGGCACATAAGACTAGATGCCTAAGGGGTAATTCCCCCACTCGAGGTTAAGCAAGACACTTACCTTTTTGAAGTTAGGCCGATATTCCAAAATAGCCTTCTTGCTTGAATTGACCTCCGGACAACTCAAATCTATCCAAATTAATTGTATAACTTCATTAAAATTCATCGGAAACAATTCCGGATAATAATACGTCGACTTGAAATTTTATTCCAAAAAGTTAACAAAAGTCAACGCGGGACCCGCCTCTCGGAACCCGACATAATTTTCATGAAATCTGAACGCCCATTCTGATACGAGTTCAACCATACTAATTTTATCGAATTCCAATAACAAATCGACCTCCAAATCTTAAATTTAAACCAAGAGGGTTTTCTAAATTTTTCAACCTAATTCACTAATTTAGTGATAAAAACAACAATAGATTCATGTAATTTAACCAAAATCAAGTTAGGAATGCTTACCCCAATGTTTTCCTTGAAAAACTCTCGAAAATTTGCCTCACCCGAGCTTTCTTGGTCCAAAAATGGAAGAGTGACACGAATTTGGACTTTATTCTACTGCCCAGGGGTTTGTTCTTCGCGTTCGCGAGACTCCCCTCGCGTTCCCGATGAACAAATTCTTCAAAAGTCATTTTCAAACTCTTTCCAGACATCTTTTAGTATAATGGTCATAACTTTTTGTACAAAACTCCAAATAATGAATGGTTTGACTTTCTGAAAACTAGACTCCAAGAGCTATAACTTTCATTTATTGCGCATCTCCCATTTCCTTATAAATTACGAGATATAAGATTCCAAAATTAGCCCTATGCAATAGAGATTTCCAAACTCTTCCCGAATAGCCTATAGTGTATCCACCATAACTTTTTGTACAAAACTCCAAATGATGAATGGTTTAACTTTTTGAAAACTAGACTCCAAGGAATATAACTTTCATTTGTTTCTCATCTCCCAATTCCTTATAGATTATGAGATATAAGCTTCCAAAGTCAGCCTTGTGCAACAGAGATTTCCAAACTCTTCCCGGACAGCCTATAGTGTATCCACCATAACTTTTTGTACACAAATCAAAATGACAAATGGTTTATCTTTCTGAAAACTAGACACAAAGATCTACAAATTTTGTTTTTGGATCATCTCCAAATTCCTTATAGATTGCGAGATATGAGAATCTAAAATCAGACGACGAACAACAAAATTTCCTTCTTCGCGTACGCGAAGAACAAAATCCTAACAGCAAAATCCTTCTTCGCGAACGTGAAGAACAACACCAGAACCAGAAACCAGCAGCATCAAACACCCAAACTTGGTCTGAAACCACCCCGAATCAAACCCGAGGCCCCTGGGACCCCGTCCAATCGTACCAACCAGTCCCAATACATAACACGAACCTGCTCGAGGCCTCAAATCACATCAAACAATATCAAAGCCACGAATCATACCCCAATTCAGGTCTAATGAATTTTGAAATTTCAAACTCTATATCTTGAGCCGAAACACAGCAAATCAATCTGGAATAACTTCAAATTTTGCACATAAGTCATAATTAACACAAAGAAGCTATTCCGATTTCCCGAATCGGATTTCCACCCCGATATCAAAAAGTCAACCCCCCCGGCCAAACTTCCCAAAAATTCATCTTTCGCCATTTCAAGCCAAATCCTCTACTGACCTCCAAATAATTTTTCGGATATGCTCCTCAGTCCATAATCACCATACGGAGCTATTGACATTATAAAAATTCCATTCCGGAGTCGTCTTCACACAGTTCTGACTACGGTAAAAATCCTAAGACTTAAGCTTCCGTTTTGGGGACCAAGTATCCCAAATCACTCCAAATCATCCGGTACTAAATTCAACCACGCACGCAAGTCAATACACATAATAAGAAGCTGCCCAGGGCCTTATGCCGCCAGACGGGGCATAAATTCTTAAAATGACAAGTCGGGTCGTTACAGTAGGTCACCTATCGGATGGTTCGAGGTTGGGGAAACTAATTTAGTAGGACCAGAGTTGGTACAACAAGCAGTTGAGAAGATTAAGCTTATACGGGAAAGGCTATTAGCAGCTCAGAGTCGTCAAAAGTCACATGCAGATAATCGACGATGAGACTTGGAGTTTCAGATAGATGACTAGGTATTCCTAAAGGTATCACCGATAAAAGGCATTATGAGATTCGGTAAGAAAGGAAACCTTAGCCCTCGGTACATTGGACCTTATAAAATCATACGCAGAGTAGGCCAGGTAGCATATGAGTTAGACTTGCCTTCCAACTTGGAGTCAGTACATCCAGTTTTTCACGTGTCTATGCTCTGCAAATATATTGGAGATATTTCTAGAGCCATTCCAGTTGACGATATTCAGGTCACAGAGCATCTATCATATGAGGAAGCTCTCATTGCTATACTAGTTAGACAAGTTCGGAGATTGAGAACTAAAGACGTATCTTCGGTTAAAGTACTTTGGAGGAACAATAATAAGGAGGAGATGGCTTGGGAAGCTGAAGAAGACATGAAGTCTAGGTATCCTCACTTTTTTCCGCTTCCGGAGGAGGATCGGACTAAGACATCACAACCTTAGGTACGTATATGGTACTTGATTCTTATGTTAGTTATTGTCATTGGTCGTGTGAGACTATTGGTGTTATTGATGATTGTGGACATGTGTGGATTTGTATTATTGGGTTTTCTGTCTGACAGGTTGGTAGTGGTACCATTACAGAGGAGACTGCCAAAATTTCTATAAATCTCTAGGAGTTTAACATTCGAGGACGAATGTTTCTAAGGGGGGAAGATTGTTACACCCTGTACGTCCCAAGGTGATGTATAATGAATGTGAGACTTGTTAATCATGATTTAAATGAGTTTAAAGTCATAATATGACTATATATGATGTTTGGATAAACACATAAAGTTTGGGAAAAATCGGATTAATGTTGCGGAAAAACCGACTAAGAATTTGCCCTATAATAGAGCTTTTTGAGAAATAAATTTCATGTGCTATATGGGGTCTTTTTCGGACATATTATATACCAAATTGAAGGTCTTGGAATTTAGTTTCCAACGCTCTTAACCGTTCATTCATACAACATCCGGATAAAAAGATATAAACGTCGGAAGATGGGCGAATGAGAGGGTACCAAGCTAGCACCTTTTGGCTTTTGAAAAGTTTGATAAATATGTTTTAACTCGTCTCTCTCTCTTCATTTTACTTAGAATCTGACCAGAGGCACCATAAAAAAAAGGTCCTTGAGCTCTCTAATAGCATCAAATAATATTAGCATCCCAGGTACGAAATCGAGAAGCGATAACATTAGAACGATCCCTACGACGTAAGTATCACTATATCGCCTCTCTTTTTCTTTGTAGTTTGAGTTTTGGAATGTATTTAATAGTTGATAAAATTCCTAATTTCTGTATTTAAGCTTTAAAATATAAAGAAAAGTTGATAAATGCGTTTCCTAATAGTTAGACCTTACGGGACGGTGATTGGAAGCCGTGAGTTCGAGTTATTTGACTTGTAGTGGACTGTTTTGTGGGCTGTTTTGTGTTTATTTTGGGCTGTCTATTGTGCTGCTGATTTATGGAGTTTGGAAGGATAAAAATGGCGTGGAGAAACACCACATGTGGTAGGGTAGTAGGTTGGTCGCTCGTCGTTGTAGTTGCAGGCTAATTGATAACTTGTTGATTGGGTGTATTATGGTATATTTGGGGGTTTTATTGTATTGAAGGCCCCGGATTGTAATTAGGTTGGTTTTGAGTTGCTTATTGTATTATGTTTGTATCTCGCCTATAGTAGGCTTGAGGGAGCAATAAAATCAGGGGAAATGCTGCCCGTTTTATTTTAGAATCGAGTTATCGTTTGAGATACGTAATATACTACCGCCATCTAAATTGTACACGTATTTCTTTGCTATATGGTTGGCGCGCTAGTTGTCATAAGCTTGTTGTTGAGTTGTATTGACGACTTGAGGTATGTTAAGGCTATCCCTTCTTTCTTTTTGGCATGATCAAAATGATACAAACGAAACGAGCAAAATACACAACTTTCATAAATGACTCTATTCATAGAAATACTAGGGGTGTCTATATTCTTGATACCCTATGTGAATTATTATTATATCCTCTATTCATGTGTCTCAGAAAAATACGTATTTGATAAAGTTTGTCCGAAAGGCATATTGATTTTATGATATTCGAGAAATCTTATTAACACATTTCTTATGCATTTCATGCATTTATACATGTACATTGACCCATGACCAGAAGGCGTTATATACGCATATATTATATGTATATGGGATATGGTAAAAGGTTAAGGCGTTATATACGCACCACCACTTGATCAGCTGGTATACGTTGATGATTTGCCCACAGTGGCCGAGATGATATGATGGGATGCCCTCAGAGGCTTGATGATGTTATGTACACCTATACCTATGCATGATATGACATTTACACGCACATGCATGATATTATAAATGTTTTAGGATTCACAAGGTTATTTAGACTCACAGGTAGAATTCTTTACCCCATGTTTCATCTATGACTTTTATGTACTGATTTTCATGTTTTACATACTCAGTACATTATTCGTATTGACGTCCCTTTTTGACTGGGGATGCTGCGTTTCATGCCTGCAGGTGCAGGTAGAGAGGCTGACGGTCCCCCTTCTTAGGATCCTTGATCAGTCAGAGTTGGTGTGCTCCATTTGATCCGGAGCTGCTTTGAGTTTTGGTACGATGTGTTTACATACATATATGGGTACGACGGAGCCCAGTCCCGTCCTTTCTATAATTGTACACTATAATAGAGGTATGTAGACAGTCATGTATATGTATATATATACACACACACACACACACACACACACACACACACACACACACACACACATATATATATATATATATATATATATATATATATATATATATATATATATATATATATATATATATATATATATATATGTCTTTTGGGCATGTTTTCTCACGTAGGTTGTTCATATGAATTAGTAGTTTATTTCCAGACTTTATGCATGACCTACACTTATTTCATATTTATATCTTAGACGAATGCTTAGGGGTGTTCGATAGGTAGAACTCGGACACTCGTCACGGCCCATCGGTTTGGGTCGTGACACTTTAGTATTAATAGTAGCTACGCACAAACTCTCGTTACCTCGTGCGTAAGTAGCCCCCACAATTAGCAATAATTATTAAATTAATTACCTATGGGGTAATTTCCCCCTCACAAGATTAGACAAGAGACTTACCTCAATTTGCTCCAATTTAATCCACTAAAAAGCCTTTTCCACGATTATCCAACTCTTTTTGGCTCGAATCTAGCCAAAATAATTTGATACAATCACTAAAATTAATAGGAATAAATTCTATTAGAAAATACTATATTTTTCAATGAAAATCCAAAATTAATTCAAAAATTATCTCAGAATCCGACGAAAATTACGAAATATGAATGCCACTCAATCACGAGTCTACACATATCAAAGTCACTAAATTCCGATAATAATTCGACCATCAAATTCCCAAATCTATCCAATAGGGTTTTCAAACTTTTCCAACTCAATTCACCAATTAAATAATAAAAATAGTGATGGATTCGGGTAATTTAACTAATATTGAGTTAAGAACACTAACCCCGTTGTTTTCTCTGAAAATCTCCCAAAAATCGTCCAAATCTGAGCTCCAAATCATTGAAAATGGAAAATGGGACAAAGTACCATTTTCAGAACTTAAACTATATGCCCAGTGATTTCTTCTACGCGATCGCGAACTCCCTCACGCGATCGCGTAGCACAAAATTTTCCGCCCAGAAAATAACCCTACGCGATCGCAAACAATGCCACGCGATCGCGAATTTCAAACCTACAGGCCCACGCAATCGCAAACCATTTCACACGATCGCGAAGCACAAACGTGTGGCCTTCCCTGCTGCTCCACTTACTCTATGCGAACGCGACCTACTCCACGCGGTCGCAAATACCAAATTCCCACACCTACGCGATCGCATCCCTATTCACGCGATCGCGAAGAACAAAAACATCAATGCCTCAAACAAGCCTACGTGATCGCAGACTGTCTCACGGATCACGTAGAACAAAGTCTTCTCTACCTAATTTACACTACGCGATCGCAGAACAACTTACGCGATCGCGTATAAGGAAATCAGAAGAAAAATACTAGCAGGTATCAGCAGTCTCCCAAAGGCCAAAAGTGATCTATTAGTCGTCCGAAACTCACACGAGCCCCTCGGGACCTCAACCAATTATACCAACAAGTCCCAAAATATCATACGAACTTAGTCGAACTCTCAAATTACACCAAACAATGCTAAAATCACGAATCATCCTCCACTTCAAGCTTAATGAAACTTAAGATTTTCAATTTCTACATTCGGTACCGAAACCTATCAAATCAAGTTCGATTGACCTCAAATTTTGCACACAAGTCATAAATGACATAAGAGAGCTATAAAAATTTTCGGAACTAGATTCCGACTCCAATGTCAAAAAGTCAACACCCCGGTCAAACCTCCAAACTTAAATTCTTGTTATAGCCATTTCAAACCCAATTTAACTACGGACTTCCAAATAAAATTCCGAATACGCTCCTAAGTCCAAAATCACCATACGGAGCTATTGGAACCGTCAAATCCCGATTTCGGGGTCGTTTTCTCACAATGTTGACTGAAGTTAAACTTAGCACTTTAAGGCCAACTTAAGGAACCAAGTATTGCGATTTCAACCCGAACACTTCTAAGTCCCGAACCAACCATCTCCGCAAGTCATAAATCATTAAAAGTACATACGGGGAGTTTTATTTTAGGGAACAGAGTTCTAAAAGTTAAAATAATCGGTTGGGTCATTACACGAGCTTCAAAGATGAGTGAAGTGGGGATGCGAAGCATCCAGGTCCGCATCCGAAACCCAGAAATCTGGCCTATAAATACAAGGTCGGGGGAGGGGAGTATTTTGAGTATTTGGGGGTTAGGGTTCTTGAGGTGAAGGGGCGAATTTGAGCTCAAATCAAGTCCAATCAACTAAGGTAAGTTGTTAATGATATTTTTGGTTGATTATTACTCAATATACATGAATTCTAACATCATTCTTACATCCAAATACTATATTTCTTCATCAACTCTTCAAGAACACAAAAATCACCAAAGTTGTGATTTTTCAAGATTGATCTACTAGAGGTAATTCCAATGCTTCAAACTCGTTTATTATGAGTAGTTAGAAGTATTTGAAGCATTTGTTACAAGTTTTAATGGTTGAACGATTTGATTATAAAACTCTAGTTCATGGCATGAATAGTACTTTTGAGAAAATAAGAGAGAATATGAATGGTAATCTTAACGATGAAATTTATGAATACAATAAACCTATGGAATTATTTGTTAGAAAAAGATGGAAGTGATCAACTAAGTAATTACCCGAATTGTATATTTTGCAAGTGTTGATTAAGGAAGACGATGAATAGTAACTTGATGGCAACAGACAATTAATGTAGTATCATTAATGACTCTGAATGGGCATTAAAACATAAGAATGAAGTTGAATGGTTTAGCATGTAAAACTATTTGGCGATTTGAGTTGTTGGAGGCTTGTAGCCAACTTGTGAGACATATAAGGATGTTGATCAATATCTTAGGTCATATTCTGATGTAGTTAGGATATCTAATTGTAGATATCGACTTGTTGGTGGTATTGAGCATTTTAATCAATATTGGAATGATGGAGGAGTATTGAAAGCTTGTGAATGTTAATAAAGCGAAGAGAGGTAAATTGATTAAAACTTAGGGACTTTCTCTAAAAGCATGTTTCGAGTTAATACTTATGTTGTTTGCAAATGTGCTTTCATGCTTGTGGGGACAAACAAGTATGGATGTCTCCATGTACTAGAATATTATGCTGCACATGTAGTGTCATGCCGTTTTATAAAATTTTATTTTAAATCTTCTTGGCAAAGTGACACTCAAGGTAAATGTTATAAGTTTTTATCAAAACTTACAAAGTATACATATTTGATTGCTAAAGACAAATTTTCATGAAAATTATCTCTTTTGAAAATTGACGAACAAAATAATACTTATGGTGTCTTTTAAAGATTGATGTTAAATTGCTAAAATCTTTAGCATGTAAAAGGTTATTTATTTAAATTTTGTTCAAAGGATTTAGATTTTCTATAAATACTATGATTTGATAAAAATAGATCATTTGAGGCTACTATGCTATGAATCTATTTTGAAGTATCAAATATTTTAGGAGTTACTTGTGTTCACCGAGATTGACTTCGGATATATCGTGTTCGTTGTCATGAAACTACACATGATGGTGTAGGCGTAGATGGCCACTTTGTGGTATAAACTACGGCAGAGTGCTCTTCCTCGAGCTAGTACTATTTTGTGCTATTATTAGCATGGCTGAGTCGATTCGTATGGCACTACGATGAGACGACCTGAGCAAGTAGGGTATATGATACTTGCCGCTAAGTACATAACCTAGTTGACCTTATTTTATCGGTGATGGTATAGTACTCCAAGTAAAAGGTAAGGATGATTTCCTTATGTTTAGGCCTAAGGAGCCGAAAGTGATTTCGATGACTTAAAGCAAATAGAATAATTTTGTACGATTTTATTCGAAATCTTGGATTGATATAAATATTTTAAAAGCTTATATTGTGGGTTATATCTCACTTGGTTATTATTTAAAATAACAAGGGTCGTGAATTGATAAAAAATTTTATCATTTTATATCAAATATTGGTGCATTATTTTTTATAAATTTTGTCCCAAGAACTTGACTTGGAGAGAGTCTATGACACTTATCGAGTACCGTTATGGCGTACTCATCCCTTAGGGGCCCCTCTCCAGGGCCCTACTTACTTTACATGTTTCAGGATGATGTATGATACGTGGCATGCGGTCAGGCCAGGATGACTCTTTTTTCAAGGTATTATGAAGCACCACTTTTATTTCGTGGTAGCTATCATGTTCTTCCTTATTTTATTTTGTTGGAATTACTCCAACAGTTGGTTCTATTCTTTGGTATAGAGGCTCCATAGATAGTTGTGAAAGGTTATAGTAACGGGATTGTACACGACATACATGAAAGTATATTTATTTTACTTAGTCTCATTGTTATTGTCATGAAAGACATCATGTGTGATTTTGAATTGGAAAATATTTTATCATTTAACTTGAAAATGTATATGATTTTCAAGGAGCTTCCGCGGTTAAATTGATTTTCATGCATATGATTTGGGTGCATCACATGATTTGGTTCGCTCGGGTCGGGTAGTGTGCCGGTCACGTGAATTTTGGGTCATGACAGTAAGTGTCGTGGTTAACCTTGACTTGAGGGATTAGGACTTTTTTGCCTATTTGCTACGTGTTTAAATGTTAGATACAATGTATATGTGAGGTGACGAATACTTATGCGTTGTTGTTGGGTTAAAGCATGCTGTTGGAACTTGTTTCTCGTGATTTATTTCCTTCTTTGATTATGATATCCATGTCTAGACTAGTTTATTACTTAATTGATCATTTTTTCCGCATTTATGAATTATTCGTGATAATTGAATATTATTGGAAGTTGAGGCTCGGTATTGTAAAAACGTTATTGACGTAAGGGTTATTCATGATTATTCTTTTTTCCAAATGTTTATATTTATTGCTTCATAGTAAGGGAGAGAGTGTTAATGCATAAAGGGTGATGTCGTGCCGATTATTGTTCCATTTGTTGATTTATATATAATGAGGAAGAGAGTTAATGCATGAAGGGTGATGTCGTGCCGTATTTATCATTTCATGATAAAATTGAGAGTAAAAGTACGAAGGGTGATGCGGTGCCGTATTTATCATTTTATGGAGAGATTGAGAGTAAAAGGACGAAGGGTGATGCCGTGCCATTATTACTGTTTCATGGTGAGGTTGAGGGTAAAAGCACGAAGGGTGCTGCCATGCAGTTTATATTCATTATGTTTATCCGTTTCACTAGCTTAAGGTTTATTGACTGTTTCATGTTGTCAATCCCTGTTGTAGTTACCGTACTTTGTACCCCTTTTGCATGCCCCTTATAATAGTACATGTTAAATCCTCATTTTTTGTTATGTTGTGTGTATATTTTTGTTTGTACAAGTTTAATTACGTGGGTGTCGTATCATAGTTTCGTCACTACCTCGTCGAAATTTAGCTCGACACTTACGGAGTACATTGAGTCGGTCTTACTCATACTACAATCTGCACTCTTTGTGCAGGTTATGGTACTGGTCCCAATTGTTCGCGATGCGCATCAGCTCGGATTAGCTTATTTGGAGACTCGAGGTAGATCTGTTGGCGTCCGCAGACCTTAAAGTCCCCTTCCTCCTTCCTTATTTACTGTCGTCTCATTCGAGACAATTGTATTTATTTCAGGCGTTATTTGTAGAATCTCAAGAAGTTCGTGTACTTGGGTCTCCAGATCCGGGTTGTAATAGATATTGGATTATTATGCTATTTCGTACTTCACTTTAGCTTTATTTCTGTCTTATTGGTTAAAGTGTTTAAAGTGTTTAAAATTGATAAAAGAATTACTCTAACGTTGGCTTGCCTAACAAGTGAAATGTTAGGCGTCATCACTGTCCCGAAGATGGGAATTCCGGGTCGTGACACAACCCTTTTTGCATATAGGCTTGACGTTAGTATGAATTTATAAGACGAAAGCAAATTTCAAATAAGTAAAGAAAAATGACTTCCGATCCAATAAATACAGAATTAGATGCGGAAAAGATGCAAAAACCGGCTATTTCAAAAAATGCGAGGAATAATTAGAAAAAGGAACAAATTCATTACCAAAAAAATTATAAGTAAAATTAGCCCATTATGGCAGAAACTACTCGAGTTTAAACAACTTTTAATTTAGCCTGTAATACTTTACATGTACTAAAATAAGGTTGCCCTCAAGCTGAATTTGTCTCACTAGACCACTTTTTCTGCTTCTGTTGCTAGTATTAAAAATCCTACTACTATTCCCATGATTATTCTTGTTGTTATTATTACTTGCTTCGCAGACAACTTTGAACTCAATACTATATGCATTTCCAATGCAAGAAAATAACCCTCCGTCAGAGTTCCGCCGTGAATGTCCCACCGCCTGTGCCGCCGTCTCCTTTCTCCGTTTCTCTATACTTGATGTTAACCCTTTGGCATATGCTTCCTCTGTTGTTATATCCTCTAATATTGAGCTTTCCCTATCTTACAGTCAGGGACGGATTTAGGGGGCGGAAGGGGTTCACCCGAACCCCCTTCGTCGAAAAATTATACTGTATATATAAGGCAAAATCTATTTTTTACCTCTATATATTAAGTTTTGAACCCCCTTGACACAACCCAAAAGTGTAGCTTAGTGGTCAAGGAGGTTCAAAATCTTTGAAAGGTCATAGGTTCAATTCTCACTAATTATGATCTTTTTTTCTTGAACCCCTTCACGAAGATCCTGACTCCACCACTGCTTACAACTCCTTTGGCGGTTTGATCTACGCTTCTTGTGGTGGTTCTGGCCATGCTGGTTGCGGTGGTGGTTGGTACATGTTGAGGATATAATAGAAGTAAAAATATTAATTCTCTAATAATTTAAGTTTTTAAATAAAATTACTATGTAACTAAACATGGTATATAAGGTGACAAAGGTCCTGAGTTCAAGTCTCATTAACATAATTATTTGTCAACCTATGACCTTTTTTGAGGTCACTATTTAAAGTTTGTCCCTCGTTAGCCTAGTGGCTAAATATCATCTTCAAAAACCGTAGGACTAGTTTTTCATTCTATAAAGACACATTTAATCCACTTGACTAATTGTTATAAATCTGGGTTGCTGTAATAAATAATTAAATCATTAAATTTTTTAAAATATATAAACAAAACAGAAAGTTAGTAATACTTGTTTAACGAAATAAATTCTGGAAAAACAGTATTGGAATAAATCGAGCTCACTGAATACACAGTGTGTCCTTAAGGAAATTATTCCCCTCAAGTACCCGAGGTGCTGAAATATATCCTCCCAGGATAGAACGATTTAACTCACCGGAGTGCTGGTACCAAAAACACCGGTGAACAGCGAGCCACTCGAAGGCTGTAAAACACACTGGAATTTTTGTGCAGAAGAAGAAGAAGATCCGAAAATTTCGTAAGGAAAGATTCTGGGATTCAAAGTATATTTATATAGTTGTTGACATTGTTTCTGAAAAGGTTTGCAACCTTTCAGAAACAGCCATGACTGTTGGAACAGGTTGTTTGAAATATTGCGGGAAATTTTAAAATAATTCGGGAAAGAAAACGGGCCTGACCGGACCGGGTCGTGGGTCATGGGTTATTCCGGATTGAATTTTTCGTTAATTATTTAATTAAATAATTGAAAGAAATTTTGTCCAAAAAGATTAATCAATCAATCTTTGACCAAATCTAAATAAGCCGAAGCCGAGCCATGACGACGGCGGCGCGAGGCTTGCCTTCTTCTTAACTCTTTAAGAGCTAGAAGAAGAGCAATTATATATATACCCATTAAAAGCCTTTTCTTCCTCCAATATGGGATAATGTCCCTTTGCCAAGGAGGGAAACTCAAATATTTCATTTTTTCCCCCTCTATTACTCATTCACCCTCTTTAAGCTACACAAACTTAAAATCCCAACACTAATATAAGATAAAATTTAAATAGTAGTTCAGAAAAAAGCTCATTTGTGCACATGACCTTCATCGCCCCCAATTATCAAATTTATATGTGCTTGACCCAAACATAAAATGTCGAAAATATAATAAATTAATAAAAATTATGCTCTGTAATAATCAAGATGTTTGTAGATGAAATTGTCATAACAATTCAAAAATAATACTCGTACCTTTTAGTAGCTATCTCAGCAGCAACAATGGAAGTTGATGAACCATTTGAGATTTGTTATTCTTCTTCTTAATTGCAAAATAAGTTTGTTAGGTTTGTTATTGTTTAGATAATTTGATATGTAGCGTTTGTTCAATGTGATAATTGAAAGTTATATTTAAAATTTGAGCTCATTTTGATTAAATTTGGATATTGAATCATGTATTAGAATGTTAAAATTAGAATAACAAGTTTATATTTCATAACTTAAGGTTCGATTTCTGAAATTACATTGAACAAAGAGTACTACTTAAGGTTCGAATTTTATGAAGTTGCATTTCAAAGATAGAAGAACTTAAAATTTGATGTCTGAAGTTGAATTGAAAAGATAGAACTGCTTAAGATTCGAATTTTCTGAAGTTGCATTTTGAAGATAGAAGAACTTACAACTTGATTTCTGAAATTGCGTTGAAGAGATATAACTATTTAAGACTCAAATTTTCTGAAGTTGCACTTGAAAGATTAAAAAACTAACAACTTGATTTATGAAGTTATATTAAACATATAGAACTACTTTAGGTCCTAATGGGTAAATTTGGCAAATTTAGGTCTTAGACTCCTAGTGGGTGCTTTAGGTTCATTATATAATAAAGTTACATTACGAATATAACTTGGAATTTTTACATTGCTATACACTATTTGAAACTTTATTACCCTCATTACTCAAGTTTCAATTTAATTACATACTATATATAATTTACCAATTATATACACTTTAGGAATTAAATGAGTATCCATTTATATTAGGAATCAATTATTTTTCATCCTTATTCTCTCTCCCTCCTGCGATCTCTCTCTCCGTCTCTCTCTAATTCCAGTAATGTAGATCAAAGGGAAAGAGAGCAGCAATTCCACGCTTATTGAAATTCCAGTAATGTAGAGCTAAAAGTGTTGCACAATTGGTGTTCAGATTCCAGTGATGTTGTGCAATTGGTGTTCAAATTGAAATCGTCAATCAATAAATTTTGAAGGTGTTTGACTCTCCACCATTGACAGCCATGAAAATTTTTTAAAGCTTTGAATTCGAATTTGGGTTTTTAAAAACCATTATTTGTTTGGATTGGGTGTTGTTGCAAACAATTGAGAATATTGTTTGGAGTTTATATTTCAATTTTGAGGGTGTTTTGGTGAAGATTAGACTTGATTTTGGTTGAATTTCAGATTGAAACTCGAAGAAGAAGAAGAAGAAGAAGAAAAAGAAGACATGGCATACATTATACTTACGAATTTGTAGTAAAGTTGTAGTTAAATTATAGGTAAATTGTATTATGTTGTTTATATATATATATATATATATATATATATATATATATTTAAAATTTGTATAAAAATTATATTTAAGTTGTATGATATTGCAGTTGTATATAAATGGGTAGAAATAATGTATGAAAGTTGTAGATAAGTTGTATAATATATAATTAGTTGTATGAAATTTGTTTTTACTATGTATAAATCAGATACAAAATATACAAAAGACATGTTGTATAAAATTTGTATAAAAATTGTATTTAAGTTGTATGATATTGTAGTTGTATTTAACTTGGTAGAAATAATGTATGAAAGTTGTATAATATATAATTAGTTGTATGAAGTTTGTTTTTACTATGTATAAATCAGATACAAAAATATACAAAAGACATATTGTATAAAATTTGTATAAAAATTATATTTAAGTTGTATGATATTGTAGTTGTATTTAACTATGTAGAAATAATGTATGAAAGTTGTAGATAAGTTGTAGATTGGTTGTGCTTTTACATTGTGCTTTTAAGCTATTTGCCTAAACGTGTTAAAATTATTTAAAATATTACTTAATTTTATGAAATACCTTTCAACTTAATTGAGATCGACTTCTCCGATCCTAGCTAGTGTAAACCTCTTCGTCCTCCTTAATCGTCCTTAGTCGAGTGCTCTAATAATTAAATTAATTGCTTTAAGCTCACACATACAAAGAATCATTACATCCCTTTGTCCTGCTACCTCACCTTATATGAACAAGCTCTCTAAGGCTTTATGATATCGTACTCCCTATTTTGATATGTTTTATTTTCTAAGAACATGTGATAATTTAATTTGCTTGATCGTCAAACTCCCCAAAAACAAAAGAGATTATTAGATGATGGAGGGAGGAGGAAAAAAAGCTTCAATTATTCAATTGTTTTTGTTACTTCGTTAATAAGATCACCTGAATTGCAGTAATCCGTGTGTGTATGCATTTTATTGATTACCGTATATTAAGGCGGAAGAAAAATAAGGAAAGAGAAGAAGAGAAAAAAAAGGAAAAGGGTGTAACTAAATCCCTTAATTGAAGGCACTAATAATGGATTGAGAGTATTTTAAGGTGGAATGCATATATTTTATAGATAAAAATTATTTAGATCGGGTAATTAACTAAACGTGAACATTTTTAGTAATAAAATTTCAAATAGTGTATAGGAAAGAAAAAATCCCATATAACTTGAATGGCGGCCCAAAAGCCCTCCCCGATTACCCAATTGGGCTGTGCCAATCGGGTATCATCCAGTTTAGCCCAAATCTTAATTACCCGAGTCCATTGAGCAATTGAGCACAAAACTCGGAAGGATGCAAGAAACGTAGAGAATGAGGAACAAACAGAGCAGCCACCATGCTCTCTCATTCATGGATAAAACCTCTCTGTAGCAGAGGTAATTTATTGTTTGCTTTATCACTTGGCCGCCGTGCAACTATGTTTCATTCTTGTTCTGCTTTACATTCTTCATTTCAAGAAAAGCCGTCGATTTCTAGAAAGCGTAAAGTTGCTGTTTTTAGGGAGTTGAGACATGTAAATAATTTAAACGATGCTGTTTGCGTTTTTCATCAAATGGTTCGAACACAACCTCTTCCTTCGGTTATAGAGTTTGCAAAATTGTTTAGGGTGATGATTAATATGAAACATTACTCTGCCGTTGTTTCATATTTTAGAGAGATGAGGAAACTGGGGATATCCTTTGATGATTATATCTTGACTATTGTGATTAATTGTTTTTGCTTGTTGGATCGTGCTGAACATGGGTTTTCGGTTTTGGGTATTTTCTTCAAGAGTGGTGTTCAGTTTAACGTGGTTACTTTCAGCACTCTTACGAGGGGGCTTTTTGAACAAAATAAGATTCAAGATGCCATGTGGTTGTTTCAAAAGCTAGTCACTGAGAAAATTTGTGAGCTTGATGAAGTTATGTACGGCACCATCATGAATGGTCTTTGTAAACAAGGACATACTCAAACAGCTCTTAGTTTGCTGAGGATAATGGAACAAGGGGATCCCAAACCTAACACTGTTGTGTATAGCATTGTCGTAGATGCGCTTTGCAAAGACAAGATGGTAGGTGCTGCTTTCAACCTTTTCAATGAAATGAAACGGAAAGGCATTACTCCCAACGTACTTACATATAGTTCACTGGTTGATGGTTTGTGTAAGTTGGATCAGTGGGAAAAGGTTAGGCTTCTTTTGGATGAGATGATGTTTCTTCATATTTTCCCAAACGTGCACACATTCAGCATGTTGGTAGATGCATTCTGCAAGAAAGGGATGGTTGAAGATGCTGTACAAGTGTTACAGCTAATGATCCAAAGAGGTCAAAAGCCAGATGCAATTACCTACAATGCGATAATGGAAGGGTATTGTTTGCGCGCTGAAATAGATGTAGCAAGGAGAGTTTTTGACGCTATGATTGATTCTGACATCAAGCCTGACATCTTTAGTTACAACATATTAGTCAATGGATATTGCAAGCAAAAGAAATTAGACGAGGCTATGCATTTATATTGTGAAATCTCGCAAAAGGGGTTAAAATCTGATATTGTTACATATTGTACTATCTTGCAAGGCCTATTTGAAATTGGTAGAGTTAAGTGTGCAGAAAGTTTCTTTTCTGAGATGCAAAACGCAGGCCATAGTCCCGACATTTACACTTGTGGTATAATGCTTCATGGTTATTTAAAGAATGGACATGTTGAAGAAGCGATGTCCCTCTTTCATAGGTGGGATAAACAAAAAGAAGATACTAATATTTTGATCTATAATACAGGCAACAATGGATTTTTTAAAATTCAGAAGCTTGATAAAGCTCGTTCAATTTTTGATAAGCTTTATTCCATAGGGTTGCACCCTGATGCTATAACATACAATGTAACAGTAAATGGACTTTGTATTGAAGGTTTAGTAGATGAAGCCAAAGAGTTGCTAAGAAAAATGGAGGACAATGGTTCTTTCCCCGAGAATGCCACTTCCAATCTTATTGTGCATGGACTTCTCAAGAGTAATACAGCTAACGAAGCGATTGCTCTTTTGAAGGAAATTGTTGGAAGGGGTTTCCCAGCTGGTAAAGCCACAATGTCATTGCTAATAGAACTACTTTTGTTAATAGGGGAAGGTCCTTTTTTGGTTAATATGATACCAGAGTTTCATCCCAGAAATGAGAAATGAACTTCTTTCTTCCTCTCGTTATTGAACTATTGGAAAGCTTGGCTGCAATTGGGAAAACCAAATGATGATAGTACTCGAAGATTACTTAGCTGTCAAAGATGGAGGTACGTGACTTCTTAAAATTCATACATTGGAGGTCTCTCTTTATCTGTAAAGAACATCTTTCTGCATGAATGTTTTTTAACATAAGAACAGATGTAAGTCCTGTCTCACTTTTTCAGTAACTATATTCAGCACCGTTTTAGGATACATCTGGTCACTCATATTCAATAGTATGTAGGTATTCCTTATCAAAAAAAATAGTATGTAGGTATTTTATACATATTCATTTCATTGTGATGTCGACTTTATTCAGATTTCATGATTTAACTGAATATTTGTTGTTAAATTGGTTGTGGCTGAATGCTTACTTGATGGTCTTTTCCTTCGAGAAAAGGTGACATAGATATATGCCAGGGGTTCTTTGATTTTGAAGATATGTCACCTTTAAAAACTTTGATACCCCCACCACTTTTGGAATTAAAATGCTCTCTTTTGAAGTGATATAGTAGTTTGACTAAAGATCATTTGTAAGTGTCTGACTTCTTGTCAGGCTGGTCACCGGTGATCTTTCCACATATAGAAAGCACTCACCATTACAGGATTTGAAACTGTAGTTGGTGCCACAGAGTGGCTTTCTTTTTATCTTTTCCTAACCGTTCAAATCACATTTTCTGGGTCTAGTTCTTTTGACATACTTAGCGTCATATTTGAAGCACAAGATAGCATAAGGAGCATGATTTAACACATGGAAATAATGTCCGAAACTAATAGGCAGACCAATCATTTTTTTATGACGGCGATGTTTGGGCCAGCTTGTGCACTCCTTGATTAATTCCAGTAGGTACCTCCCACCAGCATAGGTACCAGGTAACTCCGCCCGCCAATGCTTGGGCAGATGGAAAGAAGTCATCTAGTGTTTGTTGCCTCCACTGGAATTTGAACCCGAGACCTCATGACTCTCCTCCCACTTCATTGACCATTAGGCCACACTCTTTGTTGCTAGACCAATCATTTAGTTAAACAAGGGATATGGAACTATCACCTTTATCACCATTGATCCTAGGTTATAAGGGGACACAAGGCATCAAAAGTTCTCTTATGAATGAGTCTTTCTATTCTGGCCACTGTGGACATATTTTCTTAATGTATTAGAGTGGGCCTCTCTAACAGATGAGAAATGGCTCAGAAAAGCACGTCAAGCTTTTCATTGCTGTATGCAACATATGTCATCTTTATGGCAAGAGCTTGTCAAAAAAGCAATCGTATGAAACATCATTGAGTGTAGTAGTTCTAGAATACTTTTTTTTGGAACTTGCATCTGTTCTTCATACATAATACCAGAGTTTATCCAGGGAATGTATTAATTCACAAACTCACCTCCAGCCTCCATAGACCAGGACGTGTGTTCTCCGAGAGCTTTTCTAATGATGACATTTTATGAGTGGACAAGGAACCATAACAAGAAAATTCAGTGATAAAATTGGTGCGCTTCACACTTCTTGATAACACTAGCTACAAGAACCAAAGATTCACACTTTTCTTTTCTACGAGGGACTCAACCAGTGGAAATGGTTACACAAGTTTAATAACATGTTATGTGAGTATAGTATTTCTCATAGAATTATACTATTATATGCATAAATCGTTTATTAAACATTTAAAAATAATGGGAAGAGACATATGCCTATTTTTACTAGGTAAAGTTGAATGCCTTCGAATTACCCAACAAATAAAATATACCTGCACACGTACTGCAGGCCCTAAACAGATATCCCTCTGTACCAAAAACTGAGATTCCAATTCATTTTCAATGCCTCCTCTAGCAAAGGAACATGCTCTGAAAAAGCAGCCATAGGTACGACAGATGAGGGAAATTATGGCGCTTAGTCTGCATATGCGGGTTGCAACTTTAAAGTAATATCATGTTGATAATTGTGAATCAGTTGAGGTTTTGGAAGAAGTTATGTTCGGTTATTGGGGTGAATCAATCTTTCCTAGCTTGAAGGAGGTACTATAAAGGAGCCAAAGAATTTAGTGCTTGTATGTCATGGAAAATATTGAATGAATTTAGTGATTTTTTCAAATGACAAATTTACGACCACTTACTGTTCTTGTTGTCTTCATCAACAAAATGAAATAGCTCTTCATTAAGGTTTATTCTGCTATACAGCATCTTAAGTATCCTTTGGAATTTGTGAATCAAACTGTATGCCCGTAATTCATTGCCTTGTACACATTCCTCTTAAAATTGCATTTTTCCTGTTTATCTTTGCAAGCTAATTTAGGTTTTTTATTGAGCTCTTTTTGTTTTGTTGTGTGGAAAAATACAATACTTAACTGCTCGGTACCTGTCAATCAAATAAAAGTTTTTTTGCCTTATCAAAAAAAGAAAAAGAAAAATACAATAGTTAACTTGTTGTCCCTAAAATGGCAGTGACTATAGCAGGTCAATGGACACGGAGACAGACAGAAATGTTTCATTTCCTTTACTCACGAGACTGTCTATTTATTCATTCTATAAGTGGTAGATAGTATAAGTTCTTATATCTTGTGAGTATTGAAAAGAGTCATGACATGCTTTATTAGGAGCTGGATTCCTCTTGGATAGTCATGCATTTCTTGCATTTTACTGTTGAGCATAATAAGCGTGTATAAGGAAGACATCTTTATAACTGACATCATAGCACAGCCAAATCTAGCCCATTTCTCCTCCAGGAAGATTCTTGAAGAAATTATGTTGTTGATGGATAGAATTGTCAAGGTCATAACACCTTCATTGACATTTTGAATCACATCCTAAAATTGTTAGTTCGTTACTTCAAAGACATGGTATTAACATCATGGATAAGATTATGGTTTAATCATTAAGGACATGATCTTTCCTCTTCGCTTAAGATTCTTGCTTTTCAGCTTTTATTTGTATTTGAGAATAGGCATGCAGGATTACTCCATGGAGAATTTGTGATTTCACCTTGTGTTTGTCACCCGTCCGAAGTAAACTTGTCTTCCTCCTTATGTCTGTCATCCATCAGAAGAAAAAACTCCATGAGCTGTTTCACCTTATTCCTGAAATATGTAAGGGAACTCTTTAATTATCTGTTCCTTCTATCCCTTTTCTTTCTTTCTTTCTTTTGATAATCGAGGAATCCCTGAAAACCTATGGCCCACAATTTGAAATTTGGTGTATAAGGGGTCCGTCTATTTATTCTTCTCCACTTAAATACCAGGCTTTATATGTGGCAGGGTCCGAATCAGTGACGTGCACATAACCCCACCTCATATGCTGTGCTCTGACCACTAGACCAAAGCCCTGAGGGCTTCCTTCCATCCTTTTCTATTTGGCAACAATAAGGGGGTATTGCAGTAAAAGTCGTATAAAAGAGATAAATAAACTTCCAAGTGAATAGAAATACCTTGAATAATGTGAATTACATGGATGTCTGTTCTCTTATTTCCTTGTTGAAATAAGTCTTGAGATTACCTCCTATCTGCTTTTATTTGGATTACAGAGATTCTCTCTTAACGAAAAGCATTTACTGGTCTCTAGTTTATAATGGATTAAACTTTTGTTATCTATATCTATACTATATTAAAAGTGGGAAGGCCTTAAGTTAAAAGTTAAATTACCAAAATATCCCTTTTAATTATTAATCTATTTAAATTAAGTACCCTAATTTAAAAAAAAAAGGCTTAGCAAACAGGCTCAAACGAAAAGACGCTTACTTATTGTTACGAAGAGATATGCTCCTTCACAAAGTTCCACATTCTGTAGTTATACCTCCAACGGAAATTTTCTCACTCAAACCACTTCACTTATTCACTTACTTTGTTCTTCTATTATCGCTTGTTACTATTTTATACTGTCAACGTTTGTTTTAATTTTGATTAGGAAACCTCTAAATATGTTTGCAGGGACTGGAATGTAGTTGAACATTGAGACGCCATGTTATGGGTTCAAGATGGAAGGCTTGAAGAGTGCACCATCATGTGAGATTTAATTTCAATTTCATCATTATGTTCACCAGCCCACCATAGAACCGGTTTCTCGGCATGCCTTCAGAGTAATATCTGTTGGTAAGACACTACCAAGAGATTCAGTAACATGAAAGGAAGTGAAAGAGATGAGTTCCATATCATGGCATAAATTCATCCTAACATTCATGAGAAGATATGTACCAACCAACGAGAGGTAAGTTTTTTATTTTTTAAAATTATGTTATACATCAAGCTGTTTAATACGATATGTGGTTTATCCTTTATTAAAAACTGTAATTTCGTAATATATGTAATTTGATGATGATAGTTAGATAGGGACAACCTTTCGTCAACGGACTTACTTGGCCCACTGACAGAAAGTAAACTTCAATTTGTTTTTGGCTTCTGATGTTAAGGACTCTATGATGGAATATAATACATCGTGAGGATGCAGAGACTGCGGAAGAAACGAATACTGAGATGTAATTAAGAAACGGGTAAGGCCTTGGTATTTTCAGTAATTAAGCTTTGCTGTCATTCTTTTGATTTCTTTGTTCTGTAATTCTTTGTGGTAGTGAGACCAGTGCGATTTGCTTGAGTTTCCCGAAAGATTTGACTGCTTAGTAGAGGAAGAAATAAATTATTTTTTTCTTTACATGAAAGCAGAAGGAAAGTAACAAATTTTATGTATGGTACTCTGTGCTAATTATGAAAAAAATAACACCCATAAATTTATGAAAAAGATAACACTAGACTTTAGAATCTCACTTGGATTTCAATTGGAATTGGAGATGACAACTGAGAAATACCATGGAGTTATATTGACATATTAGAGAAATTCTCAAGCATTCATATGGTACATTGAAGATGAAAGATAAAAATTTGAAGGGATAACAGGGGAAAAAACTCTAAGATGTCTTCTTCAGAGTTTATAATTTGAAAAAGAAAATTCCTGTGTTTGACCTCTTCATTTTTGCATTTGACATTGCCACTATTTGTGTCATTAGCCATATAGTATTTATTCCTTTTTCAAGCATCCAAGTGAATATTTTAAAATCACTGGTATGGATGTAAGATTGTTAGTTGGAACTTGGAACCTTAATTTCTGAAGTCAATGTGATACAATATTCAACCATATTTATATGGCATGACTTGTGTTCAGGCCTCTTCAGTTCATCCATTAAAGGTTGATAGTTTTTTAAGAGGAAGAGATTCATATGTCACACTTAGGGATCTCACAGCCAGAATTACTTCTATGAGGTTAGAGTTACTTCTTTTTCTTTTTCTATGGTCCAAGTGAGATTTAAAAGTTACGCAGCAAAATTAAGTCGCAGAGAAGACAAATACGTTGAATACGTCTATGCGCTACAAGATAGGAAATATTCTTAGGAAGCTATAGATTAAACATTGGAGAATGTCAAGCATATGATGAGTGAAAATTAATTTTTAAATCGTTTTCCTTTATTGACTTCACACTTTTTCCAAGATAGACTTGAAGGATAAGTTGTAACTGATATTTCTGTTTGTAAGTGTGACTATTGAAAAGATTTCACTCTACGCTAGCTATTTCATTTATTAAGTTATGGATTATTTTTCTCACCTAATTAAACAAGTCAATGCATTTATGCAGGTAGGTTCTTTCTCATTATAAGCTAATGTGCTTGTCCACCGAGATTTTTAGATTCGGATTTGGGAGGCTACAATTACTTAAAACATGGCAGAAACTTTAAGACATGAAATATTTGCCATCATAGTTGATGTTACTCATATTCACATTTAATTTTTTTTGTTGAAATATTCCAAACAAGGAAATAGTGATCAAGCTAAATATTTGATATATCAGAAGAATTGTTATTGTTCGAACGCTACTTTGTTGCGTTGAGCTTCACATTGATGAGATTTTTTTTTAATTTTGTTCTTCATGTATAATTATTTACTCAAAACTTCTGCTTTAGTTGTATCGATTTTATTTTACAAACTGTTTACTCCATGATCGAGCATACACGTGCAACACACGTGTCGAGAAACTAGGTACTATATTAAAAGTGGGAACCTCAAACTTAAAAGTTAATTACTAAAATGCCTTTCTTAATTACCTAATTAAATACCCTATTTCATTTAATAAAACCATAAAAGACACCTAAAATTTCTAACGTTGCCTTACAGTATTTGATGAAACGGTGGCAGCTTTTACACCCTTCTTAATTAGTTAAGAACCAACAACAACAACAGACCCAGTCTTATCCCACACCGTGGGGTCTGGGGAGGTTAGTGTGTACGCAGACCTTACCCCTAACTTGTGAGGATAGAGAGGCTATTTCCAATAGACCCTCGGCTCAGGAAAGCATAAGCACCACATTAATGAAAATATAGACAAGAAGGGACAGTACCAAAAAGCCATATAAAAGCAGAATGAAAATAACAAGGTAATCCACAATGAAAGAAAATAACTGTTAGTCATAAAAACCTACTGCCCACAGAAAGCGAGACTGTGTGCCAATACTACTGTTATGAACACTCTAGACTACCTACTCTACTACTCTAATCCTCGACCTCCATACCTTCCTATCAAGGGTCATGTCCTCGGTCAGCTGAAGCTGTGCCATGTCTTGCCTAATCACCTCTCCCCGCCTTTTCTTTGGCCTATCTTTACCTCTCCGTAGGCCCTCCAATGTCAACCTCTCACACCTCCTCACCGGGGCGCTTGTGCTACTCCTCCTCACATGACCAAACCACCTAAGCCGCACTTCCCGCATCTTGTCCTCAATAGGAGCCACACCCACCTTGTCGCGAATAACCTCATTTCTGATCCTATCTAATCTGGTGTGTCCGCATATCCATCTCAACATCCTCATCCC
This sequence comes from Nicotiana tabacum, assembly GCF_000715075.1. Taxonomy (NCBI): domain Eukaryota; kingdom Viridiplantae; phylum Streptophyta; class Magnoliopsida; order Solanales; family Solanaceae; genus Nicotiana; species Nicotiana tabacum. The sequence goes on along the minus strand of NC_134096.1, from coordinate 92,494,372 downwards.
TGTTACCTTCATCTTTTGGACATGAGCGATCTTGACTGGCCAACTCTCAGCCCCATACAACAACGTTGGTCTGACTACCACTTTGTAGAACTTACCCTTAAGTTTCAGTGGCACCTTCTTGTCACATAAAACACCAGAAGCGAGTCTCCATTTCATCCATCCCGCCCCAATACGATGTGTGACATCTTCATCAATCTCCCCATCCCCTGAATAATAAACCCAAGGTACTTAAAACTCCCTCTCCTAGGAATGACCTGCGAGTCCAGCCTCACCTCCCCTTCCCCCTTGAGTCTCGCCACTGAACTTACACTCCAAGTATTCTGTCTTGGTCCTGCTCAACTTAAAACCTTTAGATTCCAAGGTCTGCCTCCATACCTCTAATTGCACGTTCACACCGTCTCGCGTCTCGTCAATCAATACAGTATCATCTGCAATAATTAGTTAAGAACCCAATTAAAAAAACATTGTAAGAAGAATGCCTATAATTTCTAACGTTGCTCTGGTTGAGAGAAGTTACTGAAACGATGGCAGCTTTTGGTATTGAGAAAGCGTCTCTACTTGGGAACCCAGTGAACTGAAACCTGCCTTAATTAATTTACACACGAATAAAGCTTCCTTCTTTATGTTTTCAAGTAGTACATTTACATCAGATAAGTTCATTTATATTCATCCGAAAGAACAATGAAAGGTATGACCAGCGCTCACAAACCAGGTGATTAACCAATCGTCTTGCCTGAACAAGAAATAGGAAATTGCCGACAAACATATATATTTTTTTGATAAGGTAAATTGTTTTAATCAAAAGGGAGAGAACTCCCGTGTACACAAAGTATACCAAAGACGTAGAGAATTTACATCAGAACATGATTCTCTACAAAAGATGCCCAATCTTCTATACAAGTAGGGGCTAAGTGAGTGCACCAAAAAGCGATCAAAGATAAAAGGCTATTCTTAAGATGTGAAAAAGGAGACTGAATCTCCTCAAAAGCTCTCCTATTTTTCTCCCCCCATACTACCCACATGAGAGCTAACGGAGCGAATTTCCACGCCTTTTGCTTTCTTCTTCTACGGAAACCGCCCCAGCTATATAACATTTCTTTTACAGTGCTTGGCATCACCCATTGAACACCAAAGAGATTCAGGATTGCCCTCCACAAAGCTGAGGACACAGGGCAATGCAACATAAGGTGATCAACTTCTTCTCCTGAGCTTTTACACATGTAGCACCAACTAACAAGTGTAATTCCCCTCTTTCGGAGATTTTCAGCAGTCAAAATCACTCCCCTTGCCGCTAGCCATGCAAAAAAGCACACCTTCGTGGGCGCCCTAGGAATCCAGATCGAGGAGTATGGAAAAGTGGTCTCCTCTCTCACCAGCATACTTTGGTAAAATGACTTTACGGTGAACAAACCATCACCACGCAAGCCCCATCTCCAAGAGTCGCAGGATGGCTGGAGCATGTCTTGCCCGTATAGCAGTGCCAACAAAACTTGAAGCTCCGCAATCTCCCCATCTTGCATGTTCCTCCTGAATGAGAGGTCCCATACTACCCCCCTTCATGTTCCTTGCGAATCTGTTGGACCGTCAGTTCCTTCTGGTTTGAAACTCTGAAGACGTGGGGAAGGAGACCCTCAAAGGATCCTCTCCACACCACCTATGATTCCAAAAGCTGATTCTCCTTCCATCCCCCACCCTGTAAGTGATGTTGCCACTGAATGCTTCCCAATTCTTCATGATACTCCTCCACATGCCACACCCGAAAGGTGTTGTGATCGCCTTGGTCCTCCAACCTCCTCCCGTTGAATCATACTTTTCTACTATGACCTCCCTCCATAGAGCATGCTCTTCTATCCCGAATCTCCACAACCACTTTCCCATTAAAGCTCTGTTAAATACCCTAAGATCTTTCACTCCAAGTCCACCCCACTTCTTTGGGGAAGTGACTGTTTGCCAATTCACTAGATGAAACTTTCTAGTTCCATCCGCCGCATCCCATAGAAAGTTCCTTTGGAGTCGCTCCAGTTTTTCTGTGATGCTCACCGGTGCTTGCAACAGGGATAAGTAATAGGTTGGCATACTCGATAAAGTGCTTTTGATAAGCACTTCCTTACCTCCTTTTGACAAATACCGTTTCTGCCACCCTGCTAATCTTTTTTCAACCCGCTCGATCACTGGATTCCAAACCGTAGTATCCTTATATGAAGCGCCCAAAGGGAGGCCCAGGTAAGTAGTGGGAAGGGAGCCCACCTTGCATCTGAGAACACCAGACAAGGCATCAAAATTAGTAACCTCACCTACCGGGAAAATCTCACACTTGCCGATGTTGATTTTGAGTCCTGATACTAACTGAAACCATTGCAGGACCTGCTTCAGGTAGGTCAACTGATCCATATCGGCATCACAGAAAACCAGTGTGTCATCCGCAAAAAGCAAATGTGAGACTCTTCGGGCATTGAGCACCCCAATCGGAGCTGAGAATCCTCTCAAGAAGCCTCCGCCAGCCGCACGATCCATCATTTTGCTCAGAGCATCCATCACTAGAATGAATAACATGGGGGATAAGGGGTCACCTTGCCTGAGACCCCTGGAGCTGCCAAAGAAACCACACGGGCTACCATTAACCAGGACAGAGAATCTGACTGAGGAAATGCAAAACTTTATCCATCCCCTCCATCTTTCCCCAAACCCCATCCGCATCATAATGAAGTCCAGGAACTCCCAATTGACATGGTCGAAAGCCTTCTCAAGATCTAACTTGCATAGTAAGCCGGGTTCTCTATTTTTCCTTCTGGAGTCTACAAGTTCATTTGCCACCAAGGCAGCATCCAGGATCTGCCTACCTTCCACAAACGCATTCTGGGAGGACGAAACAGTCATGTCAAGAACCTTCTTAAGTCTGTTGGAAAGCACTTTAGAAATAATCTTGTAAATGCTCCCCACGAGACTAATAGGCCTGTAGTCTCTGATACAAGATGCACCTTCTTTCTTAGGCACAATAGTAATAAAGGAAGCATTGATACTTCTCTCGAAAACACCATTCGCATGGAAGTATTCAATGGCTTCCATCAACTCTCCCTTGATGGTGTCCCAAAAGAGCTGAAAGAAAGCCAAGGAGAAACCATCACCAGCACAAGACGACACAGCCTCGTGCACCTCCTTCTCCTCGAAAACCCTTTCAAGCCACTCGTTGTCTCCCTCCCCTATATGGTTGAACTCTATTCCCCCCAAAGTCAGCCTCCAACTAACTTCTTCTTTATATAAGTTCTCATAAAACCCCACTATCGCCCCTTTTACTTCCTCCTCTCCCTCAATCCTCACCCCATCCACAACTAAGGACTCTATGAAGTTTCTCCTTCGATTTGCGACCGCCACCCTATGAAAAAACTTGGTATTCGAATCCCCCTCATTTAGCCAGAGCGCCCTCGATTTTTGCCGCCAACTAGTCTTCTGAGCTATTGCTAACTCGACTATTTCCCTCTTAACCTCCCCCAATCTCTCTTTCTCAGATTCGTCTAACTCCCCCGCCCCTTCCCCTCTTTCTAAATCCCCCAATTCATGCATAAGCTCCCTCATTTTAACCTCTACCCTCCCAAAAACCTCCTTATTCCACCTAATAATATCTCCCTTGAGCAATTTGAGTTTCTTCGAAAGCCGGTATGAAGGTGTCCCTGATAGCCCATAGCTTGTCCACCATTCTTTTACCTTGTCACCGAATCCTGGTACCTTCAACCACATGTTTTCAAATCGGAAGGGAGCACGCACCCCCCTCCCTCTGCATCCATCTAGCAAAATAGGCAAATGATCTGAAGTCAACCTAGGTAAAGGAATCTGCAGCGCATTCGGTACCAGCTCATCCCATGAGGGAGATGTCAGGAATCTATCAATTCTAGACCTTGAGTTGGAATCCTCTGCCCTGGCCCAAGTAAACCTTTCCTCTGACAGAGGAAGGTCAATGAGAAGGTGATAATTGATGAAGTCAGAAAACTCCTCCATGGCCCTCGAAAACACACTACACCCTAATCTCTCCTCCGGGAATCTAATAGTGTTAAAATCTCCCCCTAGAACCCATGGAATGTCCCATTCCCCCATAATATTGGCCAGTTCCTCCCAGAAAGACACCTTGGACCCTTCCCCTACCGGCCCATACACTCCCCCAAATCCCCACTCCACCCCACTCACTCTATGTTTGACGAGAGCTGCCAAAGAGAAAACTCCCTTCCTAATCTCCTTTACCTCCAAGCTTCTATCATCCCACATAAGTAGGATGCCTCCCGCACTTCCCGTTGCTGGGACCCAGTCATATTTCACCCAACTACCTCCCCAGACACTTCTCACGATCGCATCCGACAAAACTTCCATTTTGGTCTCCTGAAAACAAACTAGGTTGGCACCCCACTCCCTAACTCCCACTTTGATGATGGCCCTTTTGTTTGGGTCATTCATCCCCCTCACATTCCATGAAAGGATCTTAACTTCCATAAGCGACAATAGCCCCCATTTCCCCACCTCCCCTAGCTAAGGTCCCTTTCTCTTTGTCATACACTCGCCCCCTTCTCTGATACACCACTACATCCCCTAAGTTATTTTGCTTAACACCTTTACCCAACTCCCTCCCTGCACCATCGTAAAGAGATTGTTGCTCAATCTCCCTCAACAGTTCTAACACCCTATCTTCCTTCCCTGCAACAGATACACCTAGAAACTTCCCAAAGTTTAAGAGTTTGTCCTCCATCCAAAAAGACATATCCCCTCCTCCGGTCCTTGACGAAATTGGGCAGGCTTCTTCTGTATGTGCCCTTTCCTTGCTACTACCAGAGGAATACAAGACCATAGCATTGCTAGCACTAGGAGTTTTAACCTTCGAAACGGTCTCACCATTTCCTTGGGGGTCAACAATCTCTGAAAATAACACCCCGCTGCTATAGGAATGTCCAGAACCATCAGTAGGGTAGCATGGCGGAAGAGAGCATGGTACCCTTGGTGGCATATTAACTGAAGATATTGGTCCGACACTAACATCAATTGGAACATGCTCACCAATCTCCCCAGAAAAAGAAGAAACTTTGAGTGTGTCATCAGCAGAGGTGGGGGGCTGTGGATTTACAGCACCATCCTTTGCCGGTTCTGCCCCTGCAGCGGCGACCATCGTAGAGGGGCACATGTCACTAGAGCTTGGTGAAGGAGTGTCACTGTGTGAAGCACCATGGCCAGAGGAAGGAGGAACCGCTGTTCCCATATGCTTAGAAGCCTTATCATGCGCAGCTTGAAGTAAACTGGACCCCTTTAGGATCAATTCTAATGGAATTGGGGAAAGTTGCTGGGCCCGTGTGAGGTGGCCCAGGCCTATACTTGCTGACAACATGCCCGGCCCTATGATAAGTAGAAGAGGACCGTCCCATTTTGCCTTTCCAGCCCGCATCACTGGCCCATTCACGTCTTCTCCTGTTATAATTTTGTCTTCCTCCCCCAATTTCAAACCTCCCGTTTCTTCTCGATCTAACGTCTGATTTCGGCTTAATCCAGTGATCTGGTGAACCCTCCCCTCCCCTCAGAGACTGATTTCCCCTCCCTTCTCTTCTGTTTGACCTTCCCTTTTCTTCCGTCGCTATCACAGGCATAAAGATAGGGCGAAATTCAGGGCTCAGCCAAACCCTATAACTCAAGTAGCCATCTTCCACCACAGTGGAGACAGGGATTCTGCCCCCTTTCCTCACCACAATCCTCACTCGCGAGAGATCGTGTAAACTGCAAGTGACATCAATAAAACCCCCACAGATTTCCCCTATCTTCTTGAATAGGTCAAGACACCAAAGATGCACCGGGAGACCCACCATGTTGACCACCAAAGTTTCGCCAGTGAAGCGAGGGTCAAGACACCCATCATGCTCCACCCATCTGTCTAGATTTAAAAAGTTCCCATCGAACCACCTGTTTCCTCTGACAAGAATTTCCGAAGCTTGAGACTTGTCAACAAAACGAAAGAGATATTGAGTGTCCCCCAATTGCGATATTTTCAGCCCATCCTTGACGTTCCATGCCTCTGCTGCCCAGTTTCTAACAGCCTCCGGAGAACCAACCCATTTGGAGAAAGACCCAATGAGGCTAGATTCCAAGAAACCCTTGCGTCTGAGAGTGTGCTCCTCGGACAGCGTGAAGTGCGGTTCCTGTCCTACGTCGAGCTTTCGATGGCATCTTCCCCCAAGTTCTAGGGCTGGCCTAGAGACAGCTTTGATAAAAGACATGTTTTCCAGTTTTCTGGATTCTAAAGAGAAAAAGGAGCTTCTCTCTGTACAATCCATCATATTCTAAATGCGGCTGTCCCGGAATAACTGGCCGGAAAAAACCTCAATAGTTGGAATAACAGTATTCACAGTGGGTGAAAACAGTATATAGGAAGGGAGTAAGGTTTTCTTGTACCGAACAAAGGAAACAAACGTCAGAAACTGGGGTTTAAAGGCCGGAAAAAGAAAAAGTCGTCGGAATTTGGTGAAACTTGTACGGCATGGCTCGGAAATGCCTCGAGAAGAGGCTGTCTGAAGAAAGTGTTTTTGAAAAGTCGTCGGAAAAGGCCATACGCGCCGGCGTGTGGCAGGAACTCGCCGGAAAGTCAGGCGAGTTGGCGGCGCGTGAGGGCGCGTGAGAGCTCAGTTGCCGGGGGAATTTACTGGGGTTTGGTCGCGGGGAGCTTGGCTCTTGATGGGTGTGGTGGAATTTTAGGAATAAGAAGGGATGGATGAGGCTCGGCCATAGAAAGCACTGTTCAGGCATGCGTTAGCAGACCTAGGGTTCAGGCATTAGTCGAGTACATATCATAGGCTAAGGCTTATGCAATCATTTCTGCCGACAAACATATATGAACGACTAACTGCTGGCCAAGTGCTTTTCTTACTGTCTTGTGATTAATAATTGAGAATTAATATAATAGTCCTACTTACTGATGTTTCTCCAGGAGGACTGAGAATGAAGAATGCATAGCTAAGTGAAAATGGGAGACGCCTTTCTTGGGAACAACACGCAAATTTGGCCAACAACATGCAACCGGTGGGAAAGGATCGGATAGGATTGTATCTGATCTATTATTTAGTTCGTGTTACATGATGGAGTGTTATCCTAACCTGGCATTATTTTGAATCAATCCCTGGGTCTGTTGTTGTTGTTATTGTTATACTGAGAAAGGATCCACTTACTGATTAATAATTGAGAATTAATATAATAGTCCTACTTACTGATGTTTCTCCAGGAGGACTGAGAATGAAGAATGCATAGCTAAGTGAAAATGGGAGACGCCTTTCTTGGGAACAACATGCAAATTTGGCCAACAACATGCAACCGGTGGGAAAGGATCGGATAGGATTGTATCTGATCTATTATTTAGTTCGTGTTACATGATGGAGTGTTATCCTAACCTGGCATTATTTTGAATCAATCCCTGGGTCTGTTGTTGTTATTGTTATACTGAGAAAGGATCCACTTGTGGGATTACACTGGGTCTGAGAAAGGATCCACTTGTGGAATTACACTGGGTCTGAGAAAGGATCCACTTGTGAGATTACACTGGGTCTGTTGTTGTTGTTGTTGTTGTTGTTGTTGTTGTTGTTGTTGTTGTTTTTATACTGAGAAAGGATCCAACATTGTTGGTGAAGAGTCGATTCGGAAAATTTCAAGGACACGCCAAACAAGAGTAACTAATGCTACTTCGCAGGGTCACCTCATGCCGTAGCGAAGTTCATTGCAATGTTATTCTTCTGCACTTAATATAATTAATTTATCGTTTGACGTTACATTTTTTTTCCTATGTAAGTGAATTAAATTTCAAAGTTCTTACTGGAATTAAAGTTTAATTGTTACATGCTGAGGTTTTTGTGAAGAAAATTTCTTTACCTCTGCTTGCTTTTACTAATGTGATGTTTCAACCACAATTACATATGCTTTTCTTTTTATCGAATGTCCCCGAAAGAACAGTTATATATGCTTTTCTAACTATTAAGTTTTCCTCCTATCTATTCATGCCACATGAGGCATTTTTCAAAAGAGAAAAAAACTATGTTTTGGTTGAAAGCTATGTCATCTTCTTGATATAGTTATGGAAGCATTAGTGATATTGGATTTTGCACTCCATTTCAAAAGATAGGAGCTACAACAATCATTTTTCCTCTTATAGGTTTGCTTAGAAAATTAGAGGTTCGACATTCTGACATATATATATATATATATATATATATATATAATGTGTGGGTGCAGAATTTGATTTTTATTTAGTTCGTGTTGCATGATGGTCCGATAGTTGAAGACAAAGGTGAGTAGACGAGGTATTCTAAGTTGCATGTCATTCTTATTTTTGGCCTTGGTTTTAAATTCTTGTCAATTCTTTCCACTCTCTTTATGCTAGACTCAATGCGAAGGAAATTATTCAAGCATTTTAGACTACTTCTTCTCATTAAAAGACCAATGAATTAAGTTATAACCTTGAAATTTGTCTCTGTGTTATGGAGTTTATGATGAATTGTGCTCTTAATAGAAGCGGTTTACCGATTTAAGAATGAATCAGACTTCGAACTCAACTCTGTGTTTGGCAGTTTGGAAACAAGTCCCGTTCTTGCTTAATAGTTGTGCCCGTCAAATATTTTGTGCTGTATGAATTATTCAAATTTGACATTTTCTTGCCACCAGGTTGACAACCATTTAATTGACTTACTTTTGACAGACAACTTAGTTATGGCCTCCTGCTGTTCGGTTAGCAATTAATCCATCTGACATTTGACCTGCCTTTGTACACATTGTTAGAACTTAGCAAAAGAAACAAAGTGCTTGTTAATTTTCTTTTCGTCCAAGCTTTTTATTTTATTTTATTTGTGATAATCGTGGGATTTTCCCCAGGAAGTGCATGCAGAAGATATGGTAGTATCCAAGGTGTCACACTGGCTTTCAACGGAGGTCAAAGAAATGTAAGTAATTTTTTTTTTCCTTTAGGAGCTTTATATGACTCATCTAAAAGCTTCTTTTATTGATAAGCTGGGCTTGAATTGAGTTTCCAGATTTAACAACTATTCCTCAGTGGTTTGTTTACCTTTGTGCTACCAGCGGGCCAAACATATGGTGATACCTTACATGTCAATGTTAATTAGTACCTCTGTTGAAATGCACAGGGACACAGGATATAGTAGTAGGGTACATTTTTTCTCTTTATTTTTCGTCTTTTTCCTTCACTTACATATATTTATAGGTTCATCTCTTTCTATTTTCAGTTGTGACAAAGGTGGACAGCTCTATCTGCTTTGATATGTGATGCAGACACAGGGAGCAAGAAAACAGCGTGAAGCAGTGAAAAGAGCCCCTCGAAAGCAGTTGCAACCAATTTTTAAAGTTCATGAACCAATGATTAATTCAATCTTAAATTTAGAGATTGTGTTTGTTTTGTTTGCTCGCATCATGAAAATTAAGACACTTATTCCTTTTTTATCTGTGTCTAGGCTCTTGATACTCTGGGATGTAGCAAAGGGAGGATAAACAAAAGAGTACTTCCTGCTGTTGATAGAATATGGGATAGTGGCGGTCGTCTGCTAATTTGGTAGCCCATGATGACGTTACTTACTATATACATCTACTATCCTGTTAAGATTCAAAAGGTACTTTCATTTTTATTGCTAAATAAATGAATCTAATAAGTTGTGTAAACGATTCAAGTAAGAAACTACAATTGCTGTCGTTTCTGTCATTTGCAGGTCCTTTGCCAAAAAGAACCAGATATCGGAGATGGTGTAGTACTCACGAAGTGGAATTGGATAGTAAAATCTATCTAGAAAAGAATAGAGAAACTTGTCGCAACGTTGTGACGTCGAGCTCAAACTTCTTGTATGTTCCAATTGCTTCCCTGTTTTATCTTTTAAGATACTAATATGTATAATATTATTGGGGCAGTGTTGTAATCACAAATCATATAATTTGTGTGTATGTTGGATTTTCCTTGTAAGTTTTGCTTCTCCATGGTTGAACATGTAGTGCATAAAATAAAAGGTTTCTTCTACCCGCACAACCTTGATTATCAAGGTCGTGCATACTCCCATGCATCCAATTAAACTATCGGGGTGTTTGCATAGGGCAGTTTGAAGATACACTTAAATTGCAAATATATTTGTTGGTCATGTGGACAAATCATTACTTGAGGGTAGAATAGTTTTTACTGCATCATTTGTATGGGTCAATTAATTTTGCTAAAAAACCGATCGAAGGAAAGGCCTGGCAGTTGAATGTAGAAGATCATCTCTTACAATACCAGGTTGTATTTAAGAAGATAGCATCTTTATAACATGGACAAGCCACGACCACGTTCAACTAATAGTGCAGAAAACATAGCAGACCTAGATAGTAAGGTAACGTCACCTCATCACTTTCTATTATTTTCAAACTTTCATGGTCCATCGTTCTTCACATATATTGATGACTCCATAATTATACCAATACACGGATATAGCCATACGAATTGACTCTGAACCAGATTAACTTTCTTCCATTTGTTAACCTTTAATCAACACACATCAACACCCAACGGCAAACATAAAAATAAAAAACTACCTCTATTGTTATCCTATTCTCTACGTCAAAGAACAAACTTCATAAATTCCTTTACACAAAGTGCTTTGATGGAACTATAATTTGACGATGTGAACATTTGAAATGACAGCACAACCAGTAAAAATAATGTGCTATATGCAGATTTTACCATCTTCACCTGCTATTATCTCAAATTACTTCGGTGGGAATTCGATGCATATTTCAAGACTGCATCACTTCATAAACCAAATTCTACTGATATAATGTGGTAAGAAGAAATACGAAAAGATGAAGCCAGGAGTAGTTCATATCAATCCCATCTCTTTCTCTGTGGACTTGGCCTTATGTGACTTTAGCATCCCTAAGTCTATTTTGTGTATTATGGTCTATTGCAAGGTATGAGACTTGAGCCCCACATCGGTATTTCAATGAGCTGATGTGAGATTTATATAGCCTTGGACTCTCCCACCTTAATAGCTAGCTTTTGGGGTGTGGTTCTCCCTGTGTTGTATCAATGGTATTAGGTTCTCCAGGGGTTGTATCAATGGTATCAGAGCCACTCACCGCCCTCTGTGCCCACCGTGCCATAGATGGTGACGCCGATATTGCAATGTTCGTCCGGGGCTAGAAAAGTTCAGTGCACAGCCGTCGGGGACGAAAGATGCGGAGCGTGGTGGTCTGTATTATGGCCCATTGCAAGGTATGAGACTTGAGTCCCACATCGGTATTACAATGAGCAATGTGAGATTTATATAGCCTTGTCTCTCCCCACCTTAATAGCTAGCTTTTGGGGCGTGGTTCTCCCCGATTATATCATTGTGTCACTAAATGGTGGAAAGAAAGAACACAAATTGCAGAGACAAAATTTAGTTGTGGTAGGTACTTACTTTTTACCGGTGTATGACAACTACATTAGTTGTCCAATGTCCACTACCAGAAGAAAGTTTCTATCAAAGATTGACTACACCGACAATGAAAGAAAAAAAATCTAACAAAGAAGTTAATGGCACGAAGTAAGTCCCAGTAACTGTGAACTGGTCTTAACTACTTTCTATTTTAATAACACAGAGATATGTGAATGAGAAGCTCATCTTAAACAAACCAATAATTCTATTTAGCTTTATCCCAGGCAAGTATTTTTGGCTACGAACTTAAGCACTTAGTCCCAAATAAGTAACACCAAATAAGAAGGCATATATGACCAAAAAAATAAAATAAAATTAAAAATAAGAAGGCATATCATCAAACATCATAGGTGCATAGTCCACTTAAAATATCAGCAAGTAAACAATGAAAGAGATTATATAGGTGGAGGAAAACATATTATAAAAAAAAAAGAAAGAAAGTGTGGCGCAAATCAAGAGACCCAATTTTCACCTCAGATTTTTGTACGATAATTTAATTTTGAACTAATGCGTTGATACCTGTTTTCTTAAAGTTGTGTACCATTTAAGAATAGCCAGACTGGATTCTAAGAATTTAAAAGTAAACTCTTAGTCCCAACTCAACCAAAACCCTCTAGAATTTCCTAGTTCTGTTAAAATTCATATTTGTTCAAACCAAGTAGATAAGACAACATGAATTAATTACCATGTGATTGGAGTGCTTAATTTTTTGGTCTCTATTTTGTCGATGTTTACTGAAAAATCGTTGTTTAGATTGTTAATGAACAACTAGTAGTGGTACCCGCGCGATGCGCGATCAATATTAAAAAATATTAAGTAAATTAAATTGTGATCGGACTTATTTGAACATATTAGATCGTATTGCTTTAAAAAATTTCAATTGTCATCTTATTTGTCAATATGGTATACCCAATAATAAAATCTCTATTAAATTAAAGGGAATTATATAGTCATTGAATAACTTTTTTATTCTATATTTTTCTTTATTCTATTATCCAATGTTTAGTATTTTTACATTGTTAATAGAAATTTTTATTAGCATATTACTTTGTTTAATATTTTTGTCTGCTCGCTTTCTTTTTGTAATATAAGAGAATATATATATTTTATTAATCTTGAAATATTTTTTATTTTATATTTTATTCTGTTGTTGTCAATAATATTATCTGAATTTTAATGAACAAAATCTCTATTAAACTAAAGGGCCTTATATAGTTATCGATTAAATTTTGTTATTATGTATTTTTCTTTATTATATTATCTAATATTTAATATAATTACACAGAATTTTTTATTAGCATATTACTTTGTTTACAATAATATTTTTGTCTACTACTTTCTTTTTATAATGTAATAGAAGATATATATTTTATTACTCTTGAAAAATTTTTTATTTTAAATTTTATCCTATTGTTCTCAATAATATTATAAGAATTTTAATGAATAAAATCTCTATTAAATTAAAGAGAGTTGTATAGTCATTGAATAACTTTTTTGTTATGTATTTTTCTTTATTATATTATCAAATATTTAGTATTATTGCATTATTAATAGAAAATTTTATTAGCATATTACTTTATTTAATATTTTTGTCTACTACTTTTTTTTTATAATATAATACAATATATATATTTTATTACTCTTGAAATATTTTTTTTTAATTTAAATTTTTTCCAATTGTTCTGAAGAATATTAACTGAAATTTAATGAATAATTTAAAAACTCCAACTTGAAACTACTCTCCAATTTGAATGGACGTTTTTTTTAATTTTCGTTTTTTATTATAAAATACTTTATTTTATTATTTTATAGATATTTAAATTAAAAAATAATAACCAATAACTAATTATTAACTACTTATGCCATGTGACTTTTTTCTAGGCTGCCACTTGGCTTAAGGAGAGGGCTTTTTCCTCTCCTTTGAATAATATATAGATATAGATTTAAAACAATTAAAAAAATCCAATTTGAAACTACTCTCCAATTTGAATAGACAACTTTATTTTTAATTTTTGACTTTTATTATAAAATATTTTATTTTATTATTTTAAATTCAAAAATAATAACCAATAACTAATCATTAACTAAATACCTAATTATTAACTACTTATGTCATGTGACTTTTTCTAGGCCGCCACTTGGCTTAAGGAGAAGACTTTTTCCTCTCCTTTTAATAATATATAGATCTCATTTGTCAATATGATATACCCAGACATCTTTCTTTTCTTTTAGATACTTGAGGAACGAAGATAATTAGATAAATATAGTAGCGGTTAAATTTGAGTTCGTGGGATGCGCTCCTTAATTTTAGGTTCTTACGCAACCACCGGAAGTTTTATTTCTAATGGTAACTTCCTAATTATTAATTAGTTATTTGAATTGAGTAAATAACTACGCTACTTCAAATAATAGATATTTAAATTTTTTAATTTAAAATTAAAAACTAACAACTAATTATTAACTAATTAACTAAGTTTTGTTTAAAAAACTAACACATGGCCTGCCACTTGTCATAATCATAGGCTAGACTTCCTTCCTTTTAATAATATATAGAAGATATAGATTTTAAAATAATTTAAAAACTACAACTTGAAACTACTCTCCAATTTGAATGGACAATTTTTTTTTATTTTCGTTTTTTATTATTAAATATTTATTTTATTATTTTATAGATGTATAAATTCAAAAACAATAACCAATAATTAATTATTAATTTAAAATAATTTAAAATCTCCAACTTGAAACTACTCTCCAATTTGAATAGACAATTTATTTTTTAAATTTTTGTTTTTTATTATAAAATATTTTATTTTATTATTTTAAATTCAAAAATAATAACCAATAACTAATCATTAACTAAATAACTAATTATTAATTACTTATGCCATGTGGCTTTTTTCTAGGTTGCTACTTGGCTTAAGGAGAGAGCTTTTTCCTCTCCTTTTAATAATACTAGTATATTACCTGCGCGATGCGCGAAAAATGTTAGAGAAAAAAATATAATAAATTATTATTGTACTTGCTTGACCACCTCATATTTTATAATTTGATAAATTATAAAGTTTAAACCATTTGATCCACGGTCGTTGATGATAAGGCAACTAATGTAGGAAAAAATATTTTATACACCCTAAATTGCCGTAAGATCTTGTGTTATGTGCAATGAGATTCAAATATAATTTAACTTACTACGATTAAGAGATTTTATTAAGTAAAAGTATGCATTTATAATAATGAGTAAGTAACAAAAGTGCATATGTAATGTCACGACCCAAGATTCCACCACAGGCGTCGTGATGACACCTAGTCTCTAAGACTAGGTAAGCCGATTTTCATTATGTTTCGAAGCCATTTTTTTAAACGAAATTGAATTAAATAGATAATCAAAACCAACAACGGAACAAATATGAATATAGCAACCTCCCAAGACTGGTAGTACTGAGTCACGAACTCTAACTGAATACATGAAATGATCTCAAGGATCGAATACTCAATACTTCTTGATTAATAATTAACAGTACAATAAATTGAAAAGATTTCAAGGGACTGCGGCGACCAAACAGCTCTACCTTGAATCCTTGCGATCACATTTTAACTCTGTCCGAGTCCGATAGCTTCAATACCTTGCTCTGCACAAAATGTGCAGAAGTGTAGTATGAGTACACCACGGTCGGTACCCAGTAAGTATCAAGACTAACCTCGGTGGAGTAGTGACGAGGTACAGTCAAGACACTCACTAATCAATTAACTTGTACAGTGTAGCAGTATATAATAATAATAATAGAAACAAATGGCAATGATGACAACAAGAATAAATAAATGATGTAAACAACAATGCAACAACAACACCATAATATTGCTCAAACGAATAAGGAACACAAATACAACCAATCAATCAAGTCCATCAAATATACATTTTCCAATGTAAGTACTTCAAGTATAAATCTTTCAAATATAAGTTTTTCAATAAAAATCCTTAGAATATAACCTTGTCAAATAAATATATATTTCGAATATACTCCCTTCAAATAAATTTCTTTCAACTATAATTCTTTCAAATAGTATTTTTGGAATATAATTCCTTCAAATAAAAGTCACCGTGTGACACCTCATTTCATAATTATAAAAATACGGGTCTCAACCCACTTCCATATTTCCACGGCACCTCGTGCCCATATTTCTATTACAACTGCACAGACAACTCACGTGCCAATAATATCAATGTATATAAGATCCACATGATCAGTTTATTTCCACTTAAGTGAGTTTACAATTTTTAAATCAAGTAAGAAATCAACAAAGAAATAAATTTATTTTAGAAATTATTTGGGTGAAGAAAATAACATTGTACCTAAATTAAAGCATCAGATAAACTACTGATTTGGATGTAAAACTATTTAATGTAAAACATAATAATATATTTTTTTATTTAAATCAACTCAATCAAAGAAAATTAGTAAGAAAAACCAGAAATATACTTTTTCAGAGTCTCGTGCTAAAAAGTCAAAGCCAACACAATACAACTAGAAGCACAAAACACATAATAATAAAGTCAACTAGTACATCACGGAAGAAGACAAGAATTTACATATTAAATGAAATAAAATCACCCAAGATAAGAACATAAATAAAGACATATCAACAGGGCACTCCCGAGGTACCGCCTTGAAGTCCCAAATCATAAATAAATTCACAATATCTCATTTTCTTATATCACCACGGGAGCCTTCACATTTAATTATAAAGAAATAATTTTCCCCGAAATAGCATCCCGCATTATAGCCACCCTTATCACACCGCATGACTTCTAGTAGTTCCCCTACTAGCCACGCGTTTCAAATCACCCTTATCTCACCGCATGCGTTTCAACACCCTGACCTTATATCACCGCATGACTTCTAGTAGTTCCCCTACTAGCCACGCATTTCAAGCCACCCTTATCTCACCGCATGCGTATCAATATCACAATATTTCACAAATCGCACCTCAAGTGCCCAAATATCACAACATAATACAACTTGCACCTCAAGTACCCAAATATTACAATATATCACAAATTACACATCAAGTGCTCAAATATTACAACATATCACAAATTGCACATCAAGTGCTCAAATCTTACAACATATTATAAATTGCACATCAAATGCTCAAATATTACAACATATCACAAATTGCACATCCAGTGCTCAAATATTACAACATATCACAAATTGCACATCAAGTGCTCAAATATTACAACTTTCCACAGAAATCAACAATACATTATTTTTTCACAATAAGGAGCCCACGACTCGATCATAATGTGTACAACATCTTAACAAAATGCTCGGGAGTGAACAACTCAACCGAATAATATTTCACAATTTGGCACTTTGCCTCAATATGATTCATGGTCTTTTTAATTCAATACCAAATTTTCAACAACGTGAATTGAAAAGTAATTCATCAAGGAACAACACCTCTTTTAAATCACAAATTCAAGAAATAAATAGATTTATTCATCTTATAAACTAAATTTTCCATTTAAATTATCTATAGGTAAAATCAATAATGAAAGTGTTTTCAATAAAAATGGCAACCCAAATAAACACAGAGTTCACGTAAAAGTCAAGTGACAATCACACCAAATTATCATATAAAAATAACCTCGGCAAACAAGAAATGGGGCATGACAAATAAGGGATTTAATAAGTGATAGTAGGCTATATTTATGCAATTTAGACACTACTTACACTCTAATTTACCGCACTTTATTGATATTTGAATGCTAAAAGATAATAAAATGCTCTAATTAAGAATTTGATGCTTTGCAGGAATTACTCCGAGCTAGGAGGGAGCTAACGAGTGTTTGGAGTCAACATGGAGTGTGAAAGGCCAATCGAAGGTTAGCCCGGTCGAAAAGGAGCGAGAAAAGCAAGCAAGACGACCCCTCCAGGTGCGCGGCCGCGAATTGGTCCGCGAACTCAAGGCAGTGAGGCAGTGAAAATCCGTGGCCGAATTCGCGGTTGAATCCGCGGCCGCGAACGAAAGCCAAACACACAGGGTTAATTATGTAATTTCTTAGGCGACTAACCTAAACCTATATAAAACCTAAACTCGCCCAGAAGTGAGAGATAGACGATTTTAGAGGCAAGAACGAGGGAGAGAAGACGAATAATTTTCTAAGAGTTTTCATCTTCTTCTTCATACTTCTATTTGTTGATTATGAATTATTTTAGTGATTTGTTTTCCATTAGTATGAGTAGCTAAATCTTTTATCTAGGGTTGATGGAACCAATTGTTGGATGAAGTCTTGACTCTATTTTATTATAATTGAGCCGTGTTTGTTCTATGATTGTTCAACTACATATTGTATTGTGGTTAATTGGAAGGGCCCTCAATTAATCGTGTCTAGTTACCTTGTGTTGCTGGAGAAAGATTATTTGGTTAGATTGTTGTTGAACAACACCACTTTTGGGTAAGTTAAGAGATTAATTACTTGAATTTAAAAGTGGGGTTAGAAATAACGAAGCTTTGGTGGTATAATTCTGAGTTGCATAAATTATTAACTAGAGTAGTTCGAGAGAATGCTTCTAGTAAATTATCGTAATTGATCGAGAAGTAATTATGGTAGCCCAGAACTCATAATCCTTATAGAGTATTACGGCGAGATTATAGCTAAAGAGTTAAGAATTAATCCGGCAATTGGGGAAATCAATAGCCCTAGATCCTTTTACCCTTGAATTCAATTTTAGTCTTGATTATTGCTAATTTTATTGTCATTTTTCCTTAGCTAAATAAATTCCACATATTATTCATAAACCTCTTGCATTCGGAAGTTGTCTGAGCTTATCATTAGCATTATTTAAAGTTGTGGTAAATAGGTTAGTTCCCTGTGGGATTCGACTCCGGACTTGAACCGGGTTATATTTGTAGCGACCGTTTAATCCTTTTTACAAGGCATAGTTGGGCGCGATCAAATTTTGGTGCGGTTGCCGGAGAACTAACGGTGTTATTTATTACAACTTAGAAGAATTTCTAGGATTCTTAGTTTAGATCAATTTCTTATAGTGTTTCAAATTTTTCCATTGAAATTCTCACGTTTGAATTCTCCTGTGACTCAGGTGTATGCCTAGAAGCTCTTCGAGGACCGGTGAACTTTTTGAAGGACTCTCAGACCCCAAGAAAGCATTTAGGGCATTAAATCGAGCCAACAAGAAGAACAAATAGTTACACCAAAAACACACACTCGAAATTGAAATGGACAACGTGGACGATGTCAACGAAAACAATCGGAATAGTCGGGTTGACCCAAACAATGGAGTGGTGTCACCTCTTGTGCCAGAAGTTTCTCTTTATGATTAGGTACAACCAACTGCTGATAACTTAGCCACCGCCATTGCTGTACCTCAGATATAAGTGGAGACATTCCAGATCACCAACAACATGCTGCATCTGTTGCAAAATAAGGGACTGTTCTCCGGGTCATACATTGAATACCCACAACAACATCTAAAGAATTTTCTATCAATATGTGTGACCCAAAGACAGCCGAATGTGACTCCTGAAGCCATCAAGCTATTACTGTTTCCATTCTCTGTGACTGGAGAGGCTCAAACTTAGCTGAATTCGATCCCAATAAACTTCATTGTCACTTGGGAAGAATTAGTCAAACAGTTCTTAAACAAGTTTTATCCTCCCAACAAGACTGCAAGGTAGATTGATGAGATATTATAGTTCATGCAGAAACCAGCTGAGACCTTGCAAGAAACCTGGGAGAGGTTCAATGGTATGCTAGTGAAGTGTCCACACCATGGCATTCCAGATCAGATGCTGGGACAGAGATTCTACATGGGTTTAGCAGATAGTTTGAAGGCCAATGTAGATGCTTCAGCTGGGGGTGCATTTTTGAGCAAGACATTCACAGAGTGCAAGATTCTTCTTGACAAGATGGCTCAAAATTTAGGCTGGATGGCTAGAGGTACGACACTTACACCAATAGTGCATTTTGTTGCTTTTGACCCAAAAAATTCCCATGCAGAGAACATAGCCACTCTCATGACTCAGATGAGCATACTGACAAAGAAAATTGATGAGATGGGTATAAAGCAAGTGCACATTGTTGATACAATGAATTGAGGATTGTACACTCCTTGCATAAACCAGTTATATGTGTGCTCGTGGAGTGGAGAGAATGACAATCAGGGCTTCAGAGAAGACATGAATTATGTCAATAATTTTGGAGGTCAGAGGCAAGGTGGGCAATAATGGGGACCAACACCAAACCAGCAGTACAGAACCAACCTGCCACAACACAACCCCAATTCTGGAGGCGTACGACCATAAGGTCAAGTTGTGCCTTATCAAAGGCAACATGGCTATAATCAGCAGCACCAGCAACAATTGGCCTACCAACCACCTCATCAACAGCAGGACAACAATATGACAGAAATCAGGGGTATGCTGCAACAACTCATTGGAACAAATGGTAAGATGCAAGAAACGTTAGCATCACATGATTCAACAATCAAAGGCATTGAAACTCAACTGGGACAACTGTCTATGGCCTTGAACAATCGCCCCCAAGGAACATTGCCTACAGATATAAATATTAACCCAAAGGAATAGAACCTAAATCAGCTAATGGCAGTGAGTCTCAGGAATGGAATAGATTTACACAGAGAGCAAGAAGTTGCTCAATTTACGAGAGAAACTACGCCAACTACGCCAGTTACATTAGAGGCAGATGAGTCAGTAGAGCTCACCGAGGTTGTAATTGAATAAGCACAGGTTGACAAGGGTAAGGAGAAAGACAGTGAACAAGTCTTAGAACAGGTGGCACCTCTTGTGCCAGAAGCTTCAAATAAAGAAAAGACAACAAGTAGTGGACAAAGGTTGACTCCTGCACCATTCCCTCAGAGATTGGCAAAACAAAAGAAAGATGATCAATATAGGAAATTCAAGGAAATGCTTTGACAGATTCAATTGAATATTCTACTGATGGATGCTTTGAGGGAAATGCCAGGGTATGCAAAAATGATGAAGGACCTGATCTCACGGAAATTTGACTTCCAAGACATATCCACTGTAACTCTGACACAGACCTGCAGCGCGATAGTGACAAGACCTATGGACCAAAAGGTGTCTGATCCAGGTAGCTTCACCATCCCATGCACTATTGGGAGTTATGCTTTTGCTAAAGCATTGTGTGACTTGGGAGCCAGCATAAACTTGATGCCCTTGGCAATCTATACAAAACTGGGTATTGGCAGAGCTAGACCGACCTCAATGTTGCTGCAACTGGCCGATTGCACAGTCAAAAGACCGACATGAATTCTTGATGATATGCTTGTGCAAGTGGGGAAATTTGTATTTCCTGCAGACTTTATTATTCTTGATTGTCAGGTGGATGAAGAGATACCCATCATTCTGGGAAGGCCATTCTTAGCCACTGGGAGAACATTAATTGATTGTGAGACTGGAGAGTTAAAAATGAGGTTGAACAATGAAGAAATAATATTCAACGTTCAACAATCCATGAGGAGACCAAGTGAATTTGCAAACTGCTCACTAGTGGAGGCCGTGGATGTGATACTGCAAGAAGATGATGAGACCCTTAATGTCAAGGATCCACTAGAAGTATGCTTGATGAATTTAGAAGAGATGGACGGTGAAGGGTTGGCAGAGTGGGTCATGGCTCTCGAAGGTCAAGGATTCTGGAAAAGGGAACCTCAGTTCGAGCCCCTACGCTTAGAAGAAAGAGCAACACCACCTGCAAAACCATCAATAGAGGAGCCACCAAAGCTGGACTTGAAACCGCTTCCAGCCCACCTCAGATACGCTTTCTTGGGGCCTAATTCTACTTTGCCTGTTATTATATCA
This sequence comes from Nicotiana tabacum, assembly GCF_000715075.1. Lineage (NCBI taxonomy): Eukaryota > Viridiplantae > Streptophyta > Magnoliopsida > Solanales > Solanaceae > Nicotiana > Nicotiana tabacum. The sequence goes on along the minus strand of NC_134096.1, from coordinate 92,473,052 downwards.
TTTGGTTTGCTAGTTGTGCAGGTAGAGAAACTATTGCAGATATTGCAAGAATGTAAGATTGCCATTGGTTGGACCATGGTAGACATAAAGGGTATCAACCCATCCTTTTGCATGTACAAAATTCATCTGGAAGAGGGGCACAAACCTTTCAGGGAGCATCAACGACGGCTGAACCCGAATATGAAGGAAGTAGTAAAGAAGGAAGTGATTAAGTGGCTAGATGTGGGTATCATCTTCCCCATCTCTAACATCAACTGGGTTAGTCTTGTCCAATGTGTGCCGAAAAAGGGAGGAATGACGATCATACAAAATGAGAATAACGAGTTGATCTCGACTCGTGCAGTCACAGGGTGGCGGATTTGCATGGACTATCAGAACCTTAACACATCCACTCAAAAGGACCATTTCCCATTGCCTTTCATTGACCAAATGTTGGACAGGTTAGCTGGGCGGTCCCACTTCTATTTATTTGATGGATACTCGGGGTATAATAAGATCTCAATAGCCCCGGAAGACAGAGAGAAAACATCCTTCACTTGTCCATATGGCATCTTTGCCTTTCGGAGAATGCCCTTTGGACTTTGCAATGCACCGACTGCATTCCAGCATTGCATGTTAGCCATTTTCACTGACATGGTGGAAGATATTATGGAGGTCTTTATGGATGATTTCTCCGTGGTGGGGAATTCATTTGAAGATTGTCTTCACAACTTAAGTAGAGTTCTCAAAAGATGTGTAGAGACAAATCTGGTACTGAATTGGGAAAATTGCCATTTTATGGTACAAGAAGGAATAGTATTGGGGCATCGAGTGTCCAGCAAGGGCATTGAAGTCGACCATGCTAAGGTTGATGTGATTGAGAAGCTGCCACCGCCCACTTCGGTAAAGGCAGTGAGAAGTTTCCTTGGGCACGCCGGGTTCTATAGGCGATTCATTAAAGATTTTTCCAAAATTGCTAACCCCTTATGTAAGTTGCTTCAAAATGATCAGCCCTTTGAGTTTTCTTATGATTGCAGGTTGGTTTTTGAGGAGCTGAAGAAGAGATTGGTGACTGTACCCATCATAGTGGCACCTAACTGGGACAAACCATTCGAGCTCATGTGTGATGCCAGTGATTATGCTATAGGAGCAGTCTTGGGGCAACGCAAAGACAAAATGATGCACCCGATTTACTATGCAAGCAGGACGCTCAGCGGTGCACAGCTCAATTACACTGTAACAGAAAAGGAAATGCTGACTGTAGTGTTTGCCTTCGACAAATTCAGGTCGTACTTAATTGGTTCAAAAGTTATTGTTTATACTGACCATGCAACAATTAGGTACTTGATTGCAAAGAAGGAGTCAAAGCCACGCTTGATTCGCTGGGTTCTGTTGCTACAAGAATTTGATCTGGAAATCCGTGACAGAAAAGGGATGGACAATCAAGTGGCAGAACACCTCTTAAGATTGGAAGGAGCTGAAAAGAGAATGGAGGTTGAAGACATAACAGAGACATTCCCGAATGAACAGTTACTTGCTGTGACAATGGAGGAGACACCATGGTATGGTGATATTACTAACTATTTAGCAAGCGGTATTGTACCTTATGAACTCTCCTCAATTCAAAAGAAAAAGTTCTTTCGGGATTGTCGAGCCTATTATTGGGATGAACCTCTATTGTTTAAAATATGTATAGATAACATGATCCATAGGTGTATCCCCGAGAAAGATCAACCTTCTATTTTGCAAGCTTGCCAGCTTCACCATATGGTGGACACTTTGGAGGAATCCGAACAACAACAAAAGTGTTGGAATCGGGATTTTATTGGCCTACCGTGTTCAAGGATGCCCATGCTTGGGGTCAAAAGTTACGATGAATGCCAAAGGACAAGCAACATATCTCATCGTCATGAGATGCCGATGACCACAATTCAAGAGGTGGAGGTTTTTGACATGTGGGGGATAGACTTTATGGGGTCGTTCGTCAGCTCGTATGGTAACAAATATATATTTGTAGCGTTGACTATGTCTCCAAGTAGGTCGAAGCGGTGTCTCTCCCAACTAATAATGCAAAAAGGGTAACAAGTTTCCTAAAGAAAAACATCTTCACATGTTTTGGCACCCCGAGAGCTATAATCAGTGATGGTGGAACCCATTTTTGCAATAGAGTGTTCTCACGTCTGTTGGAAAAGTATGGAGTTCGCCACAAAGTAGCCACACCGTACCACCCACAGACGAGCAGGCAAGATGAATTGTTCAACAGAGAAATTAAAAGTGTCCCGATAAAGACAGTGAATGCAGCAAGGACTGATTGGGCGAAGAAGCTGGATGATGCATTATGGGCGTACCGCACAGCATTCAAAACTCCAATTGGTATGTCACTGTACAAGTTGGAGTTTGGAAAGGCATACCACCTTCCGGTAGAGCTCGAACATAAAACACTTTGGGCACTGCGGCAGTTGAATCTGAATATAGAGACCGCAGGCACCGGCAGAGTCACTGAGTTACATGAACTCGAGGAATTCAGGTTCCATGCATTTGAGAATTTGAATGCTAGATTATACAAAGAAAAGATGAAAATGATCCATGATAAGCACATCTTAGATCGAAACTTCAAGCCCGGAGATCTAGTGTTGTTATACAACTCGAGATTGAGATTGTTTCTGGGTAACTTGAAGTCTCAATGGTCAGGACCCTTCAGAGTGGTGCAAGTGCTCTCAAGTGGAGCTGTAGAGATTAAATCAGAAGATGGGACAAACAAGTTCACGGTAAATGGGCAAAGGCTGAAATATTACCTTGGAATGGTCGAAGAGAAAGGGGATAGAGTGGTGATAACTTTGGAAGAGCCCCAGTACGCGAACGAGGAGTGATAATGAAAGCATGTGTCATGCCACGACGTTAAATCAGGCGCTTCCTGGGAGGCAACCCATGGTTTGTTGTAAATCGTCGGGCCGCGACGTTAACTTAGGCGCTTTTTGGGAGGCAACCCATTATTTTCTTACTTTGGTTGTTGTAATTGATTTTGAATGACCTTGACCGATCTAATAGTGTGCAGGGAAAAAATTATGCGCATCAGAAGGATTCGGGGGTTGAAATTAACCCAAGAATAGGTAAAAATGCGGCAAAAACAAAAATTGACTAGAGACGGAGATCCGCGGCTGCGAATTGGATCGCGGATATGGCCGCGGATTTTGGCCTGTGTTCAGTCCCCCATCCACGGCCGCGGATTGGTCCACGGATTGGGGCGCAGATTTTAGGCCCCCCTCTGCCCAGAATCCGCGACTGCGGATTGGACCGCGGATTGGGGCGCGGATTTTGGGCGTGTCCAGATAAGTTTCTTCTTATTTTTTAGTCAATTTTTTTATCCCCCCTTATTATTCCCTAACTTAAACGCCCTCAACCCCCACTCCCCTTCCCACTTCCCCCACTTCTCTTCTTTCCTCCCTAACTTCAAGTACCCAAACCCCTCCCTTCCCCCATATTTTCCTTTCAACACAAGACTCTTCTCCTTCCTTCTCTTCTCCACTCTACCACTCTCCCACCTACGTTCTTCTCAAGATCTCCAAGTAAGCACATCATTTTATTCCTCTTTCTTAGTATTTTTCTTTTTTCCTTTTCTGTATAGGGTAGTAAAATCATAGGTACTTTTGTCTGGGATTTGGATTGTGGTTTATATGTGGTATATGGAGGCTATTTGAATTGGTTGATGTGGGGGAAGCCATTGTTGGGTTTGTGAGGAATGATAGTCCAATTGGGTCTTTGGGTGACTTGGGGGAACATATGCATAATACCTATTTATTGATTTGCCTTAATGAGTGTTGAATATAAATTATGACCAATTGTGCGAGTGAAGTCTGAGTAACCGCCATTGGGACATATATTCCTCTCTTCACTGATAGTAGTATTTATTATGTCGATAATATGCAACCTTTAAGGAAGAGACGCGCTACCGGGGCCTCATCAAGTAGTCATGGAGGCTCATCTCGAGGATGGGCACCGGCCAGTGCAGCTCAGTTTGATCATACCAGGTTTGTCTCCAGAGCTGCCCAAGACCGTTTAAGTTTGAAGGCCACTAAAAAACCTGTACCGGAAAGGGGTATTAACAGGGCGTCCCTCCAGGATGAGGGCCCTAATATGTATCGGGAGTTGATCAAGCGCAGATTGGACAACTTTTTCGAAGAGCCGGAGGAGGGTAACTTGATGCTTGTTCGGGAGTTCTATGCCAACTGCCCCGAACATGAGGATAGAATATACATTGTGCGACACACGAGGATGGATGCCTCGATAGAAACCATCAGGAGAGTGTATCGATTGCCTGAATTCAATGGGGAGGAGGATTTCTATGATACTTACAGGAGAGAAACCATCACATAGAACAGGTTTTTCAGAACTATCTATGCACCAGACAAAGAGGTTGTGTGGGTTGTGCCGGGATCAAAGCTACACTCTTTCTCACTCACTTTTAAAGGAAAGTGCTGGTTGTACATCATCGACAGTTGCTTGCTGCCGTCCCACAACACCACGGAAGTAAATAGTCCGAGAGCTGCCTTGATATGGTGCTTCGTGAATGGCAACGACTTCGATATGGCCAAGGTTATTCAGTCTGAGATGTTTGTCCGTTCACCACAGAAGAGGTATGTGTTCTTTTTTCCCTCTCTGATCACTAGATTGTGTCGGGCAGCAAGGGTGCCTGAGAACCCAAATGCGGATGGCATGGTAAAGAAAGAAGCAAAGTTCCGGGCAGACAAAGTGACAATCAGGAAAGACCCGATGGCACTAGGGGCAACTCATAGTGACGATTCTAATGCGTCGGAAGAGGGCGATGAAGGGCAGGAGGAGGTTGAACCTACCTCACCCCCACAGGAACAAGCTACAGTGGATGAAGGACCATCCCAGGGCAGACAGAGCATGCGAATGACAACCCTAGAACAAGACATGGCAGGACTGCGCACGGTTCTTTTCCAAGGATTTTGTTTGAATCGGGTGTAGTTAGCTTTTTATTTTTAGTTAGGAACTTATGGGCTATGGGTAGAATTAGAATATGATCCCGTAATTTCGTAATGCCTTGAATATAGCGGTTACTTTAGTGTGACGCTTAGGCTCATTTGTTGACTCCTGTAAGAATGCCTTAAAATGTATGTTCTCAATTTGGCTTAAGTACCCTGATCTGAGTGTTTGATGATCTAATCTGGAATGAATCATGTGCCATGTGTGTGTGAGGCTTGTTATATTCTGTGCACGACATTTAACGCCTAGAACTTTCCTCGTGTGTCTGCAAAGCGAAATGGTAGTCTTGTTTAGTATGATAAGTGATATAGGCATTTCTTTGTTGAACCATATATATACATACTCCACCCACATATTTGCTATGTACCATAGTTAACACCATTGAGCCTGTAATCCTGTTTCCTTGACAACCACTTTACAAGCCCTATCCCTTATTTGAATTGACCATCCTTTTGAACCCTTTATCTCTCGTAAGCACTTGAAATACTATGAATTTACAAAGGATAAAGTGTGGGATAGTTGGTGGAGCTTTTGAGTGAAACTAGAGAAATAAGGAGAAAGGTATATCTTGTTGGAAAAGCCACTTGTGAAAAAAAAGAAGAACATTGTTAATTGTGTATCATGTTGATTGGTAATAATTCTTTGGTGGCTTTTAAGGTGATTGTGTTCAAAGAAGAAGTGCGGGGTGGTATATGTGGTGTTAAAGATGAAAATATTGTTTAACTTAGGTGTGGATTTGATTGTAAAATAAATGTATTAAAGTGCTTAGGGAGATGTAGTCACTATCATATCCAAATATATCATACCCAACCTGTAGCTTACATTACATCCAAATAAAGTCCTACTTGATCCTAGATTGAGTGAGCTCAATTAGTAGAGTCGCACACTACGGGCAAGCCTATGGTGCGTTTTCTGTGGCACAGGAATGTCATTTCCGAGGGTGAGTGAATTCTGTTCCTTTTAAAGTTCCTCAATGTGTGTGAATTTTACTGAATGTGAAATGAGTCTCTTTTGTTGTGAGCAGGCACTTGATTCATGAAGGAGAGGTAAGTCTGGACCTATGAATTAGAGTAAGTAAGCCGGTTAGGAACATTGCGTGGCTAGAGGGAGTCAACTCTTGAGGTGTAGATGTTGCACTAATGTCCTCAATTTATGTGAAATATTCTTGGTGTGACGAGTAGGGAAGTCGCTCAATGAAGTTAGGCCTCTTAGAGTGTGGTTTGATTGCTCGGGGACGAGCAATGGTTTAAGTGTGGGGTATTGATAGTAGGCTATATTTATGTAATTTAGACACTACTTACACTCTAATTTAGCCGCACTTTATTGATATTTGAATGCTAAAAGATAACAAAATGCTCTAATTAAGAATTTGATGCTTTGCAGGAGCTACTCTAAGCTAGGAGGGAGCTAACAAGTGTTTTGGAGTCAACATAGAGTGTGAAAGGCCAATCGAAGGTTAGCCCGGTCGAAAAGGAGCGAGAAAAGCAAGTGAGACAACCCCTCTAGGTGCGCAGCCGCGAATTGGTCCGCGAACTCAAGGCAACGAGGCAGTGAAAATCCGCGGCCGCTGACGGGCGGACGAAAGCCAAACACACAGGATTAATTATGTAATTTCCTAAGCGACTAACCTAAACCTATATGAAACCTAAACTCTCCCAAAAGTGAGAGATAGCTGGTTTTGAAAGATTTTAGAGGCAAGAACGAGGGAGAGAAGACGGATAATTTCCTAAGAGTTTTCATCTTCTTCTTCATACTTCTATTTGTTGATTATGAATTATTTTAGTGATTTGTTTTTCATTAGTATGAGTAGATAAATCTATTATTTAGGGTTGATGGAACCAATTGTTGGATGAAGTCTTGACTCTATTTGGTTATAATTGAGTCGTGTTTGTTCTATGATTGTTCAACTACGTATTGTATTGTGGTTAATTGGAAGGGCCCTCGATTAATCGTGTCTAGTTACCTTGTGTTGCTGGAGAAAGAACACTTGGTTAGATTGTTGTTGAACAACACCACTTTTGGGTAAGTTAAGAGATTAATTACTTAAATTTAAAAGTGGGGTTAGAAATAACGAAGCTTTGGTGGAATAATTTTGAGTTGCATAAATTGTTAACTAGAGTAGATCGAGAGAATGCTTCTAGTAAGTTATCGTAATTGATCGAAAGGTAATTACGGTAGCCCGGAACTCATAATTCTCATAGAGTATTACGGCGAGATTATAGCTAAAGAGTTAAGAATTAATCCGACAATTGGGGAAATCAATAGCCCTAGATCCTTTTACCCTTGAATTCAATTTTAGTCTTGATTATTGCTAATTTTATTGTCATTTTTCCTTAGCTAAATAAATTCCACTGATTATTCATAAAACTCTTGCATCCAGAAGTTGTCTGAGCTTATCATTAGCATTATTTAAAGTTGTAGTAAATAGGTTAGTTCCCTGTGGGATTCGACTCCGGACTTGGACCGAGTTATATTTGCAGCGACCGCTTAGTCCTTTTTACAAGGCATAGTTGGGCGCGAACAATAAGTTACAACAATTTTCCAATTTAATACTTAAGGGCATCTACGAATTTCAACCGATATAATATGTACATATAAAACAAGTACGTACTCGTCACCTCGCGTACATAATTTTCAATTACACAATTTTCACATAAGACTCAATGCCTAAGGGAGTAATTTTCCCCCACTCAAGGTTAGGCAAGATACTTACCTTTTTGAAGTTATGCCGATATTCCAAAATAGTCTCCTTGCTTGAATAAATCCTCCAGATAGCTCAAATCTATTCAAATTAATTCCATATGAAAATACTAATTTTCCAACAAAATTCGAAATTTAACTCAAAAATCGTCTGTGGGGCCCACATTTCGGAATGCGACAAAACTCACAAAATCCGACAACCCATTCAATTACGAGTCAACCCATAACAATTTTATCAAATTTCAATAATAACTCGACCTCCAAATCTCAAATTTTCGTTTTTGGAAGATTCTGCAAAAATCTTGATTTTTCTTCCATAAATCCACCCGAGGCCCTCAGGACCTTAATCAATTATACCAACATGTTCCAAAATACAATACGAACTTAGTCGAGGCTTCAAACCATATCAAACAATATCAAAATGACGAATCGCACCTCAACTCAAAATCTATGAACTTTGAACTTTCAAATTCTATATCTTGTGCCGAAACACATCAAATCAATTCGGAATGACTTCAAATTTTGCACACAAGTCATAAATGACATAACAGACCCATTCCAATTTCCAGAATCGGATTCCGACCTCGATATCAAAAAGTTAATCCCCCCGGTCAAACTTCCCAAATATTCAACTTTTGGCATTTCAAGCCTAATTCCACTACGGACTTCTACATAATTTTCTGGACACGCTCCTAAGTCCAAAATCACCATGTGGAGCTATTGACATCATCAAAATTCTATTCCGGGATTGTTTGCTCAAAATTCAACTCTCCGGTCAACTCTTTTCGTTTAAACTTCTAATTAAGGATTATTTATTTTAATAATTCCGAATCTTCTGTGCAATGAGATTCAAATATAATTTAACTTACTACGATTAGGAGATTTTATTAAGTAAAAGTATGCATTTATAATAATGAGTAAGTAACAAAAGTGCATATGTAATCAAATATAATGTATTTTATAATTTTTTATAAATACTTGATGCTAATAAGTTTTTACCCTAATATACATAGAGTGCAAAAAATCAATAAATTTAAGTGCTACTTTAATTCCTCCTTATTTCTGCATCCAAAGAAAGCATGCATTAAATCCTTGAATATATGCCAGGGAAGATGTTCATCGCAACACTTCAATCAAATGGTTCTCTCTTACCTTGTGATAGACTTTGACGAAGCCCATCATATCTCTCAAAACACAAATTTCCTCCCTCGATAACTTAGTCTCGTAGCTTTTTTGAGTAATTTTTATTGAGATTGCACATCTTTCCTTTCCTATAATTCAATATATAAATCAAGCTCTTTGAGGAAAAAAAATAGGGGAATGGCTTGGATACAATGGACTTGGAGGCGTTCTTCTAGAAACCACAATCTTCTCGAGATAAGAATCATATACTACACAAACCTGATTTTCACTACATACTACAAGCTTCCTTGGCTTAATTTCAATTTTTAGAACTCCGAGCCTGAGAAAGAGCTTAAAGCAATAAAAAAAATTAGACAAAATTATATTTAATTGCTCTATTCTTCCATTTGAGTTCAGCATGAAAACTATATATAGCTTCACCAGTAACATACTAATTCAACCGCCAACCCCCCTTGTTGATAAATGAAATCACATTTGTAGTTTAGATAGCTAGCAAGTAAAGTTTAGCTCACCTCAGAGATTAGTAATTCAAGAAACAATAAGAATTACGCCGCAAGTTGGACCTGACTATACGAATCCTCACTAACCTAAGTCCTATCTTCCATCAACTTGGAAGCCATCCATTTTATCCCATTTTCAAATGTGATCCCTAGTACAGTGAAATAAACCAATTACACTGGTTATATAATAGTCTCCACTCACTGTATTACAAAAAAACATATGAAAAAGCTAACTAACATACTTACCTGACAACGGATCAACAATTAAAGAGTATAAAAGTAAAATTATTTTTTTATTCAAATGTCGAGAACATCTCATAACTTACAAAAGAATTACTCTCCTACCCATATATTCTGAAAATAATTCACAAAAAAGGGGGCTTCATTATCTGTTATCAATATGTAATGTTACTGAAGTAACCATAACCATCACATTTCTTCTATCTCTCATAGAAATTGAATATCGAGGCACATACCCAAAAAAAAAAAAAGAGAATGTAACTATGATTGAGGGACAATTGGATCTTATTCGTGAGTTGCAACCACAGGTTTAACCTCATTTTCAATCTAGATTTTCAATGGGTCTATGGTAGCTTCCTCAGAATGTCAAGTAAGGTCATTGGGAGGTAGGGAACGATCCGTATACATCCAATTGAGCTACTGCAAAAAGTACAAAAAAGTATCCAAAAATCAAAAAACAGCAAACACAAAATTATAAGTTCTTATCTTCTTGAATTTAGTAGTAGATGCAAAATAAAAATAAAAAAAAATATAGGAAAAAGACAGAGAGCGCGACAAAGAAAACCTAAGAAAAATTTGAAGAAGATGAATGAACAAAAAAACACCTTAAGTCCTTGGGGATCATATATTATATATGTCTTGTAATATTCATCTGGATCCTCTCAATCCTGAAATTGATAGGATGGTAAAACCTAAAGTAGTGATGAGAGGAAGAGAAACTTCATTAAATTTCGTTTGTGTCTAGATGTCACCCAACGGTGAGCCTTTTTAAGAAATTTTACAGTAAGCTTACAAAATATTTAGTACTGGTTCAGCTCTTTATTGCTTACTGTCCCGATTCCAGTATTCCGTCCAGGCGAGTCTTATATATTTCTTTTATATAAGGTCCTCACTATTACTTTATTATATTCTATTTGATCATTGAAATACCTTTTTCTAGAAACTATGGATATATGACATAAAAATTACATATAGAAAAATTATTTGCAGAAACTAAAGGGGAAATGGTACAAAGTTGTCAAATTTTACATCAAAAATTATTTATCTAAAACTACGACATACTTCCTTTACTTTGAATTCAAAATTTAATTTGAATATTATTTATCTTTCTAAAATTTGACTTGTGCACTTCACGCTTCACTCCGCCATCAGTCATTTCAGCAATTACGTATCAAACATTTGAGAAATTTAAAAAGGGATGATAGACTTTTACTCAATATTTTGCTAATATAAACTGACACATTAGGTGATAGAAACATATATGAGTACCTCTTGCAATGGTTTGTTATAGTCTTTAGGGTTCAGAAATTATGTTACACAAAATTTCTTTGCTCCAGAAGAACGGGGTAAATTTATTTTTTAGATAGGAGGATGACTAATAGAAAGAAACGTCAATAGATAGAAAAATTTAAAATTCTAATGTTCAAGCAAGAGCACACGAATTTGGATATTTTACCTAGCTCAAATCTGCTTGCGTTCAAATCAACACCATTAATTCTTGAAGCACCTGCAATGTTGTTCCGTCTGAAGCCTGTTAAAATGGGATGCAATCAATTTAGTCGCTTCAACACTTATTTTACAGATAACATATTCAAAAAATACAGGAGGAAATTGTCATTAGCAATAGAAAGCCTCACAGCAAGGCCTACAACTCGACATCACAAAATAGCTATACTTGTTGTTTTGGCAACATTCAGAGTTGCACCAAGGCCTATAAGCATGTGCAACTTGATTAATTAACATGTGAATACAACCTCTACCGAATTTATTACTCAAGATCGAGAATGAGTTTATAATGAAAATAACTTAAGATAGGCCCAAACTCCTACTAACTCTCTTTCAATTCTTGCATTCTACTTTAGAAATTTCCTTGTCTGTTATAAGGCTTCAAAAATTAGTTCTCCTCCACTTTCCTCCTTTGATGATATTTGGAGTAAACTGTGAATATATTACTTCAAACTATGGATAAAATTATCATAATAACTATATTCTTTATTTTCTAATGAACAGTCATACATGAACTTAAAGAAAGGAAAATAGGTTCAGAAAATTGACTGTACAGAAGCAGAGTGAAAAATACCTGAATAAATATTACCATCTTTTGACATACACATTACTCGCCAAGGGTCTAAGGCTTGTTAACTTATAAAAATAACTGAATAAAACGCGTCATTAGGGTCTAAGGCTTGTTAACTTATATACCCAACATCTCTCCCGTATTTTGTCGATGTAGAATTCGCCTAGGGTGTCACATCAGCAAACACCCAAGTGCACAATCCACTTCATACTTCTAGTCATTTTTTATACGTTAAATTTTCCATAAGACCCTTTTTATTTGTTTTTGCACTAATTAGTTGATAACAAAGATAAAATCCACAGAAGAGACATGATGAATGTACAAATCAGGTACGCTTTTCAAAATAATTAGAAATTAACTCATACACACCAAATTGTTATTTCTAATAACAATAAATCAACACCAGGGAAAACCCAATAAAAAAAATTAAAAGCGAGAGAACATAAATTAAGCAGAGAGAGAAGTAATTGACTATATGACTATGAAAAGTTTGACGAGAATCCAATAAAGACACGAAAAGAGAAGAAAAAGACTAATAAAAAAGAGTCTGAAAATTTGGGCAAAATTGAGAGAACAGCAGACCAAAAAGCAGAACAAGCCGAGAAGATGGGGCAAGTGCACATATAGCCATTTTCAGAGATGTTATTTAGTGACTAGTCATTAATAATTTTGTTCTGAAATTTTAAACTAAAAATTTTGACTTCAGGACAATTCACAACATTTTTATCCTGAAAATTTGAACTGAAAAACTAAAATTCAGGACGCAATAGTATGAAATTTTAAATAACAGCCTTTGGAGTGGCTACCTGCTATCATTTCTACTAGAAGATGGAAAAAAATGAAACAAATCTTATCCAAAGTTATAAAAAAAGAGAGGCAGGGTAATATAAATTAGAAGAAAGATCAATATATTAATTCGAGAAAGATAACTCTTTGAATGAAAACATTAGATGCTCAATATTTTTGATATTTTATCGCAACTGATTATAGAACTACAACTATGACAAACACTACTTCTGATGGAACTTAATTTTTTTTAAAAAAAACAAAAAACAAACTAAGGGATAGAAATAGGTATAGTGGGTTTTGAAGCACAATAAAATACACATTTGCAGGTTCGTACACCACGTTCATTAATTATACAAGTTCCTTCAATAACTGCACGTCCTGTTCCTTCCACACATTTTCGAAAGCATCCATCTCTTAGTCCTATTGTGCATATTTCAAATCCTATATCAACTCTGCATGTCTTGATTCCATAGACATCTGCATCCACAAAATTAAAATAAGTTTCTCATCTTTGAATGTCAAAAATGGAGAAAAATATAAAATAAAAAAAAGTTTAGTCATTTTGTGAATTAGCCGATATATAAGAATCGCCACACGAACAAATGATTAATGTGTTAGTTTTAACAAATGGTAGTTTCTAAGCGACTTAATGAAAATTATAGACATGCATCTAGTGGTCAGAGGTTACAATTTGAACCGTATAATAATATCATTTGATCCTATATTTTTTGGCTACTATAATAAAATGTTGTTATAAAGAATGACTGTTATAGAAATATTTGACTGTATATGATTTAAAATTCGGCTGCCTCCCGACCACTTGTTGGTTTATTGGATTCCAATCTCCATTATAACTATGTAAAAGAAATTGAGGATAAGAACATATTAGATCTAACAAAACTCTACTTTAGGTAAAAAGAAAAAATTTAATGTAAAAACCTGATACAACAGCAAAAAGGATGATTAGAATTGCCAGTGATCTCAAGGACTTTTCCATTTTCTATTTCTGATGAATGATAATTACAGTTTGCAAACTCCTCTTCAAAGGACTTCCTTTTATATACACAACAAACTTCTCTTTGTTGTGTACATATATATCAACTAATTAACCAGTGCATAATACTTTTACCATTAATCATTCTTACTTAAAGATTTGCTACTATATCATTGGAAAAAGTTTGAAAGTCATTAGATAGCTTTCCATGATAAATAGAGCAAAAGACTCTATATTAGGTATGAAATCTAAGTTTTCTAAAAATGACCTACTCAAGTGATACAGTAAAGTAAACCACCTTCTTGAAAATTGTAAAAGTTGCATTTTTTGTCCAATTTTGGACTAGAAATAAGATTACTTCAAATATTTCAATTTAACAAGTGTTCCCTGATCATCTATATTTGTGGTTTAAGATTTTTACATAACATTAAGAAAACTACTTAATAGCAATAATATTTATACGGCAAAAACTTACTCGCACTAAGTGGTTACACCCGGCCATTAAACAATCAACACATGTCAATTTATCTAACTAGAGTTATTAGTAATTAACAATAGTTAACTAGTTTTGAGATATATTAAATATAATAATACTCTACTAAAATACTTAATATTTCCACATCTTCGTTATGCTAACAGTAACGTCAAATCGACAATACTTTCTTGTTTTTGTGCCACCAAGGTCATGGCCATCGTGTAAACACCCAATGCGAGTAAGTTTTTTCCCTTCCGAAGTGAGGAAATCGTCGCAGTTATGGCAAACTAATAATAAATGGAGGTCATTAATATAGGAAAATAAAATCACCAGAATATTTAATTTCACTTTTATTTTTCACACTCAAAAATGACAAAACTTAATAAGCAAAGCTATAATCATAAAACAAATCACCAGGATGTTTAATTTCACTCTCCATTTTTCACTCAGAAAATGACAAGCATAAAAAAAACTAAATACACAAAAATATAATCTTGGTACTCGTTACAAGTAACAAGTAGATCAAATAGATACTATTTGATGATCCATTTACATTATTTTCTGCCCAGTTATTCCATACCAAACATCTAGAATTTTAGTTGCACAAGTGACAAAAAAAAAGAAAACTGAAACTTTGTAAGAAGCATTCAAGTCTAAGTAAAGCTGAAAAACCATAACATTCTAACAACACAAATGTTTACCCGAAATATGGATAGAATTGAATTTATACGTGGTTCTAAGGATATGTGGTATAACTTGGTACAAATCAAAAAAATAAGTAGAAATATTATGTGGTATAACTTGGTACAAATCGGAAAAATAAGTAGATGTATATCGAATATTGACTGTAAAAAGAAATGAATACAAACCCAAATTGAGTAGAGAATGATTTATAAATGAACAAGATAAATCAATATCAGAAGCCCCAAAAAGGATAATATTTGCTAGATGCTATGTAAATCTCAATAATTTCTGAATATGAGAGTGTATGAATATATGAATGAATCTGTGAATGAATAAATTCCGTCCCCTTAATCAATGATAACCTACTCTTAATATAGTAGAGGAATCCTACTTTGGATATAATTAAAAATATATAGTGGTGATCCCATCATAGATTAATTAATTGGCTTTTCCTTGATTTCGATTCTCTCCCCAAATGCGATTATAACAGCTCTTTTGTCCCTTGGCTCGAGCCCGAACTCGGCCGCTCTCGATCGTGATCAGCCTCTATTCGCTCGACCTCTATCTGGGCTCGATCTCGATCTCGGCTGATTTCGGTCTCAATCGGTCTCTATTTGCTCGACCTCTATCTGGGCTCGATATCGATTTTGGTTGATCCCTACCTTGGTCGGTTTCTAGGGCTCGAACTCAGCAGCCCGACTTCACATCATAGCTCGATATGACAATGACGAACCTCGGTCCAATCATGCCCCAATCTTGATTAATCACACAAAGGGCAAACTCGGTTTTGACCGTATAAAACAATATTCACAAGCTAAATAAAAGTGGAAAGAGAAGAGTACTAAATAATTCGATTTTCAGTTTTTTCTGCTTCTAATACAAAACTCTTAATCAATCAAAAGTGTAGGGGTCGACTTGTTCAATTTTAGTAATTCTATATAAGCAGTTTTGATTTCGTATAAGCTACACTTCCTTCAAGTCTTCCCAAGTTTCCAAAAAAATGAAAAAAATAAGTAGGCATTTGCACATAAAAATTATGATTTTTGAAGAGAAAAAAATCATTAAACTAATATTAGAGGTTAAGCTGAAAAATGATAGTAACTGAAATTTGAAATTAAGAACATGAATTTCACTTGAAAAAATAGTGTAATTTTGTAATAGGAAATAAAAAGTTTACTTTACAAAATTCAACTCATCTTCAAAAAAATTTGAAACTCACTTTCAAAAATTCAGCTAAATATATAAGTAAACAATGATTTGAAAATATTTTTTCAAAAAAAGAAAAAAGAAAAATTAATATATGTCCATACGGTCTCTAAGGGCTCGTTTGGCATGATATAATTAATCACGGGATTAAATTTGAAATGAGTTTATACTATGTTTGGTTAAGATAAAAGCACAGTATAACTAATATCGGAATTAGTTATTATACCAGGGATTGTAGTATTTTGAGATAACTAATAACAGGATAATCAAGATAACTTTTATCCCAACCAAACAACATAAGTCTTCCCAAGTTTTAAAATTTCGATCAAGCTCTTCCCTGTAAAGAAATTTAAGCAATTCTGACATCGCATAAGCCAGGCCTAAGCTACGAATAGAGTATTAAGTAAATCAGACAAAAGAATATTGTGCAAATTGCTGTAAGCACACACTAGGTGTAAAATACAAAAAACTCCACGAGTTGATGCAGGTGTTTTCCTGCTATTGTATATAACTAAATTGATATTTTGTTCAATTTCAGAATTATTAAGGAAAGAGCATTACGTTGCGGATAAGGTCAGGAAAGGGTCAAGAATGGTACGCTCAATGGACATGTCTCTCTTGATAATATGGAGTAAGATTTTTCTTTTGCACCATTCTTCTCCGCTGACAAGGAAAGCCTCTTTGCTCTTCGAGTCACTAAGGTTTACGAATTCATCCTATGGTTGAGTTGAGGGGTTCTGCTTCTTGGTTTTTGCAGGACTTTGTTACTGTGGAATAAAGGTATGTATATGTACTGCTAATAGAGTTTTAGTATTGTATTTTTCCATATAGTTATTTGTGCTTCGGCCAATGACAGCTTTCGTCTCTCTATTCTTATGACCTGTGTCTGATTCCTTAGATAAAAAATTCTCCGTCACCAAGGTGTTTGATAAAATTCTTCAATGAATTTGGACCGTGTCTTTAATTTCTTATGCACCCTCCTGGTGTTTTCTATCATCACGAGGTAAGAGAGAAAATAGAAAATTACGAATGCATGTACTATCATATTATCAACAGAGGAGAGCCGAATGTTTGACACGATCTTTTAAACCTTTTTTCTTTCTCCCTTTTCACAAGGCATGAGAGATTATAATTACAGAGATAAATATTTGACGAGTTGTTGTTGTAACTATGCGGATTTTCTATCTTTTATAGGTATCTGTATTTGTATGGTATCTTTGGATGAAACATTACCAAAATATTGCAAGTTAGTTGACTGATATATGGAGCTTTTGTAAGGTGATTGCTTGAAAAGAGACAAAGTGTGAATTGCTTTATTTTAGATGGAATTTGTGTTAAATATTTCACTACATGGGACAGCAACATTTAAACCTTAATGATTTTGCTCCAACTCCTGCAATTTGTGTGTAACTACTTGGATTTGGCAAACTTATTGAGAGAAACAAATTCATGGATTTGGCCAACCATTTTCTCTGGAGACATTATGCATCTTACATTTTCTCTTGATTGCTTGGAGAAATGGTTCAATTTCATCTTTTTCAAAAAAGGACATAATTCACTGCATTCAAGTTATTCTGAGTTTTAGCTTTGCATCTGGGTCCTAATGTTTTGTCTTATTGGACCTTGACATTAGTATTCTGCTTCCTGTTTACAAAGAGTGATTAATTTGTGTTTTTTTTTTCTTTTTGTTAATAAATTTGGTACATTTATTTGATCTTTTCATTTAAAATTTTAGTTCCTTTAGAAGAAGAGATACGGATAGAGACCTAAGATTTTAATGAAGACTTTAGCATCTTTCAAGATGAAATTGCCTTCTTCTTTAGGAAATAGTGCTAACAAGTTGTGTAGTTACCAGATGGTGGTTGGGGATGTTTTGGAAGCATTTTCAGCATCAATCACTTCTTTGAGCATTTGCAGCAAGGTAATATTTGGACTTTTCGGTTCAAGAAATGAATGTCTTTGTTGAATTTTGGTTGTTTGTACTTTTTCAAGAAAATATGTTTATATTTTAATATGAGTGTTGATTGAAGGATTCTAGTTTTCAATGTTACTTGTTTGTTGATAAAGTTATTGCTGAGTTGGAGAAGCATTTATGTGCTGACCTGTCAGAATCCTTTACATTTACCATCACCAGGTTTGTTCCCCATTATCTTACTAAAAAAGCATCATCAGATTTATACACCGTTATCATCATCAGGTATGTCTGTTATGTTCGTGTATTGAATGTTGGTTTGGGAATGAGGAAGGAATGCAAAGTATACCACTGCCTCACAGAATGCATTATACGAAAGGCAATATGCTTCATAGCTGAAGTGTTGGGCCTAAGACTTTATTCTTGCATTTATCTCTATGAAATTAAAACTTGTAGTTCTTCGCTGCTCATTTCATGCACGAGAATGAAATCTTAAAACTATAAGGTGCAGTCCGGTGGAACAAGAAGAATTTTATAAGGTTAACCAGTTCAAATACTTTTAAGACTCTTTGACAAGTGTAACAACGTTTTAACTTTTCGTACTTAGACTTAGTGGGGAGAACAGTAGAGCTTTAAAGGGTAGTTCCCTGCATTATAAATATGAAAGAAATTCGACACCTTCTGAATCTCTTAGGCTGTCAATGTAAGACTGTTGGCCTTCCACTGAAAAGTTTATCCATATGTGAGGATATATAATAAAAGAGATATGGTGTAGCATGGGCATTTCATTTGAGTTCTCTGAGGCCTTCAAGACTCACTCTTATCAAAGTGAGAGCAATTTTCATGAACTCTCACATGATTCCTCTCATACTATAAACAAAAGTGTGTTTTTGTGATACCCCGGTTAGGAGGTGCGAGAGGTTGCAAGTGGCGAGTCAGAGGAGGGGTAGAGGGAGGCTTAAGAAGAACTGGGGTGAAGTGATTAGGCAGGACATGACTCTGCTCCAGCTTACCGAGGACATGACCCTCGATAGAAAGGTGTGGAGGTCGAAAATTAGGGTGGTGGGTTGATAGACAGTCTAGAGTTTGTCTTGTCTTACTAGTAGTAGTTGTACTAGTCGGGTACCTTCCTATTCCTAGTCCCTTGTTTATATACGGTATGTCAGTATTAGCAGTGAGATTGACACTATTCTTGTTGTTTCATTTCCTTGGATCTCTGTCACTATTCGTTGTATTATTTGCTTACATTGTCTTATTACATTGTTGTTGCTATTGTTTCTCTATTGTTCCATTTTTTTTTTACGTTCTTGAGCCGAAAGTCTTTCAGAAACAATTTCTCTACCTTCATAGATAGGGGTAAGGTCTGCGTACACACTACCCTCCACAGACCCCACTTGTGTGATTCCATTGGGTTGTTGTTGTTGGTTATTTTATTTGGTAAATTGACTTTTCTTTAGATTCAAGTCTAGTCTGATTAGATGAGAGCAACAGATGTGCTTAGCAGATAAGATGACATTTTGTTCTCGGCATTTAACATTTTCTTTGCCAGATTTGTCAGTTGTTGTATCGTATTTAGCATGTAAGAAGATGCTAAACCCATTACTCCTAATACTTATCGGGAAAAAACTACTGAAGTTGTCGATTTGTAATTAGCATACTCTCTGCCCATGGCATTAGAAATTTCATGCTTTCCAGCATGTCATATGTTTCCAAATTCAATTAGTTTTGAGGATGGTTTGATTGGATAGGTTAAAAGGAGTCGCTAAGAGACATTTAAATTATGAGCTGCCATATCAAAAGCTTTAGTCTTCTCGCGCCTGTAAATTCTACAATTCAGATGACTAATTTGATTTTATATGTCGTGTTATGTGTTCTCTTTCAGACAAAAAAATTGCGAATTGTGAGTTTGATGAAATAGTATGATTTTTTAATATTGGTTCTTTAATTTATCCAATCTCAATTCTTTGAAAGTAAGTTCTTAGGCAGTTTTCCTGTAATATACAAATTATGATTTCAAAAAATCCCTTTAATAAAGAAAAGAAAAGGATTCGCATTCAGACTTAGTCTTTACACTTCATTTGCAGTATGAGATCTATGATTCTGCACTTGTTAGGCATTCCCTTCTTGAGATCAATCAAGACGCAAATTAGCTTTACGTACAAATATGTCATGTGTACTTGCAGTTGTGATTCTGCATAACTTAGTATGCACATGTATCTGTCTGCTTACTGTGAGTTTATATTTGAGGTAATATACATATAGGTATGGTCCTCTTTGCTCTTTGGAATTACTAAATTCTATTAGTCTCCTATTGATCTTCCAGGGTGACTTTTGCTCCTCACTTTTTTCCGTCTGAACTTCATATTATTTGACAAAGAAATAGAATGAGTTCCTTTAGGCAACCACAATGCTAAAGTTGCATCTAGCATAATTATTCGGTGATCATTGTTCTGTTTATGGATTGTAAATCTTGTCAATGAAAATTTGGTAACTCAGGATGGAGATTGCTTGGATTGGGTAATTCCTCAACATGCAAAGATGATCTTCTTACTCTTTGGAGATACTAAATTCTGATAGAATTTCCTCTTCTCTTCAAGTGATTTCCACTATATATCTTCTCTTTTCGTACAACTTGCTCTTGTTTGGAAGAAAATAAAATTATATTTTGAAGTCTTCACACCGTGCTAAAGTTGCATTTGACATATTTCTTCGATGATTTTTTTATTTTGCTTATGAAAATTACCTCACTCATGTGGATAGACGAAATCTTTTCTGGCAAAGTTGAATCCAAATACTTGAGGTTGAGGGGAAGTCTCTACAAAGTAGAATGTAATGACAATGAAACTTTGCAAAGTAACAATAGAGATAGTTTGGGTAGGGTAGTTCTTTAACATGTAGAGACTATCTGCAGGGTAGTTCCTTTACATGTAGAGACTATCAGGGGTGTATACAGGATTTTCCATAAGCCGTGTCGACATTCAAAAAGTGAACATATGAACAAATCATTAACAATATTGTACTTTAAAAGAAATAAAATTTATATTATATTAATAAAATTTAATTCAAGTATATTATTATAAATCGCCTCAATAAATTTACACCTTGTGAAATATATTAATAATAGCCTCATTGAATATATTTAACTTTTGTTGATATGAGGCACAGAAAGGAGTACAAAGTGGTTGAGTTAACACTCGCCCTTAAATAGGTCAGAGGTTTGATCCTTTTGAGCATTATTTTTATAACAACTAAAGACCAAAATATTAGGCAACAAAAACAAGTCAAATGTAGAATCGAACTCTCGACCTATGCCAGGAAAAGAAGCATTTGACAAATAAGCGGTGTCGACATTTAAAAAGTGAACATATGAACAAATCATTAACAATATTGTACTATAAAGAAATAAAATTCATATTATATTAATAAAACTTAATTCAAGTACGTTATTATAAATCGCCTCAATAAATTTACACCTTGTAAAATATATTTATAATAGCCTCATTGAATATATTTAACTTTTGTTGATATGAGGCATGAAAAGAAGTACACGCAAAGTGGTTGAGTTAGCACTTACCCTTAAATAGGTCAGAGGTTTGATCGTTTTTGAGCATTATTTTTATAACAACTAAAGACCAAAATATTAGGCAACAAATACATGTCAAATGCAGAATCGAACTCTGGAATTAGGTATAATTTAAGAAAGTAATCATACTCTTCAATTCTTAATTGGGAAGGTGAGAATTGATGTTTATTACATTACTAGTCTATGGACACGTGCACGTGTATCCCATATTAATTTTATATAATATTTATCTAAATCTAAAATGGTTAAGTTGCAAATTCAAATATACATGAATGAAAAAATACAAGCTGAAATTGATGAACGGTTAATCTATTCGAATGGCTTGATTGTCAAATGACAAATGATTAGATTGCATAGCATATGAACCTGCAATTGAACAACTAAATTTAGTAAGGTAGGTAAAATTTATAATGAGTTAAATTTTGATGTTATTAGGGGTAAACATGTAATATATTAATATCATACCTATAATTCTTTATAGATGATATTATTGGTGTATGTTCCAGTGTGTCGTTCCGATTATTCTGTGATGTCAATAACTCTTGGTGTTGACATTGAAACCCTTTATAAAAGTGCAGCTTAATATTGACAT
Organism: Nicotiana tabacum; assembly: GCF_000715075.1. NCBI lineage: Eukaryota > Viridiplantae > Streptophyta > Magnoliopsida > Solanales > Solanaceae > Nicotiana > Nicotiana tabacum. The sequence goes on along the minus strand of NC_134096.1, from coordinate 92,451,171 downwards.
CAAGAGCTATATCTGATTATTTGCTTCACCGAGTCATAGAAAGAGCCAGAGCATTCTCCTTATGCGAAAATACCCAGATAGCTAGAAAACAAGAAAAGAAAGTATGTATACAGCTTCACCTAACTCTTTTTTCTCCTGTAATACCGACTATTAAATTTTGTGGAAATCATTTGTTAATTTCGCAGCCTTGAAGCTCACATCTTGTTGTACTTGTCCAACAATCCTAGGTTAGGCAATTCTCTAAACAAAGTGAATTTTGTACCATATCATGGGGTATTCAACCAATCTTGAGGTGTGTTTTACCCGGAAAATGGATAGAGTTGAATTTATACATAGTTCTAAGGATACGTGGTATAACTTGGCACAAATCGATAAAATAAGTAGAAATGTATCAAATATTGACTGTAAAAAAGGAATGAAATACAAACCAAATTCTGTAGAGAATAATTTATAAACAAGGAAGATGAATCAATGTCCAAGTTCCAAAAAAGGATAATCTCTACTATATTTCTGTGCAAAATCAATAATCTGTGAGATGTGAGAATGTATTGATGTGTCGATGTTCAATGTCCACCCTTTACAGAAATGATAACCATTCTTCATATAGTGGAGGAATCCTACTTTGAATATAATTAAAAATACATAGTGAGGATCCCATGATAGATTAGTTAATTAGTTTTTCCTTAATTTCCGCCGAGATTCTCTCCCCTAGTGCGGCTACAACGACTCTTTGTCTCTTAGCTCGATCTTGGCCGGTTTTGCTATTGGTCAATCTCTGGATCTCGAGCTCGATATTGACTCGAGCTCGATATTGCCTCGAGCTCGGTATTGATTCGAGCTTGATATTGACTTCGAGCTCGGTATTGATCGGTCCCTGAATCTTGAACTTGATAACCTGGCTTCAGATCTCATCTCGATATTATGATGACGACTTTCGGTCTATCACGTTCCAATCTCGACAAAATACGTGAAGGGCAAAATCGATTTTGACCTTATACATGTAGTCCCCTCGTTTCTCGGAAAGAATGTGGCGAGAAACGATATGATTTTTTCAACCTCTGACTAGATACACACTGACGCCTGCGTCGAGCCCGGTTATGACGTATGTGACAAATGTCCCGACGGTTCAGTTATCAAGACATTAAATGTGTGTCAGACGATGGTCGGTCACTGCTGATTTTGAACCGTCATTGCCAAATCTACAAATAGCCCCCCTTCTTCATTATTTTAAACCTTTGCCTTCAATTCTTCTCATTCCAACCTTCACAGCTCTTCGCCTTCTCCAAAGTTCTTTATTTCCAATTTTAAGAATTTCTTTGCTTGTTCTTCGTCAAATACCAAAATATTTCAATTTCTCGTCTTCTTTGTTCTTGAGAATTTAGATGGCCAAGATATCTAAAATGGTTCCTCAGAAAGAGGCTGCTTCCTCATCTCGGCCGGCCAGTGAGAAATCGGTGGTGGAGCCACGCCTCGAAAAACTCATTCCCGGGGGATGTGTTATCGATTCCGACTTTAAGGTCGAGAAACCTTCGTCGATTACTGGTCGATGTGAGCCGGTATCGAGATATATATGCTTGATACCTCAAAGCCTTATTGATTTGGTGAAGAAAGATTGTGGTTGGGAAAATAAAGAGGTTGTGATACCGGCACCGGAAGAAGCGATCACTACCCACGTGGAAGGGTACTTGAGTGTTTACATTTATCCTTTCACGCTGGGTCCCCTCGATCCGATCATCATCGACTTATGCAAAAAGTACCAACTAACCCTCGGCCAAATACATCCTTCTTTCTAGAGGATTGTAATACTGCTTCGCTTCTTTGTGAGAAAAATCGGCGGGCTTCCCTTCACCCTCGACCACCTAATAAGATTATATAGCCCTCGTATTTACCGAGGTGGGCTAATAAAGCTCCAACGCCGGGCCGCCAAGGCGTTCACCTCGAGCATTGATGAAGACAAAGATCGGGGTTGGATGGGCCAGTTTGTCCGAGTGAAGACCTCGGACTTAATCCCGGTTGAGAGTATGCCATTTCCCGAGAAATGGAATATGAATCATAAGTATGATTCCGTTTTTAGCTTTTGTCGTTTTTACTTCTTCATCTTTACTTATCGGTGATTTTCTTGACACAGCTGTTGCTTGGATGCCGGGAGCTGTTCCCCATCTCAAGAACTGGGTCAGGAGCCTGGTTATGCCGAGCGCGCTTAGCATGATTTGTCAAAGGGTCGATGGGAAGCTCGTACTCATGGTAAGCTTTCATCTTGGTCTACCAATTCGTTTGTCGTTCGAGGTGATATGTTTATTCGAAGCATGAGTTTATTATCTTCTCCCTTCGCATGTCTCGAAAAAGATGCGGTCATGAGGCCCCCGTCTGGTGATGAGGAAGTTTTAACGCCTGTCTCGAAGTTGTTGAAGGAAAGTAAGAGAAAAAGGACTTCGGATTTCCGAGAGTCAAAAACCTAAGAAGAGGACAGTTCGAAAGCCCAAGGGAACCACAATCCCATTGACTATGGAATCGGTCCTACATCTAAGGGAAGAAGAAGAAGAAGAAGAAGAAGAAGAAGAAGAAGAAGAAGAAGAAGAAGAAGAAGAAGAAGAAGAAGAAGAAGAAGAAGAAGAAGAAGAAGAAGAAGGAGAAGATAACTCTGAATTGGTGGCCCGTGCTCGGGCTGGCACCGATATTTGTAAAGCTTTGGGACCGGTGGGGACTGATTTTGCTTTACCCAGGTCCGACGAGGTCGAGGATAAGACTTCGAACCGAGTTCCCGAGCAAAGGGAGGCCGAGGATGTTTTACCTTGGGGCAACGAATCCGTCGAAGAGGCGGTTGATGATGGTGTAGGAACCGAGTTTGAGGTTCCCCTAGATGGAGGTGGCGCCTCGAAAGACATAATCTGGGTAATAGAGATCGACGATTCCCCTTCTTTTCCTTCAGTTTCATAGTCTATGATACATGACGCCCAAGCTGTAGAGGTTTATCATGGGGAGTGAGCCATGGAGAGGAAGATCCTTTCCGTGGTTATTTTGTTGGAGTAGAAGATGCTACCGGTCCGAGCGATTTGGAGGATTCGAAGAAGAGCTCAGGCAAGGCGGGGATTTCTCGTATATTCAACGAAGCTCAGCAGGCCCTGAATCGGGTAAGTTCGCTTTCTCTTTGTCAACTTTCATATTTGTATTTTTCTTTTTTTGTATAACTCCTTTTTAATTTTTGTAGGCTTCTGCGCTCTATCAAGAGGCGTTTTTCCGATCCCGAGGGGAGCTAAGCCGGTTCGAAGCTGAAGTTCGAGGGCTTATTGAGGAGAGAGATACCTCCAAGCTTCTCAATAAGCAGAGGGAAGGAGAAGCAAGAGGACTTCGAGCCGAGCTAGAAGCAACTCGAAAAGAACAAACCAATTTATTCGAGCAGGTAAAAAGAGTCTTTGAAGTTAATGACACTGATTTGGGCGTGAAGGTTAACAGTTCGGTCTTGCAGGTTCAGCAAAAGCTCGATATGATAGGGCAGCTTAGCGCCGAGGTGGATACAGTGAAAGTGGGGGTCGAGGAGTGGAAAAGAACATAGATCGCCTTGCTTCTGAAAAGGAGGTTGCCCGGGATCAACTGGCCTCGGTCGAGGCCCAACTCCGAAGCTCGAAAGAGAGAGCCTTGGTGCAAGCCAAGAATATTGAGGAGTTCCAGTCTCGGTTGGGCTTAGTGACTTCTGATCGAGAGAGACTAGTCTTGGAACTGGCAGCAGCCAAATTGGAGGTCGAAATAGCCATGGCTAATGCTAATGCAATGGTGGCTGTTTACCGGTCCGATGCTGAAGCCGCTCAGGTTCGAGCAAAAGAGGTTGTCGAGTCTACTCAAGCTCGATCAAATTGGGTTGTCGAGCATGCTAAATGCCAATCTCGGAGGGAGACTTTAGAGGAGATCCACGCTCGTGGATTCGATATTTCTGCCGAGATCGAGAATGCAAAAGAACTCGAAGCCGAAGCCAGAGTGTTAGCCTTTCTCGATGATGATGATACCGGGAGTATGAGCGGTTCTGAGAGCGAAGGAGGCCTCAAAGGTGAAGATGCTGCTCCCGGAGAGGACTAAGTCCTTTTAGTATTTGTCTTCTTTCTTTTAAGATTGTTTTGGTCTTTTGTAGAAAAACTTGATCGGGCCATGGTGTCCTTGTAAATGATTTCTGGTATATATAAAACTTTCTTCCTTTTATGGCTCCTGAATTTTTTGCCTTTCTTGTTATTTGTACAAAGGCCAAAAAGTGCCTTAGCACGGGATAATTACTTGAAGGTCCGAGTGAATGTTCGAACTCGACCTTTTCTTATAGGTAGTCCCCGAGTGAATATTCGAACTCGAACTGAGACAACTTCTAGACTTTGACGAATAGAGTTCAAGCGAAATGATTTGCTCGAATTAGAGCTAGGGTAGCCTTTAGGCTTTTCGGTCGAGTGGGAGTGATTTCTCGAACTTGAACTAAGGTAGCCATTTTGGCTTTACGGTTGAGTAAAAGTGTTTTCTCGAACTCGAATTAAGGTAGCCCTTAGGCTTTATGGTCGAGCGAGTGTTTGCTCGAACTTGATTTAATGTAGCCTTTTTAAGCTTGATACGTAGTCCCCGGTTCGGGGTAATAGTTCGAACTTGAATTAATGCGGCCCTTGGGCTTTGTGATTGAGTGAGAATGATTTCTCGAACTCGAAATAAAAAATAGCCCCTAGGCTTTATGGTTGAGTGAGTGCTTTCTCAAACTCGAACTAATGTAGCCCTTAGGCTTTATGGTCGAGTGAGAGTTTGCTCGAACTCGAATTTAGAGTAGCCCTTAGGCTTTATGGTCGAGTGAGTGTAATAGTTCAAACTTAAATTAATGCGGCCCTTGGGCTTTGTGATTGAGTGAGAATGATTTCTCGGACTCGAAATGAAAAACAGCCCCTAGGCTTTATGGTCGAGTGAGTGTTTGCTCGAACTCGAACTAATGTAGCCCTTAGGCTTTATGGTCGAGTGAGAGTTTGCTCGAACTCGAATTTAGAGTAGCCCTTAGGCTTTATGGTCGAGTGAGTGTTTGCTCGAACTCGAGTTAATGTAGCCCTTAGGCTTAATGATCGAGTGAGTGCTTGTTCGAACTCAAAGTAATGTAGCCCTTAGGCTTAATGGTCGAGTGAGTGTTTACTCGAACTCGAGTTAATGTAGCCCTTAGGCTTAATGATCGAGTGAGTGTTTGCTCGAACTCGAAGTAAGAGCAGCCCTTAGGCTTAATGGTTGAGTGAGTGCTTGCTCGAACTCGAGTTAATGTATCCCTTAGGCTTAATGATCGAGTGAGTGTTTGCTCGAACTCGAGTAAGATCAGCCCTTAGGCTTAATGGTCGAGTGAGTGTTTTCTCGAACTCGTACTAATGTAGCCCTTAGGCTTAATAGTCGAGTGATTATTTTCTTGAACTCGAAGTAATGTAGCCCTTAAGCTTAATGGTCGAGTGATTGTTTGCTCGAACTCAAAGTAATGTAGCCCTTAGGCTTATGCGGAGCTTGATCTTATTGATTTTTTGGTTGGCAGTCCCCGATTTATGGGGTAATTTTTCAAACTCCGGTCATGGTCGGCCCTTAAGCCTGTTTGCATAATGGATCATGAAATAGAAGAATCTTTCTGAGATATGAGATATCGCTAAATAAGAAATTTCTCTTTATAAACCATTATACATGTGTTCATGTTTTGCGCCAGGGCTAGAGCAACTTACACAGGCATGGTTCGTTTTGACCATTTGTCCCTTACAATTTTTCCTATCGAAACCCTGTTCCCATGAAGTAACTTTCTTGCATCGAACTTGATAATCAAATTTTATATATTCGAGGGTAATGCTCCCAGTATTCGAGGTTGATTGTAAAGAGGTCTCAGATACTGTTGAATTGTTCTAAGTTAGCACGATCAATGGTTGCCTTATTAAAAATCTTGCCGAAAATCCCATTTGGCATAAAACCGGTCTAAGGGAAAAAGAGTGCAATATGTGCTTTCAGACCTAAAGGCTTCGAGTTGAATAATCTGTCCCTATTTCTGGTTGAATACCTGCAAAGGTTAATTTCGAAATACAAATGAACATGGGAGGGTCGTACCTTAGCAGTAGTATCATTTTAGGTGCGACACATTCCAATTGCTCGGTAGTTATTTGTCGTTTATCACTTCGAGTTTGTAGGATCCTTTTCCGACGATTTCGAGAACCTGATATGGTCTTTCCCAGTTTGGGCCCAGTTTCCCTTCATTCGGATTTCGGGTGTTGAGGGTAACTTTTCTTAGTACCAAGTCCCCGATTTTGAAATGTCGAAGATTGGTTCTTCGATTGTAGTATCTTTCGATCCGCTATTTTTGGGCGGCCAATCGGACGAGAGCGGCCTCTCGTCTTTCATCCAATAATTCTAGGCTCGTGTTCATGGTCTCGTTATTCGAATCCTTTGTTGCATATTGAAACCTGATGCTAGGTTCTCCGACATCAACCGGTATCAAAGCTTTGGCGCCATAAACCAACGAGAATGGTGTTGCTCTGGTACTGGATTTCGATGTTTGGCGATATGCCCATAGGACCTCAGGTAGTATTTCTCTCCATTTTCTTTTGGGCGTCGGTCAATCTCTTCTTAAGATTTTGGATGATGGTTTTGTTGGTCGATTCGGCTTGTCCGTTTCCGCTGGGATGGTACGGTATTGATATGATCCTTTTGACCTTGGGATCCTCGAGAAATCTAGTTACTTTGCTGCCGATGAATTGGTTTCCATTATCACATACAATCTCGGTTGGCCCCCCGAATCGACATATGATGTGGTCCCAAATGAAGTCTATCACTTCTTTTTCTCTGACTTTCTCGAAAGCCTGTGCTTCAACCCATTTAGAGAAATAATCAGTCATAAACAAAATAAACTAAGCTTTAGCTGGGGCCGATAGGAGGGGGCCGGCGATGTCCATTCCCCATTTTATGAAAGGCCATGGAGATAGGACAGAGTGGAGCAAGGATTTTGTCACTACCAAAAAATCTAATTATGCCTATCCTCTATCATCATATGCCTGTTATGAATATTTGACTCCCTCCTATAAGGCTGCCTTAAACTCCTACTCCTCTATTGTAGAGCCTTCCAGTTATAAGGAAGCAGTTGCAGATCCAAAGTGGATTGATGCTATGAAATTGGAGATTGCAGGAAGAAAATAAAATTTGGAGCATTGTGGACTTGCCTAAGGGAAAAGCTCTCATTGGATGCAAATGGGTGTTCAAGGTTAAATATAAGTCATCGAGAGAAGTGGAGAGGTACAAGGCACGATTGGTAGCAAAGGGTTATAGTCAACAAGTAGGGTTGGACTACAAAGAAATATTTTTTCTAGTAGCTAAAATGGTCATTGTTAGGTCAGCAATGGCTGTGGCAACTTCTAGACATTGGTTCATCTATCAAATGGATGTTCACAATGCCTTCTTGCAAGGAGATCTGCTAGAAGAGGTTTACATGACCATTCCAGATGGGTTTGCTAGACAGGGGAGACCAAACAAGTGTGCAAACTACACAAATCACTGTATGGTCTGAAGTAAGCACCAAGACAGTGGAATCTCAAGTTGACTTAAGCTCTGCAACAGTTGGGGTTTGTTCAAAGCCACTTTGACTGCTCACCATTCACACAGAAGCTAGGGAGTGACATAGTTGTGATCCTAATATATGTTGATGACTTGATCATCACATGAAGCAATAATGATCTATTAATCAAAACAAGGGAAAACCTTCAGAAGAAGTTCAAGATCTTTGGCATTTGTAGAATTTTCGAACGAACTCCCTCGCATCTTTACCCATATCGGTTCAATAATTCCCTGCTCTGATTGCTTTGTGGACTAATGAATCGGCTCCGGAATGGTTTCCACAAGTGCCTTTGTGAATTTCCCATAGGATGTAATCGGTATCTCCTGGTCCCAAACTTATTGCCAATGGTCCATCTAACATCCTTCTATACAGCGTTCCATCCTCGGACAGGGTGGACCGTGCTGCCTTTATACACAAAGCTCTCGATTCCTTTGGATCTGATGGAAGCTTCCCGTTCTTGAAGTACTCTATATATTTGTTTCTCCAATTCCAGGTTAGACTTGTGGAGTTTATCTCGACGTGAACTTCTTCGACCACCGATCTTATGAGTTGTACGATAGTCCCCGAGTTGAGTTCGTCATCTTCGACCGATGAACCTAAGTTCGCAAGAGCATCGACCTCGCTGTTCTGTTCTCGGGGTACATATTGCAAAGTCCATTCTTTATATTGATGTAGAGTCACCTGTAATTTATCCAAGTACCTTTGCATTCGATTTTCTCGGACTTCAAAAGTCCCCTTAACTTAGTTTACCACGAGGAGGGAATCACACTTAGCCTCTACGATCTCTGCTCCCAAGCTTCTAACTAGTTCGCGACCTGCAATCATGGCCTCATACTCGGCCTCATTGTTAGTCAATTTTGTAGTTCTAATAGACTGTCTAATTACATTACATGTGGGTAGTTTTAGCACAATGCTTAATCCGTACCCCTTCGCGTTCGAGGCACCGTCCGTGAAAAGGGTAAGACTCTCGAAGAGGTACCCGATTTTATCAGTAGCTCTTTTTCGATCTCAGGTACGAGGGCCGGTGAAAACTCAGCCACGAAGTCCGCCAAGATTTGAGATTTGATGGCGGTTCGGGGTCGATACTCGATATCGTATCCACCGATTTCCATGCCCATTTGGCCAATCGACCCAAAAGCTCGGGTTTGAACAAAATGTTTCGAAGAGCATAAGTTGTTACAATATGTATTAGATGAGATTGGAAATATAGTTTTAATTTCCTAGAGGCACTTATTAAAGCAAGCGCTAATTTTTTTAAGTGTGGATATCTAGTTTTGGCCTCGCCTAAGGTCTGACTGACATAATAAATAAGGAATTACGTATCTCGTTCTTCTCGAACCAGGACTCCACTTACCGCTATCTCTGAGACAGCTAAGTACAAGTAAAACTGTTCGTCCACTTTCGGGGTATGAAGCAGAGGCGGGCTCGATAAATACCGCTTTAGGTCCTCCAAATCTTGCTGGCATTTCGGAGTCCATACAAAGTTGCTTTTCTTCTTAAGCAGTGAGAAAAATCGATGGCTCCTATCTGAGGATCTCTAAATGAATCGTCCCAGGGCGGCTATCCTCCCCGTTAACCTTTGCACGGCCTTCACATTATGTACTAATGTGATGTCCTCGATAGCTTTGATTTTATCGGGGTTGATCTCGATTCCTCGGTTGGACACCATGAAACTAAGAAACTTGCCTGAGCCAACCCCGAATGCACATTTTTCGGGGTTGAGCTTCATATTGTACTTCTTTAGTACGTTGAAAGTTTCCTGCAAATACTTTAAATGGTCCTCTGCTCGCAGGGACTTAACTAACATGTCATCAATATAAACTTCCATTGATTTTCCTATTTATTTTTCGAACATTCGATTTACTAGGCGTTGATAAGTTGTACCAGTATTTTTTAGACCGAATGACATTACGTTATAACAATAGGTACCATACTTAGTGACAAACGAGGTCTTTTCTTGATCCTCCGGGTTCATTTGTATCTGGTTGTACCCAGAGTAGGCATCGGGAAAACTGACAGTCTCGTGGCCGGCCGTGGCATCGATCATACGATCGATGCTAGGCAAAAGAAAGGAATCCTTAGGGCATGCATTGTTCAAGTCTTTATAATCTATACACATTCTTAGTTTGTTTCCTTTCTTAGGGACTATCACCACATTTGCTAGTCATTCGGAGTATTTAACTTCTCGAATGGATCCTATTTTAAGAAGTTTGGTTACCTCATCCTTGATGAAGGCATGTTTGACCTCGGACTGGGGCTTTCTTTTTTGCTTTATCGGATGGAATTTTGGATCCAAGCTCAGTCTATGAGTGGCTATTTCCGGTGGGATCCCTGTTATGTCAAGATGGGACCAAGTGAAACAGTTCATGTTAGCTACAAGAAATTGAATAAGCTTTTTCCTGAGATTGAGATCTAACCCCGTGCCCAGGTATACCTTTCGCTCGGGCAGATGTTCGATTAGCGTGATTTGCTCCAGTTCTTCGACCATTGACTGGGTAGCATCGGTATCATCGGGGACCACAAAGGATCGAGGGACCTCATAGTTATCATCTTCGTCAGTCTTCTGATTCTCTAGTTGGGTCGAGGATGGCATTTGTGATTACTATTTGGTATCATGTTCCTCCTTCGAATCTGATCCCTTTGTCGATGATAGTGGAGATATCGGAATCACTTCATCGACGGCAAACATTTCTTTTGCAGCTGGTTGTTCCCTATAGACCATTTTGATTCCCTCCGATGTTGGGAATTTCAGAACCTGGTGAAGGGTCGAGGGTACTGCTCTTATGTTGTGGATCCATGGCCTCCCGAACATAGCGTTATCTCTCATATCTCCCTCGATTACGTGGAACTTCATTTCCTGGATGGTCCCGACCATGTTTATTGGCAAGACTATCTCGCCCTTAGTAGTTTCACATGCCATATTAAATCCGTTCAGTACCAGGGTAGCAGGTACGACCTGGTCCTGTAGACCGAGTTGCTCTACGACTCTTGATCGAATGATATTGGCTGAACTACCTGGATCAATTAACACACGCTTAACTTGAGTTTTATTCATAAGTACAAATATTACCAATGCATCGTTATGGGGTTTCATGATTCCTTCCGCGTCTTCGTCACTAAAGGACAAGGTTCCTTTAGGCGTGTAATCCTGAGTCCGAGATCGCTTTTCTCTTATAATAGACATCTTAGTGCGTTTAAGCACTCCGATGATCATGTGGATGATGTGTTGTGGCTCTTCTTGTTCATTTTTTCTATTGAAATCTCTGTTTTTGAAATGGTTTTTGGCCCGGTCACTTAAAAATTCTCGAAGGTGCCCTTCATTGAATAAATGGGCTACCATATCTCTCAATTGCCTGCAGTCTTCGGTTCTGTGGCCATGATATTTGCATATTTGATTAGGATTCCTCTGGGCTGGATCTGACTGCAGAGGTCGAGGCCACTTAGTATCTTTGATTCGTCCGATAGCCGACACGATGGCGGATGCATCGATGTTGAAGTTATATTCTGATAACCTTGGTGCTTCCTTAGGTCTGATATGCATGTCGAACCCATTATTGTTCATCAGCCCCTGAGACCCTTGGCCTCGATCACTTTTCCTTTCGCCTCGTACGGAGTTGCGTGTAGGTTCGCTATCCCTACGATCTCCGTTATACGGCCGATACCGGTCCCTATTTGACCTTGGTTCTCGGTCGATGTCCCTTTTAATAGAGGACCCAGAACCCAACTGGTCATCTTCAACTCTGATCTTCGATTGATATCGATTGTGCACATCGGCCCAGGTAATAGCCGGGTACTCGACCAAATTGTGCTTCAATTGTCGTGAAGCCATCGAGCTTCATTAGTTCAGTCCTTGAGTGAAAACTTGTATAGCCCAATCGTCCGTGACCAGTGGAAGATCCATTCGTTCCATTTGAAAACGAGATAGGAACTCTCTTAGCATCTCGTTATCTTTTTGCATTACCTTGAAAAGGTCCGACTTCCTGGTCTCGACCTTTATGGCTCCGACGTGTGCTTTTATGAATGAATCTGCAAGCATAGCAAAAGAATCGATAGAGTTAGGCGGTAAATTATGATACCATATCATTGCCCCCTTTGACAGGGTTTCCCTGAACTTCTTCAATAGTACGGATTCGATCTCGTCATCTTCTAGATCGTTCCCTTTAATGGCACACGTGTAATAGGTGACATGTTCGTTGGAGTCGGTCGTTCCACTATATTTAGGAATTTCGGGCATGCGAAACTTCTTGGGGATCGTTTTAGGAGCCGCGCTCGGGGGAAAGGCTTTTGTATAAATTTTTTGGAATCCAAGCCCTTCAATACCGGTGGTGTCCCCGGGATCTGATCAACCATGGAGTTATAAGTTTCTATTTTTTTGTCGTTTGCTTCAATCCTCTTTTCTCCTGACTCAATTCGTTTTGTCAGTTCCTCTAACATCTTAATAATTTTGGGATTAGTCCCCGATTCTTGTTCATTTGATCTTACTACAATTGGCCCCGTTTCATGGGTGATTTCTCGAGATGGACCGGGCTCGGCCCTGCTCGGTGCCTGGGTTTGGCTCTACAACTGGGCTATTGCTACTTGTTGAGCTTGTAACATTTTGAAGATCATACGCAGGCTGATCGCGTCTTATCCAACATTTTGGGTATTTCTAACTGCATGTCGAGTTCCACCATGGATGCTATTTTTGGGGTCGGAACGTTGGTTCACCTTGATGGCCACATGTGAATTGACGTCGATTGGATCTGCGGCCCGAGTTCCAACCGGATCGACGAGTGGCCTTTCATCCCCGATTGTCAGGTTGTTGTTCTCATCTTGAAGGCCAACTTCATTGTCAATAGGTAGGGCCATTGATTGAGAGTTCGTTGCTTTAACCTGAAATCAAAGTCACTTCCAAGAGCAAGTGTAAAATGATGTGTTTTGCAGAGATTCATACCAAATAACCACTATTATCCTTAGACCCACGGTGGGCGCCAAACTTTTTATCCGAAAAACGGATAAAGTTAAATTTATACGTAGTTCTAAAGATACGTGGTATAATTTGGCACAAATCGAAAAAATAAGTAGAAATATATCAAATATTGACTGTAGAAAAGGAATGAAATACAAACCAAATTGTGTAGAGAATAATTTATAAACAAGCAAGATGAATCAATGTCCAAAGTCCAAAAAAGGATAATCTCTGTTATATTTCTGTGTAAAATCAATAATCTGTGAGATGTGAGAATGTATTGATGTTCAATGTCCATCCTTTACATAAATGATAGCCACTCTTCATATAGTGGAGGAATCCTACTTTGGATATAATAAAAAATATATAGTGGGGATCCCATGATATATTAGTTAATTAGCTTTTCCTTAATTTCCGTCGAGATTCTCTCCCCTAGTGCGGCTACATTGACTCTTTGTCTCTTAACTCGATCTTGGCTGGTTTTGGTATTGGTCGATCTCTGGATCTCGAACTCGATATTGCCTCGAGCTCAATATTGCCTCGAGCTCGGTATTGATTCGAGCTCGATATTGACTTCGAGCTCGGTATTTATCGGTCCCTGAATCTTGAGCTTGATAACCTGGTTTCAGATCTCATCTCGATATTATGATGACGACCCTTAGTCCATCACGTTCCAATCTCAACTAAATACGTGAAGGGCAAAACCGGTTTTGACCATATACAAGGTGCTAATTTATGAAAAACGAAATAGTGCAGAATAAGTAAAAATAATGCACAAGAAAAAAATATACCAGCATAAAAATTATAGGAATCACAATACTAAAAAAGATAAAGAATGGACAAATCTCAAAAATTGAATGAAGAAATTTATCTCGACAAGTGGGAGAAAAAAGATGAAGATTAAATCAAATAATACAAACTTAAAAAACAACAAGGAAGTTTAGCTTACCCTTTCCCTTTTATATTTGGTTGTCGTGAGGTGACTCCATATTTTCTGGCAGCAACTTGAAGAATTGAAGAAGTAAAGATAAATTGGAAGATTATGGTGAACTGAAGCGCAATGATAGATGGGTGTGGTAGTCATGGACTCATGGTTGCACTAATTAAAAATTAGAGGTCATCTAATAATAGTAGTTAAACGTACATTATAATTGGTCTTTAGTAATATGGACCATTAATGAGGAATACGAATGGAATGATCAGTTCATGCATGCACGCTTTTACAATTAAGAATATGGAAGGTTAGCTAGTACTAACTTATATTCTATTGTACAAAAAATAGAGAAAAAAATACAAGAACATTAGAAAAAAGATAAATATATAACATATAGATTGTAAATAAATATAATCATATACATTATATGTTATTACTCCATACAATGTTTGGAGTAATAAGTTACTCCATACAATGTATAGACTACATTGAGGTTTTAATCATTAAAAGCAAGTAAATAAGTATATCATACACAAATAACATATTATGAATGTGCTTAATTTTATCAAGTATTATTTAAACAAAATATTTTTACTCTTTATGGTGTAGGGCAAAATGGTCAATTAATTTTTGATTGACTTTTTCGTAATTTAACTTTTGACTTAGGGACTTCCCACTTATAATATAGTATGATGATGATGATAATAATAAATAAATAATAATAATATAATATAATATATTTCGATACGGTATCGGTGTTGCACATGTATTTTTTGCATGTCCACCAAATAAATTTTTTGCATGTCCACCAATGGCAACTTAAGCTACGTTTGTTTTATCTAATAGCATTCAAAATTCTGGAAAAAAGGATTGAGGACCAAAGCATGTCTCAGAAGAAGAAAAAGATTGTTATGTTTAATTTATTATTTTGATAAATTAATTCATACAAGTCGCCCATTGTCTTTTTCTCAAATGGTATCTAGGAGAACATCATTGAGCATAGAAAGAGATCTCGTATTAATTACTGATATACCTAATCAATAACACCATTGGGAGGTAAGTCAGTTGATCCATGGGACCAAAAACACCTAGTGCCACTCAGAGGCATTCCTTTATTTTTTCATGGCGATCTCCCAATACTTTTTTTTTTATGAATTCAATATATACTTTGCGTCAGGCTATGAATGAACAATATAGATTAAAAATTTAAGAGGATCGAAAAGCCAAAAAATATTTTAACTTATACTAATAAAACTAAAATAAAGACTGTTCAGAAATAAGATCAGGATCATGTATGTAGCTAGACGTTCTCAAATTCTACATATTTCAACTTTCTAGCATTATGCAAGAAAGTCCAAATAGTGTATTCTTAGTTTATGAAACCGTCAATATCTCGTAATAAAAAATTTTAATGAATAATTTTCTAAAGATCTTTTGTGGATATCTGTTGAAGATCTAAAAAAAAAAAAAAGATATCAATTTACATGCATCTTATCCAATTAAATCTAGGTTAAAATATTTTAGTATATGTCACTTCCACCTAAGTAACTTTTCTCACTGTGACCAATAACCACGAGGATGCTCCTTTGAGACATTGAATAGCATACTTTGACCTTTTTAATTAAAATTCAACAAAAATTGTTCCTTGAAAAATAGATTGCCGATATGCTCCATAACATGAGTCAATATCTATAAAAGAAGATAACAAGGATGTGAAATAGTCTACAAATCTAGCAAAGAGCTTTAATGAATTATAAATATAAACATATAATAAAGAAGTTAAATGGTCAAGTGAGCATCCAATTACTTCACTAATCGGTTAAATGCCAAATACATTATGTATTCTACTTGTATATTCATATTGAGCAGCAGTAAAGACTTGCCAATACTTATGAATCGTAATTGAATAATGACTCAACTTCAGAAATGTGCACAAGTAATAAATTAGAATGAGAGATAACGTAGGATTATTATCATTAAAAAATAAATGTCTAAAGCTTGTATATACAATAAATGTGCTCAATTTTATCTTGGGTATTCATTATAATGTATAATTACATTTTTATTCAACTCATGAGGGATACTTTGCTCCAAAATGTATGTAATAATCGAGCATGCGATGTTGTCCATCTGAACTCATTCCAACTTATATGGATCAATTTGTATTAGTTGCAATTTAGTATCAAAGCAAAGTTGACTGAAAATAATAGCTTCAATTTTTATAATATTGGGCACGACTACTACCTAGTAAACTAAATAAATTAAAGATGCAATATATTCAAACTTAGTTTGTTATCATTGTTTAATATGTTTTTTTTTTCCTTTTCAATAAACTAGTCAACGTAATGTACGTATTCGATCTTTCATTAAAAGTGTATTTAAAGAGAAAGTACAAGTAACAAGGATCAAACTTTTCATACTAAACTTATACGCATCTCAAGTTCGATCGATAATCCTTAAAATCAAAGTGATTATCTTCTTATATATCGTTGTAACTCAAATTACTTGTTTACATAATAATAAATATTTTCTATGTGATTTGAGTATATCTTGCCCCATTATTCCAATAAAAATCTCATACCTAAAAATTTTGGGGATTTTGAGTTGATTACTTTTTATTATAGCTACTAGAGTAGAATTATAATGTGCTTCATTATTTTTTATTGGTTGTTCTGGTTATACTTAATGCTATATTTCTTTGGTTTGAAACAGATTTATTTTTTATTTTTTATTACATATAGTGAGGACTGAGGAGGAATAAGATCTTATTTACCTGAATCAAAAAGCTATTAATCTTTGAATTGTAATAATTACTATAATTGTAATTATGAACACTCCATTATGACCGTAAATTTAGAGACCGTAAAGCTTCAGCATGGAGTTGGACATAAGAACAAACCTAAGGAACTAAAAGCTAACATCCCAACTTCTTAATTCTAACGTACCCTTTTCCCCGCGTCGTGCCCTCCGCGCGGTGAGAATCTGCCAGCTATTCAATCCTCCCATGGCTAGGATTTCAAAGAATTGGTTTCAGAGGTACGAAAAAATTTGTATTGTTTCCTCCCATTTGTTTTAGGTTTTGAATTACATAGTCTCTAGGTCTTTTTTCCGTAGCATGTGGACGAAGATTTTGGTATTTGTTTGTAGTGCAATTTCGAGAGAGTTCATATGGAATATTTAGACGTTTCTTAAAGTGTCTTCCATAAAAAATAAGCTTGCGTTGAGTGATTGTTGCTTTTGTTTATGATTCAACTTGATAGGATACAGTTTTACGCTGTTAATCACTAAATATGTTCCAATTTGGAAATTCTATTGAATTTTACTCTTATATTTTCCTAATTGGCATGTTTTATTTTATCTGCATTAAAAAGTCATTGTTGGTGTAAAAAAGAGAGTCATTGTTATGTTAGGGATCATGTTCTGTATTCTGTCCTTTTAGGTGGAGTTGTCTGTTGAAGTTGTGATACTCATATAACAAACTAATACCTGCGTAATGTAAAAACCTTGCTCTTTTTGAAATACCTTTAATCCGTTGTGTTTTCAAATGGCGTTTGTTGGTTTAGAGCCCACCTGTATATTTTTCCAAATGGGAATTTTTTTTTATTGTTTCTAGAAGAAAATGCACGTAGTGATTACAACGAATAAATCCGAAGAAAATGCACCTGGATAGAGCGGAGTGATTACAACGAATAAATCTAGCCGGCGCTAACTAATTTAGGACTGAGGCAGAGGTCATCGTATAGTGGAAACACACTATTGCCTTTTAAGTTAGTCGATTTGAGGAGGTTATAGAAAAAGATTACTACAGTATATTTGAGGAAGTTTAGAATGTCTGTATTGATAGTTGTCTTGCTAGGAAAACTATTCCAAGTCTTCCTTCTTAATGTTAACTGTGGGTCATGGAAAGTAAGTTATAAATTTTCTTTTGCTGGGGGGCAAACTCATACTACAATAGGGGTTCTTACTGTGTGGTGCAGTTGGGTTGGTTGAGTGCTCTGATCTTTATATTACTGGAGTTGACATTGAGAAGTTGCCACTATGTATTTGATAATTAAAGAATTCATAATACAATAAGATTTCACATGGACAAACTTTTGTACATTATTGAGAACTTGAATTGCTGAAAAATCTTTTCACTTACTTTTCTCGAGAACTTATGACTTTGTATTATGTAAAGTCATGATCATCTTTTTCCGTCTTATTTGGGTGATGGTGGCTTGCTCTGAGAGGACTTACCAGTGATGGCTTTCTTCACCTTTGCAATTGAGTGCTTGACTTTTGATCCAACTCCTGACAATATATTCTGATGTTTCTTGTGAGGAACTCTGATATCAGCATCTCTCGAGACTTCTACAATGACTGGACCTTCAGAACATGACTCTTCTCTTGTTTGTTGACTTCCTTCCTCATCTTTGTCATTGTCTTTTTCCTTATCAGTTATTTCTTCTTCATCTTCAGATTCTTCAGTTTTGTGTGCCTGCAGGTCTTCTTTATTGATCATTACTGCTTTTTCTTCAGCAAAACTTTCTTCCATTTTTGATGTCGCTTTTACTGATTCATGCAGAAGGTCAGGAAGTGCGGCCTTAGCTTGTGTCTCTCTTGATCTGGATTCCTCTGGGGCTTCTTTTAAATCACATTCCACTCGTTTCTCGTTTTTGTAATTTTCCTGATCCTCTTCTGTCTCTGAAGTTTTGCATTTTTCCTGCATGTGCTGGATACTTTTGGCCATTGCACCCAGTTGCACTAGTGGGGTAATGCTGTCTTTGGGCATGCCATAGACATCCGTGCTGCCTGTTGAATCAGTTTCCACCCTCTCCAATGCAAGTAAAGGATATGCTGCTTGCTCTTGTATCTGCTTAGTTACATTGATTTCATTGCTCGCCATGTTATCCGTTGCTATCTCCTTTTCGGAAACCTTAACGGATTCCAATGATGTGAAATGTTCTGTTATTTCTTCCCATTCATCCCTTGTTTTTCCCTCTTGTTCACATCCTACTTGGGCACTTGGAACATTTTCAGTCTTTACTTCTTCTTTCTCTGTTTCTTTTGTTCTATTGCTTGTTATCATCTCTTCAAGACCTGCAGCTGTTTTTTGTTCTGATCCAAAAGGTTTCAAAGTTCCTCTTTCAGGTTCACTTATTGTTGTTCCCTTCTCTTGTTGCACATGTGTTGTGTTGTTGCTTGAGGAATCTTTGCCAGTGCTCTCTCTTAAATCTTCTTGTTCCTCCTATGAGTTCATATTTTACCGTCAGGAATCTTGATTGAATGTGTACATTGTAAAGTAAACAGGGAAGGAGGCAGGGGGGAGTAAGCAAAGATTGGAAGAATGTATATTTGCTTGTATCTTTTAGCTTTTTTATTTTTTTAGTTTTGCCTTTTCCATCTTTGACACCCTGGAACATCGGTTGGCTTCAGTAGACTTTTCTTTAGCCAGCTGTGGCAGATGGGGATTTCATCTTAGTGATCTTTCCTAGAGTAGTTTTATTGACTGTCCTTATAATGTCTGTATATTTTAAGTTAGTCTGTATCCAGCGAACAATTTACTAGATATGATTCAAGTTTTTTATTTACATCAATACTT
The DNA here is from genome assembly GCF_000715075.1 of Nicotiana tabacum. Lineage (NCBI taxonomy): Eukaryota > Viridiplantae > Streptophyta > Magnoliopsida > Solanales > Solanaceae > Nicotiana > Nicotiana tabacum. The sequence goes on along the minus strand of NC_134096.1, from coordinate 92,432,132 downwards.
TGTTTTCTCTCGTTAACCTATGTGCTGAATATTTCATGCAGTTTGAGTTCAATCATTTTCTGCCAGCAACCTCCTTCCTAAACAGGAGGGAGTAAAACAGATCAAATCATGCAGGTAAAATATTGAAATGGAAGATAGATCCACAATTTAATCTGACCTCTTTAATTGGAGTCTTGATTTCCATAATAACACATTCGCCCTTTGATTCCTTAGCCTCTTCTGGGAGGTCTATCTCAGTACTTCCATGATTAACGTTGTTGTTGTCATTGATATTAATTTTTCCCAGTTCTTCTAGCTTTTCGGATGTTTGTTTTCCAGCAGGTGAATCTTCATTATGCTCTTCTGTATTCATGACTGCACATGTGTTGTACTTTATATGCTGCTTGTAATCATCCATTTCAGCTCCTTCTGACATCTACAGAAAAAAACAATTTTTCTGATATAGGTAACGTCCACACATTTTTAAGTAAGATGTATGATAAATGCATCCAGTTTCTAACCATTATGCTTTGGTTTTCCTCTCTCTTGTCAAAATTTTCATCTGTCTTCACTTCTGGATTTTCTTCCTGTTTTAACTTCTCCTGTTTGGTGCTGATGCTATTTTCTTCTTCAATGCAATCCGCACAGGAAACATCCTCTGTTTCTGATTTGTCAATGATCTGGAATTTGACCAGTCAACATAAGCAATCTTTTAAGAAATACAGGAGAAAAAGGAAAAAGTTAACATTTAATCAAACGATGCATGGTACAAAAACTTAATTACAATTTACCTCCTGAGCAGGTGCACTGTAAGGCTTCTCATGGTCTGCAGACCTTTGTAAAGAATTGGTGTCTGCTTTTCCTACTGCCTGTTTCTCTTCACATACCTCAGCTAACTGATGCTTCAGTTGTTCCTGTGGATCTGCACAGCTTTGTAACGTATTGGTGTCCGTAACTACTGCTGCTTCGTTATCTTCACAAATCTCAGCTGTCTGATGGATAAGTTCTTCTGTGGATTCAGATATCTTTTCATCGTTTCTTCCTTTTTCTACCGGAGTATCGAGCATATGGCCAATATCTGTTTCTCTGCTTTGTAGCTCAAGCTTATCTGCTGCAGCTGTGTTGTCCTTATTATGATTTTGGAATCCGATATCAAAGCTTTCAACCTGTAGAATGAGTAATTTCTAATTTGGTTGGTATCCAGAAATAACTGAAAGGGTGAGGAAATAGAGAGATTTCTGGAGACTGCTAGCAGGATTGCATGACGCGACAAAACATGATTGCAGTGCATATGCTGCTTCTAGCTTTGATTCAACTCGAGATAATTCGTAAGTTCTATTCATGCTTCTTTAGTGGTTGTATCGGAAGGGGAAACATCAAGTTCTGTTTTGCTAGTTTTTCTATAACTTATTTTACTGTTATAATTTAGTTCCAACTTTTTAAATTTAGAATTGCGATTTCTTGTAGCAGGTAGCAAATCGTCATTCATGTCATACTCTGCCTGCTTACACGAAATGTTTCATGCAGTTTTCCGTATATAGTGCTCTCACAGCAACATCTCCTCAATCCTCTTTTTGCAGAAGGGAACAGAAACTGAGAATAATATATATTCCTCTAGGGATTTGTGACCTTAACTAACTTGGAGTTGTGGCTTAGTTGTTGTCGTTGTTGTTGTTCTGAAAATATCATGCAGCAGGAAAATTGAACTTCTAGGCTCATAAGCATGCAACAAACTCGTAGATTCTCAGTAGATGCTTATCGGCTAATTCCTTGTAAGATCTTGCATGTTTACCTTTTCTGTAGAGTCCTCCACCCTCTTTTCTTCTGAAGAAAGTGCAATTAAGTTCTCTGCTCCACTTGTGTCTTTAACCTCTTCTGTGGTTAGATTGTCTTGCTGAAAGTTCTTCACAATTAAAAAAGAGCAATCCAGTGATTTTAGAAAAAAGAGAGAAAGCAAGCATTTCTATTTTACCTTCGTTGGGTTAGATATATGAATTTGAAACAGGCTTATGTGGTCATAGATTCTCACTAGATGCTAATCAGCTAATCTATTGTAAGGTTTTGTTCATTTACCTTTTCAGTAGAGTCCTCCACCCTCTTTTCTTCTGAAGAAAGTGCAATGAAGTTCTCTGCTCCACGCGTGTCTTTAACCACTTCTGTTGTCAGATTGGCTTGCCGAGTGTTCTGCAGAAATTAAAAAGAGCAATCCAGTGATTTAGAAGAAAGAGAAAGCAAGCATTTCTGTTTTATCTTGGGGTTAGATATATGAATTGGAAACAGGCTTATGTGGTCACTTAACCTCTTGATTGGGGGTTTCTGAAACCACTTTGCCTTCTTCAAAGTTATTTGCTGCCATCTCTTCTTTGGCTGATGTTAGAAGCTCATCTAGAGTTGTTTCTTCTTTTCCTAGGACATTCTTATTTGTCCCATCACCAGCATTGACATCTTTAAGTTCTTTTATCTGTTTGTAGTGATAGGTTTTGTTATGACTAGTTAGGCACATGAAAGAATATCAAAGCATTGATAGAAGGCCACTTAATACCTCAGTTTCAACTTCTTTGCAAAGTTTCGTTGTTTCTTCGACAAACAATTCTGTCTGTTTTCCTATCAAAGCTTCTTCTTTCTCTACTATATGTGTTCCAGATTCATCAATTCTTTCTGTGGCAGCTTCAGTATCTTCCCTGTTTTGTTCTTTGGGTTCTTCTCCAACTGGTGGTTCTTTAGGTTTCTCTTCAATTATTGGTTCTTCAAGTTTCTCTTCAACTGTTAGTTCTTTAGGTTTCTCTTCAACTGCTTGGTCCTCGGGTTTTTCTTCAATGGGTGGTTCTTCAGTTTTTTCCTTAACTGCTGGTTCTTCAGGTTTCTCTTCTACTGCTGCTTCTTCAAAATTTTCAACTGCCGACTCCTCAGGTATTTCTTCAACTGACGGTTCTTCACCTTTTTCATCAACTGCTGGTTCTTCAGTCTTTTCAACTATTGATTCTTCAGGTTTCTCCTCAATTGTTGGTTGCTCAAGTTTTTTGTCAGCTACTGGTTCTTCAGGTTTCTCTTCAATTGCTGGTTCTTCAGGTTTCTCTTCAACTGCTAGTTCCTCAGGTGTCTCTTTAACCGCTGGTTCTTCAGGTGTTTCTTTCACTGCTGGTTCTTCGGGTTTCTCCTCAGCCGCTGGTTCTTTAGGTTTCTCCTCAACTTTTGGTTCTTTAGGTTTTTCTTCAACTGCTGGTTCTTCAGTTTTTTCTTCAACTGCTGGTTCCTCATGTTTTTCTTCAACTTGTGGTTCCTCACGTTTTTCTTCAATTGCTGGTTCTACATGTTTTTCTTTAACTGCTGGTTCTTCGGGTTTCTCCGCAACTGTTGGTTCTTCAAGTTCTTCATCAATTGTTGGTTCTTCAGGTTTCTTTTCAACTGTTGGTTCTTCAGGTTTCTCCTGAATTGCTGGTTCTTGAGGTTTCTCTTCAAACGTTGGTTGTTCAGGTGTTTCTTTCACTGCAGGTTCTTCAGGTGTCCCTTCAACCGCTGGTTTGTCAGGTTTCTCCTCAATTGCTGGTTCTTCGAGTTTCTCCTCAACTTTTGGTTCTTCGGCTTTCTCCTTAACGGCTGTTTCTTCCAGTTTCTCTTCAACTATCCATTCCTCGGGTTTCTCTTCAACTGCTGAATCATCGGGTTTTTCTGCAACTGCCGGATGGTCAGCAACATCATTGTCGGTATTGCATGAAATTTCACTGTCAGTCTTGTCGTTCGAGTCTACAACCGGCATATTCTACAAGAAGAATTTAAAGTTTCACTTAGTCTTTCAATAGATAAGTAGATGTGAATTCCTTACACATACGGAACTAATAGGATGGTGGAATTCTTTTGGTTGCATCTCGCATAGGGTTATTACACATGCTCAACTGTTCTGCAACAATGATCGTGATTGCTCAGAATATTTTGAGTGCTACCATTGTTTAGTATGTTACATACACTGGTGAGAAAAGGACAAGGAGTTATGCATATAAGAATCATTCTAACGAGAGAAGAAGGTGTTCATATCTTAATCTCCAGATGGTTTTAGTAATTGTCAACTGCCGAGCATTATATCAAGTTAACAGATGTCTACATGATGATTTTTGGGACTTCTTATTTTAGCAAGATTCCTGTTTATAACTGAAATACAGTTGCCGTGGCCTAGTGGTTTAAGTCCTTGGTTTCTAGCTTAACGTCATGTGAATTCTCTTAAGGTCATATTTTGGAATTCCCCGAGAAAGAGTTTCCACTGCCTCTTCCTTTATTAACTGATAATTCTCCAAGAAGAATCTTTCTTTTTGTCAATGTTAAAAGAGTCTGCCGAAGAAAACCAATAAAATGATCAGAATAAATGCATGAAGGCATCTACCTGCAATATTTGAAATTTGCTTAAACCTTCCCTTGCAACTTATTGTTTCAAAGACTCAAAGGAATACTCGATTTGCAATGTCAATGGTCCGTTCTTTTTCAGAAAAATAAGTCATACCCATTTGTCAGCATTTGGCTAATTTTTGTTTCGACTTAGTTTTCAAAAGAAGCGCATATGAATCCCAATGATACTAGGATGTCTCACTTGTAATAGCCTCGAACAAAATAAATAAATAAACAAATAAAAGAGCAAAGATGGTTGATATTTGTGCAATAGAATATACTCTATCAGCAGTGAATTAATTTTCTATTTCTTGTATATATCATCTTATCATCTATTGTTTCCCATTTTGTGCAATAACTACAGAATAAACAAAAACTCTGGGAAAGGAAGTGAAGACTTATTTTGTTTTATATGGAGAACTTTAAATTTATAGTAGTTAGTAGTTACTACGAACTATATACTTCAAATACTTTCAGACTTGAATTTTAATATTTCTCCCAGAAAGACAAGGTGGCAAGATAATTCATATGCATGCAATAAACTTAAGACCCTCAGTGAATGGTTGTCATATGAGTGCCTTGATGCTAATTGGCTGATTCATTCTCAGGTTCTCATTTCGTTTAACTTTTCAATAGAGCCTTCACAACTAATTTCTTCTGAAGAAACTACCACGAAGTTCTCGACTCCATGCTCATCTTTCAATAAAGCTTCATCTCTGATTAAATTAGCTTGTTGAAAGTTCTGCAGATTTGAAAAAGAGGGAATTTTGTGATTTTAGTAGAAAGAGAGAAGGCATCTTTATATCTGAGAGTTACATATATGAATTAAGAACAGGCTTCTATGGTCACTTAAACTCTTGACTGGGAATCTCTGAAACCACTTGGCCTTCTTCAGAGTTCTTGGTACCAATTTCTTCTTTGGTGGACGTCAGAATTTTGTCCAAAGTCTTTTCTTCTTTTTCCATAATGTTTTTATTTGTTCCATTCCATCACCAGCATTTATATCTTTAAGTTTGTTTATATGTTTTGAAGTTATAGTTTTGGCTATCATTAGTCTATGGACAGGAAAGATCAGAGTATTAATAGAAGCCAGATCATCTAATACCTTTGTTTCAACCTCTTCACAAGATCTCATTTTTTCTTCAACAGCCAGTTCGTCCTGGTTGCGAACGGAATCTTCTTGCTTCTGTACTATACATTTTTCCGTTTCATCAGTTTGTTTTGGTACTTCTGGTCCTTCTGGATGGTCATTTACCTGCATAACCAAGTAGCTCATCAAGTTTAGAACAATAAGGACGAAGAGCAACTAAATTATTTACTTAACCAAGTCTGCTTGATCCTTCTCTATTAGCAATATCACTTGCCTCATTTTCTGTTCCTTTACTTGAATTTGGATTTATCTCAGATTTTGTGCTTCCTGAAGTTTCTTGCCTGATTAGATCCTCTTGACTATTAATGTGCACAGCTTCACCTTCAGCGAACATGTTCTTATTTAAGAAACTATCCCCTGTCGAAGTATTTTGATTGTCATAACCTGCAATATGTCGGTAGTAGTTAATACCACATCTAGTCATTATTGAAGTGACTAGAAAGTGCATCTCTTTGAACCCCCAAAAAAGTGCTTGTTACATCCATATTGGAATTTATGGCTTAATGAATGCTGCTAGCCCTAATATCTTAGCAAAAGCATATCATAGGATTTCTTTATTATATCAATGTAGTAATAAATAAATTATGTTCATATATGTAATGATAGATGATCATTATTGCTAAATACTGTGGATGTGCATTCTACTTTTTCGAGGTTTCTCCAAAACAGAAAGGCATCTTGTCTCTGGTGCTTCTCTCCATTTCAGCTTCCTTTTAGAGATTGGTTCCATTTGTATTTTTCTCTACTTTTTGCGAGTAAGACTATGGTTAAATCGATTTGATCTGTTATCTAAAGTGTGTCACCATTTTCCATTGCAAATAAAATCAATTGGATAGGGAAAGCATGTCTGTGAACTAGTATTACTCACTCTGTGGTGTAAACTTCTGTTCTTCAGTGAAAGAAGCCTCATCCTTCTGCTTTATGTTATCTTCATCTCTCTGCATTGCATCATCGATTTCTGATATTTCTTGAGAATCTAGCTGTTGCACATTTTTAGGTTCGTCAATACTAATTGGTTCTCCCAATATTGGGTTGGTCATTGTTGTCCCTTGAGCAGGCGGATGGCTTAGCATAGCTGTTGGCAGACTGCTGCTTGCTTCATTTGCATTCTGGTTATGCTTTGCCTCTTTTATGGGAGCTTCGGTTTCTTCCCTGCTTTGTTCTTCCGGCTTTTCTTTAACTGATGGTTCTTCAAGTTTCTCTTCAACCACTAGTTCTTCAGCTTTTTCGTCAACTACTGGTACCTCAGGTTTTTCTTCAACTGGCGGTTCCTCGGGGTTCTGTTCAACTGCTGTTTCCTCAGGGTTCTGTTCAAAAGCTGGTTCCTCAAGTTTATCTTCAACTGCCAGTTTCTCAAGTTTTCCTTCAATTGCTGGTTCTTCAGGTTTTTCTTCAACTGTTGGTTCATCAGGTTTATCCTCAACTGCTGGTTCTTCATCCTCAACTGCTGGATTATCAGCAACATCTTTTTTGGTAGTGCATGTAATTTTACTGCCAGTCTTACCATTTGAGTCTACAACAGGCATATTCTGCAAGAAGAATTGAAGGTTTCACTTAGTCTTTCAATAAAAAAGCATATGTGAATTCCTTGCACATACAAGACTATTAGGATGGGCGAACTTTGTGATAGTGCTTGATCCTCACCTTTTCGCGGAAAGTTACCTTTTCAGGTTTCTCTTTTTCAGTTGCTGGTTTATCAAGTTTCTCTTCAACTGTTGGTTCTTCAGGTGTTTCTTCCCATGCTGGTTCTTCAAGTGCTTCTTCCCGTGCTGCTGGTTTTTCAGGCTTCTCTTCAACTACTGATTTTTCAGGTGTCTCCTCAACTGCTAGTTCTGCAGGTTTCTCCAATATAACTACTGGTTCTTCATATTTTTTTTCAATTGCTAGTTCTTCAGGTTTTGCCTCAACTGCTGGATAGTCAAAAACATCATTGTTGGCATTGCATGGAATTTCACTGTTAATCTTGTCCTTTGAATCTACAACTGGCATATTCTGCAAGAAGAATTTAAAGTTTCACTAAATCTTTCAGTAGATAAGTAGATGTAAATTCCTTGCACGTATAGAGCAAGGAATCTCTGTGACAGTGCTTGATCACCTTTTCCAGGAGAGTTACGGCTTCAGGTTTCTCTTTTTCAACTGCTGTTTTTTTAGGTTTCTGTTCAATAGCTAGTTCTTCAACTGTCTCTTCAACTGTTGATTTGTCAGGTTTCTCTTCAACTGCTAGTGCTTCAGGTGTTTCCTCCCCTGCTTGCTCTCCAAGTGTTTCTTCAGTTGCTAGTTTTTCAGATTTCTCCTCTATCACTGATTTTTCAGGTTTATCCTCAACAATTGGTTCTTCAAGTTTCTCCTTAGCCATTGGTTCTTCAGGTTTTTTCTCAATCGCTGGTTCTTCAGGTTTTTCCTCAACTGCTGGATAGTCAGCAACATCATTGTTGGTATTGCATGGAGTTGCACTGTTATTCTTCTCGTTTAACTCTATAATTGGTATATTCTGCAAGAAGAATTTAAAGTTTAACTTAATCTTCCAACAGGCAAATGTGAATTGTTGCGCATACATAACTAATAGGATGGATAAAATTTGTGATTGTGCTTGATCCTCACCTTTTCCAAGAGAGTTACTTTTTCATGTTTCTCTCCGACTGCTGTTTTTTCAGGGTTCTTTCCAACTGCTAGTTCTTCAGGTGTTTTTTCAACTGCTGGTTCTTCAGGTTTCTCTTCAAATGCTAGTTCTTTAGATGTTTCTTCCCATGCTGGTCCTGCAGGTGTTTGTTCAACTACTGGTTCTTCTGATTTCTCTTCAACTGGTGGTTCGTCAAGTTTCTCCTCGACTGCTGGTTCTTCAGGTTTCTTTTCCACAGCTGGTTCTTCAGGTTTCTCTTGCACTGCTGGTTCATCAGCTTTTTCCTTAATCGCTGGTTCTTCAGGTTTCTCTGTGGCCACTGGTTCTTCAGGTTTCTCTTCAATTGCTTGTTCTTCATGTTTTTCTTCAACTGTTAGTTCTTCAGGTTTATCTTCAACTGCTGGATAGTCAGCACCATCATTGTTGTTATTGCCTGGACTTTCAACGTCAATCTTGTCCTTTGAGTCTACAATTGGCATATTCTGCAAGAAAACTTGAAAGTTTGACTTAGTCTTTCAGTAGATTAACATATGTGAGTTCCTTGCACATATAAAGCTAATAGGATGGATAAATTTTGAAACAGTGTTTAATCCTAACCTTCTTTAGGAGAGCTTCTGTTTCAGGTTTCTCCTCTTCAATTGTTGGGTTTTCATGTTTCTCTTCAATAACTAGTTCTGCAGGTGTCTCTTCAGTAATTGGTTCTTCTAGCTTCTCTTCAACTGCTAGTTCTTCATGGGTTTCCTCTCCTGCTAACTCTTCAAGTTTCTGCTCAATCGTTGGTACTTCAGGTTTCTCCTTAATCGCTTGTGCATCAGGTTTCTCTTCAACCACTGGTTCATCAGTTGTTTCCTCAATTGTTGTTTTTTCAAGATTTTCCTCAACTGCTGGATAGTAAGCAACATCATTGTTGGTGTTGCATGGAATTTCACAGTCAGTCTTGTCGTTCGAGTCTACAACTGGCATATTCTGTAAGAAGAATTTAAAGTTTCACTTAGTCTTTCAATAGATAAGCAGATCTGAAAAGCTTGCACATATAAAACTATTAGGATGGACAAACTTTGTGACAATGCTAGATCCTCACCTTTTCTAGGAGAGTTACCCTTTCAAGTTTCTCATCTTCAATTGTTGGTTCTTCAAGTTTCTCTTCAACGGTTTGTTCTTCAGGTTTCTCCTCAACTGCTGGTTCTTTAGGTTTCTTCTCAATTATTGGTTCTTCACTTTTCTCCTCAATTGCTGGTTTTTCAGGTTTCTCTTCAACCGCTAATTCTTCAGGTTTCTCCTCAACTGTTGGTTCTTCAAGGTTTTCCTCAACTGCTACGTCTTCAGCAACATCGTCGTTGGTATTGCATGGAATTACACTGTCAGTCTTATCATTGAAATCTACAACTGGTATATTCTGCAAGAAGAATTAAAGTTTCACTTAGTCTTTCAATAGATAAGTTGATACGAATTATTGCACATACAGAACTAGTAGGATGGCTAAAATTTGTGACAATGTTTGATGCTCACCTTTTCCAAAAGAGTTACCTTGTCAGATTTTTCCTCTTCAACTGCTGGTTCTTCTGGTTTCTCTTTAAACGCTTGTTCTTTAGGTGTTACTTCCAGTGTTGGTTCTTCAGGTGTTTCTTCAATTACTGATTTTCCAGGTTTCTCTTCAAGAGTTGGTTCTTCAAGTTTCTCCTCAACAATTGGTTCTTCAGGTTTCTCTTCCGTTGCTGATTTTTCAGGTTCCTCATTAACTGCTGGTTCTTCAGGTTTTTTCCTAACCGCTGGTTCTTCAGGCTTCTTTTCCACTGACGGTTCTTCAGGTTTTACCTCAACCGCTGGTTCTTCAGTTTTTTTCATTAATGCTGATTCTTCAGATTTCTCTTCAATTGCCGGTTCTTCATGTTTTTCCTCAACTACTGGTTCTTCAGTTTTTTCCTTAACTGCTACATAGTCAGCAATATCATTGTTGTTGTAGGGAGTTGCATTGTCAGTCTTGTCCTTTGAGTCTGCAATTGGTAAATTCTGCAAGAAAATTTAAAGTTTCACTTGGTCTTTCAGTGGATAAACAGATGTGAATTCGTTGCATATATAGAGCTAATAGGATGGATAAACTCTGTGACACTGCTTGTTTCTTACCTTTTCCTGGAGAGTTACTGTTTCAAGTTTATCCTCTTCATTTTCTGGGTTTCCAGGTTTATCTTCAAGAACTAGTTCTTTAGGTATCTCTTCAACTGTTGGTTCTTTAAGTTTCTCTTCAAGTGCTAGTTCTTCAGATGTTTCCTCCCCTGCTACCTCTTTAGGTGATTCTTTAGCTGCTGGTTCTTCAGGTTTCTTTTCAGCCGCTGGTTGTTGAGATTTCTCCTCGACTAGTTCGTCAGATTTCTCCTCAATCATTGGTTCTTCAAGTTTCTCCTCAACCATTTGTTTTTCAGGTTTCTCAACCACTGGTACATCAGGTGTCTCTTCATCAACAAGTTCTTTAGATTTTCCTTCAATTGCTGGTTCTTCGGGGTTTCCCTCAACTTCTGGAAAGTGGGCAGCATCGTTGTTGGTATTGCATGGAAGTTCACTGTCAGTCTTGTCGTTCGAGTCTACAACTAGCATACTCTGCAAGAAGAATTTTGAAGTTTCACTTGGTCTTTCAATAGGTAAGCAGATGTGAATTGTTGCACATACACAACTAATAGTAATAAGATGGATAAACCTTTTGACAATGCTTGATCCTCACCTTTTCTAGGAAAGTTACCCTTTCAGATTTCTCCTTTTCAATTATTGATTCTTCAGGTTTCTTCTCAACTATTGGTTCTTCATGTTTCTCCTCAATTGTTGGTTTTTCGGGTTTCTCTTCAACTGCTAGTTCTTCAGGTTTCTCCTCAATTGTTGGTTTTTCGGGTTTCTCTTCAACTGCTAGTTCTTCAGGTTTCTCCTCAACTGTTGGTTCTTCATGTTTTTCTTCAACTGCTGGTTCTTCAAGGTTTTCCTCAATTGCTACATATTCAGCAACATCATTGTTGGTATTGCATGGAATTTCACAGTCAGTCTTGTCGTTGAAATCTACAGCTGGCATATTCTGCAAGAAGAATTTAAAGTTTCATTTAGTCTTTCAATAGATAAGCATATGTGAATTGTTGCACATAGATGGATAAACTATGTGATAATGCTTGATACTCACCTCTTCCATAAGAGTTACCTTTTCAGGTTTCTCCTCTTCAACTGCTGGTTCTTCTGGTTTCTCTTCAAATGCTAGTTCTTTAGGTGTTTCTTCCCATGTTGGTTCTTCAGGTGTTTCTTCAATCAGTGGTTTTTCAGGTTTCTCTTCAACAGTTGGTTCTTCAAGTTTCTCCTCAACAATTGGTTCTTCAGGTTTCTCTTTCATCACTGATTTTTCAGGTTCCTCTTTAACTGTTGGTTCTTCAGGTTTTTCCCCAGCCGTTGGCTCTTCAGGTTTTTCTTTCCCTGCTGGTTCTTCAGGTTTTACCTTTGCCGCTGGTTCTTCAGGTTTCTCCATAACTGCTGGTTCTTCAAATTTCTTTTCAATTGCAGGTTCTTCATGTTTTTCTTCAACTACTGGTTCTTCAGGTTTTTCCTCAACTGTTGCATAGTCAGCAATATCATTGCTGGTATCGCATGGAATTGCAATGTCAGTCTTGTCCTTTGAGTCTGCAATAGGCAAATTCTGCAAGAAAATTTAAATTTTCACTTAGTATTTCAATAGATAAACAGATATGAATTCGTTACACATATAGAACTAATAGGATGGATAAACTCTGTGACACTGCTTAAGGAGAGTTACCGTTTCAGGTTTCTCCTCTTTATTTGCTGGTTTTTCAGTTTTATTTTCAACAACTAGTTTTTCATCTGTCTGTTCAATCGTTAGTTCTTCAGGTTTCTCTTCAAGCGGTAGTTCTTCAGCTGTTTCCTCCCCTATCTGCACTTGTTTTTCTTTAGTTGCTGGTTCTTCAGGTTTCTCTTCAGCTGTTGGTTCTTCTGGTTTCTCCTCAACTGTTGGTTCTTCAGGTTTTTCTTTAACTTCAGGTTCTTCAGGGTTTTCCTCAACTTCTGAAAAGCGAGCATCATTATTGTTGGTAATGCTTGGAATTTTACTGTCAGTTTTGTCGTTCGAGACTACAACTGGCATACTCTGCAAGAAAAGAACTTTAAAGTCTTACTTAGTCTTTCAGTAGGTAAGCATATGTAAATCGTATCGTATACACAACTAATAAGATGGATAAACTTTGTGACAATGCTTGATCCTCACCTTTTCCAGGAGAGTTACCCTTTCAGGTTTCTCCTCTTCAATTGTTTGTTCTTCATGTTTCTCCTCAATTGTTGGTTCTTCAGGTTTCTTCTCAAATGCTGGTGCTTCACGTTTCTCCTCAATTGATGGTTTTTCAGATTTCTCTTCAACAGCTGGTTCTTCAGGTTTCTTCTCAACCGTTGGTTCTTCAGGTTTTTCTTCAACTACTGGTTCTTCAAGGTTTGCCTCAACTGATACATAGTCGGCAACATCATTGTTGGTATTGCATGGAATTTCACTGTTAGTCTTGTCATTGAAATCTACAACTGACATATTCTGCAAGAAGAATTTAAAGTTTCACTTAATCTTTCAATAGATAAGTAGATATGAATCTTTGCACGTACAAAACTAATAGGATGGATAAACTTTGTGATAGTGCTTGATCCTCACCTTTTCCAAGAGAGTTACCTTTTCAGATTTCTCCTCTTTAACCACTGGTTTTTCAGATTTCTCTTCAACTGCTAATTGTTCAGGTGTTTCTTCAACAGTTGGTTCTTCAGGTTTCTCTTCAAATTCTAGTTCTTCCGGTGTTTCTTCCCGTGTTGGTTCTTCAGCTTTTTCTTCAACTACTAGTTCTTTAGGTTTCTCTTCAGCTGCTGGTTTTTCATGTTTCTCCTCGACCTCTGGTTCTTCAAGTTTTTCTTCCACAGCTGGTTTTTCAGGTTTTTCCTCAATCGCTGGTTCTTCATGTTTCTCCGTAACCGCTAGTTCTCTAGGTTTCTCTTCAACAGTTGGTTCTTCATGTTTTTCTTCAACTGCTGGTTCTTCAGGTTTTCCCTCAACTTCTGGATAGTCAACAGCCTCATGATTGGTATTGCATGAAATTTCATTGTTTGTCTTGTCGTTCGAGTCTACAACTGGCATATTCTGCAAGAAGAATTTAAAGTTTCACTTAGTTTTTCAAAAGATAAGCAGATGTAAATTCCTTGCACATATAGAACTAATAGGACGGATAAATTATGTAACAATGCTTGATCCTCACCTTTTCCAGGAGAGTTACCTCTTCCTTATTGTCATCCATGTTGCATTTTCCCTTCAAACCACCATGGATATCTTCTGAACTGGTGGCTGTATCAAGCTTATGGTCGGATGTTGTCTCTATAAGTTCCCCGAAAGATGAGTTTCCAATCTCGTCACCAGTGACAAGCAAAAGTTCAGTGAGATTCTTTTCCACTTCATTTTCCAAAAAGATGTCATTTGACTTGTTATCTTTTGGAATTTCAGCAATTTCCTGCCCTTCTGCTGCAATTTCTGATGCTTCGTCATCTCTACTTTCTCTTTTTGAGCCTTCTGGCATGTCCAGCTGGTCAGTTTTCCTTTGCATATTTTCCTCGCAGGCTACCTGTGAATCAACAATTTGGACATGTTTTTTTTCAGACTCATTTGCTTTACTTGCTCTGCGATCAATTATAGCAGCATTCTCAAACATCTTGGTTTGGTTTTCTTCTTCATGCTGGCTCGTGTTGGCATCATTCTCTGAGACAGTTCCGATGACGTCTCTTAATGGAGCAGAATTGGTATCTTCTTTGGGGGCTATGTCCTCTCTTTCTTCTGTAAACGAAGATATCAATATGTCTGAGCTCTGAATATCATCAATGTCCTTGGATGTTGTATTTATTATTATTTCATTAAACTGATGTGCTTCTTGGTTTCCATTCTCAATTGAGTTGTCCCCATGTTTCCTGCTCGTATCTGATTCAGCATCATCTAACCTGGTTTCTTCTACAACATTAACAAATGGGTTAACAAGCAGATTCCTAGCACCCTCTCCATCTCCTGTCTCTTTTTTCTCATCCTCTCCTGTTTGGCACTCTGTTTGGGGGGAGATGAAAATACTTCTATCATCATTGTAGTCATTCTCATCTTTGAGTGCTTTCTCATCCTTCGTGTCACCAGGTGATTTGATTGCTTCAGCGTTTGTCCCTTCTGTTCTTTCTAAAATGGATGACATAGTCTCTTTTTCTTCTTTTCCTTCAAAGATTGTTTCACATGAGTCTCTTCCCTTGTCGGTATCAGGTACATGCTCTGTGCTGTCATCTTCATGACAAACTTTTTCTTTTTCTGTTGTATCCTCTCGTAAATGTCCTATGGAACTCTCTTTATAGTTTAGCATGTGTACAATCTGACTAGAGATTGTCTTTGTCAAATCTCCGTTGGGTTTTTCTTGTGTCATGCATCCCTCATCCTTGTCCGAGCTAGTTGCTGATTCTTTTACATTTTGTGTGTATCCGTTTGAACAAATATTTTCATTTGAGCTGATTTCTACTTTTTGGTCTTCTGTTTTCTCCCCAAGGTGGAATGAAATCCCTGACATCTCTTCGCCTGACTTGTTTGGTGTATCGACTGACACATGGACTTCCATTGAACTGCTAATTTCTTCAACAGCCTTGGCAACTGAGGGTGATTCAAAAATATTTTCACCCTCAGTTTTTCCGTTGTTACCTTGAATGGGATCCTTAACATTTTCAACCTCTGAAGTTCTTTCAACCTCAGGTACTGGATGGACTTTGTTGTCTGCCTCCATGATCGGTTTGTCTGATACTGCATATGCTTCACCTAGCAAATTCTCTTTTTTTCTCTGCATGAAGTAAAAATGGTTTTGCTTTATTGTAGCTAAATTAAACAAGAAATGTGTGTATCTAATGTTGACAGAGCAGCACTCAAACATGAACTTTGTCAGACTAACCCTTGCATATTTAAACTGCATATTGGAACAGCATATATTAGTAGATTCCTGTTTATGATTGAAATGGAGTTACTAACCCTGGCCTAGTGGTCAAAGCCCTAATGCTCTAGCCTTAAGTCCCAAAGTATGACCTGCTCGCTGAACTTTCTTTGCCATGTTTAAGAATTACCACAGAAGTAGTTGCTACTGCTACTCCCTTTATTAACCAATCAATATCCAACATGACCTATTTTCTCTTTGAATAATGTATCAGATATTTTTCTTTGATGAGGTGACTTCCATAGGAAACAATAAAACAATAGGAAATGCATTAAGACTTCTACATACGATATTTGAAGTTGTCTTACTCCTAATAAGCTTTGGAAGGCACGTGCAGCACTGTTTATTGCTTGCAAGTGATTTGTTAGTGTCTCCTAAAAAAGATACATTGTGGTTTTTCAGTTGGCTTACTTACAGATGTGGCCTTGGAACAAGCTCCTTAACTTCTGAAAATGTACGCACACATTACTGGTAGGATCTCATATTTCTATATTAGCTTGATCTGACAAAGAATTTAGCTACCTTCTCAAAATTTTCATTGTGCATTGTCATGTATAGAGAATTTAGAGGTCAATGACAAGCACTCAAGCTAGACCATTTATCTCCATTTTTTTATTTTTTATAATGTTTCTAGAATAGGAGAAGACTGATTTGAAAATGTTTTCATAATCTCCTCCTGGTATGTACTGAAGTGAACGGCTTTCTTTCCAGGATAAGAAGTTTGTCTCACACAATTAAACTGAAGACTGCCCTTGGTTCTAACCCCCCCCCCCCCCCACCCCCCCACCCCCCAAAAAAAAAAGGCCCTTTTCCCTCCTAAAAGACCACACCTTAGACCATAAGAACCTTCTTTTTAAAATATACAGCAAATGGAAAAAGAAAATAGGTATCAATTCCGCGTTGTTTACATGTCACTGTGCATAACTTAAATCACTTGTGTATATTTCGAAGGTCAAGAGGTTTCTCATACCCAAAACTGGAGGTAATTCGTATTTTACCCTTTTTTGGTTGTAAGTATACTAAGGCCGGTTAGCTGTATTGAAGAACCCCTTTCTTCATCCTTTGTCACAACCAAACTCGGGGCCTATTTTTCTCTCTAATTTGATGGAAACCCACAGGTTTTGAGATTTGGATGAACTAATATGGTTCCAAATGGTGTGTCAGAGATAGAAGTATAGAACTGAACCAAGTCTTCATGCATAGGTTTTTATGTAATGTACTTTTGGATGAATAACTATTGTCCTTTGGAGAGAGTCAAGTTTTTCAATACTACTATTTATTTAAGAAGATGTATCAGATTGCGTTGATTCATTTCCGTGCTAATTTGATGTTTTTCTATGATATTCTTTTATGAATAACTATGGTCTTTTGGGGAGAGTCAAGTTTTTCAGTACTAATTTATTTAACAAAATCTTGTCGAGCATAAAAAATTGCATTGCTTTGTTTCTGTGCTAATTCTTTTAGGATCATATTACCTTCATACACATATCTAGAACCAACCCTTTGTTGTCTAAAAGGCGAATCACAACTAAAGTGTAGAAGTGTATCAAGAATGAATGTCATGTAGGGCTAAAGTTGTTCCGGAACCTTTATATGAACATACAGCTTGGTCAGGATGCTCTTCAATTAGCAGGGTTCTAACTCCTAAGTCCCACGTTAAGTTGTGAGTTCTATTGCAACATAAGCAATTCGAGCCAGTTGAATATCTACTAATTTGTAGACATAATCAACATAAAACATATTTTCTTTTGTATTCAGGGGTGCATGACAATGATCATACATGAAGATGGATATCCTTAATTCCGGTTCTTTAGTGACAAACTTTGAACTTTGAAACAAATGGTTAGTGCTCTAGTGAATAGAATACTTCATACAAGATCTATAGTTGATCAATAGGATACGTACTACCCTCTATTTATACTTCTTAGGGACTTAGTAATCCTGGAAATCCTTATGGAACAAACGTAAAGGTTCCTCTTTCAAATTTTTTACACATACTTTAAGTTTGTGAAAGCAAGCTTGACTACTGCAATATGTTATAGGAGAATTAGAAACAGTTGTGGCTACATGAGAATGATAAACACACAAGACGATGAAGTGGCATGCTCACATAAAGTAAAGCTGGTTGACAAGTGAGTTAACTTACACTTTTGTTCTGTAGAATTTCAGCTTCGTTTTCCATTCCTTTTGCAGCTGATCACGGAATTGTAGTTTTAAGCTTTCTTTTCCCCTCCTTAAAGACTACAAGAGAGTGTTTTGTTTAATTCAACTGGATTGGAAATTCTCATTGCTATAAGTAGACATTCTTTCTCTCAATATGTTAATGTAGGATTATAATAGTTATATAATCATCAATTGATGACCATGTTGTTAAAGTAGAGAGAAAATGACAAAATCCCACTTGTTAATCCTACTAATATTGTGAGTTG
The DNA here is from genome assembly GCF_000715075.1 of Nicotiana tabacum. Classification (NCBI taxonomy): domain Eukaryota; kingdom Viridiplantae; phylum Streptophyta; class Magnoliopsida; order Solanales; family Solanaceae; genus Nicotiana; species Nicotiana tabacum. Next base: position 92,414,567 of record NC_134096.1, on the reverse strand, counting down.
GACATAGATGGGTGGTCCTTTTGAATGATGAGTAGTCACATGCCCCTCTAGTATAGCATTAGTCATCAAATAGTCGGATAATTGTTTCGCAATAACTGTTAAGGATTATGCAGTTGACAAGGAGAAACTGCCAGGAGCACATTACTTTTTACTTTGTCACAAGTCTGGTTATAAATTTCTTTATGGTACAACATGTTATTTAAAGGAGAGTAATGCCTTCATAACATTCCTTAGATAGGTGCGCAGCCGTCTTATTGCCACATTTCACAATGGCTTGAATCTATTTTCCTAAAATTGGTTCAGTTGAATTACTTGATCTTGGAAAACTTTAGCTTGAATTTTAATGTATTTGACAGTAGCTTAAAATTCCCCTACAAATTACTTGATCTTGGGAAAACTAAAGTTGCAACTATCTATATCTATACTATATTAAAAGCATGAAGGCCCTTAACGAAATGTTATTCGCCTTTTTTAACCATTTAAGAGTATATTTTATATTGGACACAGTAGTAATTTTAGTTATTTTCCTAATATATAGGAAGTCATTAATTATTTTTTTAATATTTAGGACTTTGATATGGAAAATCATATAATTATCTTTTTGTTGTAAATTTTTTGTTTGAGTCCTTGACGAGCTTTTTTTTTTGTTAAAAAGTTTTAGGTTTAGTGTTGTTTATTTTCTTTTTCTTTTTCTTTTTCAGAACTCCTTTTCTTCGTATAATTTATGTAATTTGATTATACAATGAGCTACAATAATTTATTCTTTCTCTAACCTGTTGGAAATAATTCATATAATATTTATTATTAATTAAAAATAAATAAATTGCATTTTATTCTTGAAAAAAAATTATTATTTTCTATCAATTTGTTAATCTTGTTTGAGTCTTCTAAAATTAAATGAACAAGGGAATAACTTTTCAAAAAGAAATTAATTCTTAAGTTTTGAAGGATTATATGTGACTGCTGAAATTGAAAAGAAGCATGGTAACTTATGATTTAAATCGATTGAATTAAAAATTAAAATAAATTTTTAGTTAAATATATTGATTGATGATTGAGAACTTGTATGAAGATTATCATTTTAGAAAAAAATTTATTTTTATTTTATCACTCAAACATAATATTTTAATATATTATTTATATAGTATTTTAAAATTCTTTCTTATTGAGATAGTGTACACGTGCAAAACGCGTATCATAAGACTGGTAGTTTAAAAAGATCCTAAAACTCTTTTAACCATTATTTGAGCCGAGATTATATTGAACTAGGATTTAGCTTAAATTGAGCGACATGAACCGTGAGGATTTATATAGTCAATCCCAATTTGCTTGGAATTGAGTTGTTGTGTTTGAGCCGAGAAGGCGAGAACTGTGATGTATCAAGTGAGTCCTCTGTCCTCTAACATCATGACAAATTTCCCAAAACAGATGCCGAATGGAAAAGCCAAGTGATACAGGGAAAGAGGAGTAAAAGGAAAAGAAGAAAAAAAAAAAGACAAAAAGGAACTAGGTAATAAAAGGGCATAATCATCTTTGCGCGTAAAAGATGTCAACTAAGGTAAAAAGGCAAAACTTTGCTGATTTTACTCCTCGTCTCAAGGTAAGGGAAATCCTTTGGAATGCGAAACTCGATGAATAATGGGTAAATATCATGTTTTGTCTGTGGTAGGATTCAAATCCGTAACGTGTGTCTAATTCTCGCATTATGCCTGCTGGTGGGGTCACACCTCCAAATTCTTCTTAGAACTAAAGCCTTTTTTCATTTTTTATTAAACATAATATAATCAAAAGGACAGATTGATGAGGTGTACTAAGTGGAAAGTCCCATGTTCCATGTCACTCATCGACGTGGAAAAATTATTTTATCGTACATATTACTATTACATAAAACCGAGAATAATTATTGATAAACTTCAAAAATATGACTAGGATCAATGAATTTGAACGGGATGCATCATGCATGTGTAGATCTGGTGCAAAAATGCAAAAGTAATTGGTTTTAAACAACGAACAGTCTCAATCAAACCGATCAAAAACAAAATAGATGGTTTGTCTTTTTTCGCCGCCCCTTTAGGTGGATAAAGGTAAGCAAATAGCAATATTTCAGCTGTTTGTGTTTTATTCTTTTTTCTTTTTCCCTTCTTCCTTAAATATGCAATAATGCATAGAAGAACAAGAAAAAGTGAGAGAGACATTTCACCACTTTGATGATTCAAAGATCGAATAAGTACATATCATAATGTATTGAGTTTATGTTTTATATACTTCTGGTGTAAAAAATATTTACACTATTGGATTACTTATAAGATAATTTCAGGAAAATCTTAATTATATGTATTAACTGATAACTTAATAAAAATAGTTACTAACCTGCATTAATAGGTTAAACTTTACTAATTGTCTAAATTTATTTACTCTATCAAGGAAGATGGGAGCACCCTCCACTTCCAACCAAGAGGTTGTGAGTTCGAGTCACCCCAAGAGAAAGGTGGGGAGTTCTTGGAGGGAGGGGGCCGAGGGTCTATCGGAAACAACCTCTCTACCCCAGGGTAGGGGTAAGGTCTGCGTACACACTACCCTCTACATACCCTACTAGTGGGATTATACTGGGTTGTTGTTGTTGTATCAATGAAGGTGGGACCAGAACTTGAAGTTTATGATTTTTGAACTTGGCGCCAAACCTATAGCTCGTCTTAGTTACCAGCAATTAAATTTATACATATTTGAAGTAATTAGTGCATTACATTTTGGTATTGCACGGCTCCTTAACTTGTTGAGTGCTACAATTAACTGTTTAAGTAGTGATGTCTTATTGATATTATCTTCTGACTTTACGTAATTTCTGACGAGGGCTTGGATAGCACTCGCACACCGAAGGTGAGATTCGATTGATATTACATTCACTACTAGTAATAGTTTAAGTGAATTTACAGTCATTCATCAATTATTTACGAATAAAAAATGCTGATGCCTCCTAATTTTACCTTCTTTCCAACTATCTAATGTTTATTATTACTGGAATTCGAATTACAGTTTGCTATTCTGCATTTCTTAATTGCATATCGCACTATAATACTTCATTTTGCACTCTCTCTTCTCCATTATTCATGACAACCCCTTATTCCAAACTTACATGTGTGGGGTGTTAACATCAATCCAATAAATACATGACACGTGTTTTTACAAACAAGGTTATAAATTGTAATTCTAATTTATCATTTAACTATGATAAACTAGTTTGATTTGGTGCAAAAACCTGGTGCCGGTAAGTTTTACCGGCAAAGAAATAGATGAATAAAAGAAAAACATGTATTCTTACGTTGTTTCTTAACTAATAATGTGGTACTTGTTGGGGTTTTAAGCTTAAATGTAGCTTAAAATTATTGGATTTTAAAGCTTAAATGTAGCTTAAAAGAGGGTGAATGGGAAATGGAGGGAAATTGAAAATATTTGAGTTTCCCTCCTTGACAAAGGGACATTGTCCCATATTGGAAGAGGAAAAGATTTTGATGGGTATATATACAATTGCACTTCTTCTAGCTCTTAAAAAGTTAAGAAGAAGGCAAGCTTCGCGCCGTCGTCGCTCGCTCGCTCGTTCGGAATATCCGGTTTTTTGTAAACGGAGAATTAATATTAAATCCAAACGTAATAGTATATGCCCTTCGCTTTTTGTAAAAGACATTTACAATATGGCCGAAACAGTTTGCACCTCTTCGGATTTGAAGAACAGTTTGCACCTTTTCAGTTTGAAGAGTTGCACTTCTTAAGTTTGAGCTCAACATTGGCTATAAATACCAGTCCATTCTCTCAGATTTTTCATACGAATTTCTGACTTCTCCTCTTTTCTTCTGCATTGTTTTAACTACAAATAAAGAAACAGTAAGTGTGATTTGCTACCGATCTTTGTGTTCGTTGAAACACTGGTGTTTGAAGTATCGCTACACCAGTGTGTAATTCGTCCTATCCTGGGAGAAAATAATTCACAACCTTGGGTACTAGGAGGGGATTAAATTTCTTAAGAAAACACTGTGAATTCAGTGGGCTCGGATTAAATTCTGTTTTTTTTACATTTCTGTTTATATGTTATTTTATCTTCTCCAGAATTATTTTACAAATACAGTTCAATAACAAGCTTAAGGAATTTAATATTTTCTGTATTTGTGTTATACTCACTGCTTCTGGAGACTAAAACCTGTGTGGTTTTCTATTCCAGTGGAGATTAAAATCTACATGATTTTAACATTTGTTTGTCATTCTTTTACAGAAATGACGAATGACAACGGGAATCAGACTGTTTCTATGGTGACTGCCAATGCATCGACAAGCCGAACAACACCGGCATTGGCAACGGCAGAAAAATCCGAAAAATTTTTCGAGATTGATTTCAAGTACTGGCAGCAGAAGATGTTCTTTTACTTGACGACTTTAAGTCTGCAGAAGTTCATTACAGAAGATGTTCATGTTTTGCCCAACGAAACTCCAGAAAATAAACGCTTTCTCGTGACTGAGTCATGGAAGCATTCTGATTTTCTATGCAAGAATTACATTCTTAGCGGACTAGAGGACGATCTGTATAATGTCTATAGTAATATGGAGACATCAAAACAATTGTGGATAACGCTTGAAAGGAAATATAAAACGGAAGATGCCAGGTTAAAGAAATTCGTTGCGGCTAAATTTTTGGACTATAAAATGGTAGATAGCAAGTCTGTTATTACCCAAGTCCAAGAATTGCAAGTGATTATTCACGATCTCCTTGCTGAAGGTATAAGTCAAATTAATACTAACGTTGAAAGTATTAATTATATTATTTCTACTAACAGAATTTTCATTGAAGATCTTGTCATCAATGAAGTATTCCAAGTTGCAGCAATGATTGAGAAGTTGCCTCCATTGTGGAAGGACTTCAAAAATTACTTGAAACACAAACGAAATGAGATGTCCCTTGAAGATCTCATTGTTCGGTTGAAAATCGAAGAGGACAACAAAGTTGCTGAAAAGAAAGGCCGTGAAAACTTAACAATAATGGGAGCGAACATTGTTGAAGATAGAAAGAGGAAGAATGCTTATGGACCGAAAAGCAACCCAAGTAAGAAGCGGTTCAACGGAAATTGCTACAACTGTGAAAAAGCTGGACACAGATCTGCAGATTGTCGTGCTCCAAAGAAAGACAAAAAGAAGGGTCAAGCAAACATGGTTGAAAAGCACGAAGATATCGATGACTTGTGTGCTATGCTTTCTGAATGTAACCTGGTGGGAAATCCTAAGGAGTGGTGGATTGATTCTGGAGCCAATCGTCATGTTTGTGTTGTTAGAGAAGCGTTTGCTACATATTCTCTTGTTGGACCCGAAGAGACGCTTTCTATGGGAAATTCTGCAACGGCCAAAATTGAAGGATATGGAAAGATCTTTATGAAAATGACTTCTGGTAAGGTGGTGACCTTGAAAAACGTCCTTTATGTTTCCGAGATTAGAAAGAGCTTAGTCTCTGCTGGACTTCTTGTTAAGAATGGGTTTAAGTGTATTTTTGTATTCGATAAGGTTGTAATAAGTAAGAATGAAATGTTTGTAGGAAAATGTTACCTCACTGAGGGCCTTTTCAAGCTGAATGTAATGGTTATTGAGAATAATAATAAAATTTCAGCTTTTTCTTACTTACTTGATTCAAATGAATTATGGCATATATGTTTGGGTCTTGTCAATTACAAAATTTTACGGAAAATGATTAATTTGGAAGTATTGCCTATGTTTGAATGTGACAAACAAAATGTCAAATATGTGTGGAATCTAAGTATGTTAAACATCCTTATAAGTCAGTTGAAAGGAATTCAAATCCTTCAGACTTAATTCACACAGATATTTACGACATGAAGTTAATACCATCTCGCGGTGGAAAGAAGTATTTCATAACTTTTATTGACGACAGTACTCGATATTGCTATGTTTACTTACTTAATAGTAAAGATGAAGCAATAGATGCATTCAGGCAATACAAAATGAAGTTGAAACGCAACTTAACAAGAAAATTAAAATGATAAGAGGTGATAGGGGTGGCGAATATGAATCTCCTTTTGAAGAAATATGTTTAGAATATGGAATAATTCATCAAACAACGGCCCCTTACACGCCCCAATCCAATGGGATTGCGGAAAGAAAGAATCGTTCATTAAAGGAGATGATGAACGCATTGTTGATAAGTTCTGGTTTGCCACAGAACTTGTGGGGGGAAGCCGTTCTTACGGCTAACCGGATACTAAATCGAGTACCCCATGGCAAAACACAATCCATTCCATATGAAAAATGGAAAGGAAGGAAGCCCAACTTGAATTATTTTAAAGTGTGGGGGTGTGTTGGCAAAAGTGCAAGTTTCTAAACCCAAAAGAGTAAAAATAGGGCCGAAAATCGTTGATTGTGTTTTCATAGGATATGCGACCAATAGTAAAGTATATCGATTTCTGGTTCATAAATCAGAAAATCCCGACATTCATAATAATACGGTTATAGAATCAGATAATGCTGAATTCTTTGAAAATATATATCCGTATAAAAAGGAATGTGAGTCGATTGGTGAAGGATCTAAACGACCTCGGGAAGAAACAAAAGAAAACACATTTAATCAGGAGGATCCAAGACGTAGTAAACGTCAAAGAACGTCTTCTTCATTTGAACCAAGATCTAGGTTCAAGGAGATCAAACAAAGTCATTAATGACGGTTCAACATTATCAACTAAAAGTTTGGTCCATTCTCGTGATGAGACAATGTTCAGCACCAAGGACAAAGCATTAAGGATTTTTAATGATTTCTAAATTTGATACGGGGTATATCAAATAGTGTATCTACGGGATGACACGTTTAGGAATCACCTATGTAAGTGTGAAGTGTTAGCCGCTTCAAGGGAAATTTTGTAAGGCCAATTCTCTACGCACTTATTAAACCAGGCGGTGTTCATGGCTGAAACGAACACAACAATGAGAGCCAAAGACGGTTAAAGGTTGGTTGTGTGACTTATAGTTGTCTAGGTATACACCAAAGTTCGACGGTTCAAAGATATCAAATCTACCGATTGATCGAGTATATCCGACGTAAGTTCACTACGGAAAATTAAAAGGGAAACCTACTTAGCCAGATGCAATTAATCCTTGCTTGCAAATCACAGAGTTTTTCATGCATATTTCCGTGATATAGCCATTCCCCATTCATGTAGGGGATTGTTGAGGTTTTAAGCTTAAATGTAGCTTAAAATTATTGGGGTTTTAAGCTTAAATGTAGCTTAAAAGAGGGTGAATGGGAAATGGAGGAAAATTAAAAATATTTGAGTTTTCCTCCTTGACAAAGGGACATTGTCCCATATTGGAAGAGGAAAAGATTTTGATAGGTATATATACAATTGCACTTCTTCTAGCTCTTACAGAGTTAAGAAGAAGGCAAGCCTCGCGCCACCGTCGTCGTTGCTCGCTCGGCTTCGGCTACGGCTTCGGCTTCGGCTACGGCTTCGGCTTCGGCTTCGGATTCGGATTTGGTCAAATGATCGATTGATTGATTAATTTTTTGGACCAAATTTATTTGTTAATAGTAAATATTAACAGAATTGTTATTAAATATCCGATTTTTTGTAAACGAAATATTAATATTAAATCCAAACGTAATAGTATATGCCCTTCGCTTTTTGTAAAAGACATTTATAATATGGCCGAAACAGTTTGCATCTCTTCGGATTTGAAGAACAGTTTGCACCTCTTCAGATTTGAAGAGTTGCACCTCTTAAGTTTGACCTCAACATTGGCTATAAATACTAGTCCATTCTCTTAGATTTTCCATACGAATTTCTGACTTCTCCTCCTTTCTTCTGGGTACTAGGAGGGGATTAAATTTCTTAAGGAAACACTGTGAATTCAGTGGGTTCGAATTAAATTCTATTTTTTTAAATTTTTTTTTTACATTTCTGTTTATATGTTATTTTATCTTCTCCAGAATTATTTTACAAATACAGTTCAATAACTGTACTTGTGTAGCATGTGCTTCTATCTTTGTCTACGTTTTCCACCTATTTTCGAAATTCATATATTGGCTTACTTACGGGACTAATCCTACTATACGTAGTAATACGGTAGGGGAAAGAAAATAGTGCTTCTCTAATCAATCATACCAAAAGGAGAAAGACTTATCGTAGAAGGAGGCCACAAGCTCCGCAGCCCCTACCTTGACTCAAACCACATTCTACTACAAAAAAAGGCAGCCATATCCAAGTAAAAAAATGAAGTATGTCTACTTCAGAAAAAGACGTAAGTGCCTAAGTGTCAGGTTCAGTAGGCCACGCAATTTTAGATGGACGGCTGCAACTTGATAGTTGATACGACTTGTTTTTGTTCCTTTCTTCTTTTGAGTTTTGAGCTTTTTTATTTTTTACCATCTACAAGTAAATTCCTTGATCCTATGAATAGAAAAAATTGTCAATTATTTTGGGGACATTAATAGTACTTTTAGTATAAATCGGAATGAGTATATATTTTATATAAAAACAATATAAATCATCTTTACCATCCAAGTTGTAGTGAGATGGATAGAATTCTTCCATCTTAGCCGGAGGTCACAAGTATCCTAGAAATAAAAAAATCCTCCTAGTAGGGAGTGCTTTCTATTTCAATGTGTCTTACGCGAATCTGGACTACTCAGTGCCTCAAAACATATACCAAGCACAGGTGAAACAAAAAATATATATATATTATCTTTGATTACTAATCAATTAAGAATATTTAGGTACATTAGAACAAGCAAGGGAAAGCTCCCAATTTAGTTATTTTCTCACCCTATCACATTGTAGTGTCTTTTTTATTTTTTTGTTTTCTCGTTCAATCGAATAATTTAGAAAAGTATATGCAATTGAAGATAGTCAATGAAATTTTAATTTGATTTTGACTGTCTTTAATAATAAATGGAGATGACAGCTGATTCATCCATTTAAAGTTATCCTGTCAGCAATTGTTGATGAGAATAAATAGGGGCCCAAAAAGAATCTTAAGGTCAACAACATTGAGCTGGCGCAGTGTCATGTGGTCGTTTCATTTTGGGTGGTCCAAAGAAGGCTGACTCACCGCCCATTTGGACCCAGGCCCCCTTTACTCTGCTCCAATATTATCTCCCAATGGCCTTGTGTATATGGTAGAAAATTTTATTTGCGAGACCACCGAAGATTTGGTGCAGTGGATGGGACTCCGTTAATCAGCGGTCTCGGGTTCGAGTTCTGGGTATGAAAAAAACTTTGGTAGGAAGCGTTTTCTTCCGAATGAGGCCCTATACAACGCGAATTCTAATATAATCGGGCTCCAATGCAAGTACCGGACACGAGGTGAGAAATTCAAAATCTGCTAATACTTAGATATTTATAGCTGATTTAAATGAGTTGATCTCCGTTTTCAAACTTATGTTGGGATGTCTACGTCTTCCCTACTCATAATATTTATCGTTTATATCTCAATTGATGAAAAACCAACTATACCTTAATTCGTTCATAGTTTTAAGCTCTTCGGTTAATGAAAGTGTATCAATTTTTATTTTGTTTTTTGACCCTTGTCTGAATTTAATATCAAGAAGGTATATATAGAATACCCCCCAAAGACTAACAAGAAGTTGTGACGAACTTTATGTTTATAAAATAATAGCTTTGGTTTATTATGTGTTGTAAACTAAATAGATGAGATTTTAATATTAAAGACGTCTCTTTTGGTAATAGTGAAACAAAACTCACAAGGTTTCGAAGTATTATAATATTTTTTTACGTTTCAACTAACAAATTGCTATTGCAGTACTGTTGGCGTGTAACACGTATTTAGGTTGAAAACAAATGGCTACTGGAGTCTCGTTCAATTTTATAGGTCACCTTTTTTAGTCTGTTAAAAGAAATACACATATTTATAATTTATATATCATAAATTTTTCGACTTTAAAATTTTTAGTTTGTTCTCAATAAAATGCTTTTATAATGATGGAAATGTCATACCATTTTTAAATCTAAAGTTTTAATAGTTGTTTTGGTATGTACTAAAAACCTTTTCTTAAAAAGCTCCATGTTCATTCAAAACACCGCCATATACTATATTGAGTTTAAAATCTGGATGTATCTGTGTGTACAAATTAAATTATAGGAAAAGTGATATTGTATAGTTTTTTTTAAAATAAAAACCAAAAAAATATCTATTTTTTGTATTTATATACATATAAATAATCAAATGTGAATAGATTCAGTCGCGGGTTACAAGTGATCTTAGTCCAAAATTCAAAATTATATGAGGCCCTCATCTTGGGCCTAAGATTAAAGAGCTTTTGCAGGAGCAGGTTTGGGCCTAAGTGGCATTCAACAGAAAAAATGATTGGGAAAGAGGGGTAAAACTGGAAAAACAAAAACTGTAGGCGGGAAAGAGAGCCGTTGCCCGGCAGGCACCAAATTCTGGCGCCAAAATCTAAGTTTCCCTCTGGTTTTAGCTGCCCATTGCCCGAAATTTTACGGGTATCCCAAAATAATTTCACAACAATATTCTTATTCTTATTCCCTATAAAACCTTATCATTATACATTTACATAATATTAAGCAAATTAGATTTTTGCTATCTGTTTTCTCCATACCCTTTTCCCGCTTCTTTTCTTTTTCTTTCATTCAAAGTCTTTGCAAAAGAGACCCTTTTAGTTCATTCTTATTCTTCTTCCTCTTCCTTGTTCGCCAAAGTTTGTAACTTTTTCAAATCAAAGAGTTTTTTTTTTTTTTTTTTGTGGTTTTGGTTATTAAAAATGGGATCTTCAAAGAAACATCAAGTAGATGGAAGCAAAGAAGAGGAAAAAATGTGGGTAATTGCAGGAATAGCCTTTCGGCCAAAACTGAAATCAATATCCACAAAAAAGCCTAGCAGAGAAGAGTGTGAAGATGAAGAAGAATGTTCAACAACTCCAACGGCAAGAGATTCAAGGATACCGGAAAAACTTCCATGTCCACCGGCACCGGTGAAACGCCGGCCGGTGTCAGCATGTAATTATAATGGTGCTAGGGAGTATTTTAATCCACCAGATCTTGAGTCTGTGTTTATTTTGCGACATGTGGAGAGAGCAAATTAAAACAGAAAGAGTCACTTTTGCTCTTTGTTTTGGGTCTATTTTTTCTTGTTCTGTAAGTTTGTTAGGAGTAGTATTTTTTTAGTAGCTTAGGTTTTTGAGATTGAAATAAGGATGATGATGTAATATACATATAAATAATAGTATGCAGTTCTTACTTCTTTCTATCCATAAAACTAAGAAATTTTGAGTATTTGGATTTTGGTTCTTAATTTTTTCTTCAGCTGTTAGTACTCTTGGTATTAGCAATTTAGCTTAGTGTAACTTGGTGTTTTGCATTTCTCAATTATTTTGCTTTTTTGACTAGTATAGCGGATAGCAAAAATGATTTTTTTAAACAAATTTGTGTCTTTTCTCTCTTAATGTTTAAGCAACGGAAAACAGTACATTTAATTTGGTAGTAAAAGATAAATCTTTCTCATTGGCTGAGAGAATTCGCTACACTGGTTCACTGCTACTATTCTGCAAATTAATTGTAGCTTTTCCTTTTCTTTTTCATTTAATCTGCCTTATGAATTATGATAGTGGAAGGATCGGCACAAACCCTTACATTATATTATATTAAAAGAAGTGAAATAAAAGAGAAAATAATAGTACTCTTCTAGTTCTAATTTGTATGACACTATTTTTTAGCAATTTTAAATTTCTTATATTTAGCAATTTGTATGACACTATTCACGTGTTCCCACTGCACCTGAAACCTGTATTTTGCAAACGCAATTCTTCCTCGTAATGGCAAAATAGTACTGTGATGTGAGAATCCTATGCGGGGTTTAAATTATAATATTTGGTACCTATTTGAATTCATTGCTTTTCATACCACTCGATTGACAAACAAACAGAGGCACACTTACTATACTAGATATCAAAATTCTAATATTTTTAAGCTACTGAATTCTACGTTAATAATTTGTGTATAATTCAATAATTTTTTTTAAGACAAATACAAAATTTGAACAAAAGTTATTGAATTCAACCGAATCTGCAACCGAAAGGCTAGCTCCGCCCCTGCAAAGAAAGCTTGCCTTCGGTTTGATTATTTGGTAGTGTTACACCTCTACAACAACAAACCTAGGTATTTCCATGCTGTCAGATCTAGGGAGGTTAATGTATATGTAGATTTTATCCATATCTTGCAGAATCGTGAGCAGTCTTATTATATGTAGGCTTTGATTTCCATTTCTTACTAAGAAAAGCTGTAGTGAAATATAGAACACAACTTTTTACATTCATCATATAGATTTCGGCATTCGTACGATTGATCGGGGTCGAAACATAATGGATCAGAGAAAGACTTCGTAATATCGAGATGGGTTCCGAAAGTGGTATAAACAAAGCTCCAGATTTCGGGTATAGATCGAACACCGAGTTCGAACTCATTATCGAGCTCGGATCCGAATCGAACTATGATGAGATGATTTCGAGCTTAAGGGGCAGAGGCCAACCGAGATCGAGTCTGAATCATCACCTAATCTCGAGTCCATATCGAGTTTCAGAAGCAATACCGACCAGCACCAAGGCCGATCGAGCTCGAGCTCACAGACAAGAGCCGTTGCGAACATACTAAGGGAGAGAATCTCGGCAAAAATTAGGAAAAAGTTAATTTATCATGGGTTCTCCACTATGTATTTTTAATTATAAAAAGTAGGATCCTCCACTATAAAGAGGATGGATATATTTCTGTAGAAGGCAGTTTTTTTGCTTACATTGTAATTCAAGCACCATATTCTCCTATATTCGAGAGTTATTCTTTAAAACTTCATTAAATAATTCATCTTGCTTATTTTTAGAAATCATCTTCTTTCCAACCTTATTTATTTTGTATTATTTGCAATACATATTTGATATTTCTATTTATCCTTACGATTTGTATTAAGCTATACCACATATCCTTAGAACTATGTATAAATTCAACTCTATCCGTTTTTCGGGTAAAGAGTTTGGCACCCAGCGTGGGGCTAAGGATAACAGTGGTTATTTGATACGAATCTGCAAAAATACATCGTTTTGCGCTTGTTTCCGAAAGTATCTCGGGTTTTCGGATTAGCAACGACTAACTACCAATCAAATGGCCTTACCTATCGACAACGAAGCTGGTCTTCAAGATGAGAACAACAACTTGACACCTAGTACCGAAAGACCACTTGTCAACGCCGTTGGAGCTCGGATCGGCGTGCCGATAGATATCAATTCGCATGTGGCCATTGAGGCGAACATACATTCTGAACCTGAAAATAGCATTCATGGTGGCACTCGGTCTGCAGCTTGAAACACCCATAACATTAAGAAAAACGACGTCAGCTTGCGTATGATTTTTGAAATGTTACAAGCCCAACAGGTAGCGATAGCTCAGTTGCAGAGCCAAACCCAGCTACCAAGAAGACCGGAGCACAGTCCACCCCGAGAAATTTCCCACGGAACGGAGCCAGCCATAGTGAGGTCAAATGAGCAAGAATCGGGGATTACTCCCGAAATCGCTAAAATACTCGAGGAGCTCACAAAGCGAGTCGAAGCCAACGATAAAAAAGTAGAAACATATAAGTCCAGGGTCGACCAGATCTCGGGGGATCCACCAATGATAAAAGGGTTGGATTCCAAAAAATTCATGCAAAAGCCTTTCCCCTCGAGCGCGTCCCCAAAACCAATCCCCAAATAATTCCGTATGCCCGAAATTCCCAAATATAACGGAACGACCGATCCCAACAAACACGTCACCTCTTACATATGTGCCATCAAGGATAATGATTTGGAGGACGATGAAATCGAATCTGTGTTGTTGAAAACGTTTGGAGAGACCCTCTCGAAGGGAGCAATGATTTGGTATCATAACCTACCACCGAATTCGATCAATTCATTTGCCATGTTAGCAGATTCTTTCGTAAAGGCACACGCCGGGGCCATAAAGGCTGCAACGAGGAAATCAAACCTTTTCAAGGTAAGACAAAAGGATAATGAGATGCTAAGGGAGTTCGTATCTCGTTTTCAAATGGAACGAATGGATCTGCCACCAGTCACAGACGATTAGGCTGTTCAAGATTTCACTCAGGGTTTAAACGAACGAAGTTCAACGGCATCACGGCAACTGAAGCATAACCTGATCGAGTACCCAACTATCACTTGGGCCGACGTGCACAATCGATACCAATCAAAATTAGAGTCAAAGATGATCAGTTGGGGGCTAAACTCGCTGCTCGAAGGGATATCAATCAAGAACAAGGTCTGATCAAGGATCGATATCGGCCGTATAACGGAAATCACAGAATCAATGAATCGAGACGTAACCCTGAACAAATAAACAAAAGAAGTGATCGAGGTCAAGGGTCTCGGGGACCGATGAACAGAAGTGGGTTCGATAGGCCTACCGGATCTAAGGAAGTGCCTCGGTTATCGGAGTATAACTTCAGCATTGATGCATCCGCCATCGTGTCGGCTATCGGACGCATCAAAGACACTAAATGGCCTCGACCCATGCAGACCGATCCTGCCCAGAGAAATCCCAATCAAATGTGCGAATATCATGGCACCCATGGCCACAGAACGGAATATTACAAGCAACTAAGAGATGAGGTAGCCCGGTTATTCAATAAAGGGCACCTTCGAGAATTTTTAAGCGACAGGGCAAAGAACCATTTCAAAAACAGGGATTTCGGCAAGCAGAACGAACAAGAAGAACCACAACACGTCATTCACATGATCATCGGCGGTGTCGATACCCCTCAAGGGCCGGTGCTTAAACGCACTAAGACATCGATTGTGAGAGAAAAGCGATCTCGAACTCAGGATTACGCACCCATAGGAACTTTGTCTTTCAATGATGAAGATGCAGAAGGAGTCATACAACCTCATAACGATGCACTGGTAATATCTGTGCTTATTAATAAAACTAAAGTTAAGCGTGTGTTAATTGATCCAGGGAGCTCGGCCAACATCATTAGATTGAAGGTCGTACAACAACTCGGTCTACAGGACCAGATTGTACCCGCGACCCTGGTCCTAAACAGATTCAATATGGCATGTGAAACTACCAAAGGCGAGATAATTTCTGCCGATAAACGTGGCCGGGACTATCCAGGAAATGAAGTTCCACGTAATCGAAGGCGACATGAGGTACAACGCCCTTTTTGGAAGGCCATGGATCCACGACATGAGAGATGTACCCTCGACCCTACACCAGGTTCTTAAATTCCCAACATCGTGGGGAGTCAAAACAATGTATGGAGAACAACCAGCCGCAAGAGAAATGTTTACCGTCGAGGAAGCAAATCCAATATCCTCACCTTCTCCAATAAAAGGATCGGGCTCAAAAGGGAAACGAGATGCCAAATAGCAATCACAGACATCAGCTTTAACCCGACCAGAAAATCAGAAGATCGATGAAGATGATGATCAAAGGATCCCTCGATCCTTCGTGGTTCTCGATGATTCCGACGCTACCAAATCAACAATTGAGGAATTGGAGAAAGTCACACTAATCGAGCACTGGCCCGAATGGAAGGTATACCTGGCAACGGGGTTGACCCTAGAACTCAGGAAAAAAATTATTCAATTTCTTATCAATAACGTAGATTATTTTGCTTGGTCCCATTTAGATATAACGGGGATCCTACCGGATATAACGACGCATCGGCTAAGTTTGGACCCTAGGTTCAGACCGGTGAAGCAAAAAAGAAGACCCTAGTCCGAGATAAAGCACACATTCATAAAGGACGAGGTAACCAAACTTCTCAAAATAGGGTCCATTCGGGAGGTAAGATATCCTGAATGGTTAGCTAATATAGTTGTAGTGCCTAAAAAGGGAACAAACTTAGAATGTGTGTAGATTATAAGGATTTGAACAAAACATGCCCCAAAGATTCTTTTTCGCTGCCCAACATCGATCGCATGATCGATGCCACGACCGACCACGAGATCCTTACTTTTTTCGATGCCTATTCCGGGTATAATCAAATCCAAATGAACCCGGAAGAGCAGAAAAAGACTTCATTTGTCACCAAGTATGGAATATATTATTATAATGTGATGCCCTTCATGTTAAAAAATGCAGGAGCTACTTACCAACGCCTAGTAAATAAAATGTTCGAGGAACAAATAGGTAAATCAATGGAAGTTTATATTGATGACATGCTAGTTAAGTCCCTACACGTAGAGGATCATTTGACCCATTTGCAAGAAACGTTCAAGATTTTAAGGAATTACAACATGAAGCTCAACCCCGAGAAATGTGCTTTCGAGGTCGGTTCGGGCAAGTTCCTCGGCTTTATGGTGTCAAATCGGGGGATCGAGATTAACCCCGATAAAATCAAGGCCATTGAAGACATCACCATCGTGGACAACGTGAAAGCTGTGCAAAGGCTAACGGGACAGATTGCAGCCTTAGGCCGATTCATTTTGAGGTCGTCAGATCGAAGTCACAAATTTTTCTCTCTACTCAAAAAAAAGAATGATTTCGCTTGGACACCGGAATGCAAACAGGCATTAGAGGAATTAAAACGATATCTATCGAGCCCACCACTGCCTCATACTCCAAAAATAGACGAAAAACTTTACTTGTACTTGACAGTATCGGTGTCACGACCCAATTTCACCTATAGGTCATGACAACATGGTATCAGAGCACTAGGTTCACGTAGGTTTCACAAGTTATGAGCAGGCCTAATAGAGTCTTGCGGATCGGTACAGAGACGTCTGTACTTATATTCGAGAGGCTATAGGGTGTTAGGAAATTACCTTTCTTCATATTCCATCGTGCAATTGATGTAGTTCCAAATATCCTTCTCTTATTCTCTCTTAGATGGTGAGAACACGCTCAAATGAGGTTCCAGGCCAGGGAAGAGCTACTCCCCTAGTTGCTAGAGGCCAAGGTAGAGGCAGAGGCCGAGGTAGGGCTCCAGCCCGTGGTAGAGGGCGAGGACGTCCCAAGACTGTTCCAGTTATGCCGCCAGTGGGTCCAGCAGAGAACCCCATTGTTAAAGAACACGATGAGGTGCCTGTGGTAGAGCCAGCTCTGGTGGATTTCACATCTGCACTGGGATTTCAGGATGTCATGGGTCGTATGTTGCGGTTCATGGACAATATGACTCAGGCCGGTTTATTTTCGATAGACCCAGCCATATCTCAGGCAGACGGGGGAGCACAGACCCCTACCGCACAGGCTCATGGACAGGCAACTGCTGTATATCAGACCCAGGGTGCACTACCCGTGGGTGGAGCTTAGCCAGTGGCAGCAGCTACACCTGAGCCAAGGCCAGCTGTAGTCGCCGATCCTCAGAAACTATTGGACCGATGGACTAGACTACATCCTCCTGTCTTTGGGGGTGAGCGACATGAGTATCCACAGGACTTCATTGATCGTTGCAGGGAAAAACTGCACAACATGAGGATATTGGAATCTCATGGGGTTGACTTCACTACTTTTCAACTAGAGGGCAGGGCCCGTAGATGGTGGCAGTCTTATGTTCTTGGCAGACCGGCAGATTCTCCTCCCATGACTTGGGACAGGTTCACCCGTATCTTCCTGGACATATATATTCCACCCTCCCAGAGGGAAGAGTTGCGGTTTCAGTTTGATCAGCTCCAGCAGGGTCAGATGTCAGTGACCGATTATGAGGCAAGGTTTTTTGAATTATCTCGCCATGCACTTATGATACTCCCTAATGAGGCAGAGAGAGTGCAGAGGTTTGTAGCCGGTTTATACACTGGCATTCAGGCCACTATGGCTCGAGAGGTTGAGATGTCTACTTCTTATGAGCTGGTTGTGGAGATAGCCCGAAGGATTGAGGGTGTGCGTCAGCGGAGCCGAGAGCAGATTATGAGAGATAAGTGGTTCAGGTACTCTGGAGAGTTTAGAGGTGCTCCGTCTGGGGGTAGAGGTTAGTTCGTGAGGGGGCAGTCCAGCAGACCCCCATTTCCAGCACCACCACCTCCTTGGGGTACTCCAGTGCGACCTTATCTCAATGTTATACCAGAGAGTTCTTACCGACCACCAGCTATTCAGGTTCCTCCCAATGGGTATCCAGGTCTCCACGGCCAGACTCTTAGTCAACAGCCCATCGCACCGAAGAGTTGTTATGAGTACGGGGATCCCAGTCACATGCGCAGGTTTTGCCCCAAGCTTTGGGGTAGACCAGTACAGCAGGGTCAACGGTCTATGCTTACCGGACCAGTTGCTCCACCAGCAGTCCAACCACCAAGAGGTGGAGGACAGGTGGCTAGGGGTCGTCCTAGAGGTGGAGATCAGCCAATTGGCGCTCCAACTCGGTTCTATGCTTTTTCGGCTAGACCAAATACAGAGGCCTCAGATGCTGTGATTACATGTATTATTCTGTTTGCGGCAAAGATGCCTCAGTATTATTTGATCCAGGATCCACGTATTTATATGTGCCATCTCTATTTGCTCCATTCCTGGGTATTTCTCGTGAGTCCTTGTGTACTACTGTTTATGTGTCCACTCTTGTAGGCGATTCTGTTATTGTGAATCGGATCTACTGGTCTTGTATTATTACATTCTGTGCTTATGAAAATAGAGCATATCTCTTATTGCTTGAGATGACCGATTTTGAAATTATTCTGGGTATGGACTGGTTATTTCCATATCATGCTATTCTAGATTGTCATGCCAAAACTGTTACCTTAGCTATTCTATCTTTGCCTAGGCTGGAGTGGAAGGGTTCATCGGTTAGTTCATTTAATCGGGTAATTTCTTTTATAAAGGCTCAATACATGGTTGAGAAGGGTTGTTTGGCTTATCTAGCCTATGTTCGGGATACTACTGCAGAGACTCCGGCTATTGATTTAGTGCTAGTAGTTTGGGAGTTCTCCGATGTATTTCTTTAAGATCTTCCAGGTATGCCACCTGATCGGGATATTGATTTCTGTATTAACTTGGCTAAAAATACTCAGCCTATATCTATCCCAATGTATCGCATGGCTCCGAATGAATTGAAAGAATTGAAAGAGCAGCTTGAGGAGTTACTAGCCAAAGGGTTCGTCAGACCGAGTGTATCACCTTGGGGTGCACCGGTATTATTTGTGAAGAAGAAGGATGGAACAATGCGGATGTGTATTGACTATCGCCAATTGAACAAAGTTACTATTAAGAACAAGTACCCGTTGCCGCGTATTGATGACCTGCTAGGGTGTTCTCTAAGATCGACTTGAGGTCGGGGTATCATCAGTTGAAGATTCAAGATTCAGATGTTCCGAAAATAGCTTTTCGTACTAGATATGGTCATTATGAGTTTTTGGTAATGTCTTTAGGTTTAACTAATGCCCCGACAGCGTTTATGGATCTGATGAACAGGGTATTCAGGCCATATATTGATTTGTCTGTCATTGTCTTCATTGATGACATTTTGATCTACTCGCGCAGTAAGGAGAAACATGAGCAACATATGAGAGTAGTGTTTCAGACATTGGGAAACGAAAGCTATATGCTAAGTTCTCTAAATGTGAGATTTGGCTAGAGTCTGTAGCATTTTTGGGACATATTGTATCGGGCGAAGGTATTAAAGTTGATCCCAAAAAGATTGAGGTAGTTCAAAATTGGCATCGACCCACTTCGGCGACTGAGATCAGGAGTTTCTGGGTTTGGCAGGTTATTATCGTCGGTTTGTGGAAGGTTTTTCATCTATTGCAGCACCTTTGACCAAATTAACCCAGAAGAGTGTTCTGTTCCGATGGTCCGATGATTGTGAGTCAAGCTTTCAGAAGCTCAAGATAGCATTGACTATAACACCAGTGTTATTGTTACCTTCCGGTTTGGGGATGTATACAGTGTATTGCGACGCTTCACACGTTGGTTTGGGTTGTGTATTAATGCAGGAAGGGTGAGTTATTGCATATGCTTCACGTCAGTTGAAGCCCCACGAGCAGAATTATCCGGTACATGATTTGGAGTTAGCTGCGATTGTTCACGCCCTTAAGATTTGGAGGCATTATCTTTATGGGGTGTCCTGTGAAGTTTATACTGATCATCACAGTTTGCAGCATTTGTTCAAGCAGAGGGACCAAAATTTGAAGCAGCGTAGATGGCTGGAATTACTAAAAGATTATGATATTACTATCCTATATCATCCAGGTAAAGAAAATGTAGTTGCAGATGCCTTGAGTAGAAAGGCGGAGAGTATGGGTAGTTTGGCTTTCATTTCAGCAAAAGAGAGGCCATTAGCTTTGGATATCCAGTCCTTGACCAACAAACTTGTGCGGCTAGATATTTCAGAGCCCATCCGAGTTCTTACATGCGTCGTAGCTCAGTTTTCACTATTTGAGCAGATTAAGGCTCGCCAGTATGATGACCCACACTTAATGGTTCTTCGAGAAACGGTACTACGAGGTGGTGCCAAGGAAGTTACTATTGGTGTGGATGGTGTTCTGCGACTCCAAGATCGTCTGTGTGTTCCTAATGTGGATGAACTGAGGAAAAAGATCCTGGAGGAGATACACAGTTCTCGGTATTCTATTCATCTAGGTGCTACGAAGATGTATCGTGACTTGAGGCAGCATTATTGGTGGCGACGAATGAAAAAGGACATAGTTGAGTATGTAGCTAGGTGTCTAAATTGCCAGCAAGTTAAATATGAGCACCAGAGGCCAGGTGGCCTACTTCAGCAGATGACCATACCCGAGTGGAAATGGGAACGAATTACTATGGACTTTGTAGTTGGGTTGTCGCGGACCTTGAGGAAGTTTGATGCAGTTTGGGTGATTGTTGACACGTTGACCAAGTCGGCATATTTTATTCCTGTTGTGACTACGTATACTTCAGAGAGGTTGGCCCAGATTTATATTCAGGAGATAGTTCGGTTGCTTGGTGTGCCAATTTCCATCATATCAGATAGAGGCCCTCAATTTACTTCACATTTCTGGAGAGCAGTACAGAGTGAATTAGGGACCCATGTAGAGCTCAGCACAACCTTTCATCCGCAGACTGACGGGAAGTCAGAGCGGACAGTTCAGATTTTGGAGGATATACTCAGGGCATGTGTGATTGACTTTGGAGGTCGGTGGGATCGTTTCTTGCCTTTGGACGAGTTTGCTTATAATAACAGTTACCAATCCAGCATCGAGATGGATCCATTTGAGGCTTTATATGGCCGTCGATGCCGTTCACCTATCGGATGGTTTGAGCCCGGTGAGGCTAAGTTATATGGTACTGATTTGGTAAGGGATGCTTTGGAAAAGGTAAAGTTGATTCAGGAGCGACTTCGTACAGCACAGTCCAAACAGAAGAGTTACACGGATCAGAAAGCACGTGATTTATCACTTATGGTAGGTGAAAGAGTTCTCTTGAAGGTTTCGCCGATGAAGGGAATTATGAGATTCGGGAAGAAGGGCAAGTTGAGCCCAAGGTTTATAGGCCCATTTGAGGTGTTGAGACGAGTTGGGGAGGTTTCTTATGAGCTTGCATTGCCTCCCAGTCTATCGGGAGTTCATCAAGTTTTCTATATATCTATGCTCCGGAAGTATCATGCTGACCTATCACATATGTTGGACTTCAGCACAGTTTAGCTAGATAAGAGTTTGGGTTATGAAGAAGAGCCATTTGCCATTGTTGATAAACAAATTTACCAGTTGAGGTCCAAGAGGATTTCTGCAGTAAAGGTCTAGTGGAAGGGCCAACCAGTCGAGGAAGCGACTTGGGAGGCCGAGGAGGACATGCAGAGCAAATATCCATACTTATTTAGCACTCCATGTAGTATTCTAAACCCGTTCGAGGACGAACGTTTGTTTAAGAGGTGGAGAATGTAATGACCCAACCTGTCATTTTAACTTTTAGAAACCTGTTCCCTAAAATAAAACTCCTCGAACATGCTTTTATTAATTTATGACTCGCGGGGATGGTTGGTTCGGGATTTGGAAGTGTGTGGGTTGAAATCGGAACACTTGGTTCCTTAAGTTAGCTTTAAATGGACAAGTTTCACTTTGGACAACATTTTGAGAAAACGACCCTGGAATCGGGATTTGACGGTTTCAGTAGGTTTGTATGATAATTTTAGACTTGGGCGTATGTCCGAATCTGGTTTTTGATAACCCGAGAGCGTTTTGACGCTTAATAGTAAAAAAGATCAACTATTTGAAGGTTTAAAATTCTTTAAATTTGGTTTGGGGTAGGTTTTTGAGTAATTGAAGTCCGTTTGGAATTCTGAGTTTGGGAATAGTTCCGTATAGTGATTTAAGACTTGCACGCAAAATTTTGTGTCATTCCGAGTAGTTTAAGTATATTTCGGCGCATTGGAAGTAAATTGAAGAACTTGAAATTCTTAAGTTTGAATTGATTTGGTTTAGGGTATGATTCTTAGATTTGATGTTGTTTTACGCGTTCCAAGAGTTCGAGAAAGTCCGTTTTATGATTTCAAACCTGTTGGTATGTTCGAGCGGGGTCCCGGAGGTCCCGAGTGTCAATCCGACGAGGCTCGGACCAAGTTGGAAGTTGGGAGCCAAAACTGAAGCTCCCAGCTACTATCAGAATCGCACCTGCGCTTGGCCAGTCGCAGGTGCGACATTCGCAGATGCGACAGAAGCTCGCAGGCGCGACACACACAGATGCGAGATTTCTTCACATAAGCGGAAAAGGGAAGGGGAGGCCATCGCCGCAGATGCGGAATTTTGGCGCACCTGCGATCGCGCATGTGCGAAGCAGTGTGCGTAGATTCGAGTTTGGCCAAGGCTAGTGAGACTCGCACCTGCGAGGTTTTTTCGCAGGTGCGAAAGCCGTAGGTGCGGTATACCTTCCGCAGGTGCAAAAATGACTGTTGGGCAGAATGTGTTAAAAATCGGGGCTCAATCATTTTGATCCTATTTTCTTCCATTCTTGGGCAATTTTGGAGCTTTTTGAGAGGAGATTTCAACTAATAACTTGGAGATAAGTTAATTCTACACCCTTTGAGTTAAATACATAGATTATGGGTAGATTATAACAAGTAAATCTTAGAAATCAAGGGTTTAGATGAAAAACCTAGATTTTTATAAAAATGGAATTTTAACCACGAAAATAGTTATGGAATTGGATAGAAATTATATATTTGAGTTCTTGAGATTATGGGTAACGTTTCCATCCAAAAATTTTCGAAATCCGAGCACGTGGGCAGGGTGAATTTTAAAAATTTTACCATTTTGGATAGGGTAATTTATTTAATAGATGAATTTCGAATTATTGAATATATATTAATTATTTTATATAACTTTTGGATAGTTTCGGATTTTTCGGCATCGAATCGAGAATTTTACGCGACGCGATAATCGAAAAGTGGACTTTGAGACGAGGTAAGTCTCTTGTCTAATCTTATGAAGGAAAAATTACCCCATAGGGATTAAATTGAATAATTGTTGCTAATTGCGGGGGGCTACGTACGCACGAGGTAACGAGAATCCATGCGTAGCTACTATTAATGCTAAAGTCCGGGTAGTTTAGGATTCAAAGCATGAATTACTTGGGTAGTTTAGGACTCAAAGCATGAATTACTTGTGTACATTGTATTCTTTGTTTAATTAATATTAATGGATATATATATATGAATATATTGTGAATTGTTAGATAAAGATATTAAAGGATGAAAATCTCATATGCTTGATTTTCTGTTTAAATTAATTAATTGTAAAAATAAATTGTTCTTCCTCCCGAATTTATCTTAAAATAAATATACTCTCCTTCCGGAGGTACATAAGAAAATGTTCTCCTTTCTTGTGGAGCGGGCCGAACGCCTCGGCAGGATAGATGCATCTATGGATCGTGTTGCACGTCCCTCGACAGTGTACACGTCACTCTGGATCGGGTCGTACGTCCTCAGCAGAAATCGTGCTTAATAATAATAATTACACGATACTTTAATAGTGTATTTCAGCTTGCAAATCTAATTGATAAATTAGAAAATCCTTGGAATTTAATGAATTATTATTCCTGCTTATTAAGGAATTAATTGTTATTCCTGTAAATGAGATTTAATCGATAAATTGGAAATTATTTGAATTGAAGGAATCTAATTAATATATTGAGAATTGTTGCATTTGAAGTAATTTGATTATTTCTGCTGATTAAATAAACTATCATAAATTCTGTGAATCATGCTGATTTAGATATTCTAGTTGTATTTCAATTATTATTATTGACCCATAGTGAGTGTCAAAGTCGACCATCTCGTCTCTACTACTTCGAGATTAGGCTTGATACTTACTGGGTACACGTTGTTTACGTACTCATACTACACTTGTTGCACTTTTTGTGCAGGACCTGAGGCAAGTACTAGTGGGGGACCTATCGTTTTACACCCACGTTATCCAGGGGCATAGTGGTGAGCTGCCTTTTTTTGAGCCGTTCTGCAGCTACTAGTGTCTCTCCTTGTATTTTTCATTCTGTTTATTTTTATTTCAGAAAGTATTGGAGGCTTTGTATAATCTACTAGATGCTCATACACTTGTGACACCAGGTCTTGGCACACACATTGGTAGAATTTGGTATTTTATTATTTTCTTGGTTTTAAATTTTGTCAGTATATGCTTAATTTATTAAGTTGGCTTGCCCAACTGTAGTGTTGGGCGTCATCACGACCTATAGGTGAAATTGGGTCATGATAATCGAAAATCGCGGTATACGGTATCCTAGTTCGAGAAGAGCAAGGTACGCAATTTTCCGTTTATTATATAAGTCGAACCTTAGGAGAAGCATAAACTAGATATCCGCACCTAGAAAAATTGGCACTTGCACTGATAAGCGCCTCTAGAAAGTTAAGACCGTACTTTCAATGTCACCCCATATGCATATTAACCACTTACCCGCTTCGTAATATTTTGCACAAGCCCGAACTATCAGGCCGATTGGCCAAATGAGTCGTCGAACTCAGTGGGTATGATATCGAATATCAACCTCGTACGACCATCAAGTCTTAAATATTAGCGGACTTCGTTGCCGATTTCACGCCGACCCTCGTACCCGAAGTCGAAAAAGAACTCTTATTGAAATCTGGTATGTCATCGGGGGTATGGACCTTTTTTACGAACGAGGCTTCGAATGTGAAGGGTCCGGGCTAGGCATCGTTTTAAAGCCACCCACGGCTAACACTATTAGGCAATCTATCAAAACTACTAGGTTGACTAATAACGAGGCCGAGTATGAGGCCATGATTGCGGGTCTCGAGCTAGCTAAAAGCTTGGGAGAAGAAGTCATCGAAGCCAAGTGTGACTCTTTGCTGGTGGTAAATCAAGTAAACAAAACCATCGAAGTTCGAGAAGATAGAATGCAAAGGTATTTGGACAAACTGCAGGTCACTTTGCACCATTTCAAAGAATGGACTTTACATCATGTTCCACGAGAGCAAAACAATGAGGTTGATGCACTTGCAAATTTGGGATCATCGGTCGAGGAAGGCGAGATAAGCTCGGGGACTGTCGTTCAACTCTCGAGATCCGTGATCGAAGAAGGTCATGCCGAGATAAATTCTATGAGCTTAACTGGGATTGGAGGAATAAATATATTGAATACTTAAAGAATGGAAAGCTCCCATCGGACCCTAAAAATTCGAGGGCCCTACGAACCAAAGCTGCTCGATTCACATTAAATGCAGATGGAACGCTATATCGAAGGATATTCGATGGACCATTGGTAGTATTCTTAGGTCCAGGAGACACCGCTAACATCCTACGTGAGGTGCACGAGGGCACTTATGGGAATCACTCTGGTGCCGATTCATTAGTCCGAAAAATAATCAGGGCAGGGTATTATTGGATCGATACGGGCAAAGATGCAAAGGAGTTTGTTCGAAAATGTGACAAATGTCAAAGGTTTGCACCAATGATCCATCAGCCCAGAGAGAAACTTCACTCAGTCTTATCCCCATGGCCATTCATGAAATGGGGAATAGATATCATCGGCCCTCTTCCATCGGCCCCAGGTAAAGCTAAATTTATTTTTATTTATGACTGACTATTTTTCTAAATGGGTTGAAGCACAAGCTTTCGTTAAAGTAAAAGTGAATGAGGTTATAGACTTTATCTGGGATCATATCGTATGTCGATTCGGGATACCCGCTGAAATAGTGTGTGACAATGAGGAACAGTTTTTCGGCAGCAAAGTGACGAAATTCCTCGAAGACCACAAAATAAAGAGGATATTATCAACACCGTATCACCTAAGTGGGAACGGACAGGCCGAATCAACAAATAAAACTATCATTCAAAACCTAAAGAAGAGGTTGAACGATGCTAAGGGAAAATGGAGAGAAATCCTACCCGAAGTTCTTTGGGCATATCGAACAACATCAAAATCTAGTACGGGGGCGACCCCATTCTCCTTAGTATATGGCTCTGAAGGCTTAATTCCAGTCAAAATTGGGGAACCCAGTGCCAGGTTTTGGTATACAAGAGAAGAGTCAAATAACGAGGCTATGAACACTAGCCTCTAATTATCGGATGAAAAACGAGAAGCTGCTCTCATCCAATTAGCCGCTAAAAGCGGCGAATCAAAAGATACTATAATCGAAGAACCAAGGTTTTCCATTTTAAAGTCGGGGAGTTAGTGCTAAGGAAAGTCACCCTCAGTACCTGAAATCCAAACGAAGGAAAACTAGGACCGAACTGGGAAGGACCGTATCAGGTTCTCGAAAACGTCAAAAAAGGATCATATAAGCTCGGTATTATAAATGGCAAACAACTTTCAAGCAATTGGAATGTGTCGCACCTAAAACGATACTACTGCTAAGGTACAACCCTTCCATATTCGTTTACATTTTGAAACTAACCCCTGCAGGAGTCCGATCGGGAGCTAGGATGGATCCTTCAATACGAAGCCCTAGGTCTAAAAGCACGCGTTGCACTCTTTTTCCCTTAGACCAGTTTTATTCTAAATGGGTTTTTCGGCAAGGTTTTTAATGAGGCAACCGGTGATCGTGCTAAACTTAGAAATAATTCGACAGTATCCGAGGCCTCTTTACAATCGACCTCGAATACTGGGGGGCATTAGCCCTCAAATATATCAAGTTCTGATGCAAGAAAGTTATTTCGTAACAACAGGGTTCCAATAGGGAAAATTGTAAGAGCCAAATGGTCAAAACGAACCATGCTCATGTAGTTGGCCCGAGCCCTGACACAAAACATGAACACATGTATAATGACTTGCAAAGAAAAATTTCTTCTCTACCGATATCTTATATCCAAGAAAGATTCCCCTATTTCGAGTTTTATTATGCAAACAGGCTTAAGGTAAATCAACGAGTTCGAGCAACACTCACTCAACTATCAAGCCTACGAGCTACTTTTATTTCGAGTTCAAGCAAGCACTCACTCGACCATTACGCCTACGGGCTATATTACTTCGAGTTTGAAACATTCACTCGACTAATAAGCCTACGGGCTACTTTTAATTCGAGTTCGAGCAAGCACTCACTCGACCATTACACCTACGGGCTACATTATTTCGAGTTTGAAATATTCACTCGACTAATAAGCCTATGGGCTACTCTTATTTCGAGTTCGAGCAAGCACTCACTCGACCATTACGCCTATGGGCTATATTACTTCAAGTTCGAAACATTCACTCGACAAATAAGCCTACGGGCTACTCTTATTTCGAGTTTGAGCAAGCAGTCACTTGACCATTATGCCTACGGGCTACATTACTTCGAGTTCGAAACATTCACTCGACTAATAAGCCTACGGGCTACCCTTATTTTGAGTTCGAGCAAGCACTCACTCGACCATTACGCCTACGGGCTACATTACTTCGAGTTCAAAACATTCACTCGACTAATAAGCCTACGGGCTACTTTTATCTCGAGTTTGAGCAAGAACTCACTCGACCATTATGCCTACGGGCTAATTACTTTGAGTTTGAATCATTCACTCAACTACTAAGCCACGGACTATTTTTTTCGAGTTCGAGCAAGCACTCACTCGACTATTATGCCTAAGGGCTATGTTACTTCGAGTTCGAATCACTCACTCGACTAATAAGCCTATGGTCTACCTTATTTCAAGCTTGAGTAAGCGCCCACTCGATTATAAAGGCTATGAAGTCCAAATTCGATCAAATTGCCTAAATCCTTATGAAAAGATTCATAAAGCATGAATAAAATCTTTACAAGGCAGGAAACAAAACAGAAGCAAGTCGGTAAAAAAAAAGATATTTATATATACAAGACTGTTTACATAATTGATTGCAACATAGAAACTAAGGGCTAAGTTTCTTGGCTATCTCCTGGAGCGATCTCTTCTCCACCGAGATCCCCCCCATTCTCGGACCCGCTCTTACTCCCATCATCATTATCATTATCATCATCGTTGTCATCGGAAACCAAGGATTCAACATCGGCTTCGAGTTCTTTGGCCCTTTTAATCTCTTCAACGAGGTCGAAACCTCGAGCATGGATCTCCTCGAGGGTCTCCCTCCGAGATCAGCACTTAGCAAGTTCGATGACCCAATATGCTCGAGTATCGGCGGTCTCGGCTGCCTCTCTTGCTTGGACCTGGGCAGCTTCAGCATCGGCCCGATAGACGGCCACGAGTGCATCCGCATCAGCCTTTGCCTTTTCGGCGTCAGATTCGACCTTGGCAAGTTCAGAGGCCAACCGAGCCTCGAGCTCCTCTATTCTTCTTGATTGGACCGAGCCTTTCTCCTTCATTTTTTGAAGTTGGTTTTCGGCCGATGACAATTAGGCTCGAGCAGTTTCTTTCTCTGCAGCAAAGCGGTCCATTCCTTCTTTCCACTTCAAAGACTCCGCTTTTATCACATCGACTTCTTCACGGAGTTTTCCGATCATCTCAATTTTTTGCTGCAGCTGTGAGACCGAACAATTAGCCATCATTCCGGTATCGAGTCCATAGGCTTTTAAAAGTATTATTACCTGCTCGAACAGATCGATCTGATCTTGGTGAGCCTTGGCTAACTCAGCTCGGATGTCTTTTATTTCCTCTCCCCTTTGGCCTGAGAGGAGTTTTAGGGAGTTCCTCTCCTCCGTAACACGTTGAAGCTCGGCCTCGTATCGACGCAGCTCGGTTCGGGACCGAGAACTTGCTTCTCGATGAACTGTCGCGGCCTGCAAAGAAAGAAGAAACAAAGTTAGAAAAGAAAAGCAAACGTAAAGATAATACCAACAAAATAATTTAAGGCTTACCTGATTCAAAGCATGTTGCACCCCGTGAAAAAGATCTGATGCATCACTAGTACCGGCAACGTCCTCTATACCAGTAAACAAGTCACGAAAAGGATCCTCTCCATCATAAGGCTTGTCTAGTTCGAGGGCTCCCAAAGCTTGGGCTTCCCGAATCGCCCCTGCGGAAAAAGCAAGGAAGGTGGACGAGTCTTCGATTGGTACTGCCCCAAGTGAATCACTTGGAGCATTTTCTTCGGTTCAAAGAGATTCGAGGAGAGCCCCTTCAGACATATCCCCCATCCATTGGCTTCGATGGGAAGCATCTTCGATCTCCAACAACTTGGGGACTCCGCCCGAATCTTTCTCCGATATATCCTCAGTTCGAGGCGGAGCCTTATGAACCACCATTGATCCAGCTGCTTGTGGAACGTCGGTGGTCTTCTTCGTTTGGGCCACCAGCGCGGACCCATCATTTTCTTCTTCTTCTTCTTCTTCTTCTTCTTCTTCTTCTTCTTCTTCTTCTTCTTCTTCTTCTTCTTCTTCTTCTTCTTCTTCTTCTTCTTCTTCTTCTTCTTCTTCTTCTTCTTCTTCTTCTTCTTCTTCTTCTTCTTCTTCTTCTTCTTCTTCTTCTTCGTCTTCATCCCTTAGACGCAGAACTGATTCTACGGTCAAAGGAATGGTATTCTTGTTCGGCTTACGAGTCGTCCTCTTCTTCAGTTTTGGATCTTCGGGAGCGGAGGCTCTTTTCCTCTTATTATCTTTCACCGGCTTTAGGACAGAGGCCGAAGCCTCTTCCTCGATGGACGAGGGCCTCAAAACTGCATCTTTGCCCACACCTACGTATGGAAAATTTCATTAAAGTATATGGAAAACATCTCGTTCGAACTACCAAAAGGTACCAGAAAAGGGCTTACCATGATTTTTGGCCTCCCATCGGCCCTTTGACAAATCACGCCATGAGCGCTCGGCGTATGTGGAGGTCGAAGCTAGAGCTCGTACCCAGTTCTTGAGATTGGGAACTGTTCCGGGCATCCAGGGAATCGCTGCATTACAAAAAGAGGAATATCGGTAAGAAAAGAAATAAAATGACAAAATAGGAGAAAGTAACAGCAGAATTACACTTACGTTTTATATTCCACTCCTCGGGAAAAGATATCTTTTCGGTCGGAATCAGGTCCGAAGTCCTTACTCGAACGAATCTGCCTATCCAACCTTGATCCTTATCCTCGTCTATACT
Organism: Nicotiana tabacum; assembly: GCF_000715075.1. NCBI lineage: Eukaryota > Viridiplantae > Streptophyta > Magnoliopsida > Solanales > Solanaceae > Nicotiana > Nicotiana tabacum. Next base: position 92,384,152 of record NC_134096.1, on the reverse strand, counting down.
CGAGAACAGAGCCTTGGTAGCTCGACGTTGGAGTTCTATTAATCCTCCTCGAAAAAGGCGAGGACGGTATAATCAGACAAGATGATCGAGGGTGAAAGGCATCCCCTCAATTTTATTCACAAAATATCATATCAAAATAACGATCCGCCAAAAGGAAGGATGTATCTGGCCTAGGGTTATTAGGTATTTACGACAAAAATCTATGATAACAGGGTCGAGGGGACCTAGCGTGAAAGGGTAAGTATACACGCTTAAAAACCCTCTCATGTGAGTAGTAATATCCTCTTCGGGAGACGTCACTACCACTTCTTTGTTCTCCCAGTTACAATCTTTTTTTATCCGCTCGATATTCCCCCGGGTTATCGAACAAATATATCTCGATACGGGTTCACATCGGCTTGGAACCGACAAACCTTTATCAAGTTTGAAATCGGAGGTAAGAACACACGCTGCCGAAACGCACTCCTCAGGCCGTAGATCCACCGGTATTTTGTCGGGGGCAGATTGGGAAGAAGAAGCTTTTTCTTTTTGGGGGACGATTTTTGATGTCTTCACCATTTTGGATTTAAAGAAGGTGACAAAGATTTGGTGGTTTAGAAGAAGAATTTTGCAGAAAAGAGTCAAAGATTAGTGAATAAACTCAGAAGAGACGAAAAAGAACTTGATTTTTTTTTAAGATTGAAGAAGTAAAAGTGATGAACGGTGGACAGAAAGGCTATTTATAGATTGAAATAATGACGGTTCAATATCAGCGGTGGCCGACCACCGTCTGACATGCATTAAATGCCTTGAAAAACTAAATCGACGGGTCAGCTATCACGTGCGTCATGATCGAGCCCAATGTGAACGTCAACTTATAATCCAATCGATGCATTAAGAAATCATATCGTTTCTCACCACATCCTTTTCGAGAAACGAGGGGACTATCTGTATACGGTCGAAATAGATTTCGGCCTTTGTACGATTGATCGGGGTCGAAACATAATGGATCAGAGAAAAATTTCGTAATATCGAGATGGGTTCCGAAGGTGGTACAAACAAAGCTCCAGATTTCAGGTATAGATCGAACACCGAGTTCGAACTCATTATCGAGCTGGAGTCCGAATCGAACTATGATGAGATGATTTCGAGCTTAAGGGGTAGAGGCCAACCGAGATCGAGTCTGAATCATCACCTGATCCCAAGTCCATATCGAGTTCCAGAAGCAACACCGACCAGCACCAAGGCTGATCGAGATCGGGTTCACAGACAAGAGCCGTTGCGAATACACTAAGGGAGAAAATCTAGGCGGAAATTAGGAAAAAGTTGATTTATCATGGGTTCTCCACTATGTATTTTTAATTATAAAAAGTAGGATCCTCCAGTATAAAGAGGATGGATATATTTCTGTAGAAGGCAGTTTTTTGGCTTACATTGTAATTCAAGCACCATATTCTCCTATATTCGAGAGTTATTATTTAAAACTTCATTAATTGATTCATCTTGCTTATTTTAAGAAATCATCTTCTTTTTAGAAATCATCTTCTTTCCAACCTTATTTATTTTGCATTCTTTGCAATCCATATTTGATATTTTTATTTATCCTCACGATTTGTATTAAGCTATACCACATATCCTTAGAACTATGTATAAATTCAACTCTATCCGTTTTTCGAGTAAACAGAAAACAAGAACAGTATTAACAGCAAAATAATAGCAAAGTAATAAGACAGCCGAAGCAAGGGTAACAACATGCATTAGTAATAGAAATCGAAGAATCAAATAATACGTGAATGATATGATGAGACAAATAATGTGTCTCAAACTCAACTACCTACTAACTTTCTACTTTAATCCTTAACATCCAGATCCAAATGATGTTGTACCTCCAAAATATACTATTATTTAAAATGTTTTTTAGGATAAACTTGTAGTATATTAATTAAATTCAAAATAGCCCACCAAGTTGAAATAAATATTAAAAGAAAGCTTTCTTGGGATCAGCACAGTTTAGCAAAAAAGAGCAATAGCAATTTGCAACAGTAGCAAAAGTTGGAACGTCACCTTTATTCAGATATCCTTGTTTAATTAATGTTTGGATTGACCTAAAACGAAGCTCCATTAATTAAAAACATAGTTGAATTCAGTACTTGTGACGATGATTAATGTTTCATTGGATTCTTTAAAAATGACCTTTTGGATAAGTGTCAATCTTTTCAACATCGTTACCTTCTGAAGCAGCAGGTGCAGCCAATTGTATAATAGTACAAAATTCACATCATCATTATCATTTAATGTTTTTTAAAAGATTACTCACCTTACTATTTATGTTACTATTTTCACTTATTATGAAAAATGACTTACAATTACTTCTAATGTGAGAAATATTCTAAAGTGTCAGTGTATAAATTAACAGTTGAACTCTATAAACAAAGAGATGGAAGTATTCAGGCTTAATTAATGCATGTTAAATCTATTTGGTGTGAGAACAAAGTTTCACATTGGTAGCCTGAAAATTTAGAAGCCTACATATAAGGTGTAAAGGTCTCTTAGTGGTGTGAGACCTTTTGGAAGAAAATCGTGCGAGCTTAGCCCAAAGCGGACAATATCACATTATGTTAATAGTATAATTTGGCCGTTTTAGACCAATAACTGGTATTAGAGCCTAAGTTCGGCGGGACGAGTATAGAAATGGCAGAGTAATTATGCGAAGCGGCGCGCACAAAAGAAGAAGCTAGTTGCGGGTTTCAGTTGTCATAATACTCTAACAATGTGAGCGGCACACAGTGAATCTTGAAAATTGACCCATGTATCGTGACAATGGGCCCCATCGAACTTAGTTCGATGAGGAGACCCGTGAATTGTGGTAATGGGTCACGTGGAACTTAGTTCGAGGGGGAGATTGTTGGGTGTGCGAACAAAGTTTCACATTGATAGCTGAAAAGATTGGGAGCCTACATATAAGACGTAGGGTATTTTAAATGGGTAGGGGTATCTTAAAAATAGCGTGAGATCTTTTGGAGAAAGTCGTGTGAGTCTGACCCGAATCGAACAATGCCGAGCACAACAAAATTTCGGTAGAGACACGAAAAAGAGTAAAAGTCAAAAAGTTCAAAAGCCATTTATGGTGGATTTAAACTAAGGAAACTGGTCTTGATCAAGGGAAAAATGACAAAAAAATTACTGTTATATATATGCCTATACTAGCTATGACCGAAATTTGTGTGCTTTTATATATGCACTAATGCCGATTGAAATTTGACTTAAATCTCCATAGCCGGGTCTCTACACCAAACCATATCAATGTAGCATAATTAAGTGAATTAGTGACGTAAAACTACATATTAATTAATCATGGTTTAAACAAAATAAGTTTATTTGCAAACACGTACCAACATCCAACATAAACAATCAATGAGGATAAATTTTTACCATTAGCTTTTCGTTCTTATTTGTAAAAGTCTATATATAATGTACATCTGAACTGTGAAATTATCCTTGGCGTCCTCGAGGAAAGGGACATTATATGGATTTTTTTTGTGTGGAGAAAGTACTTTAATTTGGTTGGACTAATCAAATTGAGATCGGTCAGATTATATATAGTTCTCTCCTTTTTCCTGCTCAGTTACGATACAGCTTTCACTAGGGAACAAAATTGATGAAAACTGAAACTTATTACTATTAACTATGTACTTTTGTGTGTTAAAATGTTCCATGTAGTTTCAAAAAGACATATTTATATGGGCTAAGTCTAACTTATTACTAGCAGATAATATACAGTGGACTTTATTATAGTGGTTTTCTTTAATGTTACTGGACCAATTATACCTAAAAGAATAGGAACTGTGAAAATAATAATTTAGAATCAGCAGACTTGATAGAGGAGCAGCACAATGCTAAATTCCTTGATACTCCAAATAATTTAGACAAAATGGTTGCCACGGTTATCCATCTTCATATAGTTACTGAATGCTAAATGTATGTCTGGACAATGATTTAGCTGCATTTCAAAGAACAAGACTGCATTTAGATTTGTTAGAAAAATAATCAAAGAAAAGTGCACAGTAATTTTAACTACATTTTACAGAAGGAAAATCACATTCAGATGTCAGAAAAGCAATATATACATGCATACATATGTGAGTGTGAGTGTGAGTGTGAGTGTGCGCGCTTTAGAGGCACAATAAGACCTATTATCCTCAGAGGCGAAGCAAGAATTTGGAATTTATGAGTTCGAGGTTCTAATCCTTTTAAGTTACTGGCTTCTAAATTAACAATTCTTACATATTCAATGAATTTCGTAAGACAAATACACGATCTGGATTAAAGTGACTGGGTTCAGCCGAACCCGTAGTCGATGGGCTCTCTTCATTGACAGGTCAAAGACTAAGCTATTAAGAAGACTGTATCTTTGATTTCTTTAAACAGTAGAAATACTGCAGTAAAAAATAGAACTAAAATTTTACCTCTATATATACATCTACACAATAACCTCAGCTTGAAAATTGTTCCTTCAGTTTGAAAGTAACTTTCAAAGTTATATCACCATAAGGTTCATTTTGATTCGCATCGACGAGTCCACAATTCTCTAACACCTGGAATGTTCAATTTCCAGAAGGAAAACAATTAAGTGAAAGATCTTATGAAATAATTCCTCAACAATAGATACAAATTATGCTAAATATGATCATTGATTAAGCAAATGATACATATCATATATATATATATACACACACCTTTTTCTTGACTCAATCACACCCAGTTAAAGATGATATTAGTAGTGTAAGAGCAATTAAAACTTACCAGAGTCTCAAAAAACATTCGGGCACATATTTTCCTGTTTTTGCCTTCTACAATTGTATTTAAGCTGAGATCTCCAGTCTCTTCTGAGATGGGGGTTACCGGTGACTTCCATTGCAAAAATTGAGCCACAGCTCTACAAACATACTATTAAAAGACTATTCTGCAAAGTAAACCAATAAAAATAAAAAAAAGGGCCCAGTACACTAAGCTCCCGTTATGCGCGGGGTCCGGGGAAGGGCCGGACCACAAGAATCTATTGTATTCAGCCTTACCTTATATTTCTGTTTACACAGCTTGAACCCGTGACCTCTTGGTCACGTGATAGCAAAGTAAACCAATATTAACAAAAATAATTTTTACAAAGTGTTACCTTGTTCTAGCAGGTAATGTGTCAAACTCTGGTGTTCCCCCTTGCTTACGTGATAAGTAACCAACTTCAGGAGTTCCTGGAAATTCTGATTTTAGTACATATAGGTATACAAGCTTCAGGCAAATGTTATATCAACAAAACTGATAAATACGACGCTACGGTCATAGCACATGAAATTGACCAACATTATCCAAATTACAACCAATCCTTAAGCTTAAAAAGTAAAAAAAAAAATAGAGGTTCTTAGCTTACCGGTGGGAGTCCTGTCATCTTGGTCCAGAAAACTCAGATCCTGCATCAGCATTTATCAATTTATCAGGTGGAAAACAGGTCTGAACTAAGTTTAATAGTCATTTTGGCTTAACAAAATTTGACCATAGAAATGCATGTAGTAGTCAAACCTTAAATGAGAATGACTGCTAGAACATTCAAATATGAACCCTAAATCTTCACTCGCATCGAATGTATAACTCTTTCTTTATAAAAACTAGCCTAAAATAGAACATAAGTCTTCAACAATAAATAAACAATGAAAATCTGGAGCTAATGAGATTACTCTAGATGATATTAATCTGCTGAAACTGTTATCTTGACATTTAGAAAAGTAGATTCATACTTCGCTATTTAACGGGGAAGCAAGCATGATCGAACATACCCCAGCAGAGTTATCAAACTCAGGAATATCAGACAGAATGGTATTCTCCACATCTAGTCCCTCTCCGTACCATGTTGAAGGGGTCTCCATATCGGAACCAGCACGCCCAGTAGATGCTGCTGGGTCGGGCGTGGGCATTTGTGGAGAGGAAATGAATTTATTTGGTGAAGGCAAAATTTCAGACAACAAATTGGTGCATGCAAATTCTTGATTATCACGTAGTCTTTCGATTTCAATCCCAAGATCATTCCCAGGTGGAGGGGATTGGTTACCGCTGGGTTCTACATGATCCTCTAGTGAGGAAGCGGTCTTGATTTTTGCTGAAATGAAGTCTTCCTTGTAGATGTTGCAGAGATCATTATGTACTCCTACAAAATTACAAAAGCTGAGTTTCCGGTGAAGATAATTCAGACTCATACATATAAGATAAAAAGCTCTATGATATATACACCCACCGGTTAATAAAGACTCAAATAACATTCCATCTTTTGTATGTCTCTTGTTTAGTTTCCATATGTCCAAAGAAGACAAAGGAGCATTCTTTCTCCGGCGTTTCAATGCACTGGTATCATTTAGTAGCCTTCCAATTTCACTGTAGTGTTGAACATGATACACATTGTCAGAAAGACTAATGGTTTGAAGAGAAATCTATTTATTAATCAGATGATAATACACTAACATACTCATTCGACAATACTATATCATCCTCATCAATGAGTAGCTTTCGCTTTCTTCTCCTTGCTTTTGGCTCCTCAGGAGGTGGTGTTGATCGAAGTAATAAATCAGGTGACTGATGCCCTGAATATCCATGAAAACGGAGAGTCATGCAGAGTAATATACATGACATATATAATTTGAGTTATAGGAATAAGACCTTTTCACCCACCAAAAGATATCTGTGGATTAGTGAATTCTTGAACCTCTGCTGAAGTAGCAGAAGGTGGTTCGTCTCGTTCGACCATCTCTTCCACGACTAGGCTTGCACTTTCCTTGTCTTTCATGATCTCTTCCTCCAGAATTTTATCTGGTTCCATTACATCATTCCATTGATCTGACCATAAGGGAACATTCTCAGAACCATGATCATAGACGGCATCACGCATGATTTCAATTTCTGGAATATCTTGAGGAATGTCACCGCCAACAGTTCCTCCGTTTAGTGCTGCCAGATTCTTAGGAGAAGAATTTTGGGATTGAGCAGGAATTCCATCTAGGTTTGATGGATCAGAACTGCAGCATCAAAGAAAACATTTATTCAAAACTTGGCAATAAATGGAAACAATCTACATTTATAGTCAATTAGATCCTTACTCAGTCTCTATAGGCATGGCACCTAATCCAGAAACTTCACCCGATTTTGACAAACTATTCCCGATGTCCTGTAAAAATGAACTCTTAATCAAAATGATGTCAATGTAAGTGAATAAATCCAAATTTCCCTGCAAACATGAAGCAAAAGATAAACCCACCTCATCAATGAAAATAGCTACGTACTGATCTTCACGCATTAGTATTTGATCTACATGACAAAGAATTTCATTATTTAGAATATCAACACTAATGAAAATGAAACAGAAAAAGGTATTATTAAAACAGGAAATAAAGTAAACAAGAAAATACATACCTTCCAAAGTTGTCTCTTCGTAACTTTTAAGATGAGTATCTCCAAACCTGGAAATCAAAATGCATGTGTGACTTCCTACAGACTCTAGCTGACTAAAACTAAAAAAGTAATTGATATGCAAGATTACCTATTCAGGTCAACATCATCATCAAAAACGACGGCATCAAGTTCAAATGTTTCTGGCAAAGTGATGGATTGGTATGGTGCATGAAGAGCATCTTCCGGTAGATTGAGATTTGTAGACAAAATGGACTTTCTTATTCCCGTTTCTAAGGTTCTGCAGTCTTGGAGAAAGTATTCAACTTGCTTAGAGTATATCCTAACAACTCCAAGTAGAAGCTGAGCAGACCATCGTAGTGCAAGGGGTACGTCCGGAAACATGATTAACTCTAGAAATAAATAGTAAACAAGTAGCATCAGTATAACTGAGCAAACTCTTAAAAACAACTATAATAAGCATATCAAAGCTACTGTTATATATTTATGTGGAGCAACTTAGGTCAAACTTAGGAGAATCTTTAATGTAAAAGAACAAACCTTTATCTCGCAAAAAGACCCAAACTGATATCAGCAAAACACTAATCAGATAACCACATGAATGTGGAAGGAAAAAAAATAGATAAAAAGTTCCCATAAGAAGGAAAAATTATATATACTTAGCAAATAAAAAGGGGAAAATTTTCAATGAAAAAGACACATTAGAAAACAACAAAATTATATACTGAAAACTTAAATGGAAAAAAGAGTGAGCGAGAGAACAAACCAACAGTGGAGGGTATATTAGTGGAAGCATAATGAGACTTCTTCAACCTGCTTTGAATAGTTGCTGCCTGCCATACGGTCGCTAATGGACCTTTCCGCCCCAAAAGTGTCAGCGAATAGAACATTCTCCGGCTATCGGCGATCGGCGGCGACTTTTCAGTTCAGGTTTAAGGTTTGTAGGGGAATTCTAGTATTATTATATTTGGTTAATAGGGTTTTAAGGTTTCCAGAATTTTAAGGTTCTGAGAAGGGAACGCGGGAGATTGAATGTGGCGCCAATAGGTATGACGCTTCGATTATTTACGCTACTGCCACAGCTGTTTTAGTTCGCGATGACTAAATGACACCGGTTTAGGTAGGGCAAATATTGACCTTATAATGTGAATATGTGATTATAAGGGTGTTAATGCATCGATCAATCAGTTATTCCAAATATATATATATATATATATATATATATATATATATATATATATATATATATATATATTTTAACTTTTCGCTTATTTTATTATGTATAATCAAAATTAAATTATATTAATTTTTCCGCTTTGATTTAGTTAATTTAATTTTCAGAAATTTAATTTTAAAATGTTAAATAAGAATATAAATGTTTCAAAAATTTTAATTTTATTTTTACAACTCTTATGTTAAGAAATAATAAATGAAATTGAGCAAAACCAACTTTCACAGTAAAGGCTGAAAAACTTTCTCTCTCTAGGAAATGTTTCTCTCTGGGCGTAAGTTAGCATAACCTACGCCATCCATGGGAAGGAGAGATCGAATTACTCCGGAGAAGGTGAGAATGGCACAGGAACAAGCACAGAAAATACGCAACCAGCAACAACGACAGAAAAATTAAGCACAAAAGACGAAAAACAGCAACCCAGAAGCATCGGAGAAAAGAAAATAGGTGAATGAAGAACAGGGTACAGGAAGGGAAAATTCCCAAATTATAGAGGAATGATCAGCAATCCAAGCATCTAATAGCAACGGGAAGATGTCATGGGCGGAAGAAGTTGAAGCAAAGGCTATTGAACTGGAGAAATCAGGAAAATCGACCAGAAAGAGCTTAGTTTGGGACAATTTCGACATCGACAAGATATCAAATGCTGGTTTCAAATTGGATTTCGTTACGCCAGAGATAATCGATGAGGTACCTGTTTGTAAAATTGAAGTAGATGACATAACTTCTGAAATTGAGTATTGGCAAACTGTTATTGTTTGTTATGTGTTAGGGCACACACACACCCCTTCTCAGTACTAAATGGCTACATACAACGTCTGTAGGCTAAATATGGGATAAATAAGATATTAATGCTGAAAAATGGGATAGTAGTGATAAGTTTTGACTCTGTAATTGGGAGGGATGATCCTGTTTAGGGAGGCATTTATTATTTTAATAATAAATCGTTCATAGTGAAAGCTTGGAACCCAGAGATGGAGTTCACGAAAGAGGAACTACATACAGTACCCATTTGGGTAAAATTACCTGGATTGGATTTTAAATTTTGGAGTCCCAAAGGACTAAGTAAAATTAGAAGTTTAATCGAAAAATCACTTATGGTGGACCAAAACACATAAAAGAAGGTGGGTTTGAGCTTTGCTAGGCTTCTTATTGAGGTGGACATTGATGGCAAACTACCTGAAAAGATATTATTCCGGAATGAACGGGGAAATCTGGTTGAACAAAGGGTGCAATATGACTGGAGACCTACGTTGTGCAAGTTCTACCAGAAATATGGGCACACTGATGAAAACTGCAGGAAGAAGAATAAGCCTAATGGGGAGGAAACAAAGGGACCTATGCCAATCATAGTGAAGGAAACAAATGAAGGAAAACAGGTTACATAAGCGAAAAGGATAGCAGAGAACTAACAGAACCCTGGGCAAAAGGAGGAGAAAGGGAAGACACATAAGGCTAACCAGCAAATTGATAAGGAGGGATGGATTACACCTCTGAACACTAGGAAGCAGCAAACAAAACAAGTACCACGACCCAAAATCCTAACCTGTCGTGACGGCGCCTATCTCAGTACTAGGCAAGCCGACAACATCAATAACCCACGATTTCCTTTAAGTTTGAAAATATTATGTTTAATACAATACCAAAAATCAAGCAAATTCCGATACAAACATTCCCAAACCTAATGTCATTGAGTACATGAGCATCTATACATTACAAGTCTAGAAAACAAGATCTATAATAGTCTAAGACCAAATACAATAAATAAGAGATAGGGAAGGAGAGACAAGGTCTGCGAAATACGGCAGCTACCTTTGAATTTCGAAAAATCAACCGTGAGAGAGAATCAACACCCACTATATCCGGGATCATCTAGATCTGCACACGAAGTACATGGTGTAGTATGAGTACAACCAAATCATTAAGTAACAATAATAAATAAAGAACTAAAAGTAGTGACGAGCTTCTCAGCTAAGTCCAAATACAGTTCTTTCCAATATAAAAGAGTAGGCATGCACTCAAGTTCAACATTTAAAATTTCATATCAAGTTTGACCGAAATAGAAAATAATATTTTTCCGAAATTTCCAAAATAGTGATATGTGACAACTGAAATGCAGCAAATAATGAAATCAATACATCCTCTCAGAGTAACAGTCACTCAGTCCTCCAGTTCACTCCAACCTCATAGTCACTCTTTCCCCACAGTCACTCATTCCTCACAGTCACTCATCACTCGGCACTCACACTCAGTAGGTACATGCGCTCACTGGGGGTATATACAGACTCTGGAGGGGCTCATTCATCCCAAGCGCTATATCAAGCCAATCATGGCATAAATCAATAAAACATGCTGCGGCGTGCAGCCCGATCCCATAAATATCCTTACAGTTAGGCCCTCGGCATCACTCAGTCATCAACCTCTATAGTATCTCAGGCTCTCAGAAATCATGATAAGCAGTCCAATAACAATGATATGATGCCTCAATAAATAGCAACAGAGACTGAGATATGATATGAAATGAATGAATATGACTGAGTGTGGGATTACAATTTTTGAGCATATAATTCAATCACAAAATGGCCCTAGTGGGTACCAACAATAACAGCATATGCCTAAGCATGATTTTCAATACGAGTCTCAGCTCAATTTTCTCTAACACGTAGAGAATGTACGTATATCAACAGATTATTCAACTATACAATTCCATGGAATTTGACCAAGTCACAATTCCGACGGTGCACGCCCACACGCCCGTCACCTAGCATGTGCGTCACCTCAAAACCAATCACATAACACATAATCCGGGGATTCATACCCTCATGACCAAATTTAGAACTGTTACTTACCTCAATCCGATCAATTCTTTATTCCAATAAACCTTTTCCTCGCGATTCGGCCTCCAAACGCCTCGAATCTTAGTCAAAATAATTCGATACAATCAACACGAGGTGTAGGAATCAATTCCATATGAAAATGCTAAATTTCACAAATAAATCCGAATTTAACTCAAAAATCAACAGTGGGGCCCACGTCTCGGAACCCGACAAAAGTTACAAAATATGAACGCCCATTCAACTACAAGTCCAACCATACAAAATTTTCTAAATTCCGACTCCGATTCGGCCTTCAAACCCTCAAATCAATTTTTAAAAAATTTCTATTCTAATCCCCCAAATCATGAAATAAGTGCTGGAAATAATGTTAGATTCATGAATAACGGACCAAATCAAGTTAAGATCACTTACCCCAGTCCAATTTGTGAAGTTTGCCTCTGAAAATCACCCAAACCGAGCTCCCTAACTATTTTTATGTCAAAAATGACCAAAAAACCCATTTATAGAGCCTCTGACATTTTCGAGTGCCACAGGTAGCGTGGGGCGCTTCCTGTGGAGCCATTTACAGTATCCCAAAAATTCCCAGCACCAGGGCTAGCGCCCCACGCTACCCTGGGCGCTGGCGGCGACGGAAAATTATTTCTGACACGGAAATGGGCATAACTCTCTCATACGATATCCGAATTCGACGATTCTTTTTGGTATGACTCCAAAATTTCAATACGGATCTAATGCTTCAATCAAATCTGAATTTGGATCTCATTTGCTTAATGTGATATTACTTATTCTCGAAGAAACGACGTCGGAATATTCTACATTCGATGCCGAAACCTAGCAAATCAAGTGTGATTGAACTCAAATTTTGCACACAAGTCATAAATGACATAATGGAGGTATTTCCATTTTCAGAATCGGATTCCGGCCCCGATATCAAAAAGCCAACTCCCCGGTCAAATTTCTAACTTAAATTTCTATTTTAGCCATTTCAAGCCTAATTTAACTATGGACTTCCAAACAATTTTTCGGACACGCTCCTAAGTCCAAAATAACCATACGGAGCTATTGGAATCATCAAAACTCTATTCCGGGGTCGTTTATACATAAGTCGACATTCGATCACTATTTTAACCTAAGCTTTAAACCTTGAAACTAAGTATTCCAATTCATTCCAAAACCTCACCGGACCCGAACTAATCACCCCGGCGAGTCACATAACAACTGTAAAGCATAAATTAGCAGTAAATGGGGAAATGTGGTTGTAATACTCAAAACGACCGGTCGGGTCGTTACATTCTCCCCCTCTTAAACAAACGTTCGTCCTCGAACGAGTTTAGAATTATACCTGGAGTCTCAAATAGGTATGGATATTTGCTCCGTATCTCTCGCTCAGTCTCCCAAGTAGCTTCTCCAACTGGCTGACCTCTCTACTGCACTTTCACTGAAGTTATGCTCTTTGATCTCAATTTTCGAACCTGTCGGTCCAAGATGGCCACCGAGCCAAATTACCATCCAACTAAACCGTGCTGAAATCCAAAACATGAGACGGATCTTCGATATACTTCTGGAGCATAGATACATGAAACACTGGATGAACACCCAATAGACTAGGTGGCAAAGCAAGTTCATAAACCACCTCTCCAACCTTCTTAAGTATTTCAAAAGGCCCAATATATCGAGGGCTCAACTTGCCTTTCTTTCCGAACCTCAACAAACACTTCATGGGTGAAATCTTGAGCAGAACCTTCTCCCCAACCATGTAAGCAACATCACAGACCTTCCGGTCAGCATAACTCTTCTGTCTAGAGTGCGCCGTGCGAAGCCGCTCCTGAATCAATTTAACCTTCTCCAAAGCATCCCGAACCAAATTAGTACCCAATAGTCTAGTCTCACCCAGCTCAAACTAACCCACCTGAGACCAGCACCGTCTCCATATAAAGCCTCATATGTAGCCATATGAATGCTCGATTGGTAGTGTTATTGTAAGCAAACTCTGCCAGTGGCAGAAACTGATCCCAAGAACCCCCCAAAATCAATGACACAAGCACGTAACATATCCTCCAATATCTGAATAGTGCGCTCGGACTGTCCGTTCGTCTGAGGGTGAAATGTTGTACTCAACTGAACATGTGTACCTAATTCTCACTGCACTGCTCTCCAAAACTGTGATGTAAACTGCGTGCCAAAGAGTTGTTCTTAAACCTTCGAATCATTATTCCACCTAACCACGCACATACCTAGGGGTGATCCCACATCACCCTATTCCATATAGGCATGACAACATAGCACAATTGATGATCATTACTTTAACCTTAGTCCGAAAAACTTAGAACCCAATTTCCAACATTTAGAATTTCTTACAAGGCCTGAGCCTCACATCTACACATTGTATAAGTTTGAACAAGCTGTGTCAAGCCATAACAATAACCCCAGATATAATCACGTAACACACTACATAAGTCACATGTCCGTAACACCATTCCCGATCACAGTAACTACTCACACCAACCGGTACTGGTATTAACCCCATGTCAAACAAAACCTCATTCCAAATCCTTCGTACACTGCTGAAAATGAAAGACATACGCGGAATCTCATAACCCTTTATCAGATCAACAAGTTATGGAGCCCTCTCACCCCAACCAAAACCATAATCCCTTCCTTAACCGACTTTCAATGTCATCTTCCAACTATACCGTAATCAATCCTGACAATACCCATTCTAGATCCAATGACCATATATCATTAAACATAACTATCCCACAGACATGCCACACCAATATAACTCAAGCCACAATTGCACAATTCGTGTACCCAAAAATGAAAAAATGTCTCAAAGAAGAGAACCGTATTGCAGGTTCAACAAGAACCACCACAACCGTAATGTTATGAGCTCATCTCATATAGTAGAACCAAGACACACGAATCTAATAACGGTAGCCAGCTCTCCCATAGCTCACATTAACATCACCCGCACGGATAACTCACGTGCTATAGTATCAATCTTTGGACCCGCACGGACAACTCACGTGCCAATAATATCAGTACATAGATCTGCACGGACAACTCACGTGCCAATAACATAATCCACCTGGCATGGTCACAGGCCTTCGGTCCAAACATATCATACAGGAGCAATCAAATAAGTACACATGTACATAATAACTGATCCCAACTCCAACACTCGAATGACTAACACCTGTTTCATGCACGATCATCCCACGAGGAATAGTTTTATACTTCTTCCGTGCCACATAGTAATAATTTAAATATCAGCAGTCTATCAACCGGGTGAGTACCAAAGTACCAATGAACATCCGTAAGTCAAAACACAATGTGCCTACTGAAAAGCGCACCCTTCTCAAGGATTACCGAGCAGCTATAACATTCGTCTAAACATCTGAAATTGACCATTTTGTCCATAAATCGTGATCTTCCTTTTAAGACTGAACTGCCACCTTGTACATGTAAATCTTAATCTCGCACAACACACCACATATATCATGCCATCATGTGACAAGCACAAGAATCTCGTTATCAACTCTGGGTAACTAGCAAATTACATACCCGGTCATTTAGAAACCTTCCTCTTGCTTCCTTCCAGGAGGAAATCACAATACACAACACGTTCTCCACACGGTATAAAATATCCAGTTCAAACCATGGTAGGAACCATCAAGAACACTTTGAAATCCATTTGCACCTAATTAAGCTATCAGAACTAAATTCCTCTAATTCAACCAAGCCACGCAGGTCATCAAACCCAAGAATATTACCGCCAAAATATCTGTAGAGCTTCACCACATCATAATTACCCTCAAGTTGACACTTCTCCGTTTCAGAACACTACCATCCTTACCCAAAGCTCACTACAAGGCATCCTAATATACAACTACACTGCCCTAAGGCCCATAAGCCATTGTATTCTTCTTAAGCACCACAAAGTACCACAACCGAGACACCCACTCTGAAGGACCTTATGCGAATTTAAAATTGTTTCTCATTCCTTTCTTATATTGAAATGTAGAATCCATTAGAACCCTGTCGAGCGTCACCCACTTTGCTTAAATTCAAATTGCACCGCCCAAACGGTCCAAAAGACACGTGCTCCTTTAGCACACTCAACACTCCAAGAAGTAACCTTGCCTTAACACGACTAATCAAATTCATACTTCGTACGCACCACATCCTTCAAATTAACAACTTAATCATTCTAAAATTTATATATTTTCATAAAGTGCAATGTAACCCGTATCCAGGAATTTCCTTACCTGTGTCATCCTCGATCTCCACCTCTGCAAGTCATAACTAACCCACAAGTATGCCTCAGACCAAAACTAAAATTTAACATATATCCATGAAATTGAATTGTCAATAGCAGGCTCCCCCACTTGGCTCAAAGCCATACAACAAAACACTCCATAACTCACAATACCCATACTTTATTACTGTCATAATACTGCAGTTCGTTCAACAAAAATTCTTCTCAAGCTTACGCAACACCCACCATAAAAATACCTCAATCATCCGCTAAGTTCGCATTTATTCTCGTGACAGTCAAGTCAACTTTCTCAACAGTATTCAAATTCAAATCTCAACACATATGCCTAGCTGGTAGAAAAGAAACTCTCCACTCAACATTATAAGGAACACACTTACGTAGATTACTCCGCATGAGATAACCCACCTACTTAGCCTCAAATTGGCATATTGCTATACCCTTTCGTAGCCACAGAGTTTGAACTCATCAACACGACATGAAAATCTACTTCGCTCCACAATTAAACAGTATGACAGATCCCTCAACGCACTCACAACCAGGGGCGGACCTAGAGCATTGGCTACGGGTTCCCAGGAACCCGGTAACTTTTGCGTAAACTCTGTATTTATATTAAGAAATTCACTAAATATTTGTAAATATCTAATTATGAACCCAGGTATTATTACATATTAATTTAAAATTACGGTAGGAACCCATAAGCTTCAATTCATAGATCCGTCTCTGCTCACAACTCAAGATTGTACGTCACATCAAAACAGGAATCAAGTACCTAATAGCAAACTCTTGAGTCACAAGTAAAATTTATTTGTCTCATTCAACCCATCTGAACACGTCCCGCATTCACATCATACTTATCATATAGTCATTCAACCGCTCATTGAGCTATAAATTCCATTCATAGGAATACTACCGATCGCATAAGTCCAATTGCACAGGTTCTCATAACCAAAACTACCGAGCTTAAGCTACGGTCTAACTCCGGCCTCAAGTCCTCCATACTGGCCCATCAACAAAACACAAAATACTTATCTCGAACCTCGTTCATGGAATCACAAGCCAATGATACACAGCTGATACTGAGCGTTCACATGTGCACACGAATGTGTGGAAGGAATTCAAAGAGTTATGTTTCAAGCTGAATCAATTCTGCACGATATAATACACGAAAGTGAAATTTTGCTAAGGGTTCGGCAGCCTCTCAAAGATAAGTACAGATGTCTCCGTACCGATCCGTAAGACTCTACTAAACCTACTCATGACTCGTGAGACCTATGTAACCTAGGCTCTGATACCAACTTGTCATGACCTAAAATCCTAACCTGTCGTGATAGCGCTTATCTCAGTACTAGGCAAGCCGACAACATCAATAACCCACGATTTCTTTTAAGTTTGAAAACATAATGTTTAATACAATACCAAAAATCTAGCAAATTCCTATACAAACAGTTCCAAAACTTCGTATCACTGAGTACATGAGCATCTAAACATTACAAGCCTAGAAAACATGGTCTATAATAGTCTAGGACCAAATACAGTAAACAAGAGATATGGAAGGAGAGACAAGGTCTGCGAAACACGACACCAACCTCTGAATCTCCGAAAAATCAACCATGCGAGAGAATCAACACTCACCATATCCGGGATCACCTGGATCTGCACACAAAGTGCAGGGTGTAGTATGAGTACAACCAACTCAGTAAGTAACAATAATAAATAAAGAACTGAAAGTAGTGACGAGCTTCTCAGCTAAGTCCAAATACAGTTCTTTCCAATATAAAAGAGTAGGCATGCTCTCAAGTTCAACACTTAAGCTTTCACTGAAATTTCATATCAAGTTTGACCGAAACAAAAAATAATATTTTTCCGAAATTTCCAAAATAGTGATATATGACAAATGAAATGCAGCAAATAATGAAATCAATACATCCTTTCAGAGTAGCAGTCACTTAGTCCTCTAGTTCACTCCAACCTCATAGTCACTCTTTCCTCACAGTCACTCATTCTTCATAGTCACTCATCACTCGGCACTCGCACTCGACACTCGCACTCAGTAGGTACATGCGCTCACTGGGGGTATGTACAAACTCTGGAGGGGCGCCTTCATCACAAGCGCTATATCAAGCCAATCATGGCATAAATCAACAAAACATGCTGTGGCGTGCCGCCCGATCCCATAAATATCCTCACAATTAGGCCTTCGACCTCACTCAGTCATCAACCTCTCCAATATCTCGGGCTCTCAAAAATTATGATAAGCAGCCCAACAACAATGATATGATGCCTCAATAAATAGCAACAGAGACTGAGATATGATATGAAATGAATGAACAAGACTGGGTGTGAAATTATAATTTTTGATCATATAATTCAATCATAGAAATGACCCCGGTGGGTACCAACAATAACAACATATACCAAAGCATGATTTTTAATACGAGTCTCAGCTCAATTTTCTCTAACATGTAGAGAATGTACGTATATCAACAGATTATTCAACTATACAATTCCATGAAATTTGACCAAGTCTGTATGATGTTTTTGAACTTGTTGGTATATTTGGTTGAGGTCCCGATGGGCTCGGGTGAGTTTTGAATGGTTAACAGGTTGGATTTTGGACTTGGAACTCTACTGGAATTTTTCTGATGCACCATCTGGTTTCCTTCATCGTGTTCGCGAGTGGAGCCTCGCGTTCGTGAAGAGGAACTGGGAGACTGGCAATATTTGCTCTTCACGTTCGCGAAGAGAAGCACGCGTTTGCGAAGGGTGGGCTGGGTGTGCATCGCGAACGCGGGAGGTGTTACGCATTTGCGAAGAAGAGAGGAAGCAGCCGAAGACCCCCAGGTAATTGATCTACGCGTTCGCGTAGGGGGTGTCGCGTTCGCGTAGTGAGGGGGAAATGAAGAATCGCGTTCGCGATGGGTTGAATGCGTTCGCGTAGAAGGCATTAAGGTAGAGGCATTTTGTGCTTCGCGAACACGAGGGTGATGTCGCGTTTGCGAAGGAAGAATTTGGACGGGAGTTATTTTGTGCTTCGCGAACGCGAGGCACTGATCACGTTCGCGAAGAAGAAAAGTCTAGGCAGTGAGTTTAAGTTTTTGGCGATTTGGAGCTCGGAATTGAAGCTATTTTGGGTGATTTTCAGAGGAAACAACAGGGTAAGTGTTCTTAACTCAATATTGGTTAAATTACCTGAATCCATGATTGTTTTTATCATTTAATTGATGAATTGAGTTGGGAAAAATTTGAAAACCCTCTTGGTTTAAATTGAAGATTTGAGGGTCGAGTTGGGGTCGTATTTTTGTAAAATTGGTATGGTTAGACTCGTGGTTGAATGGGTTTCCGTATTTTGTAACTTTTGTCAAGTTCCGAGACGTGGGCCCCACGTGCGATTTTTTGAGCTAATTTTTGGATTTTTATGGAAAATTATTATTATCTTATGGAATTAATTCCAATGAATTTTATTGACTGAAACGAATTATTTATGACCAGATTCGAGGCGTTTGGAGACCAATTCACGAGGAAAGGACATTGCAGAATAAGAATTTCGCGGTTTGAGGTAAGTAACGATTGTAAATCTAGTCTTGAGGGTATGAAACCCTGAATTTCGTATCATTCTACTATTTTGAAGTGACGCACATGCTAGGTAACAGGCGTGTGGGCGTGCACTGTTGGGGATTTGTAACTTGGTCCGTCCCGTAGCAACTGTAAAGTTGCATACTTTGTTGAAACCATTTGATACTTATATGTTTTAGAAAGAATTTCTGTAAATTGGGTTGAATTCCATGTTTGGGCCTTGCGCCAATGCTTTTTGGACCCTTAGTGGCTGTTTCTTACCATCCTCTCATTGTTTTCGATTGAAAATCTATACTCAGTCATGTTTATACTTGTTTACCGCATAACTCAGTTTTATGACTCTATTTTGATGAATATAAATGTTTTGGGCCGAATGCCCTGTTTTACTAAGATGACCGAGTGGCTTGAAAGGTTTATGACTGAGTGAGGCCGAGGGCCTGATTTGTGAGGATGAGTGTGGATCGGGGCTGCCCTCCTGCATCATACTTTTATTATTTTGGCACGTGAGTTGTCCGTGCAGATTATAGCGCTTGAGATGAAGGAGCCCCTTCGTAGTCTGTACACATCCCAAGTAAGCGCAGGTACCTTCTGAGTGCGAGTGCTGAGTGACTGGGAGGCATGGGCGATTGTGAGGTATGCCGGAGTGGCAAGAGTGATGGTGAGGTATACCCGAGTGGCAAGAGTGATTGTGAGGTATGCCCGAGTGGCAAGAGTGACTGTGAGGTTTGCCCGAGTGGCTGTATATGAGTGATGTTATGCCCGAGGGGCTATTTATGATTTCATCATTTTTGCTCACCTTTGCATTGAGCCTTTGTTTGAAAACTGTTGGAAAAATATCTATAAATGATTTTTACTGGAACCGGGTTTAAACGAGATGATTCGATTCAAACACTGATTTTTAAAGCATGTTGTACTTTACTGAGATTTCATGACATGAACGTTATATGCTTTATTACTCGTCACTACTGCTCAGTCTTTATTTATTGTTGTTACTTACTGAGTTGGCGTACTCACGTTACTCCCTGCACCTTGTGTGCAGATTCAGGTGTAGCTGGACACGGTAGCAGTTATTGAGTGTTCTGGTTGCAGATTTTTTTGGAGATAGCAAGGTAGCTGTTTGGAGATCACAACCCCTAATCTTCTCCCTCTTATCTTCCTCTAGTTGTATTTAGCTATTTTCCAGGCTGAGTTGGCCTTGATATTGTTAGTCAGATTGTAGTAGATGCTCATGACTAGTGACACCCCGATGTCGGGCTTTTCTTTTCTGCACTTCTATTTTTCTTTGATTCGAACTCTTTAAATGGAGGTTTTATGTTAAATAACCTTGAGATTATCTTTGAAATGAAAATATTGGTTTGTTTTGGAAATGAGTCAGCTTGCCTAGTTCCACAATAGGCGCCATCACGACAGAGGTTAGTTTGGGTCGTGACAGATTGGTATCAGAGCCTAGGTTACATAGGTCTCACGAGTCATGAGCGGGTTTAGTAGAGTCTTGAGGATCGGTACAGAGACGTCTGTACTTATCTTCAGGAGGCTGCAGAACCTTTAGGAAACTTCACATTCTTGAATTCTTGTCGTGCGAATTTGTTGATTCTAGTAACTAAACATCTGTTGTTTCATTCTCTCACAGATGGTGAGGACTTGTGCTACCGGTTAGGAGGGCCAGCCACCAGTACCACCAGCCAGGGCCACGAAAGGTCGAGGCCGCGGTAGAGGCCGTGGTAGGGGCAGAGGTGCAACCCGTACAACAGTTGGGGCAGTACCTGCAGATCCACCGGTTGTCCCAGATCAGGAACAAGTTCCAGTTGTTGATGCACCAGCTCAGGCACCACCTATTCCTATTGTGATTCCAGGCCTTCAGGAGGCCCTAGCTCAGATTCTGACAGCATGTACTGGCCTTGCTCAGACGGTCTCTATTTTGACGGCCGCAGCCAGTTCTCAGGCCAGGGGGAGGCACTTAGACTCCCGTCGCTCGCACACCCGAGTAGGTTATTTAGGGACTTCAGACACCAGAGGCACCACCAGCCCAGCCGGTTGCTATTGCTTAGGATTATGTGGTTCCTGCTATGCCTGAGGATGATCAGCGTAGGTTGGAAAGGTTTGGGAGACTTCGGCACCACCTTTCAGTGGCACACAGAGAGAGGATGCTCAGGACTTTTTGGACAAGTCTCAGAGGATACTCCGTACTGATGGTATTTTGGAGACTTGTGGGGTCTCATTCACTACCTTTCAGTTTTATGGGTTTGCACTCAGATGGTGGGAGACTTACGAGAGGTGTAGGCCTGTTGGCGCAACACCCCTTACTTGGCAGCAGTTCTCCGTGGTCTTTTTGGAGAAGTTCGTGCCTCGATCCCGCAGAGAGGAGCTGCGCAGATAGTTTGAGCGGCTTCGCTAGGGCGATATGTCTATGCCATAATATGAGATGCGATTCTTTGAGTTGGCCCGTCATGCTATCCGGTTGGTTCCCACGGACAGAGAGAGGATCATGAGGTTTATTGATGGCCTCACTTATCAGCTACAGTTGCTCATGACCAGGGAGCGGGTTTCGGGTGCTACCTTTGATGAGGTTGTCGACATTGCTCGGTAGATTGAGATGGTTCACGGTCAGGAGAGGGTTGAGTTGGAGGCCAAGAGGCCTCGTGGTCAGGGTGGATTCAGCGGTGCTACTTTTGGGGGTCAGTTCCAGCACGGTAGAGGTCGTCTTTTCAGACAGGCTTAGTCAGCTCGGCCATTTCATCGGGGTGCATCATCTGGCCATGGTTCTCACAGTTCTCATCAGGTCCACTCATCACTTAGTGCCCTTCCAATTCAGAGTTCATCCCGTGCTCCACCTGTTCAGGGCTCTTCCATGCCAGGTTCTTCTACCAGTCATCCCGGTGCTAGGGGTTCCCTTCAGTTTCCGCCGCCAGCACCAGGGAGTTGTTTTGAGTGTGGGGAGCTTGGGCATATGTGGAGGCAGTGTCCTCGTCGTCATGGAGGTCTATCTCAGCAGAGGAGTCAGCCTCCGACTACAGCACCAGCTACCTCACCATCCGCCCAGTCAGCTCGGGGTGGAGGTCAGTCAGCTAGGGGTCGCCCTAGAGGGGGAGGCAGATCAGGGGGTGGTCAAGCCCATTTCTATGCTCTCCCTGCCAGACCAGATGCTATTGCTTCAGATGCTGTGATTACAGGTATTCTCTCAGTTTTTCACAGAGATGCCTCGGTATTATTTGACCCTGGTTCCACGTATTCATATGTTTTCTCGTATTTCGCCCATTTTTTGGATATGCCCCGTGAGTCCTTAGTTTCATCTGTACATGTATCTACTCTTGTGGGCGATGCTATTATTGTGGACCGCGTATATCGGTCATGTGTGGTGACTATTGGGGGTCTGGAGACCCGAGTGGATCTATTGTTGCTCAGTATGGTTGACTTTGATGTGATATTGGGTATAGATTGTTTATCTCCATGTCATGTTGTTCTAGATTGTCACGCTAAGACGATGACGTTGGCTATGTCGGGTATTCCGAGGGTTGAGTGGAGCGGTTATGTAGATTATGTACCAAGTAGGGTGGTTTCATATTTGAAGGCTCATCGCATGGTTGAGAAGGGTTGCCTATCTTATTTGGCTTTTGTGAGGGATGTTAGTGCAGAGACTCCTGTCATTGATTCTGTCAGGTATTCCGAGGGTTGCCTACCGGGCATGCCGCATGACAAGGATATTGACTTTGGTATTGATTTGGTGCCGGGCACTCTGCCCATTTCTATTCCACCGTATCGTATGGCACCGTCGGAGTTGAAAGAATTAAAAGAATAACTTCAGGAACTCCTTGATAAGGGGTTTATTCGTCCTAGTGTGTCATCTTGGGGTGCACCGATTCTATTTGTGAAGAAGAAGGATGGTTCCATAAGAATGTGTATTGATTACAGGCAGTTGAACAAGGTCACAGTCAAGAATAAGTATCCTTTGCCTCATATTGATGATTTATTTGAATAGCTTCAGGGAGCGAGGGTGTTCTCCAAGATTGATTTGAGGTCCGGTTATCACCAGCTGAAGATTCGGGATTTAGATATTCTTAAAACAGCTTTCAGGACCCGATATGGCCATTATGAGTTCTTGGTGATGTCTTTTTGGGCTGACCAATGCCCCAACAGTGTTCATGCATTTGATGAACAGTGTATTCCAACCCTATTTGGACTCATTCGTTGTTGTATTCATTGATGACATTCTGGTATACTCTCATAGCCAGGAGGAGCACGCTCAGCATCTGAGGATTGTATTACAGAAATTGAGGGAGGAGAAGCTTTATGCAAAGTTCTCCAAATGTGAGTTTTGGCTCAGTTCAGTAGCATTCCTGGGGCACGTGGTGTCCAGTGAGGGTATTCAGGTGGATCCGAAGAATATAGAGGCGGTGCAAAGTTGCCCTAGACCGTCCTCAGCCACGGAGATTGGGAGATTTCTTGGTTTGGCGGGTTACTATCGTCGCTTTGTGGAGGGATTTTCATCTATTGCATCACCCTTGACCAAATTGACCCAAAAGGGTGTTCCATTCAGGTAGTCGGATGAGTGTAAGGAGAGCTTTCAGAAGCTCAAGACTGCTTTGACCACAGCTCCAGTGTTGGTTCTGCCATCAGCTTTAGGTTCTTACACCGTATATTGCGATGCCTCGAGGATAGGCATTAGTTGTGTTTTGATGCAGAAGGGTAGGGTGATCACATATGCCTCACGCCAGTTGAAGACCCATGAGAAGAACTATCCTCTCCATGGTCTTGAGTTAGCAGCCATTGTTCACGCCTTGAAGATTTGGCGTCATTATTTGTATGGGGTTCATTGTGAGATCTATACTGATCACCGAAGTCTGCAGTATCTGTTAAAGCAGAAGGATCTTAATTTGCATCAGCAGAGATGGTTGGAGCTTCTTAAGGACTATGATATCACTATTTTGTACCATCCGGGGAAGGCCAATATGGTGGCCGATGCTTTGAGTCGTCGGACAAAGAGTTTGGGGAGTTTAGCATATCTTCCAGCAGCAGAGAGACCTTTTGGCATTGGATGTTCAGGCCTTAGTGGGCCAGCTTGTCAGATTGGATATTTCGGAGCCTAGTCAGATATTGGCTTGTGTGGTCTCCAGGTTTTCTCTTTATGACCGTATCAGGGAGTGTCAGTATGATGACCCTCACTTGCTCGTTCTTCAGGACGGGGTTCGGAGAAGTGATGCTAGGGATGTGACTATTGGTGATGATAGCGTGCTGAGAATGTAGGGCCGGATATGTGTGCCTAATATAGATGGGCTTCGAGAGTTGATTTTTGAGGAGGCCCACAGCTCGCGGTATTCCATCCATCCGGGTGCCGTGAAGATGTACCAGGATTTGAGGCAGCACTATTGGTGGAGGTGGATGAAGAAGGATATAGTTGGGTTTGTGGCTCGGTGTCTAAACTGTCAGCAGGTTAAGTATGAGCACCAGAGATTAAAGATCCCATAGTGGAAGTGGGAGCGGATCACTATGGACTTTGTAGTTGGGCTCCCACAAACTTCGAGGAAGTACGACGCTATTTAGGTTATTGTGGATTGGGTGACCAAGTTTGCGCACTTCATTCTAGTTGGTACTACTTACTTTTCAGAGCGGTTGGCTGAGATTTACATCCGAGAGATCGTTCGCCTGCATGGTGTCCCAGTTTCCATCATTTCAGATAGGGGTACTCAGTTCACATCAAAGTTTTGGAGGGCCGTGCAGCGAGAGTTGGGTACTCAGGTTGAGTTGAGCATAACTTTTCACCCTCAGACGGAAGAGCAGTCCGAGCGCACTATTCAGATATTGGAGGACATGTTGCGTGCTTGTGTCATTGACTATGGGGGTTCATGGGACCAGTTTCTGCCACTCACGGAGTTTGCATATAACAACAGTTATCAGTCGAGTATTCAGATGGCTCCGTACGAGGCTTTATATGGGAGGAGGTGTAGATCTCCGGTTGGATGGTTTGAGCCGGGTAAGGCTAGGCTCTTAGATATAGACTTGGTCTAGGACGCATTAGATAACGTGAAATTGATTCGGAAGCGGCTTCACACGACGCAGTCTAGGAAGAAGAGCTAGACGGATAGGAAGGTCCGTGATGTGTCTTTTATTATTGGGGAGAAGGGTTTGCTGAAGGTATCACCCATGAAGGGTGTTATGAGGTTTGGGAAGAGGGGCAAGTTGAGCCCCCAGTTCATTGGGCCTTTTGAGGTGCTTCAGAGAATAGGGGAGGTGGCTTATAAGCTTGCCTTGCCACCCAGCTTGTTGAATGTGCATCTAGTGTTTCATGTTTCAATGCTCCGGAAGTATATTGGAGATCCGTCCTATGTTTTGGATTTCAGCACGGTTCAGTTGGAGGGTGATATGACTTATGATATGGAGCCGGTGGCTATTTTGGATCAGCAGGTTCGAAGGTTGAGGTCAAAGGATATAGCTTCAGTGAAGGTGTAATGGAGAGGTCAGCCTGTGAAGGAGGCCACCTGGGAGACCGAGCGGGAGATGCGGAGCAGATATCCATGCCTATTCGAGACTCCAGGTATGTTTCTAGACCCGTTCGAGGACGAACGGATGTTTAAGAGGGGGGGATGTAACGACCCGGCCGGTCGTTTAGAGAGTTATAGCCTCATTTTCCCTATTTCTACTTCGTTTTGTGTTATTCAACTATATTATGTTATATTGGGTTAGTTGGTTCGGGTCCGGAAGGAACTCGGAGTGAAATGAGACACTTAGTCTCATAATTGAAAAATTTAAGTTAGAAAAGTGGACCGGATATGGACCTATATATAAACGACCTCAGATTTGAATTTTGATGATTCCAATAGCTCCGTATAGTGAGTTTGGGTTTAGGAGCGCATTCGAAATATTATTTGAAAGTTCGTAGAGGAATTAGGCTTGAAATACCGAAAGTTTAATTTTTGAGAAGTTTGACCGGGGGGTTGACTTTTTGATATCGGGGTCGGAATCCAATTCTGAAAATTGGAATACATCTGTTATGTTATTTATGACTTGTGTGCAAAATTTTAGGTCAATCGGACGTGATTTGATAGGTTCCAGAGTCATTTGTAGAAATTAGAAATTTCAAAGTTCATTCGGCTTGAATTGGGGTGTAATTCATGGTTTTAGAGTTGTTTGAGGTGATTTGAGGGTTCGACTAAGTCCGTATGATGTTTTAGAACTTGTTGGTATTTTTGGTTGAGGTCCCGAGGGGCTCGGGTGAGTTTTGGATAGTTAAAAGGTTGGATTTTGGACTTGGAACTTTGCTGGAATTTTTCTGATGCACCATCTGGTTTCCTTCATCGCGTTCGCGATTGGAGCCTTGCGTTCATGAAGAGGAATTGGGAGACTGGAAATATTTGCTCTTCGCGTTCGCGAAGAGAAGAACGGGTTCGCGAAGGGTGGGCTGGGTGTGCATCGCGAACGCGAGAGATGTTATGCGTTCGCGAAGAAGAGAGGAAGCAGCCGAAGACCCCCTCAGACAATTGATCTATGAGTTCGCATAAGGGGGTGTCGCGTTCACGTAGTGAGGGGGAAACGAAGCATCGCATTCGCGTAGAAGGCATTGAGGCAGAGGCATTTTGTGCTTCACGAACGCGATGGTGATGTCGCGTTCACGAAGGAGGAATTTGGACAGGAGTTATTTTGTGCTTCGCAAACGCGAGGCACTGAATGCGTTCGCGAAGAAGAAAAGTCTGGGCAGTGAGTTTAAGAGGAAAAGTGAGGCGATTTTGGGTGATTTTTAGAGGAAACAACGGGGTAAGTGTTCTTAACTCAATATTGGTTAAATTACCCGAATCCATAGTTGTTTTTATCATTTAATTGGTGAATTGAGTTGGGAAAAATTTGAAAACCCTCTTGGTTTAAATTGTAGATTTGAGGGTCGAGTTGGGGTCAGATTTTTGTAAAATTGGTATGGTTAGACTCGTGGTTGAATGGGTTTCCGGATTTTATAACTTTTGTCGAGTTCCGAGATGATTTTTTGAGCTAATTTTTGGATTTTTATGAAAAATCATTATTATCTTGTGGAATTAATTCCAATGAATTTTATTGACTGAAACGAATTATTTATGACCAGATTCGAGGCGTTTGGAGACCAATTCACGAGAAAAGGACATTGCAGAATACAAATTTCGCGGTTTGAGGTAATTAACGATTGTAAATCTA
The DNA here is from genome assembly GCF_000715075.1 of Nicotiana tabacum. Lineage (NCBI taxonomy): Eukaryota > Viridiplantae > Streptophyta > Magnoliopsida > Solanales > Solanaceae > Nicotiana > Nicotiana tabacum. The sequence continues at coordinate 92,356,650 of NC_134096.1, read as the reverse complement.
GTCCTGAGGGTATGAAACCCCGGATTTCGTATCATTCTACTATTTTGAAGTGACGCACATGCTAGGTGACAGGCGTGTGGGCGTGCACTGTTGAGGATTTGTGACTTGGTCCGTCCCGTAGCAACTATAAAGTTGCATACTTTGTTGAAACCATTTGATACTTATATGTTTTAGAAAAAATTTCTGTAAATTGGGCTGAATGCCATGTTTGGGCCTTGTGCCAATGCTGTTTGGACCCTTAGGGGCTGTTTTTTACCACCCTCTCATTGTTTTCGATTAAAAATCTATACTCAGTCATGTTTATACTTGTTTACCGCATAACTCAGTTTTATGACTCTATTTTGATGAATATAAATGTTTTGGGCTGAATGCCCTGTTTTACTGAGGTGCCCGAGTGGCTTGAGAGGTTTATGACTGAGTGAGGCCGAGGGCCTGATTTGTGAGGATGAGTGTGGATCGGGGCTGCCCACATGTAGCATACTTTATTATTTTGAAACGTGAGTTGTCCGTGCAGATTATAGCGCTTGGGCTGAAGGAGCCCCTCCGGAGTCTGTACACACCCCCAGTGAGTGCATGTACCTACTGAGTGTGAGTGCCGAGTGCTGAGTGACTGGGAGGCATGAGCGATTGTGAGGTATGCCGGAGTGGCAAGAGTGATTGTGAGGTATGCCCGAGTGGCAAGAGTTATTGTGAGGTATGCCCGAGTGGCAAGAGTGACTGTGAAGTTTGCTCGAGTAGTTGTATATGAGTGATGTTATGCCCGAGGGGCTGTTTATGATTTAATCATTTTTGCTCACCTTTGTATTGAGCCTTTGTTTGAAAAACTGTTGGAAGAATATCTTTAAATAATTTTTACTGGAACCGGGTTTAAACGAGATGATTCAATTCAAACACTGATTTTTAAAGCATGTTGTACTTTACTGAGATTTCATGAAATGAATGTTATATGCTTTATTGCTCGTCACTACTGCTCAGTCTTTATTTATTGTTGTTACTTACTGAGTTTGCGTACTCACGTTACTCCCTACACCTTGTGTGTAGATTCAGGTATAGCTGGACACGGTAGCAGTTATTGAGTGTTCTGGTTGCAGATTTTTCTTGGAGATAGCAAGGTAGTTGTTTGGCGATCACAACCCCTGCTCTTCTCCCTCTTATCTTCCTCTAGTTGTATTTAGCTATTTTCCAGGCTGAGTTAGCCTTGATATTGTTAGACAGATTGTAGTAGATGCTTATGACGTGACACCCCAATGTCGGGCTTTTCTTTTCCGCAATTCTGTTTTTCTTTGATTTGAACTCTTTAAATGGAGGTTTTATGTTAAATAACCTTGAGATTATCTTTGAAATGAAAATATCGGTTTATTTTGGAAATGAGTCGGCTTGCCTAGTTCCACGATAGGCGCCATCACGACAGAGGTTAGTTTGGGTCGTGACAGATTGGTATCAGAGCCTAGGTTACATAGGTCTCATGAATCATGAGCGAGTTTAGTAGAGTCTTGCGGATCAGCAGAAGGAGGTCCAACTCCTCTGCAAAAGAGAAGTGTGTAGGAATTGTAGGTTTAGTAGAAACAAAAATAAAGAAGGGAAGGATAAAACAACTAGCTGATAAACTATTCCATTGGTGAAGCTATGTTACAAACTTAGAGCATCACTACAATGGTATAATTTGGGTGATTTGGAGACCAAATCAATATCTAGTGCAATATGAATATGGTAATGCACAGGCCATCACATGCAAGGTGACTAATAAAACTAACAATATAATGGTTAGACTGATTGTGGTATATGCATACAATACAAATGATGAAAGGAGAGAGCTATGGAACTATTTGAATAGAATCAGTATGGGGAATCAAGATCCTTGGATCACAATATGTGACTTTATTGCAGTCCTTAATATGGAGGATCGAATTGGAGGAAACCAGTGACAAAGAGGGATGTAATAGATTTCCAGCACTGTGTGGAGTCTAGTGGTCTGATGGAATTACCTACCACAGGGAGTAGATTCACATGGAATGATAGACAGAGAGGAAATAGAGTGTACTCTAAAATTGACTGGGTGTTCATCAATAATGATTGGCTGAACCAAATGCCTGCATATGGAGCTAGATATCTACCAGAGGGCATAAGCGATCATTGTCCAATTAAGGTAGAACAATTACACACAAAACAAAATACAAGCAGACCTTTCAGATACTGCAATATATGGGCAAGCCATCTAGATTTCTTGGAGAAAGTTGAGACAGCATGGCAACTGCAGGTGCATAGATGTGATATGTATCATGTAGTGAAGAAACTAAAAGCTTTGAAGCAAGGATTGAAGGAACTAAACAAACACCATTTTAGGGATATCCTAGCAGAAGTAGAGGAGGACAGAACACAGTTAGAGCAGATACAAAGAGAGTTACACATAACCCCCATAGATCAGGATCTATAGAGAAAGGAAAGAGCATAATACCAGAAGTTCAGAAGGTCTTCCTACATGGCAGAAAGCTTCCTGCAGCAATGAAGCAAAGCAACATGGATAAGGATTGGAGATGACAATTCAAGATATTTTTTTTCAGTAATTAAACACAAAAAATTTCAAGAGGCTGTTATACAATTGAGGGATGGCAATGATGTGATACACACAGAACCAAAAGAGATAGCCATGATCTTTGTAGACTATTATAAAGAATTATTAGGGAAGAAAGCAGTAGACAGAACAACAACAATAAGAAGAATTCTGAGGAATGGGCATATGCTATCAACAGTACAACAGATGAACGTGATACAACCATACACAAGAAAATATGTGAGGGATGCTATATTTAGTATTGACAGCAACAAGAGCCCATGCCCTGATGGATATGGAGTGACTTTTTCAAAAAGACATGGAGGATTGTAGGGAAGGATGTAACCATTGCAGTATTCCAATTTCTAAACAATGGGAAGTTACTAGTGCAGTTGAATGCAAAAATGATAACATTGATACCTAAAGTACCAAGCCCACAATATGCCAGTCAATTTAGAACAATATCTTGTTGTAATATCTTGTACAAGTGTATATCCAAAGTAATATACAAGAGATTGAAACAAGCTTTGAACTATCTGGTAGCACCAAATCAGGCAGCATTTGTGGAAGGGAGATCCTTGGTACACAATGTACTTATATGCCATGATCTTATGAGACACTATAACAGGAAAACATCACCAAGATGTTTAATAAAGATAGATTTAAGGAATGCATGCGACATGGTGAGTTGGGAGTTCATAGCTGAAGCACTGATTGGATATGGGTTCCCTGAGACTTTCATACAACTAGTCATGACATGTATTACCACCACTAAATTTATGGTGAAGGTTAATGGAGAAAGTGTTGGGTATTTTGAAGGGAGAAGAGGACTGAGACAAGGGGACCCAATATCCCCACTACTATTTGTCTTAGTCATGGAGTACTTATCTAGAACACTTAAGAAAATGAGTGAGCTTACAGATTTCACATGCCACCCAATGTGTAAGGCTCTCAAGTTAACTCATCTGATCTTTTCAGATAATTTGATGATTTTCTGTAAAGGTGATCTAAAGTCCATTGCTAGAGTGATGGAGGCCATAAACCATTTTAGCAACACCACAGGTTTAGTTGCAAATATTGAGAAGACTAATATTTATATGGCAGGAATTGATGATGCTACACAAGAACAAATACTAGCTAGAAAAGAATTTACTACATGGACTCTTCCTATTAAGTACCTTGGACTACCCCTCTCTTCCAAAACGTGGAGTAAAAATGGAATGGCATGAACTAGTGGGGAAGATAACTAATAGGGTTAGGAATGCCTACTCAAGATGCCTATCATATGCAGGGAGGTTACAAATTATAAATGTTGTATTGTTCTCAATATATAACTTTTGGGGAGCTGTGTTCATCCTACCTCAGAGTGTTCTGAAAGAGGTGGACAAAATATGTAGGGATTATCTTTGGGGTAGTATTGAAGATCACAGGAAACTTACATTAGTAACTTGGGACACAATGTGTACTCCTAAGAAGTATGGTGGGATAAACATCAAAGGGTGTAGGAACTGGAATATAGCTACTATAGGAAAACTACTCTAGCAATTGGCAAGAAAGAAAGATGTATTGTGGGTAAAGTGGGTGCATGGGATATACATGAAGCATTTGGAATCACAACCCTCCTACTGATAGTAGCTGGTACTGGAGGAAATTAAATTCATTAAAAGAAGTGATGACACAATGGTGCAATAATAGGAACTATGTGACAGAGAATGGAGAGTACTCATCAACAAGGAGCTACAATGCACTACTAGGACCACATGTAAGATTGCAGGAGGCAAATTTGGTGTGGAACAAAGTGATGCAACCTAAGCACATATTTTGTGTTTGGTTAGCTAACCAAGACAAGTTGCTAACCAAAGAAAGAATGACTCGATTGCATAACTATGTGATCAAAGGAGATTGGAGACTCAGAAGCACCTATTTGTAGAGTGTACATGGGCTAGAGAAGTAAGAGAAGGTCTGTCCAATTGGATGGGGATCAAGTTACCTTGGATGAATATTCAACAAAGTATCTAGTGGATTAAAAGCAGGCATTGGAAGCAGAAGAAGAAAGAGATAGTTGCTGCAGTATGGGGAACCATGATTTATCAGATCTAGCAAACGCGAAATTGGAAGATCTTTAGGAACACTGATGTACATACAAATCGTGTAATATCACAGATACAAAAGGAAATAAGAATTAGAGTAGAAGACATACAACATAGGAGAAGAGCTAATAGTTTCCAGGGATTGATTATAAGAATTTGTAATTAGTATTTGATTATCTGAGGCTTAGCGAAATATAGCACCCTTTCTAGAAGGTGGTTATATTCCTAAGTGCTCTCTAGGTGTATTGGAAAGTTGTTTGTTAATGGTAATTTCACAGTTATTACCAAAAAATACTTTCACAGTATTCCTACTTTGAAAACTATTTTATGTTTTTTTTAATATGTGGATTATCCTTTACAATCAAAGTACATCGCTTAAATGCATTGCTTCATACTGGTATTGTTTGGTTAAACTTGACATGTTTAGACTTTAGATGACAACATGTTCTATAACGACTCGACTTGTCGTTTTAAGAATTAACGCCCCGTTCAGTGACTTAAGGTCTCGAGCAGCTTCATAATATGTATTATGACTCGCAGGGTGTGGTCGAGTTTGATTTTTGGAAGATTCGGAATTAAATTAAAAGAACAATTCTTATTTAGAAGCTTAAATGGAAAGAGTTGACCGGAGAGTTGACTTTTGAGCAAACGACCCCGGAATAGAATTTTGAAGATGGAAATAGCTTTGTATGATGATTTCAGATTTAGGTGTATGTTCGGATTTGGATGTTCGTAGGACAATTCAAAGCATTTTGGCAAAAGTAAAAAAATAGAAGATTTTGGAAAGTCTGACCGAAGGGTGAATTTTTGATAACGAGGTAAGATTTTGATTCCAGAAATGGAAATATCTCCATTATACCATTTATGACTTGTGTGCAAAATTAGAAGTCATTCCGGATTGATTTGATACATTTCGGCGCGTAATGTAGAAGTTGGAAGATTTGAAAGTTTATAATTCGATTCGATGCGCGATTCGAAATTTCGGCGTTGTTTGACATGGTTTGAAGCCTCGAATAAGTTCATTTTGTATTTTTGGATGTGTTGGTATAATTGGTTAAGGCCCCGAGGGCCTCGGAAGGATTTCGGAAGGTTAACAGATGGATTTTTGGACTTGAAAGAACTGCTAGAAATCTGCCACTGGTGTCATCGCATCTGCGATGAAATTGATCGCAGATGCGCTATCGCAGAAGCGAGTTTAAGGTCGCAGAAGTGAAAGGAATAGGCCTGGGCAGTGGTCACAGGTGCGAAGAATTTCCCGCACCTGCATGACCGCAGATGCGGTACATGGAGCGCAGAAGCGAGAAGCTTAGTAGATGCGCAATTGGTCATCACTTCTGTGATTGCGCAGAAGCGAAGAGAACTCTGCATGTACGAGGGCCTCTGGTCAGTGGACTTCCGCAGAAGCAGATTTTGGTTCGCAAAAGCGGTTCCGCGGATGCGGCAACTCGTCCGCAGGTGCGAAACTAGGCAAAAACATTTAAGGATCAAAAATGGTCATTTCGCCATTTTCGATTGGGATTTTGGAGCTCGGTTTTTGGGCGATTTTGGAGAAGTTCTTCAAGAATTTGACTTGGGTAAGTGTTCTAGATCCTAAAGTGACTATATTTCATGAATCTATGGTTATATTCATCGTTTAATTCGGATTTAATTGGAAGAAATCAAGATTTTTGCAAAATCTTCCAAAAACGCAAATTTAAGATTTGGAGGTCGATTTGTTATTGGAATTCGACAAAATTGGTATGGTTGAACTATCGGAATGGGTATTCGGATTTCATGAAATTTATGTCGGGTTCCGAGAGGCGGGTCCCACGTTGACTTTTGTTGAATTTTTAGAATAAATTTTCAAGTCAACGTTTTATTATCCGGAATTGTTTTCGATGAATTTTAATGAAGTTATACAATTAATTTGGATAGATTTGAGTTGTCCGGAGGTCAATTCAAGAAAGAAGTCTATTTTGAAATATCGGCCTAACTTCAAAAAGGTAAGTGTCATGCCTAACCTCGAGTGGGGAAAATACCCCTTCGGCATCGAGTTTTATATGCCGTTTGTGAAATGTGAAAAGCTGTGTACGTGAGGTGATGAGTACGTACTCGAGCTTATATGTGCAAAATATATTGGGTTAAAGTCTTAGGCATATTGTGTAGTAAATTGGATAATTGTTGGCATTTATTTAATCATCTGGTTGCCATGCCTCAATTCGTATTTATTGAATTTGTTTTATATGACGATTTGATGTGAATGTTACCGATATATTTATGTGAATTACGTGAGTTTGATGGATTGATATTTTTGGAATTTAATTTCATTATGAATTATCCCTATGCAAATAATTAATTAAACAAGTAAGAAGAAGTGTTAATATAATTATCTAAATTTGGATTAATGAAGGCATTGCCCTATGCTAATTATTTTCTATCTTTGTTGATTGATTTTGAGGTTTTATATACATTGTGTGGAGCCTTGGGCTATTTGTTGTGAAATTAATTGGTTTTATTATATCCTTGGAATTGATTGTGGCCATTGAGCAAATTGTGATATGAATTGATTTTGTTATGTTGCCGTGATAATTTTTCGTGTAAATTGTTGTGTTGTGTGAGTTGTTATTTTGAGGATATAAGGGTGGAATTCCACTGTTGATATTATGTGGGTATAAGGGTGGCATTTTAATGTTATTGTGTTTGTTGGAATATTGTCTGGGTGGAGCGATAAGGGCGGCTATAGGAGAGATAAGGGTGGTTATAGGAGAGATAAGGGTGGCTATTGATATTGTCAGGGCGGAGGGATAATGGTGGCTATTTTAGGAGTGATAAGGGTGGCTATAGGAGAGATAAGGTTGGCTATTGTCAGGGATGATATGTGATGATGTGGTGTGGTTGCATTGGTAATTTTATGTGATGTTGTGATTTTTTTTGTGTTTATTTTTAAACCTTGTGCAATTTGTCTTGTTGTTGGTAAATTGATAATAGTCTGATTTATGTTGAAATTGGGAGCATGTTGCTATTGTCAGTCGGATTATGAAAAGAAATGTGGGTACAAGGTGTCATGATTAAATAATGATGATATTGGCACGTGAACTGTCCGTGCGTATGTGATATGAAAATGGGCACGAGTTGCCGTGAAAAATATAAAAAGGGCTGAGACCTGTATTTTTATGATTATGAAATGAGGTGTCACATGGTGACTTTTAATGGAAAGAATTATATTCAAAATATTTAATTGGAAGGATTTTTATTCAAAAATTAGTATTTGAAGGAATTGTATGTGAAAGATATTTATTTGAGGAAATTATATTTGAAAAAGATTTATTGAAAGAATTATATTTGAAAGAGAGTTATTTGAGGAAATTATATTTGAAAGAGAGTTATTTGGAAGAATTATATGTGAAAGTTATTTATTTGAAGAACTTGATTTACTTGGGTGTACTTGTATTTATTATTTGTTGAGCAATATTAATAGTGTTCTTGTTGCCATGCCGGGCATATCATTGGCTGATTTGTGTTGCTCTCATTGTTATTTATTTCCTATTATTTTGTATACTATATTGCACAGGTTATTAGACTAGTGAGTGTCTTGACTGTATCTCGTCTCTACTCCATTGAGGTTAGTCTTGATACTTACTGGATACCGACTGTGGTGTACTCATACTACACTTTTGTATATTTTTGTGCAGAGCCAGGTATTGGAGATATCAGACTCGGACATAGTTAGAGTGGGATCGCAAGGATTCAAGGTAGAGCTGCTTGATCGTCGCAGTTCCTTGGAGCCTTTCCATTATATTATGCTGTTATTTATTATTCAAATAGTATTGAGTATTCGATCCTTGAGATCATTTCATGTATTCACTTAGAATTCGTGACTCAGTACTACCAGTCTTGGGAGGTTTTTATATTCATATTTGTTCCGCTGTTGGTTTTGATTACCTATTCAATTCATATTCAAAAACAAATGGCTTCGAAATGTAATGGAAATCGGCTTACCTAGTCTTAGAGACTAGGTGCCATCACGACGCCTGTGGTGGAATTTTGGGTCGTGACAAGTTGGTATCAGAGCTCTAGGTTCATAGGTTCTACGAGTCACGAATGAGTCTAGTAGAGTCTTGCGGATCGGTACGGATACGTCTGTACTTATCTGCGAGAGGCTACAAAACTGTTAGAAAATTTCCACTTCTTTCATTCCTGTCGTGCAGAATTTGTTGAATTTGGAATTTGAGGCTTTGTATCTCTATTCTCTCATAGATGGTGAGGACACGTGCTACCAGGTTAGTTGAACAGGCATTCGCACATACTGCTAGGGTTGCAAGAGGTCGGGGCCGAGGTAGAGGTCGAGGAAGGGCACGTGCCGCGACTAGAGCACCTATCGAAACAACAGTTGAGGAACCGCCAATAGCTCCAGTCGGGGGACAAGTACCAGAAACACATGTTGTTACCCCCGGACTTCATGAGACTTTAGCACAGTTCCCGAGTATGTTTGGTACATTAACTCAGGCGGGATTGATCTCTGTTGCACCAAATATTTCACAGATTGGGGGAGTAGCTTAGACTCCTACCACGACTCCAGAGGAGCAGGTTCATGTTGGTCAGGTTCTGGGTGTAGTACCGGTACAACCTATTATTTCGGTTCAGCCTGAGGTCAGGCCAGAGGCATCAGAAGAAGAACAAAAGAGACTTGAGAGGTTTAAGAGGTATAGTCCACCTACTTTCTGTGGCACAACTACAGAGGATGCCCAAGAATTTCTAGAAAATTGTCACCATATTCTCCGCACCATGGGTATTGTGGAAGTGAGCGGAGTTGCCTTTACTACATTTCAACTGTTAGGCACAACGTATCAGTGGTGGAAAATCTATGAAGAAGGTAGACCAGTCGAAATAACAACACCAACTTGGGCTCAATTTTCAGAAATGTTCTTGAAAGAGTTTGTTCCCCAGACTCTCCGAGATGCGTGGCGCACAGAGGTTGAACGGTTGCATCTGGGCACTATGACAATGTCAGAATATGCTATCAGGTTCAGTAAGTTAGCCCTTTATGCACCTATCTTGGTTCCTATAGTTAGAGAACGGGTCCACAGATTCATTGGGGGGCTTGATTATGATATTAAAATATGTATGGCTCGAGAGTTGCAAACTGATACTCCATTTTAACAAGTAGTGGAGATTGCAAGGAAGATTGAGGGTGTTTTAGGCGAGGAAAGGGAGTCTAAGGAGGCCAAAAGGTCTCGAAGAACTAGAGGGTTCAATGGATTTTACTCTTCAGCTAGGACCCATTATAGCGGAGGCTCGAGCAGTCGGCCAGCTCAGTCCGCACATCAGATTACTCAGAGTGCTCCAGTAAGTTCTTACAATTCACCACCGGCATGAGATTCCTATAATGATTATTCTAGTTATCTGGAACAGACTTAGTACGAGCAACCGTGACCTCAGAGGGGTTGTTATGAGTGTAGTGATACTAGGCACATCATGAGAGATTGTCCCAGACTTGGGAGGGGTGGATTTTATCAGAACACTCAGACTATGGGCCCAGTGCAGCTACTACCCCATGTGCACAACCAGTCAAGCTGAATCACGATAAGGAAAGAAAAATGGGAAGTATATATCCTAAATGCCCTGTAGCCTCTCGAAGATAAGTATGGACGTCATCATACCGATTCGCAAGACTCTACTGGACACTTGCTCATGACTTGTAGAACCTATGAACCTAGAGCTCTGATACCACCTTGTCACGACCCAAAATCCAACTAGTCGTGATGGCACCTAACCCAACCCGCTAGGTAAGCCAACTTTCAACTATCCAATTCCAATAACAATTATTAAAGAAATTTAAGTAAATAATTATCTTAACCTTATACATTCCCCAAGAACTGGCAGTACAAATCATGAGCTTCTAAGAATAGAATATATAAAGCGGAAATAAAATAATACATAGTCTATTTGAATAATACATAAACAGAGCTTTTATAAATCTAAGGCTACCCTGAACAAAAGGCAGCTAAAATAGGAACACAAGTACATCATCAAGTCCCGCAACCATTGAGCACAGTAACAACAGCAGCCAACATCTGCACGCAATGTGCAGAAGTGTAGTATCAGTACAATCGACCCCATGTACTGAGTAAGTAACAAACCTAGCCGTAGGTTGAAAGTAGTGACGAGCTTCCACCAAGTCGGGTCCAAAACCAATAGTCCACAACAATCCATAACAACATAAAGCAAATAATACCAGAAGTAACTCAGGGATAAAATACTCAGCCAAATAATGATTTCAAAAAAAATTATAGTTCTACCTTTCAAATACCTTAGTGAAAACCTAAATCGTTTGCCGAAGTTTCCAATAATATAAATAGTTTGAAAACAATAAATTTTTCAAAAATATTCTCAATAATAAATAATATATTTTATTTTCCTTCCGGATAACCCGTGTAAAAACAAATGCATCACTATGCCCATCTGCCAGCAATGTGTGAAAAATCATGAATGATGTGATGCAGTACAGCACGAGAAAATACATCTCTATGCATGTATGTCATGTGTGCATGCCAATGCAATGCAACTCAATGATAAGATCATAAACAGCCCTCGGGCAAATCCTCACAGTCACTCGTGCCACTCGGGCATACCTCACAATCACTCTTGCCACTCGGGCATACCTCCTAATCACTCTTGCCACTCAGGCATACCTCATAATCACTCATGCCTCCGAGTCACTCAGCACTCGGCATTCGACACTCGCACTCAGTAGGTACTTGCGCTCACTGGGGGTGTGTACAGACTCCGGAGGGGCTCCTACAGCCCAAACGCTATAATCTGCACGGACAACTCACGTGCTATAATAATAAAGTATGCTACAGGTGGGCAGCCCCGATCCACACTCATCCTCACAAATCAGGCCCTCGGCCTCACTCAGTCATAAATATGCTGCAGGCGGGCAACCCCGATCCACACTCATCCTCACAAATCAGGCCTTCATCCGATATCAAACATGCTACGGCATGCAGCCCGATCCCATAAATATGTAACATGCTGCGGCGTGCAGCCCGATCCCATAAATATGCAACATAAATCAGGCCCTCGGCCTCACTCTGTCATAAACCTCTCAAGCCACTCGGGCATTTCAGTAAAACAGGGCATTCGACCCAAAACATTTATATGCATCAAAATAGAGTCATAAAACCGAGTTATGATATGGAATGAAATGAATATGACTGAGTATGAATTTTCAATTTAACACAATAATTCACAGCAATATGACCTCTGAGGGTCCCAATAATACTAGCACATGGCCTCAACATGATTTCTAATATACTTTTCAGCTCAATTTCTTTAACACATAAAACCGCATGAAAAATGTCAAGATTATTTAACTATAAAATTCCACATAAACAATTACGTTACAATTTCTATAGTGCACGCCCACACGCCCGTCACCTAGCATGTGCGTACCTATCAACAATTCACAAAATACATATATTCAGGGTTCATACCCTCAACTCCAAGATTAGAAGAGTTACTTATCTCGAACAAGCCAAATCCAATGTCGAGCAAGTTAAGCAATGCTCCAGCAATTCCACTCTGCGTGTATCAACTTCCAAACGGCTCGAATCTAGTCACAATTAATTTGATTCAGCACACAAATTTTATAGAAATTAATTCCATATCAAAATACTAATATTTCTATAAAATTCGAAATTACGCTCCAAAAATCACTCGTAGGGCCCACGCCTCGGAATCCGACGAAAGTTACATAATACTAACACCCATTCCACCACGAGTCCAACCATATAAATTTTACTCAAATCCGACATCAACTCGACCCTCAAATCTCTAAATTAAACCAAGAGGGTTTTCACAAATTTTTCCAACTTAATTCACCAATTAAATGCTAAAAACAACCATGGATTTGGGTAATTTAATCAATATTGAGTTAAGAACACTTACCCCGTTGTTTCCTCTGAAAATCTCCCAAACATCGCCTCAATTCGAGCTCCAAATCGTTAACATTTGCTCTTCGCGAACACGAGACACTGCTCGCAAACGCGATGCTTAACGGAGCCCTTCTTCGCAAACGCGAGTTCCCTTCGCGAATGCGAAGGCAAAAACCCAAGCCCACTATGTTTCCCTTCGCGAACGCGATACCCATACGCGAACGCGATGCACAACCCAGCTTCTCTTCGTGAACGCGAGACCTCCTCGCAAATGCGAAGAGTAAATCCTACCTGCCACAAATTCCTCTTCGCGAACGCGAGGGCCCACTCGCGAACGCAAAAGAGAAAATTTGAAAAATGCAGCAACAGATATCAGCAATCTCACCAAGGCCAAAAATGATCCGTTAACCATCCAAAACTCACCCGAGCCCCTCGGGACCTCAACCAAATATACCAATAAGTCCTAAATCATCATACGGACTTAGTCGAACCCTCAAATCACCTCAAACAACGCTAAAATCATGAATTACACCCCAATTCAAGCCTAATAGACTTTGAAATTTCTAATTTCTACAAACGACTTCGGAACCTATCATTTCACGTCCGATTGACCTCAAATTTGCGCAACAGTCACATTTCACATTATGGACCTATTCCAATTTCCAGAATCGGATTCCGACCCCGATATTAAAAAGTCAACTCCCCGGTCAAACTTCTCAAAAATTCAACTTTCGGCATTTCAAGCCTAATTCCACTACGGACCTCCAAATAATTTTCCGGACACTCTCCTAAGTCCAAAATCACCATACGGAGCTATTGGAATCATCAGAATTAAATTCCGAGGTCGTTTACACATAAGTCGGCATCCGATCACTATTTTAACTTAAGCTTTAAACCTTGAAACTAAATGTTCCAATTCATTCCAAAACCTCACCGGACCGAATCAATTACCCCAGCAATTCACACAACAAGTGTAAAGTACAATTTGAGCATTAAAGGGGGAAGCGGGGTTGTAATACTCAAAACGACCAGCCGGGTCGTTACATTCTCCCCCACTTAAACATACGTTCGTCCTCGAACGTGCCAAGAGTTGTTTCCAAGCAATCAAATCACTGTTCCATCTTACCACACACGTACCCGGGGGTGAACGCACGTCACCCTATCCCACATAGGCTTGACTACACAATGCAACTGAAAATCATTAATTTAACCTTAGCCCATAAACCTTGGAGTTTAATTTCCAACCTTTAAAATTTCTTTCAAGACACGAATCTTACATTTACACACTGTATAAGTCTGAATAAGCTGCATCGATCTATAACTATAACCACAGATATAATCACCCAGCATATTACACAACTCGCATGCTCGTAGTACCATTCCTGATCGCAGTGACTACTCCAAAACCAACCGCATACTAGTATTAAACCCATATCGAACCAAACCTCATCCCAAAACCTTCGTACACTGTTGATAATAAAAGAAACACGTAGAATCTCGTAACCCTTTATCAGACCAACAAATCATGGAGATCTCTTGCCCCAACCGGAACCATAATTACTTTCTGAGCCGACTTTCAATATTATACTCCTGAATATACCGAAATTAAACCTGATAGTACCCATTCTAGGTCCAATGACCTTATATTACTAAACATAACTACTCCACAGACATACCGCACCAATATAACTCGGAGCCACAACTCGTGCCATCCGTGCACTAACATGCAACAATTCAAATGTACCCAGTCATGGAAAATGACTCAAATGAGAGAACTGCCTGCCAGATTAACAAGTACTTCCACAACGAAATGCTAAAAATTCATCATACACCGTAGAACCATCACTCGATTCTAACACGAGGTTCATATTATATACTCCGAGCCACCCTGCTCCAATTTAATAACGACGGAGAGGCAAATGACAAAAATACCACACAAAAACCTGAAAGGTAATAACCATTACGCTATCGATCATGCAATACCCAATTACTCATCACACTCAAATTCCGCTATAAAGCTCAAATAGAACCGCACCATCTATGCACATAACCAATGAATCACAACTCCTCGTAGCATAAAGGAATAACTCCCAGATCATTTGAGAACATGAATAAGTTCAACATCAACCAAATGACACATCCCTCAATAATAGCAGTATGTAGCCAACCATTCCGGCTCGGTGTAGAATACACATCTTAATTGGGCCTACCTATGGACCCCCAAATCAACTCGGGTTATCCACAAATAGATAAAAATTCTTCCGAAAATCCATAATGACTGAATCATAACACATTCTATCATATGGCTAGCTTCGGCCACAACTTCACAGTCCACAACCATGAAACAATCCGCTCCTGAGAACTCCAAATCCATAGAACACGCGAATCAGCATATTTGATTCCATCTCCACCGCCCGAATGCCTAATAACTCTCTCATACACGATCATCCCACGAGAAATACTTTAAAAGTTCTTTCGTTCCAATTGATAAAATTTGAATATCAGCAGTCTATCAACCATGTGAGTACCGCAATACTAATTTATAACTCCGTAAATAAAAATACAATGCGCCTTCTGAAGTCTGCCCCTTTCTCATACAACACCAAGTAGTAATAGTATTTATCTAGTTATTTGAAACCGTCCATGTTGTCCAACATTCGTTACCTTCTCTTCAAGACTGTACTGCCACCTTGTACATGAAAATCTAGCTTTCGTACAACAAATAACATCTATCTTGCCATCATGTGAAAAGCACAAGAATCTTATTATCTACTTTGAGTCACCAATAATTTACATACCATTTTAGTTAGAAACCTTTCTCTTGCTTCTTTCCAGGAGGAAATCACAATACACAACACGTTCTCCACACCGGTAGAAACCATCAAGAATACTTTGGAATCCATTTGCACATAATCAAGCCCTTAAAACTAAATTCCTCTAACTCGACCAAGCCACGCAGGTCGCCAAGTCCAGGTGTATTGCCACAAAGCACCTGTAGAAAACCCCCACATCATAAGCACTCAAAGAACCGATCATATCCATTACCATACTGATCCAACCTACTACCAAGCTGTCCTATTTCTCCAAGTCCCTTCCGAATTTGTCTTCAGATTGATACTTCTTCTTGCTAAAATACCATGATCTTTAACCACAACTTACCCCACAAACATTAGCATAGAACCACAACGCTCTACGACCCATAAGTAACTGTATTCTTCTTAAGCACCTTCAAAAATACCACAACTACAACACTCACTCTGAGAATACATTATGTGAATTTGAAATTGTTCTTCTTACCTTCCTTACACAAAATGTAGAATCCATACACAAGTCCGAAAACATTTTCAATTGCTATATATAATTCTCAAACCCACTGGAATCTTCTCGGGAGTCACCCACTTTGCTCAAATCTAATTGCACCACCCAAATGGGCCAAAAGACACGTGCCTCATTAGCACCACAACACTCAAAGAAGTAACTCTACTTTAACACCACATATCAAATTCATACTCCGTGCATACTACATCATTCACCAATAACAACTCACTCATCCCGCGAATTTTATTTACTCATACGTGAAATATAATCCTTAACCAGAAATTTTCTTATTCGAGTCATCCTCGATCTCAACTTCTGCAAGTCATAGCTAACCCACAAGTATGGCTCAGACCAAAATTAAAATTTAACACCTAACCATGAAATCAAATTGTCAATAACAGAATCCCCTACTTGGCTCAAAGCCATAAATTTAAACACTAGATAACTCGTAATATCCATACTCTATTACTTTCATAATACCGTAGTCGGTTCAACAAAAAATCATTCTCAAGCTCATACAACGCCAACCATAAAATACCTCAATCATCCACTAAGCTCGAATTTATTCTCTTGACACTCGAGTCAACTTTATCCGCCAGATTCAAATTCAAATCTCCACCCATATACCTCGTCGGCAGAAAAGAAACTCTCCACTCACATCATAAGAAATACTCCTACATAGATTACTCCGCAAGGGATAATCCACCTGCTTAGCCTCAATCTGGTATCTTGTTATATCTTTTCGCAGTCACAATTACTATGCAATCACTTAGTCAATCTGTGTCCAAACTCATTACCCAGACATGAGAATTTAATTTACCCCAAAATTTAACAGTATAAAAGATCCTTCAAAACATTCATACTCGAGACTGTGCGTCACATTAAAACGAAAATCAAGCATCCCATGGCCATTTCTTTACATTTCAAGGAAACACTTTTCGTCATATTCAAATCGTCTTAACACATCCCGCGGTCACAACATACCCATCATACCTCCATTCCACCGCTCATCGAGCCACAAATTCCACTGTAGGGTCACTACCGGACATATGAGTCCAATTGTACAAGTTACAACCAAGCTATCGAGCTTAAGCTGCGATCTAAACTTGGCCTCAAGTCCTCCAGACTGGCCCCTTCACCCATACATAGAATACTCATCTCGAACTTCGTTCATGGAATCATAAGCCAGCGATGCACAACTGATACTGAGCGCTCGTGTGCGCATACGAATACGTGGAAGGAATTCAAAGAGTTCATATCTCAAGCTGAATCAATCTCGCACGATAAGGAAAGAAAAATGGGAAGTATATATCCTAAATGCCCTGTAGCCTCTCGAAGATAAGTATGGACGTCATCATACCGATTCGCAAGACTCTACTGGACACTTGCTCATGACTTGTAGAACCTATGAACCTAGAGCTCTGATACCACCTTGTCACGACCCAAAATCCAACTAGTCGTGATGGCACCTAACCCAACCCGCTAGGTAAGCCAACTTTCAACTATCCAATTCCAATAACAATTATTAAAGAAATTTAAGTAAATAATTATCTTAACCTTATACATTCCCCAAGAACTGGTAGTACAAATCATGAGCTTCTAAGAATAAAATATACAAAGCGGAAATGAAATAATGAAATAATACATATTTGAATAATACATAAACAGAGCTTTTATAAATCTAAGGCTACCCTGAACAAAAGGCAGCTACGACAGGAACGCAGGTACATCTTCAAGTCCCGCAACCATTGAGCACAGCAACAACAACAACCAACATCCGCACGCAATGTGCAGAAGTGTAGTATCAGTACAACCGACCCCATGTACTGAGTAAGTAACAAACCTAGCCGTAGGTTGAAAGTAGTAACGAGATTCCATCAAGTCGGGTCCAAAACCAACAGTCCACAACAATCCATAACAACATAAAGCAAATAATACCAGAAGTAACTCAGGGATAAAATACTCAGCCAAATAATGATTTCAAAAAAAATTATAGTTCTTCATTTCAAATACCTCAGTGAAAACCCAAATCGTTTGCCGAAGTTTCCAATAATATAAATAGTTTGAAAACAATAAATTTCTCCAAAAATATTCTCAATAATAAATAATATATTTTATTTTCCTTCCAGATAACCCGTGTAAAAACAAATGCATCACTATGCCCATCTGTCAACAATGTGTGAAAAATCATGAATGATGTGATGCAGTACAGCACGAGGAAATACATCTCTATGCATGTATGTCATGTGTTCATGCCAATGCAATGCAACTCAATGATAAGATCATAAAAAGCCCCTCGGGCAGAACATCACTCATATACAGCCCCTCGGGAAAAACCTCATAGTCACTCGTGCCACTCGGGCATACCTCCCAATCACTCTTGCCACTCGGGCATACCTCACAATCACTCATGCCTCCCAGTCACTCAGCACTCGGCACTCGCACTCAGTAGGTACCTGCGCTCACTGGGGGTGTGTATAGACTCCGGAGGGGCTCCTATAGCCCAAGCGCTATAATCTGTACGGACAACTCACGTGCTGCACGGACAACTCACGTGCTATAATAATAAAGTATGCTGCAGGCGGGCAGCCCCGATCCACACTCATCCTCAAAAATCAGGCCCTCGGCCTCATTCAGTCATAAATATGCTGCAGGCGGGCAGCCCCGATCCACACTCATCTTCACAAATCAGGCCCTCAGCCGATATCAAACATGCTGCAGCATGCAGGCCGATCCCATAAATATGCAACATGCTGCGGCGTGCAGCCCGATCCCATAAATATGCAACATAAATCAGGCCCTCGGCCTCACTCAGTCATAAACCTCTCAAGCCACTCGGGCATCTCAGTAAAACAGGGCATTCGGCCCAAAATATTTATATGCATCAAAATAGAGTCATAAAACTGAGTTATGATATGCAATGAAATAAATATGACTGAGTATGAATTTTTAATTTAACACAATAATTCACAGCAATACGACCTCTGAGGGTCCCAATAATACTGGCACATGGCCTCAACATGATTTCTAATATACCTTTCAGCTCAATTTCTTTAACACATAAAACCGCATGGAAAATGTCAAGATTATTTAACCATAAAATTACACATAAACAATTATGTCACAATTTCTATAGTGCACGCCCGTCACCTACCAATAATTCGAAAAATACATATATTCAGGGTCCATACCCTCAACTCCAAGATTAGAAGAGTTACTTACCTCGAACAAGCCAAATCCAATGTTGAGCAAGTTAAGCAATGCTCCAGCAATTCCACTCTGCGGGTATCAACTTCCAAACAGCTCGAATCTAGTCACAATTAATTTGATTCAGCCCACAAATTTTATAGGAATTAATTCCATATCAAAATACTAATATTTCCACAAAATCCGAAATTACGCCCCAAAAATCACTCGTGGGGCCCACATCTCGGAATCCAACAAAAGTTACAAAATATTAACACCCATTCAACCACGAGTCCAACCATATAAATTTTACTCAAATCCGACATCAACTCGACCCTCAAATCTCCAAATTAAACTAAGAGGGTTTTCATAAATTTTTCCAACTTAATTCACCAATTAAATGCTAAAAACAACCATAGATTCGGGTAATTTAATCAATATTGAGTTAATAACACTTAACCCATTGTTTCCTCTGAAAATCTCCCAAACATCGCCTCAATCCGAGCTCCAAATCGTTAAAAATGGAAAATGGGACGAAGTCCCATTTTCTGAACTTAAACTTTATGTCCAGACTTCTCTTCTTCGCGAACGCGATAGGTCCCCCGCATTCGCGAAGCACAAAATGTACTTCCCAATATTTGCTCTTCGCAAACGCGAGACAATGCTCGCAAACGCGATGCTTAACGGAGCCCTTCTTCGCGAACGCGAAGGCGAAAACCCAAGCCCACTATGTTTCCCTTCGCGAACGCGATACCCCATACGCGAACGCGATGTACAACCCAGCTTCTCTTCGCGAATGCGAGACCTCCTCGTGAATGCAAAGAGTAAATCCTGCCTGCCACAAATTCCTCTTCGCGAATGCGAGGGCCCACTCGCGAATGCGAAAGAGAAAATCCGAAAAATGCAGCAACAGATATCAGCAATCTCACCAAGGCCAAAAATGATCCGTTAACCATCCAAAACTCACCCGAGCCCCTCGGGACCTCAACCAAATATACCAACAAGTCCTAAATCATCATACAGACTTAGTCTAACCCTCAAATCACCTCAAACAATGCTAAAACCATGAATTACACCCCAATTCAAGCCTAATGAACTTTAAAATTTCTAGTTTCTACAAATGACTCCGGAACCTATCATTTCACGTCCGATTGACCTAAAATTTTGTGCAACAGTCAAATTTCATATTACAGACCTATTCCAATTTCCAGAATCGGATTCTGATCCCGAAATCAAAAAGTCAACTCCCCGGTCAAACTTTCTAAAAATTCAACTTTCGGCATTTCAAGCCTAATTCCACTACGGACCTCCAAATAATTTTTGGACATGCTCCTAAGTCCAAAATTACCATACGGAGCTATTGGAATCATCAAAATTAAATTCCGAGGTCGTTTACACATAAGTCGATATCCGGTCACTATTTTAACTTAAGTTTTAAACCTTTGAACTAAATATTCCAATTCATTCCAAAACCTCACCGGACCCGAACTAATTATCCCAACATTTCACACAATAACTGTAAAGTATAATTTGAGCAGTAAAGGGGAAAGCGGGGTCTTAAAACTCAAAATGACCGGCCGGGTCGTTACAGGCGAGCTTCGTAATTTTGTGACCCACTTATCCCTGTTGGGAGATTTGAAGATGTGAGACCGTGCCTGTCATTTTTATTTTTGGGAACCATTGAGGGCTATAAGTCCAAAAGTAATTTTTATTATTCATTACAGTGGGTTTGATGTGTTTCGGAATAATTGATTCTAATTTTATGAATTATATGCCCTATCGGTATGAGGGTTCATTATGTGTTATGAAAAATCTTTACAAAATTTATTGAAAAGAAGAAAGAAAGGAAATTAAAATTTTAGTTGGCACAATGTGCAAAATACTTGTGATTCAGAGTTGAGGACGAGATCCTCGCATTTTTATATGATGTGAAATGTTTAAACCGGGCTACAAGCCGCAGTGGAAGTTATATAAGGACGAGGTCGTTGAAGGAGAAATATTTATGAGTTTAAATTCTCCCTTTATGAAGTTTAATTTGTACTATAGTACTAATAGGGAGTCATGCCTGATAGGCTTATGTGATAATTCTTTTATGTATTTCTGTGCCATAATTGTGCCGTAGTTATTGAGTTTTAGCCTACGAGATGAGTGCCCAGATGGCGTTAATTGTGACTCGTTAAGTCAGGTAAATAGTTATGAGGTCTTCATGCCTCATATTTTGCTGTAAGTATTGTGAAAATTCGAAATGAGGTTTTGGTTAATATGAGGTTAATTTGCGATGTTGTAATCGATTATGAACAACTATTAAGACCAGAGATGTGGTGATGGGCATACATATGATGTGCTTCATGTCCTGATATCATTATTATCATGTGGTGCATGTAATGCTGAGATTAGTGTTATTGATATATACATTGTGGTGCTTTGTTGGGTTGTGGATGTGTTGTTGGGTATTATTTTGGTGTTACTCTGGCAGGCGGATAGACCCATTTACAGGGGAAACTTTGCCGAAATTTCTGCAAAATTTGAGAGTTAGTAAAAATTTGGGGGATTGAGACGTGCAAAAGAAGAGATAAGTTATGTTATGTATTTGAGGGCGAATGATCCTAAGCTGGGGAGAATGTAACACCCCGGAATAATTTCGAAGTACTTCAACACTATCAAGAAAGTTGATGTGTGTATAGACACGAGTGGATATATCCAGTTGAGACTAATACCGTGCGTTGATGTGAAAATCAGGCCTTTTGAAAATATTTGGAGTGTAAGAAATTAGTTTTAAGGCTTATAAGTGTAAATCAAAGAAATAATCTCAACTGAGACGGTGTTGTCGAGCTTATCTCAAATACGGTAACGTGGGATCAACCATGAGTATATGTGTAAAAGTAAAATAATCAATTTGGTAACCTCAGAATAATTCTTAGCACGTTCGAGGACGAATGTTTGTTCAAGAGGTTGAGAATGTAACGACCCGACTTATCATTTTAAGAATTAACGTCCCGTTCAGTGACTTAAGGTCTCAAGCAACTTCGTAATATGTATTATGAACCGCGTGTGTGGTCGAGTTTGATTTTCGGGAGATTCGGAATTAAATTAAAAGAACAATTCTTATTTAGAAGCTTAAATGGAAAGAATTGACCGAAGAGTTGACTTTTGAGCAAACGACCCGAGAATGAAATTTTGATGATGGCAATAGCTTTGTATGATGATTTTTGGATTTAGGTGTATGTTCGGATTTGGATTTGGAAGTCCGTTGGATAATTCGAAGCATTTGGCGAAAGTTGGAAAATAGAAGATATTGGAAAGTCCGACCGAAGGGTGAATTTTTGATAACGAGGTCGGATTTCGATTCCGGAAATGAGAATAGCTCCATTACATCATTTATGACTTATGTGAAAAATTTGAAGTCATTCCGGATTGATTTGATACATTTCGGCGCATAATATAGAAGTTGGAAGATTTGAAAACTTATAATTCGATTCGATGCGCGATTCAAAATTTCGGCGTTGTTTGACATGGTTTGAAGCCTTGACTAAGTTCATATTGTATTTTTGAACGTGTTGGTATAATTGGTTAAGGTCTCGAGGGCCTCAGGAGGATTTCGGAAGGTTAACGGCTGGATTTTTGGACTTGAAAGAACTGCTGGATATCTGCCACTGGTGTCATCGCATCTGCGATGAAATTGATCGCAGATGCGCTATCACAGAAGCGAGGTTGAGGTTGCAGAAGCAAAAGGAATAGGCCTGGGCAATGGTCGTAGGTGCGAAGAATTTCCCGCACATGCGTGACCGCAGATGCGGTACATGGAGCGCAGAAGCGAGAAGCTTCGCAGATGCGCAATTGGTCATCGCTTCTGCGATTGCGCAGAAGCGAAGAAAACTCCACAGGTGCGAGGGACTCTAGTCAGTGGACTTTCGCAGAAGCGGATTTTGGTTCGCAAAAGCAGCTCCGCGGATGCAGCAACTCGTCCGCAGGTGCGAGACTGGGCAGAAACGTTTAAGGACCAAAAATGGTCATTTTGCCATTTTCGATTGGGATTTTGGAGCTCAGTTTTTGGGCGATTTTGGAGAACTTCTTCAAGACTTTGACTTGGGTAAGTGCTCTAGATCCTAAAGTGATTATATTTCATGAATCTATGGTTATATGCATCGTTTAATTCATATTTAAATGGAAGAAATCAAGATTTTTGCAAAATCTTCCAAAAACGCAAATGTAAGATTTGGAGGTCGATTTGTTATTGGAATTCGACAAAATGGGTATGGTTGAACTCGTATCGGAATGGGTATTCGAATTTCATGTAATTTTTGTCGGGTTCCGAGAGGCGGGTCCCACGTTGACTTTTATTGATTTTTTAGAATAAATTTTCAAGTCGACATTTTATAATACGGAATTGTTTTCGATAAATTTTAGTGAAGTTATACAATTAATTTGGATAGATTTGAGTTGTCCGGAGGTCAATTCAAAAAGGTAGGTGTCTTGCCTAACCTCGAGTGGGAGAAATACCTCTTAGGCATCGAGTCTTATGTGCCGTTTGTGAAATGTGAAAAGCTGTGTACGGGAGGTGACAAGTACGTACTCGGGCTTATATGTGCAAAATATATTGGGTTAAAGTCTTAGACATATTGTGTAGTAAATTGAATATTTGTTGGCATTTATTTAATCGTCTGGTTGCCATGCCTCAATTCGCATTTATTGAATTTGTTTTATATGACGATTTGATGTGAATGTTACCGATATATTTATGTGAATTCCGTGAGTTTGATGGATTGATATTCTTGGAATTTAATTTCATTATGAATTTTTCCTATGTAAATAATTAATTAAACAAGTAAGAAGAAGTGTTAATATAATTATCTAAATTTGGATTAATGAAGGCATTGCCCTATGCTGATTATTTTCTATCTCTGTTGATTGATTTTGAGGTTTTATATACATTGTGTGGAGCCTTGAGCTATTTTTTGTGAAATTAATTGGTTTTATTATGTCCTTGGAATTGATTGTGGCCATTGGGCAAATTGTGATATGAATTAATTTTGTTATATTGCCGTCATAATTTTTCGTGTAAATTGTTGTGTTGTGTGAGTTGTTGTTTTTGAGGATATAAGGGTGCCATTTCACTGTTGATATTATGTGGGTATAAGGGTGGCATTTTACTGTTGTTGTGTTTGCTGGAATATTATCTGGGTAGAGCGATAAGGATGGCTATAGGAGAGATAAGGGTGGCAATAGGAGAGATAAGGATGACTATTAATATTGTCAGGGCAGAGGGATAAGGGTGGCTATTATAGGAGTGATAAGGGTGGTTATAGGAGAGATAAGGGTGGCTATTGTCAGGGATGATATGTCATGATGTGGAGTGGTTGCATTGGTGGTTTTATGTGATGTTGTGATTTTTTTGTGTTTATTTTTAAACCTTGTGCAATTTGTCTTGTTGTTGGTAAATTGATAATAGTCTGATTTATGTTGAAATTGAGAGCCTGTGACTATTGTCAGTCAGATTATGAAAAGAAATGTGGGTACGAAGTGCCGTGACTAAATAATGATAATATTGGCACGTGAACTGTCCGTGCAGATGTGATATGAAAAATGGGCACGAGGTGCCGGAAAAATATGATGATTTAATTATGAGTACGAATTGCCATGAAAAATATGAAAAGGGCTGAGACCCGTATTTTTATGATTACGAAATGAGGTGTCACATGGTGACTTTTAATGGAAAGAATTATATTCAAAATATTTAATTGGAAGGATTTTTATTCAAAAAGTAGTATTTGAAGGAATTGTATGTGAAATATATTTATTTGAGGAAATTATATTTGAAAAATATTTATTGAAAGAATTATATTTGAAATATATTTATTTGAGGAAGTTATATTTGAAAAAGATTTATTGAAAGAATTATATTTGAAAGATATTTATATGAGGAAATTATATTTGAAAGAGAGTTATTTGGAAGAAATATATGTGAAAGATATTTATTTGAAGAACTTGAATTACTTGGGTGTACTTGTATTTATTATTTGTTGAGCAATATTAATAGTGTTCTTGTTGCCATGTCGGGCATATCATTGGTTGATTTGTGTTGCTCTCATTGTTATTTGTTTCCTATTATTTTGTATACTATATTGCATAGGTTATTAGACTAGTGAGTGTCTTGATTGTACCTCGTCTCTACTCCACTGAGGTTAGTCTTGATACTTACTGGGTACCGATTGTGGTGTACTAATACTATACTTCTGCACATTTTTGTGCAGAGCTAGGTATTGGAGATATCAGACTCGGAAAGAGTTAGAGTGGGATCGCAAGGGTTCAAGGTAGAGCTGTTTGGTCGTCGCAGTTCCTTGGAGTCTTTCTATTATATTGTACTATTATTTATTATTCAAACAGTATTGAGTATTCGATCCTTGAGATCATTTCATGTATTCAGTTAGAGTTCGTGACTCAGTACTACCAGTCTTGGGAGGTTGTTATATTCGTATTTATTCCGCTGTTGGTTTTGATTACCTATTCAATTCATATTCAAAAACAAAAGGCTTCGAAATGTAATGGAAATCGGCTTACCTAGTCTTAGAGACTAGGTGCCATCACGACGCCTGTGGTGGGATTTTGGGTCGTGACATGTTCTCATCCTTGTACTTCTAAATTTTCACTAAATGCAACGTAATATTAAATGCTAAACCACTAAATTACTTATGGATTATGTTAGATTTGTATTGATAATCCATATTTGATGGTAATGTAGTTTTCAAGATGATCTAAATATTGCATTTTTTATATGTAAAGGAATAAAAAATGCGCTTTTGCATAAATTCAAGGTTAGATATGCTTAGTGAAATATTGTAATGACTAAAATTAGATTTTATCATGATCTAAGGATCAAAAGTGCATGATATATATCAAATAGGATAAGCTATTTAAATCGAATAAATAACATAATCATGTACTATCTTATCCATTTCTATTTTATTATCTATACTATATTAAAAATACAAAGACCTTTAGTGAAATATCGTTCGCTTTTTTTACCCTTTTAAAATAGTTTTTATATTAGACAAAATTATAATTTAAGTACTTTCCTAAATATTAGAATATTTAAATTCTTCAAAATATTGGTTATTAAATATTTTCTTATTGAACTAAATAAGAAGTCCTAAGGTTAAGACTTTAGCCATCATAGACATATATAACACATTAACTAAATCAACATTAACATGGGTAATCAAAGTTTACTCCCATTGTAATCATCCATCTAAAAATTAAAAAGTAAGCAAGAGAAAGACTTTGAATAGGATACTACCATTATTTAGAAAAAGTGAATAAACTAATATTTCGGATTCTAAATTCTATCTATGAATTTATGTGATGACCCGATAGGCCATCTAGAGATTTCAACCTTAAATCTATGTTTCGAAGTCTCCGATAGCTCCTTTAAGTATTTTTCGATTTGCGTGCTCAGTCCGAATATTTTTTTAGAAGGCTTTTATGTTAAAAATTGATAAAATATAAACTTTTACCTTAAAAATTTATTTGAGTTGAATTCGGTTAATATTTGGGACTTGATGGTTCCGGTGGGTCCGTATCGTGATTTGGAACTTGGGCGTATGCCCGAAATCGAATTCGGAGGTTCCTAACTTGAGTTATCGCAATTTGTTAAAAATTTGAAGTTTAAAGATTTAAAGAATTTATAAATTGAACTGATGTTTGACTTTGTTGATAGCGGGTCCGAATTTTGGTTCCGGAACTTGGTATAGGCCTATTACGATATTTATGACTTGTCTGCAAATTTTGGTGCAAAACGGAAGTGATTTGACATGATTCGGATGTCCTGTTGTTAAAATAAAAGTTCTAAAGTTTTATTGAAAATTTCATGTGATTTGGTGTCCGATTCGTAGTTCTAGGTATTATTTTGGTATTTTGATCGCGCGAACGAGTTCGTATCAGGTTTTTGGATTTGTGTGCATATTTTGTTTGGAGCCCCGAGGGCTCGAGTGAGTTTCGAACAGCCTATGGACCTTAGTTATTTGAAAAATTTGTTTTTTCTTAACTTCTGATGGTTTCTGGTGTTCCCTTTTTCGCGTTCGTGAAGGCACTCCCGCGAACGCGAAGAGTGAACTAGATGGGTGGTATTTTCTTCATCGCGAACGCAGAGCAATGGGGCCCTTACCCTTCGCGAACGCGACCAACTTCCCGCGAACGCGTAGGCTTGTGACCTGGGAAGGGGGAATCATTGTTTCTTCTACGCGAACGCGAGCAGTGACTCGCGAACGCGAAGGCCAGGGGGAGCAGCCTTAGCGAACGCGTGGGTGGACTCACGATCGCGTAAGCCAGTTAGGCCATGTTCTTCGTGAACGCGTCAGGTTTCATGCGAGCACGATGAACACGTGACGCTAGTGATTTAAAACAGTCCCAAAACATGATTTCTTTCATTTTTCATAAACTCTTCATTAGAGCTCGGCCTAGAGGCGATCTTGAAGGGAAAACTCAATACCAGGTTTGTAATACTTTAACTCATTTTCTTCCATTTCTAACATCACCCATTAATTTTTAGCCCTAATTTTTGTTCTTCCATAGTAGAAAATTAGGGACTTATGAAGAATTGAGGGTTTTTACAAATTAGATAAAGTTTGAAAAAAAATAATAATACAAAAAGCCTTGGACAAAAGAAAGAAAGAAAGAAAGTCTACTCTTTAACACAAAAAATATTTTAGAACTTTGAATTAAATTGCTTAAATCTTCATATTAGTAAATATATTTTTTTACAACAATATCAAAGGTAACATATTGAAAATACATGTCTAACATCGTATTTATTTAAGTTACCTCTTACTAATATGAATAATACTACTACTATGTGAAGTTAAAAGGCTATATCATTTAAGAATGTTATATTATAAATAATAAGCATGAAAAAAATGCAACACTAACTGTTTTCTGCATATGCGTGTGTATATGTATATAATAAAAAAAGTATAATATCTCTTATTAAAATTTGGCTTTAATGCATATGCGTGTGTAAGGTGTAGCATCATCGTCCTCAATGCATGGGATCGAAGCTTGGTCATCTTCCATGGCGTAACAACAATATTTTAGAAAACACAAAAAGGTAGAATGAAGAAAAATAAAGGCTCTCATAACCTTTTATAGATTTGTAAAATTCTCCCATATAAGCTAAAATAAGGACTTGAGGTCTTTCCTGAGTTTTTTTTTTCCTTTTCCGTTTCATACTCAATAAAGGATTCACCCTTTTATTCCAAACCAAAATAGATAAAGGTAGGGACTCCCATGTACCATTTCTTGATTATCTTGTTTTAAATATTCGTTATAATTTGAATTATTAAGATGTCGTAATCAAATTATATGGAGTGCAATATGTATGTTTAACTTTATTCTGAAATATGCAATGAGTAAGGTTGTTTTTACTACATGTATTATGATGTCATATATGGGGAAAAAATGAAATACATGAAATGCATTTGATTATTTTTTTGTGTCTTACTTTTTTTAACTAAGAATTTCCCGAGATAAGGGTAGTAAGGTTCAAGAAATTAACGATGGATAATAGGCTCAACCCTTTTACCATTTTCACTAAATGTTATATTTTTGTATATGGGAGAGTTCAATACCATATGACGTGCACCTAATGCCACACATTATACGTTGCTCTCTCACCACTAGATCAAAGCCATGTAAACTTTTTTTATGGTCTCAATATTATATGAATTTTATAAAAGAAATTTCTCGGTCTTTTAGCAACCTATTGTATTGTATCGTATTGTTACTTTAAATACAATATTTATTTTTACTGTCACTTAAACTTTATTGTATCGCATTATTAAATATGTCATTAGGTAACGACAAATGCCACTTTATGGAATGATCGATCGATTTGGCGTGATCTCGCTGTTATCTTATTTTTGCCTCTCATCTAGCCCATTTATTCTTAAATAATCCTATTTTATCCTTTACTGTCACGACCCAAAAATTCCATCACAGGCGTCGTGATGGCACTTAGTCTCTAAGACTAGGTAAGCCGATTACAATTATATTTCGAGCCATATTTTTTGAAACCAAAAGCGGAAACAAATATAACAACCTCCCAAGACTGGTAATACTGAGTCACGAACTCTAACTGAATATATGAAATGATCTCAAGGATCAAATACTCAATACTATTTGATTAATAATTAACAGTACAATAAAATGGAAAGACTTCAAGGGACTACGACGACCAAGCAGCTCTACCTTGAATCCTTGCGATCACACTTTAACTCTGTCCGAGTCCGATAGCTCCAATACCTGGCTCTGCATAAAAATATGTAAAAGTGTAGTATGAGTACACCACGGTCGGTACCCAGTAAGTATCAAGACTAACCTCAGTGGAGTAGTGACGAGGTACAGTCGAGATACTCACCAGTCTAATAACCTATATAGTATACAAAAATAATAGGAAGCAAATAATAATGATGGCAATAATAATCAACCAGTGATGTACACATCAGGGCGACAAGAACACCATAAATATTGTGCAAGAAATAATGAATACAAGTACAACCAATTAATCAAGTCCTTCCAATATATATCTTTCGCCTATATATTTTTCAAATAGAAATCTTCAGGATATAATACATTTAAATAAATCTCTTTCAAATATAATTCCTTCAAATAAATATTTTCAATTAAAATTCTTTTAGATAAATCTCTTTCGAATAAAAGTGACCATGTGACACAATATTTCAAAATCATAAAATACGGGTCTCAGCCCACTTTTATATTTTTACGGCACCTCGTGCCAATTTTTCTATCACAACCGCACGGACAACTCACGTGCCAAATATCATCATTCATTTAACCACGACATCTCGTGCCCACATTTCATATCACAACTGCACGGACAATTCACGTGCAAATATCATCATTATTTACTCACGGTACCTCGTACCCATATTTTATATCATAACTGCACGAACAGTTCACGTACCAATATCATCATTATTTACTCACGGCACCCCGTGCCCACATTTCATATCACAACTGCACGGACATTTCACGTGCTAATATCATCATTATTTACTCACGGCACCTCGTGCCCACATTTTATTTCATAATCCGCCTGGCAATAACCACAGGCTCCCAATTTCAACATAGATTAGACTATCATCAATTTACCAACAACAAGACAAATTGCACAAGGTATAAAAATAAACACAAGGAAAATCACAACATCACATGAAAACTACCAACGCAATAAGCCCACATCATCACATATCATCCTTGACAATAGCTACCCTTATCACTCCTATAATAGCCTCCCTTATCCCTCTGCCTTGACAATATCAATAGCCACCCTTATCACTCCTATAATAGCCTCCCTTATCCGTCCGCCCTGACAATATCAATAGCCACCCTTATCGCTCCTATAGCC
The DNA here is from genome assembly GCF_000715075.1 of Nicotiana tabacum. Lineage (NCBI taxonomy): Eukaryota > Viridiplantae > Streptophyta > Magnoliopsida > Solanales > Solanaceae > Nicotiana > Nicotiana tabacum. The sequence continues at coordinate 92,326,170 of NC_134096.1, read as the reverse complement.
ACCCTTATCTCTCCTATATCCACCCCTATTGCTCCGCCCAGACAATATCCCAACACACATAACAACAGTGAAATGCCACCCTTATGCCCGCATAATGTCATCAATGGAATGGCTGTAACGACCCGGTCGGTCGTTTCGAGAGTTATAATCATGTTTTCCCCATTCCTACTTCTTTTTGTGTTATTCATCTATATTATGTTATATCGGGTTAGTTGGTTCGAGTTCGAAAGGAACTCGGGGTGAAATGAGACACTTAGTCTCATAATTGAAATTTTAAGTTAGAAAAGTGGACCGGATATGGACCTATATGTAAACGACCTCGAATTTGAATTTTGATTATTCGAATAGCTCCGTATGATGATTTTGGGCTTAGGAACATGTCCGGAATATTATTTGGAAGTCCGTAGAGGAATTAGGCTTGAAATGCCGAAAGTTTTTATTTTTGAGAAGTTTGACCGGGGGGTTGACTTTTTGATATCGGGGTCGGAATCTGATTCGAAAAATTGGAATACCTCTGTTATGTCATTTAGGACTTGTGTGCAAAATTTGAGGTCAATCGGATGTGATTTGTTAGGTTCCGAAGTTGTTTGTAGAAATTAGAAATTTCAAAGTTCATTAGGCTTGAATTGGTGTTTAATTCATGGTTTTAGCGTTGTTTGAGGTGATTTGAGGATTCGACTAAGTTCGTATGATGTTTTAGGACTTGTTGGTATATTTGGTTGAGATTCCGAGGGCCTCGGGTGAGTTTCGGATGGTTAACGGATCAAAAATTGAACTAGAACAGCTGCTGCAATTTCCTTCTGTTGGAAATTGCTTCTGCCCAGAATCGAGCCCAGATCGAGCTCAGGGTCAATGGCCAAGATCGAAGCCCAGATCGAGCTCAAGGTTGAGGGCCATGATCGAGCCCAAGGTTGAGGGTCACGGTGGAAGGCATGATCGAGCTCAAGGTCGAGGGCCACGATCGAGCCCAGGGTCGAGGGTCACGGTCGAAGGCATGATCGGGCCCAGAGTCGAGGGTCACGATCGAAGGCATGATCGAGCCCAGGGTCGAGGGTCACGATCGAAGGCACAATCAAGCCCAGGGTCGAGGGTCACGGTCGAAGGCTGGGAAGAAGACATAACCGAGAACCAGGATCGAGGACCTCGATCGAAGGCCAAGATCGAGGCAGAACCGAGGATGTTTGGGTAGAATTATAAAAACGGGGGCTTCTTCCCATTTACCATTTTTGACAAATTGGAGCTTGGGGAGAGGCGATTTTTGATATATTTTCAAGGAAAACTTGAGGTAAGTCCCTTGTGATCATTTCTACTCCATAATATTGAATTATCATCAAGTAATCCGACTAGATTACATGATTTTGAGGAGTAAATCAGAGATTGAAACTTAGAAATTTGCAAATTAGATTTGTAGATTTGAGGGTCGAGTTGAGGTCGGATTTTGGTAAAATTGGTATGGGTAGACTCGTGGTTGAATGGGCTTTCGGATTTTGTAACTTTTGTTGGGTTCCGAGATGTGGGCCCCACAGGCGAATTTTGAGCCAATTTCGGGTTTTGGTCTAATTTTGAAGCTTTTCTTGTGGAATTCATTCCATTAGCATATATTGATGGTATTATACTGATTGTGAATAGATTTGGAGCATTTGGAGTCCGATTCCAGAGGCAAGAGCATTGCGGGGTAGAGATTTGATCGGTTTGAGGTAAGTAGCGATTGTAAATATAGTCCTGAGGGTATGAAACCCCGGATTTTGTATCATTCTACTATTTTTAGTGATGCACATGCTAGGTGACGGGCGTGTAGGCGTGCACTGTTGGGGATTTGTGACTTGGTCCGTCCCGTAGCAACTGTAAAGTTGCATACTTTGTTGAAACCATTTGATACTTATATGTTTTAGAAAACATTTTTGTAAATTGGGCTGAATGCCATGTTTGGGCCTTGTGCCAATGCTGATTGGACCCTTATGGGATGTTTCTTACCATCCTCTCATTGTTTACCGCACAACTCAGTTTTATGACTCTATTTTGATGCATATAAATATTTTGGGCCGAATACCCTGTGGGGCAGCCCGCCTGCAGCATATTTATGTTTGATATCGGCCGAGGGCCTGATTGTGAGGATGAGTGTGGATCGGGGCTGCCCGCCTGCAGCATACTTTATTATTATAGCACGTGAGTTGTCTGTGCAGATTATAGCGCTTGGGCTGAAGGAGCCCCTCCGGAGTCTGTACACACCCCCAGTGAGCGCAGGTACCTACTGAGTGCGAGTGCCGAGTGCTGAGTGACTGGGAGGCAAGAGTGATTGTGAGGTATGCCCGAGTGGCAAGAGTGATTGTGAGGTATGCCCGAGTGGCAAGAGTGATTGTGAGGTATGCCCGAGTGGCACGAGTGACTGTGAGGTCTGCCCGAGTGGCTGTTTATGATTTCATCATTTTTGCTCACCTTTGCATTGAGCCTTTGTTTGAAAAACTATTGGAAAATAAAAAAATGATTTTTATTGGAACTGGGTTTAAACGAGATGTTTGATTCAAATCCTGATTTTTAAGAGCATGTGGTATTTTACTGAGATTTCCTGATATGAACGTTATATGCTTTATTGCTCGTCACTACTGCTCAGTCTTTATTTATTGTTGTTACTTACTGAGTTGGCGTACTCACGTTACTCCCTGCACCTTGTGTGCAGATCCAGGTGTGGCTGGACACGGTAGCGGTTATTGAGTGTTCTGGTTGCAGATTTTCTTGGAGATAGCAAGGTAGCTGTTTGGCGATCGCAGCCCCTGCTCTTCTCCCTCTTATCTTCCTCTAGTAGTATTTAGCTATTCTTCCAGGCTGAGTTAGCCTTGATATTGTTAGACAGATTATAGTAGATGCTCATGACTAGTGACACCCCGATGTCGGGCTTTTCTTTTCCGCACTTCTATTTTTCTTTGATTTGAACTCTTTAAATGGAGGTTTTTATGTTAATTAACCTTGAAATTATCTTTGAAATGAAAATATCGTTTTGTTTTGGAAATGAGTCGGCTTGCCTAGTTCCACGATAGGCGCCATCATGACAGGGGGATTACTTTTGGGTCGTGACAGTTTGGTATCAGAGCCTAGGTTACATAGGTCTCACGAGTCATGAGCGGGTTTAGTAGAGTCTTGCGGATCAGTACAGAGACGTCTGTACTTATCTTCAGGAGGCTGCAGAACCTTTAGGAAACTCCATATTCTTGAATTCTTGTCGTGCGAATCTGTTGATTCTAGTAACTAAACATCTGTTGTTTCATTCTCTCATAGATGGTGAGGACTCGGGAGGGCCAGCTACCAGTACCACCAGCCAAGGCTGCGAGAGGCCGAGGCCGCGGTAGAGGCCGTGGTAGGGGCAGAGGTGCAGCCCGTACAACAGTTGGGGCAGTACCTACAGATCCACCGGTTGTCCCAGATCAGGACCAAGTTCCAGTTGTTGATGCACCAGCTCAGGCACCACATGTGCCTATTGTGATTCCAGGCCTTCAGGAGGCCTTAGCTCAGATTCTGATAGTGTGTACTGGCATTGCTTAGGCGGTCTCTATTTCGACGGCTGCAACCACTTCTCAGGCTAGGGGCAGCACTCAGACTCCCATTGCTCGCACACCCGAGCAGGTTATTCAGGGACTTCAGACACCAGAGGCACCACCAGCTCATCCGGTTGCTGTTGCTCAGGATTATGTGTTTCCTGCTATGCCTGAGAATGATCAGTGTGGGTTGGAGAGGTTTGGGAGACTTCAGCCACCACCTTTCAGTGGCACAGAGAGAGAGGACGCTCAGGACTTTTTGGACAGGTGTCAGAGGATACTCCGTACTGCTGGTATTTTGGAGACTTGTGGGGTCTCGTTCACTACCTTTCAGTTTTCTGGGGCTGCACTCAGATGGTGGGAGACTTACGAGAGGCATAGGCCAGTTGGCGCAACACCCCTTACTTGGCAGCAATTCTCCGTGGTCTTTTTGGAAAAGTTCGTGCCTTGATCCCGCAGAGAGGAGCTGCGTAGACAGTTTGAGCGGCTAGGCCAGGGTGATATGTCTGTGATGCAGTATGAGATGTGGTTCTCTGAGTTGGCCCATCATGCTATCTGGTTGGTTCCCACGGACAGAGAGAGGATCATGAGGTTTATTGATGGCCTCACTTATCAGCAACAGTTGCTCATAACCAGGGAGCGAGTTTCGGGTGCTACCTTTGATGAGGTTGTCGACATTGCTCGGCAGATTGAGATGGTTCGCGGTCAGGAGAGGGTTGAGTGGGAGGCCAAGAGGCCTTCGTGGTCAGAGTGGATTCAGCGGTGCTCCTCTTGGGGGTCAATTCCAGCACGGTAGAGGTCGTCATTTCAGACAGGCTCAGTCAGCTCGGCCATTTCATCGGGGTGCATCATCTGGCCATAGTTCTCACAGTTCTCATCAGGGCCACTCATCACTTAGTGCCCTTCCAGTTCAGAGTTTGTCCCGTGCTCCACCTGTTTAGGGCTCTTCCATGCCAGGTTCTTCTACTAGTCATCCCGGTGCTAGGGGTTCCCTTTAGTTTTCGCCGCCAGCACCAGGGAGTTGTTTTGAGTGTGGGGAGCTTGGGCATATCTGGAGGCAGTGTCCTCGTCGTCATGGAGGTCTATCTCAGCAGAGGAGTCAGCCTCCGACTACAGCCCCAGCTACCTCACCATCCTCCAGTCAGCTCGGGGTGGAGGTCAGTCAGCTAGGGGTCGCCCTAGAGGGGGAGGCAGATCAGGGGGTGGTCAGGCCCGTTTCTATGCTCTCCCTACCAGACCAGATGCTATTGCTTCAGATGCTGTGATTACAGGTATTGTCTCAGTTTTTCACAGAGATGCCTCAGTATTATTTGATCCTGGTTCCACGTATTCATATGTTTTCTCGTATTTTGCCCATTTTCTGGATATGCCCTGTGAGTCCTTAGTTTCATCTGTACATGTATCTACTCCTGTGGGCGATACTATTATTGTGGACTGCGTATATTGGTCATGTGGGGTGACTATTGGGGGTCTGGAGAGCCGAGTAGATCTATTGTTGCTCAGTATGGTTGACTTTGATGTGATATTAGGCATGGATTGGTTATCTCCATGTCATGCTGTTCTAGATTGTCATGCTAAGACGGTGACGTTGGCTATGCCGGGAATTCCGAGGGTTGAGTGGAGCGGTTCTATAGATTATGTACCAAGTAGGGTGATTTCATATTTGAAGGCTCAGCGCATGGTTGAGAAGGGTTGCCTATCTTATTTGGCTTTTGTGAGGGATGTTAGTGCAGAGACTCCTGTCATTTATTCTATTCCGGTGGTACGTGATTTTTCGGATGTGTTTCCTGCAGACCTACCGGGCATGCCGCCTGACAGGGATATTGACTTTGGTATTGATTTGGTGCCGGGCACTCAGCCCATTTCTATTCCACCGTATCGTATGGCACCGGCGGAGTTGAAGGAATTGAAAGAACAACTTTAGGAACTCCTTGATAAGGGGTTTATTCGGCCTAGTGTGTCACCTTGGGGTGCACCGGTTCTATTTGTGAAAAAGAAGGATGGTTCCATGAGAATGTGTATTGATTACAGGCAGTTGAACAAGGTCACAATCAAGAACAAGTATCATTTGCCTCGCATTGATGATTTATTCGACCAGCTTCAGGGAGCGAGGGTATTCTCCAAGATTGATTTGAGGTCCGGTTATCACCAGCTAAAGATTCGGGATTCAGATATTCTCAAGACAGCTTTCAGAACCCGATATGGCCATTATGAGTTTATGGTGATGTCTTTTGGGCTGACCAATGCCCCAGCAGCGTTCATGCATCTGATGAACAGTGTATTCCAGCCCTATTTGGACTCATTCGTCGTTGTATTCATTGACGACATCCTGGTGTACTCTCGTATGAGCAGTTTGCAAATACACTGGGTCTCCTCATGGATTGTTGAATGTTGAATATTATTTCTTCATTGTTCAACCTCATTTTCATCTCTCCAGTCTCACAATCAATTAATGCTCTCCCAGTGGCTAAGAATGGCCTTCCCAGAATGATGGGTATCTCTTCATCCACCTGACAGTCAAGAATAACAAAGTCTGCAGGAAATACAAATTTCCCCACTTTCACAAGCACATCATCAAGAATTCATGTTGGTCTTTTGACTATGTGATCGGCCAGTTGCAACAACATTGAGGTCGGTCTAGCTCTGCCAATGCCCAGTTTTGTATAGATTGCCAAGGGCATCAAGTTTATGCTGGCTCCCAAGTCACACAATGCTTTGGCAAAAGCATAACTCCCAATAGTGCATGGGATAGTGAAGCTACCTGGATCAGACACCTTTTGGGCCATAGGTCTTGTCACTACCGCGCTGCATGTCTGTGTCAGAGTTACAGTGGATATGTCCTGGAAGTCAAATTTCCGTGACATCAGGTCCTTCATCATTTTTGCATACCCTGGCATTTCCCTCAAAGCATCCATCAGTGGAATATTCAATTGAATCTGTCGAAGCATTTCCATGAATTTCCTATATTGATCATCTTTCTTTTGTTTTGCCAATCTCTGAGGGAATGGTGCAAGAGTCAACCTTTGTCCACTACTTGATGTTTTTTCTTTGTTGGAAGCTTCTGGCACAAGAGGTGCCACCTGTTCTGAGACTTGTTCACCGTCCTTCTCCTTACCCTTGTCAACCTGTGCTTGTTCAATTACAACCTCGGTGAGCTCTGCTGACTTATCTGCCTCTAATGTAACTGGCATAGTTGGCGTAGTCTCTCTCGTAAATTGAGCAACTTCTTGCTCTCTGTGTAAATCTATTCCATTCCTGATACTCACTGCCATTAGCTGATTTGGGTTCTATTCCTTTAGGTTAATATTTATATCTGCAGGCAATGTTCCTTGGGGGCGATTGTTCAAGGCCATAGACAGTTGTCCTAGTTGAGTTTCAATGCCTTTGATTATTGAATCATGTGATACTAACTTTTCTTGCATCTTACCATTTGTTCCAATGAGTTGTTGCAGCATATCCCTAATTTCTACCATGTTGTTTTCCTGTTGTTGATAAGGTGGTTGGTAGGCCAATTATTGCTGGTACTGTTGATTATAGCCCTGCTGCCTTTGATAAGGCACAACTTGACCTTGTGGTCGTATGCCTCCAGAATTGGGGTTGTGTTGTGGCAGGTTGGGTCTGTACTGCTGGTTTGGTGATGGTCCCCATTGTTGCCCACCTTGCCTCTGACCTCCAAAATTATTGACATAATTCATGTCTTCTCTGAAGCACACATATGACTGGTTTATGCAAGGAGTGCACAATCCTACATTCGTTGTATCAACAATGTGCACTTGCTTTTTACCCATCTCATCAATTTTCTTTGTCAGTATGCTCATCTGAGTCATGAGAGTGGCTATGTTCTCTGCATGAGAATTTTTTGGGTCAAGAGCAACAAAATGCACTATTGGTGTAAGTGTCGTACCTCTAGCCATCCAGCCTGAATTTTGAGCCATCTTGTCAAGAAGAATCTTGCACTCTATGAATGTCTTGCTCAAAAATTCACCCCCAGCTGAAGCATCTACATTGGCCTTCAAACTATCTGCTAAACCCATGTAGAATCTCTGTCCCAACATCTGATCTGGAATGCCATGGTGTGGACACTTCACTAGTATACCCTTGAACCTCTCCCAGGTTTCTTGCAAGGTCTCAGCTGGTTTCTGCATGAACTGCAATATCTCATCAATCTGCCTTGCAGTCTTGTTGGGAGGATAAAACTTGTTTAAGAACTGTTTGACTAATTCTTCCCAAGTGGCAATGGAGTTTATTGGGAGTGAATTCAGCCAAGTTTGAGCCTCTTCAGTCACAGAGAATGGAAACAGTAATAGCTTGATGGCTTCAGGAATCACATTCGACTGTCTTTGGGTCACACATATTGATAGGAAATTCTTTAGATGTTGTTGTGGGTCTTCAATGTATGACCCGGAGAACAGTCCCTTATTTTGCAACAGATGCAGCATGTTGTTGGTGATCTGGAATGTCTCCGTTTGTATCTGAGGTACAACAATGGCGGTGGCTAAGTTATCAGCAGTTGGTTGTGCCCAATCATAAAGAGCAGCTTCTGGCACAAGAGGTGCCACCACTCTATTGTTTGGGTCAACCCGATTATTCTGATTATTTTCGTTGACATCGTCCACGTTGTCCATTTCAATTTCGAGTGTCTGTTTTTGTTGTAACTGTTTGTTCTTCTTGTTGGCTCGATTTAATGCCCTGAATGCTTTCGTGGGGTCTGAGAGTCCTTCAAAAAGTTCACCGGTCCTCGAAGAGCTTCTAGGCATACACCTGAGTCACAGGAGAATTCAAACGTGAGAATTTCAATGGAAAAATTTGAAACACCGTAAGAAATTGATCTAAACTAAGAATTCTAGAAATTCTTCTAAGTTGTAATAAATAACACCGTTAGTTCCCCGGCAACGACGCCAAAATTTGATCTCGCCCAACTATGCCTTGTAAAAAGGACTAAGCGGTCGCTGCAAATATAACTCGGTCCAAGTCCGGAGTCAAATCCCACAGGGAACTAATCTATTTACCACAACTTTAAATAATGCTAATGATAAGCTCAGACAACTTCCGGATACAAGAGGTTTATAAATAATCAATGGAATTTATTTAGCTAAGGAAAAATGACAATAAAATTAGCAATAATCAAGACTAAAATTGAATTCAAGGGTAAAAGGATCTAGGGCTATTGATTTCCCCAATTGCCGGATTAATTCTTAACTCTTTAGCTATAATCTCGCCGTAACACTCTATGAGGATTATGAGTTCTGGGCTACCGTAATTACCTCTCGATCAATTACGATAATTTACTAGAAGCATTCTCTCGAACTACTCTAGTTAACAATTTATGCAACTCAGAATTATACCACCAAAGCTTCGTTATTTCTAACCCCACTTTTAAATTCAAGTAATTAATCTCTTAACTTACCCAAAAGAGGTATTTTTCAACAACAATCTAACCAAGTGTTTTTTCTCCAGTAACACAAGGTAACTAGACACGATTAATCGAGGGCCCTTCCAATTAACCACAATACAATACGTAGTTGAACAATCATAGAACAAACACGGCTCAATTATAACAAAATAGAGTCAAGACTTCATCCAACAATTGGTTCCATCAACCCTAGATAAATGATTTAGCTACTCATACTAATGGAAAACAAATCACTAAAATAATTCATAATCAACAAATAGAAGTATGAAAAAGAAGATGAAAACTCTTAGGAAATTATCCGTCTTCTCTCCCTCGTTCTTGCCTCTAAAATCTTCTAAAATCAGCTATCTCTCACTTCTGGGCGAGTTTAGGTTAGTCGCCTAGGAAATTACATAATTAACCCTGTGTGTTTGGCTTTCGTTCGCCCGTCCACGGCCGCGGATTCGACCGCGAATACGGCCGCGGATTTCCACTGCCTCACTGCCTTGAGTTCGCGGACTAATTCGCGATCGCGCACCTGGAGGGGTCGTCTTGCTTGCTTTTCTCGCTCTTTTTCGACCGGGCTAACCTTCGATTGGCCTTGCATACTCCATGTTGACTCCAAAACACTCGTTAGCTCCCTCCTAGCTCGGAGTAGTTCCTGCAAAGCATCAAATTCTTAATTAGAGCATTTTGTTATCTTTTAGTATTCAAATATCAATAAAGTGCAGCTAAATTAGAGTGTAAGTAGTGTCTAAATTGCATAAATATAGCCTACTATCACTTATTAAATCCCTTATTTGTCATGCCCCATTCCTTGTTTGCCGAGGTTGTTTTTATATGATAATTTGGTGTGATTGTCACTTGACTTTTACGTGAACTCTGTGTTTGTTTGAGTTGCCATTTTTATGGAAAACACTTTCATTATTGATTTTACCTATAGATAATTTAAATGGAAAATTTAGTTAATAAGATGAATAAATCTATTTATTTCTTGAAGTTGTGATTTAAAAGAGTTGTTGTTCCTTGATGAATTACTTTTCAATTCACATTGTTGAAAATTTGGTATTGAATTAAAAAGGCCATGAATCATATTGAGGCAAAGTGTCAAATTGTGAAATATTATTCGGTTGAGTTGTTCACTCCCGAACATTTTGTTAAGATGTTGTACACATTATGATCGAGTCGTGGGCTCCTTATTGTGGAAAAATAATGTATTGTTGATTTCTGTGGAAAGTTGTAATATTTGAGCACTTGATGTGCAATTTGTGATATGTTGTAATATTTGAGCACTGGATGTGCAATTTGTGATATGTTGTAATATTTGAGCACTTGATGTGCAATTTGTAATATGTTGTAAGATTTGAGCACTTGATGTGCAATTTGTGATATGTTGTAATATTTGAGCACTTGATGTGCAATTTGTGATATATTGTAATATTTGGTCACTTGAGGTGCAAGTTGTATTATGTTGTGATATTTGGGCACTTGAGGTGCGATTTATGAAATATTGTGATATTGATACGCATGCGGTGAGATAAGGGTGGTTTGAAACGCGTGGCTAGTAGGGGAACTACTAGAAGTCATGCGGTAATATAAGGTCAGGGTGTTGAAACGCATGCGGTGAGATAAGGGTGGCTTGAAACGCGTGGCTAGTAGGGGAACTACTAGAAGTCATGCGGTGTGATAAGGGTGGCTAAAACACGGGATGCTATTTTGGGAAAAATGATTTCTTTAAAATTAAATATGAAGGCTCCCGTGGTGATATAAGGAAATGAGATATTGTGAATTTATATATGATTTGGGACTATGAGGCGGTACCTCAGGAGTGCCCTGTTGATATGTCTTTATTTATGTTCTTGTCTTGGGTGATTTTGTTTAATTTAATATGTAAATTCTTGTCTTCTTCCGTGATGTACTAGTTGACTTTATTATTATGTGTTTTGTGCTTCTAGTTGTATTGTGTTGGCTTTGACTTTTTAGCACGAGACTCTGAAAAAGTATATTTCTGGTTTTTCTTACTAATTTTCTTTGATTGAGTTGATTTAAATAAAAAAAATTATTATTATGTTTTACATTAAATAGTTTTACATCCAAATCAGTAGTTTATCTGATGCTTTAATTTAGGTACAATGTTATTTTCTTCACCCAAATAATTTCTAAAATAAATTTATTTCTTTGTTGATTTCTTACTTGATTTAAAAATTGTAAACTAACTTTAGTGGAAATAAATTGATCATGCGGATCTTATATACATTGATATTATTGGCACGTGAGTTGTCTGTGCAGTTGTGATAGAAATATGGGCACGAGGTGCCGTGGAAATATGGAAGTGGGTTGAGACCCGTATTTTTATGATTATGAAATGAGGTATCACACGGTGACTTATATTTGAAGGAATTATAATCCAAAAATACTATTTGAAAGAATTATAGTTGAAAAAATTTATTTGAAGGGAGTATATTCGAAATATATATTTATTTGACAAGGTTATATTCTAAGAATTTTTATTGAAAAACTTATATTTGAAAGATTTATACTTGAAGTACTTACATTGGAAAATGTATATTTGATGGACTTGATTGATTGGTTGTATTTGTGTTCCTTATTCGTTTGAGCAATATTTATGGTGTTGTTATTGCATTGTTGTTTATATCATTTATTTATTCTTGTTGTCATCATTGCCATTTATTATTATTATTATTATTATTATTATTATTATTATTATTATTATTATTATTATTATTATTATTATTATTATTATTATTATTATTATTATTATTATTATTATTATTATTATTATTATTATTATTATTATTATTATTATTATTATTATTATTATTATTATTATTATTATTATTATATACTGCTACACTGCACAAGTTAATTGATTAGTGAGTGTCTTGACTTTACGTCATCACTACTCCATCGAGGTTAGTCTTGATACTTACTGGGTACCGACCGTGGTGTACTCATACTACACTTCTGCACATTTTGTGCAGAGCCAGGTATTGATGCTAACCTCAGTTCGAGCCCCTACACTTAGAAGAAAGAGCAACACCACCTGCAAAACCATCAATAGAGGAGCCACCCAGCTGGACTTGAAACCGCTTCTAGCCCACCTCAGGTACGCTTTCTTGGGGCCTAATTCTACTTTGCCTGTTATTATATCATTTGGTTTGCTAGTTGTGCAGGCAGAGCAACTATTGCAGATATTGCAAGAATGTAAGACTGCCATTGGTTGGACTATGGCAGACATAAAGGGTATCAGCCTAGCCTTTTGCATGCACAAAATTCTTCTGGAAGAGGGGCACAAACCTTCCAGGGAGCATCAACGATGGCTGAACCCGAATATGAAGGAAGTAGTAAAGAAGGAAGTGATCAAGTGATTGCATCGCCCTTGACCAAATTGACCCAAAAGGGTGCTCCATTCAGGTGGTCGGATGAATGTGAGGAGAGCTTTCAGAAGCTCAAGACTGCTTTGACCACGGCTCCAGTGTTAGTTTTGCCATCAGCTTCAGGTTCTTACACCGTGTATTGTGATGCCTCAAGGATAGGCATTGGTTGTGTTTTGATGCAGGAGGGTAGGGTGATTGCCTATGCCTCGCGCCAGTTGAAGACCCATGAGAAGAACTATCCTATCCATGATCTTGAGTTAGCAGCCATTGTTCACGCCTTGAAGATTTGGCGTCATTATTTGTATGGGGTTCATTGTGAGATCTATACTGATCACCGGAGTTTGCAGTATCTGTTAAAGAAGAAGGATCTTAATTTGCATCAGCGGAGATGGTTGGAGCTTCTTAAGGACTATGATATCACTATCTTGTACCATCCGGGGAAGGCCAATGTGGTGGCCGATGCTTTGAGTCACCGGACAGAGAGTTTGGGGAGTTTAGCCTATCTTCCAGCAGCAGAGAGACCTTTGGCATTAGATGTTCAGACCTTTGCAGGCCAGCTTGTCAGATTGGATATTTCGGAGCCTAGTCGGGTATTGGCTTGTGTGGTCTCCAGGTCTTCTCTTTATGACCGTATCAGGGAGCGTCAGTATGATGACCCTCACTTGCTCGTTCTTCAGGATAGGGTTCGGAGAGGTGATGCTAGGGATGTGAATATTGGTGATGACGGGGTGCTGAGAATGCAGGGTCGGATATGTGTGCCTAATGTAGATGGGCTTCGAGAGCTGATTCTTGAAGAGGCCCACAGCTCGCGGTATTCCATCCATCTGGGTGCCGCGAAGATGTACCAGGATTTGAGGCAGCACTATTGGTGGAGGCGGATGAAGAAGGATATAGTTGGGTTTGTGGCTCGGTGTCTAAACTGTCAACAGGTTAAGTATGAGCATCAGAGACCAGGTGGCTTGCTTCAGAGGTTGGAGATCCTAGAGTAGAAGTGGGAGCGGATCACTATGGACTTTGTAGTTGGGCTCCCACGGTCTTCGAGGAAGTTCGATGCTATTTGGGTTATTATGGATCGGCTGACCAAGTCCGCGCACTTCATTCCAATTGGTACTACTTACTCTTCAGAGCGGTTGGCTAAAATTTACATTCGAGAGATCGTTCGCCTGCATGGTGTCCCAATTTCCATCATTTCAGATAGGGGTACTCAGTTCACATCGCAGTTTTGGAGGGCCGTGCAGCGAGAGTTGGGTACTCAGGTTGAGTTAAGCACAAATTTTTACCCTCAGACGGACGGGCAGTCCAAACGCACTATTCAGATATTGGAGGACATGTTGCGTGCTTGTGTCATTGATTTTGGGGGTTCATGGGACCAGTTTCTGCCACTCACGGAGTTTGCGTATAACAACAGTTATCAGTCGAGTATTCAGATGGCTCCGCACGAGGCTTTGTATGGGAGGAGGTGTAGATCTCCGGTTGGATGGTTTGAGCCGGGTGAGGCTAAGCTCTTAGGTACAGACTTAGTCCAGGACGCATTAGATAAGGTGAAATTGATTCAGGAGCGGCTTCGCACGACGCAGTCTAGGCAGAAGAGCTACGCGGATAGGAAGGTCCGTGATGTATCTTTTATGGTTGGGGAGAAGGTTTTGCTGAAGGTATCACCCATGAAGGGTGTTATGAGGTTTGGGAAGAGGGGAAAGTTGAGCCCCCGGTTCATTGGGCCTTTTGAGGTGCTTCAGAGGATAGGAGAAGTGGCTTATAAGCTTGCCTTGCCACCCAGCTTGTCGAGTGTGCATCCAGTGTTTCATGTTTCCATGCTCCGAAAGTATATTGGAGATCCGTCCCATGTTTTGGATTTCAGCACGGTTCAGTTAGAGGGTGATATAACTTATGATGTGGAGCCGGTGGCTATTTTGGATCGGCAGGTTTGAAGGTTGAGGTCAAAGGATATAGCTTCAGTGAAGGTGCAATGGAGAGGTTAGCCTGTGGAGGAGGCCACTTGGGAGACCGAGCGGGAGATGCGGAGCAGATATCCATGCCTATTTGAGACTCCAGATATGTTTCTAGACCCGTTCGAGGACGAACAGATGTTTAAGAGCGGGAGGATGTAACGACCCGGCCGGTCGTTTCGAGAGTTATAACCCTATTTTCCCCATTCCTATTTCTTTTTGTGTTATTCAGCTATATTATATTATATCGGGTTAGTTGGTTCGAGTCCGGAAGGAACTCGGGGTGAAATGAGACACTTAGTGTCATAATTGAAATTTTAAGTTAGAAAAGTGGACCGGATATGGACCTATATGTAAACGACCTCGGATTTGAATTTTGATGATTCCAATAGCTCCGTATGGTGATTTTGGGCTTAGGAGCGTGTTCGGAATATTATTTGGAAGTCCGTAGAGGAATTAGGCTTGAAATGCCAAAAGTTTTTATTTTTGAGAAGTTTGACCGGGGGGTTGACTTTTTGATATCAGGGTCGGAATCTGATTCGAAAAATTGGAATACCTCTATTATGTCATTTAGGACTTGTGTGCAAAATTTGAGGTCAATCGGACGTGATTTGATAGGTTCCGGAGTTGTTTGTAGAAATTAGAAATTTCAAAGTTCATTAGGCTTGAATTAGGGTGTAATTCATGGTTTTAGCATTGTTTGAGGTGATTTGAGGATTCGACTAAGTTCGTATGATGTTTTAGGACTTGTTGGTATATTTGGTTGAGGTCCCGAGGGCCTCAGGTGAGTTTCGGATGGTTAACGGATCAAAAATTGAACTAGAACAGCTACTGCAATTTCCTTCTGTTGGAAATTGCTTCTGCCCAGAATCGAGCCCAGATCGAGCTCAAGGTCGATAGCCACTATCGAAGCCCAGATCGAGCTCAAGGTCGAGGGCCACGATCGAGCCCAGGGTTGAGGGTCACGGTCGAAGGCATGATCGAGCTCAAGGTCGAGGGCCACGATCGAGCCCAGGGTCGAGGGTCACGGTCGAAGGCATGATCGGGCCCAGACTCGAGGGTCATGATCGAAGGCATGATCGAGCCCAGGGTCGAGGGTCACGATCGAAGGCACGATCGAGCCCAGGGTCGAGGGTCACGGTCGAAGGCTGGGAAGAAGACATAACCGAGAACCAGGATCGAAGACCTCGATTGAAGGCCAAGATCGAGGCAGAACCGAGGATGTCTGGGCAGAATTATAAAAACGGGGGCTTCGTCCCATTTGCCATTTTTGACAAATTGGAGGTTGGGGAGAGGCGATTTTTGATATATTTTCAAGTAAAACTTGAGGTAAGTCCCTTGTGATCATTTCTACTCCATAATATTGAATTATCATCGAGTAATCCGACTAGATTATATGATTTTGAGGCGTAAATCAGAGATTGAAACTTAGAAATTTGGAAATTAGATTTGTAGATTTGAGGGTCGAGTTGAGGTCGGATTTTGGTAAAATTGGTATGGGTAGACTCGTGGTTGAATGGGCTTTCGGATTTTGTAACTTTTGTCGGGTTCCGAGATGTGGGCCCCATAGGCAAATTTTAAGCCAATTTCGGGTTTTGGTTTAATTTTGAAGCTTTTCTTGTGGAATTCATTCCATTAGCGTATATTGATGGTATTATACTGATTGTGAATAGATATGGAGCATTTGGAGGCCGAGTCCAGAGGCAAGAGCATTGCGGGGTAGAGATTTGACCGGTTTGAGGTAAGTAGCGATTGTAAATCTAGTCCTGAGGGTATCAAACCCCGGATTTTGTATCATTCTACTATTTTTAGTGACGCACATGCTAGGTGACGGGCGTGTGGGCGTGCACTGTTGGGGATTTGTGACTTGTTCCGTCCCGTAGCAACTATAAAGTTGCATACTTTGTTGAAACCATTTGATACTTATATGTTTTAGAAAACATTTCTGTAAATTGGGATGAATGCCATGTTTGGGACTTGTGCCAATGCTGTTTGGACCCTTATGAGCTGTTTCTTACCATCCTCTCATTGTTTTCGATTGAAAATCTATACTCAGTTATGTTTATACTTATTTACCGCATAACTCAGTTTTATGACTCTATTTTGATGCATATAAATATTTTGGGCCGAATGCCCTGTTTTACTGAAATGCCCGAGAGGCTTGAGTTACCTATGACTAAGTGAGGCCGAGGGCCTGATTTGTGAGGATGAGTGTGGATCGGGGCTGCCCGCCTGCAGCATACTTTATTATTATCGCACGTGAGTTGTGGCAGATTATAGCGCTTGGGCTGAAGGAGCCCCTCCGGAGTCTGTACATACCCCCAGTGAGCGCAGGTACCTACTGAGTGCGAGTGCCGAGTGCTGAGTGACTGGGAGGAAAGAGTGATTGTGAGGTATGCCCGAGTGGCAAGAGTGATTGTGAGGTATGCCCGAGTGGCACGAGTGACTATGAGGTCTGGCCGAGTGGCTGTTTATGATTTCATCATTTTTGCTCACCTTTGCATTGAGCCTTTGTTTGAAAAACTATTGGAAAATAAAAATGATTTTTATTGGAACTGGGTTTAAACGAGATGTTTGATTCAAATCCTAATTTTTAAGAGCATGTGGTATTTTACTGAGATTTCCTGATATGAACATTATATGCTTTATTGCTCGTCACTACTGCTCAGTCTTTATTTATTGTTGTTACTTACTGAGTTGGCATACTCACATTACTCCCTGCACCTTGTGTGTATATCCAGGTGTGGCTGGACACGGTAGCGGTTATTGAGTGTTCTGGTTGCAGATTTTCTTGGAGATAGCAAGTTAGCTGTTTGGCGATCGCAGCCCCTGCTCTTCTCCCTCTTATCTTCCTCTAGTAGTATTTAGCTATTCTTCCAGGCTGAGTTAGCCTTGATATTGTTAGACAGATTATAGTAGATGCTCATGACTAGTGACACCCCGATGTCGGGCTTTTCTTTTCCGCACTTCTGTTTTTCTTTGATTTGAACTCTTTAAATGAAGGTTTTTATGTTAAATAACCTTGAAATTATCTTTGAAATGAAAATATCGTTTTGTTTTGGAAATGAGTCGGCTTGCCTAGTTCCACGATAGGTGCCATCATGACAGGGGGTTACTTTTGGGTCGTGACAATTGCACCCTTATACGCCGCATAACAGTAACCCAAATCACACAACAATTCACACAGAATATTATCACAACAGCACAACATCATCAACTCGTATTTACAAATTGCCCGTAGGCCACAACCATTCCAAAGGTATAATAAAGTCAATTAATTTCACAATAGATAATCCACGGCTCAACACAATGTATATAAAATCTCAAAAATAACCACAAGGATGGAAAAATAACTCATCACAGGACAACGCCTTCTTTAATCCAACTTTTTCATAAATATATAAATGCCTCAATTTAAACTTATTTGCAGATGAAAATCCATAATGTGATTATTTCCAAGAAATATCAAATCAACAACACACGGAATTCACATAAAAATTCAAGTGACAATAACACCAAATTATCATATAAAATACAGATTCGACAAACAAGGAATGAGGCATGACAAATCAAATATTTACTAAGTTCCAATAATTTTCCAATTTAATACATAAGAGCATCTACAAATTTCAACCGATATAATTTGCACATATAAACCAAGTACGTACTCGTCACCTCGCGTACATAGTTTTCAGTTACACAATTTCCACATAAGACTCAATGCCTAAGGGGTAATTCCTCCACTCAAGGTTAGGCAAGATACTTACCTCGTTTCGCAACCAATTTCAAGATTCCAATAAACCTTTGCCTCGTGAATTCGTATCCGAAAGCTTCAAATCTAGTCACAAAAAATTCAATATATCAACACGAATCGTAGGAATTAATTCAAAAATACTAATTTTCCAACAAAATCCGAAATTTAACTCAAAAATCGTCTGTGGG
This sequence comes from Nicotiana tabacum, assembly GCF_000715075.1. Lineage (NCBI taxonomy): Eukaryota > Viridiplantae > Streptophyta > Magnoliopsida > Solanales > Solanaceae > Nicotiana > Nicotiana tabacum. The sequence goes on along the minus strand of NC_134096.1, from coordinate 92,307,962 downwards.
GCTCACGTCTCGGAATCCAACGAAACTCACAAAATCCGACAACCCATTTAATTACGAGTCCACCCATACCAATTTTATCAAATTCTGATATCAGATTGAGCTTCAAATCTTCATTTTACATTTTTGACTTACCCCAATATTTACCCATGAAAATTGCCCAAACCGAGCTCCCCAACTCTATTTTTGTAAAAAATGGTAGAAAATCCCCGTTTATAGGGTCTCAGCTGTTTCGGGCGCCACAGGTGGCGTGAGGCGCTGCCTGTGGTGCTATTTCCAGTACCTTTAAACATACCAATGCCAAGGCTAGTGCCCCACGCTACCCTAGGCACTGACGGTGATGGAAAATCGTTCCCGACACGGAAATGAGCATAACTCTCTCATACGATGTCTGAATTCGACGATTCTTTTTGCTATGGCTCCAAAATTTCAATACGGGTATAATGCTTTAATCAAAACCAAATTTAGAGCTCATTTGGTTAATATGATACCATGTATTCTTGAAGAGTCGATGTCGAAATATCGTAGGTTCGATGCCGAAACATAGCAAATCAAGTCCGATTGACCTCAAATTTTGCACACAAGTCATAATACATTATTTGAAGCTATTCAAGACTTCAAATAGTAGAAAGGAGAGTAATAACTCAAATCGATAAGTTGGGTCGTTACATTCTCCCCTACTTAAACATACGTTCGTCCTCAAACGTGCCAAGAGTTATTTTCCAAGCCATCAAATCACTATTCCATCTTACCGCGCACATACCCGGGGGTGATCCCACATCACCCTATTCGATATAAGCCCAACAACACCATCTCAACTGAGATTATTCCTTTTATCCATATTTATAAATTTTAAGACTAAATTTCTTACACTCCAAACATTTTCAAAAGACCTGATTTTTACATCAGCGCACGATATTAGTCTCAACTGGCTATAGCAACTCGTGCCTATGCACACATCAACTTTCTTGATAGTGTTGAGGTACTTCAAAATTTTTCCGGGGTGTTACATTCTCCCCCACTTAGGATCATTCGCCATTGAGTGAGAAGTAGAGTCCGCCCTCAAACACATAATATAACTTATCTCTTCTTTCGCACGTCTCAATCCCCCAAATTTTACTAACTCCCAAATTTTTCAGAAATTTCGGCAGAGTCTCCCCTGTAATTGGGCATATCCACCTGCTAGAGTAACACCAAAATAACTCCTAACAACACATCCATAACCCAACAAAGTACCACAATGTATATATCAATAACACTAATCTCAGCATTACAAGCATATTATTATCATAATGATATCAGGACATGAAGCACATCATATGTATGCCCATCACCAAATCTCTGGTCTTAATAGTTATTCATAATCGATTACAACATCACCAATTAACCTCATGTTAACAAAATCTCGTTTTAAACCTCCACTTTACTAACAACGAGACACGAGGCATGAAGACCTCATAATTATTTACCCAAATTAACAAGTCATATTTAACGCCACCTGGGCACTCACCTCGTAGGCTAAAACTCAATAATTACAACACGAATATGGCAAATTATGCACAGAGAAATTCATACAAGAATTTTCAAATAAGCCTAACAGGCATGACTCCCTATAAGTACTATAGTACAATTTAAATTTCACAAAGGGAGAATTTATACTCATAAATTTTTCACCACAAGGACCTCGTCCTTATATAACTTTCACCGCGGCTTGTAGCCCAGTTTAAATATTTTACACCATAAAAAATGCAAGGATCTCGTCCTCAACTCCGAATCACAAGTATTTTTCATATTGTGCCAACCGAAATTTTCAATTTCCTCTCTTTCTTCTTTTCAATAAATTTCGTAAACTATTTTCACAACACATAATGAACCCCCATACCAATAGGGCATATAATTCATAAAATTGAAATTAATTATTCCGAAATCACATCAAAACCCATTGTAGAGAGTAATAGAAAGTCACTTTTGGACTTATAGTCCTCAATAGTGTACAAAATAAAAATGATAGACACATGCTAACATCATCGAATCTCCCGACAGGGATCAACATATAAGTAGGTCACAAAATTATGAAGCTCACCATAAGCGGAGCATAATAGGAGGACTCGCCTCAATATTCAGAACCGAATCAAATTAAGGAAAAACATTCTTTTATAATAAATTAGGATCATACCTGTAATGACACCATCTGGTGTAGTGGCCTCAGCCACACCATAGCAATTATATCAATGGGCTGGGCCTCCCCCTCTAGGGCGCCCTCTACCAGCCTGTCCTCCACCTCTAACTGGCTATGTACGTGGGGTAGTAACTGTATTGGGGCCCATAGCTTGAGTGTTCTGATGAAATCCCCCTCTCCCAAGTCTGGGACAATCTCTCATGATATGCCTAGTATCACCACACTCATAATAACCCCTCTGAGGTCGTGGCTGCTCATACTGAGTCTGTACTGGATAACTGGAATAATCATTGTAAGAATTTTGTGTCGGTGGTGCACTATAAGAACTTACTGGAGCACCCTCGAGTAATCTGATGTGCAGACTGAGCTGGCCGACTACTCGAACCTCCGCCATAATGTGTCATAGCTGAAGAGTAAAATCCACTGAACCCTCCAGAGCTTCGAGACCTTTTGGTCTCCTTAAACACCCTTTCCTCACTTAGAACACCCTCAATCCTCGTCGCAATCTCCACTACTTGCTGAAATGGAGTATCAGTTTGCAACTCTCGAGCCATGCACATTTTAAGATCATAATTGAGACCCTCAATGAATCTGCGGACTCGCTCTCTAACTGTAGGAACCAAGATAGGTGCATGATAGCTAATTCACTGAACCTGATAGCATATTCTGACACTGTCATAGTGCCCTGACGCAACCATTCAAACTCTATGCGCCACGCATCTCGGAGAGTCTGGGAACAAACTCTTTCAAAAACATTTCCGAAATTTGAGCCCACGTTGGTGGTATTGCATCGACTGGTCTACCTTTTTCATAAACTTGCCACCACTGATACGCTGCGCATGACAGCTGAAATGTAGTAAAGGCAACTCCGCTCACTTCTACAATACCCATGGTGCGGAGAATGTAGTGACACTTTTCTAGAAATCATTGGGCATCCTCTGAAGTTGTGCCACTGAAAGTTGGTGGACTATACCTCTTAAGCATCTCAAGTCTCTTTTGTCCTTCTTCTGATGCCCCTGGCTTGACCTTAGGCTGAACCAGAATAACAGGTTGTACCGGTACTACATCCGCAACCTGACCAATGTGAACCTGCTCCTCTGGAGTCGTGGTAGGAGTCTGAGCTACTCCCCCAATCTGCGAAATATTTGGTGCAACAGAGATCAATCCTGCCTAAGTTAATATACCAAACATACTCATGAACTGTGCTAAAGTCTCCTGAAGTCCGAGGGTAACAACATGTGCTTCTGGTACCTGTCCCCCAACTGGAGCTACTGGCGGCTCCTCAACTGTTGTTCTAACAGGTGCTCTAGTCGTGGCACGTGCCCTTCCTCGGCCTCTGCCTCTTGCGGCCCTAGAAAAATGCACGGGTGCCTGGTTAGTTGACCCGGTAGAACGTGTCCTCACCATCTATGAGAGAATAGAGATACAAAGGCTCAAATTCCAAGATCAACAAATTCCGCACGACAGGAATGGAAGAAGTGGACATATCCTAACAGTTTTGTAGCCTCTCGAAGATAAGTACATACATCTCCATACCGATCCGCAAGACTCTACTAGACTCGTTCGTGACTCGTAAAACCTATGAACCTAGAGCTCTGATACCAACTTGTCACGACCCAAAAATCCCACCACAGGCGTCGTGATGACACTTAGTCTCTAAGACTAGGTAAGCCGATTACAATTACATTTCGAGCCATTTTATTTTTAAACCAAAAGCGGAAACAAATATAACAACCTCCCAAGACTGGTAATACTGAGTCACGAACTCTAATTGAATACATGGAATGATCTCAAGGATCGAATACTCAATACTATTTGATTAATAATTAACAGTACGATAAAATGGAAAGACTTCAAGGGACTGCGACAACCAAGCAGCTCTACCTTGAATCCTTGCGATCACACTTTAACTCTGTCCGAGTCCGATAGCTCCAATACCTGGCTCTGCACAAAAATATGCAAAAGTGTAGTATGAGTACACCACGGTCGGTACCCAGTAAGTATCAAGACTAACCTCAGTGGAGTAGTGACGAGGTACCGTCGAGACACTCACCAGTCTAATAACCTATGCAATATAGTATACAAAAATAATAGGAAACAAATAACAATGATGGCAACAATAATCAACCCGTGATATACACAGCAGGGCGACAAGAACACCATAAATATTGTGCAACAAATAATGAATACAAGTACAACCAATTAATCAAGTCCTTCCAATATAAATCTTTCGCCTATATATTTTTCAAATATTAATCTTCAGGATATAATACTTTCAAATAAATCTCTTTCAATCTCTTTCAAATATAATTCCTTCAAATAAATATTTTTCAAATAAAATTCTTTCAACTAAATCTCTTTCGAATAAAAGTCACCATGTGACAAAGCATTTCAATATCATAAAATACGGGTCTCAGCCCACTTTTATATTTCCACGGCACCTCTTGCCAATTTCTCTATCACAACCGCACGGACAACTCACGTGCCAAATATCATCATTCATTTAACCACGGAACCTCGTGCCCACATTTCATATCACAACTGCACGGACAATTCACGTGCCAATATCATCATTATTTACTCACGGCACCTCGTACCCACATTTCATATCACAACTGCACGGACAGTTCACGTGCCAATATCAGCATTATTTACTCACGGCACCTCGTGCCCACATTTCATATCACAACTGCACGGACAGTTCACGTACCAATATCATCATTATTTACTCACGGCACCTCGTGCCCACATTTTATTTCATAATTCGCCTGGCAATAATCACAGGCTCCTAATTTCAACATAGATCAGACTATTATCAATTTACCAACAACAAGATAAATTTCACAAAGTATAAAAATGAACACAAGGAAAATCACAACATCACATAAAAATTACCAACACAATAACCCCACATCATCACACATCATCCCTGACAAAAGCCACCATTATCTCTCCTATAGCCACCCTTATCACTCCTATAATAGCCTCCCTTATCCCTCCGCCCTGACAATATCAATAGCCACCCTTATCGCTCATATAGCCACTCTTATCTCTCCTATAGCCACTCTTATCGCTCCGCCCAAACAATATCCCAACACACATAACAATAGTGAAATACCACCCTTATGCCCGCATAATGTCAACAATGGAATGCCACCTTTATATGTCGCACAACAGTAACCCAAATCACACAACAATTCACACAGAATATTATCACAACAGCACAACATCATCAACTAGTATTTACAAATTGCCCGTAGGCCACAACCATTCTAAAGGTATAATAAAGTCAATTAATTTCACAACAAATAGTCCAAGGCTTAACACAATGTATATAAAATCTCAAAAATAACCACAAGGATGGGAAAATAACTCATCACAGGACAACGCCTTCTTTAATCCAACTTTTTCATAAATATATAAATGCCTCAATTTAAACTTATTTGCAGATGAAAATCCATAGTGTGATTATTTCCAAGAAATATCAAATCAACAACACACCGAATTCACATAAAAATTCAAGTGACAATAACACCAAATTATCATATAAAATACAAATTCGACAAACAAGGAATGAGGCATAACAAATCAAGGATTTACGAAGTTCCAATAATTTTCTAATTTAATACATAAGGGCATCTACGAATTTCAACCGATATAATTTGCACATATAAATCAAATACGTATTCGTCACCTCGCGTACATAGTTTTCAATTACACAATTTCCACATAAGACTCAATGCCTAAGGGGTAATTCCCCCACTCAAGGTTAGGCAAGATACTTACCTCGTTTCGCAACCAATTTCAAGAATCCAATAAACCTTTTCCTCGCGAATTTGTGTCTGAAAGCTTCAAATCTAGTCACAAACAATTCAATATACTCAACACGAATCGTAGGAATTAATTTCATATGAAAATACTAATTTTCCAACAAAATTCGAAATTTAACTCAAAAATCGCTCGTGGGGCCCACGTCTCGAAATCTGACGAAACTCACAAAATCCGATAACCCATTCAATTATGAGTCCACCCATACCAATTTTATCAAATTCCGATATCAAATTGACCTTCAAATCTTTATTTTACATTTTTGAAAGATTTTACAAAAAATCTGATTTTTCTTCCATAAATTAACGGATTCATGATGTAAATGAGTATGGAATCATGAAATATATTTAATATAGGATAAGGAACACTTACCCCAATGTTTACCCGTGAAAATCGCCCAAACCGAGCTCCCCAACTCTATTTTTGTAAAAAATGGTAGAAAACCCCCGTTTATAGGGTCTCAACTATTTCGGACACCACAAGTGGCGTGGGGCGCTGCCTGCGGCGCTATTTTCAGTACCTTTAAACATCCCAGTGCCAGGGCTAGCGCCCCACGCTATCCTGGGCGCTGACGGCGACGGAAAATCGTTCCCGGCATGGAAATGGACATAACTCTCTCATACGATGTCCAAATTTGACGATTCTTTTTGCTATAAAATTTCAATACGGATCTAATGCTTTAATCAAAACCAAACTTGGATCTCATTTGCTTAATGTGATACCACATATTCTTGAAGAATCGATGTCGAACTATCCTAGGTTAGATGCCGAACGTAGCAAATCAAGTCCGATTTACCTCAAATTTTGCACACAAGTCATAATACATCATTTGATGCTATTCAAGACTTTAAATAGCAGAAATGAGAGTAATAACTCAAATCGATAAGTCGGATCGTTACATTTACTCTATCTTTTTATATAATAATACTAGTTTTTAGTGTACGTGCGTTGCACGTGTCTATCGTGTTAATCAATAAAAATATATACAAAAAGAACAAATTTATTCTGCATGTACCCCATACACTTCTATAATCTAGGTAAACCTATATGTGTTTCAGTAATCTTCGTAGGTCGTCAGTCAGACACTCCCAATTTAATTCCTTTTTTAAATCTTATGTTTATTCTCATATCAAAGATTTTCATTTAGTTCTAACTTATGCACCACATGAGAAAGTAGGAATACTCTAAAAGAACTCATTCCACCTAATCCCTTCCTAAATAATTATATTTATGAATTACATAATTATATATATAGATCAAAGTAAAAATATAACATTTCAAAATTTAACATGTAAATATAAAAGTTAAAAAAAAAAAGAAGGAAAAAAGGATTCTACGTTTTTGTTTGACAAAGTTGCCGAAATTTACCCATAACAAAAGTAGTTAAGAGTTTCCTTTTAATGTATTGTCCTTTTCTATTTATGTATAGGAAAAATTAGAATTTAAAATAATTTGATTCCTTCTTGAAATATATATTTTCTTTTAATTAACTTATGATTTTAGGAATTGAAGACATTTTAGTTCCTTCTCTAAAACGTAGCTTTTCTCATTTATTTATGGTAGGAATTTTAGAAATGTATTTTTCACTTTTCTAAATCAAGGTCCTAAATAGGAAACTAATTAAATGAGTATTTTTAAATATTAGGAAAGTAAATTGAATGATTAATACTATATATAGGAAGATAATTAAATGACTATTTTGTCTAGTGTGAACTCTATTTTAAAGGAGTAAAAAAAAAGACGAACGATATTTCGCTAAGGGCCTTCGTGCTTTTAATATAATATAGATTACCTTGTTCCTTACTTTTTCTTTATAATATTGCTAGTTTATTGTTCATATTGTTGGTCATGACATCATGAAACGAAGGCAAATAATACAACCAATCCGAATATTGTATACATTAAAATGGTACAGTACAATACAATACAATACAATATTGTACGATACATTATAAAATGGTACATAACAACCATCCAAACAAGTTGTTAATATATTTTAGTTTTAAGCCACCAGTTCCGTTGAGCCGCCCTGATTAATGATCAATAATTATTTATAGATCACTGGCTGTCACGACCCAAACTCTCTCCGTATAATGTCGTGACGGCACCTAATCTCTACGACTAGGTATGCCTAACAAATTGCGAAAAATAACAAAACGAAAGTAAAACTTGGCAAGTAACAGCACTGGATAACTGAATAACTAGTAACAATGCCGCTCGGCATGTACAATAACCAATACTCTATAAATACACAGTCTTCCCAAAACCCGAAACATCATAAGTCACAAGCTACAGAAGGAAAATAGTATCTCTATACACCAGAGTCTAATAAGAGGAATACAGGAAGTGTCTGCGAAATACGACAACTACCTCTGAATCTCCGAAAAATTAACTGTACGAGAGAATCAACACCTGCTATGTCCGAAAACACCTGGATCTGCTCACGAAGTGCAGAGTGTAGTATGAGTACAACCAACTCAGCAAGTAACAATAATAAATAGGGAACTAAAGATAGTGACGAGCTACACAATTACAGTTCATTTTCCGTAATTCCACCAGAAAGTAGACATGCTTTCAATTCCAGCAGTTTAAGTCAAATCAATTTTTTACAGTTCAAGTTCATGTAATCCGGATATAAAAACTTTTAGAGAATTTCACAATAATGACAGATAGAAACTAAGTGCAATAACAAATGAAAAATAAGTACAGCCTCTCAGGACAACAGTCATTCACTAAGCTCCCAGCCCTTAACACTCACACTCAATGGGTACTCGCGCTCACTGGGGGTGTACACACTCCGGAGGGGCTCCTACAGCCTAAGCGTTATAATCCGCACGGACAACTCACGTGCTGCACGGACAACTCACGTGCTATAGTAAAATATCTGGATCTGCACGGACAACTCACGTGCTATAATAATATCTTACAATCAGGCCCTCGGCCTCACTCAGTCATAAATCTCTCCAGTCTCTCGGGCTCTCAGAAATCATGAAATCAACCCAACAACAATGATATGATGCATCAATAATGAACAATAGAGACCGAGATAAAATAAACAAGTAAACTATGATTGAGTACAAAACAATAATTTAACAGATAATTCAACATGTACACGACCTCTGTGGGTCCCAACAGTACCAACATATAGCCTAAACATGGTTTCTAACATGAATTACAGTCAAATTTCCAAAACACATAAAGAGCACATAGCTAACAATAAGTTATTTAACTTTAGAGTTTCTACAGGACGGACCAAGTCACAATCCTCTCGGTGCACGCCCACACGCATGTCACCTAGCATGTGCGTCACCTCCAAAATAATCTCATGGCACAAAAATTTGGGGTTTCATACCCTCAGGACTAGATTTAAAACTGTTACTTACCTCAAACCGTGAAATTCTTTACTCTGCAATGTCTTTTCCTCGTGAATTAGCCTCCAAATGCCTCGAATCTAGCCACAAATAATTCGATTAGGTCAATAAAATTTATTGGAATTAATTCCATAAGAAAATACTAATTTTCCATAAAAATTTGAAATTTAGCTTAAAAATCATGTCTCGGAACCCGACAAAATTTATAAAATCCGAACACCCATTCCGATACGAGTTCGACCTCTAAATCTTAAATTTTTATTTTTGGAAGATTTTTGCAAAAATCTTGATTTCTTCCATTTAAATCCGAAATAAATGATGAATATAACCATATAATCATGAAGTATAATCACTTTCGGATATAGAACACTTACCCCAATCCATATGGTGAAAATCGCCTCAAACACCGCTTCAATCCGAGCTTCATAGCTCCAAATATGTTTAAAATGGCTAAAACCTCGAAATATAGCTACTGCCCAGGTATTTACTCTTCGCGATCGCGAAGCACAAACTTTTTCAGCCCCAAAATTGCTCTACGCGATCGCGGAAAACCAATCGCGAAGAACAAACTTCCCAACTCTTCCAGACAACCTCTAATATAATGGTCATAACTCTTTGTACAAAACTCCAAATTGTAAATGGTTTAACTTTCTAAAAACTAGACACCAAGGACTATAACTTTCATTTGTTTCTCATCTCCCAATTCCTTATAGATTGCTAGATATAAGCTTCCAAAATCAGCCCTTTGCAACAGAGATTTCCAAACTCTTCCCAGACAGCCTATAGTGTATCTATCATAACTTTTTGTACACAACTCCAAATGACAAATGGTTTACCTTTAGGAAAACTAGACATCAAGGGCTAGAACTTTTATTTTTGGATCATCCCAAATTCCTTATATATTGCGAGATATAAGCTTCCAAAGTTGGGTCAGTGCAACATAGATTTTGTTCTACGAGATCGTGAAAGAGCTTCCGCGATCGCAATTCACAGGGCCCCAAACAACTGTTTGCTCTTCGTGAACGCGACCAAATGTTCGAGATCGTGATGCACACCTCTGTAGGCAGAAACCAAAAATTAAAAATGACCTAGAAATGGTCCGAAACCACCCCGAAACTCACCCGAGCCCCTCGGGACCTCAACCAATTATACCAACAAGTCCTGAAATATAATACGAACTTAGTCGAAGCCTCGAATCACATCAAACAACGCTAAAACCATGAATCGCACCTCAATTCAAGCTTAATGAACTTTGAACTTTCAAATTCTATATCTTGTGCCAAAATACATCAAATCAATCCGGAATGACTTCAAATTTTGCACACAAGTCATAAATGACATAACGAAGCTATTCCAATTTTTAGAATCGGATTCCGACCTTGATATCAAAAAGTCAACCCCCCGGTCAAATGTTCCAAAATTCAACTTTCGGCATTTCAAGCCTAATTCCACTACGGACCTCCAAATAATTTTCCGGACACGCTCCTAAGTCCAAAATCACCATACAGAGGTATTGGAATCATTATAATTAAATTCTGAGGTCATTTATACATAAGTCAATATCCGGTGAACTATTTCAACTTAAGCTTCCAATATGAAAATTCATTCTTCCAAGCTAACTCCGAAATACCTTAAAACCAAACCAACAACTCAAACAAGTCATAATTCCTCGTAGGAAGTTATTCAAGACTTCAAATAGTTTAAAGGAGCGTAAATGCTCAAAACGACCAGTCGGGTCATTACAATCTCCCCCACTTAAACATACGTTCGTCCTCGAACGTGCCAAGAGTTGTTCTTAACCTTCAAATCTCTATTCCAACTTACCACGCACATACACGGGGGTGATCTCACATCACCCTATTCTATATAGTCCTGACCACACAACATAACTGAAAATCATTAATTTAAACATTAGCCTAAAAATCGTGGAGCCAAATTTCTAACATCCAGAATTCTTTTCAAGTTACACATTGTATAAGATTGAACAAGCTGTATCCAGCCACAACCATAATCTCAGATATAATCGCATAACATTCTACATAACTCGCATACTCGTAACATCATTTCTGATCATATTAACTACTCAAAACCAACCAAGTACGAGTATAAAACCTCATATCAAGCCAACCCTCGTTCCAAAAACCTTCGTACACTGCTGATAATAAAAGAAACATGCAGAAATCTCATGACCCCTTATCAAAGCAACAAGTCATGGAGCTCTCTCGCCTCAACCATAACCATAATCACTTTCTAAGCCGACTTTCAATCTTATCCTCCCGAATATACCGTAATCAAACCTGATAGTACCCATTCTAGGTCTAATGACCTTATATTATTAAACACAACTATCCCATAGACACGCCACATCAATATCACTCAAGCCACAACTGCGTAATCTGTGTACCCAAATATGGGAGATGTCTCAAGGAAGAGAACCGTATTGCAAGTTCAACAAGCACCATTACAACCGCAATGTTACAACCAACTCCTTAAATTTCGTGAAGAGGATAACCGTAGGCGCATATGCACAATTGTAGAGGAAGGAAATTAATAAATCAGATAAATTCTCATAGAAATAAAATTCCCACGCATGGCACGGACGACTCACGTGCCAATAATATGAATCGCCCAGCATAGTCACAGGCCTCCAGTCCCAGCATATCATACAGGAGAAATTAAATAAGTACACTTGTATATGATAATGAAATAAGATTCTCATGCTCCTGGACTGGTATAAATAACATGCCATAGTGTAAGCAGGTGCAAAGTCTGCTATCACACGTCAAATCGGCAATTTAATGCAAAAATAGTAACTACCCCGTTTATTCAGGGAAATTAGCCTCTTTGTAATCTCAAATGTAGCCCAGATAGTTTTCAACAAAGTTATGAACATGAGAAACGTTATAACTTTACGCTTAACAGTCAACTCTAGGATATCATAGCCTAAGCATTCTTTCGAGTATGAATACTTGCCCTGATGCTCGCACATTGGCTCAAACCTCACATATATGCACACTTATAGCGCGTAGCTATCACAAATAATTAACGCAACTAGTGCCTCCATTGAGTTTAAAGAAAATACTCACCTCAAATAGGTCGCAATCCGAAACAATATACTTCTGAGAACTCCCAGTCACCAAATTCATCGAACACATGAATGACCGTAACTGATCCCAACTCCAGCACTAGAATAACTAACACACCTTTCATTCACGATCTTCCCATGAGGAATACTTTCATAATTCTTCCGTGCCACATGGCAATAATTTGAATATCAACAGTCTATCAACCATGTGAGTACTGCAATACCAATGAACATCCGTAAGTCAAAACACAATGCGCCTTTTGAAATGCGCACTCTTCTCAGGGATTATCGAGCAGTTATAACATTCATCTAAATATCTAAAACTGACAATTCTGTCCAAAATTCGTGATCTTCCTTTCAAGAATGAACTGCCACCTTGTACATGTAAATCTAAATCCGGCACAACATATCACATCTATCATGTGAAAGGCATGAGAATCTCATTATAAACTCTGCGTCACCAGCAAATTACATACCATATTAGTTAGAAACCTCTCTCTTGCTTCTTTCCAGGAAGAAATCACAATACACAACATATTCCCCATACCGGTAGAAAATATCCGGTTCAAACCATGGTAGAAACCATCATGAACACTTTGAAATCTATTTGCACATAACCAAGCTATCAGAACTGAATTCCTCTAACTCGACCAAGCCACACAGGTTGCCAAGTCCGAGAGTAAGGCCACAAAACACCTGTAAAGCCTTATCTCATCATAAGAACTAAAAGAACCGAGCATACCATTACCATATTGATCCAGCATGTTACCCATTTATCCTATTTTCTCCGAGCTTCTTCTGGATTATCCTCAAGTTGCCATTTCTCCTTGTCAGAACACCACTACTTTACCCAAAGCTCACTACAAGACATCCTAACATAAAACTACACTGCCCTAAGGCCCATAAGCCATTGTATTCTTCTTAAGCACCTCCATAAATACCACAACTGTAACACTCACTCTGAAAATACCTTATACGAATTTAAATTTATTTTTCTTTCCTTTCTTATACTGAAATGTAGAATCCATAGTCAAACAGAATTACCACACATCCCGATACCATCCAATGTAAGTAACTGATTCTAGTGATATACAAATTCAAAAAAATTTCAATTTCCACATACATTTTGAATCCATTAGAACCCTCTCGACAGTCATCCACTCTGCTCAAATCTAATTTACTCCGCCCCAAACGGGCCGAAAGACATGTGCTCCTTTAGCACGATCAACACTTAAAGAAGTAACCCTGCTTTAACATGACCAATCGAATTCATACTTCGTGCACACTACATCCTTCAAAATAACAACTTAATCATTCCATAATTTTCATATTTTCATAAAGTTCAATGTAACCCGTATACATGAATTTACTTACCTGAGTCATCCTCGAACTCCATCTCTGTAAGTCATAACTAACCCACAAGTATGCCGCAAAACAAAACTAAAATTTAACATATATCCATGATATTGAATTGTCAATAGCAGACTCCTCACTTGGCTCAAAGCCATAGAACAAAACACTCGATAACTCATAATACCCATACTTCATTACTGCCATAATACTGCAGTTAGTTCACCGAAAATTCTTCTCAAGCTTATGCAACACCCACCATAAAATACCTCAATCATCCGCTAAGTTAGCATTTATTCTCACGACAATCAAGTCAACTTTCTCAACCCGATTCATATTCAAATCTCAACACATACGCCCCGTTGGTAGAAAAGAAACTCTCTATTCACATCATAAGGAACACACCTACATAGATTACTGCGCAGGAGATAACCCACCTGCTTAGTCTCAAATTGGCATCTTGTTATACCTTTTCGCAACCACAATTACTATGAAATCACTTAATCTTTCTGAGTCCAAACTCATTAACCGGACACGAGAATTTAATTTGCCCCAAAATTTAACAACGTGAAAGCTCTTTCAAAATATTCACACTCAAGATTGTACGTCACATCAAAACGAAAATAAAGCACCCAATGGAATTCCTTTACATTTCAAGGAAACAGTTCTCGTCACATTTAAATCGTCTTAACACATCCCGCAGTTACATCATACGCATCATAAAGCCATTCCATCGCTCATCGAGCCATAAATTTTACTCGTAGGGACATTACCGGACATATGAGTCCAAATGTACAGGTTACAACTGAAGCTACCGAGCCTAAGCCGCGGTCTAAACCTTGTCTCTAGTCCTCCAAATTGGCCCATCACCAAAACACAGAATATACATCTTGAACCTCATTCATAGAATCACAAGCTGGCGATGCACAATTGATACCGAATGCTCATATGCGCATACGAAATGCGTGGAAGGAATTCAAAGAGTTATTTTTTAAGCTGAATCAATTCTGCATGATAGAATATAAGAAAGTGAAATTTTCCTAAGGGTTCGGCAGCCTCTCGAAGATAAGTACAGACATCTCCGTACCGATTCGCAAGACTCTACTAAACCTGCTTTTGACTCATGAGACCTATGTAACCTAGAGCTCTGATACCAACTTGTTACGACCAAAAATATGACATGTCGTGATGGCACCTATCTCAATAGTAGGCAAGCCGATAACATCAATAACCCCCAATTTCCTTTAAGTTTGACAAAAATATAATATTTAAATACAATACAAAATCCCACAAATACTGATACAAACACTCCCCAAAACCTGGTGTCACTGAGTACATGAGCATCTAATGTGAATACAAGTCTGGAAAATACGGTCTATAATAGTCTAAGACCAAATACAATAAACAAGGAGATAGAGAAGGAGAGACAAGGTCTGCAAAACACGGCAACTACCTCTGAATCTCCGAAAAATCAACTGTACGAGAGAAACAACACCCGCTATGTTCGAGAACACCTGGATCTACACACGAAGTGCAGGGTGTAGTATGAGTACAACCAACTCAGCAAGTAACAATAATAAATAGGGAACTGAAGATAGTGACGAGCTATACAGTTACAGTTCATTTTCAGTAATTTCAGCAGAGAGTAGACATGCTTTCAATTCCAGCAGTTTAAGTCAAATCAGTTTTATACAGCTCAAGCTCATGTAATCCGAATATAAAATCTTTCAGAAAATTTTATAACAATGAAAGATAGCAAATAAGTGCAACAACAAATGAAAAGCAAGTACAGCCTCTCAGGACAACAATCACTCACTGAGCTCCCAGCCCTCAACACTCACACTCAACGGGTACCCGCACTCACTAGGGGTGTACAGACTCCGGAGGGGCTCCTACAGCCCAAGCGCTATAATCCACACGAACAACTCACGTGCTGCACGGACAACTCACGTACTATAGTATTAATATCTGGATCCGCACGGATAACTCACGTGTTGCACGGACAACTCACGTACTATAGTAAAATATCTAGATCAGCACGGACATCTCACGTGCTGCATGGACAACTCACGTGCTATAATAATATCTCATAATCAGGCCCTCGGCCTCACTCAGTCATAAATCTCTCCAGTCTCTCGGGCTCTCAGAAATCATGAAATCAGCCAAACAACAATGATATGATGCATCAATTATGAACAATAGAGACTATTATCACGATATCAACTATTATCAAATCCTTTGGTCCCGAATTCATGTTTAGTTTATCTTATTCACTAGCCCATAGTAATTTCTATTACTCTGGGGGTCTAACTTTTCCTTCTGGTAATCACGTATGAGTCACCAACTCATTTCTCGAAATGGGGACATGGCTTTATGGCTTATACTCTTTTATTGTCTCAAGTCCTATAACTTCTTGTCTTTTCCTTCACTTGACTATAGAATCTGTAGTCATGTCATATTTTGATTTACCATTATCATCCATTTATCACATCTTACTCATACTGCTTCATTTACTTTCTTCTTATTCTCCTGCTAATATTTCTGTCTATCACCTTATTATGAAAACTTCTTCAAAATATTCTTTCACTTTTATCCCCCCTTGATTCAACTCACTGGCTCTTCGGGTCGCCTAACACTATCTCTTTACTAGGGACGAGAGCCATACAAAGGTAAATATTTATCCCTTCTAGGATTCCAATGCCAATCTTCTAAAATTTCTGAACATTCTAGTATTCATATCTGAGTGTACTATTCTAGAGTGTACTATCTGGGTGTCTCACAAGGTGAACCATTACCACGTTTGCAATATCCCTCGGAAAGGTGAGCTAATGATAACAATCCATCCACAATTTTGGGTTACTCTAACCCCAGCTGGATGCTGATATCTCATCCTTCTCTTAAATTATATCTGTTAGCTCCCACAGGGCATAACTGAAATGGGTATTGTCAAGTGAATATATCTTTGTTATTGTTGAAAGTAACTCAGAATGCTTATATTTCTCTGCCTGAATTGTAAATACAAATAATCTTCACTAACTGGGTACCTCGTATCCTTCTTCACCTAGCTTCTTTTACTTGTTGAAACTTGTATCTACCTTCTGATTCTCTCGTTGATTTTTACCATAGGGGTAGATAGATATTCATGCCTTAGGGATCCTTATCAAGAGGCTCACGCATCGTAGTATACACATATCTACTTAAGGCCTTACATTTACTCATCATAAGTATGATGCAAAATCGAGTTCCTATGACTCAACTCTTCCACAACCACATTCAATCTCTTACCAACTGTCTTTCTGGATGTAGATGTCATTGTATAATAAATAAAATAGAATTTAGGAATTTGAATTTCTTACAGCTGAGCTCTACCACACGATCTAGAGTAAGAAGAAAGAGTGGCAGTCCTAAATGTCATGTAGCCTCCTGCTTATAAGTGTGGTGCACAATACATCCATAAACAAAACTCTACTAGACACGGCTTGTAGACTCCCTAGGACAGAACTGCTCTGATACCACTTCTGTCACGACCCAAACCGATGGGCCATGATGGGCACCCGGTACCTTACTCAAACGAGTACCAACATAACGTATCTTTCGTATCATACTATTATAGGTAATTGAGCCGGAGAGGCTGTCGTGAGATAAGTAGAATAAAACATGAGGAAATACTCAATATAGGGTGACCCAACTTGATATACCGACTTATACATATGACGTACTGGCCTATAAGGCCATACCAGTATCCGTATTCATGACATTTGTCTACAAGCCTCTAAGAGTACATAAATATCATAAAGGTCGGGATAGAGCCCCGCCATACCAAACAATACATATTCAAATCACACTAACCAAATAGGCAACTCCGGAGTAAGTGGAGTGTACAAACACCTTCTGCTGAGCTGATAGCCTACTAGGAGAACTCTCAACCTATCTATCGGTACCTGTGGTCATGAAACACAGCGTCCCCAGGAAAAAAGGACGTCAGTACAAATAAAGTACCGAGTATGTAAGGCATGACAATAGTATATAAAAGACACAAAAGAAATATGGAGTAAAGAACTCAACCTGAAATTCTAAATAGCTCTGTGAATCATGAAAATTTATAATGTCATGCATGTGCGTATAAATGCCATACCATGTATAGGTACATGCGTACATAACATCATCAAGCCTCTGAGGGCATCCCATCATATCATCTCAGCCACTGTGGGCAAAATCATCAACGTATACCAGCTGATCAGGTGGTGGTACATATATAACGCCATAACCTTTTCAGTATCCCATATACATATAATATACACGTATATAACGCCATATGTTCATGGGTCAATGTACATATATAAATGAATGCAATGCATAATGAAGTAAGTCAGTAAGATCTCTCGGAATATCATAAGATCAATATGCCTTCGGTTAATATCATGAAATAAACTTTATCAACTTATGTATTTTCTCAGACCCATGAACATACAATAGAATAATCGGACACATGGGAAATCAAGAACATAGGCAACCCTAGTACTTTTAGGAATAAAATCATTTGTCAAAGTTGCGTGTTTGCTTTTTTCGTTGCATCATATGGATCATACCAAAAAGAAAGAAGGGATAGCCTTAACATACCTTAACTCTGTTGAGTCCTTAATATCATCCAAGAAATTCTTCAAACAACTCAATTCAATCTACCACATTATAAGGAGATTCAAAATCAGTGCTGAGTAAAGGCTAAGTCCGCAACTTAAACTAGTAGCTCGTTTACGTAAATTTGGGGAGCATCTCCCCTGTAACTAGGCCCTCCTCCAATACCATATACCAACAACAAGAACACAACAATAACAACATGTAAGCATAATTTTCTAACCTTATCTCCATCACAATATACAACAAAATAGCCCACACACCCTATTCCCTTCATACATAAAACGACAACCAAAGTAGTGTCAAACAACTTAAAAAATGTAACGACGAACGACCAGCCCACCATTCCATCATTATGTGATGTTTCTCCACACCATTTGTCCTCCAAAACTCCATTAAACAGTATAACAATATACAGCCCAAAGGCAACACGAAATAGCCCACAAAACAGTCCACTATAAGTCAAATAACTCGAACTCACGGCTTCCGATCACCGTCCCGTGAGTTCTAACTATTAGGAAACGAATTTATCAACATTTCTTGATATTTCAACACTTAAATACAGAAAGTACATGTTTTCTTAACTATGAATTACCTTCCAAAATTCAAAGTACAAATAAAAAGAGAGGTGATATAGCGATACTTACGTCGTAGGGATCATTTTAATGTTATCGCTTCTTGATTCCGTGCCCGGGATGATAATCTTCTTTGAAACACTATTAGACAGCTCAAGGATAAGTTTTATGGTGTTCTCTGGTCGGGTTCTTTGTAAAAATGAAGAGAGAGACGAGTTAAGACATATATATCAACTTTTAAAAAGTCAAAGAGGTGCTAGCTTGACACCCTCTCATTCGCCCATTTTCCGATGCTTATATCTCTTTATCCGGATATCGTATGAATTAACGGTTAATAGAGTTGGAAACTACATTCCGAAACCTTCAATTTGATATATAATATGTACCAAAAAGACCTCATATAGCACACAAAATTTATTTTTCAAAAAGCTTTGTTACAAAGCAAATCCTTAGTCGGTTTTTCTGTGACTTTAATCCGATTTTTCCCAAACTTCATATTTTCTATCCAAACATCATATATAGCTATATTATGACTTTAAAATCATTTAAATCATGATTAACAAATCTCATATTCATTACGTCACCTTGCGATGCACAGGGTGTAATATTCAAGGTAGAGCTGCTTAGTCGTCGCAGTCCCTTGAAGTCTTTTTATTTTATTGTACTGTTAGTTATTAATCAAACAGTATTGAGTATTCGATCCTTGAGATCATTTCATATATTCAGTTAGAGTTCGTGACTCAGTATTACCAGTCTTGGGAGGTTGTTATATTTGTAATTATTTCCGCTGTTAGTTTATATATAAAAAAAATGGCTTGGATTGTTATAAAATCGGCTTACCTAGTCTTAGAGACTAAGTGTCATCACTACGCCTGTGGCGGGATCTTGGGTCGTGACAAGTAGTCTCAAAAGTAAATATACAGGGAGAACTGCCGAGGTACCGCCTCGTAGTCTCAAAAGTAAATATACAGGGAGAACTCCCGAGGTACCGCCTCGTAGTCTCAAAAGTAAATGTGCAGGAAGAACTCCCCGAGGAACCGCCTCGTAGTCTCAAAAGTAAATGTGCAAAGAGAACTCTCGAGGAACCGCCTCGTAGTATCAAAAGTAAATGTGCAGGGAAAACTCCCTAAGAAACGCCTTGTAGTCTCAAAAGTAGACACACAGCTCAAACCGATAAATACAACAGTTAACAACAGGATTTCTACAGTTATACTAATAAAGAACAAGGAAAATCAAGAAATCAACTAGGCATGCTTCACAGAGTAAGCACGTAGACATGCGATACTGGAATATCTCAATTAAGAATGAAAACAGACTAATACTCATTTAAACGGTATAACTCAAATTAAAGGAAAAATAAGTTGCTAATCAGTAAAATAAATCGGGTTTTACAATAAATAGCTCGTGTACGTACTCGTCACCTCACGTACACGGCACTCACATATCACAACAGTACCAAATCCTAAGGAGATTTCCCCCACACAAGGTTAGGCAAGCCACTTACCTCGAACCAAGCTCAATCAATTGGTAACAATGCCTTTCCACGAATATCCGACTCCTAATGGCCCAAATCTAGCCAGAATCAATTACATACCATAAATACAACTATAAGAAACTAATCTAATTTATGAAATCAAAGCTAAAGCAAGAAATTAGAAAATCGTTCCAAAAAGCCTCCCTGGGCCCACATCTCGGAATCGGATAAAAGTCACAAAATATAAACACCCATTCACTCACGAGCCCGGTTATATAATTTGCTTTGGAATCTGACCTCAATTTGAGGTCTAAATCCCCATTTTACAAAAATCCCTAATTCTACCCAAAACCCCCAATTTCCACCATGGAAACACAAGATTTTTGGTTGAAATCTTAGGAAATGTAGTGAAAGGTTGAAAGAAACTAGTTTAGAATCACTTACCAATGATTTGGGGAAGAAAGGTTCATTGAAAAATCGCCTCTAGGGTTTCTTGTTTTGAAAATTTGAGAGAATGAACCAAAATCCCGTCTAAGTCCCATTTTGATCAGTTGCAGATATCGTATTTGCGACCTGGGGTTGGCAAATGCGAACCCTGCAAATGCGAAGAATCAATCGCAAATGCGAAGACCTTCACATCTCTGCTTTCATCGCATTTGCTATGACTTGTTCGCAAATGTGAACATTGATCTTCCGCATTTGCGACCAAATTGATCGCAAATGCGACCAAGCCTGCCCCAGCCCCACTTTGCAAATGCGAAGTATTGTTCGCAAATGCGAACTCTAGCCTCCCCGCAATTGCAACCTCTTGATCGTAAATGCGAACTCATGCTGACCCAGGTACTCTTCGCAAATGCGAGCATGTCGGGATTGGAGAATGTTCACAAATGCGAACAATGATCTCGCAATTGCGAGATTAGATACCGGTTACCAGAAATTGCAGAAGCAACTGAGTTTTCTAAGTCCAAACCATTATGTAGTCTATTTGAAACTCACCCGAGCCCTCGGGGATCCAAACCAAACATGCACACAAGTCTAAAATCATCATACGAACTTGCTCGCGCTATCAAATCACCAAAATAACACCTAGAATTACGAATTGAACACCAAATCGAATAAAATTTTCAAGAAAACTTTGAAACTTTTATTTTCACAATCGGACGTTCGAATCATGTCAAACCAACTCTATTTCTCACCAAATTTGACAGACAAGTCATAAATATAGTATTGGACCTATACCGGATTCCAGAACAAATATACGGACCCGATATTCAAAAAGTCAAATATTTGTCAAACATTTCAAAATCATTAAGCCTTTAAATTTTAAATTTCAACAAAGTGCGATAACTCGAGTTAGGGACTTCCGAATTCAATTCCGGGCATACGTCCAAGTCCCAAATCACGATACGGACCTATCGGGATCATCAAAACATGAATCCGGGTCCGTTTGCTCAAAACGTTGACCGAAATCAACTCAAATGGATCTTAAGGCAAAAATTTTATATTTTCTCAGTTTTTAACATAAAAGCTTTCTAGAAAAAATACCCTGACTGTGCACGTAAATCGATGAAAGCTAAAATGAGGTATTTAAGGCTTCAAAGCGCAGAATGTGTTAACTAAATGGCCCATGAACGTGATGTTCAATCAACTTCATTCACATTTGGTAACTAAATAACACATTTACTAATTGTTGTGCTATCTTAACTGAGACTCTATAAAATTCGATTAAGAATACCAGGGGTGGACATGTGGCTCAAGTAGGATACTAGTAAAGCTTTGATTTTTCAATAATAGATTTTATGATTTTATTTCAAGTTATTCAATATTAAAGTTTGCAAAAAAAAAAAAAGTACAAAAAAACTTGGACAAAAGAAAGAAAGAAAGAAAGATTGTCTATACTTAATACTAAAAATATTTTAGAACTATCACTTAAATTACTTTCTTCATATTAGTAAATATATTTTTTTACAACAATATCAAAGGTAACATATTTAAAATACCTGCCCAACATCTTATTTATTTAAGTTACCTATTAATAATATAAATAATAATACTATTATGTGAAGTTAAATGCTTTATAATTTAAGAATGTTATATTTCAAATAACAAGTATGAAAAAAATGGCAACAACAATTTTTTTCCAGCATATGTATGTGTATACTAATAAAAAAAAGTGCAAAGTCTCTTATTAAAATTTGGCTTTAGGCCACAAATTTTATGGAGCGGCTCTTGGTATGAACAATATGTTCTAACAATACGAGGATCTTACCAAAATTCTATAGAGTTTTGATCCAATCTTTTCATTTTTATGGATGTTGATCCCGAAATATTTTGCTACATAAGAGCTACAAAACATTTTCAAATAGATTTTAAAAAATTTTAAAACAAAAATTTTGAAGTTAAAGATAAGATAATATCTTCTCCAAAGATCTAGGCAAAAACTTTCCTTAATTTAATAGACTAGTCTTAGGATATGCGCTTTGCACGTTTACCCTATATCAATAAATACACAACTTAAAAAAATTATAGACTATTATCAAACAATGTAATTTAGTTTTAAAATAGAAACACTAAAGAAAAAATGTAAGTTTTTGAAAACGATGAATCTAGCTATTGTGGTTTCTAATAACATCAGAAGATATACTTAATGATGATTATTGTTATTTTTGTGATGTAATAATGAAAACAAAATAAGCAACACAAACATATTTTTATCACGATTTTTCAAAGATTTTTCAAATTATATAAATTAAAATATTAAATCTTTTTTTTTTTTTGAGATTTGAGAATGAAGAGGTTGACCTTCTAACACCTACAAGAAAATTGATAAAGTAAGAATGTGAAATTTAAAAATGACTAATATTGAGTTAATATTTTCTAATAAATAAATTAGTATATTAAAATTTTAATATTAGGACTTCATCACGAATTTGTTGTTGATAAGTGACAGTTTTACTTACCATATGAAAGTTTAAGTGATATCAGTTGATGGACCTATGTTTATCGGTGTTATTAGATCTTATAACTCACAGAAATTTTAGTTGATAATCGTTTTTGATTTGATAAATAAAATTTTAGTTAATTTTAGAGTCATAAATATTAGAAAATTAGCATGGAAGATATTTTGGTACATAATTCAAAGAAGTCAAGAATTTATATAAGGTACAATTTTAATTGATTTTAAAATTTTAAATATTAGAATATTTTACATAGTAATTTAAAAAAATGTATTAAATAAAAAAAAGTTTCAATAAATTAAAAGTGGTAAATTGTCACGACCCAAAATTTCCACCTTCGGGGTGGTGATGACGCCTAACATTTCACTTGCTAGGCAAGCCAACGTTAGAGGATCTTTAAGCCAATTTTTAATCAATTCAATTAAGTAAGACCAATTAAGCCGAAGAGAAACTAAAACGGAATATAAATGACATAAAACCAATAATATCTAAGTACAACCCGGATCTGGAGTCACAAGTTCACGAGTTTCTAGAATCTCTACAAAAATAGGGTTTGAAATAAATACAACTGTCTCGAATGAAAAAAAAAGTAAATAGGGGAAATGGAAGGGGACTTCAAGGTCTGCGGACGCCAGCAGATCTACCTCGAGTCTCCAAATGCCAATCCGAGCTGGTACGCCTCACGGATAGCTGGGACCAGTACCAAAATCTGCACAAGAAGTACAGAATGTAGTATGAGTACAATCGACCCAATGTACTCCATAAGTGTCGAGCGTAACCTCGACGAGGTAGTGACGAGACTATGACAGGACACCCACATAAATAAACCTGTACAAACGAAAATATACGTACAAAATAACAGCAGACAGAGAATTAACAAGTACAATTGGGAGGGGACATGCGAAAGGGGTACAAGATACGATAACTACAACAGGGAATGATAATAAGAAACAATCAATAAACCTTCAACCAACAAAATGAACAAACATAATGAATAAAACTGCATGACATCATCCTTTGTGCTTTTACTCTCATCATCACTATGAAACAAAAATAATGGCACGGCATCACCCTTCGTGCTTTTACTCTCCTTCAACATAAAATGAAAAATACGGCACGACATCACCCTTCGTGCTTTTACCCTCAATTTCATAATGAATTAATAGATACGGCACGATATCACCCTTCGTGCATTAACTCTCAAATGCGGCACGGCATCATCCTTCGTGCATTAACACTCAAATACGGCATGGCATCAACCTTCATGCATTAACACTCTCCCTTACCATGGAACAATGAACATATAAAAATAGGGAGATGGAATAAGCAATATCAAGTCTTACTTCAACAATAGTTCCACAATACCGATCTCAACTTCAGAAACAATACTCAATTATCACAGATAGCTCATAAGTACGGAAAAAATGATCCATTTATCAATTAACTAGTCTAAGCATGGATATCAGTAGGGGTGTACATAAGTCGGGTTGGTTCGGATTTTGCAATTACCAGACTAAACCAATTGTATCAGATTTTTAAATCTATAGACCAAACCAAACCAACAAAAGTCGGGTTTTTCAATATCGGGTTTTCTCAGGTTTTTTGAATTTTTTTCGATAAACTTGTGCTCTAAATATTTCTATAGTCCTAAATATAATTTTACCAATAACAACCATATTTTTATTTTTTAGCATTTAGCTCAACTATGTTAGTAAATAGGTTGTATGGTTTCAATTTCAGTTCTAATAGAAACTTTAATCAATCATCCCTCCTTTTCCAAAGATAATTGAGCTTTCCAACTAATATTTCTTCTGCCAACGAAAAAATACCAAAAATATAAACAGCATATCATATTACACTTTACATAAGAATTATTACCAACTTTTTAAGAGTAGACATTATACCCAAGAGTTCTAAAAAATAAACAAAAAGAAAATATATTAAACTCTAAGAAGTTGGGCATCTTAGTAGACATTACAACCAAAGGAGGATGTTTCCAAAATACTTGTAAAGGCATAATGACCTCACTTCCAGTCTTTGGGAGATATGTTGCAGTTTTATCCTTTCTGTTAGGATAATTTTTGCAATACCTAAAATATTTGTAAATAATTAAAGGCATAATGAAATTTGAAGAAGTGATTCCAAATCTCGGACGTCTCTCTGCCACTATTTCCAGATTTAGAAATTTCTGATGGAGTCGTTCTTTTTTGCTTCTTAGGAGGAGTGCATCGATGAGGAGTGTCTTTACTTTGTTGTTGAGCTGCCACTGGCGAAGGATTATTGACAACCACATCCGCATTTGCTCCAGAAGTTGCAGCTTCCATTCTTAGAAAGAGTTCCTACAAAAATAACATATTCACTTACTATTTAACTCATGGACTTTACCTTCGCATTATGACAGCAAATGACAGATGCAAAGACAATTTCATTTATGTCTTGCTTCTCGTTGATGATAGTTTTCAGATTTATGATAACAATGTAAGAAATACATCACTCTTAATTTTACATAGTCCATATTATTTAACCAAATGATTCAAAATATAAGTAAAAAAGTTTAAATAATTTTTTAAGTAACAGCCAATTACTCATGTTAATCATCTAAGAGAAACAAAATAAATAAATGAATTCGACAATAAGGAGGAATATAATAGATTTACAAAAAAACTCGCTAATCGGAAAAAAAATCCTTAGTTAATTGGAAAAAAGCAAGGCGTATGTATGCCGCTAAAAGAAAATATGTAAAATGAGAAAGGAAAGAGCCTTACCGATGAGAGCAAAAGAGAGTTGATAGAGTTTGAGATGATTTGGTTTGAGCTAATTGGGGGGTTTTGGAATGGAAACGATAGGGTTTCTTGCTTTTAGAGAAGAGACAAAGTGATTTTAATTGTTTAAGAGTTTTAGAACAGCTTTAGGAATTAGGACTAGTCTAGTTCTGCTTTAGGACTAGGTTTTGGTTTGGGCTCAATTATTTTTTTTATGGGCCAGACAAAAATAAACATTTACATGGGCTATAAACCCAACTTAAAATATTATGCTAAATACATAAATTATAAAAAAATTAAGAAATATTTATAACTTACATTCTAATAAATATTTTTATATATCTAATATATAAAATATGTATACATGTAATGTCGGGTTGGTTTGGTTTCGGTTTGACTTTTTTTAGTTAATACCAAACCAACCCTATTATGGTCGGATTTTATTTTTCAAAACCAAATCAAGTCAAACCAAATCACTAGTCGGGTTTTTTTTTCCGGGTTGACTCGGATTTTCGGGTTGGTGCGGGTTATCGGTTTGGTTTGTACACCCCTAGATATCAGGATCAAAGAAAGAGATAAATTACAAGAACAAGTCCCACCAGCATGCTTTAACCCAATAACAACGTATAAGTACTCGTCACCTCACATATACGTTGTATCCAACATTTAAACAAGTAAGAAATAGGCAAACAAGTCCTAATCACTCAAGTCAAGGTTAACCACGACACTTACCTCGCTCCAAAAGTCGACTCAAAGCTCTACCAGAGCCTTTCCCCTATAATCCGTATCCGAACCACTCGTATCTAACCACAATTGACTCGATAATGTCAAGTATTGCTAAAGGAATCAATTACAATGCATAAATTTAGGATTTCCACACTGTTCCCCAAAAGTCAAAAATCGACCCCAGGCCCGCTTGGTCAAAACCTGAGGTTCGGGCCAAATTTCATTTTCCATTCACCCCCGATCCTGATTATATAATTAGTTTCAGAATCCGACCTCAATTTGAGGTCTAAATGAAATACAATCATAAAATCCATAATTGAATTTTTTTGGGGACCTAACACTCGGTTTGGATCATTGTTACCCTATTGTTTTATAATGTATCATATTGTATTGTATCGTTTTATGAATACAACATTTGAATAGATTGTATTATTTGGTGTTGTCAAATAACATTCTGCTATTTGGTTTGATTGTATCGTATTGTACTGTAACTGACAAGTTTACTAAAATATCCTCAATTGTTTTAAATATTATGAAGAATTACACATAAAGAATTAGAATTAGAATTAAAATTTAATATTATACAGCTAACTAGATATAAATGTCACGCCCCGAACCTGGGCTTGGACGTAACACGGCACTCGGTGCCTGACTACATGTGACCAAGCGAACCAACTGGATGGCTGAATCAACATGTGATATCATAACATACTGAATGTGGAAGATAAACTAACACATGTTGATATACTGAAATTTTGAATGATATAAATCAAAGTGTGGAAACACTAATACAAGTACAAAACATATCTGTAGTCACCATTGCTTAACATAAAAAGCTTGTGACTCTGTCTAACTGTTACTCTAGTCTATGAAGCCTCTAATGAAGTACTGCAAACACTGACTGTCTGAAAAATGCTAAAGACTGTAAGGTAGTGATAATGCCCTGAAAGAACTAGGGCTCACCAAATAGCTGATACGAGAATCCTAGTGCTCTGAATCGTCAACCTGTAAATCATTACCTGCATCATTAGATGTAGGCCCCGGGCAAAAGGGACGTCAGTACATTTGAATTGTACTGGTATGTAAAGTAACTGAAAGAAAGAATTATAAATGCTGAAACTGAAACTAAGCTGATAACTGAGAATTGATAATTGATAACTGAAATGATAACTATTGAAAGCGAAATGATAACTAATAACTGAACTAAACAAAGGAAGTAAGGATATGAATACTCCCTCTTCTAAATGATGAACAACATGTTTATCTTAATAAATAAACTACGGCCTCAGGCCCAATATATATGTGCACAAACTGCGGCCTCAGGCCCAAACATGCATAAAGCATAAACTGTGGCCTCAGGCCCAAACATGCATAGAGCATAAACTGCGGCCTCGGGCCCAAATACAGGTGTTCAACATCCAGGGATTTAAAAATAGGAACTGAGAATCGTACTGTAATACATGATACTAAAATACTAAACCATATTGAGTTACATGATACTTGAATGCTGAATAGAACTGAACTAAGACATGTATTCATGAACTGATTATGAGAACTTATGCTTCAACTATTTATGACATGCTGGTAATCTAGACTGAGACTCATGGGAGTTAAACACAAGTCTATATTTATTACGCCTTGAGCTCACAACGTTCGGAATGAAAGTCATGAACGAATTATGAAGCTCGAGAATAGAGGTTCTGTAACTATTTAGGGAACTAGGCTTAATTATATTTCTGAGGCAATTAGTAACGTCGTAAAAGAAACGTAGTGTAGGGAGAATCATTAACATTCCCAAACATAGAGAGTGAGCCTCACATACCTTAACTTCTTGCTCTTGAGCGTAATACAATATTCGCCAACCCTTTCAACTTTAATCTATATCAATACAAGTCAAAAGGATTCTATATTAGCAATAATACTCATGTTTTGGTCACTTAGGCATTTTATCAAATACTTGGTAGGCATAAAGCTTCATAGCCCTCATTAATGGTGTTTCTACACCCAACAAGCCATTCTCTTGCTCCTAGATAAATTCTAAAATCTCAAGTTTCTTATAATCAATATCATTCTTCTTCACCCATAAGATAAACAACACCCTTAACCAATAATCAAAAATCAACAAACCAAACCTATAATTTGTTCATGCTTTTCTATCAAACTCATCAACTCATATCTCATGAACATAGAGTTTATAATCATTAATCCAATGGTGTAATCAATTAGAGGGTGAAGACATTACCTTTTTGAAGTTCAATCCTCTTGAATTCGAGTTCTAGGGTTTCTTCTCTCAATACTGATGCCCCAATAAAATATCTAATGATTTGGAGGGTTGACCCATGTTAATAAGGTGTTGGGGAATTGAAATAAACTTAGAATCATCATTAGAACTTACCTTGGATGGTGGAGGAACCTTTGTGGAGTTAGGTTCTTGAGACCTTCCCTTTCTACAACAAAATTTTGTGTTTTGGGGTGTGGAGGACGAAGTAGGGGTTTAAAAATAACCCCCGGGTGCGCCCCCCCCCCCACACACACCTAAAGGCCCAAACGTGCACCTGAACACGCAGAATGGCAGTAGCACTGCCACAAGTGCGCGGCCGCGCACGGGACCCTCCGGGAGCGCACCTGGGCGTGCATACTGTGCACTGCTCTGTAAAACACACATAACATTTTGCAAAGAGATCCGTTCGGGCTCCATAATATATAGTTGGAACGTTATTCTAAAGGGCTACAACTTTCGTGTTTGGAGTTTTCCCAAATTCCTTACACATTTTCACTACATCTTGCTACAAGACAGACCTTTTGTAAACTCAGTCGATTTTATCGAATCTTATGCACCTCACTCTCCGTCTTGATTCCAAAATAACTATTTTCACCCATACTTGCAACAACCTGCCCGGTCGTTTTTAGTATTATAACCTCGTTTTCCCTATTTACTTCTCAATTTATGCCTTACAATTGATTTATGACTTATCGGGTTAGTTGTTCGGGTCCGGAAGGAATTCGGAGTGAAATGAGACACTTAGTCTCATAATTAAAAATTTTAAGATGAAAAAGTTGCCTAGATGTGGATTTGTGTATAAACAACCTCGGATTTGAATTTTGATGATTCCAATAGCTCCGTATGGTAATTTTGGACTTAGGAGCGTGTTCGGAAATTCTTTTGGAGGTCCGTAGAGGAATTAGGCTTGAAATGCCGAAAGTTGAATTTTTGAGAAGTTTGACCGGGGAGTTGACTTTTTGATATCGGGGTCAAAATCTGATTCTGAAAATTTGAATACCTATGTTATGTCATTTATGACTTGTGTGCAAAATTTGAGATCAATCGGACGCGATTTGATAGGTTTCGGCGTTGTTTGTAGAAATGGAAAGATTCAAAGTTTATTAGGCTTGAATCTATGTGTGATTCATGTTTTTAGTATTGTTGGATGTGATTTGAAGACTCGATTAAGTTCGTATGATATTTTAGGACTTGTTGGTATATTTGGTTGAGGTCCCGAGGGGCTCGGGTGAGTTTCGAATGGTTAACGGATCAAAAGTTGGACTAAAATAGCTGCTGCAATTTCCTTCGGCTGGAAATTCCTTCTCCCACAATCGAGCCCAGAATCTCCCAGAATCGAGCCCAGAATCGTGCCCAGGATCGAAGCCATGATCAAAGACAGGGTCGAGGGCCATGATCGAAGTCAGGATCAAGGACCATGATCGAAGGCCAAGATCGAGGCAGTACCGAGGGTTGTCTGGGCAGAATTATAAAGCAGGGGAATTCATCCCATTCGCCATTTTTGACAAATTGGAGCTTGAGGAGAGGCGATTTTTGATAGATTTTCAAGGAAAACTTGAGGTAAGTCCCTTGTGATCATTTCTACTCCATAATATTGAATTATCATCGAATAATCCGACTAGATTACATGTTTTTGAGGTGTAAATCGGAGATTTGAACTTAGAAATTTGGAAATAAGATTTGATGATTTGGAGGTCGAGTTGAGGTCAGATTTTGGTAAAATTAGTATGGGTAAACTCGTGGTGGAATGGGCTTTCTGATTTTGTAACTTTTGTCGGTTTCCGAGACGTGGCCATTTTTGAGCTAATTTTCGGATTTTTATGAAAAATTAGTATTTTCTTATGAAATTAATTCCAATAAATTTTATTGACTGAATCGAATTATTTGTGGCTAGATTTGAGGCATTTGGAGGCCAATTCAGGAGGAAAAAACATTGCAGAATAAAGAATTTCACGGTTTGAGGTAAGTAACAGTTTAAAATCTGGTCCTGAGGGTACATGTGATTATTTTGGAGGTGACGCACATACTAGGTGATGGGCATGTGGGCGTGTGCACCGAGGGGATTGTGACTTGGTCCGTCCCATGAAAACTGTAAAGTTGAATAACTTGTTGTTAGCTATATGCTCTCTATGTATTGAAGAAATTTGATTGTAAATCATGTTAGAAATCATGCTTAGGCTATGTGATAGTACTGTTGGGACCCGCAAAGGTCGCGTACTTGTTGAATTATTTGCTAATTGTTGTCTTGTACTCAGTCATGATTTTACTTGCGTATCATACCTCAGTCTTTCTTGATTTTGTTGATACACTATGTTATCTTTGTTTGGGCTGATCTTTGTGATTTCCGAGAGCCGGGAGACTAGGGAGTTTGAGGACTTAAGTAAGGCCGATGGCTGATCGGTGAGGTAAGGATACTATGGCACGTGAGTTGTCCGTGCGGATTATAGTGCTTGGGCTGAAAGGAACCCCCCCTCCCCCCCGAAGTCTATACACCCCCAGTGAGCGCGGGTACCCATTGAGTGTGAGTGCTGAGGGCTGGGAGCCCAGTGAATGATTGTTGTCTTGAGAGGCTGTACATGTTTTTCATTTGTTGTTGCACTTAGTTGCTATCTGTCATTGTTGTAAAATTTTTTGAAAGATTTTATATCCGGAATACATGAACTTGAACTGTATAGAATTGATTTGACTTAAAATGATGGATTTCAAAGCATGTCTATTCATTGCTGGAATTACTGAAAATGAACTATAACAGCGTAGCTCGTCACTATATTCAATTCCTTATTCATTATTGTTACTTGCTGAGTTGGTTGTACTCATACTACACCCTGCACTTCGTGTGCAGATCCAGGTGTTCCCGGACATAGCGGGTGTTGATCCTTTCGTGCAGTTGATTTTCCGGAGATTCTGAGGTAGCAGTCATGTTTCGCATACCTTGTCTCTCCTTTCCTATCTACTTGTTTACAGTATTTGGTCTCAGACTATTATAGACCGTATTTTCCAGACTTGTAATCATATTAGATGCTCATGTACTTAGGGGTGTTCAAAACCAAACCGAAACCGAAAACCGAACTGAAACCGAAGCTTAATGGCTTATTGGTATCGGTTTAACGGTTTAACGGACGGGGAACGGATTGAAATTTTTTTATTAACGGCTTATCGGTTTGGGGGCGGATTATTCAATTTTCTTAACGGATAATCCGTTAACCCGTTAAGAATATATATATATATATATATATATATATATATATATATATATATATATACACACACACACACACACTCACAATTGTGTGATTTGATCGAGTATATGTTGTTGTTGCTACAACTTAAATTTTAATATAGCACTACATCTTATAGCACTATACATTTTGTTTTTAAATGTGTTATAGCCGATACTTAGACTCGATCGCTCCAACATTAATTATAGGTACTATATAATATATAATTAATTATGTATGTATATATATATATATATATATATATATATATATATATATATATATATATATATATATATATATATATATATATATATATATATATATATATATATATATTCATTCAAGTATGAATAGTTGAGAATAAATCATCAACGCAAGTCATATGTATGTAAATGTAAATTATCATAAATGAAATAAATTCATACACTCTATTAGAATCCATTACACATATACAGATATGAAGTATAATTTATACGAAAGCACACGGGTGATAAACATTATATATATAATTGATCGAGTTTAATTGATGTAGTCGTTATATCTGATATGCTATGATGTTAAATATATGTAGATTATAGATAACAATAATCTATAAATGTTCGACTACGTTTGACCATTAATACCGACCGATATCGGTCGGAAACTTTATCAAATCTTTTTAAAAAAATTATATTTTTTATGGAAAAATAAAAGAGAACATAGGCGGGAAAAGTTTAATTTCCGACCGAAATGAGTCGGAAATGAGGAGCTTATTTAATTTGAACATTTCTTTAGTACATAATAGCCAAGTTTGACAAGCGTTTGGTTAAATGTTGACCATATTCCGACCGATTACGGTCGGAAATGTGATTTGTGTCAGATGCTATAGTATTTCGATATTATGGGACCATATTTATTGACTGATAGTGGTCGGTATGTTTAATTGAAATTGGTTCTTTAACTTTTGCGATCAAATTACACTCTTTCCGACTAATTGCGGTCGGTTTTCATTTCCTACCAATTTCGATCGGTATGGTTTGGACGGATTTTGACAGTTTTCTAGCATTGACACCCAGTCACTATAACGACTCGGCTAGTCGTTTTGAGAGTAATAGATCTATCACGACCTAAACATCCCTACGAGACATGTGGTGACAGAACCTAGTCTTTATGACTAGGTAAGCCTAACAGATTGCGGAAATATCAATAGTTGAAGCAAAACTAAATAGCTAACTGCATTAGATACCGTGTAACCACTAATAATGTCGTTCGGCATATATAATAACCAAAACACTAGACGTACACAGCTTCCCAAAACTCGAAACATCGTGAATCACAAACTATAGAAGGAAACCTAGTATCTCTATATATTAGAGTCTAACAAAAAAAATAAAAAGATAATGGACATGGGGAAGAGTAGAAAGGGACTCCGAGGTCTTCGGATGTGACAGATGTACCTTGAAGTCTCCAAAGCTATCTCGACTCACTGATAATGCGGCTGGTAAGAAGTACCTGGATCTGCACACAAAAATATGTGTAGAAGAGTACTATGAGTAC
Source organism: Nicotiana tabacum (assembly GCF_000715075.1). NCBI lineage: Eukaryota > Viridiplantae > Streptophyta > Magnoliopsida > Solanales > Solanaceae > Nicotiana > Nicotiana tabacum. Next base: position 92,273,985 of record NC_134096.1, on the reverse strand, counting down.
ACCACAATTGGTACCCAGTAAGTGCCAAGCCTAACCTCGGTCGAGTAGTTACGAGGTCAAGTTAGGCCCACTGGTATATAATAAATAAGCAGGATAATATAACAATATAATAAGATACTGGAATTTAAACAAAGAGAACATAGCAAAGTAGCAACGCAGAACACATGGATAAACAGCAGGGGATCTCCCGAGATACCATCTCATAGTCCCAAAATACAAATGCAAGGAGATCTCCCGAGGTACCGCCTCGTAGTCTCAAAAGTAAATATGTAGGGAGAACTATCGAGGAACCGACTAGTAGTCTCAAAAGTAAATATGCAAGGAGAACTCCCGAGGAACTGCCTCATAGTCGCAAAAGTAAATGTGCAGGGAGAACTCCTGAGGAATAGCCTCGTAGTCTCAAAAGTAAATATGCTAGGGGATCTCCAGAGATACCGTCCTGTAGTCCCAAAATAAATACGCAACTAAAACAAATGAATATAACAGTTACAATAAGAAACCTATAATTTAGACTAAGTACAAGTCAAGGAAGAAGTAGGACTTACTAAACATGTTGCAAAGAGTTCAAAAGGCAATTAGGACATGTAGGCATGTTATTCTAGGCTAACAGGATAACTACACATGCTAGTATACTCAGATTATATGAAAACATGCTATTACACAAAAAACCAATCAGGGTTTTCCACAAATAGCTTGTGTACGCACTTGTTACCCCATGTATACGGCGCTCACATATCATAACAACAGCAAATCCTAAGGGGATTTCCCCCCACACAAGGTTAGGCAAGCCACTTACCATGAACCAAGCTCAAATCAATCTGTAACAATGCTTTTTCCATGAATATCCGACTTTGAATGGCCCAAATCTAGCCAAAATCAATTACATATCATAAATATAACTATAAGAAACTAATATAGTTAATGAAATCAAAGCTAAAGCGAGAAATTAGAAAATCGCCCCAAAAAGTCTTCCCGGGATCACGTCTCGGAATCGGATAAAAGTCATAAAATAAGAACACTCATTCACTCACGAGTCCAACCATACAAGAATTTTTCAAATCCGACCTCAAATCGCCTTCCAAATCTCAAAAACTTAGTCTAGGAAGTTTCTACCATTTTTACCCAATATCCAACTCAAATCCTTAATTAAAGGGTGGAATCAACTATAGATTAACGAGATATGACCATAAAAGATTTAAGAATCGTTACCCACAAGCGTCCTCTAAAAATCCCTCAAAATTTTGCCTCAATCAGAGCTCTCTAGGTCCATAAATAGAGAATGAAATCAAACCCTCGCACTTAGCCCTTTTCTGCCAAGCGATTTCGCACCTACGGGCCAAGAAATGCACCTGCATCACCGCACCTACGGAATACCCATTGCAGGTGCGGATTCTACTTAAACACTCAGTGTCCGCTTCTGCGATCAAAGGGTCGCACCTGCGTGTGCGTACACCTACTGACCCATGTCTGCTTCTGCGGTCTTCTTCCGCTCCTGCTGGTCGTTGAATGCTTCTGCGGGCATCGCAGATGCGACACCTCCTTCGCACATGCGACCCCAATCAGCTCCTCTCATTTCCGCTTCTATGCTTGCCTCTCCGCACTTGCGATCCTGCACCTGCGATTTTCCCACCGCAAGTGCGAAAACACCAGAACTTCGATAGCTTCAACAATTGCATAAGTCTAAAACTCAGTCTGTTAAGCATCTGAAACACACATGAGGCCCTCGGGGCCTCAATCAAATATACCAACTAGTCCTAAATCACCATATAGACTTAGTCGAGCCCTAAAATCATATCAAACAATTCTAAAAACATGAATCATCCTCCAATTCAAACTTAATGAACTTGAAACTCTATATTTCTACAACTGATGTCGAAACATATCAAACCACGTCCAATTGACCCCAAGTTTGCACACAAGTCATATTTAACATTACAGAACTACTTCAACTTCCTGTAACGACCCGACTTGTCGTTTTAAGAATTTACACCCGATCAGTGACTTAAGGCCTTGATCAGCTTCGCAATATGTATTATTTCCCGCGGGTGTGGTCGAGTTTGATTTTCGGAAGATTTGGAATATAATTAAAAGAACAATTCTTATTTAGACGCTTAAAATGGAAAGAGTTGACCGGAGAGTTGACTTTTGAGCAAACGTCCTCGGAATAGAATTTTGATGGTGTCAATATATTTGTATGGTGATTTTGGACTTACACGTATGTCCGGATTCAGATTTGGAAGTCGTAGGACAATTCGACAGATTTTGGCGAAAGTTGAAAAAAAATAGATGATTTTGGAAAATCCTACCGAAGGATGAATTTTTGATAACGAGGTCGGATTTTGATTCCAGAAATGGGAATAGCTTCATTACGTCAATTATGACTTGTGTGCAAAATTTTAAGTCATTCCGGAATGATTTGATATGTTTCGGCGCAAAATATAGTAGTTGGAAGATTTGAAAAACTTATAATTCGATTCGATGCGCGATTCATAATTTTGGCATTGTTTGACATGGTTTAAAGCCTTGACTAAGTTCGTATTGTATTTTGGGACGTGTTGGTCTATTTGGTTGAGGTTACGAGGGCCTCGGGTGGATTTCGGAAGGTTAACGGATCAATTCGGACTTGAAGAAAAGCTGCTGGAATTTCTGGGTAGCTGCTATTTTTTTCGCAGGTGCGTGAACAGTACCCGCATGTGCGTGAACGGTACCGCATGTGCATGAACAATACCGCAGGTGCATAAATAGTAACCGCATGTGCAAAACAAGGCAGAATCATAAGAACCAAAAATGGTCATTTTCGGGCTTTTCGTTTTGGAATTTTTGGAGCTCGGATTTGGGCGATTCTGGAGGGATTCTTCACAAGCTTGGTTGGGGTAAGTTTTATATGTCCCAAAGTGTTTATATTTCATGAATCTATGATTATATTCATCATTTAATTCAGATTTAAATGGAAGAAATCAAGATTGTTTACAAAATCTTTCAAAAAACGAAAATTCAAGATTTGGAGGTCGTGTTGTTATTGGAATTATAAAATTTGTATGGTTGAACTCATATCGAAATGGGTATTCGGATTTCATGAAAAGTTTGTCGAGTTTCGAGTGGCGGGCCCCACGTTTACTTTTGTTGACTTTTTGGAATAAAATTTTAAGTCGACGTATTATTATCCTGTTTCCGATGAACTTTAATGAAGTTATGCAATTAATTTGGATAGATTTGAGCTATTCGTAGGTCAATTCATGAAAGAAGGTGATTGTGGAATATCGTTATAACTTCAAAAAGGTAAATATCTTGCTTAACCTCGAGTGGGGGAATTTCCCCTTAGGCATTGAGTCTTATGTGCAAATTGTGTAATTAAAAACCATGTACGCGAGGTGACGAGTACTTGGTTTATATGTGAAAATTTCATTGATTAAAGATCTGTAGACGCCCTTATGTATTAAGTTGGAAATTATTGGCACTTATTAAATCCTCTATTTGTCATGCCTAGATCCTTGTTTGTTGAAACTAATTTTACATGATGATTTGATGTGATTGCCACCTTAATTTTTATGTGAAATATTATTTTATTGAGTTGTTCACTTTTGGATATTTTTTGCACATTATGGTCAAGCCATGGGCTCCTTATTATGGAAAATAAGGTATTGTTGATTTTTGTGGCAAGTTGTGATATTTGAGCACTTGATGTGCAATTTGTGATAAGTTGTAATATCTGAGCACTTGATGTGCAATATGTGATTTTGGCTCGTTATATTGTGGGAGTTATGTTCGGGTGTTTGCACGAGGTTTCTGCCGTGCTATTATTACTATTGATTTATGCACATGCAGAGTGACAGGGCGGCCTATATATTTATATGTGGGTTTGCGCATGTGGTGAGACAAGGTGGGAACATTATTGTGCGCGTGTGGCGAGACAAGGCAGACATTCACTTTACTATTGCACACGTGGCGAGACAAGGTGGGCTATGTCGGGGATTGAATTGTGATGACTTGTGATGGCCTGGGGGAATTTTTGCTGTTGCAAATTTACTTTTGGGACTACGAGACAGTATCTCCGGAGTGCCTTTGTTGACATTTTCTATGGTTGCACTTGTCTTCGGTTATTTTTGTATTTCTGTGATAGGTAAGTTGTTGTGTTCTTCTGTGATATAATATTTGATTCTATTATGTGTTTGTATCCCTTGTTGTAATGTGTTGGCTTTGGATCTTGTACGAGACTCTGAGGATTTGTGGTTCTAGTCTTTATTAGTTTTCAAGGTTAAGTTATTTTGAATAAAAGAAATTGATGTGTGCTTTAGTTCTTATAGGTTTTACATCCATATCACCAACTATCAGTGCTTCATTTTAATTGAAATGTTATTTTCCTCACCCAAACTTACTTTATCAGAAATAAATTGATCGTGTGGATCTTATATGCATTGATAATGATATTTGGCACATGAATTGTCCGTGCAGTTGTAATATGAAATGAGGGCACGAGGTGCCGGAAAAATATGATGATTTAATTATAGGCACGAAGTGCCGTGAAAATATGAAAATGGGCTGAGACTCGTAGTTGTATGATTATGAAATGAAGTGTCACATGGTGACATTTTAATTAAAAAAATTATATTCAAAATATTTATTTGGAAGGATTTTTATTTAAAACAATTTATTTTAAAGAATTACATTCGAAAGGTATTTATTTGAATAAACTATATTTGAGAGATATTTATTTAAAGGAAGAATATTTGAAAGATATTTATTTGAAGGAATTATATTTGAAAAAGATTTACAACAACAACAACAACAACAACCTAGTAAAATCCCACTAATGGGGTCTGGGGAGGGTTGTGTATACGCAGACCTTACCCCTACCCCGAAGGAGTAGAGAGGCTGATTCCGAAAGATCCTCGGCTAAAAAAAAATAAAAAGACAAAATGACAAAAAGGAAATAATATTAGTATCACAAAAACAATCATAGGATAAATAGGAACACCATGAAATCCAGAAGAAAGATGCAAAGCAAAGGGAGACAATATTAGTAAATATTAGTATCACCATAACAATCATAAGAAAAATAGGAACACCATGAAATCTAGAAGAAAGATGCAAAGCAAAAGCGATAGCTAGTAAATAGGACATGCACGGAAAAGCAAAATAGTAAGCCACAACATTGCCAATAGCTATCTTAGACAAAAACCCTACATGGCTAGTCCCACAATGGTACGAAGTAAGGCACGACTCAACTACCTCCTAACCCACAACCCTAATACTCGACCTCCACATCTTCCTATCAAGTGCCATGTCCTCGGAAATCTGGAGCCTCGCCATATCCTGCCTGATCACCTCTCCCCAATACTTCTTAGGTCGCCCTCTACTTCTTCTCGTTCCATCCACAACCAACTGCTCACACCTCCATACCGGAGCATCTGGGCTTCTCCTATGAACATGTCCGAACCATCTAAGCCTCGCTTCCCGCATCTTGTCATCAATGGGAGCCACATGCACCTTCTCCCGGATATCATCATTCCTAATCTTATCTATCCTAGTGTGCCCGCACATCCACCGCAACATCCTCATTTCTGCTACTTTCATCTTCTGGATATGTGAGTTCTTAACGGACCAACACTCAGCCCCATACATCATGGCTGGTCTAACCACCGCTTTATAAAACTTACCTTTGAGTATCGATGGCACTCTCTTGTCACACAGTACTCGAGATGCTAACCTCAACTTCATCCATCCTACCCCAATACGGTGTGTGACATCCTCATCGATCCCCCATCCCCCCTGGATAACCGAACCAATGTACTTGAAGCTGCCTCTACTCGAGATGACCTGCGAATCAAGCCTCCCATCCACGCCCTCTTCCCCTGGCTCAGCGCTGAACTTACACTCCAGGTATTCCGTCTTCATCCTGATTATCTTGAAACCCTTAGAATCAAGAGCCTGTCTCCAAACCTCCAGCCTCTCATTAACACCGACTCGCGACTCATCAATTAGAACTATGTCATCGGCGAATAGCATGCACCCTAGCACATCCCCTTGAATATGGAGTGTTAACGCGTCCATCACCAAGGCTAATAAGAACGGACTGAGCGCAGAACCTTGGTGTAACCCCATTACAACCGGAAAATGCTCAGAGTCACCTCCTACTGTCCTAACCCAAGTCTTAGCCCCATCATACATGTCCTTAATCGCCATAATATAGGGAACCGGCACACCTTTTGCCTCCAGGCATCTCTAGAGAATTTCTCTAGGAACCTTGTCATACGTTTTCTCTAGGTCAATAAACACCATGTGCAGATCCTTCTTCCTCTCTCTGTATAGTTCCACCAACCTTCTAACAAGGTGTATAGCTTCTGTAGTCGAACGACCCAGCATGAACCCGAACTGGTTGTCGGATACAGACACTGTCATCCTCACCCTCGCTTCAACCACCCTCTCCCACACTTTCATGGTATGACTCAGTAATTTGATACCCCTATAATTGTTACAACTCTGGATATCACCTTTGTTCTTATACAATGGAACCACCGTACTCCACCTCCACTCATCCGGCATCCTCTTCCCCTTAAAAATAATATTAAACAACCTAGTCAACCACTCCAAACCTGCTCTCCCCATACACTTCCAAAATTCCACCGGAATCTCTTCTGGCCTGGTCGCTCTGCCCCTACTCATCTTACGCATAGCTCCCACGACCTCCTCAACCTCGATACGCCTGCAGTACCCAAATTCACGGAGACTCTCGGAATGCTCCAATTCGCCTAGCACAATATCCCGATCCCCTTCTTCATTCAGAAGTTTATGAAAGTAAGTCTACCATCTCCTCTTAATCTGGGCATCTTCCATCAATACTCTACCATCTTCATCCTTGATGCATCTTACTTGGTTCAAATCCCCAGCCTTCCTCTCTCTCAACTTGGCCAGCCGGAATAACTTCTTCTCCCCACATTTTTCCCCCAGTTCCTTGTACATACGACCATAAGCCGCAGTCTTAGCCTCTGTGACTGCCAACTTAGCCTCCTTCTTAGCTGCCTTATACCTCTCCATGCACACTCGCCTCTCCTCCTCACCTATGCTCCCCACTAGCTTCAGGTACGCCGCCTTCTTTGCTTACACTTTACCTTGGACCACTTCATTCCACCACCAGTCTCCTTTGTGCCCACCAGATATGCCCGTCGAGACCCCTAACACCTCTCTCGTAGCCTCCCTAATATAGTCTGCTGTCGCTGACCACATAGTGCTCGCGTCACCACTACTCCTCCAAGCTCCCATAGCCGACAACCTCCCCTCCAACGCTTGGGCTTTATCCTTAGTTAAGGCTCCCCACCTGATTCTCGGTCTTCCTCGAGTAGACCTTTTCCTCCTCTTTAACATAATACCAACGTCCATCACTAAGAGCCTATGCTGCGTCGTGAGTATCTCACCCGGAATCACCTTGCAATCCTTGCATATCCCACTGTCACACCTCCTGAGGAGGAAATAGTCAATTTGGGTCTTCGCCACCACATTTTGAAAAGTAACCAAATGCCCCTCCCTCTTCCAAAATCTAGAGTTCGCAATCACCAACCCAAAAGCCTTAGTGAAGTCCAACAACGATGTACCTCCTCCGTTCCTCTCCCAAAACCCGAGGCCTCCATGCACCTCGCCATAACCACTTGCGGTCAACCCAATATGCCCATTGAAATCCCCTCCTATGAATAGCTTCTCAGCAGGCGGAACCTGGCGCACTATCTCATCTAACCCTTCCCAGAAATGCCGTTTAACCTCCTCATCTAGACCCACATGCGGCGCATAGGCGCTAACGATGTTTAGGGTGCATTCTCCAACAACCAACTTAATAATCATCAATCTATCATTCACTCGTCTAACCTCAACTACGGACTCTCTAAGTTTCCTATCCACCAAGATACCCACTCCATTCTTACCTTTCTGGACTCCTGAGTACCAAAGTTTATACCCCGTCCACCTCCCTCTCCCTCGACCCTACCCACCTTGTCTCCTGGACACACGCTATATTGACCCTCCTCTTTTGGAGGATCTTCACCAACTCTATAGATTTACCCGTAAATGTACCTACGTTCCATGATCCTATTATTTTGTATATCTTATTGCACAGGCTATTAGACTAGTGAGTGTCTTGACTGTACCTCGTCTCTACTCCACTGAGGTTAGTCTTGATACTTACCGGCCACCACTGTAGTGTGCTAATTCTACACTTCAAAGTCAGATGATCATTAGCTAGCTGTGCGGACTGTTGCTATGGAGACTCAAGGTAAACCTGCTGCTGCATTCGCAGGCTTTGGAGTCACCTTCTAATTTGTATTCATACTGTTTAGTTTATTTCAAACAGTTGTATTTAGAATATTTTTGCAAACTCTGTAGAGCTTAAGACTTGTACTACCGGTTATGGGAATTTTAAGTGATTTCTATTTAACTTGTTAGATGTTATTTAAATAATGTTGTTGTTTCAATTAATATTAGACTTACCTAGTCCATAAGACTAGGTACCATCACGATACCAAACAGAGGGAAAATTGGGTCGTGACAATTTGGTATCAGATCTCTAGCTTCATAGGTGCTACGAGTCATAAGCGAGTTTAGTATAGTCTTGCGGATCGGTACAGAGACGTTTGTACTTATCTTTGAGAGGCTACAGAACTATTAAGACAATCTCACTTATTTCATTCCTATCGTGTGAGTTTATTGATATCAGAGTTTGAACTTTTATCATTCCATTCTCTTATAGATGGTGAGGACACCGGGTGCATTTATCGACGACACTGCTCCCAGAGCAGGTATCGCTAGAGGCAGAGGCAAAGGCCGACGAGGAGTAAGTGTCGCAGCCAGAGCATCTACCAGAGCAACAGTTGAAGAGCCGCCAGTAGTTCCAGTTGGGGAGCTAGTACCAGAGGCGCCTGATATTACCCCCGGACTTCAGGAGAATTTAGCATAGTTCCTGAGCTTGTTTGGTACATTGACTCAGTTGGGGTTGATTCTAGTTGCACCAGTTATTTCACAGACCGGGGGAGGAACCCAGACTCCTGCCACCCACACTCCAGAGCAGCGAGTTCATGTTGGTCAGGTTCCACATGTCATGGAAACACAGCCTGTGGTTCCAGTTCAGCCCGTGTTCAGGGCAACATCATCTGAGGAAGAGCAGCTTAGACTTGCAAGATTCAAGAAATATGACCCTCCTACATTCAGTGATTTGGCTTCAGAGAGTGCACATGATTTTCTGGAGGAGCGTCAACGCATTCTCCATACTATAGGTATTGTGGAGATAAGCGGGGTTGTATTTACTATGTTCCAGCTCAGGGGAGCGGCTTATCAGTGGTGGAGGGCATATGAGCTGGGTAGCCCATCCGAGTTAGCTTCTCTTACGTGGGTTCAGTTTTGAGAGATGTTCCTGACAGAGTTTGTACCTCAATTCCTTCGAGATGCATGGTGCACAGAGTTTGAGCGACTGCGCCAGGGCACTATGTCAGTGTCAGAGTATGTCATTAGATTCAGTGATTTGGCCAGACATGCCCCTGTTTTTGTTGCCACAGTTAGAGAGCGTGTTCGTAGATATATTGAGGGACTCAGGCATAATATTCGGTTCAGCATGGCTCCGGAGTTAGAGTCAGATGTATCATTTCAGCAGGTAGTAGGGATCGCTCACCATGTAGAGGGTATATGGGATTAGGAGAGAGTGGATAGGCGGGGCCATAAGAGAGAGTACAAGCAAGATCAGGAGAGATAGGGCAAGGAGGCGAGGAGGCCTCGTAGACTGGAGAGATCTACTGGTCCTTATTTTGGAAGCAGGGTATGACATGTTAGAGGTTTTGCGAGTCAGCCAGTTCAGTTTGCACTTCAGGCTTCGCATAGTGTTTAAGGTGCTCATGGGTCTCGTAGTACCCATACCGCACAGTTTCCATAGCCACGCAAGAAGAGGGGTTGCTTTGAGTGTGGTGACACTAGGCACATTATGAGAGATTGTCCCAGACTTGGGAGGGGTGGATTTTATCAGAACACTCAGGCTATGGGCCCCAGTACAGCTACTACCCCACGTGCACAACCAGTTAGGGGTGGAGGACAGGCGGGTAGAGGGCGCATAAGAGGTGGAGGCGACCTGTTGATATAATCGCTATGATTTGGCTGAGGCCAATACACCAGATGGTGTCGTTACAGGTACGATCCTGATTTTGTTATAAAAGAATAAGTTCCCTTAATTCGATTCGGATCTGAATATTGAGGTGAGTCCTCCTATTATATGTTTATTCTTATTGGGAGATTTGAATATGTGAGCCCGTGTCTGACATTTTTATTTTTGGGCATCGTTGAGGACTATAAATACAAAAGTAACTTTTATTATTCACTAGAGTGGGTTTGATGTGTTTCAGAATAATTGATACATTATAGTAACTTTCTAAAATGAAATGTGGGCACAAGGTGCCGTACGTAAATAATGATGATATTGGCACGTGAATTGTGCGTGCACTTGTGATATAAAATGAGGGCACGAGGTGCAGAGAAAATATGATGATTTAATTATAGGCACGAAGTGCCGTGGAAATATGAAAGTGGGCTGAGATCCGTGTTTAAGAAAAATATGAAAATGGGCTGAGACCCGTAGTTGTATGATTATGAAATGAAGTGTCACATGGTGACTTTTTAATTGAAAGAATTATATTCAAAATATTTATTTGGAAGGATTTTTATTCAAAAATATTTATTTTAAAGAATTACATTCGAAATGTATTTATTTGAATAAATTATATTTGAGAGAGATTTATTTAAAGGAATAATATTTGGAAGATATTTATTTGAAGGAATTATATGTGAAAGATATTTATCTGAAATACTTGATTTAATTGGGTGTACTTATATTCATAAATTGTTGAGCGTTATTAATGGTGTTCTTGTTTCCCTTATTGTTATTTGTTTCCTATTATTTTGTATATCCTATTGCACAGGCTATTAGACTAGTGAACTTCGCCATTTCAAGCCTAATTCATCTATAGATCTCCAATTCAAAATTTAGGCGCGCTTCTAAGTCTAAAATCATCCAACAAAGATAATGGAACCGTCAAAACTCCATTCCAGAGTTGTCTTCACATAGTTCTAAATACAGTAAAAATTCTAGAACTTAACCTTCCGTTTTAGGGATTAAGTGTCCCAAAACACTCTGAAACCAAGAACACAACCTCATTACAGGTCACATAAGCAGAAAAGATACGGAGAAAACAATAAATAGGGAATCAAGCTTGTAATCACCCGACCGGTCGTTTGGAGAATTATAGCCTCGATCCCCTATTTACTGCTTTCCCCGTATCTATTTCAGCGTATGTGACTTGTTGGGAGGTTTTGTTTTGGTTTTGGGGGTGTTTTGGGACACTTAGTCCGTAAAAGGAAGTCTAAGTCTTAGGATTTATTCTGTAGTCGAAATTGTATGAAGATGACTCTGGAATGGAGTTTCGTCGGTTCTGTTAGATCCGTTATGTGATTTTGGACTTATGGGCGTGTCCGTATTGTGTTTTGGAGGTCTGTAGCTCATTTAGGTTTGAATTGGCGAAAGTCAAATTTTTGGAGATTTTGACCGGTAGTGGACTTTGTGATATCGGGGTCGGAATCCAATTTCGGAAGTGTCACGATACAATTTTCCCTCCGTTTGGTATCGTGATGACACCTAGTCTTAGAGACTAGGTAAGCCTAACATTAATTGAAACACCAACATTATTTAAATAACATCTAACAACTTAAATAGAAATCTCTTAAAATTCTCAAAACTGATAGTACAAATCTTAAGCTCTACAGAGTTTGCAAAATTTTCTAAATACAACTGTTTGAAACAAAGTAAACAGTATGAATACAAATCAGAAGGTGACTCCGAAGCCTGCGAACGCAGCAGCAAGTTTACCTTGAGTCTCCACAGCAACAGTCAGCACAACTAGCTAATGATCAACTGACTTCGAAATACCTAGATCTGCACAAAAATGTGTAGAAGTGTAGAATGAGCAGAGCTTCAGACCCAGAAGCAGGCAAGACTACTTTGCCTCGAGCTAAGAAGGCCAATAACGAGATCGTAACATGTTTTTCCCGGATAGTAGATAGTGCTCCGAAGAGAATACCCGGAGTGATAGACCTCTCCGGTTTGCCATTATTTATTGAGTCTATGATCGCCGATGCTCAAGCACTAAAGGAACGACCCAACAAAGAGCCACAAGGGGTAGTAGACTCCTTTCCAAACTTCTTTGATGGCGTAGACTCTACCACTACGGAGGACATCACCGAGTTGGGTGATATACTGGTGCCGAAGAAGAGTCCATCATCGAGGACAAGTGGACCTGCCTCGAGCCTTATACTAGTCAATTAGTTCCTAGCCCCGAGTTTGAATCCTGACCGAAAGAGGTCAATCGTTATGTCCTTTCCGGAGGATGCCCGGGTTCTTTCTGGCCCCGTGGGGGTGGCCAGTTACCTTCGGTGCTTGGTGACCGAAGAGGATCAGGCCAAAATAAACGAGGTGGAAGTGCCTTGTTGATTCAACAAAGCCTAACATGCATTAAATCGGGTAACCTTAGATACCTCATAATAATTTCTAGTGTGTACTTAGATTATTTTGTAGATGATCGCAACTCCTCCTTCTATGTTTGTAGGCTTCGGTACTCCACCATGAAACGTTCCTCCGATACCGGGAAGAACTGTACCAGTACGAGGCCGAGATCCGAGGGCTCACTAAGAAAAGATATGCTTACAAACTTCTGAGTGAGCAAAGAAAAAGGAAGGCTAAGGGCCCCCAGGCTGAGTTAGAGGTGGCTCAAAAAGAGCATTCCTACCTGGGTGAGCATGTAAGAAGAATTTTTTATGTTAGTGATGACGAGTCAGTCACGATGAATAACGGTCCGAACCCGCAAGTCCAGCAAAAGATCGATAAGATCATACAGCTTCGGAAAGAGGTAGATGCGGTAAAGGTTGAGGCCGAAGAATGGAAAAAGAACATGGACTGCCTGGCGTCATAAAAGGAGACCGCCTGGGCCCAACTGGGCTTCGGCTGAATTCCAGCTCCAAGGTATAAAAGGAGAAGTCCTTGGTGCAGGCCAAGAAGATCGAGGAGCTCCAGTCCCAGTTGAATTCAGCTATCTTTGATTGAGAAAATCTGGCCACGGAGCTCGAAGCGGCCAAGTCGGAGGCCAAAGTAGTTAAGGCCAATGCCGATGAGATGGTGGCTGTTTATAAGTGTCATGAGCCAATTTCACATATATGTCATGATGGCGCCCAACACTACTGCTAGGCAAGCCAACTTAATAAATTAAGCATATATTGATAAAATTTAAAACCAAGAAAAATAATAAAATACCAAATTCTACCAATGTGTGTGCCAAGACCTGGTGTCACAAGTGTATGAGCATCTAGTAGATTATACAAAACCTCAAATACTGTCTGAAATAAAAAAAAATAGACAGAATGAAAAATACAAGGAGAGACACTAGTAGCTGCAGAACGGCTCAGAAAGGCAGCTCACCACTATGCCACTGGATAACATGGGTGTAAGACGATAGGCCCCGCACTAGTACTTGCCTCAGGTCCTGAACAAAAAGTGCAGCAAGTGTAGTATGAGTACGTAAACAACGTGTACCCAATAAGTATCAAGCCTAATATCGAAGTGGTAGAGACGAGATGGCCGACTTTGACACTCACTATGGGTCAATATGAATAATTGAAATACAACTAGAATATCTAAATCAACATGATTCACAAAATTTACAATAATATATTTAACCAGCGATAATAATCAAATTCCTTCAAATGCAACAATTCTCAATATATTAATTAAATTCCTTCAATTCAAATAATTTCCAATTTATCAATTAATCTCATTTATAGGAATAACAATTAATTCCTTAACAAGAAGGAATAATAATTCATTAAATTTTAAGGATTCTCCAATTTATCAATTAGGTTCGCAAGCTGACATAACTATTAAAGTATCGTGTAATTATTATTGTTAAGCATGATTTCTGCCAGGGACGTACGACCCGATCCAGAGTGTCGTGTACACTGCCGAGGGACATGCGGCACGATCCATAGATGCATCTATCCTGTGAGGCGTTCGGCCCGCTCCACAAGAAAAGAGGACATTTTCTTATGTGCCTCCGGAAGGAGAGTATATTTATTAAAAGATAAATTCGGGAGGAAGAACAATTTCTTTTGACAATTAATTAATTTAAACAGAAAATCAAGCATATGAGATTTTCATCCTTTAATATCTTTATCTAACAATTCAAAAATCAAGCATATGCGATTTCCATCCTTTAATATCTTTATCTAAAAATTCACAATATATTCAAATATATCAAATAATATTAATTAAACAAATAATATAATTTACACAAGTAATTCATGCTTTGAGTCCTAAACTACCCGGACTTTAGCATTAATTGTAGCTACGCACGGACTCTCGTCACCTCGTGCGTACGTAGCCCCCACAATTAGCAAAAATTATTCAATTTAATCCATATGGGATAATTTCTCCCTCACAAGATTAGACAAGAGACCTACCTCGTCTTGCTCCAATTTAATCCACTAAAAGGCCCTTTTCATGATTATCCAACTCTGTCTGGCTCGAATCTAGCCAAAATAATTCGATACAATCACAAAAAATTATAGGAATCAGTTTTATAAGAAAATACTACATTTTTAATAAAAATTTCGAAATTAATTAAAAATTCATCTGTGGGACCTATGTCTCGGAATCCGACGAAAGTCACGAAATATGAACACCCGCTCAACCACGAGTCTACCCATATAAAAATCACTAAATTCCGATAACAATTCGGCCCTCAAATCTATCCAAGAGGGGTTTCAAACTTTTCCAACTCAATTCACCAATTAAATGATAAAAATAGTGATGGATTCGTGTAATTTAACCAATATTGAGTTATGAACACTTACCCCGTTGTTTTCTCTGAAAATCTCCGAAACATCGCCTAAATCCGAGCTCCAAATCATTAAAAATGGAATCGTCCCATTTTCAGAGCTTAAACTCTCCGCCCAGTGATTTCTTCTACGCGATCGCGTAGCAGAAATGTTTCTGCCCAAACATTAACCCTACGCGATTGCATCAAGTCCCACGCGATCGCGATGCACCAGGTTCCGACTCTATGCGATCGCATCCCTCTTCACACGATCGCGTAGCACAACGCGTGGCATAGCTTCCTCTCAAATTTGCCCTACGCAATCGCAAACAATGACACGCGATCGCGATACACACACTGGCCAATCCTACGCAATCGTGGATGTGTCCACGCAATCGCAGTGAACAAATTTCCAGCTACCCAAATTAACCTTAAGTGATAGAATCCCTATTCACGCGATCACGTAGAACAAATCCACCTCTGCCTAAATTACTCTAAGCGATCGCAGACCAACTTACGCGATCGCGTATAAGGATACTAGAAGAAAATACCAGCAGTTATCAACAGTGTTCCGAAGGCCAAAAGTAATCTGTTAGTCGTCCGAAACTCACCCGAGCCCCTCGGGACCTCGACCAATTATACCAACAATTCCAAAAACATCAAACGAACTTAGTCGAACCCTCAAATCACACCAAACAACGCTAAAACCACGAATCATCCCCCAATTCAAGCTTAATGAAACTTAAGATTTCCAACATCTACATTATGTACCGAAACCTATCAATTCAAGTACGATTGACCTCAAATTTTGCACACAAGTCATAAATGAAATAACGGAGCTATGAAAATTTTTGGAACTAGATTACGACCCCGATATCAAAAAGTCAACTCCCCGGTCAAACTTCCAAACTTAAATTCTTGTTTTAGCCATTTCAAGCCTAATTTAACTACGGACTTCCTAATAAAATTCCGAACACGCTCCTAAGTCCAAAATTACCATACTGAGCTATTGAAATAGTCAAATCCCGATTTTGGGTTTATTTTCTCAAAATGTTAAGGAACCAAGTGTCCCGATGTTCAATTAAGGAACCAATGTTAAGGAACCAATGTTAAGTCCAAAATGATCGATTTAGGGTTCATTTTCTCAAAAGGCTAACTTAAGGAACCAAGTATCCCGATTTCAACCCAAATACTTCCGAATCCCGAACCAACCATCCACGCAAGTCAATAATTATTAAAAGCACATACGGGAAGTTTTATTTTAGGGAACGAGGTTCTAAAGTTAAAATGACCGGTTGGGTCATTACAATAAGGCCGATACCGAGGCTGCTCAGGTTCGAGCAAAAGACATCACCGAGCATGCAAAATGGCAATCTCGAAGGGAGGCCCTCGAGAAAATCCATGCTCGGGGTTTCGACCTATCAGCTGAGATCGAGAACGCCAAGAAGCTCAAAGCTGAGGCTAAAAGGTTGGCTTATCCCGAGGAGGATAATGACTCCGAGGGTTTAAGAGAGTCCGAAGGCGGGGAGGATCCCGAGGGTGGAGACGCTGTCCCCGATAAGGACCAGACTACTTAGGCCTTTATATGTTTTTGTTTTTTGCACTTTTGTTGAGGCCGTTCGCCCTTTGTAAAATTTTCATTGGGCTATTTGTCCATTTGTAAAAATAATTTTGTATAAATATATAGGGCTTTATTTCACTTTCACGGCTTTTGAATTTTTCCCTTTGATTTTTTATTTATATTCACAAAGATCAAAATGCCTTAGCACGAAACAATTAGGTTATGTTCGAAGATTCAAACAAACCTTGCCTTTACATTATTCTGTTTTAATGCATTTGGGGGTTCGGTGTTACCGGAAACTTCCTCCCAAAGTAAGTAGTTAAGATTAAAGTTCACCGGGGGTAGCCTTTAGACCCGGTTATGAAAATTTTCTTTTCGAAGGCCTTGTTTTTATTACGGATCTAAGACATCTCCGAGCCGTGTTAATATGGCCATAGCCTTTTAGTTCGGGTGTCGCCCAATGGGCTTGCTTTCCCGAGTTATCATGGCTTGCCTAAGATAACAGTCCCCGAGTGGGGATGTCCATCTCCTTTAAAATTCGGGGGTTGCCTAATAGGTCTTATGTTCCCGAGGTCTAATAGCTTGGACCGTTCGAGTTTGTTTTCGGACAGAAGTCCCCAAGTGAGAAGTGATTGTTCGATCTCAGGTTAAAGCGGTCCTTAGGCTCATTACCTTTAGGGGATCTAAAGTAGGGAATTCCTTAAGAAATGTAAATAAGAAAATTTTATAAGACAAGATGATTGCAAGAAAGAAACTTCTCTTTATTCTTGTTTAAAACAGTCATACATAATATGTACATGCTTTATGATAGGGCTCGAGCAACCTATGCGGGCACGGTTCATTTGACCGTTTGGCCCTTATAATAAATCCTACCTATCAAGACCCTTCAATCACGAAGTAATTTCCTTTCTAAAGTCGGTATCTGAGGGTAATGCCCTCCAGTATTCGAAGTTGATCATAGAGAGAAGCTTCGGATACTGTTAATGTGATATTCGACACCGATTTGTGATCGTTCTTTGATTCTAAGTTAGCACGATCCATTGTTGCCTCGTTAAAAATCTTGCTGGAAAACCCATTTGGGACAAAACCGATTCAAGGGAAAAAGAGTGCAACGCGTGCTTTCAGACATAAAACTTTGTACTGCTCCTTGTCAGTCACCTGCAAGTGTTAATCCGAAATATAAATAAAAGAAAATGAATGGGGTCGTACCTTAGAAGTAATATCGTTTTAGGTGAGGTATATTCTAATTGCTCAATAGTTGTTCACTGTTCATCGTTCCGATCTTGTAGGATCCTTTTTCGGTGATTTTGATGATATGATACGGTCCTTCCCCGTTTGGTCCCAACATTCCCTCGCTCGGGTTTTTGGTGTTAAGTGTGACCTTTATTATCACTAAGTCCCCAACGTTGAAGTATCGAAGGTTGGCCCTTTTATTGTAATATCTCTTGATCTGTTGCTTTTGGGTAGCCAACCGTACAAAGGTGGCTTTGCGCCTTTCATCCAACAGTTCCAAACTCGCATTCATTTCCTTGTCATTTCGTTCCTTTGTTGCATATTTGTAATGACCCAACTGGTCATTTTGACTTTTAGAACCTCGTTCCCTAAAGTAAAACTTCCCGTATGTGCTTTTAATAATTTATGACTTGCGGGATGGTTGGTTCGGGATTTGGAAGTGTTTGGGTTGAATTCGGAACACTTGGTTCCTTAATTTGGCTTTAAAAGGCCAAGTTGACTTCAGTCAACATTTTGAGAAAACGACCTCGTAATAGAATTTTGACGATTCCAATAACTCTGTATGGTGATTTTGTACTTAGGAGTGCGTTCAGAATTTTATTTGGAAGTCCGTAGTTAAATTAGGCTTGAAATGGCTAAAATAGGAATTTAAGTTTGGAAGTTTGACCTGGGAGTTGACTTTTTGATATCGGAGTCGGAATCCAGTTCCGAAAATTTTCATAGCTCCGTTATGTCATTTATGACTTGTATGCAAAATTTTAGATCAATCAGACTTGATTTGATAGGTTTCGACATCGAATGTAGAAGATGGAAATTTTAAGTTTGATTAAGCTTGAATTGGAGCATAATTCATGGTTTTAGCGTCGTTTTATGTGATTTGAGGTTTCAAAAAAGTTTGTATGATGTTTTAGGACTTGTTGCTATAATTGGTTGAGGTCCCGAGGGCCTCAGGTGAGTTTCAGATGGCTAACGGATCAAAAGTTGTACTTAAAACTGCTGCTACAATTTTTCTCTTATGCTGGAAATTATGGATTGTGATCGAGCCCAAGATAGAGGCCCAGGATCGATATCCAAAATCGAGGCCATGATCGAGGGTTATGATCGAAGGTAGGGCTCGAGGGTCATCATCGAAGGCCCATGCTTGAGAGCCATGAACGAAGAGAGAGAATCGAGGGCCATGATCGAAGCCACGATCGAGGTCGAGGATCGAGTCCTTTATCGAATCCACGATCGAGGCCGAGGTTTGAGGCCATAATCGAGGGCCATGATCGAATCACGATTGAGGCCGTGGATCGAGGGCTGCCTGGGCAGAATTATAAAGGAGGGCATTCGTCTAATTCGCCATTTTTGAAAATTTGGAGCTTGAGCAGAGGCGATTTTTGTTAGATTTTCAAGGAAAGACATTGGGGTAAGTGACTCTAACTTGGATTTGGTCAATATACACGAATATACCATTGTTTTCAGCATTTAATTAGTGTTTTGAGATTGAAATTTGAGAAATTTTTGAAATCTCATAGAAATAAAAATTTGAGATTTCGGTATCGATTTAGAGTCGGATTTGAGTAAAACTAGTATGGCTGGACTCGTAATTGAATGGGTTGTCGGATTTCGTAATGTTCTCCAGATTCCGAGACGTGGGCCCCACAGACGAAGTTTTAATTAATTTCGGAGTTTTTATTGAAAATGAAGTATTTTCTTATGAAATTGATTCGATAATTTTTTGTGACTGTATCGAATTAGTTTTGGTTAGATGCGAGCCAGTCAAAGTTGTATAATCGAGGAAAAGGCCTACTATTGGACTAAATTGGAGCAAGACGAGTAAGTCTCTTGTCTAATCTTGTGAGGGGAAAATTACCCTATATTTAATAATTGTTGCTAATTGCGGGGTCTACGTACGCACGAGGTGACGAGAGTCTGTGCGTAGCTACTATTAATGCTAAAGTCTGGGTAGTTTAGGACTCAAAGCATGAATTACTTGTGTAAACTGTATTCTTTTTTTAATTAATATTAATTGCTAATTGTGGGGGGCTACGTACGCACGAGGTGACGAGAGTCCGTGCGTAGCTACTATTAATGCTAAAGTCCGGGTAGTTTAGGACTCAAAGCATAAATTACTTGTGCAAATTCTATTCTTTGTTTAATTAATATTTTTTGATATATATATTTATATATTGTGAATTGTTAAATAAAAAAATATTAAATGATGGAAATCTCATATGCTTGAATTTTCTGTTTAAACTAATTAATTGTTAAAAGAAATCGTTCATCCTCTCGAATTTATCTTATAATGAATATACTCTCCTCCCAGAGGTACATAAAAAATGTTCTCCTTTCTTGTGGAGCGGGTCGAACGCCTCGGCAGGATAGATGCATCTATGGAATACGCCGCACGTCCCTCGGCAGTGTACACGACACTCTGGATCAGGCCGTACGACCTCGACAGAAATTGTGCCTAATAATAATTATTACACGATACTTGGATAGTTTATTGCAGCTTATAAAGCTAATTGATAAATTGGAAATTTATTGGAATTGAAGAAATTTAATTAATATATTGAAAATGGTTGCATTTGAGGGAATTTAATTATTTCTGATGATTAAATAAAATTATTGTTGACTTTGTGAATCATATTGAGTTAAATAAATTCTGTTTTATTCTATTTAATATTGTTGACCCTTAGTGAGTGTCAAAGTCGACCATCTCGTCTCTACCACTTCGAGATTAGGTTTGATACTTACTAGGTACACGTTGTTTATGTACTCATACTATACTTGTTGCACTTTTTGTGCAGGATCTGAGACAGGCACTAGTGGAGGACCTATCATTGCACATCCACGTTATCCAGAAGCGTAGTGGTGAGCTGGCTTTCTGAGCCGTTCTGCAGCTACCAGTACCTCTTCTTGTATTTTATTTTGTCTATTTTTATTTCATACATTATTTTGAGTTTTGTATAATCTACTAGATACTCAAACACTTATGACACCAGGTCTTGGCACACACATTGATAGAATTTGGAATTGTATAATTTTCTTGGATTTAAGTTAATCAGTTTCTTTTCAAAAATCTTTAATATTTCTAGAAAAATAATAAAATTACTTAGAAAAGTATTCTGAAAATAATTGATATATGTTTAATTTATTTGTTGGCTTGCCTAGCTGTAGTGTTGGGCGCCATCACGACTTATAGGTGAAATTGGGTCGTGACAACATAGTATCAAAGTATTAGGTTCACGTAGGTCTTACAAGTTATGAGCATGCGTAATAGAGTCTTGCGGATCGGTACGAAGACATTTGTACTTATCTTTGCGAGGCTATAGGGTGTTAGGAAACTACCTTTCTTCATATTCCATCGTTCAGTTGATGTAGCACTAAATATCCTTCTCTTATTCTCTCATAGATGGTGAGAACATGCTCTAATGAGGTTCCAGACCAGGGAAAAGCTACTCCCCCAGTCGCTAGAGGCCAAGGTAAAGGCCGAGAGAGGGCTCCAGCCAGTAGTAGAGGGCGAGGACGCCCGAGGACTGTTCCAGTTATGCCGCCAGTGGGTCCAGCAGAGAATCCCATTATTGAGGAACAGGGTAAGGTGCCTGTGGCAGAGCCAACTCCGGTGAATTTCACATATACACCGTGATTCCAGGATGTTATGGGTTGTATGCTGCGGTTCATGGACAATATGACTCAGGGAGGTTTATTTTCGGCAGACCCAACCACATCCCAGGCGGGCGGGAGAGCACAGACACCTATCGCACATGCTCATAGACAGGCAGTTGCTGTATATCAGACCCAGGGTGCACTACCCGTGGGTGGAGCCCAGCCAGTGGAAGCAGCTACACCTGAGCCCAGGCCAGCTGTAGCCGCTGATCCGCAGAAACTATTGGACAGATGGACTAGACTACATCCTCTTATTTTTTGGGGTGACGACATGAGGATCCCCAGGATTTCATTGATCGGTGCAAGGATAGACTGTACAACATGAGGATATTGGAGTCTCATGGGGTAGACTTTGCTACTTTTTAGCTAGAGGGCAGAGCCCGTAGATGGTGGCAGTCTTATGTTCTTAGCAGACCAATAGATTCTCCTCCCATGACATGGGATAGGTTCACCCGTAGTTTCATGGACATGTATATTCCACAATGTCAAAGGGAAGAGTTGAGGTTTCAGTTTGAGCAGCTCCAGCAGGGTCTAGTGACCGATTATGAGGCAAGGTTCTCTGAGTTATCTCGCAATGCACTTATGATACTTCCTACCGAGGCAGAGAGAGTGCAGAGGTTTATTGCGGGTTTACATACTGGCATTCATGCCACTATGGCTCGAGAGGTTGAGATGGGTACTTCTTATGAGTTACTCGCGGAGATAGCCCGAAGGATTAAGGGTGTACATCAGTGGAGACGAGAGCAGGTTATGAGAGATAAGCGGTTTAGATATTTTGGAGAGTTCAGAGGTTCTCCGTCTGGGGGAAAATGTCAGTTCGTAAGAGGGCAGTCCAGTAGGACCCCATATCCAGCACTACCGCCTTCTCGAGGTGCTCTGGTGCGACCCTATCTCAGTGCTATACCAGAGAGTTCTTATCGCCCACTAGCTATTCAGGGTCCTTCCAGTGGGTATTCAGTTCCTCAGGGCCAGACTCTTAGTCAGCAACCCATCGCATCGAAGAGTTGTTACGAGTGCGAGGATCCCAGTCACATACAAATATTCTGCCCCAGACATCGGGGTAGACTAGTGAAGCAGGGTCATCAACCTATGATTACCGTACCAGTTGCTCCACCAGTTGTCCGACCACCAAGAGGTGGGGGACAGGTGGGTAGGGGTTGTCCTAGAGGTGGAGGTCAGTAAGGTGGAGGCCAGCCAGTTAGTGCTCCAGCTCGGTTCTATTCTTTTCCGATCAGACAAGATGCAGAGGCCTTGGATGCCGTGATTACAAGTATTATTTCTGTTTGCGGAAAAGATGCCTCAATATTATTTGATCCAGGATCTACGTATTCATATATGTTATCTCTATTTGCTTCATTCCTGGGTGTTTCTCATGAGTCCTTGAGTACTCCTGTTTATATGTCCACTCATGTGGGCGATTCTGTTATTCTGAACCGGATCTACCGATCTTGTATTATTACATTCTGTGGTTATGAAACTAAAGCAGATCTTCTACTGCTTGAGATGACCGACTTTGAAATTATTCTGGGCATGGACTAGTTATCTCCATATCATGCTATTCTAGATTGTCATGCCAAGACTGTTACCTTGGCTATGTCAGCGTTGCCTAAGGTGGAGTGAAAGGGTTGGTATGTTAGTTTATTTAATCAAGTTATTTCTTTTATAAAGTCTCAACACATGGTTGAGAAGGGTTGCTTGGATTATCTAGCCTATGTTCGGGATATTACTGCAGAGACTATGGCTATTGATTCAGTGCCTCTAATTCATGATTTCTCCGATGTATTTCCTTCAGATCTTCCAAGTATGCCACCTGATCATGATATTGATTTCTGTATTGACTTGGCTCCAGATACCCAGCCTATATCTATCCCATCGTATCACATGGCTCCGAAAGAATTGAAAGAACAACTTGAGAAAATACTAGCCAAAGGGTTCGTCAGACCGAGTGTATCACCTTGGGGTGCACCGGTATTATTTGCGAAGCAAAATGATGGAACAATGCAGATGTGTATTAATTATTGCCAATTGAACAAAGTCACTATTAAGAACAAGTACCCGTTGTCATGTATTGATGATCTATTTGACCAGTTGCAGGGTGATAGGGTGTTCTCTATGATCGACTTGAGGTCGGGGTACCATCAGTTGAAGATTCGGGATTCAGATGTTCTGAAGACTGCTTTTCGGAGTAGATATGGTTATTATGAGTTTCTAGTGATGTCCTTTGGTTTAACTAACGCCCTGACAGCGTTTATGGATTTGATGAACAGGGTATTCAGGCCATATATTGATTAGTTTGTCATTGTCTTTATTGATGACATCTTGATTTACTCACGCAGTAAGGAGGAGCACGAGGAGCATATAAGAGTGGTGCTTTAGATGTTGTGGGAACAAAATCTATATGCTAAGTTCTCTAAATGTGAGTTTTGGCTAGAGTCTGTAGCATTTTGGGGGCATATTGCATCGGGCGAGGGCATTAAGGTTGATCCCAAAAAGATTGAGGCAATTCAGGAGTGGCATCGTCCCACTTCGGCGACTGAGATCAGGAGTTTTCTGGGTTTAGCAGGTTATTATCATCGGTTCGTGGAATGTTTATCATCTATTGCAGCACCTTTGACCAAATTAACCCAGAAGGGTACTCCGTTCCGATTGTCCGATGATTGTGAGGTGAGCTTTCAGAAGCTCAAGACAGCATTGACTACAACACGAGTGTTAGTATTGCCTTCCGGTTCAGGGATGTATATAGTGTATTGTGACTCTTCACACGTTGGCTTGGGTTGTGTATTACTGCAGGAAGGGCAAGTTATTGCATATGCTTCACGTCAGCTGAAGCACCACGAGAAGAATTATCCGGTACATGATTTGGAATTCGCTGCGATTGTTCACGCTCTGAAGATTTGGAGGCATTATATTTATGGGGTGTCTTGTGAAGTTTACACTGATCATCGCAATTTGTAGCATTTGTTCAAGCAGAGGGACCTAAATTTGAGGCAGCGCAGATGGATGGATTTACTGAAAGATTATGATATTACTATCCTATATCATCTGGGCAAAGCAAATGTAATTGTAGACGCCTTGAGTAGAAAGGCAGAGATTATGGGTAGTTTGGTGTTCATTTCAGTAGAGGAGAGGCCATTCGCTTTGGATATTCAGTCCTTGGCCAACAAACTTGTGCGGCTGGATATTTTAGAGCCCAGTAGAGTTCTTGCATGTGTTTTAGCTCAGTCTTCACTATTTGAACAAATCAAGGCTCGCTAGTATGATGATCCACACTTAATGGTTCTCCGAGAAATGATACTACGGGGTGGTGCCAAGGAAGTTATTATTGGAGCAGATGGTGTTCTGTGACTCAAGGATAATCTATGTGTTCCTAATGTGGATGGACTTAGGAAAAAGATCCTAGAGGAGGCACACATTTCTCGGTATTCTATTCATCAGGTACTACAAAGATGTATCGTGACCTGAGGCTGCATTATTGGTGGCGACAAATGAAAAAGGACATAGTTGAGTATGTAGCTAGGTGTCTAAATTGCCAGCAAGTTAAATATGGGCACTAGAGACCAGGCGGCTTACTTCAACAGATGACTATACCAGAGTGGAAATGGGAACGCATTACTATGGACTTTGTAGTTGGGTTGCCGTGGACCTTGCGGAAGTTTGATGCAGTTTGGGTCATTGTCGATAGGTTGACCTAGTCAGCACACTTCATTCCAGTTGTGACTACGTATACTTCAGAGAGGTTGTCCCAGATTTATATTTAGGAGATAGTTCGATTGCACGGCGTGCCAATTTCCATCATATCAGATAGAGGCCCTCAATTTACTTCACATTTTTGGGGAGCAGTACAGAGTGAGTTAGGGACCCGTGTAGAGCTCAGCATAATTTTTCATCCGCAGACTGACGGGAAGTCAGAGCGGACAATTCAGATTTTGTAGGATATGCTCAAGGAATCTATGATTGACTTTGGAGGTCAGTAGGATCGTTTCTTGCCTTTGGTCGAGTTTTCTTATAATAACAGTTACCAAACCAACATCGAGATCGCTTCATTTGAGGCTTTATATGGTCGGCGATGTCTTTTGCCCACCGGGTGGGTTGAGCCCAGTAAGGCTAAGTTATATGTTACTGATTTGGTGAAGGATGCCTTGAAAAAGGTAAAGTTGATTCAAGAGCGACTTGGTACAACGCAATCTAGACAGAAGAATTACGCAGATCAGAAAGCGCGTGATTTATCCTTTATGATGGGGGAAAAAGTTCTGTTGAAGGTTTCGCCGATGAAGGGAATCATGAGATTCAGAAAGAAGGGCAAGTTGAGCCCAAGGTTTATAGCCCTATTTAAGGTGTTGAGATGAGTTGGGGAGGTTGCTTATGAGCTTGCATTGCCTTCAGTCTATCGGGAGCTCATCCGGTTTTCCATGTATCTATGCTCCGGAAGTATCGTACCGACCTATCACATGTGTTAGACTTCAACACAGTTCAGCTAGATAATAGTTTGGGCTATGAAGAAGAACCATTTGCCATTGTTGATAAACAGGTTCGCCAGTTGAGGTCTAAGAGGATTTCTGCAGTAAAGGTCCAGTGGAGGGGCCAACCAGTCGAGGAAGTGACTTGGGAGGAAGAGAAAAATATGTGGAGCAGATATCCACACTTATTCAACACTTCAGGTATAATTCTAAACCCGTTCGAGGACGAACGTTTGTTTAAGAGGTGGAGAATGTAATGACCCAACCGGTCATTTTGACTTTTCGAACCCCGTTCCCTAAAATAAAACTTCTCGTATGTGCTTTTGATGATTTATGACTTGCGGGATGGTTGGTTCGGGATTTGGAAGTGTTTGGGTCGAAATCAGAACACTTGGTTCCTTAAGTTGGCTTTAAAAGGCCAAGTTGACTTCGGTCAACATTTTGAGAAAACAACCTCGGAATAGAATTTTGCCGATTCTAACAGCTCTGTATGGTATTTTGGACTTTGGAGCGTGTTCGGAATTTTATTTGGAAGTGTGTAGTTAAATTAGGCTTGAAATGGCTAAAATAGGAATTTAAGTTTGGAAATTTCACCGGAGAGTTGACTTTTTAATATCGGAGTCGGAATCCAGCTCTAAATATTTTCATAGCTCCGTTATGTCATTTATGACTTGTGTGCAAAATTTGAGGTCAACCGGACTTGATTTGATAGGTTTCGACATCGAATGTAGAAATTGGTAATTTTAAGTTTCATTAAGCTTGAATTGGAGCATAATTCATGGTTCTAGCATCGTTTTATGTGATTTGAGGTTTTAAATCAGTTCGTATGATATTTTAGGACTTGTTTGTATAATTGGTTGAGGTCCCGAGGGCCTCGGGTGAGTTTCGGATGGTTAACGGATCAAAAGTTGGACTTAAAACTGATGCTGCAATGTTTCTCTTCTGCTGGAAATTCTGGGCTGTGATCGAGCCGAAGATCGAGGCCATGATTGAAGCCACAATCGAGGTCATGGATCGAGGCCGAGGATCAAAGCCATGATCGAGGGCCATTATCAAACCACGATCGAGGCCGAGGATTGAGGTCATGATCGAGGGTTGCCTGGGCAGAATTAGAAAGGAGGGCATTCGTCCCATTCGCCATTTTTGACCAACTGGAGCTTGAGGAGAGGCAATATTTGATAGATTTTCAAGGAAAGACAATGGGGTAAGTGATTCTAACTCGGATTTGGTCAATATACACGAATATATCATTGTTTTCACTATTTAATTAGTATTTTGAGATTGAAATTTAGGAAAATTTTGAAATCTCATAGAAACGAAAATTCGAGATTTCGGTATCGATTTAGTGTCGGATTTGAGTGAAAATGGTGTGGTTGGACTCGTAATTGAATAGGTTATCGGATTTCATAACTTTTACTGGATTCCAAGACATGGGCCCCACAGACGAAATTTTAATTAATTTCGGATTTGTTTATTGAAAATGTAGTATTTTCTTACGAAATTGATTCTATAATTTTTGGTGACTGTATCGAATTATTTTTGGTTAGATTCGAGCAAATAAAAGTTGGATAATCGAGGAAAAGGCCTATTAGTGGATTAAATTATAGCAAGACGAGTAAGTCTCTTGTCTAATCTTGTGAGGGAAAAATTACCCCATAGGTAATTAAAGTAATAATTGTTGCTAATTGTGGGGGCTACGTACGCACGAGGTGACGAGAGTCCGTGCGTAGCTACTATTAATGCTAAAGTCCGGGTAGTTTAGGACCCAAAGCATGAATTACTTGTGTACATTGTATTCTTTGTTTAATTAATATTAATTTGATATATATATATATATATATATATATATATATATATATATATATATATATATATATATATATATATATGTGTGTGTGTGTGTGTGTGTGTGTGTGTGTGTGTGTGTGTGTGTGTGTGTGTGTGTGTGTGTGTGTGTGTGTGTGTGTGTGTGTGTGTGTGTGTGTGTATGATTAATTTTCTGTTTAAATTAATGAACTGTTAAAAGAAATTGTTCATTCTCGGCAGGATAGATGCATCTATGGATTGCGCCGCACGTCCCTCGACAGTTTACAGGACACTCTGGATAGGGCCGTTTGACCTCGGCAGAAATCGTGACTAATAATAATAATTACACAATACTTGGATAGTTTATTGCAGCTTGTAAAGCTAATTGATAAATTGAAAATTTATTGGAATTGAAGGAATCTAATTAATATATTGAAAATTATTGCATTTCAGGGAATTTAATTATTTCTGCAGATTAAATAAAATTATTGTTGACTTTGTGAATGATGCTGAGTTAAATAAATTCTGTTTTATTCTATTTAATATTGTTGACCCTTAGTGAGTGTCAAAGTCGACCATCTCGTCTCCACCACTTCGAGATTAGGCTTGATACTTACTGGGTACACGCTGTTTACGTACTCATACTATACTTGCTACACTTTTTGTGCAGGATCTGAGACAGGTACTAGTGGAGGACCTATCATTGCACATCCACGTTATCCAGAGGCGTAGTAGTGAGCTGTCTTTCTGAGCTGTTCTGAAGCTACCAGTGACTCTTCTTGTATTTTATTCTGTTTATTTTTATTTCAGATAGTATTTTGAGTTTTGTATAATCTACTAGATGCTCATACACTTGTGATACCAGGTCTTGGCACACACATTGGTAGAATTTGGAATTGTATTATTTTTTTGGATTTAAGTTAATGAGTATCTTTTCAAATATTTTTAATATTTCTAAAAAAAAAAACAATTACTTAGAAACTTATTTTGAAAATAATTGATATATATTTAATTTATTTGTTGGCTTGCCTACCTGTAGTGTTGGGAACCATCATGACTTATAGATGACATTGGGTCGTGACAATATCAGAATCTAATACTTGGCTCTCCGACCGGTATTAGAATGGGGTGGCTCCGATACTGGACTTCAAAGTTGTATGGTATGCCCACCGGACTTCGGGTAATATTTCTTTCCATCTTCCTTTGGAGTCAGGTAATTTCCCTCACACAAGGTTAGGCAAGCCACTTACCTCGAACCAAGCTCAATCAATCAACAAGAACACGTTTTCCTCGACTTTCCAACTCCTCAAAAATCGCTTCTACGATCAAGGGCCGCTTTTGCACGCCCCCATCTGTGCTCCTTTCACCACTTCTGCGAGACTCTGACTGCTTCTGCGGTCTCAGCTGGACAGGCCCATAATCACTTCTGCGGCTCGATGTGCTCGCTTCTGTGGTGCCGCACCTGCGGCCCAATGTGCGCAGGTGCGATTACACCGGGTGCAACAACTTCAGCCAATCCAACACATTTTCAAATGATCCGTTAACCACCCGAAATCAAGCCGAGGCCCCAGGTACCTCAACCAAACAAATCAACAAGTCCTAAAACATCGTACAAACTTAGTCGGGCCCTCAAATCACATCAAATAGCAACACAAACACGAATCACACTCCAATTCAAACTTAATGAACATGAAACTTCAAACTTCAACAATCAATGCTGAAACCTATCAAATCACGTCCGGTTGACCCCAAATATTTCACACAAGTCATATTCCACATTACGGACCTACTCCAACTTCCGGAATCGGGATTCCACCCCAATATCAAAAAGTCCACTTCCGATCAAACATCCCAAAAATTCAACTCTTTAATTTTTATCTCCTTTCTCGTACTCTTTTTCATTCTTATGTGCCTTATGGCGAAGTGAAAGACAAACAACTAATTAATATTAGAGGGTGACTGGAAAATACTGATAAAAGGTGATTTGGTGAAGTTAGTTTTATAAGGTACTTTAGTAAGTAATTCGAATTTTTACGATGCACCTCTTTTGGCACCTTAGTCTTTATATAAATTCATTTTTTGCTAAAAAAGAAATATGGTATCGTAGTTTTGCAAGAATACTAACATTAAGGGTAGTCAAAAAAATAAATGAAAAGATAAAGGATGGAGTGTGTCTATATATATATATATATATATATATATATATTTAAAAAATATTAGTCAATATTAAAACAAAGTTAATTTTTGTTATAAGAAATATCAAATTATGGTGGATGTCTACTCTTCCTCCATGATATTCATCTCAAATACTTAATGACATATTCAATGACATATTTTCTATGTTTAATGACATATTTTCTTCACTTTTCATGCCTATATAAAGGCCTTGTAATGGATAGGAAAATACACACAATTAAAGAAGAAATAAGAATCTCTTCTCTCTTTCTCTATATATCTCTTAGCTTGTTTTTCCTTGTTCTATATTGTTACTTTGAGTTATATTTTATAACACGTTATCAACACAAAGTTTTAGCCAACTGAGTTGTTATGATGCGTCCAGTGCCGGTAGCGTCACTTTATGTTAATAATATGGTAAGAACGATGATGGTATAAGGTGTATAACGCCAGCATATATTTGGCCATCACAGTTTGCCTTTTCTAATTAGTTTTCAAATTTTTTTACACTTTGCTATTTATGTTTCCATACATAAAGAAACTTGCTTTACGGAAAAGTTTTGCTTGAAAGTTCATCAAATTATGTAAGAATTTTTGGTGTAAAGAACGATAAATATTTTTCCTATAACAAGTATTATGTTCCTATGTGTTAATATTAAGAAACACGAAGTGAAGACTTTTGAGAGAGCACATATTTTTCGTTTCTATTTTATCACATATCTCTTCCATCTTAAAGTGGGATAATTATCACAAAAGAAATGTAGATTTTAATTGATTATGTGTTTTTCTATATTTGCTTGATACTTTTTATTTGATTGAGTTCAGTTAATGAAAGTTCGCATATGCAAATTAAACTCAATCACCACTAATAGTGGAAACCCGTCCCATAAGTCTAAAATAAGACATGATGTTACCGTGGAGGTATGAATGGATGTGGATGTGGTAATGGACGAAATTATAATCGTCATCATTATGGTAACGAGAACAATAATGGCTCTCAAAATAATCCTTCACTTTGTGAAAGTGATGTTTGCCATTGATATGGCATGAGATTTTATAAAGAACGCATGGATTATTATGTTCCATTCCTGAAGTGAATGTGAAAATAATGTGATAATCATTATGAATACATATTCATTCTTGCAAGAATATGAACGTGCTAGTGGTAGTAAATATACCACACTCACCTCGAGAAGGGGGTTTGAGATGAAATAAGAAAATAATGTCATTATTATGGCATGAATGGTCATTGGTCATGTACCTATTGTACGCCAAAATATTTTGGCAATATGATTATTAAAGGACAACAATAATGCAAGAAATAGATCTTGCATCTAATTTTGACCATGACCATAATGGTATAACTTTCTCTTTAAAAGAGATATTTGCCATATAGATGTTGATGAATATATGGTAGTACAAAATTAATTTTAGGTTCTGGAAGAGATACTATAACTCTGCCTAAGGGAACAATACTTATCATAGAGAATGTAATGTTCTCCTCCAATTCCAAGAGGAACTTGTTGAGTTTTAAAGATATCCGCCGAAATGGATTTCATATTGAGACAATAGATGAGAATAATCTCTAATATCTTATCGTTACCAAGAATATCTCTGGCCATAAAAGGGTTATTGAGAAGTTCTCATCTTTATGTTTTGGCATGTATTGGATAAGAATTAGTGCAATTGAGGCACATTCTATCGTAAACCAAAAGGTTACTAATTCCAATACTTTTGTACTTTGGCGTGATCGATTGGACATCCCGGATCAATTATGATGAGACGAATTATAGAGAACTCAAATGGGCATCCATTAAAGAATCTTTTCCATTAAAGAATTGAAAGATTCTTTTAAATAATGAATTTTTCTGCACTTCTTGTTATCAAGGAAAGTTGATTATTAGACCATCACCAACAAAGGTTGGGACTGAGTCCCGTGCATTTTTGGAATGTATACATGGGGATATTGTGGACCTATTCACCCACCTAGTGGGTCATTTATATATTTTATGGTCTTAATAGATGCATCTTC
Source organism: Nicotiana tabacum (assembly GCF_000715075.1). Classification (NCBI taxonomy): domain Eukaryota; kingdom Viridiplantae; phylum Streptophyta; class Magnoliopsida; order Solanales; family Solanaceae; genus Nicotiana; species Nicotiana tabacum. The sequence goes on along the minus strand of NC_134096.1, from coordinate 92,242,188 downwards.
TAGATGGTCTCATGTATGCCTATTGTCATTTCGCAACCTGATATTTGCAAAATTAATGGCACAAATAATTCGATTACGGACACAATTTCCCGATAATCCAATTAAGTCTAATAGACTTGATAATGCCACTGAATTTTTATCCCAAGCATTTAATGATTATTGCTTATCAGTTGAGATAAAAGTTGAACATTCTGTAGCTCATGTTCACACTCAAGATGGCCTTGCAGAATCTTTGATTAAACGTCTGCAATTGATAGCAAGACCATTATTCATGTAAACCAAGTTACCCACTTCAGTTTGGGGTCATGCCATTTCACATACAGTAATGCTAATTCATCTCAGACCTATAAATTATCATAAATATTCCCTGTTGTAATTAGTTTTGGGTCATTAACCTAATATATCCCATCTAAATATTTTTGGATGCGCTGTATATGTGCATGTAGCACCGCCATATCGCACCAAGATGGGTCCCCAAAGAAGGTTAGGAATATATGTTGGGTTTGAATTGCCCTTCATTATTCGCTACCTTAAAACATTAACGGGAGATTTGTTCACTGCTCGATTTGCAGATTGTCGATTCGATGAGACATTTTTCCCAAAATAAGGGAGAGAAATTGGTGAAACCAAGCGTGATATTTTGTGGAAAATACATCATTGTCTCATCTTGATCCACGTGCCTCTATTTGTGAAAAAGAGGTGCAAATGATTATGCATTTGCAGAAAATAGCAAATCAAATGCCAGATGCATTTACGGATCTGAATAGGATAACGAAATCACATATCCCTACAGAGAATGTTCTAATCCGTATTGATGTCCCTGTTGGACAATCATCTAGTGTCATAGCTAATTAGTCAAAAGCACGCCTAAAGCGTGGCAGACCGCTGGGTTCTAAGGATCGAAATCCTAGAAAAAGAAAAATAAATTATCAAGATGAAACTACGAACGAGTCTCATAAAGAAACCCATGATTTAACCAATCCTGAAAATCATGAGGAAATCAATGAGCCTGAGACTGAAGAAAATAAGGAACTATCAATAAACCCAATGGATATTGAGACATATTTGAATCGATTGAATATAGTTGTGGATTATGTATTTGCATATAATGATGCATCTAGCATTATGCAAGATAATGAGGATCTTCAACCTCAATCCATTGGAGAATGTCGACAAAAACGTGATTGGCCAAAATGGCAAGAAGCAATCCAATCTGAGTTGGATTCACTTGCGAAACGTGAAGTTTTTCGGTCGGTAGTCCAAACACCTAATGGTGTTAAACTTGTTGGCTATAAATGGGTCTTTGTATGTAAAAGGAATGAAAAAAATGAGGTACAAATATATAAGGCACGCCTTGTTACACAAAGATTTTCACAAAGGCCTGGTGTCGATTATGAAGAGACGTATACTCCTATTATGGATGCTATAACGTTCCGTTATCTCTTACTGTCCATGAAAAGCTTGACATGCTTTTAATGGATGTGGTTATAGCCTACCTTTATGGCTCACTAAATAATGAGATATACATGAAAATTACTGATGGATTTAAAATGCCTGACGCACATAATTCAAAGTCCAGAGAAATGTTTTCAATCAAATTGCAAAGATCTTTGTATGGTCTAAAGCAATCAGGAAGAATGTGGTATAACCGCCTTAGTAAATATTTATTAAAGGAAGGTTATATAAATGATGCCATTTGTCCATGTGTTTTTATAAAGAAAACAACATCGGAGTTTGTTGTACTTTCCGTAAATGTTGATGACATAAACCTTATTGGAACTCCTACAGAACTCCAAAAGGCAATTTATTATTTAAAGAAGGAATTCGAGATAAAAGATCTCGAAAAGACAAAATTATGTCTCGGTTTAAAAATTGAAAATTTGGCAAACGGGATATTTTTTTCATCAATCTGCCTACATAGAAAAGGTATTGAAACGGTTTTACATGGATGGAGCACATCCATTAAATACTCTAATGGTTATTCGATCAGTTGATGTGAATAAGGACTCGCTCCGACCTCAAAAAAAGAATGAAGAGCTTCTTGGTCCTGAAGTACTATATCTTAGTTCAATTGGTACACTAATGTATCTCTGCTCCTACAAGGAGACATTAGAATGGAATCAAATACATATTGCGGTATCTAAAAGGGACTAACGATATGGGCTTATTTTATGGAAATGATTGCAGTCCCGATTTTGTTGGTTATGTCGATGCTGGGTATTTATCTGACCCACACAAGGCTCGATCTCAAACAGGCTATGTGTTTACATGTGGAGGCACTGCAATATCTTGGCGATCCACTAAGCAATCAATCGTGGCTACTTCATCTAATCATGCTGAGATAATTGTTATTCATGAAGCAAGTCGAGAATATGTATGGTTGAGGTCTGTAATACACCTTATTCGAGACAAATGTGGTTTAGAGTGTGACAAACTACCCATAATTTTGTATGAAGACAATGCAACATGCATAGCTCAATTGAAGGGATGATTCATAAAAGGAGATAGAACAAAGCACATTTTACCAAAATTATTTTTCACACATGATCTTCAAAAGAATAGTGATATCAGTGTGCAACATATCCGTTCAAGTGATAATATGGCTGATTTGTTCACCAAATCTCTACCAACGTCAACCTTTAAGAAACTAGTGTACAAGATTGGGATGCGAAGGCTCAAGGATGTGAATTGATTCTCTTATTAGGGGGAGTTAATACGCGGTGTACTCTTTTTCCCTTACAAGGTTTTGTCCCACTGGAGTTTCCTTGCAAGGTTTTTAATGAGGCAACCAAAAGTGTATTCCTAAACATGTGTACTCTTTTTCCTTCACTAGGATTTTTTTTTCTAATAAGGTTTTAACGAGACACATTATCTATGGACATCCAAGGGGGAGTGTTATAAGAAATATCAAATTATGGTGGATGTCTACTCTTCCTCCATGATATTCATCTCAAATGCTTAATGACATATTTTCTATGTTAAATGACATATTCAATAACATATTTTCTTCACTTTTCAGGCATATATAAAGACCTTGTAATAGATAGAAAAATATATACAATTGAAGAAGAAATAAAACTCTCTTCTCTCTTTCTCTATATATCTCTTACCTTGTTTTTTCTTGTTCTATATTGTTACTTTGAGTTATATTTTATAACAAGTAGTTTTAAATGTAGGAGGTGCAGTTTTATAAAAGGGAAAAGGGCCAAATATACCCCTCAACTTTTATATATTGTCTATATTTAACCTCTATTATATTATCGGGCCATATTTACCCCTAAAATTATCAAACTTTTAAAAATACTCCTTGATCTGTTAAGTAATCCAAAATCTCCCAAATGATTTTTATTTAAATCACTTGTTGTTCTTCTTGGTCCACTATTGTTGAAATAATTGGCATTTACCTGCTTTCTGAATTAGAGAAAAAAAATAAGAGAAAAAAATATTAAATAATACAACCGAATAAACAAAGTATAGTAAATTAAAAAATCTAAATTATGTAGATTTTCTTAATTCTAAAATTATTTACAACATCCCAATTTTAATGAATTCATTGCACCAAATGTATGGAGACTTTGCAAGTATTAGTGATTGAGGTTGAAGTTCCTCGGAGGCTATACATTGTCTAATTCAACTTTGTTTTAATTAAATGTCTATACATTTTGCACTCTTAAGTTAGTCGATCGAATTATATACTAACTAGGAAATGACAAAATATATTTGAATATACATGTACATACATGATGATCAGTTGCATATAATACACAATAAATAAACCCACTAAATAATACGATGTGTATATGATTGAAAAATAAATAAAATTTTAAACCAATTTTATTTATTACAAAAAGAGAAATGGGTGCATTGGTAATAAAGAAAATTATGAATAATTTGTATAAGTTAGTAACTTTAGCATTCACGTTAATAGTAACTTTTGAAATTAAAATAGTGGACCAAGAAGAACAACAAGTGATTTAAGTAAAAGAAATTTGGAAGATTTTGGATTACTTAATAGATCAAGGGGTACTTTTAAAAGTTTATTGATTGTAGGGCTTAAAATCCCAACAATCCCCCACATGAATGGGGAATGGCTATAAAATAAAGGAATGCACGGATGCGTATGTGTTTTACATGCAAGAATTAATTGTATCTGGATAAGTAGGTTTCCCTTTGAACTTTCCGTAGTGAACTTATATCGGATATAGTCGGTCAATCGGTAGATTTGATATCTTTGAACCGTCGAGCTTTGTTGTATACCTAGACAACATAAGTCACACAATCAATCCTTAACCATCTTTGGTTCTCACGGTTGTGTTCGTTTCAGCCATGAACACCGTCTGGTTTCATGGGTGCTTAGAGAATGGGCCTTTACTTTCATTCCCCTTGAAGCGGCTTTCAGAAACAGCCATGGTTGTTTCAAATATTACGAAAAAATGGAGTTAAAATAATCCGGGAAAGAAAACGGGCTTGACCGGACCGGGTCGCGGGTCATGGGTTATTCCGGATTGAATTTTTCGTTAATTATTTAAAAAAATGCCAGCAACTCTATAAATAGATCAAACTCTATAAAAAAAATGCCAGCAACTTTATAAAAAACTTATAATTTCTTTAAAAAAATGATCAAACTCCACATTTTACCTTCCTAAAAGTAAATAATTAATAAAATCTTATTAGTACGATAATTAAAATATTACTCCTTCATGAATAAATATAAATTAGTTTAAGATATCAAATTAATAAAAGTGTATAACAAGGAGGGACAAATGAACTAAGACACGACCAATAACAAGTGAAGATATAAATTCGCAATACTATGTCTCATTATTAGAGTTATGCTGAATCTTCATATTTCTATTGATGAATAGAAATTTTATCATTAATTTGTTAAAAAATTTTTAAGGTCAACGATATTAATTAGGAAATTCGACACATGATTTGCGTTAGAACTGTTAGGCGAGCCCCGAGCGTTGGGCATTAGACGTGTTTAGGGCGCACGGTCGGGCGCTTGGGGCATAAGCCTCACAGAACTAAGCCCCATACATGAGCCCCAGAGTGTTTTGCAAGTGCCCCCGCCCAGGGGCGAGTCCCGGACGAGTCCGAGAAATGCCTTTTAAAACACTACTACTAAGTTGCTAACTTTAGAGGTTATTTTAAATAATACTCTATGCCTTTGGCAGCCAAAGTGGAATGATAGGTAAGGCTCCACGATTTAATGATAGCAAGTATAAATTTGATAGTATAATTTTTTTTTTTTTACCCAAAGGGACACCTGCAATTTTATTCCACTAAGTGGGAAGTTTTGAAACTTCTGAACCTAAAAGGGGCCATCTAACAAATTTCATAATTTAAAGGACTTTTTACATCAATTTAGTACATACAATTTTAATTTTTAAAAAAAGAAGGAATAACAGAAGATAAAGAAAGCGCCGGTCAAAAAGTAATTAGTCAAAAGAAATTTAGTTAAGGTACGACTGGGCTTGCTGTAGGAAGTGACTAGTTAATTACTTATTATAGTGACTTAACGTATGCTTCTTTTCCTTCAAGATTGTTACATATGATAAAATCTATATGTGGGTGAATTTTGTAGTTCTCTTTTTCGTGTGTCCTGCGGTAACAAATATTGCCAACTTGTACAGTTGTGCTAGTGGATGGATGCAGTTGAGTTTTTGAGTCTACTTCCAATAGCTTAGCCTTCGTCTTTCTTTTTTCTTTTTAAGCATTCCATTCGAAAATTCTGGGCTCGGTTAATTTAAATTTGCTCCATGTAGATATATGCTTGGCAAAACTTCTCAAAACTGCTTATTTATGAAAAATTCTTTTATGCAAAAAGTTATTCAGGAAAATACTTTTGAAGAGAAGCATTATTTTTTAATATTAAATAATTGTGTTGGGCTAATTTTTATAAATAGTATTTTTGAGTTTCTAATTACGAAATGACAATATTAATTAAAGTTCATTTACAATTAGCTTTACTTAAATACATAAATGATTTTAAATATATATTATGTTTTTGCAAAATGAGTAACATTTAATAAGACAGCTAAAATTAGAAATATTAAAGGATTAAATAACTACTAATACTTTATTTTCTGATATAATTCTTTCTAGTACATCATGAGGTCAAAGGAAGTCTAACAGTGGTGACTAGCGAGAAGTAAACATTACGTGTGGGGGACCTTCGATGACCTAAGCTCTGAAGGCGCACGTTAAACAGGGAGAGCTAATGTACGCATAACGAAGATGGCCCGACGAAAATCACAGATAATTGCACCGTATACAATACCAGAAACGGATGAACAAGGTAGAATGGTAACACCGGAATCAGGAGTACCACAAATGATAGGTCAGATGCAACCGGTCCACTAGATGACTGGATTGGGAAGCGCACCAACAATCATGCAAGCTTTAAAATGTATTGAAGAAAAGAATCCCAGACCAGCAGAGGTAGATGTCAATACAGCAGCAAGAAAACTGACTTTCTCAGTGCAACGAGCAAACCCTAGTTGTCCAAAGCTGACTTTAGCTGATGTGGTAAAAATCGAGCTCAGCAATAAGGGTTGCAATTGGAATACTATCTGCCAATAAAGAAGGAAGGATTGAAGATTGTGCAACTTAATCAGGTTGAAGTAGTAGAGCAAACCCAGAAATGAATAGAAGCACTAATTGGGCATGTGCTGGGTGGAACTCCCTCCTTCAAAGATATGCTAAAATTTGTGTATGGTGTGTGAAATTTTATCACTGCACCACATGTATTCCTACTTGATGTTGGGTACTTTATCTTCAAATTTAGATCTGAGGCAGATAAGAACAAAATTATACAACAAGGTCTATATACATATCATAATAGACCTATGATACTGAAGCAATGAGAGCCTCATTTCCAGATGAGTAAAAAATTGACTCGAAATGTGCCAATATGGATTATATTCCGAGGATTACCAATCTAATACTAGACAAAGGATAATTTTGGACGTATAGCCAGCTACATAGAAAAACCTATATGTTCGGATAAACTTACAACACAGGGGATAGGATTTCCTATGCGCGTATGATTGTTGAAATGGATATATCGCAGGAGCTATTAGATACAATGCGCAAAGAAGTAGATGGCAAGTATAGAGAACAAACATTGGACTATGAATGAAAATCATCTTTTTGTGAGGGTGTTTTCAAATAGGGAAACATACTGAGAATTGTGTGAAGGCTCAATGAGTGAGGCAGCAAAAGGAAATCATTGAAAACAATGGCAACTTGGAGAAAAATGATAAACAACAGCAGAGGCAGGGGAAAGAAGTTAAGGAATAACACAGAAAATAACATGTTGTTCAGTGGAGAGTGAAACTGGCTACTGAGCAATCACAGGTGTAGAAGGAGCAGAATCTTGAACAACTACAGAAACAACAGGAAACTCAAGCTATTATAGAGCCAACTACTGAGCAATAGATGGAGATACAACCAAACTCTAAAGGGAAGCAAAAGATGAAAACTGAAGGATATACACAACAAAAATGAGCTTTAACTAAAACTGATTTAGAGAATATGCTGAAACGAAACAAATATAGTCCATTGAGAATACAAGAAGATAGCAGCCCTGACAAGGTGACTGAAGGGATTAGCCTCAATGAGGAAAATCCACCATGATATAAGCTCCTGGAATATAAACGGGTTGAACAAGCCCTATAAGTAGAAAGAACTCAAGGCCTTTCTACCAAAACATAAAATCACTCTACTAGGCTACCTTGAGATAAAGATAAAGTCTAGGAGTGTTAGCAAAGTTAGAAGAAAGTTTTGTAAAGACTGGAAAGTATACTCAGATGAAACTATAAGTAAAAATGGGAGAATATGGCTCTTTTGAAAGGAAAACACGGTGCATGTACACATACTTTTGGCAACCACTCAATTGATACACTGTCAAGTGAACGATAAGGGATCAAAATTTTCATGTTGCATAACATTTGTATATGGGAAGAACAAAATAAATGGAAGAAAAGACCTATGGGAGCAGCTCAGACAAATACATAGCAATATGTTTGAGGCTTTGCTAGTTATAGGTGACTTCAACAATGTGATGTCTGTCAATGATCGAATTAATGGGCAACCTGTGCACCAAGCTGAACTTGTAGACTTTCAAGAATGCATAAGGGCTATTTGATTGGGGCAATTGAATAGGAAGGGTTGTCAATTGTCATGGTGTAATAAATGGGATGTAGAGAGTAGAATATATAGCAATATTGATTGGGCTTTGGGGAATGCTTCTTGGCATACACATTATAGTAGCCTAGAGGATGCTTTTGAAATGGCAGGAGTATTTGACCACTCTCCTATTATTATCAACACTGATTTAGACAAAATCTACCTACCAAAACCTTTTAGACTATATAATGTGCTACTAAATCATAAGGAGTTTGAAGGGGTTATTCATGAGGTGTGGAATCAACAAGTATAGGGGAATAACATGTACTCACTTTGGCTGAAGTTACAAAGGTTGAAAGATAAGACAAAACAAATGAACAAAGAGATATCTTCACTGGAAAAAATGATTAGTCATCTCAGGGAGCAACTGCATAATACTCAAGAAAATCTTGATGAAGATCCATTCAACATCCAACTAATAGCGAAGGAAAAAGAGTTGCTAATGCAGATTGAAAAATGAGAAAGAGTACATGAACAGTTACTGAGGTAGAGATCCAGAGCAATATGGATAAAAGCATGTGACCAGAACACTAAATTATTTCATGCTCACTTGAAGGACAAACAATCTAGGAACAAAATTGCATCTATATGTAATGACCTAGGGCTTAGAGTGACTGATCCAATATTGATAGAACAAGAATTTAGAGGGTTCTTTCAAACAATCTTGGACACTTCAGCTACTGAACTCCCGTGTATTGATATTGGTATAGCTAGAAGTGGTCATTGTCTTACCAAGGAACAATAACAACTACTCAATGCATAAGTAACAGAGGACGACATTGACAAGGCCCTTAAATATTTGCCAAATGATAAGGCTCCAGGGATAGATAGATTTCTAGCTGAATTTTTTAAGGCATACTAGAAGGTTATTGGGGGAGAGGTTAAACAAGATATATAAGAGTTTTTCACAAATGGAAAGCTATTAAAAAGTGTCAATTGTACCACAGTAATGTTAGTACCTAAAGTTGCAAGCGCAACATCTATTAAGGAATATAGACCTATAGCATGTTGCTCCACTTTGTACAAGCTCATCTCAAAGATCATTACAGCAAAATTAAAGATGGTGGTGGATTCCATTGTGGGACCTGCTCAAGTAGCATTCATTGAAGGAAGGAACATATTGGATAATATGATTATTGCACACAAACTGGTCAAGGGATATACTCAAAAAGGGGTCTCACCAAGATGTTGCATTAAAGTAGACATAAGGAAAGCTTATGATTCAGTCGAGTGGCCTTTCTTAAGGATGATACTGCTAGAATTTGGAATGTATGTGAAGTTTGTTCAATTGATAATGGAGTGTGTAACTACTGTCAATTAGTCATTGTTATTGAATGGAGGCTTAACTACTAAATTCCAAGCAAAGAAAAGGCTAAGAAAGGGAGACCCAATGTTTCCCTACCTATTTATATTGGTGATGGAGTATCTAAATAGGTCTTGGAAGAGTTTGAAGCACAATCCAGACTTTAACTACCATCTTAAATGATCCAAAAATAACATAACCCATATATGCTTTGCTGACGATTTGATTTTATATTGTAGAGCAGACAAGATCTCTATTAGCTTGCTACTGGAAAGGTTTACTCATTTCTGTGAGGTCTCAGGTCTCAAGGATAATATGAAGAAGAGTGCTTTGTATATTGATGGCGTTCCTAGGGAGTTCAAAGAAATGATCCTACAAGAAATGAAATTCACACTAGGAGAGTTACCATTTAAATATCTTGGAGTGCCCTTGTCTTCTAAAAAACTGTCTATACAAAAATGGATGCCATTGATTGAGAAGATCACTGCTAGACATAACTGTTGGATAGCCAAATTTCTATCATATAGTGGACGATTTCAGCTAATTAAGAGTGTGGTATTTGAAATGCAAGCATACTGGGCGCATGTGTTTCTATTGCCAAAGAAGATTAGCAAATTAATTATAACAACCTGCAGAACTTTTCTATAGACAGGAAGCAGTCAACCATCTATGAGGGCATTGATAGCTTGGGATACAATTTGTATGCCAATGCCAGCAGGTGAACTAAATGTTCTTGATATCTACTCCTGGAATAAGGCTTCCATATGTAAGTTGTTGTGGGCTATAACTACAAATAAGGATACTCTGTGGATCCAATGGATCCATAGCTTCTACATTAAAGACCAAAATGTTATGGCTCTGGATACTCCTAAGCAGGCTTGTTGGCTCATTAGGAAGATATTTGATACTAGGGACTGGTTTATCCTAAAAAGACCTATTGATGATTTGACCAAATACTATAAGCAAGAAAAATTCAGCAGTAAGTAGCTCTATATTGCGACAAGGCCTCTATATTGATCAATTACATAAATGGGAAATATCAGTACGACGTGAATATGTATTATTTGGAATGAACAATGAGGAGACAATGGAATATATGATGTTTGAATGTGATTACTCTAGAATTATCTAGGCTATATTACTGTAGTGGATATGAAAAAAAACACCAGATAGGAAGCTGTGATGAGAAGATTGTATGGATAATAAGGAGGGCTACCAGCAAAGTCACAGGTGGTATGCTAGTGTTTCTATTTGCAGCAGTGGTCTACCACACCTGGGCAGAGAGGAACCACCGATGCTTTCAAGGAAAGATGGCAACCTGCACTCAGAGGATCAAAGATATTGTACTGGATATGCATATCTGGGGGCAGACATAATTCAAATGGCAAAAAGATTTAGAAAGGCTACATAGTTTCCCTAGCTAGTTTAAGTTGATTGTAAAGGTAGATAACAAAAGCTAGGTACTCTTAGTAGTAGAAAAAAATGTTTGGTCTATGCTTCTTTTGATATATTGTTTTATATAGGTAGTAGATAGGGTCTAGCTCTAGAGTCTAATTGAGCTAGCGATATAAATACTTATACTTGGTTAAATAAAATTTGACAGTTTAACCTAAAAAAAAATAGTGGTGACTAGCGGAATGAAATTCGTGGTTCATAATCATTGCAATGTGTAATCACTGGCGGAGACACATGTGCCAAAGAGGTGTCAAGTGACATCCCATTCACCGAAAAATTACAATGTGTAATTCGGTAATTAAAAAAATATGTATATCTATTATATAATGGCACCCCTTGACTTCTTGGTAAATTTATTTTTTTATATTTTGACTTTCCTCAATAAAATTCATGGCTCCGTCACCGTGTGTAACCCTAGTGTTATGTTCATGAATATTGATCTCCTTGGACCAAAAATCAACACATAGTTCAGGAATAAAGGCAATTCTCTTTAGAGTAAAAGTGAGGAGTATGTTTGTTTTATCGGCCGAAATATGTAAGCCTGATGATGTCATCATACATGATGTCACATTTTATATGGAAATGAAAATCTCTTTAAGATATACTATGATTTTATGATCCATACGACTATGGCAACAAACAAAGGGATGGCATATATATAGGTGGAAAATATAAATGGGAACAAAATGCAACCATATAGATATCACCATAATAAAAATAATTGTTTGAAAATATGTGTGTACATGAATAACAATTTTTTAGTTTAAAATAATACAATATATGCCAAAATCAAAATTGTAGTTCTAAAATGCTAGCTGTATTAGTTATTGCGGGGCACGAGCATGTAACTTGTTTTGAATTTCTCTTAATTAGGTTCGAATAAATTTCCTGGCCAAGCATGGGAATCTTCTTTTCAAACCACGAACATGGGAATCGTTAAAATAACTCGTTGGATGTACATGCATATATAATATAGATAGAAATCTCTTGATAATGTTTCAAAATAAACACCATTTGGGGGAGGAATTAAGTGAAGTCTTGGTACTCATCGCCCTAGACACATACCATAGATTGATACTACTTGCACAAAATCATGTGCGTGTTTGTTGCTGACTCGCGACTCCATCTAAACAGCAATAAGGTCACCATCTATTGTATAGTATTGTATACGGGTAAAACCGAATCCAATGAACACCCCAATTTCCAGTGAGGCAAATGGAGTAAGGACGTGACTGTAAGGAATCAGAATCACATCAGGAGCCTCCCGTATAAGGGCCCGAGAAAAATATCTGCCCTCGGAGCCATCGAGACCACGTCCCCCGGGTTCGGTTTGAGTCTCGAGACCTCAGAGAGCATTACCAAACAGCCGCACACGATTAACAAAGGGCCGTAATATCCGTGCCCAACCGGATATCACAGCATGAATCTCGGCTCGTATCGGCGAAAAATCAGTGACTAACGATAAGGAAGATTTTTACCTTTCTTAGGATTTTATCTAAGGTAAAACTCCCCTACTATATAAAGGGAAAGCTAATTATTCATTACACACACTCTAACACACATACCAAGACAATATACTTCTGTTCTCTTTGTTTCTAAAACTCATTCAAAGTAATTGTTTTTGTTCATAAGTTCTTCATAAGTGCAAACTCGGAACCGATGGCATGTTTCTTGTTAAATCTTTAACCGAGCTCGGACTCACTATCGTCATTGGTTTGGCTATTTACTATATTTTTTATTTGCTTTATCTAACGTCATTAATCACTTGTATTGAATTAGTTCACATATCTTTAAAACCATGTATAAATTAAATTGTTATCCATTTTAAAGGGTAAACAAGCATGATACACGTAATAGCGTAGCATAGAGAGAGACAACTTATCCCTTTCCCAATCCGTTTGCGTATCTTTTGGTGTTAAGATAAGTGTGAATTGAACCTAAAAGTAGTCTACGCCTAGCCGAGAATGATTCTGAGAATTTATATTATTCAAAATTGTAGGCAATTACATGCAAATATATGTTTAACACTGCTTTAATCTCCTTCTCGTCCACTTTGTAAACTGGTTAGTATTCTCAATATTGAACAAGTTTCAACATTTGAAAATCCTCGAATTTCAACTTTTGATGAGTCTTTTTCATACGGGTAATTAAGGGTCACAACAAGACCATATAGTTTGGACGATTTTTGGAGGAAAAAATCTCAAGAATCTTTGAATAGAAAAGGGAGGTGAGAGGGTGATAAAATAACTTGAGATAGTGGACGTGTCAAACTTTATGCCCTGGGGCAGTGATTTAGGGAGCAAATGTAATAATTATTGCTTCTTACCCTAAAAGGTCACCTAAATAAGACTTGTCCCTGCTAAACTCTTTCTAAAATTGTTTTTAATATATGTGGATGTGTGTAATCATTTACTTAATCATTTTATGTTCCAATAATGCCTACTTTTTGTATTTAATGTAACTCATTATATTGGAAACCTCAAGCGCGACAAAGATCATGATTTACCATTGCATGGAGTCGGAGAGAGCTTAGAACTATTAGTTTAGGTGATCTGCTTCAGCTCATTTTAACACCTAATTGAATCATCATCTCATTTTAACACCTAATTGAATCATCATGGCCTTCTCAAGTACAAATCGACGCATCTAATATCTATGTATGACATGATCAAACTATCTCAAATAAAAGCTCCACTTCAATATTACATACCCTTAGGGGGAATTTAGTGCATTAGTTATAAGTTCTCGTGAACTCAAGTAACTTTTGTCTAGATTCGTTATTTGTATTGAAAAAATTCATTAAATATATAAGAATAATTAGATTAGAATCCAGTCCGTTAATCCATTATTGTATATTAACTTAAGATTTCTGTAAAAACTCATAAACTTAAATTTTTAGATCCGCCTCAGCACACCTGTACAGGAGATAAGAAAGCTCGTAGGGATAACTGAGAAGAAAATGTCGAAGATAGCTTATATCATTTGGCTACAAGAACAAAATTTACATAGAAAACGCGAAACATAGACATGTACGACATATGGCAGTTACATAGTACTTATACTTAATAAAACTCCCAAAAGACCCTACAAGTATCTTTGATTCTCAAACAAAAAATAAGACGACGAGGACGACAACAAAAGAAGATACAGATCTAAAAACAACGTAGAAGCCTAAGAAATCCTAAAACCCCATTTGGAAGCATATTGGACGAACTCACTAATCTCATCTTCGTTAATATATCCATCACCATTTTTATCTGCAAAACGAAGGGCTTTTCCAGCTTTCCAACGGCAAAAATGCAAACCCATCTCTTTAAAAGCTAACCTGAGTTCTTGCTTGCTAAGTTTACCATCTCTATTCTTATCATATTTCTTGAGTATACCCTTCACTTGCTCTTCATCAGTGTAAGGCTTACACCTGTACGAATGACCCAAGACATTTTTTTTATGCTGTTTCTTTTTGTTCCTCTGGTTAATTATTGGTGAATAATCTTTCAGCAAGGGGCGCTTCCTATATATAACGGCCAGCTTAGAGTTCACGATGAGTCATTTTCTTTTCTGCGAAGATTGATTTAGTTGGAAAAAGATTTAGAATTTGTTCCTTCTTCAACTGTTTCCTTAATTATCTTTAAGGACATTCTTATTAGCGTTGAACTTATTGTACTTTTGAAATTAAGTTTAGAGGAGTATTTTACGAAATTATATCATTTTAAAAAGAACCAAATTGTCTTAACTCTAACAATTCTCTTTTGCTTTCGTTGTTCTATATGTACGCTTTCATATTTTTTGAAGATCTTTCAGTATCTTCAAAATACTCTTTCCGTTTCAATTTAGGCCTAAAATCATGAAAATCTTTATCTTAATCCTACTAAATTGAAAGATTACCTAAATCTCGGCAGATCAGATGATCATCCTAAGATCAGATAAAATACGTTCATAATAAACTTATATAAAAAAATATCAACACAATCAAATATATTTGTACACCTTCACTTTAATTAGCGATAAAAAGATTTTGCACCTACCAGCTCGCTGGTTTAGGTTAGGGTTTGATTAAAAGCATATGATGATTAATTTGGGTGCGAAAACTAGTGAACATCTTATAAAAAATGACTTATTTTACGATTGACAGTGTAAATGATTTTTTTACAAAATTATAGTAAAACAATTGTTAAAACTTGATTCAACCACAAACTATTGAGATTTTGTTGTAAAGCAGCTCAGAGAAAAATGGAAGTTTTTAGCTTTTCAATGTGTTTTGCATTGAGAGAAAAGTGACCGATGGAATCTGTACAAAGATATTAAAATGTTTTCTCTCTTTTTTTTAACAGATGGGCCGACCCAGTATTTTTATATGTCCACTCAACTAATTACATATCCTAATATAAATACATAGTTACATTGTGGACTTGTGTGCCCAATAACAAGAAAAAGAAAAAGAAAAAGAAAAAGAAGCCCAAGTAGCTAATTTGTTGTGTTTGCTTGTATCTCAACACCCCCGGCAAGTTGGAGGGTAAAATAACCCCCAACTTGTGAAGATGCAGATGATGTATAGCTCCCCCCAAAGGTTTAGTGAACATATCAGCGAGCTGATTAGCACTGGAAGTGTGAAGCAGCTGAAGCAGACTTTCATTCAATTGGGTGCGAATAAAATGGCAGTCCAATTCAATGTGCTTGGTGCGCTTATGGAAGACAGGATTCTTAGCAATGTGAATGACTGCCTGGTTATCACAAACAGACTGACAAGAGAATAGAAAACAACACCAAAATCAGAACGAAGCCTGCAAACCCAAGTAATTTCAGCAGTGGCTTTACTCATAGACATATATTCAGCTTCAGCAGAGGACAAGGATACCACAGATTATTTCTTTGACTTCTAGCCTAGCTACTAGACATCCCCCTAACAAAATGCAAAACCACTAATGGACTTCCTACTATCCGGGCAAGATCCCCAATCACTATCACAATAGACACTGAGAGAAAAATCAGAAGACTTATTATAGAAGATCCCAAAATCAATAGTACCCTTGATATACCTGAGCAAATGTAAACCAGCCTACATGTGAGAGAGGCAAGGCTTCTGCATAAACTGGCTTAAATGTTACACTACAAAACAAATGTGAGGCCTGGTGTGGGTTAAGAAATTGAGCTTACCCACCAAACACCTATAAGTCTCAGGATTGGGCAGGGGATCACCATGATCAGCCTGCAATTTGTCATACATATCAAGAGAAGATATCATTGAAGAACAATCATAGGAATGAAACTCTTTGAGAAGATCATGCACAAACTTTTTATGGTGCAGCAACACCCCACCCTCAGAATAAAACACTTAAATACCCAAAAAATAGTTAAGATTTTCTAAATCTTTAATTTTAAATTGATCATGGAGGAAGATTTTCACAGCAGCAATCTCATACAGATCTGCCCTAGTGATGATAATGTCATCAACATACACCACTAGTATTACCAAAGCATCACTAGAACCTTTGGTGAAAAGAGAATAATCATTAAAGGAGTGCTGATAGCCTCTAGAAGATAAAGATTGAGACACTTTGGCATACCATTGTTTCGAAGCTTGTCTCAATCCATACAAAGATCTTTTTAGTTTACAGACCAAAGCAGTGGAAGCAGAATCAGGGGGCAGATCACATACTGAAAGACCAAGTGGAAGTTTCATAAAAACTTCTTCATCTAAATCCCCATGCAAGAAAGCATTGTTAACATCTAGTTGGAATAGTGACCAATTTCTTTTAATAGCTATAATAATTAAAGTTTTAACTGTAAATATTTTAACTACAGGTGAGAAGATTTCATGAAAATCTAGGCCTTCAACTTGTGTATCACCCCTTACCACAAGTCTAGCTTTATATCTTTCTTTACTCCCATCAGCTTTGTACTTAATATTTTATACCCATTTGCAGCCAATTAGCTTCTTGCCCTTGTGTAACTCAACTATGTCCCAAGTGCCATTAGTCTCCAATGCCTCAAACTCTTTTCTCATAGCATTCTGCCACTCAGGGATAGTTGTTTCCTGAGAATAAGTAGTAGGCTCAAATACATGATGATAACTAGAGTTAGACATAACAGAGAATTGGCAGACTTGGAGCTATGATTAGGTAGAATGCAGATATAATTTTGCAGATAAGGAGGAGGATTGTGAGGTCTAGATGATCTCCTTAAAGGAGGGAATTCAGATTCATAGAAAGAAGAAGAGGGATTAGGAGAAGCAGGAGAATTGTTCAGAGGTATTGCAAAGTCATAAGGAGCAGAGTTGGAGGGATGAAAGGAAACATGAGATGTATTTGATGGGGCAGGATAAAAGAAATCATGGAACAATGAGGAATTCTGCTTAACAGAGTGATCAAAATAAGCAAAAAATGGTAAATTTGACATAGTAGGGGAAGTAGATCTAGATTGAATAAAAGGGAATATATGTTCATGAAATATAACATCTCTGGAGATAAAACATGTTTTATTCTGTAAGTCATACAGTTTATTGGCTTTCTTCCCCAAGGGATAACCAATTAACATACAAGGAATGGCCCTAGGCTACAGTTTGTCCCTATGAGGTTTTGGGACAATGGAGTAACATAAACATCCAAAAGCTCTAATATTTGAGTATGTGGGGAGTTTGTTATATAAGATCTCATAGGGACTCTTGTACTTTAATACATGATACGGGAACCTATTTATCAAGTAGGTGGTTGTGAGTATGCAGTCTCCCTAGAATCTAAGAGGGAGACCAGATTGGAAAAGAAGGGCTCTAGCAGTTTCCAAAAGATGTATGTTCTTCCTTTTCACAACTTCATTTTATTGTGGAGTATGAGGGCATGTTGTTTGATGAAAAATCCCTTTCTCAGAAAAAAATTTGATCCAACAGTGCTGGATCCTAACTCTAAGGCATTGTCACTTCTCATATTTTGGACTTTTAGATGGAATTAAGTTTCAGCCATGGCAATGAAAGCTCTTAAGAGGTCACAAAAAAATTGCTTTTGGCTCCCATTAGGTGGGTCCAAGTGTCTCTTGAAAAATCATCAACAATGATCATAAAATATTTGGAGCCAATACAAGTAGGAGAGTTATATGGACCCTAGGTGTCAATGTGAATCAACTGTAAAGGCTTGGTGGTTTGTATACTACTGTCAGGAAATGGCAATCTTGTTTATTTGTCTAGTGGACATATTGGACAGGAAAAAGACTGTTTGGAAGATAAATGTGACCCAAGCATAAAGATGTATTTCATTCTGGAAAAAGGAATATGCCCAAGCCTATAATGCCAAACCACATTCATTTTATTAATATTATTCAGGGTGGAATCAGTATTTACATGTGTTTCATCAGCATCGGTATTTACATGTGTTTCATCAGCATCAACAACATTAACATTCTTTACATTTGCTTGTATCTAAGGGAAAACACATACAGGAGATATAACAAGGGGAATAACAGGGAAAGTAACAATAGAAGAGTAACATGATGTGGTACTGGGAGAAGCAACAGGAGAAAGTAAAAGCTTGTAGAGATTGTGGTCCAGTTTACCAAGAACCAGACGCATCTTCAGAGAAGGGGACCGTATAACACAAAAAGTTCTGGTAAACAGGACAATCCCATTGTATTGTTCCAACAACTTATAAACAAAAATAAGATTGTATTGAAAGGAGGGAACATAGAGAACATGATGAATTGTGAAATTTGGAAACAAAGTCAAAGAACCAACTAAATGAACTTTGACTTTGTACCCATTTGGCAAAGAAACTAGACAGGGTACAAGTAGTGTTTGCAGATTAAAGAGTAAATCCTTATGAGGGGTCATGTGATCAGAAGCTCCAGAGTCTGATCCAAATAAAACTATCTACTTGTGAAAGCATGCATGACTTGAGCAGAATACTTTCTGATAACAGCTTACCAGCAAAGTTAGCAGAAGCCATTAGAGTGGGAGTAGAGGAGGAATCAAGAGACACATAGGACTGTTGCAGTAACATCATTAGCTGGGAGAATTGATCTTGTGTCAAACCAGGGACCATTGAAACATTATCAGACTCAGATGAGTTGACAGAATCAGGACCCATATTAGAATCCACATTAGTAGAAGGACCAGGAGATTTGAATTCAACATGAGCTGCAGGTTTCCTGCTGCCAGGCCCTTTTGTGAACTTAAAGTTTGGAGGATACCCATATAGTTTATAGCATTTTACAATGGTATGACCTGATTTTTTACAATATTTGCATGTAAGAGGTTTTTGAGCATCAAAATTAACTTTGAAAGGAAAACCCTGTGTAGACACCCCAGCATTGAAAGAGGTAGATATAGGGAGAAACTGAGGATAGGTAGAGACTTGCCTCTACTTCTCATCTGATAATAGTATACTGTATACAGTGCTCACATATGGAAATGGTTTAATCATGAATATATTGCTTCTAGTTTGCACATATACATCATTGATACCCATTAAAAATTGATACACCTTTTGAACATCATCATCTTTCTGATAGTCAGATTTGAAACCACAGTTATTGCAAGACCTGACTCTACTGATATACAAGGCATCAATTTCATCCCACAATTGCTTGATTTTGTTGAAATATGAGGCAATATCAAGTGATCCTTGTGAGATATGAGCTAACATTTTCTAAAGCTCAAATACCCTTGCAGCATCTGTCTGACCATACCTTTCCTCCAACTCACTCCAAATATCTTTGGCAAGTTCAGAGTACTCAACACTACGAGCAATGTCTTTGGACAGGGAGTTGGTTAATCAAGAGACGACCAAATCATTATACCTCTATCATTGTCTCGCCAAGGGAGAGCTGTCAGGAGGCTTGACTGAGGAACCATTAATGAAATCCAGTTTATTTCTAACAGACAAAGCCACAAGGATGGTTAGTTTCCAACTCCCATACACAGTACCATCAAAAGGTACATAAACTAATGAAGACCCTAAAATACCAGACGGATAGACATATAAAGGATGACATGGATGCGTATAATCATCCTTATGAAAAACAGAGCGAAAGATAGTAGGACGAGCAGTTGGTAGTGCAGATGAGGAAACATCATCATTCGGCATGTTTGTTCACAATTAATCAGAAGCAAAACATGCACACACAATCAAACAATAAGAAGAAATGACTAGGGTTAACAAATTTTCTTTCACGACCGAAAGGAATAATGGCCTTGAAAAATCAGTGACGAGGACTGACGAAGCCTATCTGAACGTGTAGTTGCAGAAAACCACCAATCCCTAGGTTGATGAAGACTTCTCAAAAAACTCCAAAAACTCCAAATGGATTCGACAAATCACCAGAAACATTCAAGCGATAGTAGAAGATCACTAACACTACTAGAAATTCGGTAAAAACCGACTAAAACCGGGGTCTATACTGTGGCAGGATACTATTCTACCACTAGACCATTTGTACATTTTGTTTTAAGACTGTCTTTTATTTGATTTATACTCTTTAATTGTATTTTCGCACGAAAATAACCGACCAAAGTTGGTCGATTTTATTAAAAAGTAAAATTACCGACCAAAGTTGGTCGGTTTTATTAAAAAGTAAAATTACCGACCAAATTTGGTCGGTTTTTTTAAATGACAAGCCGAATTAACCGACCAATTTTGGTCGGTTTTTTTAATATTAACTTTTATTTTTTTAAATTGAAATACGGACAAAAGTTGGTCGGTTTCTTGAAAACTAAATTTCGCAGGACTCAAAATAATTTTCTGCATTTTTGCGCTAAAGAAAACAGACCAAAGTTGGTCAGTTTCGTACAAAAAATTAAAAAATAAAATATTTTGAAAAACCGACCATCTTTGGTCAGTCGTCCTTGGTTCGTTATTGCCGAATTTCTAGTAGTGTAATTTCATCGTCAATTCCGGAAAATCTCGGCGGAAAAACTCAAAATACGAAAGAAATAGCGGAAACTAAAAATCCGATGAAAAAATGCGAGGGTAACATCAGACGAGAGGTAATCACCCGATATATCCAAATCTAGGCTCCGATACCATGTTAAAACTTGATTCAACAACAAACTATTGAGATTTTGTTGTAAAGCACTAGCTTTTCAATGTAATCTGTACTGAGAGAAAAGTGACCGACGGAATATGTACAAAGATATTAAAATGTTTTGTCTCTTTTTTTTTAACAGATGGGCCGGCCCAGTATTTTTATATGTCCACTCAACTAATTATATAGCCTAAGATAAATACATAGTTACATAGTGGACTTCTGGGCCCAATAACAAAAAAAAGAAAAGAAAAAGAAGCCTAAGTAGTTAATTTGCTGCATTTGCTTGTATCTCAACAAAATTATAGTACAATTTAACATGCCGTAAGATTGCTGAGTTTTGATGCGGGATCGAAAAGTTAGGAGTTAAAGCTCAAGCTTTGATGAATTCAACATGCCGTAAAATTGCTGCTGAGCTTTAAGTCAGCCCTAAAACTTTTCAAAAATCCAAATAGACCCGCCTTCACTTAATTCGTTCTTAGTATTATTATTATTGGTCGAAAATAAAGGGACAATTGGAGTCTATTCCTTAATATCGGACTCATAGGTTTTGACTAATTATTCCGACTAGTTAAATGAAAATTCTTAGTTCCGATTCTTTGAAATGTGTAAGACGGAGTGGTATGTTCATGTAATGACACCTGTTGGACCAAAAAAAGGCACAATAATCGAGAATTTTCTATAGAAAAAGTGACATGTATGTCCTGTTACAGGCCAAAATACACAAGCCTGATGATGTCATCATTATGATACTATCAGTTATAGACACAGTGAAAAGAAGTCTCTTTGAGATGAAACAAAGGGGTCATGATCAGTTGAGAAGGCAAATTGTAAACCACAGATTGAGTCGACATAGAGTTTAAGGAAAAAAAAAAGATTTTTAATACTTGTAGTCTTAAAATTTTAAGGGGCAAAAACTTTGGGGGGCGATATTTGTATGGTTATAAAAACTTCTCATTAAGGGTAAAATAAATAAATTGAAGAGTTTAAAGTTTAATTATTTTCAATTATAGAAATATGTTTTTTTTTAACAGAATAATAAGAAAAATGTGTCATCTAAATTAAAACAGAGGGAGCAAAACGTAAAATGAGATGAACAAGCATAACGAGAGAGAACTGTTAGTCCCGCCAATATTGCTGTATTTGTAAATAATGATTCTGGGAAATATAAGTTATCGTAATGAAACAGTAATTAATTCGAGCCCACTGAATTCACAGTGTTTCCTTAAGGAATTTAATCTCCTCCTAGTACCCAAGGTTATGGATTATTTCCTCCCAGGATAGAACGAATCACACACTGGTATAGTGGTACTTCAAACCCCAGTGTTTCAGCGAACACAAAGTTCGGTAGCAAATTACACTTACAGTTGCTTTGTTTGAAGTTAAAACAATGCAGAACAAAGGAGTAGAAACTCAAAAAATCATATAGAAATGCTGAGAGGAAGGAGTGCAATGTATAGCCAAAGTTGAGCGTTTTCAGTTTGGTGTCTCTTTCTTGAACAGCTGCTGCACATATTTATAGCAGTCAGCTTTGAAGATGAACGACCCTCCACCCTCCATTGTGGAGCATGCACTAGCTTGTTTATGGAGCAAGCACTTGCCCATGGTGGGAAGAGCATTAGGGGACTGCTATTGCAGCTGGTGGTCAATACATGGATTGGAACATATCTGTTACAAATGCGGATAATCTTACGTTAATATTTACAATTAACAAATAAATTTGGTCCAAAAAATTAATTAATCAATCGATCATTTGGCCAAATCTAAATCCAAATCCAAATCCAAATCCAAATCCGAAGCCGAAGCCGAAGCCGAAGCCGAAGCCGAGCCGAGCCGAGCAGAGCGACGATGACGATGGCGCGAGGCTTGCTTTCTTCTTAACTCTTTAAGAGCTACAAGAAGAGTAACTATATATATACCCACCAAAAATCTTTTTCTCTTCCAATATGGGACAATGTCTCATTGTCAAGAGGGGGAATATTAAAGTTTTACTCAAAATTTTTATTTTTTCCTCCATTTCCCATTCACCCTCATTTTAAAACTATTTCATCTTAAATATCAAAAACCTCAACAATCCCCCACATGAATGGGGAATGGCTATATCACGGAAGAATGCATGGAAAAACTTTGTGATTTGCAAGCAAGGATTAATCGCATCTGGATAAGTAGGTTTCCCTTTGAATTTTTCGTAGTGAACTTATGTCGGATATACTCGGTCAATCGGTAAATTTGATATCTTTGAACTGTCGATCTTTGGTGTATACCTAAACAAACATAATTCACACAATCAACCCTTAACCGTCTTTGGTTCTCATTGTTGTGTTCATTTCAGCCATGAACACCGCCTGGTTTCATAAGTGCGTAGAGAACTGGCCTTACAAAATTCTCCTTGAAGCGGCTAACACTTCACACTTACATAGGTGATTCCTAAACGTGTCATTCTGTAGATACACTATTTGATATACCCCGTATCAAATTTAGAAATCATTAAAAAGCCTTAATGCTTTATCCTTGGTACTGAACATTGTCTCATCACGAGAACGGACTAAAATTTTATTTGACAATGTTGAACCGTCATTAATGACTTTGTTTGATCTCCTTGAACCTAGATCTTGGGATCTCCAATCTTCTAGGTAGAGTTACCGCCACAATGACTTGTTCTCGGCCATAGCCCCATTCCCCTTGATGATTTCTCAACTACCTCTCTAGTTAGGCCTTTTGTAAGTGGATCCGACACATTATCACTTGACTTTACATAGTCAATCGTGATAATTTCTCTAGAGAGTAATTGCCTAACGGTTTTATGTCTTCGTCGTATATGACAAGATTTACCGTTATACATAACACTCCCAGCCCTTCCAATTGCCGCTTGACTATCACAATGTATGCATATTGGTCCCAACGGTTTGGGCCAAAATGGAATGTCTTCCAACAAATTCCGGAGCCATTCAACTTCTTCACTGGCTTTATCTAAGTCTATGAATTCAGCCTCTATTGTAGAGCGGGCAATACATGTTTGTTTGGACGACTTCCAAGATACCGCTCCTCCACCAATAGTGAATACATATCCACTCGTGGACTTAGAATCAGTTGAACCGGTGATCCAATTTGCATCACAGTATCCCTCAATCACCGCAGGAAATTTACTGTAGTGCAAGTCAAAGTTCTGGGTATGTTCTAAATATCCCAAAACTCGTTTCATTGCCATCCAATGAGATTGGCCTGGATTGCTCGTATATCGACTCAGTTTACTTATAGCACAAGCTATATCTGGTCGTGTACAATTCATGATATACATTAAGCATCCCAACACACGTGCATAATCCAATTGTGATATGCTTTGGCCTTTATTCTTTGCTAATGCAAGATTCACGTCAATTGGAGTCTTTGCAACTTTAAAGCTCAAGTGCTTGAATTTTTCAAGTATTGTCTTAATATAATGAGATTGTGACAATGCCAGACCTTGAGGAGTCTTATGGATCTTAATTCCCAGAATTTATGTTGCTAGAGCATACGCTTAGTAGCATTTATGTTGGCAATGTCATTACTCATTATCAGCATGTCATCCACATATAGGCAAACAATGACTATGTGATTTGGAAAATTTTTAATGTACACACATTTATCACATTCATTTATCTTAAAACCATTTGACAACATTGTTTGGTCAAATTTGCATGCCATTGTTTGGGTGCTTGTTTTAGTCCGTAAAGAGACTTAACAAGTCTACATACCTTCTTTTCTTTACCTAGAACCACAAACCCTTCAGGTTGTTCCATGTAAATTTCTTCCTCCAACTCTCCATTTAAAAAGGTCGTCTTAACATCCATTTGATGAATTTCAAGACCATACAGTGCAACTAATCAAAGTAGTCTAGACCTTCTCGTTGTCTATACCCTTTGACTACGAGTCTTGCCTTGAATTTATAAATAGTGCCATCATCTTTGATTTTTCTCTTAAAAATCCATTTAGAACCCAAAGGTTTATTTCCAGGAGGAAGATCAACCAATTCCCATGTATGGTTGTTCAATATGGATTATATTTCACTATTGACTGCCTCTTTCCAAAACAATGATTCGGAAGAATTCATAGCTTCTTTAAATGTTTGAGGCTCATTCTCCAATAAGAAAGTCATAAAATCTGGTCCAAATAAAGTAGACGTTCTTTGACGTTTACTACGTCTTGGATCCTTCTGATTATATATACTTTCTTTTGTTTCTTCCCGAGGTCGTTTAGATCCTTCACCAAACGACTCACATTCCTTTTTATACGGATATATATTTTCAAAGAGCTCAGCATTATCCGATTCTATAATCGTATTATTATGAATGTCAGGATTTTCTGATTTATGAACCATAAATCGATATGCTTTACTATTTGTCGTATATCCTATGAAAACACAATCAACGGTTTTCGGTCCTATCTTTACCCTTTTGGGTTTAGGAACTTGCACTTTTGCCAAACATCCCCACACTTTAAAATAATTCAAGTTGGGCTTCCTTCCTTTCCATTTTTCATATGGAATGAATTGTGTTTTGCTATGGGGCACTCGATTTAATATTCGATTAGTCGTAAGAATGGCTTCCCCCCACAAGTTATGTGGCAAACCAGAACTTATCAACAACGCGTTCATCATCTCCTTTAATGTGCGATTCTTTCTTTTCGCAATCCCATTAGATTGGGGCATGTAAGGGGCTGTTGTTTGATGAATAATTCCATATTCTAAACATATTTCATCAAAGGAGATTCATATTCACCACCCCTATCACTTCTTATCATTTTTAATTTCTTGTTAAGTTGCGTTTCAACTTCATTTTTGTATTGCATGAATGCGTCTATTGCTTCATTTTTACTATTCAGTAAGTAAACATAGCAATATCGAGTACCATCGTCAATAAAAGTTATGAAATACTTCTTTCCACCACGAGATGGTATTAATTTCATGTCACAAATATCTGTGTGAATTAAGTCTAAAGGATTTGAATTCCTTTCAACTGACTTATAAGGATGTTTAACATACTTAGATTCCACACATGTTTGACATTTTGATTTTTCGCATTCAAACTTAGGCAGTACTTTCAAGTTAATCATTTTTTGCAAGGTTTTATAATTGACATGACCCAAACGTACATGCCATAAATCATTTGACTCAAGTAAGTAAGAAGAAGCTGAAATATTATTATTGTTTTCCACAACCATTACATTTAGATTGAAAAGGCCCTCGGTGAGGTAACCTTTTCCTACAAATATTTCATTCTTACTTATGACAACCTTGTCGGACACAAAAATGTACTTAAAACCGTGCTTAACAAGAAGTCCAGTAGAGACTAAATTCTTTCTCATTTAGGGAACATGAATGACATTGTTCAAAGTCATGACCTTGCCAGAAGTCATTTTCAGAAATATCTTCCCATATCCTTCAACTTTTG
Organism: Nicotiana tabacum; assembly: GCF_000715075.1. Lineage (NCBI taxonomy): Eukaryota > Viridiplantae > Streptophyta > Magnoliopsida > Solanales > Solanaceae > Nicotiana > Nicotiana tabacum. Next base: position 92,215,800 of record NC_134096.1, on the reverse strand, counting down.
CTGTTGAAGCATTTCCCATATAAACTGTCTCTCCGGGTCCAGCAGGAGCATAAGTAGCAAAAGCTTCTCTAACTGCACAAACATGGCGAGTGGCTCCAGAATCAAACCACCACTGTTTAGGATTTCCCACCAAGTTACATTCAGAAAGCATGGCATACAAGTTATCAACATCATCATGCTTTACTACCATGTTTGATTGACCCCTTTTCTTGTCTTTCTTCGGAGCACGACACTCCGTAGATTTGTGTCCGATTTTCCCACAGTTGTAGCAGTTTCCACTGAACCGCTTCTTGCTTGGGTTGTATTTCGGAACAAAAGCCTTCTTCCTCTTTTTGTTATCTTTAACAATATTTGCTCCCATTATTGTTGAATTTCCACGGCCTCTCCTTTCAGCAGCTTTATTGTCCTCTTCGATTCTCAACCGAACAATGAGATCTTCAAGGGACATTTCCTTTCGTTTGTGTTTCAAATAATTTTTGAAGTCCTTCCACAACGGAGGCAACTTCTCAATCATTGCTGCTACTTGGAATGCTTCATTGATGACAAGAACTTCAGCAAGTAGATCATGTATAATCACTTGCAATTCCTGAACTTGGGTAATAACAGACTTGCTATCTACCATTTTGTAGTCCAAAAATTTTGCGGCAACAAATTTCTTCATCCCGACATCTTCAGTTTTATATTTCATTTCAAGTGCATTCCACAATTATTTTGACGTCTCCATGCCACTGTATACATTATATAGATTATCATCCAGTCTGCTAAGAATATAATTCTTGCATAAAAATCAGAATGCTTCCACGTTTCAATCACGACAAAGCGTTCATTCTCTGGAGTTTTATCTGGCAGATCAGGAACATCTTCCTTGATGAACTTCTGTAGACATAACGTAGTTAAGTAGAAGAACATCTTCTTCTGCCAGCGCTTGAAATCAATCCTGGAAAATTTTCCAGGTTTTTCTGCCGGTGCCAATGCCGGTGTTCAGCTTGTCGATGCGTTGGCAGTCACCGTCGGAACAACTTGGTTTTCGCTTTCAATCGTCATTTTTCTGTAAAAGAATGACACAAACAAACGTTTAATAAATGTTTTCAAACTGGAGTAAAAATTACGTAGATTTTAATCTCCAACAAAACTCCATGAAGGCTTTACTCTCCAAAATGGGAGTACACAAAACCACAAAGGTTTTAGTTTGCAGAATAATAAGAATAACACAAATATAGAAATAAATATTAAATTCCTTAAGATTGTTAGTCCCGCCAATATTGCTGTATTTGTAAATAATAATTCTGGGAAATATAAGTTATCGTAATGAAACAGTAATTAATTCGAGCCCACTGAATTCATAGTGTTTCCTTAAGGAATTTAATCCCCTCCTAGTACCCAAGGTTATGTATTATTTCCTCCCAGGATAGAACGAATCACACACTGGTGTAGCGGTACTTCAAACCCCAGTGTTTTAGCGAACACAAAGTTCGGTAGCAAATCATACTTACAGTTGCTTTGTTTGAAGTTAAAACAATGTAGAACAAAGGATTAGAAACTCAGAAAATCGTATGGAAATACTGAGAGGAAGGAGTGCAATGTATAGCCAAAGTTGAGCGTTTTCAGTTTGGTGTCTCTTTCTTCAACAGGTGCTGCACATATTTATAGCAGTCAGCTTTGAAGATGAACGACCCTCCACCCTCCATGGTGGAGCATCCACTAGCTTGTTTGTGGAGCAAGCACCTGGCCATGGTGGGATGAGCATTAGGCGGCTGCTATTGCAGGTGGTGGACAATACACGGATTTGGAACATATAAGTTACAAATGCGGATAATCTTACGTTAATATTTACTATTAACAAATAAATTTGGTCCAAAAAATTAGTCAATCAATCGATCATTTGACCAAATCCAAATCCAGCTGAAGCCGAAGCCAAAGCCGAATCGAGAAGAGCGACGACGACGACGGCGCGAGGCTTGCTTTCTTCTTAACTCTTTAAGAGCTACAAGAAGAGAAACTATATATATACCCACCAAAAATCTTTTTCTCTTCCAATATGGGACAATTTCTCATTGTCAAGAGGGGAAAACGTAAAATTTTACTCAAAAATTTCATTTTTTCCTCCATTTCCCATTCACCCTCATTTTAAGACTATTTCATCTTAAATAACAAAAACCTCAACAATCCCCCACATGAATGGGGAATGGCTATATCACGGAAGTATGCATGGAAAAACTTTGTGATTTGCAAGCAAGGATTAATCGCATCTGGATAAGTAGATTTCCCTTTGAACTTTCCGTAGTGAACTTATGTCGGATATACTCGGTCAATCGGTAGATTTGATATCTTTGAACCGTCTATCTTTGGTGTATACCTAGACAAACATATGTCACACAATCAACCCTTAACCGTCTTTTGTTCTCATTGTTGTGTTCGTTTCAGCCATGAACACCGCCTGGTTTCATAAGTGCGTAGAGAACTGGCCTTACAAAGTTCTCCTTGAAGCAGCTAACACTTCACACTTACATAGGTGATTCCTAAACGTGTCATCCTGTAGATACACTATTTGATATACCCCGTATCAAATTTAGAAATCATTAAAAAGCCTTAATGCTTTATCCTTGGTACTGAACATTGTCTCATCACGAGAACGGACTAAAATTTTATTTGATAATGTTGAACCGTCATTAATGACTTTGTTTGATCTCCTTGAACCTAGATCTTGGGATCTCCAGTCTTCTAGGTAGAGTTACCGTCACAATGACTTGTTCTCGGCCATAGCCCCATTCCCCTTGATGATTTCTCAACTACCTCTCTAGTTAGGCCTTTTGTAAGTGGATCCGACACATTATCACTTGACTTTACATAGTCAATTGTGATAATTCCTCTAGAGAGTAATTGCCTAACGGTTTTATGTCTTCGTCGTATATGACGAGATTTACCATTATATATAACACTCCCAGCCCTTCCAATTGCCGCTTGACTATCACAATGTATGCATATTGGTGCCAACGGTTTGGGCCAATGGAATGTCTTCCAAGAAATTTCGGAGCCATTCAACTTCTTCACCGGCTTTATCTAAGGCTATGAATTCAGCCTCCATTGTAGAGCGGGCAATACATGTTTGTTTGGACGACTTCCAAGATACCGCTCCTCCACCAATAGTGAATACATATCCACTCGTGGACTTAGAATCAGTTGAACCGGTGATCCAATTTGCATCACAGTATCCCTCAATCACCGCAGGAAATTTACTGTAGTGCAAGTCAAAGTTCTGGGTATGTTCTAAATATCCCAAAACTCGTTTCATTGCCATCCAATGAGATTGGCCTGGATTGCTCGTATATCGACTCAGTTTACTTATAGCACAAGCTATATCTGGTCGTGTACAATTCATGATATACATTAAGCATCCCAACACACGAGCATAATCCAATTGTGATATGCTTTGGCCTTTATTCTTTGCTAATGCAAGATTCGCGTCAATTGGAGTCTTTGCAACTTTAAAGGTCAAGTGTTTGAATTTTTCAAGTACTGTCTTAATATAATGAGATTGTGACAATGCCAGACCTTGAGGTGTCTTATGGATCTTAATTCCCAGAATTAAATCAACAACTCCCAAGTCTTTCATATCAAACTTGCTATTGAGCATACGCTTAGTAGCATTTATGTTGGCAATGTCATTACTCATTATCAGTATATCATCCACATATAGGCAAACAATGACTATGTGATTTGGAAAATTTTTAATGTACACACATTTATCACATTCATTTATCTTAAAATCATTTGACAACATTGTTTGGTCAAATTTCGCATGCCATTGTTTGGGTGCTTCTTTTAGTCCGTAAAGAGACTTAACAAGTCTACATACATTCTTTTCTTTACCTGGAACCACAAACCCTTCAGGTTGTTCCATATAAATTTCTTCCTCCAACTCTCCATTTAAGAAGGCCGTCTTAACATCCATTTGATGAATTTCAAGACCATACACTGCAGCTAATGCTACTAACATCCGTATGGACGTAATTCTTGTAACGGGAGAGTATGTATCAAAGTAGTCTAGACCTTCTCGTTGTCTATACCCTTTGACTACGAGTCTTGCCTTGAATTTATCAATAGTGCCATCATCTTTGATTTTTCTCTTAAAAGTCCATTTAGAACCCAAAGGTTTATTTCCAGGAGGAAGATCAACCATTTCCCATGTATGGTTGTTCAATATGGATTCTATTTTACTATTGACTGCCTCTTTCCAAAACAATGATTCGGAAGAAGTCATAGCTTCTTTAAATATTTGAGGCTCATTCTCCAATAAGAAAGTCACAAAATCTGGTCCAAATGAAGTAGACGTTCTTTGACGTTTACTACGTCTTGGATCCTTCTGATTACATATACTTTCTTTTATTTCTTCCCGAGGTCATTTAGATCCTTCACCAAATGACTCACATTCCTTTTTATTCGGATATATATTTTCAAAGAGCTCAGCATTATCTTATTCTATAACCGTATTATTATGAATGTCGGAATTTTCTCATTTATGAACCAGAAATCGATATGCTTTATTATTTGTCGCATATCCTATGAAAATACAATCAACGGTTTTCGGTCCTATCTTTACCCTTTTGGGTTTAGGAACTTGCACTTTTGCCAAACACCCCCGCACTTTAAAATAATTCAAGTTGGGCTTCCTTCCTTTTCATTTTTCATATGGAATGGATTGTGTTTTGCTATAGGGCACTCGATTTAATATTCGATTAGCCGTAAGAATGGCTTCCCCCCACAAGTTCTGTGGCAAACCAGAACTTATCAACAACGCGTTCATCATCTCCTTTAATGTGCGATTCTTTCTTTTCGCAATCCCATTAGATTGGGGCGTGTAAGGGGCTGTTGTTTGATGAATAATTTCATATTCTAAACATATTTCATCAAAGGAGATTCATATTCACCACCCTTATCACTTCTTATCATTTTTACTTTCTTGTTAAGTTGCGTTTCAACTTCATTTTTGTATTGTATGAATGCGTTTATTGCTTCATTTTTACTATTCAGTAAGTAAACATAGCAATATCGAGTACCATTGTCAATAAAGGTTATGAAATACTTCTTTCCACCGCGAGATGATATTGACTTCATGTCACAAATATCTGTGTGAATTAAGACTAAAGGATTTGAATTCCTTTCAACTGACTTATAAGGATGTTTAACATACTTATATTCCACACATGTTTGACATTTTGATTTTTCGCATTCAAACTTAGGCAGGACTTCCAAGTTAATCATTTTCCGCAAGGTTTTATAATTGACATGACCCAAACGTACATGCCATAAATCATTTGACTCAAGTAAGTAAAAAGAAGCTAAAATATTATTATTGTTTTTCACAACCATTACATTTAGATTGAAAAGGCCCTCGGTGAGGTAACCTTTTTCCTACAAATATTTCATTCTTACTTATGACAACCTTGTCAGACACAAAAACGCACTTAAAACCGTGCTTAACAAGAAGTCCAGTAGAGACTAAATTCTTTCTCATTTCGGGAACATGAATGACATTGTTCAAAGTCATGACCTTGCCAAAAGTCATTTTCAGAAATATCTTCCCATATCCTTTAACTTTTGCTGTTGAAGCATTTCCCATATAAACTGTCTCTCCGGGTCCAGCAGGAGCATAAGTAGCAAAAGCTTCTCTAACTGCACAAACATGGCGAGTGGCTCCAGAATCAAACCACCACTGTTTAGGATTTCCCACCAAGTTACATTCAGAAAGCATGGCATACAAGTTATCAACATCATCATGCTTTACTACCATGTTTGCTCGACCCCTTTTCTTATCTTTCTTCGGAGCACGACACTCCGTAGATTTGTGTCCGATTTTCCCACAGTTGTAGCAGTTTCCACTGAACCGCTTCTTGCTTGGGTTGTATTTCGGAACAGAAGCCTTCTTCCTCTTATTGTTATCTCCAACAATATTTGCTCCCATTATTGTCGAATTTCCACGGCCTCTCCTTTCAGCAGCTTTATTGTCCTCTTCGATTTTCAACCGAACAATGAGATCTTCAAGGGACATTTCCTTTCGTTTGTGTTTCAAATAATTTTTGAAGTCCTTCCACAACGGAGGCAACTTCTCAATCATTGTTGCTACTTGGAATGCTTCATTGATGACAAGACCTTCAGCAAGTAGATCATGAATAATCACTTGCAATTCCTGGACTTGGGTAATAACAGACTTGCTATCTACCATTTTGTAGTCCAAAAATTTTGCGCCAACGAATTTCTTCATCCCGGCATCTTTAGTTTTATATTTCATTTCAAGCGCATTCCACAATTCTTTTGACGTCTCCACGCCACTGTATACATTATATAGATTATCATCTAGTCCGCTAAGAATATAATTCTTGCATAAAAAATCAGAATGCTTCCACGCTTCAATCACGACAAAGCGTTCATTCTCTGGAGTTTTATCTGGCAGATCAGGAACATCTTCCTTGATGAACTTCTGTAGACATAACGTAGTTAAGTAGAAGAATATCTTCTGCTGCCAGCGCTTGAAATCAATCCCGAAAACTTTTCCGGGTTTTTCTGCCGGTGCCAACACCGGTGTTTGGCTTGTCGATGCGTTGGCAGTCACCGTTGGAACAGCTTGGTTTTCGCTTTCAGTCGTCATTTTTTTTGTAAAAGAATGACACAAACAAACGTTTTCAAACTAGAGTAAAAATCATGTAGATTTTAATCTCCAAGAAAACGCCACGAAGGCTTTACTCTCCAAAACGGGAGTACACAAAACCACAAAGGTTTTAGTTTGCAGAATAATAAGAATAACATAAATACAGAAATAAAAATTAAATTCCTTAAGATTGTTAGTCCCGCCAATATTGCTGTATTTGTAAATAATAATTTTGGGAAATATAAGTTATCATAATTAACCAGTAATTAATTTGAGCCCACTGAATTCACAGTGTTTCCTTAAGGAATTTAATCCCCTCCTAGTACCCAAGGTTATGGATTATTTCCTCCCATGATAAAACGAATCACACACTGGTGTAGCAGTACTTCAAACCTCAGTGTTTCAGCGAACACAAAGTTCGGTAGAAAATCACACTTACAGTTGCTTTATTTGAAGTTAAAATAATGCAGAACAAAGGAGTAGAAACTCAGAAAATCGTATGGAAATGCTGAGAGGAAGGAGTGCAATGTATAGCCAAAGTTGAGCGTTTTCAGTTTGGTGTCTCTTTCTTCAACAGCTGATGCACATATTTATAGCAGTCAGCTTTGAAGATGAACGACCCTCCACCCTCCATGGTGGAGCATGCACTAGCTTGTGTGTGGAGCAAGCACTTGGCCATGGTGGGAAGAGCATTAGGCGGCTGTTATTGCAGCTAGTGGTCAATACACGGATTGGAACATATCCATTACAAATGCGGATAATCTTACGTTAATATTTACTATTAACAAATAAATTTGGTCTAAAAAATTAATCAATCAATCGATCATTTGACCAAATCCAAATCCAAATCCAAAGCTGAAGCCGAAGCCAAAGCCGAGCCGAGCAGAGCGACGATGATGACGACGCGAGGCTTGCTTTCTTCTTAACTCTTTAAGAGCTACAAGAAGAACAATTATATATATACCCACCAAAAATCTTTTCCTCTTCCAATATGGGACAATGTCTCATTGTCAAGAGGAGGAAACTTAAAATTTTACTCAAAAATTTTATTTTTCCCTCCATTTCCCATTCACACTCATTTTAAGACTATTTCATCTTAAATAACAAAAACCTCAACAAGAACTAGATACAAACTAGTTTACCTACTAGTAGTAAGTTTTAAGCTACCAAGGGATACTGCAATGTGCAATCCTAGTTTTTCAATTTCCTTTTTGCGGTTATCTTCTAACTAACAGATAAACCTTTAACCAATTGATGTCATTCGATATTGCTTCGCAAACAAAATAGTTATATATATATATATATATATATATATATATATATATATATATATATATATATATATATATATACTTTTTTTGTTTAACTTTGAAGATAAGTGGGAACCGGGTTCAACTATTTATCTCTTTGACATGGCTCGGCTATGTTTTCTTTAGGATGAGCTTGTGGAGGACTGGAGGGGATGCTTAAAAGTAGTTTATATACCCTCCTTCCTCTAAACTCGTGACTTAACACCGTTGTGTAAAAGTAAAGTCAATTTTTTAAAATATCATAAATTTCCAGAAAAAAGGTTCTAGTATAACCTCGTTTAATATCTTGGATAATTATCTTAAAGACATATCTACATATTCTAAAGTTTTATTGAAAAATAAGGTTAATTTTATTTTTTCATGTGCGTAGAACACCATCTAGAACGATCAGATATCACGAGTGATAAAGAAGAGCAGATAATTAATCTGAAAACAATTAAAATGTGGAAGATAGCTTATATCATGATTTGGCTACTAGAACAAAATTTACATAGAAAACATGGAATATATAGAGCACAAATGTAAAATCATGACAGTTACATAGTAGTACATATATTATATACAATCAGAAGACCCTTTCTTCCAACATTACAAGAATCTTTGGTTCTCAAACAAAACAAAACACGACAACACAAAAGCATCAACAACAAAACAAGATACAGAAGAGGCAAAATATATAGAAGCCTAAGTAAAACAAAAAAGAAGTCGAAGCCTATGAGATCCTAAAACCCCATTTGGAAGCATACTGGATGAACTCACTAATTTCATCATCGTTAATATATCCATCACCATTTCTATCTGCAAAACGAAGGGCTTTTCCAGCTTTCCAACAGCAAAAATGCAAACCCATCTCTTTAAAAGCTAACCTGAGTTCTTGCTTGCTAAGTTTCCCATCTCCGTTCTTATCATATTTCTTGAGCATACCTTTCACTTGCTCTTCAGTTAGCGGGTGACTCACACCTCTAGAACTGAACCAAGGCATTGGACTGAACCAAGGCATTTTTTCTTTCTTTTTTGGTATAGTTTTTCTTTGTCTCCTTAGGAATATAAGGAAAGTGGTGGATAAATTTCCAACAAGGGACGCTTCATATATATAAAGGCCTGCTTAGATTCCGTGATAAGTCTTTTTTCTGTGCGACTGTTTTTGCTCGGATAACGATTAAGAATTTATTATTTCTTTAACCGTTTCCTTCTTCCTTTAACTAATTATAAGGATGAATGTGTATTGACGCAAACTATGTTAGGGTAAAAAGTAACTAAACAATCTTAATTAAATATCTAATAATTCTCTTTTGCTTAGATGCTTTTAAACTTTTGAAGATCTTTCAGTATCTTTTAACCCTTAGCTTGTCCTTCACGCTGAACTTGATCAAAAAGTTGAAGTAAGAATAGGAAGTAAAAGAATTGCGGGCTACGCTGTGGATTCTTCTTCTTTATTTTTATTTTTATTTTTATTTTTATTTTTGGTGAAGTCAATAGTGACCTATGTAAAAATTGAGGGAGGGATTGTGCGTATACGATTAGGAAAATGTTACATCTTGAAGTTGGTATATATTTATGGTTCAACTAGTGTGAAAGACCATTTTATTTATTCATCTATATGTCTAACTTTTCGATGCGAATTAGGACTTAATTGAACTCCAAAACGGGCACATGGAATCAAAATAACAAAAAGAAGAATTAACTTTTTGAAGAGAGGGAAAAAGCCCCATGGACATTTGATAAGGGCAGAGGGGCCAAAATAAAGAGGAGCATATACATCGTACGTCTACGTAGGTGATTTGCAGCATAAGATTCAGCTTGTCCATTCCCACTAGGGTGATAGGGTATCGATAGGATCCTTTTGATCTTGTGATCTTCGAAGAATTTGGTTACTTTACTTCCGATGAATTATTTTCCATTATCGTATACGATCTCGGTTGGCATTCAGAATCGGCATATGATCTGATCCCAAATGAAATCGATGACCTCCTTTTCCCTGACTTTCTCATATGCGTGGGCTTCCACCCACTTAGAAAAATAATCAGTCATAAACAATATAAATTGAGCCTTACCTGGTGCCTACGGAAGAGGGCCAACGATGTTCATTCCCCACTTCATGAACAACCATGGCGATAAAATCGAGTAGCGCAACTCCCCGGGTTGATGGATCATCAGGGCTTGTCTTTAGCATTCATCACATTTTCGAACGAACTCCTTTGCGTCTTTTTCCATGCCGATCCAGTAATAACCAACTTTGATTATTTTTTGAGCTAGTGTTTTGGCACCGGAATGATTTCCACAGGTACCTTCGTGGATTTCCCTCAAAACATACTCATTATCGTAAGTGGGCCATCAAATGTTCTTTTGAACAAGGTTCCGTCTTCGGACAGGCTAAATCAGGCCTCCTTTGTACGCATGGCCCTCGACTCTTTTCGATCTGAGATATTACACGTACTTATTCCTCCAGTCCCAAGTTAGGCTCATCGAGTTGATCTCGATGTGGCCTTCTTCCACCACCGATCTCATAAGTTGTACCACTTCTCCCGTGTCAAACTCGTCGTCTTCGACCGAAGACCCCAAGTTAGTGAGGGCATCAACCTCACTGTTTTGATCCCGAGGTATGTGTTGCAAATTCCATTCTTTGAACCGATGCAATGTCACTTGTAATTTGTCCAAGTATCTTTGCATTCGTTCCTCTCTGACCTCGAATGTTCCATTGACTTGGTTTACCACAAGGATGGAGTCACACTTGGCTTCGATCACCTCTTCCCCCAAGCTCTTGGCTAGTTCAAGGCCTTTAATCATGGCCTCATATTCGGCCTCGTTGTTAGTCAATTTCATAGTTTTAATAGATTATCTAATTATATTATTTGTTGGTGGATTTTGTACGATGCTAAGTCTGGACCCTTTTGCGTTTGAGGCGCCGTCCGTGAAGAGGGTTCAGATTCCCGAGGAAGTTTCTCAGTTAATCAATAACTCTCTTTCGACCTCGGGTATCAGGGCCGGTGTAAAGTCAGCCACAAAGTTTGTCAAAATTTGAGATTTAATGGCGGTTCGAGGTCGATACTCAATATCGTACCCACTTATTTCTATTGACCATTTGGCCAATCGTCCCAAGAGTTCGGGCTTATGCACAACGTTCCTCAATCTGTAAGTAGTTACGACACATATGTGGTGACATTAGAAGTATGGTTTTAGCTTCCTAGAGGCGCTTAGCAAAGCGAGCGCCAGTTTTTTCAGGTGAGGGTACCTAGTTTCGGCCTCACCTAAGGTTCTACTAACATAGTAAATTGGAAATTGCGTACCTTGTACTTCCCGATCAAGGACTCCACTTATCGCTATCTCCGAGACCGCCAAGTACAAGTACAGTTGTTCGTCCGTCTTCGGTGTGAGAGGCAGGGGCAGGCTCGATAAATACCTTTTGAGTTCCTCCAATGCTTGTTGGCATTCTGGGTCCACGAGAAGTTGTTCTTCTTATTAAATAGTGCGAAGAATCAGTGACTCTTGTCGAACGATCTCGAAATAAATCGTCCCAGGGCGGCAATTCGACCGGTTAACCTTTGCACGACCTTTACGTTGTCCACGACCATGATATCTTTGATGACTTTTATTTTATCATGATTAATATCAATTCCCCGGTTGGATACCATTAATCCGGGGAACCTACCCAACCCAACTCCAAACATACATTTTTTTGGGTTCAACTTCATATAGTAGTGTTTTAGTATGCCGAAGGTTTCCTGCAGATGTTTTAAATGACCCTCTGTTCGCAGAGACTTAACTAACATGTCGTCAATGTAAACGTCCATTGATTTTCCTATTTGTTCCTCGAACATCCGATTTACTAGGCGTTGGTAAGTAACACTACATTTATTAATCCAAACGACATTACGTTATAACAGTATGTGCCATATTTAGTGATGAAGAAAGTTTTTTCCTAATCATCCTGGTCCATCCGTATTTGGTTGTACCCAGAATAGGCATCGAGAAAACTGAGGATCTTGTGGCCGGTCGTGGCATCGATCATACGGTCAATATTAGGCAAATGAAAAGAGTCTTTGGGGTATGCCTTATTCAAATATTTGTAGTCCACACACATTCTTAGTTTATTCTCCTTTTAGGGACTACCACTACGTTTGCTAACCAATCCGGGTATTTAACCTCCCGAATAGACCCTATTTTAAGAAGTTTAGATACCTCATCCTTGATGAAATCATGTTTGATCTCGGACTGGAGTCTCCCCTTTTGTTTACTCGGGTGAAATTTTGGGTCCAGGCTTAGCTTGTGAGTGGTTATCTCCAGCGGGATTCCTGTCATATTGAGGTGGGACCAAGGGAAATAATTTTCGTTAGTATAAGAAATTGAATGTGTTTTTCTCTGAGCTCGGAGCTTAGACCCGTGCCCAGGTATACCTTTCGATCGAGAGAGCTTAATATAACTTTTTCCAGCTCCTCGACCATCGATTTAGTGGCGTCGGAATCATCGGGGTCTATAAAATATCTAGGAACCCCATAATCATCATCATCGACTTCCTTTTGTTTATCCAAATCTGTCGAAGAGGCTATCAATGATTGCTATTTTTGCCCTATTTTTTACCATCTGGTTTAGGCCCTTCGATGTTGAAACTGTAGGTGCTGGTATTTCATCCTTGACCGCGAACATTTCTTTCCCAACTGACTATTCTCCGTAGATTATTTTGACGTCTTCGGGTATCGAGAATTTCAGTGCTTAGTGTAGTGTCGAGGGCACCACCCTCATGTTATGGATCCATGGCCTCCCGAATAAAGCGTTATAACTCATATTCCCTTCGATCACATAAAAATTAGTCTCCTGGATGATTCCGGTAGTTTTTACAGGTAACGTTATTTCTCCCTTAGTGGTCTCGCATGCCATGTTGAATCTATTCAAAACTTGAACTGCAGGCACGATCTGGTCTTGTAGACAAAGCTTCTCCATGACCCTCAATCGAATGATGTTGGCCAAGCTACCTAGATCAATTAACACACGTTTAACCCGAATTTTATTTACGAGTAAATATATTACCAGTGCGTCATTGTAGGGCTGCACGATTCCTTCCGCATCCTCGTCGTTGAAAGATAAAGTTCCCTCCGGTATGTAGGCTCGAGTTCATTCCTCCCTAGTGATCGATACTTTGGTACATTTCAACATCGGCCCCTATGGGATATCAACTCCTCCGATGATCATGTTAATGACGTGTTGAGGTTCTTCTTGTTCTGCCTGTTTGTTAGAATCCCCGTTCCTGAAATGATTATTGGCTCGGTCTATCAAGAACTCCCGAAGGTGCCCATTGTTGAATAGATTGGCCACTTCCTCTCTCAACTATCGACAATCTTCCGTTCTGTGCCCGTGAGTGCTATGATATTTGTACATCTTGTTAGGATCCCTTTGGGTTGGATCGGACTGTAGAGGTCGAGGTCATTTGTTATCTTTGATGTGCCCGATAGCTGATAAAATAGCTGCAACATCGACATTGAAGTTATATTCTGAAAGCCTCGGTGCGTTTTTGGACCTATCGAAGCCATTTTTGGTCATAAGTCCCTGGCTGTATTACCCTCGGTCATTTCTCCTTTCTTTTCTCATGTGGTTTCGCCCAGACCCATTGCTTCTCCGATCTCCATTATATGGTTGATATCGATCCCTGTTTGGCCTCGGTTCGCGATCGATATCTCTTTTGACTTTGTCTAGGGTTCTGACGGGATAGAAAGACCCCTAAGGGCCCTCGGTTGATCCTCTTTGACTCTAATTTTTGATTGATACCGGTTATGCAAGTCATCCCATGTAACAACCAGGTATTATATTAAGTTCTGCTTTGCTGCTGTGAAGCCCCCGAGCTTCGAATATTAAGTCCCTGAGTGAAAGCTTGAACGTACCAATCATCAGCAACCGGCGGCAGATCCATTAGTTCTATTTGAAACCAGGACACGAACTCTTTGAGTATCTCGTTATCTTTCTGTTTGACTTTGAAAAGGTCTGATTTCCTAGTCTCAACCTTGATGGCACATGCGTGTGCCTTTACGAAAGAATCTGCAAGCATGGCAAATGAGTCAATAGAATTAGGAAGTAAACTGTGATACCATATCATAGCTCCCTTCAACAAGGTTTCCCTAACGTTTCTCAGCAGAACAGACTCGATCTCATCGTCCTTTAGGTCGTTCCCTTTGATAGCATATATATACGAGGTTACATGCTCGTTTTTATCGGTCGTTCTGTTATACTTGGGTATTTCGGGCATACAGAATTTCTTAGGGATCGGCTTCGGAGCCGTACTTAGTGGAAAAGGTTTTTGCATAAACTTTCTGGAATCTAGGCGCTTTAATATCGGGGGTGCTCCTGGGATTTGGTCTACCCTGGAATTGTAGGTTTTCACCTTTTTGTCGTTAGCCTCGATCTTCTTCTCCCCTGATTCTATCTGTTTTGTCAACTTCTCAAGTATATTTATAATATCGGGGTTAGCCCCCGATTCATGTTCGTTTGACATTTCTACAACTGGTTCATTCCCGCGGGTAATTTCCCAGGGAGGATCGGGCACAACCCTGCTTGGCGCACGACTTTGGTTTTGTAACTGAGCTATCGCCGCTTGTTCAGCCTGAAACATTTCGAAGATCACTCATAGGCTGATCCCGTCTCCTTCAACGTTTTTTGTGTTTCGAGTTGCCGATCGGGATCCACCACAAACGCTATTTTCGGGGTTGGTAGGCAAGTTTGCATCGATAGCCACATGCGAATTAGCGTCAATCGGATCTGCAATCGGAATTCCAACTGGATCAATAGGCAGTATCTTGTTATCAGGCGCTATGTTGTTATTTTCGCCTTGATGAACTGATTTTTTGTCAACATGCATAGGTGCTAATTCAGAGTTTGAGTGTTTTGTATTTTTAGCCTGAAATCAAAGACACTTCAAAGTGCAAGTGTAAAGTAGTGTGTGTTATGAAGATTTGTATCAAATAACCACTATTATCCTTAGTCCCACGGTGGGCGCCAAACTGTTTACCCTCAAAATCGGATAACAATTGAATGTAGAAATGGTTTTAAGGATACATGGATTCATTTGACACAAAGCGATAGATTAAACTATAAATAAATCAAACAATATCAAAGCACATTCAAATCGTGTGACTTGAACGGTTATAGCCTTGAGAAATAGACCTCACTCGAACTGAATATGATCCAAATAATGTCAAATACAAAAGAACAGTAGCTTGCAGAAAGAAAATAATATTATAATACTTTTGGGATGCGTGTTACCATGCCCATTACAAAGAATCGGACCCCCTTTATATAGTAGGGGAGTCCTGCTTTAGGTACAATTCTATAAAAGGTAAGAAATCTCGTGATTTGCTAATTAGTCGGTCTCTTGTTGATACGTGTCGAGATTCCCGCTGTGATATCCGACCGGTTGCGGATACTTCGGCCTTCCGTTATTGGGTCCGATAATGTTTCGTCTAGCTTGTTCGGAATAGGGATCGATTCTAGAGTCACGGGCTCGAAGATCTTGGAGACGTGTGTTCTGACTTCGTTCTTTGGTTTGATGGAACTTGGGGTCGATCTTCAATCCATCACGTTTTGGTTCCAATCCGCTATGCAATAGATGAGCCCGGTTAAGCGAGAGGGGAAAAAGACTAATATTAGAGTGCTAAGAACAAAAGAGGTAGCGCCTAATTAAAATGAGACATCTAAATTGAGTACTAATATTCGATGTTAGTTTTCAGTCTTTATCGTGTCAGTCAAAAAGATATTAAACGGGGATCAATTCTTAATTTATTTTTTCCCGCGTGATAAAAAGTGCAAATTAAATACAATAGCAAATTGAAAAAGAGACCTTAAGGGTGGGAAAAAGGGGGAGCGGCAGGTAATTAGTTCTTGGTTTACATGTCAATATCTTATTAAACGTTTTTTGGTATTTGGTAAAATTTATAACTAACCTACTGTCACAAATTTAAATTCACTAATATCGTTTGATATAACTTAAATCCTAAAAGAAATACTCCACTAGATAACCTCACATTCACTAATCACAATTCAGCTTTTTTTTCAACACTAATCAACTTCACCACTAATTCTTTTTTGCTTTACCGTCCCTTAATTCTATTCTTCATGATACGTACGTTTAACGTTTTAAACCACTTTTTTCGATTCTTACTTACTCCCATAAGAAAGGCGACACTTGCAATTTCTGATTAATTTACACAGCTACGTAAATCGATTATGCTAATCATATATAGGATCTCATAAACGAAAGTATTTTTTTCTTCTAACTGGTTACTGATGGTGTATTATGACATCAGTAAGCTTGCGTAGTTTAATTTGGTCGGTAATATGGATAAATATGCTCACTTTTTATAAAGTGAATTCCCAATTATTTGTTCTTTCACTCATAAACAAACTCTTGGGTGACTCCGAATTGGAACAACGAATTATTATATATGATCTTATCTAGTGACGGCCTTTATGCTTCCTTTTGACCTACCACAGTAACGATTTACTATTAAATATATATTTCTTCTTATGAAAAAAAATATGTTTATGTTATAAAATAAAAGCAACTTAGTAAAACATGAACAAGACATGTTGTTATGAAATAAAAGCAATTTAGTAAAACATGAACAAGAAATGGAGATAGAGAGAAGGAAGAGATTTTCTTCTTCAATTGTGTGTATTTTCCTATCTATTACAAGGCCTTTATATAGGCATGAAAAGTGAAGAAAAATATGTCATTGAATATGTCATTAAGCATAGAAATATGTCATTGAATATGTCATTAAGCATTTGAGAAGATCATGGAGGAAGAGTAGACATCCACCATAATTTGATTTTTCTTATAACACTCCCTCTTGGATGTCCATAGATAGTGTATCTCATTAAAACCTTATTAGAAAGAAAAAAAAAACCCTATGGGAAAAAAAAATCCTAGTGAGGGAAAAAGAGTACACATATTTAGAAATACGCCTTTTGGTTGCCTCGTTAAAAACCTTGCAAGGAAAACCCAGTGGGACAAAACCTTATAAGGAAAAAAGAGTACAACGCGTATTAACTCCCCCTGATGAGAGCATCAATTCACATCCTTAAGCCTTCGCATCCCAATCTTGTACACTAGTTTCTTGAAGGTTGACGTCGGTAGAGATTTGGTGAACAAATTAGCCATATTATCACTTAAACGGATCTGTTGCACATTGATATCACCATTCTTTTGAAGATCATGTGTAAAAAAATAACTTTAATAAAATGTGCTTTGTCTTATCCCATTTTATGAATCCTCCCTTCAACTGGGATATGCATGTTGCATTATCTTCATACAAAATTGTGGGTGGTTTGTCACACTTCAAACCATATTTGTCTCGAATAAGGTGTATTATAGACCTCAACCATACACATTCTCGACTTGCTTCATGAATAGCAATTATCTCATCATGATTAGATGAAGTAGTCACGATTGATTGCTTAGTCGATCTCCAAAATATGGCAGTGCTTCCATATATAAACACATAGCCTGTTTGAGATCGAACCTTTTGTGGGTCATATAAATACCCAGCATCGGTATAACCAACAAGATCGGGACTGCAATCATTTCCATAAAATAATCTCATACCGATAGTCCCTTTTAGATACCGCAATATATTTTTGATTCCATTCCAATGTCTCCTTGTAGGAGCAGAGCTATATCTTGTTAAGACATTAACTGAAAAAGTTATGCCAGACCTTGTAATGTTAGAAAGATACATTAGTGCACCAATTGCACTAAGATATGGTACGTCGGGACCAAGAAGCTCTTCATTATTTTCATGAGGTCGGAATGGATGTGCTTTATCCATATAAAATTGCTTTAAAATCATTTTAGTGTATGTTGATTGATGGACAAAAATTTCATCTTTCATATACTCAATTTGTAGACCAAGACAAAATTTTGTCTTTCCAAGATTTCATTACAAATTCTTTCTTTAGATAGTCTACTACTTTAAGAAGCTCTACTGCTTTAGGAAGCTCCCTAGGAGTTCCAATGATATTTAAATCATCAACATACACGGTGATTATAACAAATTTAGATCCAGATCTTTTTATAAAGACACAAAGACAAATTGAATCATTCTTGTACCCTTCTTTCAACAGGTACTCACTCAGGCGATTATACTACATGTGCCCTAATTGTTTCAATCCGTATAAGGATTTTTGAAGCTTTATTTAATAAATTAATTGGAAACCTTAATATGCTTCAGAACAATTTAAATCCTTCAATGATTTCCATTATACGCATATCACGTTTTTCTTGTATTGCCAGATTAAAACCTGAAATTGCGACATCCACCACAGGAGAACATGTCTCTATATAATCAATACCGGGATATTTACAAATCTTCTTGTGACACAAGTCGTCTTTATGTCTATCGACTTGACCTTTTTTTTTCCGCACAAGAACACATTTATACCTCAACTGGCTTTATACTTTCAGGTGTTGGGACTATCCGTCCAACTTCATATTTTTCATGTGAAATCAATTTTCATTGCGTATTTTTCATTTGGCCAATTATTTATCTGTCCAAATTTCATGACAGATTTGAGCTCAAGATCCTCGTCCATATATATATTAAATAATCAAAAACCCTTCTTCCACTTCTAGTACTCTATCTATTACTAATTTACTATTAGACATTTAGTTATAATTTACTATTCCAGTTAGTTACTATTAGATAATTTTGATGTCATGTGTTATACCCAGTGTTCTCTTCTATTTCTTCTGATAGTTATAAGTTGTTAATAGGCTCATCCCCAGAGATGATTCTACTGGGAAATACGCTGGAATGTAGCTCTATATTTCTTCTATTTAGCTCTCTTCTTAGGTGCCATATTCTATAGACTGGAATGTAGTCTGCTGAGCATATGAATTTTATTTTGAGTCACAGCGGTCAGCAAACAATCCGATAAACCACCCGATAACCGCCCGATAAGAGCTAAACCGATACCAATCCGCCCGATATCTTATCGGGTGGCTAGCGGATTAATACATTTAAAAGCCGATAATTGATAAGCCAAACCATTAAGAGTAAATAACCGCCCAATCCGCCCGATAAGCAGCCCTACATGTACTCAGTGACATCAGGTTTTGGGAGTATTTATATTTGTACTTGTGAGATTTCTTTCGCAGAATTTAATCATTCTCTTTTCAAATTTAAAAGAATATGTGGTTTATTGAGATTGTCGGCTTACCTAGTATTGAGATAGGTGTCATCACGACGGGTGGAATTTTGGGTCGTGACAAGTTGGTATCACAGCCTAGGTTACATAGGTCTCACGAGTCATGAGCAGGTTTCGTAGAATCTTGCGGATCGGTACGGAGACGTCTGTACTTATCTTCGAGAGGCTGTAGAACCCTTAGGAAAATTTCACTTTCTTGTATTCTACCGTGCGAATTCGTTGATTCTAGAAACTAAATTTTTGTTGTTCTATTCTCTCACAGATGGTGAGGACACATACTACCGGATCGGACGGTCAGCCACCAGTTAGGGCCACGAGAGGCCGGGGCCATGGTAGAGGTCGAGGTGTAGCTCGTACCACAGTTGGACCCGCACCTATAGTACCACCAGTTGCTCCATGTCAGGAGGAGATTCCAGATATAGCTGAGCCGACAGGACCAACTCAGGCACTAGTTGTGCCTGTTGAGATTCCAGGCCTTCAGGAGAATTTGGCCCAGATATTGACAGTTTGCACTGGTCTTGCTCAGGTGGTTTCGGCTCAGGCCGGGGGAGGTAATCATATGCCTATTGCCCGTACTCCAGACCAGGTAGTACAGGGACTTTATATACCGGGGGCACTACCAGCCCAGCCAGTTACAGCTGCTCAGGCCCCGGTAGTTCCTGTTATGGCAGATGATGAGCAGAGGAGACTTTAGAGATTTGAGAGGCTTCGACCTCCACCATTCAGCGGTGCTGAGTCAGAGGATGCTTAGGGTTTTCTGGATAAGTGTCAACGGATGCTTCGAACATCGGGTATTCTAGAGACCAGTGGGGTCTTGTTCACTACTTTTCAGTTTTCTGGGGCTGCCTTCAGATGGTGGGAGGCTTACAAGAGGTGTAGGCCGGTCGGCGCAACACCCCTTACCTGGCAGCAGTTCTCCAGTCTATTCCTGGAGAAGTTCGTGCCTCAGTCCTGCAGAGAGAAGCTGCGCAGGTAGTTCGAGCAACTTCGTCAGGGTGATATGTCCGTGACGCAATATGAGATGAGATTTTCAGAGTTGGCCCCTCATGCTATCTGGTTGATTCCCACAGACAGGGAAAGGATTAGGAGGTTCATAGATGGCCTCACATTTCAACTACGATTACTCATAACTAGAGAAGAGTGTCTGGTGCTACTTTCGACGAGGTGGTCGACATTGCTCGTCAGATTGAGATGGTTCACAGTCAGGATCGGGTTGAGAGGGAGGCTAAAAGGCCTCGTGGTTCAGGTGATTTCAGCGGTGTTCCTTCAGGGGGTCAGTTTTACTACGGTAGGGGTCGTTTTTACAGACATGCTCAGACGGTTCATCCCGCTCATCATGGTGCATCAGCTAGCCACGGTTCTTACAATGCTCACTCAGGCCAGTCTTTATTCAGTGCACTACCAGTGCAAAGTTCTCATCATGCCTCGTCCGCTCACGCTTCTACAGGTAATTCCTCGGGTTATCAAGAGCAACAGTTCCGTCAAAGGAGGGGTTGTTTCGAGCGCGGAGAATTGAATCATGTCAAGAGACATTGTCTTAGGCTGTTGAGTGGGGCTCCATAGTAGAGTTCTCGACTGACGGCACCAGCACCAACAGTTACACCACCCGCCCAGCCAGCTCGGGGTAGGGTCAGGCAGCTAGGGGTCGCCCAAGAGGGGGAGGCCGATCAGGTGGCTGTCAGGCCCGATTCTATGCTTTTCCTGCCAGGCCAAATATTGTTGCTTCAGATACAGTGATCACAAGTATTGTTTCAGTGTGCCACAGGGAGGCTTCTATATTATTTGACCCTGGTTCCACTTATTCATATGTATCATCGTATTTTGCTCATTATATGGATATGCCCTGTGAGTCCTTAGTTTCACCTGTTTGTGTATCTACACCGGTGGGCAATATTATTATTGTGGATCGTGTGTATCGGTCATGTGTGGTAACTATTGGGGAACTGGAGACTATAGCTGATCTCTTATTACTCGGTATGGTTGATTTCGATGTAATCCTGGGTATGGATTGGTTGTCTCCATGTCATGCTATTTTGGACTATCACGCAAAAATCATGACGTTGACGTTGATGATGCCGGGGTTGCCAAAGGTTGAATGGAGAGGTTCTCTAGATTTTGTTCCTAGCAGGGTAATTTCTTATTTGAAGGCCCAACGTATGGTTGGAAAGGGATGTTTGTCATATTTGGCCTTTGTGAGAGATGTTGGTGCAGATACTCCTATTATTGATTCAGTACCGGTCGTGCAAGACTTTTCGGATGTATTTCCTGCAGACCTGCCGGGTATGCCACCCGACAGGGATATTGATTTCGGTATTGACTTTGTGCAAGGCACTCAGCCCATTTCTATTCCTCTGTATCGTATGGCACCAGCTGAGTTAAAAGAATTGAAAGAGCAACTTTAGGAACTCCTTGAAAAGGGGTTTATTAGGCCTAGTGTGTCACCTTGGGGTGCACCGGTTCTGTTTATGAAAAAAAAGATGGTACTATGCGGATGTGCATCGATTATAGGCAGTTGAACAAAGTTACAATCAAGAATAAATATCCCTTACCGTGTATTGATGATTTACTTGACCAGCTTCAGGGGACGAGGGTGTTTTCCAAAATTGATTTGAGGTCTAGGTATCACCAGTTGAAAATTCAGGATTCGGATATTCTAAAGACGGCATTCAGAACTCGTTATGGCCACTATGAATTTCTTGTGATGTCTTTTGGGCTAACCAATGCCCCAGCAGCATTTATGCATTTGATGAATAGTATATTCTAGCCATATCTTGATTTATTTATCGTAGTGTTTATTGACGATATCCTGGTGTACTCACGCAGCCAGGAGGAGCATGCACAATACTTGGGTATTGTACTATAGAGGCTGAGAGAGGAGAGACTTTATGCCAAATTCTATAAGTGTGAGTTCTGGCTTGATTTGGTGGCATTCTTGGGACATATAGTGTCCAGTGAAGGAATTAAGGTAGATCCGAAGAAAATAGAGGCAGTTCAGAATTGGCCTAGGCCATCTTCAGTTACTGCGATTCGAAGTTTTCTAGGCTTGCTGGTTATTGTCGTCTCTTCGTGGAGGGATTCTCGTCTATTGCATCGTCTATGACTAAATTGACCCAAAAAGGTGCTCCGTTCAGGTGGTCGGATGAGTGTGAAAAGAGCTTTCAGAAGCTCATGACAGCTTTGACTACAGCTCCAGTATTGGTGTTGTCTATAGTTTCAGGGCCTTATATTGTGTATTGTGACACGTCGCGTATTGGTCTCGGTGCAGTGCTTATGCAAGACGGTAGGGTGATTGCCTATGCATCCAGATAGTTAAAGGTACATGAGAAGAATTATCCAGTCCACGATCTTGAGTTAGCAGCTATTATTCATGCCTTAAAAATTTGGCGGCATTACTTGTACGGTGTCCAGTGTGAGGTATATACCGATCATCGGAGTCTACAATATTTGTTTAAACAGAAGGATCCTAATTTGCGGCAGCGAAGGTGGTTGGAGTTTCTTAAGGATTATGACATTACCATTCTCTACCATCCCGGAAAGGCCAATGTGGTGGCCGATGCCTTGAGTCGCAAGGCGGAGAGTTTGGGCAGCTTAGCATACTTACCGGTAGCAGAGAGGCCTTTAGCCTTGGATGTTCCGGATTTGGCTAACCAGTTTGTTAGATTGGATGTTTCCGAGTCGAATCGAGTTTTGGCTTGTGTGGTTTCTCGATCTTCTTTATATGATCGCATTAGAGAGCGCCAGTATAATGATCCACATCTGCTTGTCCTTAAGGACATGGTTCAGCACGGTGATGCCAAGGAAGTCACTATTGGAGATGACAGTGTATTACAGATGCAGGGCAGGCTATGTGTGCCTAATGTAGACGGTTTGCGTGAGTTGATTCTCTAGGAAGCTCACAGTTCGCGGTACTCCATTCATCAAGGTGCCGCGAAGATGTATCAGGATTTGAGGCAGCACTATTGGTGGAGGCGAATGAAGAAATATATAGTTGGGTTTGTAGCTCGGTGTCTAAATTGTCAATAGGTAAAGTACGAACATCAGAGACCAGGCGGATTACTACAGAGACTTGAAATTTCTGAGTGGAAGTGGGAGCTATTACCATGGACTTCGTAGTTGGGCTCCCACAGACTTTGAGAAAGTTTGATATTGTTTGGGTGATAGTAGATCGGTTGACCAGATCAGCGCATTTTATTCCAGTTGGTACTAATTATTCTTCAAAGCGGTTGGCTGGGATTTATATTCGCGAGATTGTTCGCCTACACGGTATGCCAGTGTCCATCATTTCAGATCGGGGCACGAAGTTTACATCACAGTTTTGGAGAGCAGTGCAGCAAGAATTGGGCACCCAGGTTTAGTTGAGTACAACATTTCACCCTCAGACTGACGGACATTCCGAGTGCACTATTCAGATATTGGAAGATATGTTACGCGTTTGTGTTATAAATTTTGGAGGTTCTTGGGATCAATTTCTGCCACTCGCGGAGTTTGCTTACAATAATAGTTACCAAACGAGCATTCAGATGGCTCCGTATGAGGTTTTGTATGGTAGACGGTGTTGGTCTCCGATGGGTTGGTTTGAGCCGGGTGAGGCTAGACTATTGGGTACTGACTTGGTTTAGGATGCTTTAGAGAAGGTCAAAGTGATTCAGGAATGGCTTCGCACGGCGCAGTCTAGACAAAAGAGTTATGTTGACAGGAAGGTTCGTGATGTTGTTCACATGGTTGGAGAGAAGGTTCTACTCAAGATTTCACCCATGAAGGGTGTGTTGAGGTTCTAGAAGAAGGGCAAGTTGAGCGCTCGGTATATTGGGACTTTTGAGATACTTAAAAAAATTGGAGAGGTGGTGTATGAACTTGCCTTGCCACCTAGTATATCAGGTGTTCATCCAGTGTTCCATGTATCCATGCTCTGAAAGTATGTCGGGGATCCGTTTCATATTCTGAATTTCAGTACGGTGCAGTTGGACGGCAATTTAACTTATGATGTGAAGCCGGTGGCTATTTTAGACCGACAGGTTCGAAAGCTGAGGTCAAAGAACATAGCATCAGTGAAGGTACAGTGGAGGGGCCAGCCAGTCGGAGAAGCTACTTAGGAGATTGAGCAGGAGATGCAGAGCAAATATCCACACCTATTTAAGACTCCAGGTATGATTCTAAACCCGTTCGAGGAAGAACGTTTGTTTAAGAGGGGGAGAATGTAATAACCCGCCCGGTCGTTTTTAGTATTATAACCCCGTTTTCCCCATTTACTGCTCAATTTATGTCTTACAATTGATTTATGACTTATCGGGTTAGTTGTTCGGGTCCGGAAGGAATTCAGAGTGAAATAAGACACTTAGTCTCAAAATTGAAAATTTTAAGATAGAAAAGTTGCCCGGATGTGGATTTTTGTGTAAACGACCTCGGATTTGAATTTTGATGATTCCAATAGCTCTGTATGGTGATTTTGGACTTAGGAGCGTGTTCGAAAAAATTTTTGGAGGTCCGTAGAGGAATTCGGCTTGAAATGCCGAAAGTTAAATTTTTGAAAAGTTTGACCGGGGGAGTTGACCTTTTGATATCGGGGTCCAAATCTGATTCTGAAAATTTGAATACCTTTGTTATGTCATTTATGACTTGTGTGCAAAATTTGAGGTCAATCGGACACGATTTGATAAGTTTCAGCGTTGTTTATAGAAACGGAAAGTTTCAAAGTTCATTAGGCTTGAATCTATGTGTGATTCGTGTTTTTAGTGTTGTTGGATGTGATTTGAAGACTCGACTAAGTTCGTATGATGTTTTAGGACTTGTTGGTATATTCGGTTGAGGTCCCGAGGGCCTCGGGTGAGTTTCAGATGGTTAATGGATCAAAAGTTGGACTAAAATAGCTGCTGCAATTTCCTTCTGCTGGAAATTCCTTCTCCCAGAATCGAGACAAGAATCTCCCAGAATCGAGCCTAGAATCGTGCCCAGAATCGAGCCTAGGATCGAAGCCACGATCAAAGGCAGGGTTGAGGGCCATGATCGAAGTCAGGATCGAGGACCACGATCGAAGGCCAAGATCGAGGCAATACCGAGGGCTGTCTGGCAGAATTATAAAGCAGGGGACTTTGTCTCATTCGCCATTTTTGACAAATTGGAGCTTGAGGGGAGGCGATTTTTGATAGATTTTAAAGGAAAACTTGAGGTAAGTCCCTTGTAATCATTTCTACTCTATAATATTGAATTATCATCGAATAATCCGACTAGATTACATGTTTTTGAGGTGTAAATCGGAGATTTGAACTTAGAAATTTGGAAATAAGATTTGATGATTTGGAGGTCGAGTTGAGGTCGGATTTTGGTAAAATTGGTATGGGTAGACTCGTGGTGGAATGGGCTTTTGGATTTTGTAACTTTTGTTGGGTTCCGGGACGTGGGCCTCACGGGCGATGTTTTAGCTAATTTTTGGATTTTTATTGAAAATTAGTATTTTCTTATGGAATTAATTCCAATAAATTTTATTGACTGAATCGAATTATTTGTGGCTAGATTCGAGGCGTTTGGAGGCCAATTCACGAGGAAAAGACATTGCAGAATAAAGAATTTCACGGTTTGAGGTAAGTAACAGTTTTAAATCTGATCCTGAGGATATGAAACCCCGGATTTTGTGTCATGTGATTATTTTGGAGGTGACGCACATTCTAGGTGACAGGCATGTGGGCGTGCACCGTGGGGATTGTGACTTGGTCCGTCCCGTGGAAACTGTAAATTTGAATAACTTGTTGTTAGCTATATACTCTCTATGTATTGAAGAAATTTGACTGTAAATCATGTTAGAAATCATTCTTAGGCTATGTGATAGTACTGTTGGGACCCGCAGAGGTTGTGTACTTGTTGAATTATTTGCTAATTGTTGTCTTGTACTCAGTCATGATTTTACTTGCATATCATACCTCAGTCTTTCTTGATTTTGTTGATACACTATGTTATCTTTGTTTGGGCTGATCTTTGTGATTTCCGAGAGCCGAGAGACTAGGGAGGTTGAGGACTGAGTAAGGCCGAGGGCCTGTCAGTGAGGTAAGGATACTATGGCACGTGAGTTGTCCGTGCAGGATATTATAGCACATGAGTTGTCTGTGCAGCACGTGAGTTATCCGTGCGGATTATGGTGCGTGCGGATTATAGCACTTGGGCTGTAGGAGCCCCTCCGGAGTCTGTACACCCCCAGTAAACGCGGGTACCCATTGAGTGTGATTGCTGAGGACTGGGAGCCCAGTGAGTGATTGTTGTCCTGAGAGGTTGTACTTGTTTTTCATTTGTTGTTGCACTTAGTTGCTATCTGTCATTGTTGTGAAATTTTCTGAAAGATTTTATATCTAGAATACATGAACTTAAACTGTATAGAATTTATTTGACTTAAAATACTGGATTTGAAAGCATGTCTATTCATTGCTGGAATTACTGAAAATGAACTATAACAGTGTAGCTCGTCACTATCTTCAATTCCTTATTTATTATTGTTACTTGCTGAGTTGGTCGTACTCATACTACACCCTGCACTTCGTGTGCAGATCCAGGTGTTCCCAGACATAGCGGGTGTTGATCCTTTTGCGCAATTGATTTTCCAGAGATTCTGAGGTAGTTGTCATGTTTCCCAGACCTTGTCTCTCCTTCCCTATCTTCTTGTTTACTGTATTTGGTCTCAGACTATTATAAACCGTATTTTCCATACTTTTAATCATATTAGATGATCATGTACTCAGTGACACTAGGTTTTGGGAGTATTTATATTTGTACTTGTGAGATTTCTTCCGCTGAATTTAATCATTCTCTTTTAAATTTAAAAGAATACGTAGTTTATTGAGATTGTCGGCTTGCCTAGTATTGAGATAGGCGCCATCACGACGTGTGGAATTTTGAGTCGTGACAATACTCATCCCGCTAGGAATTCATATGTCTAAAATATCAAATTAATACCCATTTAACATATCCATACCTAGTCCGAATGTACGGGGTGTTACATTATCTCCCCTTGGGATCGTTCGTCCTCGAATGATTGTCCTGACTGTAACTTCGGATAACTTTGGACCTCAAACGGGTCTGGTGGAAACATATGAACAATCAACTTTCATGAACATTTGTATACTAAACTGAACAAACACATGATTAGCGAACTGCTGAGATACTGAACTAAATGACTATTGAATACTGAGCTGATTGAATACTAAAAGACATGGAGATTATAATATAGGGTCTGAATGAAAAGGTTAGTTATCTTCAACATTTCTCCAAAACACTCGCTATCTATCATAGCATAACACAAGCCCCACAGGGCATTATAATGCGCATAACATGAAATATATACGTGAATACTAGTCTGCCATGAATACGTGAATACTGAACTAACATGGATATATGAATATTGAATTGGCATGAATATTTGAGTATTGAACTGACATCAATATCGGAGTACTAAGCTGGCATGAATATCTGTGTACTAGACTAACATGAGTATCTGAGTATTGAACTAACATGAGTATCTGAGTATTGAACTGGCATGAGTATCTGAGTACTGAACTGACATGAGTATCTGAGTACTGGAAACTTGAATGTTATAACATGACACGTGAAGTATTGGGTGTACAGTCGCAAATTCTGGTGGCAACTCTAACTCATAAGCTATTTGCCCGATCTTTTGTAGGATCATATACGACCCGATATATCTGGGACTGAGCTTTCCTTTCTTTCCAAATTTTATTACACCTTTCATAGGTGAAATTTTCAGAAACACCCAATCATCAACTTGAAACTCTAGGTCTCTATGCCGCACGCCCGAATAGGACTTTTGGTGGCTCTGAGCCGTCTGCAAATGATCTTGAATCAACTTGACTTTCTCCATAATCTGATAGACCAAATTTGGTCCCAACAACACTGCTTCACCAACTTTGAACCAACCAATTGGCGATCTACACCTTCGCCCATACAGAGTCTCGCACGATGCCATCTTGATACTAGAATGGTAGGTGTTATTATTAGCAAACTCAATGAGAGGTATGTGATCATCCCAATTACTTTTAACATCAAGGACATATCCTCAAGTGTCTGAATAATGCGCTCTGCCTGGCCATCTTTCTGAGGATGAAAAACTTGTGCCTAATCCTTTCTGAAAGAACTTCTATAAGTTCATTTTAAACTGAGCACCACAGTCAAAATGACAGACAACGGGGTCTCGTGTAATCAGACGATTTCCTGAATGTACAACTTGGCAAAATCTTCTGCTGAATCTGTGGTCTTACCGGTAAGAAGTGAATTGACTTGGTAAGTCGATCTATAATCACCCACTCAAATCATGCTTTCAAAAGGAGTGAGATAATCTTGTTATAACATCTATATTTACCATTTCCACTCATGAATATGTGTAAGCTATGGTAAAACACTGGGCTTTCTGTTGCTCCACTTTCATTTGCCGATACTTCGGACACTTGGCCACAAAGTCTGTGACGTTCTCTCTCTCTTTTTTTTTATCATTCCACAAATAAATCTCCTTGAGATCATGATACATCTTTGGGGAACCTGGGTGGATAGAATACCTGGAATTATAGGCTTCTAATATGATCCTCCTCTCTAAGTCCATCTATGTCATAGTCTGTCTTGGTACCTCAAAGTACCATCATCTCCCCCTTATTCAAAAGCCATCGTCTTATACTTGTGAATCTCCTCTTTCAACTGCAACAAGTAGGGATCATCAAATTTTTTCTCCTTCTCTTTGGCTACTAAAGGGGAACACGTCCTGTTCTAGACAACAACTCTGTCATCTTCGGAGTCCGAAGTCGAACTCCTATCTTGGCTAAGCGGTGAATGCCTTTCACTAGAGTTCTCGTGTCTGCCTCAATCATGAGCTATACTTCCCATACTTGATTATATTTTTAAGGTACTTCCTGAAAACACTTATAGCATTGTTGCGAGCTAAGTCTTTGACCAATACTCCAAAATAAGAGTCTCGTGCAATGGCACTACCCTCGTTATACATAATAGGGCATGATTTTATGGTTTTTATATCCCATGCTAACTATGTGGGTTTCAAATCTCCAACTGGACTTACTGACGATTTTCACATCTCTCCCTTAGAACAAAGGTTAAGGTCTTGTACTTGCGGATCCTTCTCTTTTGTTGGGATCCAAACAACTTTTCTTATCTTCTGCAATTCTTTGCACTTTATGTCAATGACGACTCATCTTTCAACTTGCTTCTGAGCAATCTTTCTTACTAGGAAAAATTAAATAACTTATATAAATGGAAGGCCAATGTATTCACAACTATCAAACACAATCTTAATGATTTAACTCTGCTCACTTTGTCAATCTTGGGGAAACCTCTTTTCGATAACTCTTAAAGGCTATTCTTCTATAGTTTGCACTCTTACTGCTAGCTGATTTTTCTTTCTTCCACTGTCACTGTACTTCAGGTTTAACTTAAACTCATTGGGTTCTAACACGTGTTTGGTGTTTCAAACTATCATCCACTCATTATAGTTAACCTGGCTAAGTAAATCAAATCGTACCTCTATTATCTCTGCTGAAATTGCTAATTCACTATATCTACTCAAAACTTACTTGATATTCCTTACTAACCGCCTACTAGCATCATATTTTCTTGTTCTGCTTTGAATAACTAAAGTGAAGCATAAGGTTATTTCTAACTTCCCTCACCATCCGACCCTATTCTACGGTCGCATACTATATATTTTTTTGAACTATGTACATGGATCACACTTAGGGAAAGTTCATCTGTCTTAAACGAAATTGGAATATCTAACCCCAAACTTTCTATACACTTCAAAATTATATCAGACTAAAAACATCTGGGGTAAACACTTAGTCACATAACCTAAGGGGAAACTGTCATATCTTTTATCTCACAATAACAACTACTTCTTATAGTAACTTACTAACGTGGTACTTTCTAATTCTGATTCGAATAAATCTGAACAACTTAAAATCATTCCCTGAAATTCAATATCGCCTGCTCTTGGTTCTCATTTCGTACATCATATCTTCTAGTCATATGCATGAGTTGTACGAAAACACATCTTTGTTAATAACAAACGTTTTTGACTCCTAGGTATTTTGCCCTTAGGCTCTTTTCTGTCCAAAACTATAGTGATCAATTATGCGCCCGCTGCAGTTAAATTCTTAACCTGTTACACCATGGGGTCTGACATCTAAACTATCATCATCCAACATATGGCTCCATTTTCAAGAATTAAATGAAGTTGTTCTGGGAGGTAAAACACATACGAATACACTACCATCCATATCCTTCAAAGTATACCATCATCTGATAAATTACTTTATGCGCCATCCGGTGAGTCTTGGTCTTAATCCGGACCTAAAATATACGAAGATTTCGCTGTAACCACTGTTACTTACATTTCTTTTTGGCACCCATATGCATCACTGTATACTCACAAGTTCCAGAATTTGGATACATTGAAAATTAGAGATTTGGTAACTAAATAACTGAATACTAGCATACTGAATAACCATAAACCTTCTAACTAAAAGACTGCATAACTGGTAATTGAGATAAACTGATAACCATAAAATATGATAACTGATTTTGTACTTTCTCATAAGGTTATTCTCTAATATGTACACTATCCATTGTATCCCACTTTCAACATCCTCTCAAGTCTCATTTGTTACCAAGCTGTACTCGATAATTATACCCCAATAGGCGATCATATCCTCTAGGACCTTGGGTTTTTCTTGCTCGTCGCTTGGGCATTCGATACGTATGGAATTCGATAGGAACATAAGGTTAACTATTGCTCTAAGCTTCATGGCACGATCTAGAGTAGAAAGAAGTGAGACAATCCTGAATGTCTTGGTAGTTAACCATTTATATGTGTGGCTGGCACACACATATAAAGGAAATTCCACTGGACACGGCTTCATAGACTCCCTAGGACTCTTTAACCTAGTGCTCTGATACCAAGCTTTGTCACGCCCCGAACCTGGGCCTGGACGTAGCACGATACTCGGTGCCTCACTACATATGACCAAGCGAACTAACTGGTTGGCTGAATCAACATGTGATATCATAACATACTGAATACGGAAGGTAAACTAACACATTCTGATATACTGAAAGTCTGAATGATATAAATCAAAGTGTGGAAACACTAATACAAGTCTGAAACATATCTGTAGTCAACATTGCTTAACATGAAAAGCTTGTGACTCTGTCTAACTGTTACTCTAGTCTATCAAGCCTCGAATAAAGTACTGAAAACACTGATTGTCTGAAAAATACTAAAGACTGTAAGGTAATGATAATACCCCGAAAGAACTGGGGCTCACCAAATAGCTGATACGAGAATCCTAGTGCTCTGAATCGTCAATCTGTAAATCATTACATGTATCGTGAGATGCAGGCCCCGGGCAAAAGGGACGTCAGTACTTTTGAATTGCACTGGTATGTAAAGCAACTAAAAGAAAGAATTATAAATGCTAAAACTGAAACTAAGCTGATAACTGAGAATTGATAATTGATAACTGAAATGATAACTATTGAAATTGAAATGATAACTGATAACTGAACTGAACAAAGGAAGTAAGGATATGAATACTCCCTCTTCTGAATGATGAACAACCTGTTTATCTGAATAAATAAATTGCGGCATCAGGCCTAATATATATATGCACAAAATACAGCCTCGGGCACAAGTATACGTATACATAACTGCGGCCTCAGGCCCAAACATGCATATAGCATAAACTGCGGCCTCATGCCCAAACATGCATAAAGCATAAACTGTGGCCTCGGGCCCAAATACAGGTGTTCAACATCCAGGGATTTAAAAATAGGAACTGAGAGTCGTACTGTAATACATGATACTAAAATACTAAACCATATTGAGTTACATGATACTTGAATGCTGAATAGAACTGAACTGAGACATATATTCATATACCTGAATCAAAGTAAAAATCAAAGTAGAAGAAAGACCAAAGCAAAGAGGAAGTAAAACATATACCTAACGTTGGAGTTGGAAGTGGCAGAAGGAAAAAAGGAATGAAGGTAAAAATAGCACGGGCAGCCAGTTTTTAGACTGGTAATTGAAAAACAATCAGCGTTTGCAAAGTCATTGATACATAGCCACTATTTTGCTGTAACATGGAAAGTTACAGTATAATATACTGGAGATTGATGCACCTGTGTATGAACTTCCAGCATATTATACTGGAACTCCAGCATACGGAAAGTTCCAGCATAATATACTGGAGATTGGTGCACCTTTGTATGAACTTCTAGCGTATTATGCTGGACTAGTATATTATGCTGGAACTCCAGTATATTATGATGGAGTTCCAGTATATTCAGTATATTATGCTGGAAGTTCACATGTAAAAAATTCGAACTCCAGTATATTTTGCTGGAATATTTTTTGAATTTTGAACAGTGTTTTTATTTAGACTTATCTTTACATGAAAAGTGACTAAAATTTGATTACTTTTGAAACTGTTGTTATTTTTCAATTACCACTTGTAAATCTGGCTATTTTTGAATTTACTTGGAATGAAGACGTAGGTTATAGGTTAGGAGATTTGGATTAAAAAAAGTAAAGGGTAAAATAGAATTATAAAGTAATAAGTTAGGGCATAATTAGAAAGAAAAATAGGAAACAATCTCACCATACCAAATCAATTGTTTCAAACAATGAGACTTTTCATTGTTCCGGAATAATGAATTTAACAATACAATACAACCAATTTTAACTAAACAATCAAAACAAATATTATTTTGGGATAACAATACAATACGATACAACAAGCAACAACCATCCAAACAAGCTGTAAATCAAAGCTTTACTAATCTCCTGCTTGAGACACTTGTCCACCCCTGACATTCTCAATCAAATTTTATAGAGTCTCAATTAAGATAACACAACAATCAGTGAATGTGTTATTTAGTTACCAAATGTGAATGAAATTGGTTGAATAACTTGTTCATGGGGCAGTGATCTATAAATAATTGTTAATTATTAATCTGGGCGGCTCAAAGGAACTGATGGCTTAAAACTAAAATACATTAAAAGACCCTGAAATTTTTTTCATAAAATCCATACAATATTAAGACAAAAAAAGTCTACATGGCTTTGATCTAGTGGCGAGAGAGGAACGTATAATGTGTGGATTAGGCGCACGTTATATGGTATTGAACTTTCCCCTAGACAAAAATATCGTATTAATTGAAAATGATAAAAGTGTTGAGCCTATTATACATCACGTCTTGAACCTTATGACACTTATCTCAAGGATTTCTTAGTTAAAAAAAATGAGATACAAAAGAACTTGCTTTCTAATGTGTGGATCAATCAAATGTGACAAAAAGGAATAGCTAATTTAGAGAATCTGAGTTGAAATTAGAAAGTAAAATAGTAAAAAATATGAAAAAGGAAAGAAAGAAAAAAAGAAATGATGAGAAGATAAATACATTATTTAATTTAGTGAGAAAAAAAAAGTTTTATCCTATTAACTCATTCAATCCTACCTCTACCAAATTTTAAGAAAATATTAGAATTTTAAATATTTTATCAATAATTGTATAAATATAAATTACATATACCAATTTGTTAGGATCGGGAACCCGGGTAGTGCGGAATTTAGCCAAACAACGGTATAATGACAATAACAAAGACAATGGAGGTTGATAATAACGGCAATTAAAGAATATAAAGAAGACACAAATTTAACGTGGTTCGGTCAAGGTAACTTACGTCCACAAGCGGAGAGGAGCAATTTCACTATACCAACAAGAGTACAAAAGAGAGTATAAATTAGAGTAAATACTCTAATTAATCCCAAATACCCCAAGAGAATAACCTCACAAGATCACTCCAAAGAAAGGATTCACACAAGTGTTTCCCAACACTCACTCTCTTACAAAATACTCTATAATAAAATAAAGGAGGAGAAAGAAAGACAAAAGTAAAAAGCTCTTGAATTGGTGTGTTTTCAAATGAGGAGAAACTCCTCTATTTATAGCAATAAATCCTTGGCCTAATAATGGATATTATGTCATGGCAAATGTCATGATCCACAAATTTGTTATAATGGATATTATGTCATGGCAAATGTCATGAACCACAAATTTGTTATAATGGATATTATGTCATGGCAAATGTCATGAAAATTTGGCCATATTACAAATCTCCACCTTGGCCTAGTTTTGGCTTATATATAGTAAGTTTGCTCCACCTTCTCCGCAAAAACCCCAATGGGCAAAATCATTCTTCATAAATGCCAATCAAGTTCAGGCAAAGCTTGAACTTGGACACAGGAAGAGGTTTTGTGAACATGTCAGCAGGATTGTTTGTAGTGTTGATCTTCTGAACATAGACTTTTCTTTTAGCAATGGTTTCTCGGATGAAATGATACTTTATATCAATGTGCTTTGTCCTCTCATGATACATTTGATCTTGAGTCAAGTGAATGGCACTTTGCCTATCACAGAAAATGGTAATACCACTTTGGTGTAAACTGAGTTCCGCAAATAGACCCTTCAACCATAAAGCTTCTTTGATCTCCTCGGTCACTGTCATATATTCTGCTTCGGTAGTAGATAAAGCTACTACATGTTGTAATATAGCTTTCCAATTAATAGCGCAACCACCGATGCAAAATACATAGCCTGTCAGTGATCTTCTTTTGTCAAGATCACCTGCATAATCTGAGTCTACAAAACCAACCAAAGTGTTAGTATTTCTCCCAAACTCCAAATATGTGTTTGAAGTACCTCGAAAGTATCTGAGAATCCATTTCACAATATGCCAATGTGCTTTACCAGGGCAAGCCATATACCGACTTACCACGCTCACTGCTTGTGAAATGTCTAGACGTGCACAAACCATTGCATACATAAAACTGCCGACTGCACTGGAATAAGGAACCTGTGCCATGTACCTCTCTTCTTTCTCTGACTGCGGGGACTGAGCAACTGATAACTTAAAATGAGCAGCAAGAGGGGTACTAACTGGTTTAGCATCTTTCATGTCAAACCTCTCCAAGACTTTCTCCAAGTACTTCTTCTGGGTCAGAAATAGCCTGTTGGCTTTTCAATCTCTTTTGATCTCCATGCCAAGGATTTTCTTAGCTGCTCCCAAATCTTTCATCTCAAATTCACTTTTCAGCTGACTTTTCAAGTTGTGAATTTCTATTAAATCCTTAGCAGCAATGAGCATGTCATCAACATATAATAATAGGTACACAAATGAACCATCATTTAACTTCCGGAAGTAAACACAACTATCATACATGCTCCTCGAATAACCATGACCCAACATAAAGTAATCAAACCTTTTATACCATTGTCTTGGATACTGCTTTAATCCGTACAAGGATTTCTTCAACAAGCAAACATGATCTTCTTTTCCTTCAATTTCAAATCCTTCGGGTTGATACATGTATATTTGTTCCTCAAGTTCACCATGTAAGAAAGTTGTCTTAACATCAAGTTGTTGTAATTCCAAATCATACATGGCAACGAAGGCAAGCAAGACACGAATAAAGCTATGTTTAACAACAGGTGAGAAAATATCATTAAAATCAACTCCTTGTACCTGACTATAGCCCTTTGCAACTAATCGTGCCTTATACATCGCATCTTCAACCCCTGGAATGCCATTTTTTTTCTTAAAGAACCATTTGCAACCAACAATTCTTTTTCCTGATGGCTGCTTCACAAGAGACCAAGTACCATTCTTGTGGAGAGACTCAATTTCTTAATTCATTGCAATTAGCCACTTGGCTGAGTCAGCACCAGAAACTGCTTCTGTATATTTTGATGGTTCTCCAATTTCTTCCTGTGCAATTGAAAAGGCAAATGCAACATAATCTCCAAACCTTAATGGTTGTTTACCTTCTATTCTTGGTCTATGTTTGGCTATAGAATACTCCTCTTCTTCTGGTTTAACTTCAGGAGTCTCAACTTCAGGAATTTCAGCTTCTGTCTCTACTTCAGAAGTTTCAACTGTATTTTGTTCCAAAGTTGATGAGCTTGGCTCAGAAGGAATGCCAATCTCAATCTCCACCTGGTTTTGTGTACTCTTTCCTTTATCTATATTACAAGAACTATAAGACTCTTTTCTAGAATGTAACATAGAGGATTCATCAAAGGTTACATCTCTGCTAATTATAAATTTTGGTGACGTAGGATTAGGATACCATAGTCGGTATCCTTTCACCCCAGATGCATACCCAAGGAAAATGCACTTTTTAGCCCTTGGTTCTAATTTTCCATCATTTACATGCATGTATGCAGGGCAACCAAATATCTTTAAATCAGAATAATTAGCAAGAGTACCTGACCACATTTCCTCTGGAGTCTTAAAGTTCAAAGGTGCAGAAGGAGCTCGGTTGACAATATAACAAGCTGTAGAGATAGCTTCTGCCCAATAGGCATTTGTCAACCCAGCATTTGAAATCATGCAATGAGCCCTTTCCAAAAGAGTTCTATTCATCCTTTCTACCACACCATTTTGCTGAGGTGTCATTCTCACAGTACGATGTCGAGCAATTCCTTCATTCTTGCAAAATTTGTTGAATTCATCATTACAAAATTCTAAGCCATTATCTGTTCTAAGCCGCTTAACCTGTTTTCCTGTTTGCTTCTCAATCAAAACTTTCCATTGTTTGAAATTTAAGAAAACATCACTTTTATTTTTCAGGAAATAAACCCAAGCTTTCCTTGAATAATCATCAATGAAAGTTAACATATACCTGGCACCACCTTTTGATGGGGTACGTGAAGAACCCCAAAGATCTGGATGAATGTAATTCAAAGTACCTTTTGTTCTATGAATCGCTGGAGATTTGAAGCTGACTCTTTTCTGCTTCCCGAACACACAATGTTCACAAAACTCCATATTTCCGGTACTTTGGCCACATAAGAGACCTCTTTTACTGAGGATGGTATGACTTTTTTCACTCATATTCCCCAATC
This sequence comes from Nicotiana tabacum, assembly GCF_000715075.1. Taxonomy (NCBI): domain Eukaryota; kingdom Viridiplantae; phylum Streptophyta; class Magnoliopsida; order Solanales; family Solanaceae; genus Nicotiana; species Nicotiana tabacum. Next base: position 92,178,687 of record NC_134096.1, on the reverse strand, counting down.
GCATATGCCACAATTTGGTGATATCAAAAACAGATTTATCTCATATTGAAACTACAGCAGCACCTGTAACAGTAGATCCCAAAAGAGTATACAACGTACCAGATCTGCGTGCTTTCATGATCACAAGAGCACCATGAGAAATTTTCAGAACTCCACCTTCACCTGTGTATTTACACCCAAGAGATTCTAGAGTGCCCAAAGAGATGAGATTTTTCTTCAAGTCAGGAACATGTCTAACATCGGTGAGAGTTCTCACCACACTATCGTGCATTTTGATTCGGACTGTACCTTTTCCAATAACTTTGCAGGCAGCATTTTTGCCCATCAAGATAACTCCACCTCCAATAGATTCATATGTGGTAAATAAATCCTGACTGGGACACATATGATAAGAACAACCCGAATCTAAAATCCACTCATTGTTATATTTGAAACTATTATTAGTTGCTAAAAAAATAGTTCCCTCAATCTCATCAGCAACTACACTTGTTTCGGCAGTGTCAGTATTTTTGTGCTAATTTTTGTTTTCTGTATGCTTTTCATTATTTTTCAATTTAAAGCATTCAGAAATAATATGACCTTTCTTATGACAATATTTGCACATGACATTTCTGTATCTGGATTTTGACCTTGATTTAGGTTTCTCGCTACTTGAATCTTTCTTATTAGATCTACCTCTTATGAATAAGCCTTCCCCTTGGTTCCCACTAGTTTCCCCAGTAATATCTCTATCTATTTGTTCTTTTGATTTCAAAATATATTTGATATCTTTATAGGAGATATTATCCTTTCCATAAAGCATAGTATCTCTTATATGTTTAAACGACTGGGGTAAGGAAACAAGCAATAACACAGCTTGATCCTCATCTTTGATTTCAGCATCTATGTTACTTAAATCCATAAGAAGAGAATCAAAAGTATCAAGATGTGTAAGTATAGAGGTACCTTCAGCCATACGAAAAGTGTAGAGTTTTGCTTTAGGTAATGCCTATTTTCTACTGTTCTTTTCATATATAGGGTTTTAAGCTTTTCCCATATGCCTTTGGCTGAGCTTTCTGCTGCAACTTCACGCAAAACCTCATTTGAAAGATTTAAAATAATACCTGCTTTTGCCTTATTTTCTATGACGGCAAACTCTTCGTCCGTCATTTTATCCGACATCTTCTTTTTTCCTTGCAGTGTCAAATCTAAGCCATCCTGAATTAGGATAGCTTCCATCTTTAATTGCCATATTCCGAAGTTTGCACGTCGGTCAAATTTCTCAACATAAGACTTTGTTAGAGTCATTTTGGCTTTTTAAACTAACTCGGTTAGATATGGCTCTGATACCAATTTGTTAGGATCGGGAACCCGGGTAGTGCGGAATTTAGCCAAACAACGGTATAATGACAATAACAAAGACAATGGAAGTTGATAATAACGGCAATTAAAGAATATAAAGAAGACACAAATTTAACGTGGTTCGGTCAAGGTGACCTACGTCCACAAGCGGAGAGGAGCAATTTCACTATACCAACAAGAGTACAAAAGAGAGTACAAAATTAGAGTAAATACTCTAATTAATCCCAAATACCCCAAGAGAATAACCTCACAAGATCACTCCAAAGAAGGAGTTCACACAAGTGTTTCTCAACACTCACTCTCTTACAAAATACTCTATAATAAAATAAAGGAGGAGAAATAAAGACAAGAGTGGAAAGCTGTCACGACCCAAAATCCATTAAGGTCGTGATGGCACCGGACACCGCTGTCAGGCAAGCCAACAATACAAACTTCACTTAATTACCCATTTTGGTATTTTTGAAATTAAAATTTCTTCAATGAAATAGTAAAGATAAAACTCATAGAGTAAATGATAAATAATTTTAGCAACTAAATTTCTAAACAATTCACAACCATTCCCAAAATCCGGTGTCACAAGTGCATGAGTATTTACTAGGGAATTAAAATAAAATACAGCATTTGTCCAGAATACAAATTAGACAGGAAAATATAATAACTCTGAAGGAGACTCTGTTAGCTGCAGATCGTAATATAGAATGCAGCTCACCTATGTCCCCACAATTATTAACCACACCTCTGCGCCCACAAGGCCGCTATACATATATGTACCTGCACAATAAAATGTACAGCAAGTGTAGTATGAGTACGTAAACAACGTGTACCCAGTAAGTATCAAGCCTAATCTCGAAGTGGTAGAGACGAGATGGTCGACTTTGACACTCACTATGGGTCAATAATAATAACTGAAATACAACTAGAATATCTAAATCAGCATGATTCACAGAATTTACAATAATTTATTTAACCAGCGAAAATAATCATATTCCTTCAAATGCAACAATTCTCAATATATTAATTAAATTCCTTAAATTCAAATAATTTCCAATTTATCAATTAATCTCATTTACAGGAATAACAATTAATTCCTTAACAAGCAGGAATAATAATTCATTAAATTTTAAAGATTCTCCAATTTATCAATTAGCTTCGCAAGCTTGAAATAACTATTAAAGTATCATGTAATTATTATTATTAAGCACGATTTCTGTCGAGGATGTACTGCCCGATCCAGAGTGTCGTGTACACTGCCGAGGGACGTGCGGCAGGATCCATAGATGCATCTATCCTGCCGAGGCATTCGGCCTGGTCCACAAGAAAGAAGGACATTTTCTTGTGTACATCCGAAAGGAGAGTATATTTATTATAAGATAAATTCGGGAGGAAGAACAGTTTCTTTTAACAATTAATTAATTTAAACAGAAAATCAAGCATATGAGATTTTCATCCTTTAATATCTTTATCTAACAATTCACAATATATTCATATATATCAATTAATATTAATTAAACAAAGAATACAATTTACACAAGTAATTCATGCTTTGAGTCCTAAACTACCCGTACTTTAGCATTAATAGTAGCTACGCACGGACTCTCGTCACTTCGTGCGTACGTAGCCCCCGCAATTAGCAACAATTATTCAATTTAATCCCTATGGGATAATTTCCCCCTCACAAGATTAGACAAGAGGCTTACCTCGTCTCAAAGTACACTTTCCGATTACCACGTCGCGTTGAATTCTCGATTTGATGCCGAAAATCCAAAACTATCCAAATATTATACAAAATAATTAATATATGCTAAATGATTCGAAATTTATCTATTAAATAAAATAAATTACCTTATCCAAAATGGTAAAATTCACCCCGGGCCCACATGCTCGGATTCTAAAAATATTCAGATGAAAACGTTACCCATAATCTCTAGAACTTAAATATATAATTTCTACCCAATTCCATAACTATTTTCGTGGTTAAAATCTCACTTTTATAAAAATCTAGGTTTTTCATCTAAATCTTTGATTTCTAAGATTTACTAGTTATAATCTACCTGTAATCTATGTATTTAACTCAAGGGGTGTGGAATTAACTTACCTTCAAATTGCTAGTTAAAAACTCCTCACAAAGAGCTCTGAAATCGCCCAACAATGGATGAAAAATAGAAAGAAATGGACTGAGTTTTCGTCCATTTTAAAGTTCTACCCAGACAGGTTTTTCGCGCCTGCGGAAGGAGTACCTCACATGCGGCCTTCGCACTTGCGGAAATTCCTCGCAGGTGCGCATTTTCGTTCTTTTCCTGGTTCTGCACCAGCGGAAGAAGTGCACGCTTCTGCGCAAGCGCAGGTGCGCCCATCCCTTCGCACCTGCGCATTTTTCCGCTTCTGCGCACAAGGCCATCGCACCTGCGCGTTCGTAGGTGCGCCAAATGCTTCGCATCTGCGATGGCTGGGCAGGCTTCTCTCGTTCGCACCTGCGAGCTCGCACCTGCGGTTGTCCAAGCGCAGGTGCGATTATGACAGTAGCTAGGAGCTTCAGTCCTTGCTCAATTTTCTAAAATTGGTCCGAGCCTCGTCCGGTTAATACTCGGGACCCCCGGAGCCCCACCTGAACATATCAACAGGTTTGAAATTATAAAACAGACTCGCTCGAACTCTCGAAACGCGTAAAACAACATCAAATCTAAGAATCATACACTAAACCAAATTGATTCAAACTTAAGAATGTTCTTCAATTTACTTCCAATGCGCCGAAATATACTTAAACTATTCAAAATGACACGAAAATTTGCGTGCAAGTCTTAAATCACTATACGGAACTATTCCCAAACTCGGAATTCCAAACAGAATTCAATTACTCAAAAACCTACCCCAAATCAAATTTTAAAGAATTTTAAACCTTCAAATAGTTAATTTTTACTATTAAGCGTCAAAACGCTCCCGGGTTATCCAAATTTCAATTCGGACATACGCCCAAATCCAAAATCATCATACGAACCTATTGGAACCGTCAAATCCCGATTCTGGGGTCGTTTTCTACAAATGTTGATCGAAGTCAAACTTGACCTTTTAAAGCTAATTTAAGGAACCAAGTGTTCCGATTTCACCCCAAACGTTTTCAAATCCCGAACCAACCATCCCTGCAAGTCAAAAATTATTAAAAGCACATACGAAAAATTTTATTTTAGGGAAGGGGATTCTAAAAGTTAAAATAACCGGTTGGGTCATTACAAAAGCTCTTGAATTTGTGTGTTTTCAAATGAGGAGAAACTCCTCTATTTATAGCAAGAAATCCTTGGCCTAATAATGGATATTATGTCATGAAAAATGTCATGATCCACAAATTTGTTATAATGGATATTATGTCATGACAAATATCATGAACCACAAATTTGTTATAATTCATATTATGTCATGGCAAATATCATGAAAATTTGACCATATTACAATTATATAATGATATAATAGTACTTTATATTTTTTGGGGCCTTAAATATTTGGGGGCCTAAGGCAAGAGTTTCTCTTGCCTTACCCTAGAGCCGCCCTTGATTAGAGTTTAACAAATTTTTCCCGTTATAAATAAAAAGCAGAAACAACAACATTCTAGAAAGTATAGCCTAACTTAGAACAGATAGGAAGAACAGAAAGGGAGTCGAAAATATTATAGTACTATATATAAAATGTTGCTCCAACGATTAAATAAAGACTAGTTTAACTCTTCTAAATGTAAAACTTTATAATTTACTAGATAATAAGTGAATCTAAAATATAATATTCCAAAAAAGAAAAAGAAAAGTTTTTCCAAATCAATAATGAACATTCTTTTTGAGATACCACTAGTTTTTTAACCGTCTGAATCTTAATTCCCACATGTGAATTTTATTCAAGCATCCCACAATATTTTATTTTCTAAAAGTGTACCCAAAAAGAAAAAGGACGTGTGACCGCATTGAAAAAGATAGAGCTCCAACATCTCAATGTTATGATATGTTAATAAGGACATTGTTTCGTTAAAACTTAAAAGTTGATTTTTTTTTTTTTCCTGTTGTGTTAACGAATTCAAATGTTAAAAACAAGAAGTAATGTCGTACGAATTGAAGTGATAATTTGCAAGATATGTTAAAAATAAGTTTGGTTTGTTGAATATTATAAGGCATTAGGAACAGGGGCGGATATAGTATATTATTACCGGGTTCAATTGAACTCATAACTTTTGACGCTGAATAAATTTATGTGTAAAAATTTATTAAAATTACAAAAATAATAGATATGAACTCATAACTTTAAAAGTTGAACCCATAAAATTTAAATTCTGAATCCGCCTCTGAATTTGTAGAACTCTTATTTAAGTTTCATGCATTTTGATTTTTGAGTTTGAGAAATTCTAGTACTATAAACACTCGGATAAGTACTTATTGTTGTGAATTGCGAGCTCGCAACGAGGACCTGAAAATAGTGCAAGACTTGCCAAGAAAGAACATAGTAGAAGTAGAAGTATTGGTATTCCATTCCTTTCATTTACATGATACTTGGTCTTTCTTTTCTAAATTTGTTTAGAAAAGCTTTTAAAACAATATTATACTTAACATATTGATGACCACAATATTCTATAGTAGTATGTTTTAGTATGTTATGCATGTTTAGGTTACATGTAAGGGCCGAACTAGGTGGTGGCAAGGAGTTAAATTAAATAGATTACCTTTATATGAAAAGGAAATTAAGTCAAGGACCCTGTTATATTTGGTACGATAGTCCTATGTTCCTACTCAGAGGCACTTATAAAGGACAATTAATCTCCACATAAAATCCAGCATTAGTTTGTACCATGCATGTTTGCTTGGGTTGAAGAAATCTAATCCTCACATAAAAATCAACATTAAGTTGTATAATGTTTGGTTGTTATTTTTTGTGTTCCTCATAAATTATATGTGAGATAAGAATATTAGAATTAATTGATGCATAACTTATCCCTAAACCAATCGATCCACAGTGTTTAGATCTTTGTCATTATATAAATAGATTTTTAATGAATTAGAAAGAAAGTATATCTTGCTTCCTTTACCAAAATCACATATCTTACTGTCCCCACACGCAAAACAAATGAGAACATTGCTTTTGAAGCTGGTTTTGCCCTAAATACATGCAAAGGAGATTAGTCAAATTTCAGTCGTCAATATTGTATATATGTAAAAGTAAAAGTTGTCATTTTTCCCTTAGAAAACCAGTTTCCTTAGTCTAAATTCACCATAAATATAATGGCGTTTGAACTTTAAACTTCTACCGACTGATACATAGGGATTAGAGTCATCGTATTATTGGATAGAGATAAAACTACAGCATTAACTACGGTCTAAACACAATACTGTAGCATTTATTCTAAAATAATTGACTAGTTGTAAGTCTTCCCCTATGTATTCGCATTGGCATGTGACCATTTTTCGTAACCTGAGCTTCCTCATTTGCTTCCAAATCTCAGATCTCTAATCTTTTACATAATTGTACACACTATATATTTTATTTAGCAACTCTTTCCCTGTCCTTTTTACTATATAATATGCATATTAAACCATCCTGGAACCTTCACTTCACAGTTCATAGGCAGTGGCATTTTTGTAGTCACTTAAATAGGTGATAGTGATACTGATATCAATAGATGTCAGCCCACACTAGCAGCCTGGCATTGACAGTAAGTTCCCAACATTTATTAGAATACATTGCAAATAGTCCCATTCTTATCAATATATTATCGAACATAAGGGGCGTAACTGGTAAAATTGTTGTCACCTGACCAAGAGGTCAGGTGTTCGAGCCGCGGAAATAGCCTCTCGCAGAAATGCAGGGTAAGGTTGTGTACAATAGATCACTGTGATCCGGTCCTTTCTCGGACGCCTGAGCCTTGGCGTAACTGGTAAAGTTGTTGTCATGTGACCAGGAGGTCACGGGTTCGAGCCGTGGAAACAGCCTCTTGCAGAAATGCACGGTAAGGCTGCGTATCATAGTTCATTGTGGTCCGACCCTTCCTCGGACCCTGAGCCTTGGCGTAACTGGTAAAATTGTTGTCATGTGACCGGGAGGTCACGGGTTTGAGCTGTGGAAGCTGCCTCTTGCAAAAATGCAGGGTAAGGCTGCTTACAATAGATCATTGTGATCCGGCCCTTCCTCGGACCTTCACATGGCGGGAGCTTAGCGCACCGGATAGCCCTTTTTTTTTATCAATATATTACTAGTCAACTAGTAGTCCATCTTTGTATTCACCTTTGCCATGCTTGCAACTTGACTTGGCAGCCCATAATAGTAAGTGTGGTATTATATATGGTTCAATGTTTTTCATAGTTTCATCTTGTAGCTGATCATATGTGCTGCTATTCCCAGAATCTTGCAATATTCAATGCCTACGTAGGATGTTACTAGTTGAGATCATTCCCCTTAAAAAACAATGGGGTGTGCTGTTTCTGTCTACGCGGTTGGAAAAAAGAAGAAGAAGAACATCATTCCTGAAGTCAGCATTTTTGTCCCTTCAATGCGTGTTCCTGTTCAATGTGATATCCAGAGGACACTCAAGGGTGTGATTCCTAAGGATCTTGCTGATAGACTAACTTCTATAAGGAATCAGATTGTGCTGATCGCGCAAGATACAGGTATGAACTAACAATGGAAACTCTGCTTATACTTGAGTATCGTTCGTACACTATCTTTTGATTACTTTCATTGTATATGTTCTCCAGATGTTTCTGCCATTGATGAATTACAACAAGCTCTCGAGGAGTATTTGTCTCTTCTTGTTGGCCTCACTAGAAAAGGTTTGCACCCTTTTCAGATTTGTGTACTTTATAGTTTGGCTGCGGGTATATCAAAAACAGCCCCTCTAATTTCTAGGTATGGGTAAGGTCTGCGTACATGCTATCCTACCTAGACCCCACTTGTAGGATTATACTGAATTTGTTGTTATTGTTGTTGTATAGTTTGCTACTCATACTATTTTGGTGCTAATCGATGATCATGTCATTATACAGAATTTGGGCTTCAAGACTTGATTGGATTTAAGTGGAGAAACTTAGAAGATGGGCAAGAGGTTCAATATTTTTTATCAATTCTTGAATTTCTGTAAATGTTGAGTGGTTATCACTTGTTGACAAGCTTTATGATCTTTTATTAGCAGGAAATATCTGTAGCAAACTCCTGGTTTGAATTACTGTCTGTCCTCCACATGATGGCAATGTTAACATTAGTAGAGGCAAATATGAAGTTGATACCAAAAGACAGTGCTATGACTGAACGTGTTGTATCCGGAGGTATTGTGGTTATTAATGTTAACTTAACCTCAAAGTCTGATCAGCAATGATCAACATCGTTTCCTTTTCAGATTGCATGAGGGATGCTGTTGATTTGCTGCTAAAAACAGCAGGTTATTTGGATTTCTGTGTTCAAGATGTTCTTGTCCACTTACCACCTGATGTTAAGTATGTAAATATATGTTCAGCTTTTCTGTCTTATTTTTACAGTTATATCTGTTCTTTGTCATATTTATTAGGTTATCCTAACTTGAACAGGAACAGATTGCCTAAAGATTTGCGTCAGGGTATTCTTGAAGCCACCTCAACCCAAGCACTAGCCCAGGTATATGTTACTCGTCGATTAATTGGAATACAATTTTTGTTTCCTTATACACAATAAAATCAATGAAAAGATAACTGTTTTACATGTAGTTACTGGAAAGCAGCACATTAAGAAAGAGCTAAGGCGAAATGGAAATAAAATCAGATCATTATAACAATATTCTCCAAAATGGAAATCCTGTTAGATGATTAAGAAGCTATTGAAATTCATAGAAAATACGTTGACTGATTCGTGACACTGCTTGAGTGATATCTCAGGGAACTGAAATTCAATTAGGTTTGGCTCTTGAAAGTCAGAATGCGACTTTATCAGTGAAGAGGAGGCTGGCATGTGAAGCAGTAAGCTACTATGGACAGGTACTTAAAACTGTGTTTTCCCTTTATTAATGCTGATTTATTTGCTAGAAAATTTTCTCCCTATTACTCGTCAACTTGACAATTCCTGCTTGTTCATTATATCAAACTCCTGATTCCTGAACATCAAGAGTGGCAAATCTGAAACACCAGGATTGAGGCTTATATCTGAACTCAATTAGTAGTTCGATATTAAGGACTAGTCGACTTTGTCCTAGTTTGTTTTTTGCATCATATGATTGTGTAGTTCTGACTGTTCACTCCATCAATTGCACATCACCAGTGTTAATCTTGGACTTCTTTCTTCTTCTTTTTTGCTATTTCAGGCTCTTTGCTGCTTGTCTGGACATAATAATTTCCATGGAACAGCGAAAAAACATATATTATTCATCAAATGGAAGTATCTTGAAGCAAAGGTTTATTTTTTGTACCAAACTTGTTAATTTCTTGTTAAGCTTTTTTCATATTCTTTCACTTTTCTTGCTCATATATGTGAATGGCATAGTCAGGCTGTAGCTTACTATTACCACGGTATAATCGTCGACAAAGGCACAGAACCTTCCTCCCATGTTAGTGCACTATGTTGTTTCCTCGCAGCAGAAGAATTACTTACAGAAAGCAAAAAGGCCTCCTTAAGTTTTTGCCTTGCAGAACCTGTGACAAGGTTTGTATCTCTCTTCTTTTTACATTGCAAACAAAGAACATTGGCGTAACTGGTAAAGTTGCTGCCATGAGCCGTGGAAACAGCCTCTTACATAAATGCAGTTAAGGCTGCGTACAATAGACCCTTGTGGCCCGGCTCTTCCCCGGACCCCGCGCATAGCGGATGCTCAGTGCACCAGACTGCCCTTTTAAACAAAGAACATTCCTACTTTGTTATGAAGTTACAAACCATTATAACTAACTTTCCTTGTTGTCTATTTGCAATAGAACTCCTCCGCCATGGGGTGTTATGAAACATTTAAACAAAAAAGTCCCCGAAACTGCTGCCAGAAAGACTCAGATGTATGGCTATCTTTTGGATCAAGAAAAGTGAGGATTACATCTTACACATTGAAACATTGTTCTTATGCCTGAAAATTTAATACGCTTACATTTATATATGATGATTTTTTAAGCAGAGGTCAAGCATTGCCCGATCTTCCAGAATTCCAGTTGTCGCTCAAACCTGACGAATATACATTGCCAGAAACAGATTCAACATGGAATAATGAAATACCTGGACAAAGCCTCAAAGAACATCTCAAAGATTGTGAAGATGGGGTGGAAACTGAATAACACAGTGGACATTTTGAAATATTTGTACATTTTAACTATAGAAGTGTATTCGTCCAACATAGGAGTATTTGTCTAAACTACTTTTTATCTCTGTTTTAACATTTTATTTTATTAATATAAAGAGATTCTTTCGGCCGTATCTGCTAGCTGCTGCTGCTTCCCATAAGGTAACAAGGGAAAAAGGTTTGACACTTGATCAAAAGGTCATTTTAAAGAATCCAATGAAGCAATCAGTCACAACTACTGAATTCAACACTAATTTTAATTAATGAAGCTTCGTTTTTGGTCAAGTCAATCCAAGCATTAAACAATGGTATCTGACAAATTAAGGTTTCTAATTTTTGTTACTGATAGTGATGTCGAATTGCTCATGTGCCCTTTTCTTTATAATAACTTAAAGATTACTAGAAATTACTTAATTTATATACACTGACAATTTACTGAAGTGTTACCTTATTTGCAGTTTAATTTAATATGTTATAGCAGTTAATAAGTCTATTAAGTATATAAAGTTAAATTCATATACTAATTACCTTTAATTAGGATGTCATGCACTAACAAAAAGTAATATTTTACTATTAGGACTTAACAGAACTTCATCGTCACTTTCTTATAAACTACAAATGCTAACAAAAAAGTACTCCCTCCGTTTCAAATTAGATAAGATACTTTCTTTTTTAGTCTGTTCCAAAATAAATGACACGTTTCTAAATTTGGAAATAATTCAACTTTAAACTCTTTATTTTACATATTTTATCCTTAATGAGAAGCTTTTATAATCACACAAATGTCATGGCCCCACAAAGGTTTTACCCCTTAAACTTTTAAGACCACAAGTTTCAAAAGTCTTTCATTTTTTTCTTAAACTTTGTGCCGAGTCAAACTATCTCATCTAAATTAAAACAGAGAGAGTAATAAGTAATATTCTACTATATCAACTCGGGGGGCTGTTTGGAATTAATTAACATACAGCATACTAACCTAGAGCACTTCAATAATCAAACCGAAGGTAAGCTTTCTTACAGTCATCAATTACTGTTTATCAAAAGCAATGAATTCGAATATGTACCAAACAATTTAAACCCCACATTGGATTCTCACAGTACATTATTATTTTATCTTTTAATTACCAGTGAAACATTATGATGAAGAATTGGATTTCCAAAATACAGGTTTCGGCTGCAGTGGCGACACGTGAAGCAAGACATTTAAAATTGTTTTGAAAGGGTAATTCCTTCTTTATCCATGTATAGGAATGATTCGGTTCGATCAATATTTTATAAAATTTGTATCATATCAATTTTTTGATTATTTTATGATGTATAATCAAAATTAGACTTTTAAAAATCGTACCAATCATGTCGGTTTCTCTTCGGTATCGGTATCGATATGGTTTGATTAATTTTCGGTATTTTTTTAAATGTCATTAAAAAGTCATTAGTAGAAACATAATGCAATAACATACATACTTTGATAGGACTTATCAAAACTCTCTAGACAATTTTACTATTTAAAAGGTGATGAACTAAGAAAATATGAAAGATGATTAGATTATAGATTTATCAACTATTCTATAATAGCGTAAAAGAAACTAAGCAAAGACAAAGAAAATATAAATCACATGGGTGGAAAGATATTAAGCAAGTTGAAACTCAAGAATAAAGTCTATAGAAGATTAAATATTTAAAAATATAAATTTAAATCATACGAAAATTCAATACATTGTAATTTGTTACTCATAATCGCTAGATTACCTTGTGTCTTGCTAGTGAATATGCTGGAAATAATTTAGTTTCAATAGGAGTAGTATAATAGGTTTGGGAAATAGAATTCTGGGTTTAATTAACTGTTGGCTTGTAACCGTTTTTATAATTTCAAGGCCCAAGGAAAAATTTAATGTTTTATTATTTTTAATATTAATATATTTTTCCCATGTAAATTTATTTGGTACGGTTCGGTATTTTTCGATTTATTTTTCATAAAATAAAAAACCTACCCTAATTATCTGTACGGTTATAAATTTATATAAAAACCTACGGTTTTATTAAAATAAACCGAAAAATCGGTTCGGTTCGATACGATTCGATCGGTTTAGTCGGTTTTTAAATATCCATTGACACCCCTATCTATATATTAAAAATCATGATATTGCTAATGTCATGATTTATTATGTATAAGAAAAATACTAAATATGGTGTTATACATAAGTTGGAAAATACTATCAAACAAGGAACTAATAATACCAAAACTAATACATATATTATTTTCGCTAATATATCCTATCAAACTACCCCTGAAAATCTTATAAGGAGGACATTTTTCAAAGCATCAAGTGGAAAAAAAAAAAAAAAAAAGGAAGATAATTGTGAAATAAATTAAGTGCTAGGATTCACTGTTGTAATTTCTTAAAATTAAGTGGAAAGAAAAAAGGGAAGATAGGTGAGTGGGTGGTTGGTAAAGGCAACCAAGTGAGAAATGCAAAATATCATCAAATTGTGGTATGTTTGGTAAGATGGAAAATGTTTTTTAGAAAATATTTTTCATGAAAAATGAATGGTTTTATCACTTATTTTCTCTTATTTGGTTGGTGAGTGAAAAAACTTTTTTCGAAAAATATTTTCTAGTGTTTGATTAGCGAGTATTTTTTTTTTTATGTTACTCTCCTCACCCCTTTCCCCCAAGTCCCCATGTTTCCTCCCCTCCCCTTCCCCCCCCCCCCCCCAAATACCCAACGGTTTCTTTTCGGTTTATTTTCAAAAAATAAAAAATCTATCCTAATTATCGATACGGTTATAGATTTATATAAAACCTACGGTTTTATTAAAAGAAACCTAAATTTCGGTTCGATGTGATTCGGTCGGTTTAGTCAGTTTTTAAATATCCATTGACACCCATATCCATGTATTAAAAATCATGATATTGCTAATGTCATGATTTGTTATGTATAAGAATAATACTAAATATGGTGTTATACATTAGTTGAAAAATACTACGAAACAAGGAACTAATAATACCAAAACTATACATATATTATTTTCGCTATTACATCCTATCAAACTACCCCTGAAAATCTTATAAGAGGACATTTTTCAAAGCATCAAGTGGTAAAAAAAAGGAAGATACTTGTGAAATAAATTCAATGCTGAAAAAAAGGGAAGATAGGTGAGTGGGTGGTTGGCAAAGGCAGCCAAGTGAGAAATGCAAAATACCATCAACTTGGGGTGTGTTCCGTATGACAGAAAATAAATGAGTAGTTTTATCACTTATTCTCTCTTGTCTGATGGTGAGTGGAAATTTTTTTCGGAAAATATTTTCTAGTGTTTGGTTAGAGAGTATTTTTTTTTATGGTGCTCTACTCACCCCCAATTCCTCATGTTTCCTCCCTACCCCAAATACCCAACGTTTTTAGCATTCTATTTTCTTCAATAATTTAATTATTCTTCTAAAAATTACACAAATCCAAAGAAACTAATGTGTTGTTTTACATTTTTACGTAAAATAACATTGAAATTTATGTTCCATAACTATAAAAAAAATACTCTTTTTTTGGTTGAAAAATAAAGTACTCTTTCTAAAATATGAAAATAAAGTAATCATTTTATTGAAATAAAAGAAAATATTTTTTTTACCTCATTAAAAAAAAGTACTTTTTTTATTAAAATAAAAAAATACTTTTTATATCATGAAAAAAATACTTGAAAAAAAGAAAATTTATCTATAAAATGAAAAGAAAGTATTAATAATATTTTTATTTAGGTTTGGGGTGGGGTGGTTAAGTGGGAGTGTAAGGGTGGATTGATGGGAATGGTGAATAGGATGGAAAAAGTCTAAAAAGAATCAAGAAAATATTTTCAAAAACATTTAAGTCAATCAAACATGAAAAAATTAAAAAACATTGAGAAACAATGAAAACAGAAAGTAAAAGCTCAGGCATAATACTTAAGATTTTCTTGCTTAATTGAGTAAAATAATGAATTTCAAACAGTTTATGCGAAAAAATATTTAACTCTCTCGGTTATCTTACAAGTGGTTACCCTCTCCTTTCTGAAGAAGTCAGAACTCAGAACTCAGAAGGCAAAGGGTTATAATAATGAGAACTTAGTTTTATAGATAGAACTAAACTACACTAGCTAATCTACTGAGACTATATCTAGTAGAGTATTCTGTATATTACATTATCATTACCTTAAACTCAACAGCCTAAGCTACTAAAAAAAACTTAAGAAAAACAGAACAAGAGCAAATGGGCCTCTTTTCTTGTTCAATAAAATGGTACTCCATTTTTTAGCACTCTAGTAATTCTGGTTTAATAATTTTCTCTCTGAACATGGTGAATAATAAATACAGACTCAAGATCTGGTGGATTAAAGAACTCCCTAGCACCATTATAACTACATACTGATGCCGGCCGGCGTTTAACCGGAGCCGGTGGGCATGGAAGTTTTTCCGGTATCCTTGAATTTCGTTCCGTTGGAGTTGTTGACCACTCTTCTTCATCTTCACACTCTTCTCTATTGGGCTTTTTTGTGGCTATTGATTTCAGTTTTGGCCGAAAGGCTATTCCTGCAATTACCCACATTTTGCTTCTATCCACTTGATGTTTCTTTGAAGATCCCATTTCTAGCCCAAAAACCACAAAACAAATCTGATTTCTAGAAGAAGAAAAATACGAACTTTGTTATGAACTTAAGAAAAAGATTTCTCTTTTGGAACTTGACTCCTCTTTTATCAAGAAGCAGTGAAGACAGTATAAGTTGGAGGCTATCAAAGGAATAATAAGAATGAAACAAAAGGGTCTTTCTTGTTTTAAGAATCTGAAACCATGAGAGATAAAAGAAGAGAGAAAAGGGGCTAATTGTAAAGACTTTGAATGGAAGAAAAAGAAGAGATGGCGGCAAAATGGAGGGCAGAGTTTATAGATAAAACAGAGAAACCTAATTTGCTTAAACTAATACTACTATTAATTCTATAAATCATAAGGCTATACAGAGGAGTTGATAAGAATAAGAAAATTGTTAAAGATTTTTTGGGATGCCCGTAGAGTTTCGGGCAATGGTCAGCTAAAACCCAGTCGAAAATTTAGATTTTGGCGCCAAAATTTGGTGTCTGCAACGCAACGGCTCTCTTTCCCGCCTAAAACTTTTCGTTTTTCCAATGTACCCCTCTTTCCTATTCATTATTTCTTGAATTTTTTTGCCTTCCCATTTCTTGGATTCCCCAGTAAGGCCAAAATACATAGGTTTTGGAATGAGCCTATAACTATATTGGATAATTTGAGTATATTCAATTTTATTTCCATATGAATAATTAAAAAAAAAATTATCGAACCTAATTAATAGTATATGTATAAAAATATTAGGCATGCAAAACATTAGAATTTTGAGCCTTGAGAAGTATCAATCAACTTTATATGCAGTGGCGGACCCACATGGTGGAAAGCGGGTTCAATTGAACCCGTTTCGTCAAAAAATAATACTGTGTATATGTATAAATTACGATTAAAGCTGTATAAATTTTGTATAAATATTTTATTTGAACACACTTGACAACTACTATTTTATGACTAAAATTATGTATTTCTAAAATTGAACTCGCATGAATAAAATTCTGGGTCATCCACTGTCTATATGTATCAACCAATTTAATAAATCGGCTATAGAGTGCTTCTTTCTGTTTGTCGTTCGTTTGAACATTATTTTTGTTATATGTGAAGAAATATAAGTGAGTACATTTTTGTATAGGTGGCAAATGTATTTATTTTTATACATTAATGCATTATATAAATATAACATACATATTTTATACATAATCAACATATACTTTTTGTATATTTAGCCGGCCGATGTTAAAAGCCTGGTTGAGTAATTGATACAAGAATTTTTTCTTTTCTATACAATATTTGAAATTTACTTATCAAAATTGTTCAAGTTTTGTATATTACCCGCCCTAAATAAATTTTCCTTACAATTTATATACATTCCATTATTATTGTCTTAAATTGAGGGATTTAGTTACACATTTATCTTTTTTTTTTTCTCCTCTCCTCTTGCCTCTAACCAACCAGTGATAGCCGTAACTTTGGTACTAATTTTCATACAAAAATTCAATCAAATTGTTCCACAAACCTCACATTCTGATATCTAAACAACAATTAATCTAAATACCCAATAAAAAAAAGCATATCCCCAGCTATGTGATGCACATATTTACAGTGTATTACACAAATCTATGATTAGATTGCACAAATAAAATATAAATTAATATAAGAGATAGGTGATGATAAAAGATTTTTTTACCATATTATCAGAGAATGATGATGCGCAGTTAATATGTATATACAATATAAAATGTCTGAACCCAAAATTTCAAGTGTCGTGATGGCACCTCTCATAATACTAGGCAAACCGACAACTTACACATATCAACATCTTGAATTTTAAAATATACAAAAATAAGCTTAAGTAAAAGTCTCATAAAACTAAATGAAAATGTCACGGCTCAATACAGAATTTCCCAAAAATCGAGTATCATTGAATACATGAGCATCTATACAATACATAGTTTGATACACTATCTAAGAAAAGTAGAACCGAATAAGTAAAAACTGAGAGATAGGGGAGGAGAATCAAGGTCAGTGGATGTCAAGGCAATTACCTCGATAATCTCCGAATGGCTGAAACTCTGAGATCTACAACTACCGTGCCCGGAAATACCTGGATACGCACACAAAATATAGGGTGTAGTGATAAAAGAAAATATCATGCATGAAATAAGTTTTATTTTCAAATTTTACTACTAATTCTTGTATTTCTTTGTACGAAATATGAAATTAAATAAAAAAGCAGCAAGTCATCTTGTTAAGAGACGTGCACAAATTGAAGAAATACAAAAGGAAAAAAATATAATGATGAAAAAAAAAAAAAAAAAAAAGTGGAAAGAAGTAAGAGCACATGGTAAGGCTCTATTCACGTCATTTGAATGCAAGAAGTAAGAGCACTGAGCACATGGTTGGCACTTGGCATCTGCGACTTGCCAAGTTGGAAGAAAGAATTTGCCAAAACTTCTCAAAACTAGATTTGCAACTTGCCAAAAGTTTGCAACTTGCCAAATAAAGAAAGCGTGAAAAATCAACAGACACAACTATAAATAGCGCAAGATTGAGCTGCTCCAAGGGAGGAACGAAAAATGGAGAGATAGAGTATTGGATTACATTTAACTCTTCCAGAGAGCTTCTTCCTTTACCATTCTTCTTCAGTTGTTTTCTTTTCTTCTTATAGCCATTATACAATTGCCTTCATTTTTAGCTCAGAATATAGTGTAATGTTGGAAATTACTCTAGTTCCTGTTTATAGTTAAATAGGGAGAATTATTCTCTTGAATATTTCTTTTTATTTTCTTATTTAATGGACAAGAATATTTACGTGGTCGGTACTAACTCCATTATAGAGTAACTCTTCTTGTGTTGGGAGAATGACGGATCTTAATATTTCAATATAATAGTAAATATTATTCCTCAATTTCACATGCTTGAGCTGAATCTTTTCATTTAAATTTTATTTGCTTTATAGTTAGGCGTTATTTAATTTGTTAACATCTATCTATTTTATACTACATATTAACTTCTTACTAATTTTTTAATCGAAAGAGGCGAAAGAAGTAATATAGTTAATTTTGGTGTTGATAGATGTTAACTTTCATTTAGTGACATCTAGCTCTTATGTGTTAAAATTAATTCTATACTTATTTGTAATCGAAAGAGAGGAATATTGCATTAATCAGTTATAACAAGTAGGGTAACCGAAAGTGACTTACTGAAAAGAGCATATTTTAGTTCAAGTATATATTTCTGGTTCTTTAATATTACCATTTTAACGATTAATTTGTATAACTGAGAGGAGTGCAATTAATTGTTCAACTTTATTAATAATATATAAATGTAATCATGAGTGGCATTTATACATTTTTGATAATAGAAATTGAAGAATAAATATATCTACTATATAATAAAAATAGTAAGTAAAGTCAGGATCCCAACATATTTTTACTATATTTGTGACAAACAAAATATTTTTATTACTCTGTTTATGCATTTTTAGTTAGTTAATTCACAATTCACCTCTTTCTGATTTTCTCAAATAGTAATTAAAACAAGAAACGTCTGTAGAATAGAAAAACCAATCTTTGTGGGTTCGAAATCATTCTATACTATAATTTGACAGAGTATGAGTTTAAATTATATGCATGCCAGACACTCGTCATGTAGCGTGAGTACAACCAACTCAATAAGTAATAATTCTAACCTTTGGACTGAAAGCAGTGGCGAGTCCTAACAATACAGTCCAAACACATAATTAAACAGTACAAAAATTTACTAAACATATGATAGTAATATCTCAGAAAAACTCGCGATTTTTGCTGAGGAAGTACGGCCCGATCTAGAGTGTCGTGTACACTGTCGAGGGACGTGCGGCACGATTCATAGATGCATCTATCCTGTTGAGGCGTTCGGTCCGCTCCACAAGAAAGGAGGACATTTTCTTATGTACCTCCGGAAGGAGAGTATATTTATTATAAGATAAATTCGGGAGGAAGAATAATTTCTTTTAACAATTAATTAATTTAAACAGAAAATCAAGCATATGAGATTTCCATCATTTAATATCTTTATCTAACAATTCACAATATATTCATATATATCAATTAATATTAATTAAATAAAGAATATAATTTACAAAAGTAATTCATGCTTTGAGTCATAAACTACCCGGACTTTAGCATTAATAGTAGCTACGCACGGACTCTCGTCATTTCGTGCGTACGTAGCCCCCGTAATTAGCAATAATTATTTAATTTAATCCCTATGGGGTAATTTTCCCCTCACAAGATTAGACAAGAGACTTACCTCGTCTCAAAGTCCACTTTCCGATTACCACGTCGCGTTGAATTCTCGATTTGACGCCGAAAATCCAAAACTATCCAAATATTATACAAAATAATTAATATATGCTAAATGATTCGAAATTTATCTATTAAATAAATTGCCTTATCCAAAACGGTAAAATTCTTAAAATTCACTCCGGGCCCACGTGCTCGGATTCTAAAAATTTTCGGATGAAAACATTACCCATAATCTCTAGAACTTAAATATATAATTTCTACCTAATTCCGTAACTATTTTCGTGGTTAAAATCTCACTTTTATAAAAATCTAGTTTTTTCGTCTAAATCTTTGATTTCTAAGATTTACTAGTTATAATCTACCTATAATCTATGTATTTAACTCAAGGGGTGTGGAATTAACTTACCTTCAAATTGCTAGTTGAAAGAGAGGAATATTGCATTAATCAGTTATAACAAGTAGGGTAACCGAAAGTGACTTACTGAAAAGAGCATATTTTAGTTCAAGTATATATTTCTGGTTCTTTAATATTACCATTTTAACGATTAATTTGTATAACCGAGAGGAGTGCAATTAATTGTTCAACTTTATTAATAATATATAAATGTAATCATGAGTGGCATTTATACATTTTTGATAATAGAAATTAAAGAATAAATATATCTACCATATAATAAAAATATTAAGTAAAGTCAGGATCCCAACACATTTTTACTATATTTGTGACAAACAAATATTTTTATTACTCTGTTTATGCATTTTTAGTTAGTTAATTCACAATTCAACTCTTTCTGATTTTCTCAAATAGTAATTAAAACAAGAAACGTCTGTAGAATAGAAAAACCAATCTCTGTGGGTTCGAAATCGTTCTATACTATAATTTGACAGAGTATGAGTTTAAATTATATGCACGCCAGACACTCGTCATGTAGCGTGAGTACAACCAACTCAATAAGTAACAATTCTAACATTTGGACTGAAAGCAATGACGAGTCCTAACAATACGGTCCAAACACATAATTAAACAGTACAAAAATTTACTGAACATATGATAGTAATATCTCAGAAAAACTCATAATTTACAGGCACCAGTACAGGAATGTAGACATGCTTCCAGGATTAACAATTAAACTCAAAACAAATAAAATATGTCAACTCTGAATGATATGAGGAATATGACTTCACTATATCTATATGACAATAGGCATATCGTATGTGATGCAACACAATGGAAGCCTCACGTACTCACACTCTCAGAGTACTCAACGTGATTGTCTCAATTCACACTCATCACACTCAATCACTCAGCATTGTACAGGGCAGATCCAGCCCAAATCAAATAAATTCTGTTGTGGCGCGCAACCTGGTCCCATCGTGAATCAATAGCATCTCCGCTCACTGTGGGTGTGCAGACTCCGGAGGGGCAGATCTAGCCCAAGCGCTATAATAAGCAAATCATGGCATGAATCAATAAAGCCTACTAAGACGTGCAGCCCGATCCCATAAATATCACTCACAAACAGGCCATCGTCCTCCCTTAATCATCAATATTTCTAGTCTTTCGGGCTCACAACACTCATACTAAGCATCCCAAATCAATGATACATGATATGACAATATATGATAACAGAGACTGAGATATAATATGTAATGATGAATGCGACTGAGTATACAACTATAATTAAGCAAATAACTCAACAATAAAGAACGACCACTGTGGTCCCAATAGTACCAGTACATAGCTTAAACATGATTTCTAGCATAAATCACAGCTCTAGTGCTCTAACACATAGAGTGCAATAATAATATTCAGATAAGATAGCTACACAGTTCCATGGAATCGACTAAATCGCAATTACTACGGTGCACGCCCACACGCCCGTCACCTAGCATGGGCGTCACCTCAACACCAATCACCTAGCACGTAATTTCAGGGATTCATACCCTCATAATCAAGTTTAGAAATGTTACTTATCTCAAACTGTGCACATCTCTAATCCAACAAGCCCGTGCCTCGCGAATCGACCTCTAAATGCCTCGAATATAGCCACAAGTAATTCGATACAATCAACACGAGCTATAGGAATCAATTCCATATGAAAATACTAAGTTTTTAATTAAAAGTCAAAAAGTTAACTCAAAAGTCAACCCCGGGGGCCACATCTCGAAATCCAATAAAAATTATAAAATGTGAGAGCTCATTCTGTCATGCCCCAAAACTGAGGAACGCGACCGGCACTCAACCGAGTGAACCTGACCGAGCAAGCCTGTTAGATTTTCTTCTACCCAAACTCATCCACGAATGGAGATAATACATGTTTTCATTAATTAGACAAAAATGTGTTCATGTCTACAATACCAATTCATTACCAATAGTTTCTTCACTTTTAAAGTCTCAAATGGACAAGTAATACAACCACAACATATCATATTTGACTTTTCCAGCACCAATACACAACTCACATTATGTCTACAGAGCCTCTATAGATAAAGAAGAGTACAATGATAATGCCAGCAACAAGGCCCCTGCTATACTTCAAACAGAATGCACAAAGCACAAAAGATACATGACCCCGGGATGAGGTGGGGCTCACCAAGTCAGCTGGGTAGAAAGTGTACTGCTATCACTGATCAATATCTCCTGTTGTGGAACTACCTGCATCCATTTAAAGATGAGTTTGCCGCTGCAAAAGGGACATTAGTACCATCGAATAACACTAGTATGTACAACTAAACACCCTCTCAATAGAACAAATAATACAAACAAAAATATCATAATATCAATGAAAGCCTTAATCAATATCAAACCTCAATTTAGGATCAAGACAGTGTTCAAATTAATTTCCATATCTCACATTGGGAGATTTTTAGTATCGATATACCATTGTCCACAATACCATTACCACTGTACTCTTATCACGGAGTTCGATCACGACCCGATCGGCTAGGCTAACTCATTAGAGACATCAACCACAATTACTTTCAGTATCAGTACCAGCGTCTTTAACACGGAGTCCGATCACGACCCGATCGGCTATCTATCCATTAGGGACATCAACCACAATCACAATTTCAATTATAATTTCCAACACAATCACCACCATGTGTGCGGCATGGTGTCCGATCACGACCCGGTCGGCTAGGCTGTCTTATTCGAGACATCAACCTTTTTGTATCAATCATCGCATTTCATATTACTTTCATATCTTTTCATTTCATTGGCACTAATGGCCATAATTATAAGATCATTCTTGGCACGTTGGCCGTATTTAGTATTTCATGCTCACATTTTCACTTTCAAACATCAACGTCATCGTTACCAACAACAACAATTCAATTCAAGGTGTGTAGTATACCTGTGAGCAATTAAGAGTCTAAGGCACATAAAGATATTTCATAAAATTTGGCATAATAGCCTTCATTTGAACTTGACTTGAAGTCAAAATATTATTAATGCACAAACCATATTTTAACACATCCTCAATTGATAACATAACATAGATAATGCATTTGGGATACTTGTGAACATATGTCTTTCAACCCAATCTTACTCGAAAAAGCCAATTTTATAATGAACCACTCGGGACTTACACAATTTACATGAATATTATGGGATTCAATTCTAAGAGAAGAGTTTAGCCAACATAACTCTATTGAGCTTCCTTAAACTCTAAAATGCTCCAGAATTCTTAGCAACTTCAATCTATTATAGAAATATAACAAATTGAACCAAAATTAGGAGGATGATCATGGTTTTAGCTCATTTGGGCATTTTATCAAACACTAGGTGTGCATAAGGTTTCAAGGTCCTTTTATGGAGGATTCCATCATCCCACAACTCAATCTTTACCATGCTTAGTTCAACAATCTTCCTACACCCCTTGATATCATATGCATATAAAATAAATAACTCTCATGCCCAAAAATTATCTTGCTAATTACCCATTATCTATATAATTTCGAAATTAGGGGTTAGGGTGTAGAATCTTACCTCTAGGATAAAGACCTAGTGAGTTTCCCTTCTTAATCTTCCAAAACATGAGCAAGAATTGAAGAACAATTATTGAAGAACCCCTTCTCACTCTAGGGTATTCTCTCTCACTTTAAAATATCAGATTATAGCTCAAAAAAGGCCCAAAACATGTATTTAACGAAGTAGGGCCGGGTTTTAAAAACCCAAAAATGGAGCTCCGGAACAAGGTCTGCGATCGCATAATCGATATGCGGACAGCATATCGGTCGCATAATTGGTGTCCAAAAACGGCAAAGATCTGTTTGTGTCTGCGGTCACTATGCGGCCCGCAGACCTATTCTGCGGTCGTATAATAAACCGCAGAAGAGTTATGCGGTAGCATAGTCGACCGCATAATTGCATCCAAACTGACCCTCTCCTGTCTCACTTCTGCGGCCATTATGCGGCCCGCAGAGTGAATCTGCGGTTGCATAATGGACCGCAGAAACGCATTTCGCTGCCAGAAATTTTTCTTTACTTTCCAGTGCATTGTTCAACTCAAAAAGTGCTCGCCGCGAAGAATTTCTACAATCCTCACACACGTAAGCCTAGTCCGGCACCATGAAATATTATTTTTCCTTTGCAAAATTTTACTGGGCCTTACACATTCAACCACGAGTCCAACCATACCAAATTTCGACACTAAATCGCCACTCAAATCCCCAAATTAAACTCTCCAATCCCTAGCCCAAAACTCCCAAAATTCAACCTCAAAACACACATCTGCGATTGGAAAACATTTGCGGTGGACCGCATCTGCAATCAATTCCTTGCTTCTGCGACTCTCAAGTTGCCTGACTAATTCCCCTTCTGCGGTGGACCTCGCGCATATGCGTATCCGCATCTGCAGAAACTTTTTCGCGCCTGAGACCCCCAGTGACCTTATTTCTCTTTGTAGTTGCGCAAACTCAGCCGTTTTTGCGGCTCCGTACCTGCGGCCAATCCCACCACAGGTGCGATGGCACCAGATATGCAGCACCAGCATAATACTTAATCCAAATTCAATCTGTTGACCATCCGAAACTAACCTGAGGTCCCCAGAACCTCAACCAAGTATACCAACAAGTCCTAAAACACGAGACGAACTTAGTCTAGGCCTCGAATCAAATCAAACAATATAAAAAATATGAATCACACCCTAATTCAAGCCTAATGAAAACTAAGAAATTCCAACTTCTACAATCGATGCCAAAACCTATCAAATAAACTTCGATTAACCTTAAATTTTGCACACAAGTTATAAAATGACACAACAAACCTATTCCAACTTTCAAAATCAAAATCCGAGCCCGGTAACCACAAAGTCAACTCTTAGTTAAACTTCTCAATTTTTAAAACTTCTAATTTTCCAAAATCAACTACGGACCTCCAAATCACTATCCGGACATACTCCTAAGTGCAAAATTATCTAACGGAGCTATCAGAACTATTAAAACTCTATTCTGGAGCCATTTACATATATGTCAACATCCGATCAATCTTTTCAACTTAAGTTCCCAACCTTGAGACTAAATATCTCAACTCATTCCGAAATATCCCCGGAACAAAACTAATTACTCCGGTAAGCCACATATTAACAATTGAGTATAGAATAAGCAGTAAATAGGGGAACATGGCTACAACACTAAAAATGACTGACCGGGTCCTTACATAAAACCTATACAATAATTTGGGTGAAATGTATGGGTAATTTTCTGCATATACATATTGTATTTCTATAAGAATCGCTATTTTTGATGGAGGAGCAAGAAAGAGGAGAGAGAAAAGGTTTGTGTAATGTGGTATGTCCATCTTTATGATACATCTACAACAATATACTATAAACTATAAATAAATTTCATACAAGTAATTATAACTATACAATTTATTTATAATTTATCTACAACTTTCATACATCATTCTTACCCAGGTAAATACAACTCCAACAGCATACAACTTAAATACAATTTTCATACAAATTTTATACAATATGTGTTTTGTCTGTAATTTGTATATAATTTGTATATATTTTGTAAATGGTATGTTCTTCTTCCTCTCTGAAATTTCAATCAAAACTTCATCTCTTAAAATAATTTTGATACATATCAACAACTTTATGTAAAAAGATAGTATTTATAACTTAAATACAAATTTCATACAACGATTCATATATTATATAACTATTTTTCATCTTTCATACAACAGTCAAAAAATATACTTATATAATTACAACAGAATACAACTTAAATACAATTTCGCAAATATATTGTATGTCATGTGTTCTTCTTCTTCTTCTTCTTCGAGTTTTAATCTGAAATTCAGTCAAAATCAAGTCTAATCCTCACCAAACACCCTCAAAATTGAGATATAAACTCCAAAGAATATTCCCAATTGTTTGTAACAACACCCAATCCAAACAAACAATAATTTTTGAAAATTCAAATTTGAATTCAAAGCTTTGAAGCTTTTTAATGGCTGTCAGTGGCGGAGAATCAAACACCTCCAAAATTTATTAATTGACAATTTCAATTCGAACACCAATTGTGTTACATGAAAGGAAATTGCTGAAAAAGAGGATAAAAACGGAGGAAAACGAAGGAAGAAAATTGGGGAAACATCAGAGAAGGATATATATATATATATATATATATATATATATATATATATATATAGAGAGAGAGAGAGAGAGAGACAGAGAGAGAGGAAGAGAGAGAGAGACGGAGAGAGAGAAAGAGTAAGGATGGGAAATAAATAAATCTCTATTCAATTCATAATATAAATGGATACTCATTAATACTAATTGTATATAATTGATAAATTGTATATGCCCATGTAATTTAGTTAAAACTTGATTAGGGAGGATAATAAAGTTTCATATGTAGTATAAGAAGGTAAAAATCCCTTATTACTTTTAGTCTGCGACTGGCTCCCGGACCTTGGTCCATGTTTTAATCCATCAATAAGACCTTGTTCTCGAACCCATTTAAGCAGCAGACAGTATAGTCAGATTTGACAAGGCCCAAATTGTTTGTGTAAAAATCCCAAAAGGAAAGGTCCATTTATCTGCCACTCGGCATTAAAAGCATTACCAAAATAATTAAGATAATGAGTGTAATATCCTGAAATAGACCAGTGGTGAATCCAAATGCAAGTTCGAGAATTATTTCGAGGAATTTTCATATAGCACTACACTTTAGAAACTTGAGAACCAAACTCAAGACCTCCGTTTACTAAGCGGACGCACTAACCAACTAACCTACGAGAGCTTGTTGCTTTTTTTGTTTCAATTCAAAACAATTGATCTCTTATTTCAGCACTACATGTGAATTTGCTATAAAATTCAAATATAGTTTCACATAGTAATTTTCTGAAAGTATAGATATGAATAATAAATACAATGTATATCTTCAAAGTGTCAGCGTAATTTTTCCAAATTCTTTTAGGTCGAACCTTATCTATTGTGTAAAAAAGCAGGTACAAATTGAATCAGATATACACTATTCACTCACTAACTCAAAATCTACGGTGGAACTTAGATTTTTTAGGTGGATCCTTATATATGTGAAAAAACAAATACAAATTGAATTAGATATACATTTTAGAATTCACTCTAATTCAAAATCTGTAGCACCTATATACAAATATGCAGTACTTATAACAAATTTGCTTTCATAATCGAAGGAATGTTATGTACAACAATTTTATTTGCTGGTAGAGGAAGCATGATTCCTCTCTGTTAAGTGTTAACAATGAAATCTACAAAGTAATCAATTGCTACCTTTTTCAGCAGCTGCTATGAATAATAAATACATATCATTAGCATTTCATCAGCTAAATTTATTCTCAGTAAACAATTTCAATGAATTTATTTGATGCCCATGTTCTGGCCACATCAGAAACCTTAATTTCCTCAACCTGCAACCTTCTCAACTTTGGTGAATTCAACACAAATAACTCAACAACCTGTGACTCAATCCCACAACAATACATTACATCAACACTTTCTAATTTCTTGCAATACTTGGCCAATGAAACCATAGCTAAATTTGTCAACTTGTTGCAACCCCTTAACTTCAATTCAATCAAATTGTTGCAGGATACTAGCATTGATATCAGTTCTTTATCAATTAACATGTCATTAAAAGACAAATCCAATTTCCTTAATTTCTTCAACTCCTGTCCTAATGTAGACAACAAACCAGATTCTCTTTCCACTACATCACAATTTATCAAAGCCAATTCCTCAAGTCCATTAGCCATAGCATTTCCAAGAATCTTTAGCCCTTCACCAGTAACAAGACAACAACTTTGTAACCTTAAACTCCTCAAACTCCTTAAATTTTCAGCAGCAGCTGTCAAATGGCTATTATCAAGATCAAGAGGCAATCTTAAATCAAGCTTCTGTAAATTAGTACAACATTTGCTTTGACTCAAGAAATGAAGCAACCCCTCTTTACTACCACCATCATATAACAACAAAGAATTCAACATACCACAATTCTCAGCCAATTTCAACAACACCCCATCAACAATTGCTCTACAAGTTCTTAGTTCCACTGTTTCAAGACCCTCCAAATATTCAAGAAATGCTAAAAAAGAACTTTGATCACCAACACTTTCGCAGCTTTTCAGCTTTAAAGTTCTCACCTTTTTGCAATTCCTCCATAAAAAACTAACACCCTTATCCCTTGCTTTAATTCCAGTCAATAAAAGACTCTCTAAATTCAACTCAGAACCACAAGAATCAGAAAAGTCAACAAACTCCAATTCCCTTGAATCCCCAGCTGAGTAAACAGACAATTCTTTAAGAGACTTATTAAAAGAGGCCAACCACATGAAATTCAAAGGTCTAAAAAGCGTAACAGCAAGAGAAACAAGATTAGGACAAGAAGCAGAAAGAGAAACAAGAGAAAAATGAGAAACAGGACCAGATAAGAATTTAAGGTACTTGAGATTAGGACAAGATGAAGAGATTAAATACAGTAAATGATCGGAAGAATCTAAGGCGGCTGTAATAGTAACAGAGACAGTAGATAAATATGGGTAAAAACGAAGAAAAGAGGTAAAAAGAGGGATAAACGGGGGTTCAATGAAACTGAGAGAAAGAGAAGTAGTTGAAGAGCGAAGAAGATAAAGCCACCGCTTACAGACTAAAGAAACGGCGGCGAAGGACGGCGGTGGAAGGCGGCGGAATATTTCTTGAAGAAGTTCATCACAGAGAATTGTATCCATTCTGTACTTTGCAGTTTGCAGACACAAAAAATCAACTGATTTCTATTGTTTTAGCTGTGAGGTGGCTTTATTTACCTACCACTCGTTATTTTATTTTTATTTTTATATAAAAAAAAATTAGCTTTCATTTGCTTTTGGTTGTGATGTATTTTTCTGGTTCTAATTTTCTTCCCAATCTTTCATTTTTATTTTTTCCCTTTTTTTTTTTTAAGGACAAGGGAGCAGTTGTCTGAAGTGGAAGACACGCACAATGCCAATTTATTATAGTGAAGCAAATGCATTTTTCATTTTCTTTAGCTGCCTGTCATTCTCTTTTATCTCTTACTAATATTCACTTTTGGATTTAATTTGATTAATATATATGATTTTGAACGGAGGTATTGGCACAAGAGGCGGACCCAGGATTCGACGGTCGCAGAGTACCGTGACATTCAATATAAGTTTATCGCTGCTCATAAAGATTGATACGGGGACCTATACTAATATATGACTATTTTTTGAAGACATTTAAAAGCATATATGCAGTTTTTGTCAAAGTTTTCGGGTGCCGGTGATCCCTCTATGTATAATGCGCGTCCACCTCTGATTGGTGCAACAATAAAAGTTGTCATCGTGTTATCAGGAAATTACATGTTCAAGTGATAGAAGTAGCCTCTTGTAGAAATACAAATAAGACTAGGTACATAAGACCCAATGTGGCTCGACCCTCCCTAAATTCCACACATAGCGGGAACTTTATGTACCGGGCTAACCCTTTCTTTATACGATTTTTATCTTATCATTTAGTTTTAACCTATTGTAGTACCTTACTTGTCTCATTACGAATAATTATTATAATTTTTTTTTTCTAAATGGCTTAATAATATAATTTTTTTTTATTTGTATAGTGTTTATAGTAAGTGAAATCCTTCTCCTACTCATTTTATCACTTGGGACCAAAGTGAGTAATTTCAATAGCGAAAAAGGAAACTAATTGAAAAGTGATAAATGCATCTCTTGATACTTAAATGGAACACAAAAGTGAGAACAAAGTAAATTGAAACCTACTTAAATTCTTCTGCACTACTACTCCATCTTAGCTGAAGTAGTTAACCATTAACTATTCTACAGAACTTAAAGTTTTAATTGACAGAAAATTAAAATTTAAAAGATTATTTAAAAATGAATTTGGCGAAAATTAAAAACAAAAAGTCCACGAATTAGGTTGTTGTTAGCTTAAAAAGCCATAACAAAAATAGAAAGGCGCGTACAATATGCTAAGCGATGACGGGAACTACACCTACTATTCATTTGTTTGCATCGAATTTGTCTACATCTATTTCGCCCACCACGTTTGCTATGTTGGCACGTTTCTTAGACCGTTCATTTTATTTGTACCTATTTTTCTTCCCTTTGCATCATTAAATTTCCTTCTTTTTCTCCCAAACCCAACTTATACTTTATTCTACAAAATTTGTAAATATTTTTTGGAGATGAGGGATAAGGTGGGAAGGGGGGAAATTCGATACGAATCTAAATTAATCGGTACATTAAATTTCAAACACCGGATAATTAAACTAAAAATGGAAGGAGATTGAGTTGTTAACTTGAACTTTGTGCTTATAAATCTCTATACAATCATCAATCGATCAAATTCATTGTTTATTTTATATAAGCGGTTGAGTGAACAGTTTAAGTTAATTCTTCTAATATAAAAGGTAACAGAACAATGAAAAGGAAATGACCTAATGAGATAGTATATGGCAGTAACTCTTCGTAAGAAGTCACACCAACCGATTATGTGCTTAGTGGTTAGTATTGCTAAGTATCTTTATCCCACATAAATGACAGATGGATTCTTCTGTAAGCTATGTAGTATGTAAAGTTTTATATGAAAACAAAATGTATTATTTGTAATCAAGAACATTGTTCGGGAAATCAAATATTGTGGTAACAATATGAATATTAGATCTTATTGTTTTACTTGATTTGAAATAATAAAATTATTACATTCCGGTCCTTAATATGTAATATGTTATTGTGAGTTCGAGTCACCCTAAGAGTAAGGTGGAGAGTTCTTGGAGGGAGGGAGTCGAGGGTCTATCGGAAACAGCTTCTCTACCCCAGGGTAGGGGTAAGGTCTGCGTACACACTATCCTTCCCAGACTCCACTAGTAAAATTATACTGGGTTGTTGTTGTTGTTGTTGATGAATCCTTACGCATCATATTATTCATTTACACTCGTCTCCACATACCCTTCGAAGGATTTTCGGCCGGACAATTTGTTTAATGCTTAATTTTTCTTCTTTCCTTGTTCCTGGAGCATAACATACTTGTCAAACGTCTAAACTCCCGGTTATTGTACTTATAATAAGAGATTTTTTTTTTAATTTTAAGACCAACTAAATAATATTACAAGTAACTGTTTATAAAAATTGAGATTAATAACTTGGAAAATAAGGTAAAAAACAGTGTAAAGAGTCTTTACATTATCATTACATATAAGTTACATATGTTTCCTAAACAAACACCAATACGTGGGCTCGAGAGTACAGAAGCAAAGAGTAATGATGTTCGATTGACATGAGACATCGCACTCACCTAAGCTCAATAACACATAATAATAATTTACTCATCCAATTTGGTTGTGGTACCTCGTCTGATTTAAACCCATCAACTCCATAAAAATGTTAAATATTAAAATCATCTCGATATGATTAGTTGTACAAGATTCTGAAAGTCACTGGAGAAAACTCATGATAGTGGATAGACCGGAACGGGAAAAAGAAGTTCGCACACCATCCATTCTTATACCAAAAAATATAGGAAGAAATTTAAAAATAGTCAAATTTATAAGTGCGTTTTAAAATTCATCAAAATTTAGTCACTTTTTATGTAAAGATAATTTGAACGAAAATATTGTTCAAAATCCGAAAAATACTTCAGTATATTATACTGGAGTTTGGAGTACCAGTATACTTTGTTGGAACTCCAGTATAATATGCTGGAGTTTCAGCAAAGTATACTGGAACTCCAGTATATTATACTGGAGCCAGCAAAGTATACCGATCCAGCATAATATACTGGAAGTTCATACACATGTGCACCGAACTCCAGTATATTATGTTGGACCGGTCTCTGTTGCAGCAAAATAGTGGTTATTTTTCAATGACATGGCAAACGCCGGCTAATTTTGAATGATCAGTTCGAAAACTGGCTAGCCCATGCTATTTTAACAAAAAGCTACAAGCGTGAAAATGTCGAAAAATATTATAAATATTAATATTAAACTCATATTTTTAAAGAATTCAGAACCATAAATTTATTAAGTTTAAATCTTGAATTCAACCCATTTACGTGACATTGTTCCATGCCCGAAATATTCAAACCATTTCCAGAAGTCACTACTTTGTTAAATCCTTATAATAGCCTATTTGGCCAAACTTCAAAAATCAGTGTATTTTGATAAGTGTTTTTTCTCAAAAGTACTTTCTGTAAGAAGTAATTTGTGTTAATTTGAAAAGCACTTTTAAGCAGCAATTAATGTATGTCCAAATTTTTAAAAAGTATTTCTAAGTTTATTTTTCTCTAAAGTGATTTCGGAGAGAAACTATTTTTTTCGCTTGTCCAAAACTAATTCTATTTTTACTCAAAAATATTTTTTTTTTCTTTTAAAAAGTTGGCGAAAAACTTCAACTTTGAAGAAAAAAGCATTTTTTTGACTTTAAAAAAGCTCGACCAAACATGCTATAAATCACCCACACACACATAAAAAGCAATTGGAGGAAAACACAACAGTATCAAAACAACATCACAAGCTACCCTAATAAATGACTTCAAAGTCTTGGATTCAGCATCAAGATGCAACCATTAAACACATCGAGACCAGTAACCGTACTTCGATTTCTGCAGTTGCAAAGTGTCAACCTTGCCAACCAAAATACATTTTCTGAAGAACTTTAACCAGATTCTGTATATCTCTAGTAATGAAACAAATCTGTAGACAACTTCCATTGATTCTCAGAGATATAGAAAATGATGAAGTTGGCTAGTATACAACATAATAAGGTTAAGTCCAAAGATGTCAACTGAGATGCATCTCCAGAAGACCAGAATAACTACTTATTTCTGAATTCTGCACATTCCCATAGCAACAGTACTTAAGTTACATGCAGCTGTTATTGATTCACAAAAAGATAAAATTATCCATGTTTGATATATCACCAGGGGCCATCTTTTAAAACAGGCGCCATATTCAGAATGAGCTATCAGTTGTAGCTTCTAGACATGCAAATATTGTAGCAAATATACGAGGCGCGAGCAAGGTGCCCCAACACCACCATCATTAAAAAAAGGAGCTTATAACCGGTGGCGGAGCCAGAATTTTTATTAAGGGGTGTCAAAATATATAAAAGTAAACATACCAAAAAATTAAGGGGAATCAACACTAATATATACATATAAAAAAGAAATTTACCTACCGACACAGTGTATTTTTTCTGCGAAGGGGTGTCATTTGACACCCCTTCTTGTAAGGTGGCTACGCCAGTGCTTATAATCCAAATCAAAAAGTTTCACATTACAAAATTTATACAACTTTTTTTATAACTGAAAGATCCCGAGGGCTAGTGGAGCATGGTTCATAATTCGGTAGATAAATGGGCCCGCCCTCTACCCTTCTCTACTTAAATACTAAGCTTTTGTTTGCAGTAGGATTCGAACCCTCAACATGCGCCTAACTCACACATCAAAAGTTGTACTCTTACCGTTAGACCAAAGCCATGTGGCTAGTTGCATCATACAACTTTACACTTCTGAGAAGAACAGGGCTTTCAGAAGTTTCAGAAAGAAGAGAGCTGCAAGCAATGAGTAAGTTACTGCAGTTGGAACAAGGGCTCAGATGATGGAACGTGTCATAACGAGGGCTCTGTGTGTGATGGATAAATAAATAAACAAAGACGCACATGCATAAGTACATTTTTGTAGACATAACAAGGTAACCAGAGAGCAAAAGGTTATTGCAAGAAGTAGAATAGTTTTAATGCCATTTGATAACAAGTAATGTAGCTTCTTTGGATAACACAGTGTTAACTTGTAACATAAGATACAGAATAAACAAGCAGAGTTTACACTTAAAAGTTAAATTTTATAATCTAAAAAAAAAGTAAAGTAGTTTTATTAAAAGTACCCAGGAGGTACAAAATATGTACAAGAGGAGGGCATCTGACTCCTATGCTAGACTTAAGGAGTCAATTAAGTCCAACAGATTCCCTAACCCGTATAAAAAAGAAGTATACCATAAAATAGAAACCCTACGTACAGGTATTGAAGACATGTATATTTAACAACTGCAATATGCTCCTTTTCCCATTACAACATCTGTGATTTCTTTCTAGCCATATAGTCCAAATTACACAGAGAGGGATTCCACAGATATGTACCTCTTCAATAAGCTAGCCTGGAAAGCTCAATCTATGTTCTCAGTACCATTTTCTCAGTTTTAGCAATTCCAGATGCTACTAATTTTGCGAAGGTGAAAGGAAATTGAATAATAGCGATAGTAAAGCCGAATAAGCTAAGTGAAAAAAAAAATCACTTCTTATTTTCCAAGTGAAACTCTGGTATTATGTTAAGCAAAGAAGGATCCTCCGCTATAGTGTGTATCAATAAGTCTGTTGTAGTTGCATCAAAAGAGAAGCTCTTTCCAATCATTCCATTTAAAAAAGCCTTCATTTCACTAACATTGTTACTTCTAAGAAATCCTTGCACAATAACATTGCCTGGCAAACAACCATTATCCTCCATTTTTCTTAGCATATCTTTAGCTTCATCTAACAACCCTTCTCGACAAAATCCATCAATCATTGTAGTGTATGTTATCATGTTAGGATGTAAACCTATTAGAGAAAGCTTTTCAAAAATAGCAAGAGCTTTATCAAGCTTACCATTTTTGCACAATCCATCAATAACAATGCTGTAAATTTGAATATCTGTATCTTGTCTCCTTCCTTCCAACTTATGAAAGTGTGACATAGATTTTGCAACAAGTCCATTCTTAAAATAACCACCAAGCAAAATGCAACGAGTGTATGTGTGTACGGTCAGAACCGATTGAGTCAGTCGTACGGACTGATCGAGACGGCAATACTTCGATCAAAAGGTATCTACGTAAGGTCAGGTCGAGGTCCGAAGAAAGGGGCTTCAGGATTCGGGCACCAAGTCCGATCAAGGATCAATTCGATATCATTATCGGGCCCATGACCAAATCGAACTACGAGGCAAAAGGTTGGCGAAGATGCACAGATCGACCAACACCCACCCCGAATATCAAGACTCCGAGTCAGAATCGAGCTCGAGTCAAGGCCAATGGCTCGACCCGATATCGAGTTCGAATCAGTATCGAAGCTCACAGACAAGGCCGTTACAGCCACACTAAGGGAGAGAATCCTGGCGGGAAGTAGGGAAAAGACAATACATCATGGGCTCTCCACTACGTATTTTTTATTGTTGTATATAAAGTAGGATCCCTCTACTATAAAGAAAAAAATGGATTGTAAGCAGGGATATTGGAACAAAAGATTTCTTCTCATATTGAAAGATATCCCCTTGTGTTTATTTCCCTTTATCTTATTCGTTCTTCTTCTCACTATTCTCATACTCATAGTTAAGAATACATATATCTCTATTTCTCTATACGATTTGTATAAAATTATATCACATATCCTTAGAACCATATACAAATTTAACTCTATCTAATTTTTCGGGTAAACAGTCTGGCGCCCACCATGGAACTAAGGGTAACAATGGTTGTTTGATACAAATCTGTAATACACACCACTTTACAGCTTCAAATCAACAATGGAAAACCCTTGATTGATGGCTTTACCTATCGACCACGAAGCCGGCCTTCAAGATGAAACCAACAACTTGACACCCAGTGCCGGAAGGTGAATTAACGATGTCACCGAAGCTCGAGTCGAAGTACCGTGAGATGTCAATTCACAAGTGGCTCTCGAGGCGAACCAACGTTCCGAAACCAGAAAAAAGCATTCAGGGCGGTACTCGATCCGTAGCTCGAGACACCCATAACGTGGAGGAGATCGGAGTCAGCTTACGGATGATCTTCGAGATGTTACAAGCCCAGCAAATAGCGATAGCTCAGTTGCAGAGCCAAACTCAGGTACAAAGCAGGCCGGAGCCCAATCCGCTTCGAGAAATCACCCACAGAACGGAACCAGCCATAGTGAAGTCAAATGAGCAAGAATCGGGGACTACTCCCGAAATTACTAAATTGCTCGAGGAACTCACAAAACGAGTCGAAGCCAACGATAAAAAAGTAGAAACATACAATTTCAGGGTCGATCAGATCCCGGGAGCTCCACCAATGATAAAAGGGCTAGATTCGAAAAAATTCATTCAAAAGCCTTTTCCCTCGAGTGCAGCCCCAAAACCAATCCCTAAAACATTCCATATGCCCGAAATACCCAAATATAACGAAACGACTGACCCTAACGAGTACGTCACTTCTTACACGTGTGCCATCAAGGGCAATGATTTGGAAGATGATGAGATCGAATCTGTATTATTGAAAAAATTCGGTGAAACCCTGTCAAAGGGGCAATGGTATGGTATCATAATTTACTATATAACTCTATTGATTCTTTTGCTATGCTTGTAGATTGCTTCGTAAAAGCACATGCCGAAGCCATAAAGGTCGAAACCAGAAAGTCAGACCTGTTTAAGGTAATACAAAAGGATAACAAGATGCTAAGGGAGTTCATATCTCGTTTTCAAATGGAACGAATGGATCTACCACCAGTCACAGACGATTGGGCTATTCAAGCTTTCACTCAAGGTCTAAACGAGCGGAGCTCGATGGCTTCATGGCGGTTGAAGCAAAATCTGATCGAGTACCCTGCTATTACTTGGACCGATGTGCACAATCGATATCAATCCAAAATAAGAGTCGAAGATGACTAGTTGATTTCTAGGTCCGTTACGAAAAGAACTACCAAGCAAAAGTCGACCAGAGATCGATACCAGCCATATAGCAGAAACGATACTACTGTTGAGTATCCGAGGCCTCTTTAAAATCAACCTCGTATACTGGGGGGCTTTATCATTGAACACATCTGTGATGATTATCAAGTTCGGTGCAAAGGAAGTTCCTTCGTTATTTCATGACAAACAGTATCTCAACAGGAAACGTTGTAAGAGCCATATGGTCAAAACGGACCATGCTTATATAGTTGGCCCGAGCCCTGACGCAAAACATGAACACTTGTATAATGAATTGCAAAGAAATCCCTCTTCTTTACCGATATTCTATGTTCAAGATTTATTATGCAAACAGGATCGAGTTCGAGCAAGCGCTCACTCGACCATTATGCCTACGGGCTACATTATTTTGAGTTCGAATCACTCACTCGACTATTATGCCTACAGGCTACATTGCATCGAGTTCGAATCATTCACTTAATTGCTAAGCCTACGGGCTACTTTTATTTTGAGTTATAGCAATCACTTACTCGACCATTAAGCCTACATGCAACTTTGACCATTACTACGGGCTACATTATTTCGAGTTCGAATCACTCACTCGACCATTAAGCCTACGGGCTACTTTGACTATTACGCCTACAGGCTACATTGCATCGAGTTCGAATCATTCACTCGACTGCTACGCCTACAGGCTACATTATTTTGAGTTTGAATCATTCACTCGACTATTATGCGTACGGGCTACTTTTATTTCGAGTTCGAGCAAGCACTCACTCGACTATTACGCCTACGGGCTACATTGCATCGAGTTCGAATCATTCGCTCGACTGCTAAGCCTACGGGCTACTTTTATTTTGAGTTCGAGTAATCACTCACTCGACCATTAAGCCTACGGGCTACTTTGACCATTATGCCTACGGGCTATATTATTTCGAGTTCGAATCATTCACTCGACTACTAAGCCTACGGGCTACTTTGACTATTATGCCTATGGGCTACATTGCATCGAGTTCGAATCATTCACTCGACTGTTACGCCTACAGGCTACATTATTTCGAGTTTAAATCATTCACTCGACTATTACGCCTACGGGCTACTTTTATTTCGAGTTCGAGCAAGCACCCACTCGACTATTACGCCTACGGGCTACATTGCATCGAGTTTGAATCATTCACTCGGCTGCTAAGCCTACGGGCTACTTTTATTTGGAGTTCGAGCAATCACTCACTCGACTGCTAAGGTACGAGCTACTTTTATTTCGAGTTTGAGCAAGCACTCACTCGACCATTACGCCTACGGGCTACATTATTTAGAATTTGAATCATTCACTTGACTACTAAGCCTACGGGCTACTTTTTAGAGTTCGAGCAAGCACTCACTCGACCATTACGCCTACGGGCTACATTATTTCGAGCAAAACTACTCATTTCTTCGAATTCAAACGAACACTTGATTATTTAAGCTGAAGAATGTTCGAGCCCGATAAAGCAAATGGGACTACCCACAAGGCCCGAAGGCAACCGAAATTAAAATTCAAACTATCTATTTAGTTTGAAAGGCTATTTTACTTCAAAAGGAAGAAAGATTTATATTTACAATTATCTGAAGTGGCCAAATCCAACTATCTGGACACTTATCTGGACACTTCAAGTTCTTTGGCCAAATCTGCTTTATCTGAAGTGGCCAAATCCAACCGATGCTGAAGCTCTTTCATCTTTTCGATCAGCCCCAAAGCATTTTCTTTCGCAGATCGAAGTTGGGCATCAGACAACTCCAACTGAGCTTCGACGACTTCCTTTTTCGAGGCAAGGATATCCATACACTTTTTAAATTCTTCTGCCTCGGCAAGTAGCGCATCTACCTGTGAGTTAAGACGTCCAATCTGCTCGATCCTCTGCCGAACCTGTAGAATCGGATCATTAGTGGCTATCTCTTTTTCATCTTCACTATCACGGAACATTCGAAATACCTGCTCAGTCATCTCCTCATGCTCTTCCCGAGTCGCTGTCAAATTTGCTCGAAGTTTTTCACTAAGGAGCTTGTACGAGTCACTCTTCTCAGTGAGGCTCCGAACCTCGGCATCTGCAAACAAAAGAAGAAACATTAGAATTACCTACAACTCTATGTGTAAAAGAAGCAATGAAAATGCCATCAGAGTTACCCGATTCAAAGCATGTTGGCCCTCGTTGAAGAGATAGGTGGGCCCCACCGCATTCATCACTGATTGATCTTATTCGGTCACCAAGGACCGTAGGTAGCTGGCAATCCCCACAGGGGAAGAAATAATTTGGGTATTCGCAGGTACAGAGAGCAATATCTTCCGCCTTCGGTCGGGATCGATGCTCGGGGCCGGAAAATGGTCCACCAGTTTATGAATCAATGAAGGCTCAGTAGAACTCAACCACAATGCTTTTTTGGGTACCGGCATTCCAACAAAGCCGGTAACTTCCTCCGAGGCACCTGACTCGAGCCCCTCCAGAAAACCATGGATATCGGCCGACTCCTGAATACCCTCATAGGACCGATCCTCCAACACGACGGCCTCTCGAATCATGGCATTCGAAATCTGAGGGGATCCGCCAATGTCAACTATCCCAAAATCATCCCTTGAGATATCTTCTACTGCCCGAGAAGATCCACCCTCGGTGTCCCTTTCAATCATCTTAATTCGAGAAGGGATAATCTCGGCTTCTTCTTGTTCTGGGATTATGGCCAAGGTTCCCTGATTTGCTTCCACCAAATTGGAAGACTGTTGAATCACAACATTAGCCCGTACGCAGGCTAAATTCTCCTCTCCTTCTTCGGGCTCGCCCCTTAAATGGTGGGCCACTTCCGAAATCATAACACCAGAGCCCCCTTTCGGCTTTCGAGATCTCTTAGCCGGTTTCTTTTTCTCCGAGCTCGGGGAGCCCGATACGTCTTTTCTCTTCCTTTATTTTACCTGTTTCAGGACAGGAACTTCTTCGCCACCAGATGGGGGCCTCATGACTACATCTTTCCCGATTCCTACAAAAGGGAAGAGGAAGATTTACCATACAAACCGATGAAGAGACAAATCGACAAAAAGATTTACCATGACTGCTGGCCTCCCATCGACCCTTTGATAATTTGACCCAAGCACCCTCGGAGTACAGTCTCCGCAACACCAGACTTTCGACCCATTGTCTAAGATCCGGGATCGGTTCCGGCATTTAGCTACGACTGTGATAAGGAAAGAAAATGGATCAACAAAATAAAAAGCAATCACAAAATCAAAACGGGCAAAGAGAAACATTCACTCACGGCTCATATTCCATTTATCGGGAAATGGCAAGTCATCGGCAGGGATCAGGTCCGAGGTTTTGATTCGAACAAAACGGCCCATCCAACCCTGATCCCGGGTCTCGTCTATGATCGAGAATGGCGCTTTGGTTGCTCGACGAGCAAGCTTGATCAACCCTCCTCGATAAAGTCGGGGACTATAAAGGCACATAAGATGATCGAGGGTGAAGATACACCCCTCGACCTTGCTCGAGAAAAATCGAAGAAGAATCACTATCCTCCAAAAGGAAGGGTGAATTTGGCCAAGGGTCACATCGTACCTCTTACAAAAGGCAACGATGACAGGGTCTGAAGGTCCCAACGTGAAAGGATAAGTGTAAATACTTAAGAACCCTTCGACGCGGGTAGTAATTGATTCATCAGGCGATGGTATTACTACGAGTTTATTATCCCAGTTGCATTCTTGTATGACTTTATCGAGAACTTTTTCGGTAATCGAACATTGATACCTCGGCATCGGCTCACACCGACCCGATATCGGAGAAGACTTTTCAATTTTAAAATTAGCTACAGTCGAACACCCTAACGGAACGAATTCCTCAGGGCAGGACTCTTCCACATCCTCGCCACCAGCAGGTCGAGATGAAGAAGCGGTCTCTTTTTTGCGGAACAGTTTTAGACATTTTTTCCATTCAAAATCTCGTGAACAAAGAACGAAAGTATTGGGTGTTTTAAGAAAGAGTTTGCAGTAAAACTCATAGATTTACCGACAGAAAACTCAGAAGAGACGAAAAGGAACTTAGAAAAATTGGAAGATTGAAGACGTAAAGTATGAATGATGGAAGGAAAGGCTATTTATAGATTGAAGCAATGACGGTTCAATATCAGAGGTGGCCGACCACCGTCTGACACATTAAATGCCTTGGTAAAACTGAACCGATGGGAAAACTATCACATACATCATGATCGAGATCGGTGTAAACGTCAGTATATATCTGATCGAACTGTTGGGAAATCATATCGTTTCTCGCCACATCCTTTTTCGAGAAATGAGGGGACTATCTGTGTACGGTCAGAACCGATTAAGTCAGTCGTACAGACTGATCGAGACAGAAATACTTCGATCGAAAGGTATCTACGTAAGGTCAGGTCGAGGTCCGAAGAAAGGGGCTTCAGGATTCGGGCTCCAAGTCCGATCAATGATCAGTTCGGTATCATTATCGGGCATATGACCAAATCGAACCACGAGGTAAAAGGTTGTCGGAGATGCACCGACTGACCAACACCCACCCTGAATATCAAGACTCCGAGTCAGAATCGAGCTCGAGTCAAGGCCAATGGCTCAACCCGATATCGAGTTCGAGTCAGTATCGAAGTTCACAGACAAGGCCGTTATAACCGCACTAAGGGAGAGAATCCTGGCGGAAAGTAGGGAAAAGACAATACATCATGAGCTCTCCACTACGTATTTTTTATTGTTGTATATAAAGTAGGATTCCTCTATTATAAAGGGGGGATGGATTGTAAGCAGGGACATTGGAACAAAAGATTTCTTCTCATATTGAAAGATATCCCCTTGTGTTTATTTTCCTTTATCTTATTCGTTCTTCTTCTCACTATTCTCATACTCATAGTCAAGAATACATGTATCTCTATTTTTCTATACGATTTGTATCAAATTATATCACATATCCTTAGAACCATACACAAATTTAACTCTATCTAATTTTTCGGGTAAACAGTATGAATCCGGTACGTGCCCCGCTGATATCATCTCAACAAAGAATTTTTGTGCAGAGGTAGTTCTTCCAAGTTCAAAAAGACCATGCAAGATAATATTGTAGGCCGGAATATCAGGTTTCAATCCCTTTTAAGAAATTTCAAGAAATAATTGCATGGCCTCATCCACTTTTATGTTCCTACAATATCCATTTATTAGAATGCTATAGCTAATAATACTAGGCTCAATACTCTTATCTACCATGAAATTAAAAAATTTCCTTGCTCTATCCATTGACCACACAAACAATATCCGTCCATTATCACACTGTAGGTGATCTCATCAGGTTCTACACCTTTTTCAATCATGTATGTCATTATTTTCCTAGCGTCTTCAACTTTTAATTCTTTGCATAGTCCATCAATCAGCGAGTTGAAGATGCACACATCTGGATGAATATTAAGATGTACCATCTCAAATAATAAATTCCTAACCTTTTCCTACTGACTAAACTTACACAAACCATCAATCAATGCAGAGGCGGACCTACCTTAGGGTTAGGGGGTCATCGGAACCCGTTAGTCTCGGAAAAAATACTGTAAATATATTTGATTGATATATATATTTATATATATACTGGGGTCCCCTGAAATAATTTATCTATACCCCTCAATAAACAAAAGCAAGTTAGACGCGTTGGTTTTATAGCCTGCTCAAACACTTCAGTTACTTGAAGGTTCCAAGTTTGAAACTTGACTTCTGCACTTCTGGTTTTTACTTTTTTTTTAATTCTTTAATACTTGTACTGTTGTACACAAATACACAATAGTCAACCTAAAGTCTTAACTTTTGTCCTTTTTCAAACTAAAGAACAAAACACACCTCTCTTCTCCAAACAGACCGCTCCACCCTTTTACTAAAAAATAAAACCCTTTTTTCAATTAACCCTATAACCTAAAGTTTTAACTTTTATGCTTTTCCAAACTAAAGATCAAAATCCACCTCTCTTCTCCAAACAAACCGCCACACCCTTCTGCTAAAAAATAAAACTCTTTTTTCAATTAACCATATTTTGCTTCTGCTCGAGCTCGAATCCGGCCACCGGCAGTCCGAATCGATAGCGGCTACTGGGTTTGAGGCTCTTCTTCAACTAAAATAGTAAGTTTATTTGAGTAAAATATTGATTTTATTTGAGTAAAATTTTGATTTTGTTTGAGTAAGTTTTGTTTTCTTTTGAAAATATTAACTTAGCAAAATAATTTGGTATAAAAAATTTGCTTTCTGCAAAGAGTCTTAGAGCCAAAAAGTAAATGCCAAATTAATTTTGTAGGCATTTGAATATTGTGTGCTAGTGTTATTTTAAAATATTCTTTCAGTGAAGTGTTTCTTTTCAAACAAAAACTTTGAATTAGGGCCTTGTTTTTATTGACTAGAGTGAAATTTCGAACTTGTTTAATTTAATTAATACTTGTTCTCATAGTAGCTATGCTAAGCAGTAAGCCTTAGTGTTGTTTTTGATAGAAGGGGTGTGATTCCCCTAATGAAAGTTTGCTTTTATTCTTGATGGACACTTAAATTGAATTGAGTCATTGTTTTGTAGGAAGTTCTTGTTCTTGTAACTTGAGATGGGCGTATTTTTGACGAGGTTTAATTCTTCTCAACCAAGTTCTAGTTTTAGAAAGAATTCCTCCCGTCTAATTGATGAATTTGATGTGGAATCACTAAATCCCGATCCCGGAGAGAGAATACCCATTGATAAATATAGCCATAAAATACGAGATGAAGTGAGAAAATACTACATTAAACAAGGGCCTTGCCAACTGGTTGATTACAAATTCCCTAAAACTTTATTCGGAAAGAAAATGCGTCAATTTAGTCCGAGTTGGTTTAAAGATTCAAACTCTAGATGGTTGGAGTATAGTGTGAAGAAAGATGCGGCATTTTGCTTATGTTGCTATTTATTCAAGAATGATTATGTACATGGAAGTACGAGTGACTCTTTCACAAAAACTGATGAATTTGCCATCACTTCTTTGGGTTGGACTCACCGCCGGATTTTTGTATTCATTGTCTGTTTTCTGGGGATGCTGATATTTTCGATACAAGGATAAAAGATCCACACTCACCTAGATATGGTCATTAATATCCTAATGGAAAGAATTGAGGGGCAA
Source organism: Nicotiana tabacum (assembly GCF_000715075.1). Taxonomy (NCBI): domain Eukaryota; kingdom Viridiplantae; phylum Streptophyta; class Magnoliopsida; order Solanales; family Solanaceae; genus Nicotiana; species Nicotiana tabacum. The sequence continues at coordinate 92,134,847 of NC_134096.1, read as the reverse complement.
ACTTACACTATTTTCTCAATGATCGTGGCTGAGATGTACCGAGCCTTAGACCGTTGCAAAAAAGGGATATAGGCATTTCGAGGGTTACAATCTGTTGCTGCAAATATGGTTGTTGGAACACCTTCAGAGAGGAAAATACCGTCAAGAATTTCCGCGACGACCATGGAATGACCACATAGCCTATCACTATCCGAAGAGAATGACTTTTATCCCAGACAGGTTTGCACAATCGGTAAACGCTGTAGGCTGGGTGCATTTCCTTAGCAATTTGACTGATGACAAGATATATTGGATGTTCGAGTAGTTCCCTAGCAGCGAATTCATTATCAGGTCGAGAGATGTTCCTCATCTAGTGCTAATTGGATTGAGGGGAATCTATCCTTATGCTCCTATCAGAGTCATGAGACAAGCTGGGAGAAAATAGGTTATACCACGAGTTTTCAAAATGGTTCATTACAAAGCAGACTTCCAAGGGAATGTCATTCCATTCAAGTTCGAGGCACATCACGTGTGGCATCAAAAGATTGCTGTGGAGAAAGATACCATCGAGCCAAATCGGTATCATGATGGCCATGTGTACTTCTACCCATCATGGTTGGTCGATGGCATAGCAGGAGAGGTCAAGCCAGGGGTTGATTTGAGAAATAGGGTCATAGATGACACTGCTGAAGCACAAGTCAAATACAGGAGGTTGCACAAAAGGGTTTTTGAATCTGAGGCCAGGCATTTGGAACAACATAAAATGGACATGGAAGCAATCAACGAATGGAGGGGAATCGCTACTAAGTCAACAGAGAGGTTGGAGTACTTGGAGCAGGGTTTGATGGAACTTGAGGGAAAGATGAGGAAAAGAATCTCGGATTGTCAAAACGTAGAGGGCAACGGAGGAGGACACCTAGCAAGGGCGTATCTGCTGTTGGACATGCGCGACCTGGGGAGTCTGATTAATGGGGCAAAGAAGGCCAAGCTTGGAGAAGGCCCCTCTGGGACCAAGTAGATTAAGAATGATGTTTTACTTATTCTCTAGATTCGTTTTAGATTTTGATTGTAATAAGGCAAATGCCACTAGTGACTCTTTATAATTATTGTCGTTTTAGTAGAGATTTGGTCTATTTACCATATTAATGAAATGATGCAGTTATCGGCATTGAGTTTTCTCCAAATCTATATGTCGCTAGTCCTACCTCGGGCACAATGAGGTCCCCAAATTAGGACGTGAATTTATAATTCCGCAATACGTGTTTAAATACCGCAAATATCCTTTTAATACTCCTTACTGACTTATTTTCCTTTTGGTTTTTTTCTTTTCTTTATTTATTCACATCCCCTAAGGTTGGTTCGTGCATACTGGCATCATACCAGATCTAGAGGTCCTCCACCTCCTCCTCCTCCAAATGATCCCAAGAACAAAGGAAAAGCTAAGATGGACGATATGAGTGGTGTCAGGAACGATAATGCTGCGCACGCCGAGAATATCGAAACTTCAGATGGTCGAAGTACTCCGGCGCAGAATGACTTGGTTTTGGTTAGAGCAAAAGATACTGTAGTTACAAGGGGAACTTGAGCAGGTCCATAACTTGGCAAACCTTTCCTTTACCCTGAATGTTCCCGACATCAACCAACAAAATGCCCAAAACCCAACACCTCCTCAAAACACACAAAACCAGCACCTGTAAAATCTTCCCGCACCTCATCAATGTGCCACGCCTCCCCAAAATCCTAATCCTCCACCAGTACCAACTCCTCCACAACATCATCATCATCCGACCCAGTACCCATAAACTACCACCTACCACACTCCTCAAAATGCACCATAACCTACTCTTGATCCCCAAAACGCAACCAATGATCACCACTACACCCAAATCTCTAGAGTCCATGAAAGTAACCCCATATACGTCGAAACCTTACCCCGCACTTCACAACAAATCCCGTATACACCGAAATCTGCCGAGAAGGACCTGCTCATCAAGAACATGGCTGAAGAACTTAAGAAGCTTACAAGTCGAGTCCAAGGTGTTGAAGGTGGTAAAGGCATCGAAGGTTTGAACTATGAGTATTTATGTATTCAACCGGACATAGAACTACAGAGGGTTACAAACCTTCTAAGTTCTAAATGTTCGACGGGACTGGTGATCCAAAGGTACATGTAAGGACGTATTGCGACAAGCTCGTAGGGGTTGGTAAAGATGAAAGAATCCGTATGAAGCTGTTCATGAGGAGCCTCACTGGAGATGCCCTATCCTGGTACATCAGTCAAAATCCAAAGAAGTAGATTAATTGGGTAAGCATGGCGTCCGATTTTATGGATCGGTTCAGATTCAACACAAAGAATGCACCAGACGTCTTCTATATCCAGAATCTTAAGAAGAAGCCAACAGAAATTTTTCGCGAGTATGCTGCTCGGTGGATATCAGAGGCTGCAAGAGTAAGGCCAGCATTGGAAGAAGAACAAATGAACAAATTCTTTGTCCGGGCCCAGGATTCGCAATATTATGAGAGGTTGATGGTTATTGAAAATCATAAATTCTCCGACATCATCAAATTGGGAGAAATAATAGAAGAGGGAATCAAAAGCGGGATGGTAACAAATTTCGAGGCACTCCAGGATACGAACAAAGCCTTGCAGTCGGGGGGAGGGGGGTATATCTAAAAAAAAGTAAGTAGGGACTGTGATGGTAGCCCAAGGTCTGAAGTCTCCTCTCACATACCAAATAACTCCACCCATATATCAGCCTTCACCTCTTAGATATCAACAACCATCTACTGCCTACCACACTTACAACACTCAGCCAGTATATTACCACTCACCACTAGCCCTCCAAAACTACCAAAAACCCAGGCCAAATTTCGACCGTAGGCCGCCCAGACAATACACTCCTATTGCCGAACCTATTCACCAGTTGTATGAGAGATTGAAAGTTGTCGGTTATGTCACTCCCATTCCCGCTGTCGCCATGGAAAATTCCTCTCAATTGGTTAATCTGAATAAGACATGTGCTTACCATTCGGGCATGAAGGGTCACACTATTGATGAATGTCACACTCTAAAGGATAAGATCTAGACGCTGATTGATACCAAAGTTATACATGCAAAGGAGACTACACCTAATGTCCGCAACAATCCCCTCCTGGATCATAGGGGCGAGATGGTAAATGTGATAGAAACTGATGAAGAATGGGACCCGGAGGGGTCAATTGGGCTCATTAGAGAAGAGGATGATCCCAAAATGCCTCCAGTCACTCTCACACCTATTGTGGTACAGATACAGTCAACGATTGAAGTTGAGGTAGCCGTACCGACTCCGTTCGAGGTTCAAGTAATAACGCTGTCAGCCATGCCAACTCCGTTCGAAGTAGAAGTGACCACACCATTCACCGTAATGGTAGCACCCACACCATCCTTTAATTCCAATGCTGTGCCCTGGGACTATACTGTAGAAACGAGAAGGAAAGGAAAGGGGAAAATAGAAGAAATTGGTGCAGCATAAGGTATGATCAGAACTGGTAGGGTTTACACGCCCGAGCTTTTGAGGGGAACAAGTAAAGAAGCCGCTTCCAGGCAGCCTATCATTGAAACATGCCCGGATGATCTTTGGAGAAAGGTGCAAGCAAGGGAGTATTCTGTGGTTGATCATTTGAAAAAACCCCTGCTCAGATATCCATTCTATCACTACTGCAGAATTCTGAAGCACATAGGAACACGTTAATAAAAGTGTTGAATGAGGCTTATGTACCCAACAACATTATCAGTGGAGAGATGGCCAACATGGTAGGACAAGTATTGGAAAGCCATAAGATTACTTTCCACGAAGATGAAATGCCACTAGAAGGGTTGAGCCATAATAGGGCGTTGCATATCACAGTACAATGCGAAGACAAATTCATTGCCAGGGTCTTGTAGATGGGGGTTCAAGTCTCAACATCTGCCCGTTGACTACTTTGAAGAGGTTAGGTAAAGGTTTGCATGAGATACGAGCAGGAACTATGAACGTAAAAGCGTTCGATGGGTCTCAAAGGGCCACAATCGGAGAAACCAACCTCTGCTTACAAATGGGTCCAACTTGGTTTGATGTTGAATTCCAAGTGCTCGACATATCCGCCTCATACAATCTGCTATTGGGACGACCTTGGATACACACCGCTGTGGATATAGCGTCTCCTCTGCATTAGGCTGTGAAGTTCGAATGGAATCATCAGGAGGTGATCATTCATGGAGATGAGAGTAACCTTATTTACACCAGCCAGACTGTCCCGGTTATGGAGAATAGAAGGAAGTTAGGGGGAGAGACTTACCATCGCATTGAGCATGTTAACGCAATCGAGAAGGACAAATGGTGGAGTAGCAAAATAGAAAGCATATTGGCATGGACAAGGTATGAACCCGGCAAGGGTCTCGGCAAGAATCTCAAAGGGATCACCAAACTAATACAGTTAAAACGTCACGGCATGACCTTTGGACTAGGATATCAGTACACCTTGCACGAGTATCAGAATTGGTCACCACCATGGCATGGTCCTTATTACCCTCTCGAGCAGCCGATATCATATTTGAGCCAATCCTTCCATCAGGCTGATTTGATGTGGGGATCCGAAGAAGATGAAGCGCTAGCTGGTTTAAGGAATCTATTCTTGGAAGATGAAGACATGGACTGCAGTGTAATAGTTGAGGAGGAGGAGGAGGAAGAAGGCCTTGTCATCCAAACAGTGGAGAAGGGAGCTGTTCTCAGGAACTGGACTGCCACACCATCAAGGGCCCGCCGAGTTCCAGGGTAGCCTGGCTGCTAGTGTCATTTATTTTGAAAACAATTCTTATGAGCATTTTTAAAACATTTTCAGTATTTTGTTTTGAAACATTTGTTTGAATCATTAAAAAAATCGCTTTTGTTTAACATCTTAATAATTATCAATGGTTTGCTATTTTATTATTTATTACTATTCTCTACATTTTTCTCTCTACAACATTACTATTTCTTATCGTGATGAACCAACAACTGTGACATGTAATGAAACAACGCAACATATGGATAGTGACTCGAAAGAAATAGAAGAAGAGGATATAATACCTGAGGAAATTGTTAGAGAAGCTGAAGATTTTGAGAACAAGCCTAAGTCCAACCTGGATGAAACTGAGATAGTCAACTTGGGAGATTCCAAAACAGTCAAAGAAACTCGCATAAGCATTCACTTGTCACCATCACAAAAATAATAATACACCCATTTCCTGAAAGAATATGAGGATATTTTCGCATGGTCTTATGATGATATGACTGGTTTGAGCACATCTATAGTGGCTCATAAGCTACCTACCAATCCAATGTGTCCGCCGGTAAAGCAGAAGCTCAGAAAGTTCAAGCCAGATATGAGTTTGAAAATCAAAGAAGAAGTCACCAAGCAGATCAAAGCTAAGGTTCTCAGAGTGGTTGAATATCCAACTTGGTTGGCTAACATCGTGCCAGTTCCGAAGAAGGATGGGAAAGTCAGAGTATGCGTCGATTATCGGGACCTAAACAGAGCAAGTCCCAAAGATGATTTCCCGTTACCCAACATACACATATTGATCGACAACTGTGCCAAGCATGAACTCCAATCCTTTGTGGATTGCTTCGCGGGATATCATCAGATCTGGATGGATGAAGAGGATGCCGAAAAGACAGCTTTTATTACACCGTGGGGGGTGTACTGCTATAAAATGATGTCGTTTGGTCTGAAGAATGTTGGGGCCACTTATATGAGGGTCATGACAACTATTTTCCACGACATGATACACAGAGAGATAAAGGTATATGTGGATGATGTCATCATCAAATCCAAGAAGAGTACAGAACCTAAACCTGTGCTCGAGAGATAGCTGTCCATACACTGATAAGGGATGTATGGATTCTCGATAAGAGAGGAGCCGTGGTGGTCCCCCCCGGACCGCCCGGATCCCACGAGTGAATCGAAAGTTGGATCTACATTGGATCTCACCCGAATCGCCCCATCTATCCTCCTGAGGAGGAGTTTGGTTTCAAACCCCGGTTCGAACATACAGATCACATAGCAGACTTGAGGAAATTCTTTGATCGACTTCGGAGGTACAATTTAAAATTGAATCCCGCAAAATGTGCCTTCAGGGTCCGCAGGAAAGTTATTAGGATTCATCATCAGCCGCCGAGGAATTGAGCTAGACCCATCAAAGGTCAAGGCTATCCAGGATTTACCACATCCAAAAAATAAGAAAGACGTGATGAGCTTCTTGGGACATCTTAATTACATCAGCCGCTTCATAGCACAATCAACCATGATCTGTGAGCCGATTTGCAAAATGTTAAAGAAGGATGCCGCAACCAGTTAAAGTGAAGACTGCCAGAAAGCTTTTGACAGAATCAAAGAATATTTGTCCACACTGCCAGTCTTGGTCTCACCAGAACCTGGTAGACCACTGCTACTCTATTTCTCCGTATTACATGGGGCTTTCGGTTGTGTCTTGGGACAACACGATGAGACAGGAAAGAAAGAACATGCCATATACTATCTGAGTAAGAAGTTCACACCCTACGAAGCACGATATTATTTGATGGAACGCACCTGCTGTGCTTTGACCTGGATAGCCCAGAAATTGAGGCACTACTTCTGTGCATATACCACATATCTCATATCAAGGATGGATCCTATGAAGTACATCTTCCATAAACCCATGCCTACAGGGAAGCTGGCAAAATGGTAGATATTGTTGAGTGAATTCGACATCGTCTATGTGACTCAGAAGGCGGTTAAGGGACAAACATTAGCGGTTCATCTTGCGGAAAATCCTATATGAGGAGAATACGAACCACTAAAAATGTATTTTCCTGAAGAAGAAGTATCATTCATAAGAGAAGATATCGCCGAAGCCTACGACGGATGGAGAATATTTTTTGATGGAGCCGCAAACTTCAAAGGAGTGGGTAGTGGAGCCGTTTTAGTGTCAGAAACATGTCAATATTATCCGGTATCCGCGAAAATTAGATTTCCATGCACCAATAATATGGCAGAATATGAGGCTTGCATATTGGGGCTCAATTTGGCCGTTGACATGAATATCCAGGAATTACTGGTAATTAGTGATTCAGATCTTCTGGTACATCAGGTGCAGGAAGAATGGGCTACAAAGAATACCAAGATATTACCATATCTATATCATGTGCAAGAGATGATGAAGAGGTTCACGAAGATAGAGTTTAGACATATCCCGAGAATCTAGAATGAGTTCGCAGACGCATTGGCCACTTTGTCCTCCATGATACAACATCCGGACAAGAATTTCATCGACCCCATTCCGGTAAGGATTCATAATCAGCCAGCTTACTGCGCTCATGTTGAAGAAGAAGAAGATGGGAATCCATGGTCCCATGATATCAAGGAGTACTTGGCAAAAGGAGAGTAACTGGAGCATGCAAATCATACTAAAAAACGCATGCTCCGAAGATTGTCCAACCATTTCTTCCAAAGTGGAGAAATTCTGTACAGAAGGACTCCAGACCTAGGGTTATGATGGTGTGTTGACGCCAAGGAAGCTTCCAAACAGCACGAAGAGATACACTCTGGAACTTTCGGACCACACATGAATGGTTTCGTTTTAGACAAGAAAATACTATGGGCAGGTTATTTTTGGATGACTATTAAAATAGACTGTATCAGGTATGTCCAGAAATGTCATCAGTGCCAAATACACGCAGATATGATACGGGTGCCGCCAAATGAACTCAATGCAATGAGTCCACCTTGGCCTTTTGCCGCTTGGGGAATGGACGTCATTGGACCAATTGAGCCCGCCACTTCAAACGTTCACAGGTTCATTTTAGTGGCCATAGACTACTTCACAAAATGGGTCGAAGCTGCATCCTACAAAGCTGTAACCAAGAAAATCGTCGCAGATTTTGTCAGAGATCGTATTATTTGCCGATTCGGGGTTCCAGAGTCCATCATCACCGACAGCGCCGCCAATCTCAATAGTGACCCAATGAAAGCTATGTGCGAGACCTTCAAAATCAAGCACAAGAATTCCACAGCATACATGCCTCAAATGAATAGAGCCGTGGAGGCTGCAAACAAGAATATCAAGAAAATACTGAGAAAGATGGTAGACAACCACAAGCAACGGCACGAGAAGTTATCATTTGCCTTATTGGGGTACCGTACTACAATCCGCACATCAACCGGGGCAACTCCCTATTTGCTGCTCTACGGTACCGAAGCTGTCATTCCTGTCGAGGTTGAAATTCCTTCTTTAAGAATTATACAAGAAGTTGAACGCAGTGATGCAGAATGGATAAGAAGCTGCTATAAACAATTAGCTCTCATTGACGGGAAAAGAATGAATGCAGTGTGTCATGGTCAACTTTATCAGAATAGGATGTCCAGAGCTTTCAACAAAAGGGTCAAACCTATACAGTTCGCACCGGGGCAGCTGGTACTGAAGCAGATCTTCCCTCATCAAGATGAAGCCAAGGGAAATTTTCGCCCAATTGGCAAGGGTCCTACATGGTTCACAGAGTACTAACAGGAGGAGCACTCATACTCGCAGAAATGGACGGAGAGGTTTGGCCAAAGCTTATCCATTCAGACGCAGTCAAAAGATATTATGTTTAGAATGTTCGCATTTCTTCATCTGATGTAATTGAACTATGCTCGACCTGATTTCCGTTTAAGAGGGGATACGTAGGCAGCCCTGTGGGTTCGGTCAAAATTCAATAAAATTTTCATTTTCCCCACAACCAGAAACTGGGACAAAATTTTGAGGAGGACCCTCAAAATTCCGGAGCAAGTCCAGCCAACGTCATCATATGCAGAACGGTCAGAGAATCGCCTAAGTAAACTGGGGCAGAATTTTGAAGAGGACCCTCAAAATTCTAAGGAAGTCACAATGTCTCTAAACTGTCACAGTCGTTAGTTCATCTAATTTATTCGATATTGCATACTAATGTATTTTAAATAACTACATTCATCATATGCACGCACATTTTCGAAAACTTTATTTTTATGAAACAATCAGATGCTACCCGTGGTTACTCGAGCAGGATTTCGATGCAGAGCAAGGCAAAACAAGCAGGCAAAGGCACGAACCAACCTTCCCCGTAGAACTCACGATTTTCCTTTAGATGCAGGAACAAGGAATATTCGCAAATATGTGCACACCTCAGGATCACTATCTTCGTAACGACAAAACTGCCAAACGCAAACATATCTCCAGCTAAGAAATACTCTACTATCACGTATTATCTGTTCATTGCACGAGAATAAACATTGTCTCCATTTTGCATGAGGCTAAGCCCTGCCTCCTTAATCGCATAAGGCTAAGCACTGCCTTCCCCTGCATGAGACTAAGCATTGTCTCCATTTTTGCATGAGGCTAAGCCCTGCCTCCTTAATAGCATAAGGCTAAGCACTGCCTTCCCCTGCATGAGACTAAGCATTGTCTCCATTTTTGCATGAGGCTAAGCCCTGCCTCCTTAATCGCATAAGGCTAAGCATTGCCTTCCCCTGCATGAGACTAAGAATTGTCTCTATTTTGCATGAGGCTAAGCCTTGCCTCCTCAATTGCATAAGGCTAAGCACTGCCTTCCCCTGCATGAGACTAAGCATTGTCTCTACCTTTGCATGAGGCTAAGCCCTGCCTCCTCAATTGCATAAGGCTAAGTATTGCCTTCCCCTGCATGAGACTAAGAATTGTCTCCCGCTTGCATGAGGCTAATCCCTGCCTCCTCAATTGCATAAGGCTAAGCATTGCCTTCCCTGCACGAGACTAAGCATTGTCTCCCACTTGCATGAGGCTAAGCCCTGCCTCCTCTTGCATGAGACTAAGCATTGTCTCCCATATTGCATAAGGCTAAGCCCCGCTTCCTCCTTGAATGAGACTAAGCATTGTCTCCAATTTCGCATGAGGCTAAGCATTGCCTTCCTAATTGCATAAGGCTAAGCTCTGCCTTTCCTTGCATAACACCAAATGTTATGCTACTTGAAATCTAGCATTATTTTCTATTTTTCTCGGGGCTAAGCTCTGCCCCCGATCTTATACAAGACTAAGCTCTGTCTTGTTTCGCTTCGCATATGACCAAACATCATGTCTTTGCATCTCATAGGCTGAAACATCTCTATTCTGTCCAAAGGCATCATCCTCATAGCCGGAAGACACCATGCCATGGCCTGAGGATCTCTCAATATTGCACATCATTATTCAAAGGCGTCATAGTTCAGAGGCACCATTTTCATGGCTGGAGAACATCATTTCATGGCCTGCGAATCCCTTATCACGCAATTCATGGCCCAGGACATCATGGTCTAAGGACATAATCCCCATCATCCAAAGACAGCTTTCATGGTCCAAAGGAAATTTGCATCATGTTTAAATTATCGCAATATACACCTGCATGCATTGTATTTAAGTTTTGCAGGTAATCCAAGAGGTAACCGTTCTCCCAACGGGAGCAATCTTCGCTCCAGTTTCCGTTCAATATTCACACCTTGTAACTACCTCAAATACAACCAACTACCATCTGTTACCCATTTCCACTTGATGACCGTTCAAATACCCATAACCGTTCCAAGTTACATTCATTCACAACTCTGATGTCGTCCTATCTAGAAGAACCTGTCCATTCCTACAACAACTCCATCGGCTCAGTTCACCGCTGGATCCAGAATTACACACAACCTGATTCCCGTAAAACCAGGGATATGTAGGCAACTCAGAAATCGGAGTTCGGCCTCCATTTTTCAAATCACCCCATTCGGTCAAAATCGGTCATCATTTCTTTACCCGACAACTCTTTCATTATTCCCGGGTAAAGATGGGCAGTTGCTGATACCCAATTTTCCCCTCATATTTTTAAAATATATATATATATATATATATATATATATATATATATATATATATATATATATATATACTTTCAAAATAGTATATTTTCATTATAATTTAGTTTATAAACCTATACAAGCTTTTTTCATAATTTTCCATAATTTTTAAAGGCTTTAAATCAATTTCTTTCAGCATTTTATTGTATAAATATCAAATAATTATCCTTCAAATTATTTTTATGATGATTTAATCATCCAAACTTGTCATTTACACCAACATGTATGTTTTAAAATATTTTACTGCATTTTGTTATAATTACATTTGTATTTTTTAGGCTAATTGCATATTTTTGCAATAATAGCCCATATTCATGTATAAATTACATTATTTATGCAAAAAATAAATTTTTATATTTTTATAATGTAAGTTATTATTTTTAATCATTTTAGTTCACAAATAATATTTTGTTATTTATTAATTACTTTTATAAATTATTTTTATTTATTAAATATTTGGTATTTAAAAACTAGCCTAAAATCCTACCTATTTTCGAACCAATTACTGGCCCAAATCTAATACCCTAGCCCAAATAACCCCCAGCCCAAATCAATTAACCCAACCCCACAACCCGGTCGCGACCCGTTTTAACCATCCGACCTAGTTCTTCTCTAATCGTGGTCGTTGATCTCTGAGATCAACGGCCTACATTAAACCTTCCCTTTTAATTACCACCCTCATCCCTAACCCTAATCATTTCCCACCGTCCTCAGCCCCATATCCCACCTCCTTTCTCCCTCCTTCTCCCTCCTAAGAACCCTAGCCGCCGCCCCCCTAAAATCTCTCCTAATCCCACACGATATGGGATTCTATGGCTACCCTTTGCCATATACGGCCTCTCTTTGGTACTGGTTCTTCTTCTATACTGCTTGCCTAAACATGGCAAGCAGATCTCATAAGGATCGAACCAAAATCGGTTCAAATCTTTGACTTTTCCGATATTCTGTCTACATTCATCATCTTGCTCTTTGTAAGTACGAATATTTGTGTATCTCTTATGGATTCTTACTTACCCTAAAATTAGGGTTTTCGGATCTCTTTTAATCGAACCAAAATAGGTTCGATTCTCTGATTTTAAGTATTATTATGTCCATATTCGTCCTATATTCTACTATGGCATATTTTTATTATATTTTTGTCAATATTTGTCTTACCCTAAAATTAGAATTTTCAGATTTTCTTAAATCGGACCAAAATTAGTTTGACCCTCTGATTTTTAGTGCTATTTGGGTCTATATTCATCCTATGTTATTATTTTTGTGTATATTCCGGTAATATTTATTTTTCTAAAAACTAGGGTTGCTTGACTTCTCCTAAATTGATTCTGAATCAATTTCGCATGTTATTCTTTCCTTTTCTTTTGAGGTTGATTGATTGTTTTCCTTGTCTGTGTGTTTAATGTTTATCACTATATAAACCCATCCCCTTTTCCCCTTTAGACAGAACTGGAATCACTATTCTCTCACTAAAAACTGAAGTTTTCTACTTTATACTTGTTCACTATTCGATTCTGTTTGGTTCTTGGCCGGCTGAAAGCCAAGGCCACCAGACTTCTACTTTTTCTGACCCCTCTTAGGTGTGAGCACTACCTGGGTTTTTGAAACCCTTGGAACTTGACATATTCAGGACTCTGGGTCCTTACTGCAATCTTTTTCTTGTTTATCGAACAGTCACTGGTTAGTTTCTAACTTTCTCAATGTTTATTATGTTCTAATTAGCATATTCTCTGAACTGCATGATCTAATGCATTTCTTTGATTCTTTTATGCCTAATTCTGCTTGTGATTGCTAGCTTAATAATGATTTGCACCTAGCCTAATTAATTTAAACAAAATGAAGCATGCTTAGTTTAGTTTGTGATAACCTAAAAAATTTGTTTTGACTATATGGTTCAATCTATGTTCTCTGGCTAATTCTGAACTTCTAATGACCAATTTGATATTATTAGTATGCCTTAACTTGTTTAAGACCTTTACTCTGAATGTTATATGCTCTTATGACTATGGTTATCACCCTATGTATTCTTGACATATCCAATCTGTACCGCTTACAACTTTTGATCCTTTAAAACCAGTCTGCCTTAACTGACACTCTCTATGTTACCTGATCCTATTTGTATTATAATGCTTAACTCCTGTGTTTGGTATAATATGATCCCTTAAGTCCTAAATTAGTTGCATTACTTGGTTTTAATAGTCTAATACCATTGCATGTTAACTTGCAATCTCAGGCTCCTTGTTCCTTATCATATGTCACCCTGCCCAGTGTGTTAATTTGCTTTTGGAGTTTATTATGTGATTATCTTACAAGTTTGCAAATGTTTTCCAAACTTTTTACCCTACTACTATTTTCACTGGTTGTTTCTTATTTAATTCTGGGGCTGGCTGAAAGCCAAAGCCATTCCCCTAAGTCTCCTCTATCAACCTCCCTAGTGTGAGCACTGTCCTGGGTTCTTGAAGCCCTTGGGAACTCTGAAACACTAGGGTCCAAGTTTCTTTGCCACATTTTTTCTAATTGCTCAACTTTGCCCCCCTCTTCTCACCTACTGGATAAACCAGTTGGTTTGTGTAAATGGCTATACCTCTGGGACTTTTGATGGCTACTGGATGTGGGATATTTTGTGTGAATGGAGATTGTTTCTGGCCTGTTGTGAAACTGTGTTGAAGGCCTAGCTAGGCTAGGTATACATTGGGCCTGCCTTAGGCCCACTATAGCTATTATCTAATTCTGTAATTTATTTCACTCAGTGGACTTGTAATAATGTTATAATAACAATTAGGGTGTTAGTGAAATTGGGAAAAGGGGTTTATTTTAATATTTGCATGAAACGGGTAAAAATCTTGCCTATAGGTATTTACTTTGCTCGAACATGTTCTGCTATTGTGTGTGTTAGATAACCTGCCTATAGGTATTTAATTCGTTTAACATATTCTGTTTCTACATGCTAGATGTCATGCCTATAGAAAATAAAATGACCAATGTCTCAATGTGCATTACAGCATATTCATTAGGTGCTACGACAATAGGGTTCTATTAATTTATGTTCTACCAAATCTGTATTTTAGAAATCATGCCTATAGGGTTTAATTGGTTAATGTGTTGTTGTTATAATTGCTCATTTAGGAAACATGACTATAGGAGCTAAAATCAGTTTCAATCGCTAATCATAGAAATCTTGCTTTAAGTGCTAAAATTGAACTTTCAACACTGTTTCGTTGCCACTATTAGAAAGCATGCCTATAGGAGCAAACTAAGTAATTCTGAATATCTCCTATTATTATCACTGCCAATTAGTGCGTAAATCATCTAGATAGCATGTCTATAGGTTTAATCGCTTATAATCTGTAATTAGTAGGCAATTGTGTAGTCACTTAGAAATTATACTTTGCATACAAAACTGTCTGCGCTTTCAAAATCCAGGTCAAATAGAAACCATGTCTATAGGGCCTAATGGCTTTAATTTGCCTCAATCCTGAAATTGTCTAACGCTTAATGTGAAAATTTATTCGCGTGCATTTGTTGTCTAAGTGTGGAGGCTAACTTGAGCCCTTAATTGCTTTTACATTAAGTCCAACTTATTTTGTATGTCGCCTAGTTTTATCATTTCTGAGCAGCCTAAGTTAAGTCTAGAAACCATCCAAAATAGAGGTCCAAACGCCTCCTGGGCCATAGGCATGGGACGGGTAGTGCACGTATAGGGCACGTTTTAGAATCAACTAGTGCGCTTTAGGTAAAAACTTAAAGATAGTAATCGGGTAGCAGGAGATGATAGTCTGTGCCCGCTGAATAATACGAGTAACACCCCACCTCGAGGGAGTTACGAAGTATTATTTATGTTGCACGGGGTGATCCTTTAGGCTAAAAAACTTAGGACCCCCCATCCTGTTTTTTAACCAATTATCTGTGTTTACTCAAGGACTTTCTAATAATGATTTTTTTTCAAACTTCTTGTTTTTCTCTCTGACTAATTTATTTAATTCAAGTTCGGTCGGGACCCACAGTTGTGGACCTCGAAGAGTGCCTAACACCTTCTCTTCGAGGTAATTTGAGCCCTTACCCGATCTTTGATGACGCAAACTGGTTAAACCAGAGTTATTTACAAATAGGTGCCCTAACGCACCTCAAACCCGTTAGGTGGCGACTTTCTCTTTTAACACCTTCCTTTAAAAGAGTTGTCGCGTGTCGAAACCCGATTTCGCGAGAAAGAGGGGGCGCGACACTATGCTAATACTGTTTCTTACAAAAAAAGGACCCCACACTTTGCACTATCCTTTCTTATAATAATGAATGAATTCTACCATACATGCTAATCATGTAGGGCTGTGCATAATTTGATAAATACCTAATTACTGTTCTGAAATCGAAAATTTTGGTATTCGGTATTCGATATTTTGGTATTCGATATGGTATTTGGTTTAAGTTTTAAAAAAATGGTATTAGGTATGATATTTGATATTTTAAAATAAAATACCGAAATACCGATACCATACCGAAATATATATTATATTACACAATACACATTTTATTAATTATAACATAAATATAAGAAATCTAAAATTTTACTTTCCTTTATTCTCTAAGTTCATCAATGAACTCTAAGCAAGTAACAAAATATTTCTCTAAGTTTTCTCTCTCTAGGTTGATATTTGCTGATTTTGAACAAAACTTTAATCAACAAACGTTTTTAGTTTTGTACTTTAATTAAGAATATTACCGTCTATGACTCTATGCACTAGTTAGTATTCAAACCGAATAAACCAAAATCGAAAGGAGAAAAATCGAACAATACCGAATTTAATTAGGTACGGTATTGGTATAACATTTTACGAAATCGAATACTGAAAATACCAAACCGAAATGTCTAAGTACAGTATTGTACCGACCGACGAACACCCCTATAATCATGTACATAAAATTTTAATATACACCAGAGGCTAGGTTAACACTTGGAACTTCAAAAATTGTACAACCGTAGACTTTGCTTCACATATTTGGTTTCTTTCATTCCACAGACTGATAAAATGCAGGGTGGCTATAGTCTTACAAATCCCTAGCTCTTTTTGCACTTGCAGCCCTCCTAGAAGCAGAACACGTCCTTTGGAGATCTACGCATCAATCCAACTCAAACAAATGTATCATTTTCCTCTTTACTTATTCCACATGTGTCACTTGTTGCACTAATATACACGCCTATTCTGGAGATTCTTCTGAGTGAAATAAGCATCATGAGACATCTGCGAAGTATTAAATGGGATAATCATATTTACAGAAGTCGGAATGATCATGTCTTAACAAGTAAACTCACACCTTGACAGAGAGACTTCAATAATGAAATGTGATGATACAGACCACATGTTAACATGGTGCTAATAGCATGTGTATACCAGGTTTTAAAAGCGCGGAAGTCGAAAGTTCCAGCCCGATACCCGAACCAGAGTTATGTGAATAGAAAATACCCAATCTGTTAACAGAGGAAAACAGTCAAATCACAAACAGTTTTAAACATTTTCAATTTGCCGTATATACCAAACTCTAATGGAATAAGAAAATAACATACATGTACTATCTTTTTTAAGACCGAGAAATCTGTCAGGGGCAACATACATGTATTCTTTGTAACATTACTTGAGAATCACAAGCTTTATCTTAACAGTTATATAATAGGAGCAATTCCTTTATGATGAATACATTTAAGTTATTGTCTGCATATATTCACACACAAAACTCACAATAGACAAAAATGTAACACTCATCTAACATACCATTCAAAGTCAATATGGGATCTCTGAATCAATTTTCTACTCTATATAAGAAAATGACAGCAACTCGTTTGAATTGGCATAGTTCTTAAACAGATTTTGACAGTATCAATTTCAAGTCTCAATAGTTTACCTCGTTTCAAATGTGGGATCTAGCGTGGGATTGTCTTGGACGGATCTACAATTAGTTCGATACTCTCCTTGTATATTTTAAGCAAAGTGAAGTTTAATCAAGTGTATTTTGGGCATTATTTGTGGGTTCTAAATTTGAATGAAGGTTAAACACAATGGCACTGAAGCTGGAAAGAAATGTGGTGTCCTGGTGCCTGGACGGAGGTATAGTTGCAGGATATTTTGCTTACCAGAAAACTGTTTTGAGAAATTAATTAAAGAATACTACTTTCTCAATCAAATAAAAATGTCCAAATGCAGTGATCTTCTAAATGAAACAGAATTGCTGGCAATAGTGCAGATTCCTTCCTAAACACATAAACAAATTGAGAAAACCAAAGTGAAAGCTGGAAGCTAACTAAAACATAAGCACAAACCTATAAGCATAGAAAGTGATATGTTGCAGCCAATTTTAAAGTTCCATTCTCCTGTAGAAAGACATAAATACATTATTAAATTTTCTCTCGTGCTCAACTAAAGATGCTTCTTGGTAGATTTTGTGCTATATGAACATAATAAGCTCTAACAATAACTAAGTCGCAGTACTTTGTTCGAGAAGCTTTTGCAATAAGTTCCAAAACCAAAATAGACTATCAAACCGGTTCTCAGTTCTCACCAATCATTTTCTTAGACTGTGGTCTCAACAGAAACTACAATCATTTTAGTTTTACGAGGTGACACGTGGATTTTACTGACAACGTATGCGGTAGGTTATTTGCTTAGCCAAACCAACAAAACAACCTTAAAGAGTCCTTATAAATCAATTTACTCATAAAAGTACTGAAATTAGAATCTAGAACACTTTAAAAACCAAGCAGTTCTTAGAGAGAAAAGTACCTCTTGTAACAGGTATAGCACAACTGAAGGGTGAAGAGAGAGCTTGCAAATGTCTCTTGATCTTGCACTCAGAAAGCATGATGCTCATGAAATTACGACAGGCTTTCTTCTTTTTCACCTGGAACCTGATGGATAGAGCAAGGGAGGCGAAAATGACATTCATAACACAAAAACAACAAAAAAAGGTAGTCAAATGTAGTGAGTAGCACATTGGCTAATAAGAATATCTTGTTTTGTACTTAGTCACTAAGTTAACAGTACCATCAGAAGGTCTATCACTGCAATAGAAGAGAAATATTCATAACAATATAAATCAGATTTTCCTAGTCTATCAAACATGTGCTATGTACATAATGAGCTATCACTTGTAGCTTCTAGCCTTCTAAACATGCAAATACTGTAGCCTGGGCAGGAGCTTATATTCCAAATGAAACGGTTTTCCAACTTCAAAAATTTCAGTCTTGTACCATAGTCCAGTTGTTATTGCAAAGAGTAACACTAGTTACATCATACAACTTTACACTTATAAGAACAATAGGGGCTTCAGAAGTTTCACAAGGAAGCGAGCTGCAAGCAATGTGTAAGTTACCCCGGTTGGAGCAGGGGCTCAGATGATGGTATGTGCCATGACTAGGGTTGACTATTTGTGTGTTGGATATATAAAAAAAACAAACATGAACATGCATAAATACTTTTCTTGTAGACATAACCAGGTAACCAGAGAGCAAAATGTCATTTTGAGAAGTAGATTGATAGTTTTAACACCATTTGATAACAAGTAATGAAACTTCTTTAGATAACACAATGCTGAAATATGAGATAAGACATCGAACCCCATCTCCCAAAATTCTTAAATTAAACAAGCATAGTTTATACTTGTTACGATCCGGAATTCCAACCTTCGGAACCGTGATGGCGCCTAACATTTCACTCGCTAGGCAAGCCAACGTTAGAGTAATTCTTTTGTCAATTTTTAAACACTTCGAACAATTTAACCAATTAAACAGAAATGAAGCTAAAACAAATACGATATAGCATAATAACCCCATTATTTAAGCACAACCCGGATCTGGAGTCACAGTACACGAGCTTCTAGAGGTTGTGCAAATAGAGTCTGAAATAAATACAATTGTCTCGAATGAAACGAACAGTAAATATGGTAAGAGGAAGGGGACTTCAAGGTCTGCGGACGCCAGCAGATCTACCCCGAGTCTCCAAATAAGCTAATCCGAGCTGATGCACCTCACGGACAGCTGGGACCAATGCCAAAATTTGCACAAGAACCGCAGAGTGTAGTATGAATACAACCGACCCAATATACTCCGTAAGTGTCGTGGTTAACCTTAACTTGAGGGATTAGGACTTGCTTGCCTATTTGCTTCGTGTTTAAATGTTTGGGTACAACGTATATGTGAGGTGACGAGTACTTATGCGTTGTTGTTGGGTTAAAGCATGGAAGGAACCTCCGCACTAGAATCGCGGACATAAGCCAAATAAACTAGACACCCCTTCTCGGCCATACATCGAGCCTTCACATAAGAGATAACTCTGCTGGTAGAATGGCCAAGAGTCCCCTCCACTCTAATCGAGGCAACCCGGCAAGGCTAAAGTCACCGTCATGGCATGGCAATCCAATATAGCATGATAAGGTGGCAGTCAATTCATACCCAAGATGACATCAAAATCTACCATATAAAAAAGTAGAAGATCTACGCTAGTCTCAAGACTCCCAATAGTAACCACGCACGAACGATAGACATGATCTACAACAATAGAATCTCCCACAAGTGTGGACACATACACAGGAGCACTCAAAGAATCACGAGGCACAACCAGATATGAAGCAAAATAGGATGACACGTAGGAATAAGTAGAGCTCGGATCAAATAGCACTGAAGCATCTCTATGGCAAACTGGAACAGTATATGTGATGACAGCGTCAGATGACTCAGCCTCAGGCCCAGCTGGGAAAGCATAACACCGGGGCTGGGCCCCACCACTCTGAACGACGTCTCTGGGACGGCCTCTAACTGGCTGGACTCCACCTCTAACGGCCTGACCTCCACCTCTAACAGTCTGACCTCCACTTCTGGCTGCCTGACCTCTGCTTCTAGCTAGCTGAACGGGCGGTGAAGCAACCGGTGTCGGAACCATAGCACGAGAACCCTGCTGATGTGTGTTGCCCGGTGCCCGAGGGCAAAATCTAGCGATGTGCCTCGGATCACCATAAGTATAACATGACCTCGGCTGTTGTGACTGTTGACCTTGTCGACCTGGGCAACCACCCTGAAAACTCCGGAGCGGAGGTGCACTGATAGGAACTGGTGTTGCACGGTAGGCTAGCTAGTCGGGATGAGACATATGAGGGTCGCAACTACCTGAAGCAATGTGGGATGCCTGGAGCGCTGACTGAAACGGCCTAGGAGGATGGCCTCTACCAAAAGTACCCTTGCCTCCAGACGAGGCACCATTGAACCCACCGAAATGACGAGGCCTCTTATCAGACCCCTGCCCCCTCTCATGTGCAAGAACCATCTCGATCTACCTAGCAACATTTGCAGCCGTCTGAAAGGAAACCTCACCCTCGGTCTCCTTGGCCATCTATAGCCTAATAGGGTGAGTGAGACCATCAATAAATCTCCTCGTCCTCTCTCTCTAAGTAGGAAGCAAGATAAGGGCATGACGAGCTAGATCCACAAAACGGGTCTCGTACCGAGTAACAGTCACACTGCCCTACTGGAGACGCTCAAACTGCCTGCGGTAATCCTTTCTCAGAGTGATAGGAAGGAACTTCTCTAGAAATAGCTGAGAGAACTGGTCCCAAGTAAGTGCAGGCGACCCAGCTAGTATGGTCAACAAATAATCTCCACCACCTTTGGCGGAACCCGTCATCTGAAACACAGCAAAATCGACCCTATTGGTCTCAACTATACCCATGTTCTGCATCACCTCATGGCAGTGGTCAAGATAATCCGGTGGGTCCTCAGAAGGTGCACCACTGAAGTGAACTAGAAAGAGCTTTGTAAACTTGTCCAATCTCAATAAGCCCTCAGAAGACATGGCGGGCCTATCACCGGCCTGTGTCGCAACAAACGGTTGAACTACCCCAACAGGAGGGGCTGCTGGAGTCTGATACTGGGGAGCCATCTGCTCCAGAGTGTGAGTGGCGGGTGTCTGTGCTCCTTCCCCAACATGAGAGACGGTTGGTGCTACCGGAAATGTACCGTCTTGGGCCACACTCTCCATAAGGTCCACCATACGGACTAGAGCGTCCTAAAGCACTGGAGTGGCGATGAACCACCTCTGGGACCTGAGCTGGTCCAACAAGTACAGTCTGAGCTGGAACCTCCTCATCAAAATCCACCTAAGGCTCCACTGCTCGAGCTCTAGGCTGGGCTCTGCCTCTGCCTCGGCCTTTGGTGCGACCTCAGCCTTGACCTCTGCCCCTCGTAGGAGCTGCCACTGGGGGCTCCGGCTGCTGTCCCGCTGAAGATACAATACGTGTCCTCGCCATCTGCGAGAGAGAGAATGGAAGAGTTCAATCATTAATGATGGAATAAAATCGCACGACACAGAAGAATAGAAGTGAAATTGTTCCTAACCTCCATAGCCTCTGGAAGATAAATACAGACGTCTCTGTACCGATCCTCCAGACTCTACTGAGCCTGATCGTGACTTGTGAGACCTAGGTAATCTAGTACTCTGATACCAACTTGTCACGACCCGGAATTCTCACCTTCGCGATCGTGATGGCGCTTAACATTACACTCGCTAGGCAAGCCAACGTTAGAGTAATTCTTTTGCCAATTTTTAAACACTTCGAACAATTTAACCAATTAAACAGAAATGAAGCTAAAACAAATACGATATAGCATAATAACCCCATTATCTAAGTACAACCCGGATCTGGAGTCACAAGTACACAAGCATTTAGAGGTTCTACAAATAGAGTCTGAAATAAATACAATTGTCTCGAATGAAATGAACAGTAAATAAGGAAAGAGGAAGGGGACTTCAAGGTCTGCGGACGCCAGCAGATCTACCTCGAGTCTCTAAATAAGCTAATCTGAGCTGATGCACCTCACGGACAGCTGGGACCAGTACCAAAATCTGCACAAGAAGTGCAGAGTGTAGTATGAGTACAACCGACCCAATGTACTCCGTAAGTGTCGAGCCTAACCTCGACGAGGTAGTGACGAGGCTATGACAGGACACCCACGTAATTAAACATGTACAAACAAAGATATACGCGCAACATGACAACAAATAGAGATTAAACACGTACTAGTGGGAGGGGACATGCGAAGGGGAACATGATACGATAGTTGTAACGGAAATGTCAACATAAGACAGTCAAGTTAATCGCCAACCAATGAAAACGGATAACATAATGAATAAAGACTGCACGGCATCACCCATCGTATTTTTACTCTTAACCTCCCCATGAAACAATAATAATGGCACGGCATCACCATTCGTGCTTTTACTCTCATTTTCGTCAAGAGTGGGTTGCTCTAGTGGTAAGCACCCTCCACTTCCAACCAAGAGGTTGTGAGTTCGAGTCACCCCAAGAGCAAGGTGGGGAGTTCTTGGAGGGATGGAGCCGAGGGTCTATCGGAAACAGCTTCTCTACCCCAGGGTAGGGGTAAGGTCCGCGTACACACTACCCTCCCCAGACCCCACTAGTGGGATTATACTGGGTTGTTGTTGTTGTTGTTGTTGTTGTTCGTCATGAAACGATAAATAAGGCATGGCACGGCATCACCCTTCGTGCTTTAACTCTCTTCCTCACCATGTATTAATCAATAAACGAAACAATAATCGGCACGGTATCACCCTCTGTGCTTTAACACTCTCCCTTATCATGTAGCAATGAATATATAACATTTGGGAGGTAGAATAAGCAAGAACAAACCTTACGTCAACAACGGTTCCAAAATACCAAACCTCAACTTCCAAAAGTACTCAATTATCACAATAATTCATAAATACGGAAAGAACGATCAATTAAGAAACAAACTAGTCTAAGCATGGATATCATAATCAAATAAGGAAATAAATTACAAGGAAACAAGTCTCATCCACATGCTTTAACCCAACAACAAGGCATAAGTACTCGTCACCTCACATATACGTTGTACCCAAACATTTAAACACGAAGCAAATAGGCAAACAAGTCCTAATCCCTCAAGTTAAGGTTAACCATGACACTTACGGAGTACATTGGGTCGGTTGCACTCATACTACACTCTGCGCTTCTTGTGCAGATTTTGGTACTAGTCCCAGCTGTCCGTGAGATGCATCAGCTCGGATTAGTTTATTTGGAAACTCGAGGTAGATCTGCTGGCGTCCGCAGACCTTGAAGTCCCCTTCCTCTTTTCTTATTTACTGTTCATTTCATTCGAGACAGTTGTATTTATGTCAAACTCTATTTGTAGAACCTTTAGAAGCTCGTGTACTTATGACTCCAGATCCGGGTTGTACTTAGATAATAGGGTTATTATGCTATATCGTATTTGTTTTAGCTTCATTTCTGTTTAATTGGTTAAATTGTTCGAAGTGTTTAAAAATCGGCAAAAGAATTACTCTAACGTTGGTTTGCCTAGCGAGTGAAATGTTAGGCGCCATCACGGTCCCGAAGGTGGGAATTCCGGGGTCATGACAATACTTAAAAAGTTAAAATCCATAATCTAAAACAGTGCTGTCAAAGGCGCGCTTAAGCCCTGAAGCGAGGCTAAAAACATGTTGAGCGCTTCGCCTCGCTTTGTGGGCGCTTCAGTGTCCCATCAAGGCTCTAAGACATACTTTTCCTTGCCAATAACTGTGATCCTGAAAATGCGACATTAAACAATTGATATTTCACTTTATCGTAAAAACAATTCAATTTCTTTGTTTTTTGATAAGGATTATTTATGTTTATAATAATTATTGGTCTTGGACTACATATACATATTTTTACTTTTTCTCCAGTTGCCCCTTTTTTCATTAAAGCCCATGCTTTATTTGTGCTTTGCGTTTAAAGCCCCAATGGACCTTAGAGCTTTTTTGCATTTTTCGCCTTTGATAACACTGATCTAAAATCAAGAAACAAACAATTACAGGAGAGAATTGCAAACAGATTTGTACATCTTCGAAGGGCATCCCTTTCCTCCATCTTCTATATATTTTAGTTGACAATAACAATATGGACTACAACCATTTTGAAATCTGATGACAATTAGTCCAATGACCAATAAAATTAATTACTCTTAACATTATTATTGTTCTATGTAAAAGTTGATTCCCAACAAAGCATTCAGTATTTTAGATCAGAGAAAAACCTCCAAAAACATAACTTTATAATTTGGATACAGTTCCGTAATAATATGTCAGGCTTAACAACTTATGTGTCAATTGCAGGAAAATCCCAAATATACATACCATATGGTTCAGGGATAGAAGTTTGGTTTTGATCTTGTTAGCTCTGGTATTCCATTTATGGTTGATGTTACCAAGACCTAATATATTGTAGAAAACATTGTCTCTACAGCAGTTTCTATGCTACAGAGAGTAGTTATTGATTCTAAAAAGATAGATTGTGATAGTATCTCAAGATAACTAAATACCACTTAAACTGATTCCTAGACTTATAACGCGTGCAAATAAGGAAACTCAAATTATTTCTGATATAGTGCGCAACAATATTTGACTTCCAAGATAAAGAAAAGCGGGAAAACAATCAAAATAATTTACCTCCCTCAATGAGCTTGCCTGGAGAGCTCAACCAATGTTCTAATTGTCATTTTCTCAGTTCCCGCAATTCCAAAGGATGTGATTTCTTTTGCAAAGGTGAAAGGAAATTGCATAACATGATAGCATAGCCGAATAAACCAAGTGAAAAAAAAATTCACTTCTTATTTTCCAAGTGAAACTCGGGTATCATGTCAAGCAAAGAAGGATCCTCCGCTATAATGTCTATTAATAACTCTACTGTAGTTGCATCAGATGAGAAGCTCTTCACCGTCATTTCCCTTAAAAATGCCTTCATTTCACTAATTTTGTTACTTTGGAGAAATCCGTGCATAATTACATTATAAGTTGCGTTGTTTGGCAAACAACCATTGTCCTCCATTTTTCTTAGCATATCCTTAGCTTCATCTAACAATCCTTCTCGGCAAAATCCATTAATCATTGTAGTGTATGTTATCACGTTAGGATGTAAACCTATTAAGGAAAGCTTCTCAAAAATAGCAAGAGCTTTGTCAAGCTTACCATTTTTGCACAATCCATCAATGAGAACATTGTAAATCTCAATATATGTATCTTCTCTGTTCCTCTCCAACTTATCAAAGTGTGACATAGCTTCTTCAACAAGTCCATTCTTAAAATAACCACTAAGTAAAGTGCAATGAGTGTACGAATCCGGTATGTGCCCCGCGGATAGCATGTCAACAAAGAATTTCTGTGCAGAGCTAGTTCTTCCAAGTTCAAAAAGACCATGCAAGACAATATTGCAAGTAAAAATATTAGGTTTCAATCCCTTTTGAGAAATTTCAAGAAATAATTGCATGGCCTCGTCCACTTTTTTGTTCCTACAATATCCATTTATTAGAATGTTATAGCTAATAATACTAGGCTTAATGCTCTTATCTACCATGAAATCAAAAAAAAATCTTGCTCTATCCATTTGACCACACAAACAATATCCATCCATTATCGCATTGTAGGTGATCTCATCAGTATGTCCCCTTTTGCAAAGCCCATTCATGATTGTTTCATACATGAATCTGTTAGGCTCACAGATATTCTCTCTGACTAACTTTTTGAACAAATTAACTCCATCTTTTAACTTATTTTCAGCAAAGAGTCCCCTTAGTAAGGTATTAAAGATGACAACATTAAATGGAATGCCTTTCTTCAAGTGAATGGCTAATACAGAAAATCCAAGATCAGTACGATGCATCAGGCAACAACTGTCAATCACAGTACCTAATATGAATACATCAGCTGGAATTCCTAATTTCTGCATTTCTCCAAAAAGAGAAACAACAGCAGAGTAATGCTTCATATTTATAACAGTCTTCAACAATCTCGAGAAGGAGACGAGAGAGGGAAGAGGCTTTGTTTCGACCATTTGACGGAACAGACTCAGAGCATCATCTAAACACTTGACGTTCTCAAACCCTTTAGGAACCAAAGGTTTCCCCTTTGTCGAAATGGAGGAAGAATAATCTCTGGGTGTAATTGCCGAAGCAGAATGAGTAATCACAGCATTGAGACGAGAAATAGCAAAAAATGAGACAGAGGGATTACCATTGGGGGAGTAATGCACTGCAGCTCTCATCATCTTCGCTCACTCTTCAATTTGGAACAATTTGGAATTGGGTACTGGCAACCCAATCTATTAACATTTGTATTTTCTACCTAAGTTTATAGTTTTTAAAACATTTTAATCCCTTTTGTTTTTACCCTAAATTACTCTTTTGATCTTTTATGTTTTTTTTTTTCTTTGTCCTCAATTTTTTGAATTACAACATATGCTGCTTATGCAAAAACAACTAATTATCCCGTAAAGTGCATGTTTGATAATTAGTCTTGGAATTATAAACAATATCTATTCTTTTTTAATTTGAATGAATTAATGCCCATAAACTAGATTTAAAGTATTTCTGTAAAATTAAAAAAGAGCAAGTTTTTGATTAATTTTCTTTAATGTATTGTAGGAAATAATTTTCTAAAATAAATATAAGTTTCAGTTTCAAAAATTAATAAATAAATTGTTCAAATATATACTCGGTGTTATATACTAGTTGAGATAGAGAAGTGCCGTGTAGGGCCCCATTCGGGGGAAGCACTCCCTACCAATGATTCTTCCATACTCAAGGCTCGAACCCGAGATCTCTGGTTAAGGGAAGAGCAACCGCATACGCTGCTTGGTGGTGCGTACGCAACTAAATTGGACAAATAGTGGAATGTTTCCAGGGAAACAAAAAAAAAAATTAAGTTAAGAAGTCTCGTTAAAAAAAAATTGATACAAAACAATAGACAAAATACAAACTCACATTTTGGGAAATGGCATAATTAAGTAACTAATAGGTATTTATGACATAATACAATACAGAAAAATATTTTAAGAAGAAAGTGGGAGATGGAAAAATATGAGCAAAATATACCAACTAAATTTTGGTGTATCTTCTTCTTCTTTTGCTAGTCTAAGCATACTCGCGTTACGCGTGTATAAGTATAAGATTTAAAAAATTTGTATAAATATTTTATTACAAATTATTGAATTACGAAGAAAGAGATACAATGTCATTAAAATCCAATCTTTTAATTTAATGAAACATTTACAGATAAAAAATTATGAATACCGAAATAACTACTATTTGTAAACCTAATAATAGATAGGGATTTTTACATTCTTATACATTATTTGAAACCTTATTACCCTCTCTGCTCAAGTTTCAATTTAATTACATGGTCATATACAATTTATCAATTATATACAAATAAGTTTTAAATGAGTATCTCTTTATATTAGGAATTGAATAAAGAATATCAATTATTTCCTTATTCCTTTATACCTGTCCACTCTCTCTCTCTCCATGTCTCTCTCTCTCCGTGTCTCTCTCTGCTTTTTTCAGTGTACCCATCGTGTAGCTTTCTTTCCAGTAGTGTGATCTTAATAAAAGAATATGATTTATGGTAGTAAAACTTTCACACTTAATTGGTTATTATAAAATTTAGAGTTCACAGAACAAAGATTGCAACTCAAAAGTGCGGATCACAAATATTGAAAAGAATTACTAAATTCAAGACAAAGATATTATAGTAATTCATCAATGGATTTCTTGCTGTATAGAGTTTCCACCATTGACAATCATTAAAAAGCTTTGAAACTTTGAAATTGAATTTGGGTTTTCAAAAATCATTATTTGTTTGGATTGGATGTTATTGCAAACAATTAGGAATATTGTTTGGAGTTTATATGTCACGACCCAAAATCTAACAATGGTCGTGATGGCGCCTATCGTGTTACAAGGCAAGCCTATTTCCCAAAATATTACTACTAAATCGATTATAAGAATTTAATAAAATATTTCCAACATTTGAATTTTTTATAAACTAAATCAACTCTAAATATAATTATAGAAAATACGGAAACGAGCCCCAAACATCGGGGTGTCACTAAGTCATGAACGTCTAAATCTATGAACTAAGAAATAAAACTGTATAACTGTCAATACAGTCCAAAAAAAAGAAATGATAAAAGGAGTAACAAGGTCCTGAGCACGCTAGCAGCTACCTTGCAGTCTCCAACGATAGCCGACCTGAACTCAACGATCGCCGCGCTCTAACTCACCTGGATCTGCACATAAAGTGCAGGGTGTAGTATGAGTATAACCGACTCAGTAGTATCAGAAATAATTAAGGAACTGAGTAGTAGTGACGAGCTAAGTAGAACAATTCAATTATTTATTTTCACAATTTACAATAAACATGAATAAACATGTAAATTCCATCACTCAATAAATGCTACAAAGAAATTTACGGGTAAAATGCAACAACAACAAAAGCAATGAATCCTCACAGCAATGTCACTCCATCACTCAGCACTCGGCTCTCGGCACTCGCTCTCAGCACTCAATACTTAATAGGTACTTGCACTCACTGAGGATGTGTACAGACTCCGGAGGGCCTCCCAAAGCCCAAGCGCTAAGCACGGACAACTCACGTGCTGCACGGACAACTCACGTGCCATAATATTAATCCCTGGATCCGCACGGTCAAATTACGTGCTACGCGGACAGCTCACGCTCTATGATATCAATACCTGGATCCGCACGAACAACTCACGTGCTGCACAGACAACTCACGTGTTGCACAGACAACTCACGTGCCTCAATCAAATACCTCACAACAGGCCCTCGGCCTCACTCAGTCATGTACCTCTCTAGCCTCACCATCATCAACAAATAAGGGAAACACAACCCACGTCAAGTATCACAACATATCAGCAAAATAATAGGGACTGAGGTAAACATGTACAATAATATTTATGACTGAGTGTAAATAATGTGTGCATGAATAAAGCCTAAGCATGATCTCTAACATGAAGGCAAACAAGTTCAATAACAAATAAACACATAACCACAGATAATAGCCATTAGGCCTCACAGCCTCACGGGACGGACCAAGTCTCAATCTCTCACGGTGCACACCCACACGCCCGTCACCTAGCGTAGGTATCACTTCCAAACAATCATGTGATGTCAAATCTCCGGGTTTATACCCTCAAAGCCAGAGTTAAAACTGTTACTTACCTTAATAGCGTAAAATCCTACTCCGGGATGCCCTCGTCTCTGGACTCAGTCTCCAAAAGATCTGAATCTAACCAAAATCAGAATACTACTATCAACATAGTCTAAAGAATCGAATTCCACAATAAAAACTACATAAATAGGCCAAAAATCCGAAATCGGCCAAAATTCGGCCCCCGGACCCATGTCTCTAAACCAGTCAAAAATAGCAGAATAACAAACCTCGTCCTCACCCGAGTTTAACCATCTAAAATTCGTCAAAATCGGACTCCGTTTGGTCCCTCAAATTCTCACTTAAAACTCTCCAAAACTTAAACTCTAACTCTCTCAATTTCACCCTAAACCCCTACTAATTTCATGGCTAATCAGTGGAAAAATATCATAAACACGTGTAAAAAAACCCAAGCGACTTACCTCACTGATGTCTCGTGATTCTCCCTTGAAAAAACATTGCCCCAAAGCTCAAAACCGTTCAACAATGGTGGAAAAAGGGCAAAAATCACGAAGTACAACTTATATAGGCTCTGCCCCAGGGATTCCACACCTGCGGACCCTTTCTCGTACCTGCGGACTCGCATATGCGGTCCCAAGTGCGCATCTTCGAAAGTCACTTAAACGCCAAGCTTCGCACCTGCGGCTGCCCCTTCGCACCTGCTGGCACGCAGGTGCGATCCTCTCTTCCGCACCTGCGCTCAATGCCAGGCCTCCATTTTTCGCTTCTGCGACATGCCATCCACACCTGCGATCATCGCACCTGCGGCTCCCCATCCGCAGGTGTGGCCACACCAGTAGCTTCCAGCTGCATTTCCCAACTTTCAAACTTTGCATTAACCATCTGAAATCATCCCGATCCCCTCGGGACCTCAACCAATAATTCTTACAAGTCATATATCACTACCCGAACTTAGTCGAACCTTCAGAATGCCCAAAACAACACCAAAACACCAATTCAACCTCGGATTGAAGCCTAAGAACTTCTAAATTCCAAAATTGACCAACGACGCTGAAACCTATCAAACCACGTCAGAATAACCTCAAAATTTGCACACACGTCACAAATGACACTATGAACCTACTTCAACTTCTGAAATTCCATTCCGACCCTGATACCTAATTTTCCACTGCCGACCAAAATCGCCAAATTTCTAACTTTCGCCAATGCAAGCCTAATTCTACCACGGACCTCCAAATTACATTTCGGTCATACTCCTAAGTCTAAAATCACTCAACGAAGCTAAACGAATCATAAAAATCCAAGTTCGAACTCGTTTAATCATAAGTCAACTTCCGGTTGACTTTTCTAACCTAGCTTTCTAACAAAGAGACTAAGTGTCTCATTTAACTTCAAAACTACTCCGAACCCAAACCTACCAACTCGATACAACTCAACACAACTGAACAACACATAAATAAGCAGAAATGGGGAAAATGGGTTATAACTCCCAGAACGACTAACCGGGTCGTTACATTATGTGACGACCCGACTTGTCGTTTCAAGAATTTAAGTTCCGTTCGGTGGTATAAGGCCCGGAGAAGCTTCATATTACGCGTATTGACTTGCGAGCGTGGTTGAATTTAGTTACCGTATGATTCAGAGTAATTTGGGACACTTGGTCCCTAAAAAGGAAGCTTACGTCTTAGGATTTTGACCGTAGTCGGAACTGTATGAAGACAACTCCGGAACGGAGTTCCGTCGATTCCGTTAGCTCCGTATGATGATTTTGGACATAGGAGCGTGTCCAGAAAATTATTTGGAGGCCCGTAGTGGAATTTAGGTTGAAATGGCGAAACTCAAAATTTTAGAAAGTTTGACTGGGGGGTTGACTTTTTGATATCGGGGTCGGAATCTGATTTCGGAAGTTGTAGTAGGTCCGTAATGTCGAATGTGACTTGTGTATAAAATTTGAGGTCAATCGGACGTGATTTGATAGGTTTCGTCATTGATGGTAAAAGTTGAAGTTTCAAAGTTCATTAAGTTTGAATTAGGGTACGATTCATAATTTCGATGTTGTTTAATGTGATTTGAGACTTCGATCAGGTCCGTGTTGTGTTATGGGACATGTTGGTATGATTGGACAGGGTCCCGAGGGGCTCGGGTGTGTTTCGGGGTGGTTTCGGACCAAATTGGAGTTGTTTGGACTGATGTTGCTGAAGTCTGGTTTCCTTCTTCGCGAACGCGAAGGGAGTCCCGCGTTCGCGAAGAGGAATTTGAGGGGCGGTTGGTTTAGCCTTCGAGAACGCGAAGCAGGGTACCCGAACGCGAAGAAGGAGCTGGGAAAACCTTTGCGAACGCGTCCAAAGCAACGCAAACGTGAAGAAGAAAGGAAAAGAGAGGCTTGAGGTCATTTGGCCTTCGCGAACGCGAACGCGAAGGAGCTGGTCAGCTAGTCATCGCGAACGCGACGAGGAGGTCGCGAACGTGAAGAGGAAATGATGAGGCAGAAACAGTTGGCCTTCGCGAACGCGACAAGGAGGTCACGAACGCGATGAAGGATTTGAGGCAGTTGGATTTTGGCCTTCGCGAACGTGAAGCAATGGTCGCGAACGCGAACAAGGCCTATCTGGGCAGAATTAAAAGTCCCAAAAAATGGGGGTTTGAGTTCATAACTCAAAATCAAATTTGGAGCTCGGTAGAAGGCGATTTTTGGAGAGATTCTTACGTGGGTGTTTGAGGTAAGTGATTCTTATCTAGTTTTGATTAATTTCCATGATTATGTCTTTCCATCTATCATTTAATTCGGATTTAATGGAGGAAAATCAAGATTTTTGTAAAATCTTCCAAAAAATAAAAATTTAAGATTTGGAGGTCGAGTTGTTATTGGAATTCGATAAAATTGGTATGGTTGAACTCTTATCGGAATGGGTGTTCGGATTTCATGAAAAATATGCCGGGTTCCGAGGGGAGGGTCCCGCGTTGACTTTTGTTGACTTTTTGGAATAAATTTTTAAGTCGTCGTATTATTATCCGGAATTATTTTCGATGAATTTTAATGAAGTTATACAATTAATTTGGATAGATTTGAGCGGTTCGGAGGTCAATTCAAGCAAGAAGGCTATTTTGGAATATCGACCTAACTTCAAAAAGGTAAGTATCTTGCCTAACTTCGAGTGGAAGAATTACCCCTTAGGCATTGAGTCTTATGTGCAATTTGTGTAATTGAAAACCATGTACGCGAGATGACGAGAACGTACTTGATTTATATGTGCAAATTTCATTGATTAAAAATCCTTAGACACCCTTATGTATTGAATTGGAAATTATTGGCATTTATTAAATTCCCTATTTGTCATGCCTAGATCCTTGTTTGTTGAAATTGTTTTTACATGATGATTTGGTGTGATTGCCACCTTGATTTTTATGTGAAATATTATTTTGTTGAGTTGTTCACTTTCGGATATTTTGTTAAGATTTTTTGTGCACATTATGGTCGAGCCATGGGCTCCTTATTGTGAAAAATAAGGTATTGTTGATTTTTGTGCTATGTTGTAATATTTAAGCACTTGAGGTGCAGTTTATGAGATGTGATATTGGCACATTATTTTGTGGGAGTTATGTTCGGGTGTTTGCACGAGGTTTCTGCCGTGCTATTATTACTATTAATTTATGCACATGCGCCATGACAAGGCGGGCTATTTATATATGTATGTGGGTTTGCGCATGTGGCGAGACAAGATAGGAACATTATTATGCACGTGTGGCGAGACAAGGCGGGAACTTACTTTATTATTGCACACGTGGCGAGACAAGGTGGGCTATGTCGGGGATTGATTTGTGATGGCCTGGGGGCATTGTTGATGTTGTATATTTACTTTTGGGACTACAAGGCGGTACCTCGGGAGTGCTCTTTTTGTTGATATTTTCTATGGTTGCACTTGATTTTGGTTATTTTGTTTTTCCGTGATATATAAATCCATGTGTTCTTCCGCGATGTATTATTTGATTTTATTGTGTGTTTGTATTTCTTGTTGTAATGTGTTGACTCTGGCTCTTGTACGAGACTCTGAGGATTTGTGTTTCTAGTTTTTACTAATTTTTAAGGTTAAGTTGTTTTGAATAAAAGAAATTGTTGTATGCTTTAATTCTTATAAGTTTCATATCCAAATTAGCAACTATCAGGTGTTTCGTTTTTATTGAAATGTTATTTTCTCCGCCCAAATAATTTCTAAAATAAATTCATTCTTTTGTTGATGTCACGACCCGATTTCTCCTCCGTTTGGGTATCATGATGGCACCTAGTCTTAAGGACTAGGTAAGCCTAATAATAATTAAAATAACAACATTATTTAAATAGAATCTCTCACAATTCCCAAAACTGGTAGTACAAGTCATAAGCTCTACAGAGTATTTTCTAGAAAATTCTAAATATAACTGTCCAGAAATAAGAATAAACAGTGCAAAGCGAAAAGTTGAAGGTGACTCCGAAGCCTGCTGTGAGACCCCAGGTGTTTCTCTCTTCTCTTAAGTAATATACGTAACGTGACGTGGTTATATTAGGTATATATGATTGGGTATAACACATTGGGAGAATAAGACTGAAAATGTGTGGTAATATCAAGGAACTAAACTAAAGCTTTAAGTCAAAGGAATCCCTTAAACAAAGGTTCATGGTTAAAGAAATGGCTCGGGTAGCACCCCGCGCGTTCGGAAGGTTTAAGTTAACTTGCACCTGTGGGATAAGACTAAGAGTGTATAATATGCTAAGAATAATGTGTTATGAGGTATTATAATATCACACTGGTCACATGTTAAGTTTTGGAGTCAAGCAAGTTGCGAAATAAAGGTCGGCAAAAGTTATCGTAAATTTCTCTAATAAATTTTCTAAACTTTGGGTCAAATGTATCAGATCATTTCTCCCAATATATAAAGAGTTATGGGACCCACAACCTACCAAATCGAAGGTCTACGAGTCTAGTTTGCAACCAAAGAAATCTCACATCAAGCCGACATTGGAATAAAAGGTTATGACTGTTTTACCGCGGACTGTCCGGGCTAAAATCGGGTCGCGAATCGGGTCGGGTCAAACAAGTGGTATAAATCGGAAAATCTGACTTTTAAGACCCCAAAACATTTCATCTTCTTCCCAAAATAGTGAGAAAGCTAAAGAGAGGTTTTCATGGTGTTCTTGAGTGATTAAGGTGCGTTTTTAATGATTTCTATCGTTAAAGTTTGCCCCAGTGCCTAGAAGCGCAATCTCTACGCTTTGCAATCGTTTTCCCCTTCTATTAGCTGTGTTTGGAGCTATTTTTGGAAGATAGGAAATTGTTGTTCTTGCTGGTTCTTCAGGATTTATACTTGGTTTGCCAAGGTAATCATCTTGGGACTCTTTTATGATCATTTTTACAAAGTTCTATGGGCGTTTCGTCAAGTTAGGGTCATATGGCAAATCTGCCGATTTAAACTCATTTATGAACTATTTATAGGTGCGTATAAGATGCATATATATAGTGGTTTTGAAACTTAGGATGTAAGGAACAACTTTCGTGAAGGAACTACAGGCATTCAGACGTTCGTTGGAGAGGTATGTTAAGGCTAAGCTTCGTCCTTCCTTTTAGCACGAATTTTGGGAAATTCCTAAGACGCCAAATGTGATATTTTACTATTCTGTTGCTAGAAAGACCTTTTGTGAAAGGCATTGGTATCGTAGCTGAAGTATTTTCATGATGCTATTAGGTTGATATTCCACCCGTTCGGTTAAAAAGGGTATTCGACATCTATATGTCATTTTGTCGGCTTTCTTAAATATATGTCCATATATATAAATTCTTATTCGTCTTTGGGTTGTGTGACTTAAAAATAAAGGCATCTAGTATTTGCGATCAGTCCTTCTTCCTTGTTAAAGTGTATTTTAAAATCTCTAAAGTGACACGTCGATTTCAAAATTCTCAAATATAATTTTTATGTTTAAACTACTAAAATATTTGATTTTTTTGAAATACTTTCTTTTACTAATTATCAAGAAATCAGGTATAAGGACTAAGTGAAGCACCTTAAGCTTTTTATGAACATATTCAGAGTTAAGTTATCTTTCTAAAAGTCTAGTTAAGTTTTCAAACTTATTAAAAAAGATACGAGGTTCCACGAGATATTTGTATGCGATACGAAGGTGATTATGAGATTATGAGAATAAGAGTACCAATGAGCCAAGGTTGCTAAGTTCTTGTTATGGACTATTATGTGCATTCAAAGTTCATATCATACATGACATATTATGCATAGACTTCGAGCTATAATCGGAGGTAAGGGGCCTATTTGCCCGAAAGACTATATATATTATACAGATGGCCACAGGTTGGCAATATGATACCGGTTAGCTACCGGGAGAGACCGCCATTGCTAGCATTTGGTTGGGTATGTCATGCATTTACATCAATATATATGTATTCACGACATACGATTACACGAGCATACCATGCATATTTTATTACTATGAGGTCGGATGTCGGCCATGGAGGCTATCAGAGTTTCAGTGTCAGGTGGTATCTTTATTACCTTTTTACATCAGCTATGTATGATTCTACTTTCTGCCTTACATACCAGTACATTTTTATTCGTACTGATGTCCCGTTGCCTGGGGACACTACATTTTTGTTTCGTGCGTGCAGGTCCAGGTAGGGACTCTGATCGACCCCTCCGCTAGGATTTTGGGGTTCAGCTGTGAGTTGGTAAGCTCTACCTCTTCCTGGAGCTTTCATAGGATGGTTACTTTTGTTGTACATTTTGGGTATAGTTGGGGCCTTATCCCGACAGTGCTTATGACACTCTTAGAGGCTATTGTGGACACAATATTCTGGGTTTCTTTTTGCTGCTTTCAGTCTCCAACCCATAGGCTTGGCATGTATATATAGGTGTGTAGGCATGTATGTCTTCAGTCGCGGCCTCGTCAGCCAGCTAGTATTTTATTATTTTGGCTTGTCTACCTATGTTTATATGGCTTATTGTTATTCATGTCATAACCTTACGGTCCAGGCTTAGTATTTCAGATGTTGTGCTGCCTGATCTGTTGGGCCCCCAGTCTAGTTAGCTAGTATGTTTAGTGGCTAACTCGATCGAATACAGTATCGAGTGTTAGTCGTGCCTCCCCTAGTTTGGGGCGTGACACCTGCGAACGCAGTGGCAGGTTTACCTTGAGTCTCTGCAGCAACAGTCCACACAGCTAGCTAACGAACAATTACCTGGATCTGCACAAAAAAAATGTGCAGAAGAGTAGTATGAGCATACCACCGCGGTACCCAGTAAGTATCAAGACTAACCTCGGTGGAGTAGTGACGAGGAACAGTCAAGACACTCACTGGTCTAATAAACTAAACAGGTACAAGTATATGAGCAGCAGAAGTATGATGTCTACATAAAGACTATGTAATATGGCTCACAGTACAGTAATGGAAATAAAGAAGGAAACAACCAGTGTCAGCGAAATATCATGAAAATGACACAGAAAAATGAATGGAACCCAACCTAAATCTGGAATCACAAATACAGCAAGGACAAGTAATAACTCAGCAACTACAACCGCTTTTACATAAGGTTTTAGCCAACAACTCCACGAGGTACCGAACCTTGGACAATTCACAACTCACGGGTCTCAATACCTGAACCCTAACACTTGGCATCATGTTCCCTTATAACACCTCATAACCGCACTGACGACTCACGTGCCAATAGAGCCATTCTCACATAGAAGGCAAGTAAACAAAGGTGAGCATCTATGCTCAACAATATCAAGAACACCTCTTATCCGATAAGAGTGCTTAACTACGTGTATGCTTGTGCAAGTGTCATACCATAGTCCATATCAGCAAATAAGCATAAGGAAAAGAACGAACAACACGTAGAATATTTTCTCACAGCTTTCACAAGATAAAGCTCACACAAGTATGTATACCACTTCACAAATATCAACAACAAGAATACCCCCAGGCCACAAATCATCATAAATTAATCCCTGACACAACCCACCTTGTCTTGCCACGTGTGCAATAGTAACATAAATGCCCGTCTTGTCTCGCCACACGTGCATAATAATGTTCCCACCTTGTCTCGCCACATGCGCAACCCCCCCCCCCACACACACACACACATATATATATATATATATATATATATATATATATATATATATATATATATATATATATACACACACACACACACACATACATATCCCGCCTTGTCACGCCGCATGTGCAAATATCAATGGTAACAATAGCATGACAGAAACCTCGTGCAACCCCATAATAACAACCGCACGACAGAAACCTCGTGCATCACAACAATAACAAGTACAACAGCAACAATGACAATAATACAAAGTACGACAAGTAAATCAACTCAAGAACTTTAATTCACAAAGAAACGGTAGAACCAATTCACAAGGAATAGCCAGAGTAAAGAATGCTAGGCGAAAAGAGAACATCTCAACAAAGGAAAAACTAATGTGTAGCAACGATCCCACAATATACACTTCAACAATAGGGAAGCTAACACGAATCAAATAATGCCAAATAAAATAAGTCGACTAAGATATAGGATATCTAAACTTCTTTTAAGGTTGAGGAAATTACGAAGGATATTCAACAATTCAATTAAGGATAAGCAGCGGAAAAATAATCATAACATCAATTAAGACTGAACAATTATAGGATGAAATAATATAAATTCCAAATAAAGATAAGCAGTTATGAAAAGATAGCATGGCTATAAAAGAGTTAACAGTTTCAGTTAAGGCACATATGAATCAAGTAACAATAATAGTGTATCATGAAGCAATTGATTCTAATTAAGCATGTAGATGTGAATCTAGTAATTAAGATATATATAATTATAATAAGAACAACTGCATATTCAATGAATACAAGGACCTAAGAACCCTAAAAGGCCAACTTCCCATAAATATGTCAGTGCACACACTCGTCACCTCGTGTACATGGACTACAATCAACATAGAAGACTCAAATCCTAAGGGCAAGTCCCCCACACAAGGTTAGACAAGATACTTACCTCGAATCAAGCTCAAACAATCTGTCACAATGCCTTTTCCACGAATATCCGGATTCGAATGGCCCAAATCTAGCCAAACACAATTGCATAACATGAATACAACAATAATATACTCATCTAATCAATGAAATCAATATTTTAACAAAAATTTCGAAATTCACCCTAAAAGGTCGACCCGGGCCCACATCTCGGAATCGGATAAAAATCACAAAATACGAACACCCATTCACTCACGAGTCCAATCATATAAGAATTACTCAAATCCGACCACAAATCCCCCTTCAAAATTCAAAATCTTTACTGAAGAAGTTCTTCCAAATTTTTCCAATTTCAACCCCAAAAATCCGAAATTAAATGGAGAAACAACTATAGATTAATGTAATAAATCCAAATTCGAGTAAGAAATCGTTACCCACAAGATTCCTCTGAAAGTCTCTCAAAGAATCGCCTTCTCCCGAGCTAAAAATAAAAAATGGAGTGAAAATGAACTAACCCTCGATTCCAACCCCTTTCTGCCCAATGATCCTCGTACCTGCGACCATTTCTCGCACCTGCGCCTACCGCACCTGCGGTCTAACCAGTCGCACCTGCGGAAGTCACTAACTCCCACAGTCTCCACACTTGCGAGCCTTCTGCGCATCCGCGGGCATCGCAGATGCGGAACTTTCTCGCACCTGCGACCCAATGCCAACTCTCAATTCTCGCATCTGCACTTCCATCTCCCCACATGCGAGTCCGCTGATGCGCACAAATTCTCCGCACATGCGGAGACTGCCAAGTCCAGCTCTTCTCGCACCTGCGCCTCCATCTCCGCACCTGCGACTATCGTACCTGCGCCCAAGGTCCGCAGGTGTCATTACACCAGAACTCAAACCTCCCCAAAACCATAAAAATCATCCGCAACTCGTCCAAAAACACCCGGGGCCCTGGGGACCCCGTCCAAACATACCAACAAGTTCTATACCCTAACACGGACCCACTCGAGGTCTCAAATCACATCAAATAATGTTGAAACTACGAATCGCACCCTGAATCGAACTTATAAATTTTCAAATCTTTCAACTTCTAAAACCCGTGCCGAAACCTATCAAATCAACCCGGAATGACGTCAAACAATGCATGCAAGTCCCAAATAACATAACGGAGTTGTTCCAACTCTCGGAATCGCATTCCCACCCCGATATCAAAAAGTCCACTTCCGGTCCAAATCTCCAAAAAATTAACTTTCGCCATTTCAAGCCTAAATCAGCTACAGACCTCGGATTTACAGCCCGTACACGCTCCTAAGTCCAAAATCACCCAACGAAGCTAATGGAACCGACGAAACTCCATTCCGGAGTTGTTTTCACATAGTTCTGACTACGGTTAAAATCCTAAGACTTAAGCTTTCGTTTTAGGGACTAAGTGTCCCAAATCACTCTGAAACATCCGGTAACCGAATTCAACCACGCACGCAAGTCAATACACATAATATGAAGGTGCTCAGGGACTTATGCCACCAGACGGGACTTAAATTCTTAAAACGACCGTTCAGGTCGTTACAGTTGATTTCCTACTTGATTTAATTTTTTTTAAACTTACCTTATTGGGAATAAATTGATTATGTGGATCTTATATACATTGATATTATTGGCACGTGAGTAGTCCATGCAGTTGTGATAGAAATATGGGCACGAGGTGCCGCAAAAAATATAAAGGTGGGTTGAGACCGTATTTGATGATTTTGAAATGAGGTGTCACAGGGTGACTTTTAAATTGAAGAATTATATTTTTAAAGATATTTATTTGAAAGAGTTTTATATTCGAAGGATACTTATTTGAAGAAATATATATATTTGGAGGGTATTTTATTTAAAGGGTTCTTATGTGAAAGACTTGTTTAATTGGTTGTACTTGTGTTCTTTCTTATTTGTCGGAGCAATAATTGTGGTGTTCTTGCTGCCTTACTATTTATATCACTGCTATTTGTTCTCGATTATTTTAGTATGACACGGGTTATTTGACTAGTGAGTGTCTTGACTGTACCTCGTCACTACTCCACTGAGGTTAGTCTTGATACTTACTGGGTACCGCCGTGGTGTGCTCATTCTACACTTCTGTACATTTTTTTGTAGATCCAGGTATTGTTCGTTAGTAGTTGTGCGGGTCGTTGCTTTGGAGACTCAAGGTAAACCTGTTGCTGCATTCGCAGGCTTCGGAGTCACCTTCAAGTTTTCATTTTTATTCTTATTTTTGGACAGTTGTATTTAGAAGCTTTCTAGCAAACACTCTGTAGAGCTTATGACTTGTACTACCAGTTTTGGGGAATTATAATTTTATTTTGGAGGTTTCCATTTCAAAGATTGTTAGATGTTATTTAATTATTGTTATTATTTAATAAATGTTAGTCTTGCCTAATCTAAGACTAGGTGCCATCACGATACCCAACAGAGGGAAAATTGGGTCGTGACAAGTTAGTATAAGAGTTCTAGGTTCATAGGTGCTACAAGTCATAATCGAGTTTAGTAGAGTCTTGCGGATCAGTACAGAGACGTCTGTACTTATCTTCGAAAGCCTTCAGAACTATTAGGATAATCTCACTTCTTTCATTCCATCATGCGAGTTCATTGATCTCGAAGTTTGAACTTTTATCATTCCATTCTCTCACAGATGGTGAGGACACGAGCTGTAGTTGCTGATAACGTTACCCCGGAGTGGATGTCGCTAGGGGCAGAGGCAGAGGCCGACGAGGAGCACGTGCCGCTGCCAGAGTAACTCCAGAGCAGCAGGTTCACATTGGTCAGGTTTCAGGTATAGTACTAGTATAACCTGTTATTCCAGTTCAGCCTGAGGTCAGGCCAGAGGCATCAGAAAAAGAACAAAAGAGGCTTGAGAGGTTTAAGAAGTATGACCCACCTACTTTTAGTGGCACAGCTTCAGAGGATGCCCAAGAATTTCTAGAAAAGTGTCACTGTATTCTCTGCACCATGGGTATTATGGAAGTGGACGGAGTTGCCTTTACTATATTTTTACTGTTAGGCGCAGCGTATCTGTGGTGGCAAATCTATGAAGAAGGTAGACCAGCCGATGCAACACCACCAACTTGGGCTCAATTTTCGGAAATGTTCTTGAAAGAGTTTGTTCCCCAGACTCTCCGAGATGCGTGGCACACAGAGTTTGAACGGTTGCGTCAGGGCATTATGACAGTGTCAGAATATGCTATCAGGTTCAGTGAGTTAGCCTGTCATGCACCTATATTAGTTCCTACAATCAGAGAACGGGTCCGCAGATTCATTGAGGGGCTCGATTATGATATTAAAATATGCATGGCTAGAGAGTTGCAAACTGATACTCCATTTCAACAAGTAGTGGAGATTGCAAGGGAGATTGAGGGTGTTTTAGGAGAGGAAAGGGAGTCTAAGGAGGCCAAAAGGTCTCGAAGATCTGGACGGTTCAATGAATTTTACTCTTTATCTAGGACCCATTATAGCGGAGGCTTGAACAGTCGGCCAACTCAGTCTGCACATCAGATTACTCGGGGTGCTCCAGTAAGTTCTTGCAATGCACCACCGACACAAGATTCTTACAGTAGTTATTCCAATTATCCGGCATAGACTCAGTACGAGCAGCCGCGACCTCAGAGGGGTTGTTATCAGTGTGATTGTACCACACGCATCAAGAGGAATATCCCAGACTTGGAAGAGACGGATTTCATCAGAATATTTAGGCTACAAGCTTTATTCCAATTAATACTCCACGTGCACAGTCAGCTAGAGGTGGAGGACAGGCGGGTAGTGGGCACCTAAGAGGTGGAGACCCGACTCGTTGATATAATTGCTATGATTTGGCTGAGGGAAATACACCAGATGGTGACGTTACAGGTACGGTCCTGATTTTTGTTATAAAAGGATATTTTTCCCTTAATTTGATTCGGTTTTGAATATTGAGGTGAGTCCTCCCATTATGCTCCACTTATGGGGGAGCTTCGTAAATTTGTGACCCACTTATATGTTTATCCCTGTTGGGAAATTTAAAGATGTGAACCGGTGCCTGTCATTTTATTTTGTACACCATTGAGGGCTATAAGTCCAAAAGTAAATTTTTTATTATTCTTTACAATGGGTTAAATGTGTTTTGGAAGAATTGATTCCAATTTTTATGAATTATATGCCCTACCGGTATGAGGGTTCATTATGTGTTGGGAAAACTGTTTACGAAATTTATTGAAAGGAAGAAAGAAAGGAAATTGAAATTTCAGTTAGCACAATGTGAAAAATACTTGGGATTCGGAGTTGAGGACGAGATCCTCGCATTTTTCTTATATGATGTAAAATATTTAAACCGGGTTGCAAGTCGCGATGTAAGTATATAAGGACGAGGCCCTTGTGGTGAAATATTTATGAGTTGAAAATTCTCCCTTTGTGAAATTTAATTTGTACAATAATATTAATAGGGAGTCATGCCTGTTAGGCTTATTTTGATAATTCTTGTATATTTTTTGCTCATATTCAGTTATTTTCGTGCTATAAATATTGAGTTTTAACCTATGAGATGAGTGCCCAAGTGGCGTTAAATGTGACTCATTAATCCGAGTAAGCAATCATGAGGTCTTCATGCCTCATATTCTATTGTAAGTGTTGTGAAAATTCGAAATGAGGTGGTGGTTAATATGAGATTAATTGATGATGCTGGAATTAATTATGAACAGCTTTTAAGACCAGAGATGTGGTGATGAGCATACATATGATGTGCTTCATGTCCTGATATCACTATGATAATGCAATGCTTGTAATGCTGAGATTGGTGTCATTGATATATACCTTGTGTTATTGTGTTGGGTTGTGGATGTGTTGTTAGGTGTTGTTTTGGTGTTACTCTGGCAGGTGGATAGGCCCAATTACAGGGGAGACTCTGCCGAAATTTCTGGAAAAAAAATTGGGAGTTAGTAAAATTTGGAGGATTGAGATTTGCAAAGGAAGAGATAAGTTATGTTATGTGTTTGAGGGCGAATGATCCTAAGCGGGGGAGAATGAAACACCCCAGAAAATTTTTGAAGTACTTCAACACTATTAAGATAGTTGATATGTGTATAGGCACGAGTTGCTATAGCCAGTTGAGACTAATACCGTACGTCGAAGTAAAAATCAGGCATTTTGGAAATTATTGGAAGGGTTAGGGATTTTGCTCTAAAGCTTATAAGAATGGAGAAAATAAATAATCTCAATTGAGATGGTGTTGTCGGACCCATGTTAAATTGCGGGAATGTAGAATCATCCACAAGTATGTGTGCAAGAATGTACTCAGTAATTTAAAGTCCTCAGAAAGATTCTTAGCACGTTCGAGGACGAACGTTTGTTTAAGAGGTGGAGAATGTAACGACCCGACTTGTCGTTTCAAGAATTTAAGTCTTGTTCGACGGCATAAGGCCCAGAGAAGCTTCGTATTACACGTATTGACTTGCGAGCATGGTTGAATTCAGTTACCGGATGATTCAGAGTAATTTGGGACACCTGGTCCCTAAAAAGGAAGCTTAAATCTTAGGATTTTGACCGTAATCAAAACTGTATGAAGACGACTCCGGAATGGAGTTCCGTCAGTTCCGTTAGCTCTGTATGATGATTTTGGACTTAGGAGCGTGTCCGAAAAATTATTTGGAGGTCCGTAGTGGAATTAAGCTTGAAATGACAAAACTCAAAATTTTGGAAAGTTTGACCGGGGGGTTGACTTTTTGATATCGGGGTTGTAATCCTATTCCGGAAGTTGTAGTAGGTTCGTAATGTCGAATGTGACTTGTGTGCAAAATTTGAGGTCAATCGGACATGATTTGATAGGTTTCGGCATTGATGGTAGAAGTTGAAATTTCAAAGTTCATTAAGTTTGAATTAGGGTGCGATTCATGATTTCGATGTTGTTTAATGTGATTTGAGACTTCGAGCAGGCCCGTGTTGTGTTATTGGACAGGTTGATATGATTGGACGGGGTCTCGAGGGGCTCGGGTATGTTTCAGGGTGGTTTCAGACCAAATTGGAGCTGTTTGGACTGCCGTTGCTGAAGAAGGCCTATCTGGGCAGAAATAAAAGTCCCAAAAACCGGGGTTTGAGTTCATAACTCAAAATCAAATTTGGAGCTCGGTAGGAGGCAATTTTTGGAGAGATTCTTGCGTGGGTGTTTGGGGTAAGTGATTCTTATCCAGTTTTGATTAATTTCCATGATTATGTCTTTGAATCCATCATTTAATTCGGATTTAATGAAGGAAAATCAAGATTTTTGTAAAATCTTCCAAAAAATAAAAATTTAAGATTTGGAGGTCGAGTTTTTATTGAAATTCGATAAAATTGGTATGGTTGAACTCGTTTCGGAATGTGTGTACGAATTTCATGAAAATTATGCCGGGTTCCAAGTGGCGGGTCCCGCGATGACTTTTGTTGACTTTTTGGAATAAATTTTTAAGTCGACGTATTATTATCCGGAATTATTTTTGATGAATTTTAATGAAGTTGTACAATTAATTTGGATAGATTTGAGCGGTCCGGAGGTCAATTCAAGCAAGAAGGCTATTTTGCAATATCGACCTAACTTCAAAAAGGTAAGTATCTTGCCTAACATCGAGTGGGGGAATTACCCCTCAGGCATTGAGTCTTATGTGCATTTTGTGTAATTGAAAACTATGTACGCGAGGTGACGAGTACGTACTTGGTTTATATGTGCAAATTTCATTGATTAAAAATCCTTAGACGCCCTTATGTATTAAATTGGAAATTATTGACACTTATTAAATCCTCTATTTGTCATGCCTAGATCCTTGTTTGTTGAAATTGTTTTTACATGATGATTTAGTGTGATTGCCA
Source organism: Nicotiana tabacum (assembly GCF_000715075.1). NCBI lineage: Eukaryota > Viridiplantae > Streptophyta > Magnoliopsida > Solanales > Solanaceae > Nicotiana > Nicotiana tabacum. Next base: position 92,090,074 of record NC_134096.1, on the reverse strand, counting down.
CCTTGATTTTTATGTGAAATATATTTTGTTGAGTTGTTCACTTCCGGATATTTTGTTAAGATTTTTTGTGTACATTATGGTCGAGCCATGGGCTCCTTATTGTGGAAAATAAGGTATTGTTGATTTTTGTGCTATGTTGTAATATTTAAGCACTTGAGATGCAGTTTATGAGATGTGATATTGGCACATTATATTGTGGGAGTTATGTTCGGGTGTTTGCACGAGGTTTCTGCCGTGCTATTATTACTATTGATTTATGCGCATGCGGCGTGACAAGGCGGGCTATTTATATATGTATGTGGGTTTGCGCATGTGGCGAGACAAAGTGGGAATATTATTATGCACGTATGGCGAGACAAGGCGAGCACTTACTTTATTATTGCACACGTGGCGAGACAAGGTGGGCTATGTCGGGGATTGATTTGTGATGGCCTGGGGGCATTGTTGATGTTGCATATTTACTTTTGTGTAATGACCCGACCGGTCATTTTGAGAGTAATAGTCCCGATCCCCTATTAACTGCTTTCCCCAAATCGTTTTCTGCTATTGTGACTTGCCGGGATAATTGGTTTTGAGTTTCGAAGTGTTTTGGGACACTTAGTCCCTAAATGAGAGCTTAAGCCCTAGGATTTGAACCGCAGTCGGAACTATGTGAAAACGACTCCGGAATGGAATTCCGTCGGTTCCGTTAGCTCCGTTAGGTGATTTTGGATTTAGGAGCGTATCCGGATTGTATTTTGGAGGTTCGTAGCTCATTTAGGCTTGAAATGGCGAAAGTCGAATTTTTGGAGTTTTGGGCCGATCGTGGAAATTTTGATATCGGGGTCATTTTACGATTCCGGAAGTTGGAGTAGGTCCGTAATGTTGATTATAACTTGTGCGCAAAATTTGAGGTCAACCGGACGTGATTTGATAGGTTTCGACATCGGTTGTAGAATTTTGAAGTTTCAAGTTCTTTAAGTTTGAATTGGAGGGTGATTCGTGATTTTAGCGTTGTTTGATGGGATTTGAGAGGTCGACTAAGTTTGTATGGTATTTTAGGATTGGTTGGTATGGTTGGTCGAGGTCCCGGGGGCCTCGGGTGTGTTTCGGATGCTTAATGGGTGAAAACTTGGACTTAGAGGAATTTCTGAACTTTGCTGGTTCTGGTGTTTTCGCACCTGCGGAAATGAGACCGCAGGTGCGCGAGCCGCACATGCGGAGATGGAAGTGCAGATGTGATAAATCGAGAGTTGGCCTGGGGTCGCAGGTGTGAGGAAGTTTCCGCATCTGCGATGCCCGCAAATGCGCAAGGATGTTCGCACATGCGCAAGATGCGCAGAAGCGGAAGGGACTACGCAGGCGCGAGGGAGCAGATGCGGCCCTTTCGTCGTAGGTGCGAAGGCAGAGGGGGTAAGTGAGTTGCGCATATGCGCATGTTTTCTGCACAAGCGCACCCGCAGGTGCTAGCCCAGGTTCCGCAGGTGCGGAAATACCTGGGCAGTGATTAAAACCGAAGGGCTTCGCGATTTTTATCATTTTTGGCTTTGCAAACTCGGGTTGGGGCGATTTTTGAGAGCATTTTCGAGGCATTTCTTGAGGTAAGTTCCTTGTGCTTATTTTTGGTCAATAATCTTGCCTTGCCATGCATTTTCCCACCTAGTTAATATGTATTTGAGGTGGAAATTGGAAGTTGGAAACTAGGGATTTGGGAGTTTGAATTGTGGATTGGAGGACCATTTGGTGTCGGATTTTAGGAAATTTGATATGGTCAGACTCGTGAGTGAATGAGCTTTCTAGTTTCGTGAATTTTGTCGGGTTTCGAGATGTGGGCCCCGGGAGCCGGGTTTGAGCCAATTTCGAGTTTTGGCCTAATTTTTGTAGCTTTTCTTGTGGGATTCATTCCATTAGCGCGCATTGATTGTATTTTACTGTTTTGAATAGATTCGGGACATTTAGAGTCGGATACTCGTGGTAAGAACGTGTTATCAAGTTGATTTGAGCGGTTCGAGGTAAGTGGCTTGCCTAACCTTGTGTTGGGGACTTTCCCCTTAGGATATCTTGATATTATTTGGTGTGTGGGCGCCGTGTACGTGAGGTGACGAGTACGTATATGGGCTATTATTGCAAAAATCAAGTTTAACCTTTTTAAATCATAAATTGCTTCTCTTATTAATTGTACTAATATGTTTAATTGTATAGTTTAGACTAGAAAAGCATGCTTACGTGTTTTAACTGCCTAATTGACATTCTGTACTTCATGTTCAGTTAAGTCCTTATTTGCCTTATCTATGTCCAGTATAAACTGTATAACTCGATATCATGCTTGTCATTTCATCTTGCGTTTCATATTTAAATTGGGACTACGGACGTATTCCGGGGGATTCCCCTTGTACTGTATATTTACTTTGGGACTACGGATGTATTCCGGGAGATCCCCCTGTACTGCATATTTACTTTGGGACTACGGACGTATTCTGGGAGATCCCCCAGCACTGCATATTTACTTTGAAACTACGGACGTATTCCGGGAGATCCCCCTGTACTACATATTCATCTGAAACTATGGGACGGTATCCCGAGAGATTTCTCACTGTGTTTACCTTGTTTTGAGCCGAGGGCTCCCTTAATTGTTAAATTTTCGAAAATTTCTTTAACTATGTTACCGTAAATTCTACTTATATCTTTTACTCCTTAATTTATTATATTTACTCCGGTAGGGCCTTGACCTGACCTCGTCACTACTCGACTGAGGTTAGGCTTGGCACTTACTGGGTACCATTGTGGTGTACTCATGCCCTCCCCTGCACATGTTTTCGTGTGCAGATCCAGGTGTGAGCTATCAGCCTCGGGGTTAGTACGTGCTGCTGATTCTAGGAGACTTCAAAGTACTTCTGCTTGCGTCCGCAGATCTTCGGAGTCCCCTTCTACTCCCTCGCCTAGATACTTTCTTTACTATCCTCAGACTTTTGTATAGAGCTACATAGATTATAGTAGCTTGTGACTTAGTGATATTCCGGGTCTTGGGAAATTATTTTGTGTATGCCGAGTGGTACTACTCTTGGCTATTTAAAATATACTGTTTATCTTAAAAATGTTGTGTTTCCTTTATATTTTTCGCAATAGTAGGCTTACCTAGTCGTATAGACTAGGTGCCATCACGTCACCTTACGAAGGGTTAATTTGGGGTCGTGACAAGTTGGTATCATAGCACTAGGTTCGTAGGAGTCGCGAGTCACAAGCCGATTTATTAGAGTCTCGCGGATCGGTGCGGAGATGTCCGTACTTACCTTCGAGAGGCTATGTTACTGTTAAGAACAATCATATTTCTTTGATTTCCTTGTCGTGCAAGTTATTGACACCAAAAATTCTAAGATTCTATTCTATTCTTTCTCACAGATAGTGAGAATCCGCAATGGGAGGACCGACGATCAGGCACCCGAGCCCCCTACCAGAGCCACCAGAGGCCGGGGTCGGGGTAGAGGACGACCAAGCGGTGCAGCCTGAGCACCTGCGAGAGCTGCGACAGAGGAGCCCCTAGCAGCTCCAGCTGGAGGGCCAGCGCCAGAGATCCTTATTGCTACTCCAACCCTCCAGGAAACTTTAGCTCAGTTCTTGAGCATGTTCAGCACTCTGGCTCAAGCTGGACTATTTCCGATAGCTACCGCTACATCTCAGGCCGGGGGAGGGGCACAGACTCCCGCAGCCCGCACCCCTGAGCAAAGGGTCCAGGTTGATCAGGCCCTAGAGTATATTCCTATGCCCCTAGTGGCTCCGGTTCAGCATGATATCACGGTAGCTGCTTCTGAGGCAGAGCAGCTCAGACTTGAGAGGTACAAGAAGTACCACCCACCTACTTTCAGCGGACTAGCTTCAGATGATGCTCTGGGTTTTCTTGAGGAGTGTCATCGTATTCTCCGCACTATGGGCATTGTGGAGACGAGTGGGGTTTCTTTCACCGTTTTCCAGCTGAGGGGAGCAGCATATCAGTGGTGGCGTGCCTATGAGCTGAGTAGCCCGGACGAGGCAGCCTCACTCACTTGGACTCAATTTTCAGAGATGTTCTTGCGTGAGTATGTTCCTCAGAGCCTCAGGGATGCTTGGCGCACAGAGTTCGAGTAGTTGTGTCAGGGTTCTATGACTGTGTCGGAGTATGCAGTCCGTTTCAGTGGGTTAGCTCGCCATGCACCGGCTCTGGTTGCTACAGTCAGAGAGAGGGTTCGTCACTTCATTGAGGGACTCCACCCCAGTATTCAGACCAGTATGGCCAGGGAGTTGGAGATGGACATCACTTATCAGCGGGCAGTTAGCATTGCTAGGAGAGTGGAAGGCATGTTCACCCGTGACCGAGAGGAGAGAGAGGCCAATAGGTCTCGAGAGACTCATTATTATTCAGGAGCTCGTGCACCAACAACACGCTATGGTAGGGGTTTTGTAGGTTGCCCTGTTCATTCAGCTCTTCCAGCAGCCAGCGGTGTCCCAGCTCCTCCTAGACCTTATGAGCCCTATTATACACTGCCAGTATCCAGTATGCCTCCTACTCGAGGTGCTATTACCGGCCAGTCCAGCAGGCCAGGTTTGAGTCAGTCTCAGCCGCCGCATCCTCCGAGAGGTTGTTTTGAGTGTGGTGACACTCGTCACCTGGTTAGAGATTGCCCTAGAGCCAGGAGGGGTGCACCTCCACAGACTTATCAACCTCCACGTGCTCCACCGGGTCCTCCAGCCATTCTTCCAGCACCAGCTGCTACCCCACCACCTCAGCCAGCTCGAGGTGGAGGTCGGGGAGGTCGCTCTAGAGGGGGAGGCCAGGCCAGGTACTATGCCCTTCCAGCCCATTCAGAGGTCGTTGCTTCAGATTCAGTTATCACAGGTATCGTCCCCGTCTGACATAGGGATGCATCAGTGTTATTTGACTCAGGCTCTACGTATTCATATGTGTCTTCTTATTTTGCTCCACATTTGGGGATATCTCGGGATTCTTTGAGTTCCCCTGTTTATGTATCTACTCCTGTGGGAGATTCTCTCGTTGTGGACCGCGTATATCGGTCGTGTTTGATTGCTCTTAGTGGTTTTGAGACTAGAGCCTGATTTGTTATTACTCAGTATGGTAGATTTTGATGTTATCTTGGTTATGGACTGGTTATCGCCTCATTATGCTATTCTTGATTGTCATGCTAAGACCGTGACGCTGGCTATGCCAGGTTTGCCGAGATTAGAGTGGAGAGGTACCTTAGAGTATACTCCCCGCAGGGTCATTTCATTTCTTAAGGCTCAGCGAATGGTTGAGAAGGGGTGTGATGCGTATTTGGCCTATGTGAGAGATGTCAGTATTGATACCCCTACAGTCGAGTCCATTCCAGTAGTGAGGGGCTTTCAGATGTGTTTCCAGCTGATCTTCCGGGTATGCCGCCCGATAGAGATATTGATTTTGGCATTGATTTGTTGCCGGGCACTCAGCCCATCTCTATTCCTCCATATCGTATGGCTCCTCCTGAATTAAAGGAGTTGAAGGAGCAGTTGTTGGAGTTGCTTGATAAGGGCTTCATCAGGACCAGTGTATCACCTTGGGGTGCTCCGGTCTTATTTGTGAAGAAGAAGGATGGTTCTATGCGTATGTGTATTGACTATCGGCAATTGGACAAGGTTACAGTGAAGAACAAGTATCCTTTGCCTCGCATTGATGACTTATTTGATCAGTTACAGGGTGCCAGGGTGTTTTCCAAGATTGACTTGCGTTCTGGCTATCATCAGTTGAAGATTCGGGAGCCGGATATCCCGAAGACTGCTTTCAGGACCAGATATGGTCACTATGAGTTTCTTGTCATGTCATTTGGGCTGACCAATGCCCCAGCAGCCTTTATGCATTTGATGCACAATGTATTCCGGCCTTATCTTGATTCCTTCTTCATTGTGTTTATTGACGACATTCTGGTATATTCCCAGTCTCGGGAAGATCATGAGCAGCACCTGAGGACCGTGCTTCAGACTTTGAGGGAGAAGAGGTTGTATGCAAAATTTTCTAAGTGTGAATTCTGGCTTGATTCAGTGGCATTCTTGGGCCACATAGTGTCTTGTGATGGGATCAAGGTAGATCCGAAGAGGGTGGATGCAGTGTAGAGTTGGCCTAGACCGTCATCAGCTACGGAGATCCGCGGTTTCCTTGGTTTGGCAGGGTATTACCGTCTCTTTGTGGAGGGATTTTCATCCATTGCAGCAACTATGACCAGGCTGACCCAGAAGGGTGCTCCGTTCAGGTGGACCGAGGAGTGTGAGAAGAGCTTTCAGAAGCTCAAGACAGCTTTGACTACAGTCCCAGTATTAGTATTGCCTACAGGTTCAAGGTCATACACTGTCTATTGTGATGCCTCGAGGATTGGCCTTGGAGCGATATTGATGCAGGACGGTAGGGTGATTGCCTACGCGTCTAGACAGTTAAAGGTGCATGAGAAGAATTATCCAGTTCATGATCTCAAGTTAGCAGCTATTGTTCACGCCCTGAAGATCTGGCGTCATTATTTGTACGGTGTTCCCTGTGAGATTTACACTGATCACCGGAGTTTGCAGTACTTGTCCAAGAAGAAGGACCTTAGTTTGCATCAGCGGAGGTGGTTGGAGCTACTTAAAGACTATGATATCACTATATTATACCACCCGGGGAAGGCCAATGTAGTGGTCGACGCTTTGAGTCGCCGAGCAGAGAGTTTGGGGAGTTTGGCATATATTCCGGCAGTTGAGAGGCCCTTAGCCTTGGATGTTCAGGCCTTAGCCAACCAGTTCGTGAGATTGGATATTTTAGAGCCTAGCCGGGTATTAGCTTGTGTGGTTGCTCGGTCTTCTCTTTATGACTGTATCAGGGAGCGCCAGTATGATGATCCTCATCATCTAGTTCTTCAGGATAGGGTTCGGCGAGGTGATGCCAGAGATATGACTATTGGTGATGACGGTGTGATGAGGATGCAGGGACGGATCTGTGTGCCCAATATAGATGGGCTTCGGGAGTTGATTCTTGAGGAGGCCCATAGCTTGCGGTACTCCATTCATCCGGGTGCCGCGAAGATGTACTAGGACTTGAGGTAGCACTATTGGTGGAGAAGAATGAAAAAGGACATAGTTGGGTTTGTGGCCAAGTGTCTCAACTGTCAGCAAGTTAAATATGAGCATCAAAGACCGGGTGGACTACTTCAGAGGTTGGAGATCCCAGAGTGGAAGTGGGAGCGGATCACCATGGACTTTGTGGTTGGACTTCCTCGGACTTTGAGGAAGTTCGATGCTATTTGGGTGATCGTGGATCGGCTGACCAAGTCAGCCCATTTCATTCTGGTGCTGACTACATACTCTTCGGACAGGTTGGCTGAGATTTATATCAGAGAGATTGTCCGCCTTCATGGTATTCCAGTATCCATCATTTCAGACAGAGGTACACAGTTCACATCACAGTTTTGGAGAGCCGTACAGCAGGAGTTGGGTACTAGGGTGGAGTTGAGCACATCCTTTCACCCTCAGACGGACGGGCAGTCCGAGCGCACAATTCAGATTCTTGAGGATATGCTCCGTGCCTGTGTGATGGAGTTTGGAGGGTCATGGGACCGATACTTGCCACTTCCAGAGTTTGCTTACAACAACAGTTATCAGTCCAGTATTCAAATGGCACCGTATGAGGCTTTGTATGGTAGTCGGTGCCGGTCCCTAGTGGGATGGTTTGAGCCGGCCAAGACCCGATTGTTGGGTACAGATTTGGTCCAGGATTCCCTGGATAAGGTGAAGGTGATTCAGGAGAGACTTCGCACAGCCCAGTCCAGGCAGAAGAGTTATGCAGACCGTAAGGTTTGTGATTTGGCATTTATGGTTGGTGAGCGGGTCTTGCTTCGGGTATCGCCTATGAAGGGTATCATAAGGTTCGGGAAGAAGGGCAAGCTGAACCCGAGGTTTATTGGTCCTTTTGAGATATTGCGGCGAGTTGGGGAGGTTGCTTATGAGCTTGCCTTGCCTCCCAGCCTAGCAGGAGTTCACCCGGTATTCCACGTGTCCATGCTCCAGAAGTATCACGGTGATCCGACTCATGTATTGGATTTCAGCTCAGTCCAGTTGGACAAAGATCTATCTTATGTTGAGGAGCCAGTAGCCATTTTGGACAGGCAGGTCAGAAAGCTCAGGTCAAAGAATATTGCTTCAGTAAAGGTCCAGTGGAGGGGTCAGCTGGTCGAGGAGGCGACTTGGGAGACCGAGCAGGATATGGCGCAGCCAATACCCTCATCTTTTCACAGTTTCAGGTATGTCTTTATACTCGTTCGAGGACGAATGATTGTTTTAAGAGGGGGAGGATGTAACGACCCGGCCGGTCATTTTGAGAGTAATAGTCCCGATCCCCTATTAACTGCTTTCCCCAAATCTTTTTCTACTATTGTGACTTGCCGGGATGATTGGTTTTGAGTTTCGGAGTGTTTTGGGACACTTAGTCCCTAAATGAGAGCTTAAGCCCTAGGATTTGGACCGTAGTTGGAACTATGTGAAGAAGACTTCGGAATGGAATTCCGTTAGCTTCGTTAGGTGATTTTGGGTTTAGGAGCGTGTCCGGATTGTGTTTTGGAGGTTCGTAGCTCATTTAGGCTTGAAATGGCGAAAGTCGAATTTTTGGAGTTTTGGGCCGGTAGTGGAAATTTTGATATCGGGGTCGTTTTCCGATTACGGAAGTTGGAGTAGGTCCGTAATGTTGATTATAACTTGTGCACAAAATTTGAGGTCAACCGGACGTGATTTGATAGGTTTCGACATCGGTTGTAGAATTTTGAAGTTTTAAGTTCTTTAAGTTTGAATTGGAGGGCGATTCATGATTTTAGCATTGTTTGATGGGATTTGAGAGCTCGACTAAGTTTGTATGGTGTTTTAGGATTAGTTGGTATGTTTGGTCGAGGTCCCGGGGGCCTCGGGTGTGTTTCGGATGCTTAACGGGTGAAAACTTGGACTTCGAGGAATTTTTGAACTTTGCTGGTTCTGGTGTTTTCGCACCTGCGGAAACGAGACCGCAGGTGCGTGAGCCGCACATACGGAGATTAAAGAGCAAATGAGATAAATTGAGAGTTGGCCTGGGGTCGCAGGTGCGAGGAAGTTTCCGCATCTGCGATCCTCGCAAATGCGCAAGGATGTTCGCACATGCGCAAGATGCGCAGAAGCGGAAGGGACTCCGCAGGTGCGAGGGCGCAGATGCGGCCCTTTCGTCGCAGGTGCGAAGGCAGAGGGGGTAAGTGAGTTGCACAAATGCGCACGTTTTCCGCACAAGCGCACCCGCAGGTGCGAGCCCAGGTTCCGTAGGTGCGGAAATAACTGGGCAGTGATTAAAACCGAAGGGCTTCGCGGTTTTTATCATTTTTGGCTTTGCAAACTCGGGTTGGGGCGATTTTTGAGAGCATTTTCGAGTCATTTCTTGAGGTAAGTTCCTTGTGCTTATTTTTGGTCAATAATCTTGTCTTGCCATGTATTTTCCCACCTAGTTAATGTGTATTTGAGGTGGAAATTGAAAGTTGGAAACTAGGGATTTAGGAGTTTGAATTGTGGATTGGAGGACCATTTGGTGTCGGATTTTAGGAAATTTGATATGGTTAGACTCGTGAGTGAATGAACTTTCTAGTTTCATGAATTCTGTCGGGTTTCGAGATGTGGGCCCTGGGGGCCGGGTTTGAGACAATTTCGAGTTTTGGCCTAATTTTTGTAGATTTTCTTGTGGGATTCATTCCATTAGCGCGCATTGATTGTATTTTACTGTTTTGAATAGATTCTGGACATTTGGAGTCGGATACTCGTGGTAAGAACGTGTTATCAAGTTGATTTGAGCGGTTCGAGGTAAGTGGCTTGCCGAACCTTGTGTTGGGGACTTTCCCCTTAGGATATCTTGATATTATTTAGTGTGTGGGCGCCGTGTACGTGAGGTGACGAGTACGTATAAGGGCTATTATTGCAAAAATCATGTTTAACCTTTTTAAATCATAAATTGCTTCTCTTATTAATTGTACTAATATGTTTAATTGTGTAGTTTAGACTAGAAAAGCATGCTTACGTATTTTAACTGCCTAATTGACATTCTGTACGTCATGTTCAGTTAAGTCCTTATTTGCCTTATCTATGTCCAGTATAAACTGTATAACTCGATGTCATGCCTGTCATTTCATCTTGCGTTGCATATTTGAATTGGGACTACGGACGTATTCCGGGGGATTCCCCCTGTACTGCATACTTACTTTGGGACTACAGACGTATTCTGGAGATCCACATGTACTGCATATTTACTTTGGGACTACGGACGTATTCCGGGAGATCCCCCTGCACTGCATATTTACTTTGGGACTACGGACGTATTCCGGGAGATCCCCCTGCACTGCATATTTACTTTGGGACTACGGACGGTATCCCGAGAGATTTCCCACTGTGTTTACCTTGTTTTGAGCCGAGGGCTCCCTTGACTGTTAAATTTTTGAAAATTTCTTTAACTGTGTTACCGTAAATTCTGCTTATATCTTTTACTGCTTAATTTATTATATTTACTCCGTTAGGGCCTTGACCTGGCCTCGTCACTACTCGACCGAGGTTAGGCTTGGCACTTACTGGGTACCATTGTAGTGTACTCATACCCTTCCCTGCACATGTTTTCATGTGCAGATCCAGGTGCGAGCTATCAGCCTCGGGGTTAGTACGTGTTGCTGATTCTAGGAGACTTCAAGGTACTTCTACTTGCGTCTGTAGATCTTTGGAGTCCCCTTATAATCCATTGCCTAGATACTTTCCTTACTATCCTCATACTTTTGTATAGAGCTACATATATTATAGCAGCTTGTGACTTAGTGATATTCCGGGTCTTGGGAAATTATTTTATGTATGCCGAGTGGTACTACTCTTGGCTATGTAAAATATATTGTTTATCTTAAAAATATTGTGTTTCCTTTATATTTTTCGCAATAGTAGGCTTACCTAGTCGTAAAGACTAGGTGCCATCACGACACCTTACAGAGGGTTAATTTGGGGTCGTGACATTTTGGGACTACGAGGCGGTACCTCGGGAGTGCTCTTTTTGTTGATATTTTCTATGGTTGCACTTGCTTTTGGTTATTTTGTTTTTCTGTGATATGTAAATCCCTGTGTGTTTGTATTCCTTGTTGTAATGTGTTGGCTTTGGTTCTTGTACGAGACTCTGAGGATTTGTGTTTCTAGTTTTTACTAATTTTTAAGGTTAAGTTGTTTTGAATAAAAGAAATTGTTGTATGCTTTAATTCTTATAAGTTTCACATCCAAATTAGCAACTATCAGGTGTTTCGTTTTTATTGAAATGTTATTTTCTTTGCCCAAATGATTTCTAAAATAAATTCATTCTTTTGTTGATTTCCTACTTGATTTAATTTTAAACTTACCTTATTGGGAATAAATTGATCATGTGGATCTTACATACATTGATATTATTGGAACGTGAGTAGCCCGTGCAGTTGTGATAGAAAATTGGGCACGAGGTGCCGTAGAAAATATAAAGGTGGGTTGAAACCCGTATTTGATGATTTTGAAATGAGGTGTCACATGGTGACTTTTAAATTGAAGAATTATATTTTTAAAGATATTTATTTGAAAGAGTTTTATATTCGAAGGATACTTATTTGAAGAAATATATATATTTGGAGGGTATTTTATTTAAAGTGTTCTTATGTGAAAGACTTGTTTAATTGGTTGTACTTGTGTTCTTTCTTATTTGTCAGAGCAATAATTGTGGTGTTCTTGCTGCCTTACTGTTTATATCACTGCTGTTTGTTCTCGATTATTTTAGTATGACACGGGTTATTTGACTAGTGAGTGTCTTGACTGTACCTCGTCACTACTTCACTGAGGTTAGTCTTGATACTTACTGGGCACCGCCGTGGTGTGCTCATTCTACACTTCTGCGATCCAGGTGTTGTTCGTTAGCAGCTGTGCGGGTCATTGCTGTGGAGACTCAAGGTAAACCTATTGCTGTGTTCGCAGGCTTCGGAGTCACCTTCAAGTTTTCATTTTGCACTGTTTATTCTTATTTATGGACAGTTGTATTTAGAAACTTTCTAGCAAACACTCTGTAGAGCTTATGACTTGTACTACCAGTTTTAGGGAATTGTAATTTTATTTTGGAGGTTTCCATTTCAAAGATTGTTAGATGTTATTTAATTATTGTTGTTATTTAATAAATGTTAGGCTTACTTAGTCCCTAAGACCAGGTGCCATCACGATACCCAACAGAGGGAAAATTAGGCCGTGACACATTATAACTCAATTTTTAGGGTGTTTGGTGAAGATTAGACTTGATTTTGGATGAATTTCAAATTGAAACTCAAAAAAGAAGAAGAATAAGACATGACATACAATGTACTTACGAAATTGTAGTAAAAGTTTAGGTAAATTGTATTCTGTTGTAGTTATATATATTTGAATATTATATAAAAGTTGAAAAATAGTTGTATTGTGTATGAATCGTTATATAAAATTTGTATTTAAGTTATCAATACTATCTTTTTACTTAAAGTTGTTGATATGTATCAAAATTGTATTAAGAGAGTAAGTTTTGATTGGAATTCTAGAGGGGAAGAAGAACACACCACACACAAAATATATACAAATCAGATACAAAATATACAAAAGACATATTGTATAAAATTTGTATAATAATTGTATTTAAGTTGTATTATATTGTAATTGTATTTAACTGGGTAGAAATAATGTATGAAAGTTGTAGATAAATTGTAGATTAGTTATAAATAAGTGTATAATGTATAATTAGTTGTAATTCAATATTACAAAATCAAATTCAATGTGACTAATTCAATATTACATTCCAAGTCTCAATTGACTATACTTTCATTGAGGGTAAAATTTGATTATGTAATTTGACCAAATAACTTGTGAATATAATTGTCAAAAATGTCGATAAGTAAAAAAATATGGTATTAGGTATGGTATTTGGTATTTTAAAATCAAATACTAAAATACCGATACCGTACCAAAATATATATTATATTACATAAAACACATATTATTAATTATAACATAAATATAAAAAAACTAAAATTTTACTTTTCTTGATTCTCTAAGTTCATCAATTAACTCTAAGCAAGTAAGAAAACATTTCTAATGATCAAATTTATTCCTTTATGTGCAATTTTCTCTCTCTAGGTTGATATTTGCTAGTTTAGGACAAAATTTTTGTCAACAAACGTTTTTAGTTTTGTACTTTTAAGTACTTTAATTAAGAATATTATAGTTTATGACTCTATGCACTTGTTAATATTCAAACAGAAGTTACCGAACCGAATAAACCGAAATCGAAAGGAGAAAAACCGAACCATATCAAATTTAATTAGGTACGGTATTGGTATAGCATTTTAAGAAACCGAATACCGAAAATACCGAACCGAAATATTTAAATATCGTACCATACCGACCGACGAACACCACTACATGCACGTCTATCACGTAACCAATACATAATCAAATTATATTGAATTCAATAAAATTGGTATGGTTGAACTCGTATCGGAATGGGTGTTCAGATTTCATGAAAATAATGTCGGGTTCCGAGAGGCGGGTCCCGCATTGACTTTTGTTGACTTTTTGGAATAAATTTTTAAGTCGACGTATTACTATTCGAAATTATTTTCGATGAATTTTAATGAAATTATACAATTAATTTGGATAAATTTGAGCGGTCTAGAGGTCAATTCAAGCAAGAAGGCGATTTTGGAATATCGGCATAACTTCAAAAAGGTAAGTGTCTTGCTTAACCTCGAGTGGGGAAATTACCCCTTAGGCATTGAGTCTTATGTTCCATTTGTGAAATGTAAAAAGCCGTGTACGCGAGGTGACGAATACGTACTCGGGCTTATACGTGCAAAATTTATTGAAATAAAGTCTTAGGCATTATTGTGTAGTAAATTGGAAAATTGTGGAAAATTATTAAATCGTCTGTTTGCCATGCCTAAATACTTATTGTTGAATTTGTTTTTATATGACAATTTGATGTGATTGTTACTTGATTATTTATGTAATTCCGTGAATTTGCTGGTTTGATAATTATTGAAATTTAATTTCATTATAGATTTCCCTTTGTAAATAATTAATTAAATGAGCATAAGAAGAGGTATTTATATAATTATTGAAAATTTGGAGTTAATGAAGACTTTGCTTTATGTTGAGTAATTTCTATCTCTGTTGATTGTTATTGGGTGTTGTACACATTGTGTGGAGCCTTCGGCTATTTGTTGTGAAATTAATTGATTTGGTTGTATCTTTGGAATTTTGGTTGTAGCTAGTGGGCAAATTATGATTTGAATTGATTTTATTATGTTGCCGTGATAATTTCCCGTGTAAATTGTTGTATTGTGTTAATTATTATTTTGAAGATATAAGAGTGTCATTTCACCGCTGATATTATGTGGGTATAAGGGTGGCATTTCACTGTGGCTGTGTTTGTTGGAATATTATCTGGGTGGAGCGATAAGGGTTGAAATAGGAGCGATAAGGGTGGCTATTGATATTGTCTGGGCGGAGCGATACGGGTGGCTATAGGAGTGATAAGGGCGGCAATATGAGCGATAAGGGTGGCTATTGTCAGGGGCGATATGTAATGATGTGGGTTGTGGTGTTGATAATTTTCATGTGATGTTGTGATTTGCTTGTGTTTATTTTTATACCTTGTGCAATTTGTCTTGTTGTTGGTAAATTGATAACAATCTGATTTATGTTGAAATTGGGAGCCTGTGGCCATTGCCAGGCGGATTATAAAATGAAATGTGGGCACGAGGAGCCGTGAGTAAATAATGAGGATATTTGGCATGTGAATTGTCCGTGCAGTTATGATATAAAATGTGGGCACAAGGTGCTGTGATGAAATGATAATGATAATTGACACGTGAATTAACCGTGCAGTTGGGATATGAAATGAAGGCACGAGGTGCGGGGGAAATATGATGATTTAATTATGGGCACGAGGTGCTGTGGAAATATGATGTCACGACCCGAAATTTCTCACCGACGAGACCGTGATGGCGCCTAACATTTCACTTGCTAGGCAAGCCAACGTTAGAGAATCATTTACCAATTTCTTAATTCCATTCAGTAATTAACATTAATTAACTAAAACGAAATATAACAAGTGCAGAATATCATAAATCTGTATTAACTACTACCACTCGGATATGGAGTCGAAATTCATGAGCATTCTATAATTTACAACAAGTAATGGTCTGAAAGAAATACAACTGTCTGAATGAAAGAAAACAGTAAGACATAAAGGATAGACGGGGACTTCAAGGTTTGTGAATGCCGACAGATCTACCTTGAGTCTCCAAACAATGGACCGATAGCTAATCTCGATCAACCTGAGCCGGTATCAAAATCTGCACAGAAAGTGCAGAGTGCAGCATCAGTACAACCGACCCCATGTACTGGTAAGTGTCGAACCTAACCTCGGCGAAGTAGTGACGAGGCTAAGACAAGACACCCACATATAACCTGAACATATAATCATACTAGAGGCAACAACAATGAGTAAAACAATAATGCAGAAATAATGGGAGGGAAACATACAGTGGGGGAACACGATATAAAGAGTGAGAATAATGAAAAGACATAATTAAACCGGAAATCCTTAAACGAATTGAGCAATTAAGACAGCAAGGAAAACTGCACGGCATCACCCTTCGTGTTTTTACTCTCAACCTCACCAAATAACAAATAAGACTGCACGGTATCACCCTTCGTGCTTTTACTCTCTTCCTCGCAATATAAATAAATTATGTACGACATCACCCTTCGTGCTTTACACTCTTCCTCGCAATATAATAAGATTATGCACGGCATCACCCTTCGTGCTTTACACTCTTCCTCACAATATAATTAAACTATGCACGGCATCACCCTTCGTGCTTTACACTCTTCCTCACAATATAATTAAATTATGCACGGGATCACCCTTCGTGCTTTACACTCTTCCTCACAATATAATTAATAACAACGGATAGAGAGGAGTTTCACAAGAAAATCAATATTTCATAAATGATTACTTTCACAATTTAACATCTCAACCTCGAATCAATATTCACAATTTTTAGCGGCCTTGGTGGAACCGGATACAAGTTTCCCAACATTTCAACAACAACAATAAGCATGGATAACAAGATTTAAGACTACAAATTTGCAAGAATAGAATTTCACTCGCGTACTATGACTCGACCACAACGCATAGATGCCCGTCACCTCTACTATACGTCGTATTCAACAACAAAACAAGTAGCAAATACTCATGCAATACCTATTCCCTCAAGCCAAAGTTAGACACAACACTTACCTCGCTCCGAAGGCCACTAAATTCTCAATCACAGCTTTTCCTTTGGAATTCATCTCCAAACCACTCGTATCTATTTAAAAAGTGACTCAATAATATCAAATATTGATAAAGGAATCCATTATATTTCATAAATTAAATTTTCCAAATTTTTCCTCCAAAAAGTCGAAAAATCGACCCCGGGCCCGCTTGGTCAAAACCCGAGATTCGAACCAAAATCGTTTTACCCATTCACCCCCGAGCCCGAATGTGTAATTAGTTTTGGAATCCAACCTCAAATCGAGGTCTAAATCCCCCATCACTTCGCGTTCGCTAGTCTTCCTACACGTTCGCGTAAGGAAACTCCCCCCTAGCCTTCACGTTCGTGACCCAGTGGACGCGTTCGCGTAGAAGAACATGACCAACCCTCCCCAGGTCCCCAAATGCTTTGCGTTCGCGATGGTCAGGTCGCATTCGCGAAGGGTAAATCCCCCATCACTTCGCGTTCGCGACCAGGCCTTCGGGTTCGCGAAGAAGAAGTCTCAGCCTCACCAGTTTACTCTTCGCATTCGCGAGAGGACCTTCGCGAACACGAAAAAAGGATATGCCAGACACCAGAATCTGCAGAAACTAGATTTTTCCCAAGTTCAAAACATCCCGTGGCCTATCCGAAACTCACCCGAGCCCTCGGGGCTCCAAACCAAACATGCACACAAGTCTTAAAACATCATACGAACTTGCTCGCGAGATCAAATCGCCAAAATTACACCTAGAACTACGAATTTAGCACCAAATCAGATGAAATTCTCAAGAACACTTTAAAATCCATATCTTCTCAACTGGACGTCCGAATCACGTCAAATCAACTGAGTTTCTCACCAAATTTTATAGACAAGTCTTAAATATCATAATGAACATGTATCGGGCTCCAGAACCAAAATACGGACCCGATACTAACAATGCCAAATATCAATCAATTCTTAAAAACAAATAATTTCCAAACTTTTAATTTTCATCAAAAATTCATAACTTAAGCTAGGGACCTCCAAATTTGATTCCGGGCATACGCACAGGTCCCATAATTCGATACGGACCTACCGGGACCGTCAAAGCACGGATCCAGGCCCGTTTACCAAAAATATTGACCGAAATCAACTAAAATCAACTTTTAAGGCAAAAATTCTTATTTCATTCGTTTTTAACATAAAAGCTATCCGGAAACCTGCCCGAACTGTGCACGTAAATCGAGGAGGGTAAAAGTGAGATTTTAAAGGCTTAAGAGCGCATATTCGAGTTCTAAAACATAAGATGACCTTTTGGGTCATCACATTCTCCACCTCTAAAACAACCGTTCGTCCTCGAACGGACATAGAAAAAACCTGGGCTGGTGAAAAGGTGGGGATATCTACTCCGCATATCGGACTCGGACTCCCAAGTACCTGCCTCAATAGGCTGACCTCTCCACTACACTCGAACTGAAGGGTAACTCTTTGACCTCAACTGACGAACTTGCCGGTCAAGAATGGCCACCGGCTCCTCCTCGTAAGTCAAATCCTTGTCCAACTGGACAGAGCTGAAATCTAACACGCGGGACGGGTCACCATGATATTTCCGGAGCATAGACACATGGAATACCGGATGAACTGAAGATAACCCTGGAGGTAACGCAAGTCTATAAGCTACCTCCCTCACTCTCTTGAGGATCTCAAATGGCCCGATATACCTAGGGTTCAACTTGTCCTTCTTCCCAAATCTCATAACACCCTTCATGGGCGATACTCGAAGCAATATTCTTTCTCCAACCATGAATGTAATATCACGAACTTTACGGTCAGCATAACTCTTTTGCCTGGACTGAGCTGTACTAAGTCGATTCTGAATAATCTTGACCTTATCCAAGGCCTCCTGAACTAAATCTGTACCCAATAACCGAGCCTCTCCCGGTTCGAACCACCCAACTGGCAACCTACACTGTCTACCATATAATTCCTCATAGGGAACCATCTGAATGCTCGACTGGTAGCTGTTATTGTGGGCAAACTCCGCTAACGACAAAAACTGATCCAAAGAACCTCCAAAGTCAATAACACAGGCGCGGATCATATCCTCCAAGATCTGAATAGTACGTTCGGACTTCCCGTCCGTCTGAGGATGAAATGTTATGCTCAACTCAACCTGCGTACCCAACTCACGCTGAACTGCCCTCCAAAAGTGCGAGGTAAACTGCGTACCTCGATCAGAAATGATAGACACGGGCACACCGTGAAGACGGACGATCTCCCGAATATAAATCTCTGCTAACCGCTCCGAGGAATAGGTAACTGCAACATGAATGAAATGCGCTGACTTAGTCAGTCTGTCCACAATAACCCAAACTGCATCGAACTTCCTCTGAGTCCGTGGGAGTCCAACAACAAAATCCATAGTGATACGCTCCCACTTCCACTCAGGAATATCTAATCTCTGGAGTAAACCACCAGGTCTCTGATGCTCGCACTTCACCTGCTGGCAATTTAGGCACCGACCTACATAGGCAACTAGTCCTTCTTCATTCACCTCCACCAATAATGCTGCCTCAAGTCCTGATACATCTTGGCGGCGCCCAGATGAATAGAATACCGGGAACTGTGGGACTCCTCAAAGATCAACTCACGAAGTCCATCCACATTAGGTACACAAATATGACCCTGCATCCTCAAAACTCCGTCATCCCCAACATTAAACTGCTTGGCACCACCGTGCCGCACTGTGTCTCTAAGGACAAGTAAATGAGGATCGTCATCCTGTCGATCTCTGATGCACTCAAACAAAGAAGACCGAGCAACTGTACAAGCTAGAACACGGTTGGGCTCAGAAACATCCAACCTCACGAACTGGTTGGCCAAGGCCTGAACATCCAATACAAGCGGTCTCTCACCAACTGGAATATATGCAAGGCTACCCATACTGACTGACTTTCTACTCAAAGCATCGGCCACCACATTGGCCTTCCCGGGATGATACAATATAGTGATATCATAGTCTTTCAATAGCTCCAGCCACCTTCTCTGCCTCAAATTGAGTTCCTTCTGTTTGAACAAATACTGCAAGCTCCGATGATCAGTGAATACCTCACATGGAACGTCGTAAATATAGTGCCTCCAAATCTTCAGCGCGTGAACAATGGCTACCGGCTCAAGATAATGAACAAGGTAATTCTTCTCGTGAACCTTCAGCTGCCGTGAAGCATATGCAATAACCTTGCCACCCTGCATCAATACCGTACCCAGACCAATACGAGATGCGTCACAATATACTGTATAAGATCCTGAACCTGTGGGTAACACCAATACCGATGTCGTAGTCAAAGCTGTCTTGAGCTTCTGAAAGCTCACTTCACACTCGTCTGACCACTTGAACGGGGCACCCTTCTGGGTCAATCTGGTCAACGGGGCTGCTATGGATGAAAACCCCTCCACAAATCGACGGTAATAGCCCGCCAAACCCAGGAAACTACGGATCTCTATAGCTGATGTGGGTCTAGGCCAGTTTTGGACTGCCTCAATCTTCTTGGAATCCACTGAATACCCTCTGCTGATACAACGTGACCCAAGAAAGCAACTGAACTCAACCAAAACTCACATTTTGAGAACTTAGCATATAACTGGCTATTTTTCAGCGTCTGAAGAACGATCCGAAGGTGCTGCTCATGCTCTTCTCGACTGTGGGAGTAGATCAAGATATCATCAATAAACACAACCACAAAGGAATCCAAATTTGGTTTGAACACCCGGTTCATCAAATCCACGAATGCTGCTGGGGCATTTGTCAGCCCAAATGACATCACTAGAAACTGATAATGCCCATACCGAGTCCGAAAAGCTGTCTTAGGAACATCGGATGCCCTAATTCTCAACTAATGGTAGCCAGATCTCAAATCAATATTTGAAAACACCTTGGCACCCTGAAGCTGATCAAATAAATCATCAATCCTCGGCAATGGATACTTGTTCTTGACGGTGACTTTGTTCAATTGCCGATAATCTATACACATCCTCATCGATCCATCTTTCTTCTTCACGAACAACACAGGTGCACCCCAGGGCGAGACACTAGGCCTAATGAAGCCCTTATCAAGCGAATCTTGCAACTGCTCTTTCAATTCTTTCAACTCTGGCGAGGCCATGCGATATGGCGTAATGGAAATAGGCTGAGTGCCCGGAGCCAAATCAATGCAGAAATCAATATCCCTGTCGAGTGGCATCCCCGTCTGTTCTGCAGGAAACACCTTCGGAAACTCACGAACAACCGGCACCGAATCTATGGAAGGAACCTTCGCACTAGAATCACGGACATACGCCAAATAAGCTAGACACCCCTTCTCGATCATATGCCGAGCCTTCACATAAGAGATAACCCTGCTGGCAGAATGGCCAAGATTTCCTCTCCACTCTAATCGAGGTAACCCCTGCAAGGCTAAGGTCACTGTCTTGGCGTGACAATCTAATATAGCATGATAAGGTGACAGCCAATCCATACCCAGTATGACATCAAAATCAACCATGTCGAGAAGTAGGAAATCTACACGAGTCTCAAGACTCCCAATGGTGACCACACACGAATGATACACACGATCTACAACAATAACATATCCCACTGGTGTGGACACATACACATGAGCACTCAAAAAATCATGGGGCACAACCAAATAGGAAGCAAAATAGGATGACACATAGGAGTAAGTAGATCCCGGATCAAATAGAACTGAAGCATCTCTACTGCAAACTGAAACAGTACCTGTGATAACAACGTCAGATGACTCAGCCTCAGGCCTAGCTGGGAAAGCATAACACCGGGGCTGGGCCCCACCACCCTGAACTACGTCCCTGGGACGACCTCTAACTGGCTGGTCTCCACCTCTAACGGCCTGACCTCTACCTCTAACAGTCTGGCCTCTGCCTCTGGCTGCCTGATCCCTGCCTCTGGCTGGCTGAGTAGGTGGTGCAGCAACTGGTGCCGGAACCATGGTACGAGAACTCTGATGCTGTGAGTTGCCCGTTGCCCGAGGGCAAAATCTAGCAATATGCCTCGAATCACCACAAGTATAACATAACTTTGGCTGCAGTGACTGCTGACCCTGAAACTGACCCTGTCAACCTGAATAACCACCCTGATGACTCTAGAGTTGAGGTGCACTAATAGGAGCTGGTGGTGCACTGTAGTCTAGCTGGTTGGAATAATACATCTGAGGTCCACGACCACCTGAGGCACCGTGAGATGCCTGAAGCATTGAATAAAACAGCCTGGGAGGATGGCCTCTACCAAAAGTACTCCTGCCTCTAGGTGAGGCACCGCTAAACTCACCGGAATGACGAGGTCTCTTGTCAGACCCCTGACCTCCCTGAGTAAGAACCAATTCGACTCGTCGGGCGACATTGACAGCCGCCTGAAAAGAAATCTCACTCCCAGTCTCCTTAGCCATCTGCAATCTGATAGGCTGAGCAAGTCCATCAATAAACCTCCTCACTCTCTCTCTCTCTCTCTCTCTCTCTCTCTCTCTCTCTCTCTCTCTCTCTCTCTCTCTCTCTCTCTCTCTCTCTCTCTCTCTCTCTCTCTCTCTCTCTCTCTCTCTCTCTCTCTCTCTCTCGGTGGGAATCAGAAGAATAGTATGATGGGCCAAATCCACAAAACAGGTCTCATGCTGAGTAATAATCATACTGCCCTGCTGGAGACGCTGAAACTGACGGCGACGCTCCTCTCTCAATGTGATAGGCAGAAACTTCTCTATGAAGAGCTGAGAGAACTGGTCCCAAGTAAGAGCAGGTGACCCAGCTGGTCTGGTCAACAAGTAATCTCTCCACTATTTCTTGGCGGAACCCGTCATCTAAAATGCAGCAAAATTGACCCCATTGGTCTCCACTATACCCATGTTCCGTAAAACCCCGTGACAACTGTCAAGATACTCCTGGGGTTCCTCTGAAGGAGTACCGCCAAAGTGAACAGGAAAGAGCTTGATAAACCTGTCCAATCTCCATAAAGCCTCAGAAGACATAGCTGGACCATCTCCGACCTGTGCCGCAATAACCGACTGAACTAATCTGACTGGCTGAGCTGCTGGAGCCTGATACTGGGGAGTTTTCTGCTCCGGAGCTGGAGTGGTGGGAGTCTGAGCTCCTCCTCCAGCCTGAGATACTGCTGGTGCCATGGGAAATGCGCCAGTCTGGGCCACACTCTCCATAGGGCCAACCAAACGGACCAAAGCGTCCTGAAGTACTGGGGTAGCAATGAACCCCTCCGGAACCTGAGCTGGTCCGGCAGGAACAGTCTGGGCTGGAACCTCCTCGTCAAGCTCTATCTGAGGCTCCACTGCTGGGGCTGCTTCTCGGGTCCTAGGCTGAGCCCTGCCCCTGCCTCGGCCTCTGGCACAGCCTCGGCCTTGACCTCTGCCCCGTGTAGGAGCTGTCACTGGAGGCTCTAGCTACTGCTCAGCTGAGGAAGCGGTATGTGTTCTCGCCATCTGCGAGAGAATAAGAGTAGAAGAGTTCAATCAGTATTGAGAAAGCAAAATCGCACGACAGAGAAGAAAGAAGTGAAACTTGTTCCTAAACTTCATAGCCTCTGGAAGATAAGCACATACGTGTCCGTACCGATCCTCTAGACTCTACTAAGCTTGCTCGTGAATCGTGAGACCTAAGCAACCTAGTGCTCTGATACCAACTGTCACGATCCGAAATTTCCCATCGACGGGACCATGACGACGCCTAACATTTCACTTGCTAGGCAAGCCAACGTTAGAGAATTATTTACCAATTTCTTAATTCCATTCAGTAATTAACATTAATTAACTACAACAAAATATAACAAGTGCGGAATATTCAAAATCTGTATTAACTACTACCACCCGGATCTAGAGTCGCAATTCACGAGCATTCTAGAATTTACAACAAGTAATGGTCTGAAAGAAATACAACTGTCTGAATGAAAGAAAATAGTAAGACATAAAGGATAGACGGGGACTTCAAGGTCTGTGAACGCCGACAGATCTACCTAAAATCTCCAGGCAGAGAACCAGTAGCAAATCTCAATCAACCTGAGCCGGTATCAAAATCTGCACAGAAAGTGCAGAGTGCAGCATCAGTACAACCTACCCCATGTACTGGTAAGTGTCGAACCTAACCTCGACGAAGTAGTGACGAGGCTAAGACAAGACACTCACATATAACCTGAACAGTATAATCATGCTAGAGGCAACAACAATGAGTAAAACAATAATGCAGAAATAATGGGAGGGGAACATACAATGGGGGAACACGACATAAAGAGTGAGAATAATGAAAAGATATAATTAAACCGAAATCCTTAAACGAATTAAGCAATTAAGACAGCAAGGAAAACTGCACGGCATCACCCTTCGTACTTTTACTCTCAACCTCACCAAATAACAAATAAGACTGCACGGCATCTCCCTTCGTGCTTTTACTCTCTTCCTCACAATATAAATAAATTATGTACGGCATCACCCTTCGTGCTTTACACTCTTCCTCGCAATATAATTAGCTTATGCACGGCATCACCCTTCGTGCTTTACACTCTTCCTCACAATATAATTAATAACAACGGATAGAGAGGAGTTTCACAAGAAAATTAATATTTCATAAATGATTACTTTCACTATTTAACATCTCAACCTCGAATCAATATTCACAATTTTTATCGACCTTGGTGGAATCGGATACAAGTTTCCCAACATTTCAACAACAACAATAAGCATGGATAACAAGATTTAAGACTACAAATTTGTAAGAATAGAATTTCACTCGCGTAATATGACTCGACCACAACATATAGATGCTCGTCACCTCAACTATACGTCGTATTCAACAACAAAACATGTAAAAAATACTCACGCAATACCTATTCCCTCAAGCCAAAGTTAGACACAACACTTACCTCGCTCTGAACGCTACTAAATTCTCAATCACAGCTTTTCCTTTGGAATTCACCTCCAAACCACTCGTATCTATTCAAAAATGACTCAATAATATCATATACTGCTAAAGGAATCAATTATATTTCATAAATTAAATTTTCCAAATTTTTCCTCCAAAAAGTCGAAAAATCGACCCCGGACCCGCTTGGTCAAAACCGAGGTTCAGACCAAAATCGTTTTACCCATTCACCCTCGAGCCCGAATGTGTAATTAGTTTTGAAATCTGACCTCAAATCGAGGTCTAAATCCCCCATCACTTCGCGTTCGCGAGTCTTCCTATGCGTTCGCGTAAGGAAACTCCCCCTAGCCTTCGCGTTCATGACCCAGTGGACGCGTTCGCGTAGAAGAACATGACCAACCCTCCCCCAGGTCCCCAAATGCTTCACCTTCGCGATGGTCAGGTCGCGTTCGCGAAGGGTAAATCTCCCATCACTTCACGTTCGCGACCAGGCCTTCGGGTTCGCGAAGAAGAAGTCTCATCCTCACCAGTTTACTCTTCGCGTTCGCGAGAGGACCTTCGCGAACGCGAAGAAGGATATGTCAGACACCAGAATCTGCAGAATCTAGATTTTTCCCAAGTCCAAAATATCCTGTGGCCTATCCGAAACTCACCTGAGCTCTCGGGGCTCCAAACCAAACATGCACACAAGTCTAAAATATCATACGAACTTGCTCGTGCGATCAAATCGCCAAAATAACACCTAGAACTACGAATTTAGTACCAAATCAAATGAAATTCTCAAGAACACTTCAAAATCCATATCTTCTCAACTAGACGTCTGAATCACGTCAAATCAACTCCGTTTCTCACCAAATTTTACAGACAAGTCTTAAATATCTTAATGAACCTATACCGAGCTGCGGAACCAAAATACGGACCCAATACTAACAATGCCAAATATCAATCAATTCTTAAAAATAAATAATTTCTAAACTTTTAATTTTCATCAAAAATTCATTACTCAAGCTAAAGACCTCCAAATTTGATTCCGGACATACGCCCAGGTCCCATAATTCGATACGGACCTACCGGGACCGTCAAAGCATGGATCGAGGCCCGTTTACCAAAAATATTGACCGAAGTCAACTAAAATTAACTTTTAAGGCAAAAATTCTTATTTCATTCGTTTTCAACATAAAAGTTTTTCAAAAATCTGCCCGGACTACGCACGCAAATCGAGAAGGATAAAAGTAAGATTTTTAAGGCTTAAGAGCGCATATTCGAGTTCTAAAACATAAGATGACCTTTTGGGTCATCACATATAAAAATGGGCCGAGACCCGTATTTTTATGATTATGAAATGAGGTGTCACATGGTGACTTTTTAATTGAAAGAATTATATTTGAAAAATAATTATTTAAGAAAACTACATTTGAAAGAGAATTATTTGGAAGAATTATATGTGACAGATATTTATTTGAAAAACTTAAATTAATTAGGCGTGCATGCATTTATTAATTGTTGAGGGATATTTATGGTATTCTTGTTGTCTTGCTGCGCATACCACTGGTTGTTTTATCCCGCCCTTATTGCTATCTGTTTTTTAGTATTTTATATATTATATTGCACATGTTATTAGACTAATGAGTGTCTTGACTGTACCTCGTCTCTACTCATACTACACTTCTGCACATTTTTTGTGCAGAGCCAGGTATTGGAGATATCAGACTTGAGCAGAGTTAAAGCGAGACCGTAAGGATTCAAGGTAGAGCTACTTTGTCGTCGCAGTCCCTTGGAGTCTTTTCATTTCATTGTACTGTTAAATTTTAATCAAACAGTATTGTATATTCGGCCCTCTTGATTATTCCATGTATTTAGTTAGAGTTCGTGACTCTGTACTACCAGTCTTGGGAGGTTGTATATTCATATTTATTCCGCTGTTAGTTTTGATTACTTATTTAATTAAAAAAAATGGCTTCAAAATGTAATAGAAATTGGCTTATCTAGTCTTAGAGACTAGGTGCCATCACGACGCCTGTGGTGGGATTTTGGGTCGTGACAGGAGGTTACTTCAATAAGTTGATTGGTAGAAGACAATTTTTAGGCTTACCTTATTGAGAGAGAAAAACGGTGAGAAAGAAAGATGAAGAAAGAAAGAAAGAAATTTTTAGAGAAATACTTACGCGTTAATTTTTATGAATAGTGAATAGGTTATATGAAAGAAAAGTAAAGGGACAAAATTATCCTTATGTGATTAAAAATTTAAAATATAATAATAAAAGGAAAAAAGGCTATATTTGTCCCCTACTTTATGAAATTAGCCACGTTTATCCCTAGTTTTAATTTTGATCTAAATGCATCCCTAGTAGAAAAAATTATCCCTAGACCTAACAGAAATTCACCGAAGCACCGGGGCCCTTCTCTTAAACTGCCAAGTAAGCAAATATCAACTCAAATTATAAAGACCCATGCCCATTATTTTTACCCAATTATCCAACCACCTTATGGGTCCCAAAAAAATATATTCCCATCACAACAAAAATTATATACAATGGAATGACATCATGCTATCACATATCTTAGAACGAATCCAACTAATACTAAAATTCATGCAAATCTCATGAATACTTCTGATGAAAGGTCTTCGGCCGATCGGAAAATGTAGACAAAATACTCTCTTTTTTCTTTCGAACAAGCTCTAACAAAAGGGTATAAAATGATGATTTTCCTATCAATAGTGTTGGTTTCTCCATTTCAAATCGTTATCTTGAATTTATAAATAGATTCTAATGGATCAAAGGTTCCAACAGATCTAAACCACTAGTGAGATCGGATTTCGGACCAAACTCCTATGAGTTTCTTCACTGACGGTAAGATAGCGAATGGAGAATCGCCGAAGCTTCTTCCGACCAAACTCCGATGAGTTTCTTCACTGATGGTTCTTGACCATGCTTGAACATCCCTCGCTTAAATAGGCTTGAATAGGAAACCAAAAAGGAGGAAATGGGTAAAAGGAGCATAAGGAAAGAGAATAAGTTGCATCCAATTTGAGCATACTAGAAGATTTTGAGATTTGAGAACAATAAAAAAGAGAAGAAGAAAAGAAAAAATGGGGTGGAAGGGGAGATGGCAGGTCTATCTGCAAAATAGCCGACATTCCGGCGAGATTTGAGGATGGTACTCCTTTCTGTTTTTTTATTTTCTAGTAACCTGTAAAAAAAATAAAAAAAAAATGAGCAGAATGACTAATAGAAGATAAGAGAAAATAAGGGGTCACTGGATTCGCCGACCAAAACTCCGGCGAGTGAGAAACTATTTATCTACACGAGTCTTTTCGGTACATCCCTACTTTTTTGGGCAGCTCCATCCGATATTTTGGCCAAAACCTAGTTCACCATATTTGAAGAGAAAAGAAGAAATGACGAGGTTGGGGATGGGGTCTGGTTCGTCGGAGTCTGCTTTGGAAGAGAGACAGATTGAGAGAGAGAGAGGGGTAAGATCCATAAGGTGCTAGGATAGTTGGGTCAAAGAAATGGGCATGGGTCTTTAACATTTGGGTTGATATTTGCCTACTTGGCAGTTTAAGAAAAGGGCCCGATGCCATAGTGAACTTCTGTTAGGGCCAGGGACAAAATTATATATTCCGTCTGTTTCAATTTATGTGAACCTATTTTTTTCTTAATTCGTATCAAAAAAAATGACCTCTTTCTTTATTTGGTAATAAACCTTTATGTAATGATTTATAGCCACACAAAATATATGTGCTTCATTCTACACCACAAGTTCAAAAGTCTTCTCTCTTTTCTTAAACTCCGTGCCCAGTCAAATGGGTTCACATAAATTGAAACGGAGGGAGTAGTATATTAACGATAGGTATGATTTTGGACGGAAAGTAAAAACGAGTATAAACGTGACTAATTTTCAACAGTAAAGGAACAATTTTAGCCTTTTCCCATGATAAAAGGCCGTTGTAGAAAACTAAAATTATACGGGATCAATTTATGTTGGACTTTTTTTTTATTGTCAGAAGCAACTTTTCTTATTTTTTTCGCGTCTTCGTCCTTATTAGGGAACGCTAAAACCAACCAAATTAAACTTTAAGATTAGAAAATTACTACATAAGAGTTATAAAAATATAGATACTTCATCGAAGATCATGCGCGAGAGTGCTCTCCCATTCAAATTTTATAAATAATATTATATTTATATCACATAATATAAATAAGGAAAGAATTTATATAAAGTAAAAGTGTATGGGGAAAGCTTAAAATGGTAAAACAACAACTGAAATCATTGAACAACAAAGAATATTTGGGGATCGATAAAACCATAGAGGGAATAAGGAATCATCTCACTGAAGTGCAAAAGAATATGGATATCCCCATTGTCCAAAACTCTCTAATAGAGGAGGAGAAGCAATTGAGGAAACAACTTGAAAAATGGGGCACAATTCAAGAGAACATCTATAAACAAAAATCTAGAGTGCAATGGCTAAAATTAGGGGACTCTAACTCTGCCTACTTATTTGCAAATATGAAGAATAGATGTGGCCAAAACTACATCAGGAATCTCACTTCTACTCAAGGTATTCTCTTAAACACAGATCAAGACATTGAGAAGGAAATTACTGATTTTTACAAGAGTATGTTGGGCACAGCTGCAGATAAGTTACTTGCTATTGATCCCAAAATTATGCAATGTAACATACCATATTTGGGCGTTATGATACATCGTAGTAAATTCATATAAACTTGAAGGGATTAAGGTTACTCATGTGGTTATAAGGGATTTATGACATTGTTAGCAAAGACCCCGTAATTTTGACAACTTTTAGTAAAGTTTTGATAGGTTTGCTTTTATGTAGTTATTGTTATTTTTACTTTTCGGATGTGCATTAAATTAAGTACGTGATATGCGAAAGTTTATAAATGAGATTTTTCTTTATTAGAAAAATAAAAAATTATTTTCTCATAAAGCGAGAAAGTTATTTTTTTATCGTTTTAAGAATTTATAGTAGAAAAATTTGTATTTTGATGTTATGTTGGAAAAAATTAGAGTTTGATATGATATATTTTTTTAATCAATGTAAAAATATACCATATTTATTTTATTACCAAATATACTAATTACCTATTAATAGATAAGTTTGCAAATAACATTAGCTACTTATTTTACTAGATAAGTATTAACTTTTTTTGGAATAAAGTTTTTTTTATCAAAGTAGTAATAGTAATCTGTTAGACTTCCTAGTGCTACGTGACAAGTGATGATATTTTACTCAATTAGAAAGTAGTGGAGTTGGTAGGACAAATTATTTCAATATATGTGTGTGTCCCAAAATCCATTAAAGGTCGTGATGGCGCCTAACACCGCTGTCAGGCAAGCCAACATTGACTAATTAATTTAATTACTTATTTTAGTATTTTTGAATCGAAATTTTCTTCAATTAAATAGTAAAGATAGAACAAATAGAGTAAGTGATAAATATTTTAGCAACTAAATTACTAAACAACCCATAACCACTCCCAAAATTCGGTGTCACAAGTGCATGAGCATTAACTAGGGAGTAAAATAAAATACAGTATATGTCCGAAATACAAACTAGACAGGAAAAATATAAATGACTCTGAAGGAGACTCTGTTGGCTGCGGATCGTAATATAGAATACAGCTCACCTAAGTCCCTGCATTTTTACCACACCTCTGCGCCCATAAGGCCTCTAGACATATCTGTACCTGCACAAAAATGTACAACAAGTGTAAGCATGAGTATGTAAACAACGTGTACCCAGTAAGTATCAAGCCTAATATCGAAGAAGTAGTGACGAGAGGTCGACTTTGACACTCACTAAGGGTCAATAATATTAAAATAGAAATACGTAAATCAATGTGATTTATAGGAATAACAATAATTTTTCTTTAACCAGCAGAAATAATTAACTCGTTCAATTTCAATAATTTCTAATTTATCAATTAACTTCACTAGCTGCAATAAAATATCAAGGTATCTGTAATTATTATTATTAGGCATGATTTCCGCTGTGGTCGTACGACCGAAGCCAGAGTGTCGTGTACACTGCCGAGGGACGTGCGGCACGATCCATAGATGCATCTATACTGCCGAGGCATTCGACCCGCTCCACAAGAAAGGAGGACATTTTCTTATGAACCTCCGGAATGAAAAGTTATTATAAGGCTAACACATAAGGATGTACAATTTATATTAACAGTCAAGTAATTTGCAAATTTCTACAACAGTTAAATATTTTGAACAAAATTTCAAGTATGCAAGATTTCAATCTTTTACCATTTTCTCTAACAATCAGCAACATAATTCTATTGCTTTAATTAATTAAGGATACAATTATCACAAGTAATTCATGATTTGAGTCCTAAACTACCCGAACTTTAGCAATATTAGTAGCTACGCACGAACTTTCGTCACCTCGTGCGTACGTAGACCCTACAATTAGTAACAATTATTAATTTAAATCACTATGAGGTAAATTTCCTCTTATAAGGTTAGACAAGAGACTTACCTTGTCTTAAAGCCCACTTCCCGATCACAACGCCGCGTTAAAGTCTCAATTCGATGCTGAAAATTCTGAAACTATCCAAATGTTATACAAAATAATTAATACATGCTCAATAATTCGATATTAGACTATTAAATTAATTACCCAACCCAAAATGGTAAAATTTCTAAAATTTATCCCGGGCCCACGTGCCCGGATTTCAGAAATATTTGGAGGAAATCGTTACCCATAACCTCAAGAACTCAAATATACCATTTCCATCCAATTCCATAGTCATTTTCGTGGTTAAAATCTTATTTTTATCAAAACCTAGGTTTTTCATCTAAACCTTTAATTTTTACGATTTATAGGTTATAATCTACCCATAATCTATATATTTAACTCAAAGTATGTAGAATTAACTTACCTTCAAGTTGCTAGTTGAAATCCTCTCTCAAAAAAACTTCAAAATCGCCCAAAAATGGAGGAAATAAGGACTAAAAATGACTGAACCTCGCCCCTTTTTAACATTCTGTCCAACAGCCTTTTTCGCACCTGTAGAGGTGTGACCGCACCTGTGGTTCCGCTTCTGCGGCGATGCCCTTCGCACCTGCGCCCTTTCCGCTACTGCGGTCACTGTCTTCGCACATGCGGGCTCGTAGGTGCGCTTTCTAGATCGCTTCTGCGGTTCGTGGCAGCCCCCCTTCAGGCATTTGCGGCTTGGGGCTCGCTTCTGTGAGCTCGCACCTGCGGCTGCCCAAGCGCAGGTGCAGTTGCAGCAGAAGCTGGAAGCTTCAGCTGCTGCTCCAACTTCCAAAATGGATCCGAGCCTCGTCCGGTTAACCCCTGAGGCCCCCGGGTCCCCTCCCGAACATACCAATAAGTTTGAAATCATAATACAGACTCGCTCGAACCCTCGGAACTAGGGGTGGGCATTCGGTATTTCGGTTCAGTATTTAATAACTACGGTTTGTTAATTCGGTATTCAGTATATCAATTGTGCGTATCAAATACCGTACCAAAATAGTTCGGCACGGTTCGGTATTTTCTTATTTGGTTCGGTACGATTTCTGTATCATAACAAAGTCTTTCAAATCTCCCAACAATCAAGATTATGCCTAATGTGAAATATGTGTCCTTGAGCTAAATCTTACTTCGATCAAGCTGTTCAAGCTTCTAAAATATAGTAACAACATTTGTGTTGGAATATGATGCTATATATAATTCCCACAATAACACCGAACAGCCCAAGTGCACTACCAAAAATCTCGATTACAAGGATCTTAACAAAAAACGTGGAGTTCTGTGCATCGGATAAGGCTCAGTTGCTTCCAATTATTCCTACACACAACCTTTTATAAAAGAAATAAAAGGAATAACAATAATTAAAGGGCAGAAAAACATTTCTTTAAATTTGACACCACGAAGTAGAATTCCATGAATGAGAAGAAAATTATTTCATACTCACCCACAAACAAGATTGGCAAAGACAACAATGATCACAGAGGCGAAAATTTCATAGCTAGCACAATGTTTTTACTACATTATAAAAGCTTGAACAAACTTAATACCACATTACCAAACACATAGTAAACTACAACAGTTCAAGTAGGTATTTAATTATACCCACCTGAATAAATGGAGAAGAATAACTTAAGTGAAAATATTCAAGACATCGGGTCCATTAAAGAGAAAGACAGTGGGAGTCACACAATTGGCAGTGGGTCTCTGTCGCACAATCCGTTGTCGATGACTCGAACTCGAACTCACATGTCACAAGTGGGTCAGCGGCAGAGCTTTTGAGAATTGAGAGAAAGGTGAGAAATTGAAAAATCCTATCGAGCCCTAGGTATGCTAATTCCTAATTTTCTATCGTTAGTCTAAGTGGGGTTGGACTTGGGCCTAAGGGTAACAAATTAGATTTGGGCTGAGCACTCAGCAATATCATCTTTGTGTTAGGCTGCCCAAGACTATTTGAAAATTGGGATAAACTATTAAGCCTAATATTTTGGTATTTCGGTATACCGAAATATCGAAAGCTCAATACCGAGGACCGTACCGAAATACCGAATAACTGAAATATTTATACCGAAGTAGTACCAAAATACCGAAATAACCAAAACCGAAATATCGAATTAATTCAGTCCGGTTCAAAATTCGGTTTTTCGGATTTTATGCACACCCCTACTCGAAACGTGTAAAACAAAATCAAAACTAAGAATCATACCTCAAACCAAATTGATTCAACTTAGAATTTTCAAATTCTTCAAACTTACTCTGAATGAGCCGAAACATACTTAAACTACTCGGAATGACACCAAATTTTGCGTGCAAGTCTTAAATTACCATACGGAGCTATTCCCAGGCTCAGAATTTCCGAACGGACCTCAATTACTCAAAAACTTACTCCAAACCAAATTTAAAGAACCTTAAACCTTTAAATAGTTGATTTTTACTATTAAACGTCGAAACGCTCCCGGGTCGTCCAAAACCCGATTCGAACATATGCCCAAGTCTAAAATCATCATACGAACCTATTGGAACCATCAAATCCCGATTCCGGGGTCGTTTTCTCAAAATGTTGACCGAAGTCAAACTTAGGCTTTTAAAGCCAAACCAAGGAACCAAGTGTTCTGATTTCAACCCGAACACTTTCAAATCCCGAACCAACCATCCCCGCAAGTCGTAAATTAGTAAAAGCACATACGGGAAGTTTTATTTAGGGGAACAAAGTTCTAACAGTCAAAACGACTGGTTGGGTCGTTACATTCTCTCCCACTTAAATATATGTTCGTCCTCGAACGTGCTAAGAACTGCTCAGGAGTTGTCCGAAATCACTGTTTAACACCGCGTGTACCTGTCCGTGCTACCACTACTCAGTTGAGCATATTAGCTCGAGCCAATCTAAAGATCCTCCCCTTTATTTAGGCAAATAAGCCTTAGAGCCAAATTCCAATATCCGAACACCGTTCCAATCACTACACGATGCGCCAACATACAATTGCGTACCTTTGCTGAATCCATACCATGCACCGAATAATTCACACGACCATAATAACATCCTCTAATAGCAATAGCCGAAATCTCACAAATCTGATGCCCACAACACACCTCATGACACATATAAGCCATGTTCCAACTCTGGCAATGCTTCCACGATGGAAGAAATGCGTAGAATTCATAACCAACTGCATAATCAACAAATCATTTAGTCCCTCCTCCTGACATGAACCATTACCTCATTATGAACCAAATAACGATATTTGCTCTTTAACATGCCTCATATAAATCCGTTCGCACTGATCCCAGATCCAAAAATCTCGCCTCACCCAGTACAAGTAGTTCCGGTAATAAGCCACCACAATCACTACCAAAAGTGTCATATGATGCCACCATGTGCCAACAAGCCACAAACTAGAATGTGATACATAAGGAAAACAAACTCTGGAAAGAACTACTCAACCCACGCAACAGATTAAACAACCGAAAAAGGTGTTATGAACCTTCCTCATAACATGAGAAACAAGACACGCAAGAATAGATATGGGGAACTGTACTCAACATCATACTGTTGCGGCGTACACCCCATTCCTCACATGATACCGTTGCGGCGTGCAACCCGATCCAAACAATATACCCGTGGCGGCATGCCACCCGATCCACTCATGACAATAAATAGGGAAGTACCCGTCAAGCCAAAATGCTTATACCTACGAAATACCTGAATGTCAACCACAAGCACGCTAAGTGCACAATACCATCAGATAGCACCATACGCTATAAAACTCAAGCACGACTAAGGTGCAATAAATAACCTGCATCTCAAGAGCCATCCTGCTCATATAACACCGCAAACTATACGGGATCTCAATACGAGTGCGAATAATCAATCCGCCTCACAACCCACATGGAAAAATATAGGCCACACGGAAAGGGCCAACAACAGAAATAACATCCAAGGCCCGAAGACCTCTCCAAAAACAATGTTATGCTGAAATGAACACATCCAGCCTGATATGGAGCCCACATTCATATTTAGATCTATCTACGGACCTCAAGACGATTCTAATCGTACCGCACTGGGCTAATAACCTTTCAAGGATCCACAATAACCCTTTTTCCCATGACACACAAGAACAACCGTCAAATCCGAAACGAACTTCCACATTCCAAAACCAAATAAACCGAGCGCCCTTCAGGCATAAATTCTCACATTAGAGATAGTACCACAATCTCCATACTTGGTTTTAAATCTTTAATCAATCAAGTGAATACATGTCACACTTATACAATCTCCCCGTGGGGTACGCTCCCATGACCTTCCGCACCAGGTAGCAAAGTCTGCACATCCAGACCACCAGTCATATAGTGTTGTAAAGCGAATCGAAAGTTCACAAATCAGTACACAAAGCCTCTTACACATGACACCGATCTCAGGTGATGCTGGAGACAGTACCAGTTTACCCTAAACATCTGAATTCTTTCCTGTTCATCCGAGCGCGTGACATTCTTGTCGACACCAAACTGTAACCTTGATCCTCAGCTTCCAATTTCCAATGCCGCTCTATGCACCTAACTTACCAATACGTGAGAGTGCAAGAATTCCATCATGACTCCTGATCCAATAATAAACTAAATACTCCATCACATAGCAACCTTTTACTTAACTCATTTCAGGAGAATCATTGCAACATGCGACTGAATTCCCATAACCGCAGAGAATACAATCCTCAAGTAGTGGTCTAAACTAGCATAACTCTTCAGGGATCCATCTACACATAATAGGCCAAAATACTCGAATGCCTCCAAATAAAATCAATGACGGTAGCTGTCAAGCCTCGCACGTAC
Organism: Nicotiana tabacum; assembly: GCF_000715075.1. Classification (NCBI taxonomy): domain Eukaryota; kingdom Viridiplantae; phylum Streptophyta; class Magnoliopsida; order Solanales; family Solanaceae; genus Nicotiana; species Nicotiana tabacum. The sequence continues at coordinate 92,054,502 of NC_134096.1, read as the reverse complement.
CGCCCCAAATCATATGTATAACTTAACATGCTGAAGGAACTGATCATTGCCACCATCATGCCAATTCAACCATTGCTAACCGATCCGACTGCTTCTAATTTACTCTGGACTTGCCTTAGGAATAATAATACCTCTATTCAAAATATGATGAACCCAACCCGCACTCATCCAGAAGGACTCTATTTCACAAGACCATGTTGCCTCAAAACCCACGAACCATCTCATACCCTCATTGTGCGCACATTTACATCTTCAACTGGTACACCCATTGTGATAACTCCTCTATGAATCCGAAGTCATTTTCTTCCATTCTTCCAATGCTACATCACTGCCCTAAGATAACGTAGAACACTCCAAGCCCCTTTCATAATCTGCTGCAAAAGCTCGATACTTAACCATACTACGGACTCGAAATCCTTAGGCACCTCACTTAAATTTTTGAATCCACTAAGACCATTATTGAGGGTCACCCACTATGACTTGTTCCTAAATATGCTCAAACTCCAAGGCCCTGCTAGCACATGAACGCCTTCTCAAAGAAGCACCTGGCCGACTCACTTCCTTGTACATCACATCTACACGAAGCATAGACTCTGAGTCTTCTCAAAGCCTGAACGTGAATCAATAAGGCCAAATATAGCGCACATTCCTCAAGTACTTTGCTCAAATACCCACTGATGTTTTCTTTCCTTAGTCGTAATAACCCACCAATATGCCGATAACTAGAAACCTCACAATTAAACAACCATGCACTCCAATCGTAGGCGGAGAGCTCTCCTACTTAGCTTGAAGCTACCATTACATGACCTTGGAACCTACCAAGATTCCTTCTTCATCACAGATATGACCTAGTGCAATCGACCCGCCAAATTCCTCGAAATCTTCCTGCTAACCATTTCATGAACGCTCTGAATCCCTAGCCACATTCACATATTTGACCTCATACCGGGTAGCCAGTAGAATTCTTCGCAGAAGCTTCGTCAGCACCACACAACCGTTAACCTGCTCACCGAAAATAACCCACATGTGGAAATTCCATGCCGACATCTTCCAACAACGCTGCACCGAGTACGATTACCACAAAACCAATAAACCATCCTGAGCCTGTGGTCGTTCACCAGCTGTACAAGTCTATTCACTCCTCATGGACATCAACTAAAGGTGCGACAATACATTCCAATCCAAAGTCATGTTGGATCCTTTTTCATATCAAGCAACTCATTTCCGTCGCATCCAACCTTTCTCCGTATAGCAGCCAATATTCCAAATTAAGTTCGTAAACTTAGTCACTGTCCACCATGAGTTCCAAATCACTCTGAACTTTCCTCAACGCGTGCAGCTATCCTACCACATAACCCATATGATACTCTGCCACTCTCCCACTTTGGTCAACCCCTCTCCTTTAAGCAACTACTCGACTTCTGTTTTCTTACACTTGGCCTTGTAGAAGTATAACTACCGCAAGACACCTCCCACATGCCCTTCCTCATCCTTCGTTGCCAGTTGATGCTTTAAATAGAAATTCATCTCTGTAGAACCTGAACCAACAGATCACCGCCAACTCTAAACCTCCCCGAAGATCATCTTCCTTGAGCCACCAATATTAGGATCACCAATTCGATCCTGAAACACAGCACACTGCGACCTCTAACAGTCGCTTCCCCAGCACCATTCATAATATCCTGCCCTGAAGGAAAATTGAAGAAAACCATACCACCGACGAACTTAACACATTCAATCAAGGACGACGATACCACATCACGGATGAAGATTCCACCACGCTCGAAAATACCAAGTCTCATTACTCCATCAACCCAAACCTAAACATTCTTAGTCCAATTGCCTTTCCTCCGCCGGAAATAAAATACTGAATCTCTGAATCATGCACTGAGTAAAACCTCCTTTCAAGTCATTCACTGCCTCGACGCATAGACAAGCATCCTACCATTACACAACACTTGTGCGATAGAAACACATGAATCATCATAACAATTAATGCCTAATCTCAAAACCTTAAGTAATACTGATACTGAGCTGAAACGACAAAACATCATTCTACAAGGCGACGACAATGGCCCAAAGCAAATACGCAGGGAGAAATATCTTGCACCATATCTATAGTATCATTTAAATTCCTCGATTCCCAATTTATAACAATCGCTTTACGCCGCGTAAGATTGAATAGGAAGGAAATGAATACATAAGCCTCAAAGGAATCGAATCGCACTATAAGGAATCAAGAAAAGGAAGTGCTCCTAACATCCCCGTAGCCTCTCGAAGATAAGTACAGACATCTCCGTACCGATCCGCAAGACTCTACTAGACTTGCTCATGACTCGTGAGACCTACGTGAACCTAGTGCTCTGATACCATGTTGTCACGACCCAAAACTCATTAAAGGTCGTGATGACGCCTAACACCGTTGTCAGGCAAGCCAACCTTGACTAATTAATTTAATTACTCATTTTAGTATTTTTGAACCGAAATTTTCTTCAATTAAATAGTAAAGATAGAACTCATAGAGTAAGTGATAAATATTTTAGCAACTAAATTACTAAACAACCCATAACCACTCCCAAAATCCGATGTCACAAGTGCCAGAGCATTGACTAGGGAGTAAAATAAAATACAACATCTGTCCAGAATACGAAAAAATATAAATAACTCTGAAGGAGACTCTGTTGGCCACGGATTGTAATATAGAATGCAGCTCACCTAAGTCCCTGCATTTTTACCACACCTCTGCGCCCACAAGGCCGCTAGACATATCTGTACCTGCACAAAAATATGCAGCAAGTGTAGCATGAGTACGTAAACAACGTGTACCCATTAAGTATCAAGCCTAATCTCGAAGAAGTAGTGACGAGAGGTCGACTTTGGCTCTCACTAAGGGCCAATAATATTAAAATGGAAATACTTAAATCAATGTGATTTATAGGAATAACAATAATTTTTCTTTAACCAGCAAAAATAAATAACTCGTTCAATTCCAATAATTTCTAATTTATCAATTAACTTCACAAGCTGCAATAAAATATCAAGGTATCGTGTAATTATTATTAATATTAGGCACGATTTCTGCCGAGGCCCGATCTAGAGTGTTGTGTACACTGCCGAGGGACGTGTGACGCGATCCATAGATCCATCTATACTGCCGAGGCGTTCGGCCCGCTCCACAAGAAAGGGGGACATTTTCTTATGTACCTCCGGAAGGAGAGTATATTTATTAAAAGATTAATTCGAGAGGATGAATAATTTCTTTTAACAATTAATTAATTTAAGCAGAAAATAAAGTATATAAGATTTCCATAATTCATAATTTCAATTATGTGAGATTTCAATCTTTTATCATTCCCTCTATCACAAAATTTCAATTATGCGATATTTAATTAATTCTATTGCTTTAATTAAATAAGAATACAATTATCACAAGTAATTCATGATTTGAGTCCTAAACTACCTGGACTTTAGCAATATTAGTAGCTACGCACGGACTCTCGTCACCTCATGCGTACGTAGTCCCCACAATTAGCAATAATTATTAATTTAAATCACCTATGGGGTAAATTCTCTCTTACAAGGTTAGACAAGAGACTTACCTTGTCTCAAAGCCCACTTTTCGATCACAACGCCGCGTTAAAGTCTCAATTCAATGCTGAAAATTTGGAAATTATCCAAATGTTATATAAAATAATTAATACATGCTCAATAATTCGAAATTAGACTATTAAATTAATTACCCAACCCAAAATGGTAAAATTCCTAAAATTCACCCCGGGCCCACGTGCCCGAATTTCGAAAATATTCGGAGGAAATCGTTACCCATAACCTGAAGAACTAAAATATACCATTTCCATCCAATTCCATATCCATTTTCGTGGTTAAAATCTCATTTTTATCAAAACCTAGGTTTTTCATCTAAACCCATGATTTTCACGATTTACAGGTTATAATCTACCCATAATCTATGTATTTAACTCAAAGCGTTTAGAATTAACTTACCTTCAAGTTGCTAGTTGAAATCCCCTCTAAAAAAAACTCCAAAATCGCCCAAAAATGAAGGAAATACGGACTAAAAATGACTGAGCCTAGCCCCTTTTTAACATTCTGTCCAACAGCCTTTTTCGCACCTGCGGAGGTGTGACCGCACCTGTGGTTCCGCTTCTGCGGCGATGCCCTTCGCACCTGCGCCCTTTCCGTTTCTGCAGTCACTGTCTTTGCACCTGCGGGCTCGCATGTGCGCTTTCTGGATCGCTTTTGTGGTTCGTACTAGCCTCCCCTTTTCTCGCATCTACGGCTTGGGGCTCGCTTCTACGAGTTCGCACATGCGGCTACCCAAGCGCAGGTGCGGTTGCAGCAGAAGCTAGAAGCTTCATCTGCTGCTCCAACTTCCAAAATGGATCCGAGCCTCGTCCGGTTAACCCCCGAGTCCCCCGACGCCCCGCCTGAATATACCAACAAGTTTGAAATCATAATACGAACTCGCTCGAACCCTCGGAACGTGTAAAACAACATCAAAAGTAAGAATCATACCTCCAACCAAATTGATTCAACTTAGAATTTTAAAATTCTGCAAACTTACTCCAAATGTGCCAAAACATACTTAAACTACTCGGACTGACACCAAATTTTGTGTGCAAGTCTTAAATCACCATACAGAGTTATTCCCAAGCTCGGAATTTCGAAACGGGCCTCAATTAATCAAAAACCTATTCCAAACCAAATTTAAAGAACCTTAAACCTTTAAATAGTTGATGTTTACTATTAAACGTCGAAATGCTTCCAGGTCGGCCAAAACCCGATTAAAACATACGCCCAAGTCCAAAATTATCATACGAACCTATTGGAACCGTCAAATCCCGATTCCGAAGTCGTTTTCTCAAAATGTTGACCGAAGTCAAATTTGGGCTTTTAAAGCCAAACTAAGGAACCAAGTGTTCCGATTTCAATCCGAACACTTCCAAATCCCGAACCAACCATCCCCGCAAGTCGTAAATTAGTAAAAGCACATACGGGAAGTTTTATTTAGGGGAACAAAGTTCTAACAGTCAAAACGACTGGTTGGGTCGTTACATATATATATATATATATATATATATATTCTAAATACTTTGACTTCTTCTACACTAAGAAATAGACTTTTGCAATAGTTTGGTGATGGGATGTATTTCAGCCGAACATATCCTCTATATACATAGTGTTTAAGACACTTTATCATTGGGAAAGAGGGGAATCGTTAGATACATATATTTACACTCCAGCAACTACGTGGGGAAACTCTATCTTGCTCATCCCTTTTTTCCCTAAAGCAATGAAGTGCTCAAAGGCACTCAGATGTTACTGGTGGTATTTTCTTTATCTCTCTTTACATTACTGTTCTTAATTATATTATCATGCCTTACATACTTAGTACTTTGTTCGTACTGACGTCTCTTTTATTTGTGGACGCTACATGTCGTGTTGCAGGTCCTAATAGAAAAGTAGACGAAGCTACCCCACCACGGTAGACTGCTCTGTTCAGCGTTATTGGCGAGACACCTTCTCTGGACTTGCCGTGGTCTTGGTATGCATTTTTGTTATAGACGTTATGGGTAGGTCGGTGCCTTGTTCCGATAATGTTCCAGCACTTATGTTTCTTTAGACGCTCATAGACATATGTCGTCTCATGTATAGTTTTGGATAGCCTTGTCGGTCGATTTTGTTGTATATAACTTTACGATAGCCTTGTCGGCCCATGTTATATGTGTTTATGTCGTTATCTATCATTATTGGCTGTTTGTGATTCATGTCTACTATTTATGTTTACCTCGTTGGACCTTATAGATAATAAGAAAGGTTAGATAAAATGTACGTCGATGCTCGGCAAGTATGGTCGGTTACCAGTCATGACCCTCAAGTTTGGGGTCGTGACAAACTTGGTATCAGATCAAGTCTATCCTAGGGGTTGTCTATGAGCCGTGTCTAGTAAAGGCTTGATTATGGATGTGTAGCGCGCCACATTTATAATCAGTAGGCTACAAGACATTTAGGGTTGTTACCTTTCTTATGAATCTAGATAGTGCGTTAGAGCGGAGTCGTAAGTGTTCATCTCTAATATTCACCTTGTTTTCTTTCAGCGATGCCTTCAACTGGAAAGCAGACAGATCGTATACAGATCGATAAAGCTGCAGGAGAGGGTACCAGTCAGTTTCCTCTTGCTATAGTGGGCCAAAGTAAGGCTCAAGGCGAGATGTTGTCTCATGCCTCATCTACTCCGCCCTTCGAGACAAGATTAGGATAGATCCAACACCTCCAGTTCCTTCGTCTGGCACTACAGACCAAGATATGCGGAGTGCGATGCAATTGTTGACTAGATTAGTAGCTTCTCAGGTTTAGATACAGAATACCGGTGCTGCTAACAGGCCCGTTAGTGCGAGAGTTCATGATTTTATTAATCTAGACCCTCCAGTAGTTACCGGATCAGACCCCAAGAAGGACCCACAGACTTTTATTGATCAGGTTCATCGTACAGTACGACTTATGCACGCTAGTGATACTGAGGCAGTAGAGTTGGCTTCTTATTGGTTACGAGATTTAGCGGTTTTCTAGTATGACAGTTAGGAGAGATCCAGGGGTCCGAATTCTTCTCCAGATGTGTGGAAGGACTTTTCCTAGGCCTTTCTTCGTCACTACTTGCCCGTTGAGATACGACGAGCTAGAGCTGATAAGTTCTTGAACCTTCGGCAAGGTAATATGAGTGTGCGAGAGTATAGTATGCAGTTTGATTCCTTAGCAAGGTATGCTCCCCATATGGTAGCCGAGATGAGTGATAGTATGTATCTGTTCGTGAACGAGTTGGGACCACATCTGATAAATGAGTGCACGACAGCCTCCTTGGTGGAGGGCATGGATATTTCCTGTATTCAGGCTTATGCCCAGACACTAGAGGATCGTAAGCACCAGCAGAGGGCACATAGGGAGCAAGATAGGGGCCAACATAAGAGGGCGAGGTTCGCAAGGTATTCTGGTGACTTTAGGCCCCAATCTTTGAGGTGTTCAGCGCCACCCGTAGCTAGTACTCCTACACGGGTTCAGAGGCCCCGGTATAATTGATCTAACTATTCTGGTCCAGGTCAGAGTTCGCGGGCATCAGTCTCTCAAGATCATAGGGATACTAGTCAGACGAGACCCCCCAACACCCCATTGTGATCAGTGCAGCAAGGCCCACTTTGGACTGTGCCGTTGAGGTTTTGATGCATGCTATTCTTGCAGACAACCTGGCCATATGATGCAAGATTGTCCTAATAGAGGAGGTGGTGGTATGGTGCAGCCAACTGGATCTGTCTCTGGTTCTTCCTCATTAGTTCAACCTCCAACACGGGGTTTTCAGCAGTCGGCAGGTTGTGTTAGAGGTAGAGGTAGAGGTGCAGTGCCGAGTTTGAGCGGTACACAAAATTGAATGTATGCTCTAGCAGGTCAACAAGATCTCGAGTCATCTCCTGATGTTGTCACAGGTATATTGTCTGTGTTTCCTTATGACATATATGCGTTGATTGATCCGGGGTCTACATTATCATATGTTACACCCTTTATGGCTAATAAGTTTGGCATTGAACCTGAATTGATAAGTAAATCACTTGCGGTATCCACTCCGAAAGGAGATTCTATGATTGCTAGAAGGGTATATAGAGGTTGCACAGTGATAATTTGTAGTCGTCAAACCTCGGTTAACCTATTTGAATTTGAAATGGTTGATTTTGATGTGATAATGGGAATGGACTGGTTAGCGTCATGTTATGCAAACGTTGATTGTTGTACAAAGATAGTTAGGTTTCAGTTTCCCAGTGAACCCATTATTGAATGGAAGGAGAACATTGCTACACTGAATGGTAGGTTTATTTCCTATCTAAAGGCAAGGAGGAGGATCTTAAAGATTTGGAGGCGAAGCCGCCTACTCTACAATCAATCCTCGTGGTTAATGAATTTCCAGACGTTTTCCCAGATGAACTCCCAGGCCTTCCTCCTGAAAGGGAGATTGAGTTTAACATTGAAGTGTTCCCTGACACTCAGCCGATCTCTATCCCTCTGTACAGGATGGCCCCACCTAAGTTGCGAGAGTTGAAGGCACAGTTGAAGGACTTGTTGGATAAGGGTTTCATTAGGCCTAACACTTCACCTTGGGGTGCGCCGGTCTTGTTTGTGCGGAAGAAGGATGGGTCGTTAAGGATGTGTATTGATTATCGATAGTTGAATAAGGTTACTATAAAGAACAAGTATCCACTTCCAAGGATTGACGACATGTTTGACTAACTCCAGGGTGCTACGTATTTCTCCAAGATTGACTTACGTTTAGGGTATCATCAAGTGAGGGTTAAGGAGAAGGATGTTATGAAGACGGCCTTCCGAACAAGATATGGGCAATTTGAGTTCTTGGTGATGTCGTTTGGGCTAACAAATGCCCTATCAACTTTTATGGATCTCATGAAGAGTGTATTCAGACCCTATCTTGGCGTGTTTGTGATCATATTCATTAACTATATTCTGGTGTATTCTCGTTCGGAGGCGGAACATGCGAGCCACTTGCAGATAGTATTACAGACCCTTCAGGATCGTAATTTATATGCTAAGCTCTCCAAATATGAATTCTGACTGAACTCAGTTGCATTTCTTGGCCATGTGATATCTGATGAGGGTATTAATATCGACACTCAAAAGATCGATGTAGTGAAGAATTGGTTGAGACCTACAACACCTTCATAAGTCCGCAACTTCTTGGGTCTAGCAGGATATTATAGGCGGTTTGTAGAAGGGTTTTCCTCTATATCAACATTATTGACTAAGTTAACACAGAAAGCTACCAAGTTCCAGTGGTCTAACACTTGTGAACGTAGTTTTCAGGAGCTAAATAATCGATTAACATCAGCACCAGTGCTCACTCTCCCAGAAGGAACAGAAGGTTATGTGGTATATTGTAATGCCTCAGGTATAGGTTTGGGGTGCGTATTGATGCAGCGTGGGAAGGTGATTGCTTATGCATCGAGACAACTGAAGAAACATGAAAAGAATTATCCGACTCATGATTTGGAATTGGCTGTAGTAATATATGCTTTGAAGATATGGTGACACTACTTATATGGCATCCATGTTGACACCTACATAGATCACAAGAGTTTACAATACATCTTCAAGCATAAGGAGTTGAATTTGAGACAACGTAGGTGGCTTGAATTACTAAAAGACTACGATGTCGAGATATTATACCACCCTGGTAAAGCCAATGTTGTGGACGGCGCTCTCAGTCGTAAGTCAATGGGAAGCTTAGTACACATTGAGGCAGGTAGACAGGGGTTGACTAAAGAACTTTATCAGCTGGCCAATATGAGAATCAGATTATTAGACTCTGATGGCGGAGGTGTTACTGTACAGAATACATCGGAATCATCTTTGGTAGCTGAGGTAAAAGCACGACAATATGAAGATCCTACCTTAGTACGATTGAGAGAGGGCATTCAGCATCGTAAGATTATGACTTTCGAGATTAGAGGAGATGGGGAACTGAGATACCAAGGCCGATTATGTGTGCCTAATGTGGCAGGGTTGCGAGAGAATATTATGATTGAGATTCATCAGTCCCGATATTCAATCCATCCCGGCTCGTCAAAGATGTATCATGACGTTAAGGAGCAGTATTGGTGGGATAACATGAAGAAGTCTATTGCAAAATTTGTAGCCCAGTGTCCTAATTGTCAACAAGTAAAGATCGAGCATCATAAACTTGGTGGATTGATTCAAAATATAGATATTCCGACCTGGAAATGGGAGGTGATAAATATGAACTTCATTATTGGATTACCTTGCTCTTATCATAAGTTTGACTCTATCTGGGTGATAGTTGATCGACTTACAAAATCTGCCCATTTTTTGCCAGTTAAGACAATTTACACGGCTGAAGATTATGCGAAGTTGTATATCAAGGAGATTGTCAGGCTTCATGGTGTGCCGGTATCTATTATATCAGACCGAATAACTCAATTTACTGCTAACTTTTGGAGGTCTTTTCAGAAGGGTTTAGGCACACAAGTGAAACTCAGCACTGCATTCCATCCGCAGACTGATAGACAGACTAAACGTACCATTCAGACACTTGAAGATATGCTATGAGCATGTGTTCTAGATTTCAAGGGGAATTGGAATGACCATCTTCCACTCATAGAATTCGCCTACAATAATAGTTACCATTCCAATATTAAAATGGCCTCATACGAGACACTGTACGGGAGGAGATGTAGATTGCTAGATGATTCGAAGTTGGTGAAACGAAATTATATGGGCCAGATTTGATTTACCAAGCCATTGAGAAGGTCAAAATGATACAAGAGCGATTGAGGATGGTGCAAAGCAGGCAAAATTCTTATTCCGATGTTCGACGTCGTGATCTGGAGTTTGAGGTTGGTGATTGGATTTTCCTGAGGATCTCATCGATGAAAGGTGTTATGCATTTTGGGAAGAAAGGTAAGCTGAGTCCGTGGTATGTCGGGCCATACAAAATTCTTCGACGAATTGGACAAGTTGCTTATGAGTTAGAATTGCCATCCAAATTGGAATTTGTCCACCGCGTATTCCATGTATCTAAGTTAAGGAGATGTATTGGAGACCCTTATAGGGTCGTCCCTATCAAAGATGTACAAGTTACAGAGGATCTATCATATGAAGAAGTGCCAATGGCTATATTAGATCGACAAGTCCGCAAGCTGAGAACAAATGATGTAGCCTCCGTCAAAGTATTGTGGAGGAACAAGAATAAAGAAGAAATGACATGGGAAGCAGAAGAAGAGATAAAGTCTAGATACCCTTACCTGTTCCAGATTAAAGATGTCACGACCCAAAATCCCACCACAGGCGTCGTGATGGCACTTAGTCTTTAAGACTAAGTAAGCTGATTATAAATGCAATTCAAGCCTTTTTTTAAATAATCGAAACCAACAACGAAAATAATTACAAACAACCTCCCAAGACTGGAAATACTGAGTCACGAACTCTAACTGAATACATGAAATTATCTCAAGGATCGAATACTCAATATTGTTTGAATAATGATTAACAGTACAATAAAAAAGAAAGATTCCAAGGGACTGCGGCGACCAAGCAACTCTACCTTGAATCCTTGCGATCCACTCTAACTCTATCCGAGTCTGATATCTCAAATACCTGGCTCTGCACAAAAATATGCATAAGTGTAGTATGAGTACACCACATTCGGTACCTAGTAAGTATCAAGACTAACCTCGGTGAAGTAGTGACGAGGTACAGTCAAGACACCCACTAGTCTAATAACTTGTGCAATATAGTATACAAAAATAATAGAAAAATAAATAGCAGTGATAGCAACAATAATCAATTAGTAACGTAAATAGCAAGGCAGCAAGAACTCCATAAATATTGCTCAAACAGGTAATGAACACAAGTACAATCAATAATCAAGTCCTTAAAAATATACATCTTTCATCTATAAGTTTTTCAATAGAAATCTATAGAATATAATCCTTTCCAATAAATATATTTCGAACATACTTCTTTCAATTAGATATCCTTCAAATATAATTCTTTCAAATAAATATCTTCCGAATATAATTCTTTCAAATAATATCCTTCAAATATAATTCTTTCAAGTAAATGTCTTTCGAATATAATTCTTTCAAATAGTATTTGGAATATAATCCTTTCAAATAAAATTCACCTTGTGACACTTCATCTCATAATCATAAAATATGGGTCTCAGCCCACTTTCATATTTCCACGGCACCTCGTGCCAATATCTCTATCACAACCGCACGGACAACTCACGTGCCAATATCACTGTAACGACCTGATCGGTCGTTTTGAGCTCTAGCACGTCGTTCGGCGGTTTGAGGCCATGAGCAGCTTCACTGCAGGTATTATGACTTGTACGCTTGGTCGGAATTGAATTTCGGAAGCTCAGAGTTGATTTGAAAAAAAAATTCCCATTTCGGAAGCTTTAAGTTGGAAGAATTAACTAAGGTTGGATTTTTGAGTAAACGATCTCGGAATCGAGATTTGAAGGTTCCAACAAGTTCATATGATGAATTCGGACTTGGGCATATGTCCGGACCGGGTTTTGGAAGACCCAGGAATGTTTCGGCGCCTATCGTGGAAGTTGGTATTTTGGAAGAATTTCATAAATTTGGGTTGAAGTGCATTTCAATGTTATCAATGTTCGTTTGGGATTACGAGTCTGGAAATAGCTCTGTATAGTGATTCTGGTATTGGGAGCGCGTCCGGAAGTGAATTCGGATGTCTGTAGGTCATTTTGGGGACATTTGGCGAAAGTTAGAAATTTGAAGGTTTTTGAGAAGTTTGACCGGAAGTGGACTTTTTGATATCGAGGTCGGAATCTGATTTCGGAAGTTGGAGTAGGTCCGTAATGTCAAATGTGACTTTTGTGCAAATTTTGAGGTTAATCGGACGTGAATTGATAGGTTTCGGCATCGATTGTAGAAGTTGAAGTTTCAAAGTTCATTAAGTTTGAATTGGGGTGCGATTCATAATTTTGATGTTGTTTGATGTGATTTGAAGGTTCGAGCAAGTTTGTAATATGTTATGGGACTGGTTGGTATGATTGGTTGGGGTCCCGAGGGCCTCGGGTGGATTTCAGATGGTTAACAGATTGAAATTCGACTTGGGGGATCTGTTGAAGTTGATGTCATGGCTATTGCTGGTTTCCTTATACGCGATCATGATAGGAAGTCCGCAATCGCTTAGAGTTGTTTGGCAAATCTGGTGTTGTGCATCGCGATCGCGGGTGGATGTACGCGATCGTGAAGAAGGAATTTATGGACCATGGATTTTTGCCTTATGCGAATGCGAAAGGTGAGACGCGAACGCGGTGAAGAACTTGAGGAACCTACGCGAACGCGAGTGGGGAATCGCGAACGCATAGAAGGAAATGAGGTCTGGTCCTGAGGATATTTGGCCTACGCGAATGCGAGGCTGGGTATGCGAACGCGAAGGAGTGAGGGCGGAAAACTTTGCGAATGCGTCGTGAGGAACGCGAACGCGAAGAGGAAATTGGGGGAAGTGTGTCTTTGGCCTTCACGATCGCGATGGTCTTTCCGCAATCACAAGAAGGGCGGACCTGGGCAGTGAAGTTTTATATACGGGATTTGGCCATTTTCCTCCACATTTCATTTTGGTTGGGTGATTTTTGGAGCTTTTGAAGAGGAGATTTAATCATATATTATGAGTTAAGTAATTCCCGCACATTGTGAGTTAAATACATGGTTTATGTATGGATTTAGACATGAAAATTTATAGAAATTTTGGGGTTTTGGTAGGAAAACCTAGAAATTGGTATTCTTGGATTTTGAGCACGAATTTGGGCATGAAGTGGAGAATAAATGATATATTTGAGTTCGTGGGGTTATGTGTAAAGTTTATCTTCGAAAATTTTCGGAATCCAGGCATGTGGGCCTGAGGGTGATTTTATCAACTTTTCAAACGAAATTGAAAATTGTTATAAAATTATTAATTATGAGTATTAGAGTATATTTTGATTTGGTTGCGTCATATTTGACTAGTTTTGGAGCGACGGGCATCAGTTTAAATTGTCAGAGCGACCTTGGAGTCGGTTATGGAATTTCGGAGCAAGGTAAGTCTCCTTTCTAATCTTGTAAGAGGGAATTAACCCCATAGGTGAACTAAATTATTGTGTGCTTCTATTTGCGGGGGCTACGTTCGTACGAGGTGACGAGAGTCCTACGTAGCTACTAGTTATGCCTATGTCCGGGTAGTTTTAGGCTCACATCATGCCTTGTTGATATTGTTATTGATTTATGTTTATTGTCTGCCTTGAGAGGGAGCGAGATTGAGTTTGCTTATTAAATGTTTTGAAAGGAGTTGAAATTGAAGAACGTAAGATTTAAAAGGTTTCGTTTGAACTTCTTAATTTCGAAAAGGACTGAGTAATGCTATAATAGCTTAAGAAATCTATGTGTAACCGCGTCGCATGTATGTTTCGCGAGCGGGGTAATTTTCTTAAAAAGCTACAAGCTGAATTTCCCTTATTTTTGAAAATAATCAAGAAAGAGATATGATTTTAATATTAAATTTATATTTGACCGTGTCGCAAGTATGATCCGCGAGCGGGGATATTCCTTAAATTTATATTTGACTGCGTCGCACGTATGATTCGCGAGCGGGGTATTTCCTTCTACCACTCTTATGGGATCGGGCCATTCGCCTCGGCAGGATTTATGTGTCACACTCTCATGGGAGCGAGTCGTTTGCCTCGGCAAGTTAATAGATGCATCTATGGTTCGCGTCGTTCGACCCTCGACAGTGCACAATTTACTTTTATGATGGATCGGGCCGTACGCCTCGGCATTCCCTATATATATATTATCCTCATGGAATCGTGCATAATTGTAACGACCAGGCCGGTCGTTTCGAGAGTTATAACCCCATTTTACCCATTCCTATTTCTTTTTGTGTTATTCAGCTATATTATGTTATATCGGGTTAGTTGGTTCGAGTCCGGAAGGAACTCGGAGTGAAATGAGACACTTAGTCTCATAATTGAAAATTTAAGTTAGAAAAGTGGACTGGATATGGACCTATGTGTAAACGACCTCGGATTTGAATTTTGATAATTCCAATAGCTCTGTATGGTGATTTTGGGCTTAGGAGCCTGTCCGGAATATTATTTGGAAGTACGTTGAGGAATTAGGCTTGAAATGCCGAAAGTTTTATTTTTGAGAAGTTTGACCGGGGGTTGACTTTTTGATATCGGGGTCGGAATCCGATTCTGAAAATTAGAATACCTCTGTTATGTCATTTAGGACTTGTGTGCAAAATTTGAGGTCAATCGGACGTGATTTGATAGATTCCGGAGTTGTTTGTAGAAATTAGAAATTTCAAAGTTCATTAGGCTTGAATTGGGGCGTAATTCATGGTTTTAGCGTTGTTTGAGGTGATTTGAGGATTCGACTAAGTTCGTATGATGTTTTAGGACTTGTTGGTATATTTGGTTAAGGTCCCGAGGGCCTCGGGTGAGTTTCGGATGGTTAACGGATCAAGAATTGAACTACAATAGCGGCTGCAATTTCCTTCTGTTGTAAATTTCTTCTGCCAGATCGAGCCGAGGGTCAAGGGCCACGATCGAAGCCATGATCGAGCCCAGAGTCGAGGGCCACGATCGAAGCCATAATCGAGCCTAGGGTCGAGGGTCACGGTCGAAGGCCGGGTCGAAGACATGATCGAAGGCCCATGATCGAGAAACAGGATCGAGGACCTCGATCGAAGGCAAAGGTCGAAGGCCAAGATCGAGGCAGAACCGAGGTTGTCTGGGTAGAATTATAAAAATAGGGACTTCGTCTCTTTTGCCATTTTTGACAAATTGGAGCTTGATGAGAGGCGATTTTTGATATATTTTCAACGAAAACTTGAGGTAGGTCCCTTGTGATCATTTCTACTCCATAATATTGAATTACCATCGAATAATCCGACTAGATTACATGATTTTTGAGGTGTAAATAGGAGATTGGAACTTAGAAATTTGGAAATAAGATTTGTAGATTTGAGGGTCGAGTTGAGGTCGGATTTTGGTAAAATTGGTATGGGTAGACTCGTGTTTGAATGGGCTTTCGGATTTTGTAACTTTTGTGGGGTTCCGAGACATGGGCCCCACATGCGATTTTTGAGCTAAATTTCGGATTTTTATGAAAAATTAGTATTTTCTTATGGAATTAATTCCAATAAATTTTATTGACTGAAACGAATTATTTGTGACTAGATTCGAGGAATTTGGAGGCCGATTTGCGAGGTAAAGGCATAGCAGAGTAAAAAGTTTCATGTTTTGAAGTAAGTAACGATTGTAAATCTAGTCCTGAGGGTATGAAACCCTGGATTTCGTATCATTCTACTATTTTGAAGTGGCGCACATGCTAGATGACGGGCGTGTGGGCGTGCACTATTGGGGATTTGTGATTTGGTTTTCCCGTAGCAACTGTAAAGTTGCATACTTTGTTGAAACCATATGATACTTATATGTTTTAGAAAGAATTTCTGTAAATTGGGCTGAATGCTATGTTTGGGCCTTGCGCCAAAGTTATTTGGACCCTTAGGGGCTGTTTCTTACCATCCTCTCATTGTTTTCGATTGAAAATCTATACTCAGTCATGTTTATACTTGTTTACCGCATAACTCAGTTTTATGACTCTATTTTGATGCATATAAATATTTTGGGCGGAATGCCCTATTTTATTGAAATGCCCGAGAGGCTTGAAATGTTTGTGACTGAGTGAGGCCGAGGGCCTGATTTGTGAGGATGAGTGTGGATCGGGGCTGCTCGCATGCAGCATATTTATGATTGAGTGAGGCCGAGGGACTAATTTGTGAGGATGAGTGTGGATCGGGGCTGCCCGCCTGCAGCATACTTTATTATTTTAGCACGTGAGTTGTCCGTGCAGATTATAGCGCTTGGGCTGAAGGAGCCCCTCTGGAGTATGTACACACCCCCAGTGAGCGCAGGTACCTACTGAGTGCGAGTGTCGAGTGCCGAGTGCTGAGTAACTGGGAGGCATGAGCGATTGTGAGGTATGCCCGAGTGGCAAGAGTGATTGTGAGATATGCCCGAGTGGCACGAGTGACTGTGAGGTTTGCTCGAGGGGCTGTATATGAGTGATGTTTTTCCCGAGGGGCTGTTTATGATTTCATCATTTTTGCTCACCTTTGCATTGAGCCTTTGTTTGAAAAACTGATGGAAAAATGTCTTTAAATGATTTTTTATTATTGGAACTCGGTTTATTCTAGATAATTTGATTCAAATCCTGATTTTTAAAAGCATGTGGTATTTTACTGAGACTTTCTGATATGAACGTTATATGCTTTATTGCTTGTCACTATTGCTCAGTCTTTATTTATTGTTGTTACTTACTGAGTTGGCGTACTCACGTTACTCCCTACACTTTGTGTACAGATTCGGGTGTAGCTGGACATGGTAGCGGTTATTGAGTATTCTGGTTACAGATTTTCTTGGAGATAGCAAGGTAGCTGTTTGGCAATCGCAGCCCCTGCTTTTCTCCCTCTTATATTCCTCTAGTTGTATTTAGCTATTTTCCAGGCTGAGTTAGCCTTGATATTGTTAGATAGATTGTAGTATATGCTCATGACTAGTGACATCCTGATGTCGGGCTTTTCTTTTCCGCACTTCTACTTTTATTTAATTGGAACTCTTTAAATGGAGGTTTTATGTTGAATAACCTTGAAATTATCTTTGAAATGAAAATATCGGTTTGTTTTAGAAATGAGTCGGCTTGCCTAGCTCCACAATAGGTGCCATCATGACAGAGGTTAGTTTGGCTCGTGACAGATTGGTATCAGAGCCTAGGTCACATAGGTCTCATAAGTCATGAGCGGGTTTAGTAGAGTCTTGCGGATCGGTACAGAGACGTCTGTACTTATATTCAGGAGGCTGCAGAACCTTTAGGAAACTCCACATTCTTGAATTCTTGTTGATTCTAGTAACTAAATATCTGTTGTTTCATTCTCTCACAGATGGTGAGGACTCGTGATATCGGTCAGGAGGGCCAGCTACCAGTTCGCGATAGAGGCCGTGATAGGGGCAGAGGTGCAGCCCGTACAACAGTTGGGGCAGTACCTATAGATCCATTGGTTGTCCCAGATCAGGACCAAGTTCCAGTTGTTGATGCACCAGCTCAGGCACCACCTGTGCCTATTGTGATTCCAGGCCTTCAGGAGGCCCTAACTCAGATTCTGATAGCGTGTACTGGCCTTGCTCAGGCGGTCTCTATTTCGACGGCCGCAACCACTTCTCAGGCCAGGGGAGGCACCCAGACTCCCGTCGCTCGCACACTCGAGGAGGTTATTCAGGGACTTCAGACACCAGAGCTACCACCAGCCCAGCCGGTTGCTGTTGCTCAGGATTATATGGTTCCTGCTATGCCTGAGGATGATCAGCGCAGGTTGGAGAGGTTTGGGAGACTTCAGCCACCACCTTTCAGTGGCACAAAGAGAGAGGATGCTCAGGACTTTTTTGACAGGTGTTAGAGGATACTCCGTACTGCTGGTATTTTGGAGACTTCTGGGGTCTCATTCACTACCTTTCAGTTTTCTGGGGCTGCACTCAGATGGTGGGAGACTTACGAGAGGCGTAGGCTTGTTAGCGCAGCACCCCTTACTTAGCAGCAGTTCTCCGTGGTCTTTTTGGAGAAGTTTGTGCCTCGATCCCGCAGAGAGGAGATACGTAGACAGTTTGAGCGGCTCCGCCAGGGTGATATGTCTGTGACGCAGTATGAGATACGGTTCTCCGAGTTAGCCCGTCGTGCTATCTGGTTGGTTCCCACGGACAGAGAGAGGATCATGAGGTTTATTGATGGCCTCACTTATCAGCTACAATTGCTCATGACCAGGGAGCGGGTTTCAGGTGCTACCTTTGATGAGGTTGTCAACATTGCTCGGCAGATTAAGATGGTTCATGGTCAGGAGAGGGTTGAGCGGGAGGCCAAGAGGCCTCGTGGTTAGGGTGGATTCAGCGGTGCTCTTTTTGGGGGTCAGTTCCTGCATGGTAGAGGTCGTCATTTCAGACAGGCTCGGTTAGCTCGGCCATTTCATCGGGGTGCATCATCTGGCCATAGTTATCACATTTCTCATCAGGGTTACTCATCACTTAGTGCCCTTCCAGTTCAGAGTTCGTCCCGTGCTCCACCTGTTTAGGGCTCTTCCATGCCAGGTCCTTCTACCAGTCATCCCGGTGCTAGGGGTTCCCTTCAGTTTCCGCCGCCAGCACCAGGGAGTTATTTCGAGTGTGGGGAGCTTGGGCATATATGGAGGCAGAGTCCTCGTCTTCATGGAGGTCTATCTCAGTAGAGGAGTCAGCCTCCGACTACAGCACCAGCTACCTCACCACCCGCCCAGTCAGCTAGGGGTCGCCCTAGAGGGGGAGGCAGATTAGGGGGTGGTCAGGCCCGTTTCTATGCTCTCCCTGCCAGACTAGATGCTATTGCTTCCGATGCTGTGATTACAAGTATTGTCTCAATTTTCCACAGAGATGCCTCAGTATTATTTGACCCTGGTTCCACGTATTCATATGTTTCCTCATATTTCGCCCATTTTCTGGATATGCCCCATGAGTCCTTAGTTTCATCTGTACATGTATCTACTCCTGTGGGCGATACTATTATTGTGGACCGCGTATATCGGTTATGTGTGGTGACTATTGAGGTTCTGAAGACCCGATTAGATCTATTATTGCTCAGTATGGTTGACTTTGATGTGATATTAGGTATGGATTGGTTATCTCCATGTAATGATATTCTAGATTGTCACGCTAAGACAGTGACGTTGGCTATGCCGGGAATTTCGAGGGTTGAGTGGAGCGGTTCTATAGATTATGTACCAAGTAGGGTGATTTCATATTTGAAGGCTCAGCGCATGGTTGAGAAGGGTTGCCTATCTTATTTGGCTTTTGTGAGGGATGTTAGTGCAGAGACTCCTGTCATTTATTCTGTTCCGGTGGTAAAGATTTTCCGGATGTGTTTCCTGCAAACCTACCAGGCATGCCGCCTGACAAGGATATTGACTTTGGTATTGATTTGGTGCCGGGCACTCAGCCCATTTCTATTCCACCGTATCGTATGGCACCAACGGAGTTGAAGGAATTGAAAGAACAGCTTCAGGAACTCCTTGATAAGGGGTTTATTCGGCCTAATGTGTCACCTTGGGGTGCACCGGTTCTATTTGTGAAGAATAAGGATGGTTCCATGAGAATGTGTATTGATTACAGGCAGTTGAACAAGGTCACAGTCAAGAATAAGTATCCTTTGCCTCGCATTGATGATTTATTCGACCAGCTTCAGGGAGCGAGGGTGTTCTCCGAGATTGATTAGAGGTCCGGTTATCACCAGCTGAAGATTCGGGATTAAGATATTCTTAAAACAGCTTTCAGAACCCGATATGGCCATTATGAGTTCTTGGTGATGTCTTTTGGGCTGACCAATGCCCCAGCAACGTTCATGCATTTGATGAACAATGTATTTCAGCCCTATTTGGACTCATTCATTGTTGTATTTATTGATGACATCCTGGTGTACTCCCGTAGCCAGGAGGAGCACACTCAACATTTAAAGATTGTATTACAGAGATTGAGGGAGGAGAAGTTTTATGCAAAGTTCTCCAAATGCGAGTTTTGGCTCAGTTCAGTAGTATTCTTGGGGCATGTGATGTACAGTGAGGGTATTCAAGTGGATCCGAAGAAGATAGAGGCGGTGCAGAGTTGGCCCAGACCGTCCTCAGCCATGGAGATTAGGAGCTCTCTTGGTTTAGCGGGTTACTACCGTCGCTTTGTGGAGGAATTTTCATCTATTACATCGCCCTTGACCAAATTGACCCAAAAGGGGGCTCCATTCAGGTGGTCGGATAAATGTGAGGAAAGCTTTCAGAAGCTCAAGACTGCATTGACCACAGCTCCAGTGTTAGTTCTGCCTTCAGCTTCAGGTTCTTACACCGTATATTGTGATGCCTCGAAGATAGGCATTGGTTGTGTTTTGATGCATGAGGGTAGGGTGATTGCCTATGCCTCGCGCCAGTTGAAGACCCATGAGAAGAACTATCCTGTCCATGATCTTGAGTTAGCAGCCATTGTTCACCCCTTGAAGATTTGGCGTCATTATTTGTATGGGGTTCATTGTGAGATCTATACTGATCATAAGAGTCTGCAATATCTGTTAAAGCAGAAGGATCTTAATTTGCGTCAGCGGAGATGGTTGGAGCTTCTTAAGGACTATGATATCACTATTTTGTACCATCTGGGGAAAACCAGTCGCCGGGCAGAGAGTTTGGGGAGTTTAGCATATCTTCCAGCAGCAGAGAGACCTTTGGCATTAGATGTTCAGACCTTAGCAGGACAGCTTGTCAGATTGGATATTTCGGAGCCTAGTCGGGTATTGGCTTGTGTGGTCTCCAGGTCTTCTCTTTATGACCGTATCAGGGAGTGTCAGTATGATGACCCTCACTTGCTCGTTCTTCAGGACAGGGTTCAGAGAGGTGATGCTAGGGATGTGACTATTGGTGATGACGAGATGCTGAGAATGTAGGGCCGGATATGTGTGCCTAATGTAGATGGGCTTCGAGAGCTGATTCTTGAGGAGGCCCACAGCTCGCGGTATTCCATCCATGCGGGTGCCGCGAAGATGTACCAGGATTTGAGGCAGCACTATTGGTGGAGGCGGATGAAGAAGGATATATTTGGGTTTGTGGCTCGGTGTCTAAACTATTAGCAGGTTAAGTATGAGCATCAGAGATCGGGTGGCTTGCTTCAGAGGTTAGAGATCCCAGAGTGGAAGTGGGAGCGGATCACTATGGACTTTGTAGTTGGGCTCCCACAGACTTCAAGGAAGTTCGACGCTATTTGGGTTATTGTGGATCGGCTGACCAAGTCCGCGCACTTCATTCTAGTTGGTACTACTTACTCTTCAGAGCGGTTGGCTGAAATTTACATCCGAGAGATCGTTCTCCTGCATGGTGTCCCAGTTTCCATCATTTCAGATAGGGGTACTCAGTTCACATCGCAGTTTTAGAGGGTCGTGCAGTGAGAGTTGGGTACTCAGGTTGAGTTAAGCACAACTTTTCACCCTTATACAAACGGGCAGTCCGAGCGCACTATTCAGATATTGGAGGACATGTTGCATGCTTATGTCATTGAATTTGGGGGTTCATGGGACTAGTTTCTTCCACTCGCGGAGTTTGCATATAACAACAGTTATCAGACGAGTATTCAGATGGCTCCGTACAAGGCTTTGTATGGGAGAAGGTGTAGATCTCTGGTTGGATGGTTTGAGCCGGGTGAGGCTAGGCTCTTAGGTACAGACTTGGTCCAGGACACATTAGATAAGGTAAAATTGATTCAGGAGCGGCTTTGCACGGCGCAGTCTAGGCAGAAGAGCTACACGGATAGGAAGGTCTGTGATGTGTCTTTTATGGTTGGGGAGAAGGTTTTGCTGAAGGTATCACCCATGAAGGGTGTTATGAGGTTTGGGAAGAGGGGCAAGTTGAGCCCCCGGTTCATTGGGCCTTTTGAGGTGCTTCAGAGGATAGGAGAGGTGGCTTATAAGCTTGCCTTGCCACCCAGCTTGTCGAGTGTGCATCCATTGTTTCATGTTTTCATGATCCGGAAGTATATTGGAGATCCGTCCCATGTTTTGGATTTCAGCACGGTTCAGTTGGAGGGTGATATGACTTATGATGTGGAGCCGGTGGCTATTTTAGATCGACAGGTTCGAAGGTTGAGGTTAAAGGATATAGCTTCAGTGAAGGTGTAATGGAGAGGTCAGCCTGTGGAGGAGGCCACCTGGGAGACCGAGCGGGAGATGGAGAGCAGATATCCACGCCTATTAGAGACTCCAGGTATGTTTCTAGACCCATTCGAGGACGAACGGATGTTTAAGAGGGGGAGGATGTAACGACCCGGCCGGTCGTTTCGAGAGTTATAACCCCGTTTTCCCCATTCCTACTTCTTTTTGTGTTATTCAGCTATATTATGTTATATCGGGTTAGTTGGTTCGAGTCCGGAAGGAACTCAGAGTGAAATAAGACACTTAGTTTCATAATTGAAAATTTTAAGTTAGAAAAGTGGAGCGGATATGGACCTATGTGTAAACAACCTCGAATTTGAATTTTGATGATTCCAATAGCTCCGTATGGTGATTTTGGGCTTAGGAGCTTGTCCGGAATATTATTTGGAAGCCCGTAAAGGAATTAGGCTTGAAATGCCAAAAGTTTTATTTTTGAGAAGTTTGACCGGGGGTTGACTTTTTGATATCGGGGTCGGAATCCGATTCTGAAAATTGGAATACCTCTGTTATGTCATTTAGGAATTGTGTGCAAAATTTGAGGTCAATCGGACGTGATTTGATAGATTCCGGAGTTGTTTGTAGAAATTAGAAATTTCAAAGTTCATTAGGCTTGAATTGGGGCGTAATTCATGGTTTTAGCGTTGTTTGAGGTGATTTGAGGATTCGACTAAGTTCGTATGATATTTTAGGACTTGTTGGTATATTTGGTCAAGGTCCCCAGGGCCTCGGGTGAGTTTCGGATGGTTAAAGAATCAAGAATTGAACTACAACAGCTGCTGCAATTTCCTTCTGTTGGAAATTTCTTCTGCCAGATCGAGCCGAGGGTCGAGGGCCACGATCGAAGCCATGATCGAGCCCAGAGTCGAGGGCCACGATCGAAGCCATGATCGAGCCCAGAGTCAAGGGCCACGATCGAGCCCAGGGTCGAGGGTCACGGTCGAAGGCCAGGCCGAAGACATGATCGAAGGCCCAGGATCGAGGACCTCGATCGAAGGCAAAGATCGAAGGTAGAACCGAGGTTCTCTGGGCAGAATTATAAAAACAGGGACTTCGTCCCATTTGCCATTTTTGACAAATTGAAGCTTGAGGAGAGGCGATTTTTGATATATTTTCAAGGAAAACTTGAGATAAGTCCCTTTTGATCATTTCTACTCCATAATATTGAATTATCATCGAATAATCCGACTAGATTACATGATTTTTGAGGTGTAAATCGGAGATTGGAACTTAGAAATTTGGAAATAAGATTTATAGATTTGAGGGTTGAGTTGAGGTCGGATTTTGGTAAAATTGGTATGGGTAGACTCGTGGTTGAATGGGCTTTCAGATTTTGTAACTTTTGTTGGGTTCCGAGACGTGGGCCCCACAGGCGATTTTTGAGCTAAATTTCGGATTTTTATGAAAAATTAGTATTTTTTATGGAATTAATTCCAATAAATTTTATTGACTGAAACGAATTATTTGTGACTAGATTCGAGGCATTCAGAGGCCAATTTGTGAGGCAAAGGCATAGCAGAGTAAAAAGTTTCACGTTTTGAGGTAAGTAACGATTGTAAATCTAGTCCTGAGGGTATGAAACCCCGGATTTCGTATCATTCTACTATTTTGAAGTGATGCACATGCTAGATGACGGGCGTGTGGGCGTGCACTGTTGGGGATTTGTGACTTGGTCCGTCCCGTAGCAACTGTAAAGTTGCATACTTTGTTGAAACCATATGATACTTATATGTTTTAGAAAGAATTTCTGTAAATTGGGCTGAATGCCATGTTTGGGCCTTGCGCCAAAGCTGTTTGGACCCTTAGGGGCTGTTTCTTACCATCCTCTCATTGTTTTCGATTGAAAATATATACTCAGTCATGTTTATACTTGTTTACCGCATAACTCAGTTTTATGACTCTATTTTGATGCATATAAATATTTTGGGCCGAATGCCCTATTTTATTGAAATGCCCGAGAGGCTTGAGAGGTTTATGACTGAGTGAGGCCGAGGGCCTGATTTGTGAGGATGAGTGTGGATCGGGGCTGCCCGCCTGCAGCATATTTATGATTGAGTGAGGTCGAGGGCCTGATTTGTGAGGATGAGTGTGGATCGGGGTTGCCCGCCTGCAACATACTTTATTATTTTGGCATGTGAGTTGTCCGTGCAGATTATAGCACTTGGGCTAAAGGATCCCCTCTAGAGTCTGTACACACCCCCAGTGAGCGCAGGTACCTACTGAGTGCGAGTACCGAGTGCCGAGTGCTGAGTGACTGGGAGGCATGAGCGATTGTGAGGTATGCCCGAGTGGCAAGAGTGATTGTGAGGTATGCCCGAGTGGAACGAGTGACTGTGAGGTTTGCCCGAGGGGCTGTATATGAGTGATGTTTTGACCGAGGGGCTGTTTATGATTTTATCACTTTTGCTCACCTTTGCATTGAGCCTTTGTTTGAAAAACTGATGGAAAAATGTCTTTAAATGATTTTTGTTTTACTGGAACTGGGTTTAAACTAGATAATTTGATTCAAATCCTAATTTTTAAAAGCATGTGGTATTTTACTGAGACTTCCTGATATGAACGTTATATGCTTTATTGCTCGTCACTACTGCTCAGTCTTTATTTATTGTTGTTACTTACTGAGTTGGCGTACTCATATTACTCCCTGCACCTTGTGTACAGATTCAGGTGTAGCTGGACACTGTAGCGATTATTGAGTGTTCTGGTTGCAGATTTTCTTGGAGATAGCAAGGTAGCTGTTTGGCGATCGCAGCCCCTGCTCTTCTCCCTCTTATCTTCCTCTAGTTGTATTTAGCTATTTTTCGGGCTGAGTTAGCCTTGATATTGTTAGACATATTGTAGTATATGCTCATGACTAGTGACACCTCGATGTCGGGCTTTTCTTTTCCGCACTTCTATTTTTCTTTAATTGGAACTCTTTAAATGGAGGTTTTATGTTAAATAACCTTGAAATTATCTTTGAAATGAAAATATCGGTTTGTTTTAGAAATGAGTCGGCTTGCCTAGCTCCACAATAGGCGCCATCACGACAGAGGTTAGTTTGGGTCGTGACAGTAATATTTGGCAAGAAGCCAGTGTATCTGAGGGTTTTTCCCTGATTTGGATTATGACAACCTCGTTGATGAAATCCACTATATCTATATATATGCTCCGGTTACGGAGGAAACTTACTAGTTGAGAGTTTGAGTAAATTGTAACAAGGAAAATTTCACTACGTATTTTATACTTGGTTGCTTCATATATTTACTCCAGCTCATATTCATTCACTTCTTTACTGTACATGATATTATTATAGCCCATAGTAAGTGTCCGAGTCGACCCCTTATCACTACTTCTTCGAGGTTAGGCGGGATACTTACTAAGTGCGCGTTGATTTACGTACTCATACTACACTTGCTGCATGTTTTGTGCAGGTACATACATGACTAATGGTCTTGTGGGCGCAGAGGCGCGATTATTATGGGGATTTAGGTGAGCTGCATCTTATATACAACCCGCAGCCAATAGAGTCTCCTTCAGAGTATTGTATTTTCTTTCCTGTCCAAATTTATATTCCGAACAGTTATTGTATTTTATTTTAAATTTCTAGAAAATGCTCATGCACTTGTGACACCGGGTTCTGGGATGATTATGAGATGTTCAGTATTGAAATTGGAAAAAATTGTTATTATTCTGTATATTCATCTTTTACTAGATAAATTGAAGTAAATTTACGATTTTAAAAATATTAAAATGAGAATTTAATTAACTATTTAATGTTGGCTTGCTTGACAATGGTGTTCGGCGCCATCACGACCTTTAACGGATTTTGGGTCGTGACAATCATCATCATATTTTTCCCGGCACCTCGTGCCCATATTTCATATATGTTGCGGCGTGCAACCCGATCCCATATAACATTAATCATACATGTTGCGGCGTGCAACCCGATCCCATATAACATTAATCATACATGTTGCGGCGTGAAACCCGATTTCAATATAGATCATATTATTATCAAGTTTACCGAAACAACAAGACAAGTTGCACAAGATATAAAAATAAATACTAGGAAAATCACAACATCACATGAAAATTACCAATGCTAATAACCTCACATCATCACATAAAAACTACCAACACAATAATTTACATCATCACATATCATCCCTGACAATAGCCACACTTATCTCTCCTATAGCTACCCTTATCACTCCTATAATAGCCTCCCTTATCCCTCTGCCCTGACAATATCAATAGCCACCCTTATCTCTCCTATAGCCACCCTTATCTCTCCGTATAATAGCCACCCTTATCACTCCGCCCAGACAATATTCCAACACACATAACCACAATGAAATGCCACCCTTATACCCACATAATATCAACAGTGAAATGCCACCCTTATATCCTCATAATAATAACTCAAATCACACAACAATTTACATGAAATATTATCACGACAACACAACACAATTAATTCATATCACAATTTGCACAATGACCACAACCAATTCCAATGATATAGTAAAATCAATAAATTTCTCAAAAATAGCCCAAGGCTCCACACAACGTATATAAAATCTCAAAACAACAATAAAGATGGAAAAGTAACTTAGCATAGGACAGCGGCTTCTTTAATCCATATTTTAATAAATATAAATTAATGCCTTATTTTAAACATTTAATAATTATTTTCAGATAATGATTCAATAATGAATTTAATTCCAAGTGACAATAACACCAAATTATCATATAAAATACAATTTCGACAAACAAGGAACGAGGCATGACAATTCAAGGATTTACTAAGTTCCAACAATTTTCCAATTTAATACATAAGGGTGTCTACAAATTCTAACCGATATAATTTGCACATACAAACCAAGTACGTACTCGTCACCTTGCGTACACGGCTTTCAATCACACAATTTCCACATAAGACTCAATGCCTAAGGGGTAATTCCCCCACTCAAGATTAGGCAAGATACTTACCTTTTTAAAGTTAGGCCGATATTCCAAAATTGCCTTCTTGCTTAAATTGACCTTCGGACAGCTCAAATCTATCCAAATTAATTCAATTCGGTCAATACTAATTATAGGAATTAATTCCATATGAAAATACAAATTTTCCAACAAAATCCGAAATTTAACTCAAAAATTGCTCATGGGGCCCACATCTCGGAATCCGACGAAACTCACAAAATCCGATAACCCATTCAATTACGAGTCTACCCATACCAATTTTATCAAATTCCGATAACAACTCGACCTCCAAACCTAAAATTTTCGTTCTTGAAAAGTTTTACAAAAATCTTGATTTCTTCCATTTAAATCCGAAATAAATTATGAATATAACCATAAATTTATGAAATATAATCACTTTTGGATATAGGACACTTACCCAAGTCGAAGTCGTGAAGAAATCCTCAAAATTGCCCAGGAACCGTGCTCCAAAAATCCAAAACGAAATGAAAGAAATGACCATTTTTGGTCCTTAAGTTTCTGCTCATCCATCACTAAAAGTCCATTTTCCGTCACTAAAAATCCACACCAGAACTTGCTTGCACCAACAGTTATTGTTTTCACTATAAAGGCTTTAACTCCATCATACGAACTCGGAATTCGACGATTCTTATTCCTATGAGTCACAAATAATAATACGAACCTAGTCGTTCAATCGAAACTCAATTCGGAGCTCATTTGCTCAATGCGATACTAATTTCGTTCGTTAAATAATTAACTCATGTTTCGCGCTAAAAACCCAACCGCGACTTGATGAAATTAGACCAAACTTTTCAGATCACTCCTATAATTCATTATCAAAATTGCGGAAGTCTCGAAATTGAATTTCGATCTCTAGAACTAAAAATGGGCCTTTGGATCATTACATGCTTATGCTAAAAACATCAAACTCTTCCAAAACTCTTCCCCGACAGCATGTAGTGTATCAATCATAACTTCTTGTACTCAACTCCAACTGCCAAACAGTTTAAATTTCTACAAACTAGATACAAAGGACTACAACTTTCATGTTTTGCTCATCGCCCAACTCCTAATAGATTGCGAGATATAAGCTCCCAAAGTCAGCCCCGTGCAGCAGACATTTCTGGCGATGCACACTGCTGTAGCCAAAATCTGTAGTACCAGCTTCAGTCAATCGATCATAACTTTTTGTACAAATGTTCGAATAATAAATGGTTTATCATTCTGGAAACTAAAATTAAAGGGATACAACTTTTACGTTTTGATAATTTTCAGATTCCTTATAGATTTCGAGATATAAGCTTCCAATATTAGCTCTGCGTATCAGAAATTTCGCACATTGCTGTCAAAAAACCAACAATTAAAAATGATTCAAAACTCACCCGAGCCCTCGGGACCTCAACTCAATACACCAACAAGTCCTAAAATATCATACGAACTTAGTTGAAACCTTAAATCACATAAAACAATGCTAAAACCATAAATCATACCCCAATTCAAGCTTAAGGAACTTAAGAATTTCCAACTTCTACATTCGATGCCGAAACCTATCAAATCAATTCCGATTGACCTCAAATTTTGCACTCAAAGTCATAAATGACATAACGGATCTATGAAAAATTTCAGAACTGGATTCCGACTCCGATATCAAAAAGTTAACTCCCCGGTCAAACTTCCCAAAAATTCATCATTCGCCATTTCAAGCAAAATTTCACTACGGACTTCCAAAATATTTTTCGGACACGCTCCTAAGTCCAAAATTACCATACAGAGCTATTGAAATTATCAAAACTCTATTTCGAGGTCGTTTACACATAATTCACCATCCAATCAATTATTTCAACTTAAGCTTCCAAAATAATAATTGTTCTTTCAATTAAATCCCGAATCATCCGAAAATCAAACTTGACCACCCTCGTAAGTCATATTACACATTTCAAAGCTGATCGAGACCTTAAGCCACCGAACAGAACGTAAATTCTTAAAACAATAAGCCAGTTCATTACAAAAGATAACGAGGATGCTGGGAGAACGCAAAATGCAACGGAAACTAAAATGGCTCTATAAGGTAAACAATAGTCTGAGAATACTCTTCCTTAATACAAATTAGTGATACACGGCTAATGTACATATCTATAATGCTTTGTATAGCCTTGTGAGGTTGCAGGTCGGGTTTAACTGCTTACATGTTTGGCTAGCATCCATTTTATATGAGCTAGACTCTCCATAAACTCTTACTTTCGAGGACGAATGTTCCTGAGGGGGGAAGGATGTAACATACCGCACCTGGGCGTTAGGATACATCGTAGTAAATCCATATAAACTTGAAGGGATTAAGGTTACTAATGTGGTTATAGGGGATTTATGACAGTATTAGCAAAGACCCCGTAATTTTGACAACCTTTTAGTAAAGATTTGATAACTTTACTTTTATGTAGTTATTATTATCTTTACTTTTCGGATGTACATTAAATTAAGTAAATGATATGCGGAAGTTTATAAATGAGATTTTTCTTTATTAGAAAAATAAAAATTATTTTCTCATAAAGAGAGAAAGTTATTTTTTTATCGTTTTAAGAACTTATAGTAGAAAAATTTTTATTTTGATATTATGTTGGGAAAAATTAGAATTTGATATGATATATATTTTTAATCAATGTCCTAACCTTTATAAAATATTAACATATTTATTTTGTTATCAAGTATAATAATTACCTATTAATAGATAAGTTTGTAAATAACATTAGCTACTTATTTTACTAGATAAGTATTAATCTTTTTTGGAATAAAGTTTTTTTATCAAAGTAGTAATAGTAATCTGTTAGACTTCCTAGTGCTACGTGACAAGTGATGATATTTTACTCAATTAGAAAGTAGTGGAGTTGGTAGGACAAATTATTTCAATATATGTGTGTGTGTGTATATATATATATATATATACATACTTTGACTTCTTCTACACTAAGAAATAGACTTTTGCAATAGTTTAGTGATGGGATGTATTTCAGCCGAACATATCCTCTATATACATAGTGTTTAAGACACTTTATCATTGGGAAAGAGGAAAATCGTTAGATACATATATTTACACTCCAGCAACTACGTGGGGAGAAACTCTATCTTGCTCATCCTTTTTTCCCCTAAAGCAGTGAAGTGCTCAAAGTTTCCTTCTACGTACAACTTCTCCATATTTTCATACATCTAGTTAAGGTAAGTTTTATTTTAAGGCATGTAATTGTTGAGAACTCACAGGATGGTGATCGGAAGCCGTGAGTTCAAGTCATAGTAATTGTATAAATAGGTTATGGGCTCCTTTCGTATGGTATGGAGATTGGTGGTGGTGTGGTAGCTCGTGTAGAGCTTGGTTGTTGTTAAAAGGAAGTCGGGTGTGGAGTACACCAATGTATAGAGCCTCGGGAGCTTGTCGCTCTTTGATTGTTTGACGATAGTGTTGGCATAGCAGTAATTTTTAGTTGATGTTGGGATTGTGTTATTATTATTATGCTTTCTGAATTTGAAAGAAGAAAGTGTATAAAGATATTATATACGAGCATATATTGGTTGTTGTTGGCTACAATTACTTGTGGGAAGTCATATAAATAGGGGAGGTGCTGCCCGTTTTATTATAAAATAGGTCGTGGTGGACATATAATAGTTATGGCTCTTAAAAGATAACGATAGTATCGTTTCTCTTATTGTAGACTAAGGAGTCGTGACCTTTGCATAGCTTGAGGTTGGGAAGTATATACAAGGTATGTGAGGCTATCCATTTCTTTCTTTTGCACGGCTCTGATTGTACGTAACATAAATGGACGAGCTTCCAAAGATACTCTACTCATAGAAGCTATCAGTACTTACATTGTTTCCCTTCTTATGGAAAGATTCATGTTGATGTTGCTTCTCTTATTTTTAGGTACCAAATGTTGTTAGTATTCCCAGAATCCTATAATATGTATGATGGCGAGTTAGATCCTCTAATAACATATACGAAGGTTACCGACCTTACGTCACTCCGAAAGGTTCATAATGTGATTCCATAAGTCCAGCATGCATTATATGTATGTACCTATTTTACTTTACCGATCCGCGCTATAGTCGGTCGGGTATGGCACCTATTGTGCAACCACAGATCAGTTGGGTTTTATCGAGCCTTATGATGGCCGGGTACGTTTTTACCGAGCCTATTACGGCCGGGTACGATATGATGATGATGATGCTCACAGATATATATATATATATATATATATATATATATATATCATGCATTTCATGTCAGTCGCCCTCAGAGGCACTCAGATGTTACCGGTGGTATTTTCTTTATATCTCTTTACATTACTGTTCTTAATTATATTATCATGCCTTACATACTCAGTACTTTGTTCGTACTGACGTCTCTTTTATTTGTGGACGATGCATGTCGTGCTGCAGGTCCAGATAGAAAAGTAGACGAAGCTACCCCACCACGGTAGACTGCTCTATTCAGCGTTATTGGCGAGACCCCTTCTCTGGACTTGCCGTGGTCTTGGTATGCATTTTTGTTATAGATGTTATGGGTAGGTCGGTGCCTTGTTCCGACAATGTTCCAGCACTTATGTTTCTTTAGAGGCTCATAGACAGATGTCGTCTCATGTATAGTTTTGTATAGCCCTGTCGGTCGATTTTGTAGTATATAGCTTTACGATAGGCTTGTCGGCCCATGTTATATGTGTTTATGTCGTTATCTATCATTGTTGGCTGTTTGTGATTCATGTCTACCATTTATGTTGACCTCATTGGACCTTACAGATAATAAGAAAGGTTAGATAAAATGTACGTCGGTGCTCGACAAGTATGGCTGGTTACCAGTCATGACCCTCCAGTTTAGGGTCGTGACATGCAAGAAGGGGCTACATTAAGAAGAGATCAACAGATGCAACTGATCCAACCAGTAACAAGTGAAGAGGTTTATGCAGCTCTGAAGAGTATTGATGATTTAAAAGTTCCTGGTATTGATGGACTTAATGCATATTTTTTTAAGAAAACATGGCCAGTAGTTGGACTAGAAATGACTGAGACAGTACAACAGTTCTTCGCAACAAAGGAGATGAGGAGGCCAATTAATGTTACTTCAGTAACACTAATAACAAAAGTCAAGAATCCCATAGCAATTAAAGAATACAGACCCATTTATTGTTGCACTGCTGTCACGACCCAAACTAACCCCTGTCGTAATGGCGCCTATCGTGATACTAGGCAAGCTGACTCATTCTAAAACAAACCGACATTTTTCATTTCAAGGATAATTCCAAGGCTATTTAGCTTAAAAACCTTTGTAAAGGAGTTCAAATCAAACAAAAGTACGGAAAAGAAAAACCTGACATCGGGGTGTCACTAGTCATGAGCATCTACTACAATCTGTCTAACAATATCAAGGCTAACTCAGCCTGGAAAATAGCTAAGTACAACTAGAGGAAGATAAGAGGGAGAAGAGCAGGGGCTGCGATCACCAAACAGCTACCTTGCTATCTCCGAGAAAATCTGCAACCAGAATAATCAACAACTGCTACCGTGTCCAGCTACACCTGGATCTGCACACAAGGTGCAGGGAGTAACGTGAGTACGCCAACTCAGTAAGTAACAACAATAAATAAAGACTGAGCAGTAGTGACGAGCAATAAAGTATATAACGTTCATATCATGAAATCTCAGTAAAATACAGCATGCTTTAAAAATCAGTGTTTGAATTAAATCATCTCGTTTAAACCTGGTTCCAGTAAAAATCATTTAAGGATATTTTTCAACGGTTTTCAAACAGAGGAAAAATGCAAAGGTGAGATAAAATGATGAAATCATAAACAGCCCCTCGGGAAAAGCATCACTCATATACAGCCCCTCGGACAAACCTCACAATCACTCTTGCCAGTCAAGCATACCTCACAATCACTCTTGCCTCCCAGTCACTCAACACTCGACACTCGTACTCATTAGGTATCTGCGCTCACTGTGGGTGTGTACAGACTCCGGAGGGGCTCCTTCAGCCCAAGCTCTATATCAAGCTAAATCATGACATAAATCACTCAAGCTCTCGGCCTATATCAAACATGATGCGGCGTGCAGCCCGATCCCATAAATATCCTCACAAATCAGGCCCTCGGCCTCACTCTGTCATAAACCTCTCAAGCCACTCGGGCATTTCAGTAAAAACAGGGTATTCAACCCAAAACAACATTTATATACATCAAAATAGAGTAATAAAACTGAGTTATGCAGTAAACAAGTATAACCATGACTGAGTATAAATTTTCAATCGAAAACAGTGAGAGGATAGTAAGAAAGGCCCCTAAGGGTCCAAACAACACTGGCCCAAACATGGCATTTAGCCCAATTTACAGAAACTCTTTTTAAAACATACAAGTATCATATAGTTTCAACATAATTTTCAACTTTATAGTTGCTATGGGACGGACCAAGTCACAATCCCCAACAGTGCACGCCCACACGCCCGTCACCTAGCATGTGCGTCACCTCAAAATAGTAGAATGATACAAAATTTGGGGTTTCATACCCTCAGGACTAGATTTACAATTGTTACTTATCTCAACCCGGTCAAATCTCTAACCCGCAATGCTCTTGCCTCTGGACTCGGCCTCCAAATCTTCCAAATTTATTCACAATCACTACAATACCATCAATATACGCTAATGGAATGAATTTCACAAGAAAAACTATCAATTTAGACCAAAATCCCGAAATTGACTCTAACCCGGCCCCCGGGCCCACGTCTCGAAATCCGACAAAATTTACAAAACTAGAAAGCCCATTCACTCACGAGTCTAACCATACCAAATTCATCAAAATCTGACATTGTTTGGTCTTTCAAATCCTTAAATTATTCTCCAAATATTCTAAGCCCTAACCCCTCATTTTCACTAATTAATTGATTAAACAACGGGAAATCACCATATATACGAGTATTAAGGCTCATGCAACTTACCTCACTGATAGCCCTTGAATAACCTTTCAAAACTCACTCCAAAAGCTCCAAAAACCGACTTGAAAATGGTGGAAATGAACCAAATTCGCGAAGGGTTCTATTTATGGTTTCTGCCCAGGCTTTTTCGCACCTGTGGACCATTTCTCGCTTCTGCACAACTGCACCTGTGGAAAAATCCATCACAGGTGCGGAACTCACTTATGAGCCCAGGTTCCGCATCTCCGGCCAACCTGTCGCACCTGCGTGTGACACGCCGCATCTGCGCAGACAACCTTCTTCCTTCCTTCTGCATCCGTACCCCAGGTCTCGCACCTGCGGGCTCGCAGATGCGATAGCCTTCTCGCACATGCTCATCCTGCTTAGCCCAGCACTGCTCGCACCTGCGAACCCCCATGCGCACCAGCGGCCTCGCACCTTCGACTCCCTTTCTGCAGGTGCGGAAATATCAGTAGCAGCAGCTTCAGCTGCATTTTCCAACTTCGACAAATCTGTTAACCACCCGGAATCACCCCGACGCCCTCGGAACCTCAACCAACAATACCAACAAGTCATATATCAACATACAAACTTAGTCGAACCTTCGAATCACTCAAAACAATATCAAAACACCAAATTACCCTCTGATTCAAGCCTAAGAACTTCTAAATTTTTAAATTCGGCAACCGATGCCGAAACTAACCAAATCACGTCCGAATGACCTCAAATTTTGCACACATGTCACAAATGACACTACGAACCTACTCCAACTTCTAAAATTTTATTCCGATCCCGATATGAAATTTTCCACTGCCGACAGAAATCACCAAATATCCAACTTTCGCCAATTCAAGCCTAATTCCACTTCGGACCTCCAAATTATATTCCGTACGCGTTCCTAAGTCCAAAATTGCCTAACGAAGCTAATGGAGCCATCATAATTAAATTTCGAGATCGTTTACACATAGGTCAACATCCGGTTAACCTTTCCAACCTAAGGTTCTAAATAAGAGACTAAGTGTCTCATTTCACTCTGAAAACACTCCGGACCCGAACCAACCGACCCGAAACATCACAATGGATCTAAATAACACATAAAGAAGCAGAAATGGGGAAAACATGGCTATAACTCTCGAAACGACCGGCCGGGTCATTACATTCTCCCTCTCTTAAACATCCGTTCGTCCTCGAACGAGTCTAGAAACATACCCAGAGTCTCGAATAGGCATGTATATCTGTTCCGCATCTCCCGCTCGGTCTCCCAGGTGGCCTCCTCCACAGGCTGACCTCTCCATTGCACCTTCACCGAAGCTATATCCTTTGACCTCAACTTTTGAATTTGCCGATCCAAAATGGCCACCGGCTCCACATCATAAGTCATATCACCCTCCAACTGAACCGTGCTGAAGTCCAAAACATGGGACGGATCGCCAACATACTTTCGGAGCATAGAAACATGAAACACTAGATGCACACACGACAAGCTGAGTGGCAAGTCAAGCTTATAAGCCACCTCCCCTATCCTCTGAAGCACCTCAAAAGGCCCAATGAACCGGGGGCTCAACTTGCCCCTCTTCCCAAACCTCATAACACCCTTCATGGGAGATACCATCAGTAAAACCTTCTCCCCAACCATAAAAGACACATCACGGACCTTCCTATCCGCGTAGCTATTCTGCCTATACCGCGCCGTGCGAAGCTGCTCCTGAATCAATTTCACCTTATCTAATGCATCCTGGACCAAGTCTATACCTAAAAGCCTAGCCTCACCTGGCTCAAACCATCCTACCAGAGATCTACACCT
Source organism: Nicotiana tabacum (assembly GCF_000715075.1). Lineage (NCBI taxonomy): Eukaryota > Viridiplantae > Streptophyta > Magnoliopsida > Solanales > Solanaceae > Nicotiana > Nicotiana tabacum. The sequence continues at coordinate 92,018,423 of NC_134096.1, read as the reverse complement.
CCTCCCATACAAAGCCTCATACGGAGCCATCTGAATACTCGACTGATAACTGTTGTTATACGCAAACTCTGCGAGTGGCAGAAATTGGTCCCATGAACCCCCAAAGTCAATGACACAAGCGCGCAACATGTCCTCCAATATTTGAATACTGCACTCGGACTGCCCGTCCGTCTGAGGGTGAAAAGTTGTGCTCAACTCAACCTGAATACCCAACTCTCGCTGCACTGCCCTCCAAAACTGTGAGATAAACGGAGTGCCCCTATCTGAAATGATGGAAACTGGGACACCATGCAGGAGAATAATCTCTCGGATGTAAATCTCAGCCAACCGCTCTGAAGTATAAGTAGTACCAATAGGAACGAAGTGCGCGGACTTGGTCAGCCGATCCACAATAACCCAAATAACATCGAACTTCCTCGAAGTCCGTGGGAGCCCAACTATAAAGTCCATGGTGATCCGCTCCCACTTCCACTCTGGGATCTCTAATCTCTGAAGCAAGCCACCCGGTCTCTGATGCTCATACTTAACCTGCTGACAGTTGAGACACCGAGCCACAAACCCAACTATATCCTTCCTCATCCGCCTCTACCAATAGTGCTGCCTCAAATCCTGGTACATCTTCGCGACACTCGGATGGATGGAGTACCGCGAGCTGTGGGCCTCCTCAAGAATCAACTCCCAAAGCCCATCTACATTAGGCACACATATCCGACCCTGCATCCTCAACACGCCGTCATCACCAATGGTCACATCCCTAGCATCACCTCTCTGAACCCTGTCCTGAAGAACGAGTAAGTGGGGGTCATCATACTGACGCTCCCTGATACGGTCATAAAGAGAAGACCTGGAGACCACGCAAGCCAATACCCGACTAGGCTCCGAAATATCCAATCTGACAAGCTGGCCCGCTAAGGCCTGAACATCCAATGCCAAAGGTCTCTCTGCTGCTAGAAGATATACTAAACTCCCCAAACTCCCTGCCCGGCGACTCAAAGCATCGGCCACCACATTGGCCTTCCCCGGATGGTACAAAATAGTGATATCATAGTCCTTAAGAAGCTCCAACCATCTCCGCTGACGCAAATTAAGATCCTTTTGTTTCAACAGATACTGCAAACTCCGATGATCAGTATAGATCTCACAATGAACCCCATATAAATAATGGCACCAAATCTTCAAGGCGTGAACAACGGCTGCTAACTCAAGATCATGGACAGGATAGTTCTTTTCATGGGTTTTCAGCTGGCGCGAGGTGTAGGGAATCACCCTACCCTCCTGCATCAGAACACATCCAATGCCTATCCTTGAGGCATCATAATATACAGTGTAAGAACCTGAAGCTGATGGTAGAACTAACATTGGAGCTATGGTCAAGGTAGTCTTGAGCTTCTGAAAGCTCTCCTCATACTCATCCGATCACCTAAATGGAGCACCCTTTTGGGTCAATTTGGTCAAGAGCGATGCGATAGACGAGAAACCCTGAATGAACCAACGGTAATAACCAGCCAAACTAAGAAAGCTCTGAATCTCTATAGCTGAGGATGGTCTGGGCCAACTCTGAACCGCCTATATCTTCTTCGGATCAAACTGAATACCCTCACTGGACACCACGTGTCCCAAGAATGCTACTGAACTGAGCCAAAACTCACACTTGAAGAACTTTGCATAAAGCTTATCCTCCCTCAATCTCTGTAATACAATCCTCAAATGCTGAGCATGCTCCTCCTGGCTATGAGAGTACACCGGGATGTCATCAATGAAAACAACAATGGATGAGTCCCATCAAATGCATGAATGCTGTTGGGGCATTGGTCATCCCAAAAGACATCACTAAGAACTCATAATGGCCATATTGGGTCCTGAAAGCTGTCTTAAGAATATCTGAATTCTGAATCTTCAGCTAGTGATAAACGGACCTCAAATCAATCTAGGAGAACACCCTCGCTCACTGAAGCTGGTCGAATAAATCATCAAAACGAGGCAAAGGATACTTGTTCTTGACTGTGACCTTGTTCAACTGCCTGTAATCAATACACATTCTCATGGAACCATCCTTTTTCTACACAAATAGAACCGGTGCACCCCAAGGTGACACACTAGGTCGAATAAACCCCTTATCAAGGAGTTCCTGAAGCTATTCATTCAATTCCTTCAACTCAGCCGGTGCCATACGATACGGTAGAATAGAAATGGGCTGAGGGTCTGGCACCAAATCAATACCGAAGTCAATATCCATGTCAGGCGGCATGCCCGGCAGGTCTGCAGGAAACACATTCGGAAAATCACGTACCACCAGAACAGAATCAATGACAGGAGTCTCTGCACTAACATCCCCCACAAAAGCCAAATAGGATAGGCAACCCTTCTCAACCATGCGTTGAGCCTTCAAATATGAAATCACCCTACTTGATACATAATCTACAGAACCGCTCCACTCAACCCTCGAAATTCCTGGCATAGCCAACGTCACCGTCTTAGCGTGACAATCTAGGACGGCATGACATGGAGATAACCAATCCATACCCAATATCACATCAAAGTCGACCATACTGAGCAGCAAAAGCTCCACTTGGGTCTCCAGACCCCAAATAGTCTCCACGCATGACCGATATACGCGGTCCACGATAATAGTATCGCCCACAGGAGTAGATACATGAACATATGTAACTAAAGACTCACGAGGCAAATCCAGAAAATGGGCAAAATACGAGGAAACATATGAATACGTGGAACTAGGGTCAAATAATACTGAGGCATCTCTGTGACAAACTCAAACAATACCTATAATCACAGCATATGAAGCAATATCGTCTGGTCTGGCAGGGAGGGCATAGAAATGGGCCTGGCCACCCCCTGATCTGCCTCCCCCTCTAGGGCGACCCCTAGCTGACTGACCTCCAACCCGAGCTGACTGGGCGAGTGGTGAGGTAACTGGTGCTGAAGTTAGAGGCTGACTCCTCTACTGAGATAGACCTCCATGACGACGAGGACAATGCCTCCACATATGCCCAAACTCCCTACACTCAAAACAACTCCCTGATGCTGGTGGTGGGAACTGAAGGGAACCCCTAGTACCGGGATAACTGGTAGAAGAACCTGGCATGGAAGAGCCCTGAACAGGTAGAGCACGGGACGAACTCTGAGATGGAAGGGCACTAAGTGATGAGTAGCCCTGATGAGAACTGTGAGAACCATGGCCAGATGATGCACCACGTGAAATGGACGAGCTGACTAAGCCTGCCTGAAATGACAACCTCTACCGTGCTGAAACTGACCCCTAAAAGGAGCGCCGTTGAATCCACCCTGACCACGAGGCCTCTTGGCCTCCCTCTCAACCCTCTCCTAACCGTGAACCATCTCAATCTGCCGAGTAATGTCGACAACCTCATCAAAAGTAGCACCTAAAACCATCTCTCTGGTCATGAGCAACTGTAGCTGATAAGTGAGACCATCAATAAACCTCATGATCCTCTCCTTGTCCATGGGAACCAACCAGATAGCATGACGGTCCAACTTAGAGAACCGCATCTCATACTGCGTCACAGACATATCACCCTGGCAAAGCCGCTCAAACTGTCTGCGCAGCTCCTCTCTGCGGGATCGAGGCACGAATTTGTCCAAAAAGACCGCTGAGAATTGCTGCCAAGTAAGGGGTGATGCGCCAACAGGCCTACGCCTCTCGTAATTCTCCCACCATCTGAGTGCAGCCCCAGAAAACTAAAAGTAGTGAATGAGACCTCACAAGTCTCCAGAATACCAGCAGTACGGAGTATCCTCTAACAACTGTCCAAAAAGTCCCGAGCATCCTCTCTCTCTGTGCCACTGAAAGGTGGTGGCTGGAGTCTCCCAAACCTCTCCAACCTACGCTGATCATCCCCGGGCATAGCAGGAACCACATAATCCTGAGCAGCTACAACCGGTTGGGCTGGTGGTGCCCCCAGTGTCTGGAGTCCCTGAACAACCTGCTCGGGTGTGCGAGCAACGGGAGTCTGAGTACATGTGCCTCCCTCGGCCTGAGAAGTGGCTGCGGCCGTCGAGATAGAGACCGCCTGAGCAAGGCTAGTGCACGCCATCATAATCTGAGCTGGGGCCTCCTAAAGGCCTAGAATCACAATAGGCACAGGTGGTGCCTGAGCTGGTACATCAACAACTGGAATCTGGTCCTGATCTGGGACAACTGGTGGATTTGTAGGTACTTCCCCAGTTGCGGTACGGGTAGCACCTCTGCCCCTACCATGGCCTCTACCGCGGCCTCGACCTCTCGCGGCCCTGGCTTGTGGTACCGGTGGCAGACCCTCCTGACCGGTAGTACGAGTCTTCACCATCTGTGAGAGAATGACACAATAAATGTTTAGTTACTAGAAGCAACAGATTCGCACGACAAGAATTCAAGAATGTGGAATCTTCCTAAAGGTTCTGCAGCCTCTCGAAGATAAGTACAGACATCTCCGTACCAATCCGCAAGACTCTACTAAACTCGCTCATGACTCATGAGACCTATGTAACCTAGGCTCTGATACTAATCTGTCACGACCCAAACTAACCCCTGTCGTGATGGCGCCTATCGTGGTACTAGGCAAGCCGACTCATTCTAAAACAAACCGATATTTTTCATTTCAAGGATAATTCCAAGGCTATTTAGCTTAAAAACCTTTGCAAAGGAGTTCAAATCAAACAAAAGTGCGGAAAAGAAAAAACCCGATATCGGGGTGTCACTAGTCATGAGCATCTACTACAATCTATCTAACAATATCAAGGCTAACTCAGCCTAGAAAATAGCTAAATACAACTAGATAAAGATAAGAGGGAGAAGAGCAGGGGTTGTAATCTCCAAAATCGCTACCTTGCTATCTCCAAGAAAATCTGCAACCAGAACAATCAATAACCGCTACCGTGTCCAGCTACACCTGAATCAACGCACAAGGTGCAGGGAGTAACGTGAGTATGCCAACTCAGTAAGTAACAATAATAAATAAAGACTGAGTAGTAGTGACGAGCACTAAAGCATATACCGTTCATATCATGAAATCTCAGTAAAATACTTCATGCTTTTAAAATCAGGATTTGAATCAAAATATCTCGTTTAAACCCAGTTCTAGTAAAAATCATTTAAGGATATTTTTCAACGGTTTTTAAACAGAGGAAAAATGCAAAGGTGAGCAAAAATGATGAAATCATAAACAGCCTCGGGCAAAGCATCACTCATATACAGCCCCCCGTGCAAACCTCACAATCACTCTTACCACTCGGGCATACCTCACAATCACTCTTGCCTCCCAGTCACTCAGCGCTCGGCACTCGGAACTCGCACTCAGTAGGTACCTGCGCTCACTGGGGGTGTGTACAGACTCCGGATGGGCTCCTTCAGTCCAAGCGCTATATCAAGCCAAATCATGGCATAAATCACTTAGGCCCTCAGCCTATATCAAACATGTTGTGGCGTGCAGCCCGATCCCATAAATATCCTCACAAATCAGGCCCTCGACCTCACTCAGTCATAAACCTCTCAAGCCACTCGGGCATTTCAGTAAAAATATGGTATTCAGCCCAAAACAACATTTATATGCATCAAAATAAAGTAATAAAACTGAGTTACGTAGTAAACAAGTATAACACAAGGTCCAAACATGGCATTCAGCCCAATTTACAGAAACACTTTTTAAAACATACAAGTATCATATAGTTTCAACATAATATGCAACTTTACAGTTGCTATGTTACGGACCAAGTCATAATCCCCAACAGTGCATGCCCACACGCCCGTCACCTAGCATGTGCGTCACCTCAAAATAGTAGAATGATACGAAATCTGGGGTTTCATACCCTCAGGACTAGATTTATAATCGTTACTTACCTCAACCCAGTCAAATCTCTACCCCGCAATGCTCTTGCCTCTGGACTCAGCTTCCAAATGCTCCAAATCTATTCACAATCAGTACAATACCATCAATATACGCTAATGGAATGAATTCCACAAGAAAAACTACCAATTTAGACCAAAAACCCAAAATTGGCTCAAACCCGGCCCCGGACCCACGTCTTGAAATACGTTAAAATTTACAAAACTAAAAAGCTCATTCACTCACGAGTCTAACCATACCAAATTCATCAAAATCCGACATCGTTTGGTCCTTCAAATCCTTAAATCACTCTCCAAAAATTCCAAGCCCTAACCCCTCATTTTCAATAATTACATGATTAAATAATGAAAAATCACCATATATACGAGTATTAGGGCTCATGCTACTTACCTCACTGATAGCCCTTGAATCACCTTTCAAAACTCACTCCAAAAGCTCCAAAAACCGACTTGAAAATGGTAGAAATGAACCAAATTTGTGAAGGGTTCTATTTATAGTTTCTGCCCAGGCTTTTTCGCACCTGCGGACCATTTCTCGCTTCTGCGCAACCGCACCTGCAGAAAAATTCATTGTAGGTGCGGAACTCACTTATAAGCCCAGGTTCCGCATTTGCATCTAACCTGTCGCACCTGTGCATGACACGCCACATCTGCGAAGACAACCTTCTTCCTTCCTTCCGCATTTGTGCCCCAAGTCTCGCACCTGCGGGCTCGCAGATGCGATAGCCTTCTCGCACCTGCGCATCCTGCTTAGCCCAGCACTGCCCTCACATACGAACCCCCATGCACACCAGCGGCCCCGCACCTTTGACTCCCTTTTCGCAGGTACAGAAATATCAGTAACAGCAGCTTCAACTGCATTTTCCAACTTCGACAAATCCGTTAACCACCCGGAATCACCCTGACGCCCTCGGGACCTCAACCAAAAATACCAACAAGTTATATATCAACATACAAACTTAGTTAAACCTTCAAATCACTCAAAACAATATCAAAACACCAAATTACCCTCGGATTCAAGCCTACGAACTTCTAAATTTCTAAATTCGGCAACCGATGCCGAAACCAACCAAACCACGTCCGAATGACCTCAAATTGTGCACACACATCACAAATGACACTACAAACCTACTTCAACTTCCGAAATTCCATTCCGACCCTGATATCAAATTTTCCATTACCGACCGAAATCGTCAAATTTTCAACTTTCGCCAATTCAAGCTTAATTCCACTCCGGACCTCCAAATCACATTTCGGACGCGCTCTTAAGTCCAAAATCACCTAACGAAACTAATGGAGCCATCATAATTAAATTCCGAGATCATTTACACATAGGTCAATATCCGGATGACTTTTCCAACCTAAGGTTCTAAATAAGAGACTAAGTGTCTCATTCCACTCCGAAAATACTTCGGACCCGAACCAACCGACCTGATACATCATAATGCAGCTAAATAACACATAAAAAGCAAAAATGGGAGAAACGGGGGTATAACTCTCGAAACGACCGGCCGGGTCGTTACAACTGCCTTGTATAAAATCATATCTAAAATCCTAACCATGAGGCTTAAGAAAGTCATGGATGATCTTGTTGATAATTGCCAAACTGTGTTTGTTCCAAAGAGAGTAATCACAGACAATATCATAATGGGGCATGAACTAGTAAAGGGCTATGGCAGGAAGAGGCTTTTACCTAAATGTATGATGAAAATAGATATGCAAAAAGCCTACGACTCCTTGGAATGGGCATTCATTGGACAAATCCTGGTAGGTATGGAATTTCCTGGGGAATTTATTACATGGATAATGCAATGCATCAAGACAGTATCTTATGCTATCATGATAAATGGGAGACCTGCTCAACCTTTTGATGCAAGGAAAGGGTCAAGACAAGGAGATCCTCTCTCACCATTCATGTTTTTATTGTACATGGATTATCTGGCTAGAGCCCTGAGATCTCTACAGCAAATCCCTGATTTTAACTACCATCCGAAATGTGAAAAAATGAAAATAGTGTAACTTAGAATTGCGGATGATATTCTTTTATTTTGCGGGGGCACATTATCTCAGTCCAGTTGCTCTATACATATTTCAATAACTTCTCCCTAGCATATGGCCTTAGAATCAATGCAAGCAAAAGCTCAATATTCTTTGGACGAGTACCCATGGAACAACAACAGTAAATTATTAATACTCCAGGTTTCTCTAAGGAGAACTACCAGTGAAATATCTTGGGGTCCCCTTGTGCACTAAAAGGTTGAACACTATGCAATGCCAACCTTTGATAGAGAGAATGTTAGGCAAAGTGATATAATTCTTATCTTATGCAGGAAATGTTACAACTGATAAAAAGTGTTCTGGTGGCTATACAAGTCAACTAGTCCCAAATCTTCATTTTACCGAACAAAGTGATCAATCTAATGGAAGCAATATGCAGAAATTATCTATGGACAGGAGGGGTGGAGCAGTCAAAGAAAGTTTTATTGACCTGGGATACAATATGTATACCAAAAGTTGCAGGTGGGCTGAATGTAACCAATATAGCAGTATGGAACAAAGCTGCAATTAGCAAGCACTTGTGGTGCTTATGCAAGAAGAATGACAGACTATGGATCAAGTGGATTCACTCATACTACATCAAGGATAAATCTGCACGGGGCCTAGATCTCAAACAAGCATTATGGATAGTTATTTTGAAGGCTAAGGAGTACATGGAGCAAGCCAGATATACATTGAATGACATTCTGGAGATGCAAAGTTTCTCCATTAAAAACACTTATCAGAGAATGAGGGGATGGCTTCCAAAGGTCCCATGTAGGAGAATGGTGTGTAACAACTTAGGGTGTCCAAAATGGATATTCTTACTAACAATATCAAATCACAAAAGGCTATATACAAATGACAAACTGATGAAACGGAGGATAATTCCTAACCAAACTTGCTCCCTATGTGGCACTGGAGATAAAACACATGACCACTTATTTTTAAAATGTAGATTTACATCATTAGGCTAGTCTAAAGTCCTAGTATGGCAAGGAATTTCTAAAAGCACTACATGTCACGACCCAATTTTTCTTTCGTTTGGGTATCGTGATGGCACCTAGTCTTAGGGACTAGGTAAGCCTAACATTTACTGAATAACAATAATACTTAAATAACATCTAACAATTTTCGAAATGGAAATTTCTATAAAATTTGCAATTTCCAAAACCGGTAGTACAAGTCATAAACTCTACCGAGTTACTAGAAAGCCTATAAATGCAACTGTTTTGAAATAGATATAAAATAGTGCAAATACAATATCAGAAGGTGACTCCGAAACCTGCGAACGCAGAAACAGATTCACCTTGAGTCTCCACATCAAGATCTGTACAGCTAGCTAGCGATCAACTGACTCCAATTTACCTGGCTCTGCACAAAAATATGTAGAAATGTAGTATGAGTACACCACAGTCGGTACCTAGTAAGTATCAAGACTAACCTCAGTGGAGTAACTACGAGGTACTGTCAAAACACTCACTAGTCAAATAACATATGCCATACAAAATAATCGATAACAAATAGCAGTGATAGCAACAATAATCCACTAGTGATATAAACAGTAAGGCAGCAAAAATACCATAATTATTACCCAGACGAATAAGAAACACAAGAACAACTAATTAAACAAGTCTTTCACATATAATCTCTTTAAATGAATACCCTATTAGCATAATCATAAAATACAGTTCTCGATCCCCTTTTATATTCTCACGGCACCTCGTGCCCATATCTCTAATCTCAACCACACAAACAACTCTCGTACCAAATATTTCAATACATAAGATCCGCACGATTAATTTATTTTCAATAAAGTAAGGTTATAATTTTTAAACTAAGTAAGAATTCAACAAAGAAATGAGTTTAGTTTATAAATAATTTGAGTAAAGAAAAATGACATTTCAATTTAAATAAAACATCAGATAATCCATTGTTTTGGATGTAAAACTTATTAATTCAAAATATAATAGTAACTTCTTTTATTTAAAATAACTCAATCATCGAAAATCGGTAAAAATCAGGAATATAAATCTTCAGAATCTCGTACTAAAAAGTCCAGGCCAACACAATACAACAAAGAATACAAACACATAATAAAATTAAATAATACATCACGACAGATCACAAGGATTGACCTATCACGGAAATACAAAATAACCAAAGACAAGTGCTACCATAAAGAGATGTCAACAAAAGGGCACTCCCGAGATACCGTCTCGTAGTCCCAAAAGTAAATGCTCAAGAGGGGATCTCCTAAGGTACTGCCTCGTAGTCCCAAAAGTAAATATGCAAGACAGGGGGATCTCCCGAGGTACCGCCTCGTAGTCCCAAAGTAAATATGCAATAACACAATGCCCCCAGGCTATCACAAGTCATCTCAATTCAATTTCCGACACCACCTTGTCTCGCCACATGCGCAATAATAAAGTAAATGCCCTCCTTGTCTCGCCACATGCGCATAATAATATTCTCACCTTGTCTCACCACATGCGCAAACCCATATATATATATATATATATATATATATATATATATATATATATATATATACTAGTCTTAGGGTACGCGCTTTGCGCGTGTACCAATATCATGAGTATATAATTTTTTAAAAATAGGTAACTTATATTAAATAATCTTTTTGAGTTATTGAACAAAAATTAACGAAAAAGATCTAAGCTCCTAAAAAATATAAATATTGATCTCATTTAGCTTGTTCAATAAATAAGGAAATTATGTCTTACATATGCGTTATTGTAATTTCTTAGAACATATGTGGATATCTTATGAACATCCTTGTTATTTTGTTACCTAATACAAAAAACAAATAACAAGTTAAACTATAACATAATATTTTGCTCTATTTTTTATTGTTTTAACCGTCAATGCTCTTCTCGTGAAAATAAATTTATGTACCTTAAGAGTTTTATTTAAAATATAATTTTATTTATATGATGATTTTAAAAAAGAAATAAATTGATTATTTTGCTAATTTGTCACGACCCGAAATTTTTCACTGACGGGACCGTGATGGCGCCTAACATTTCACTTGCTAGGTAAGCCAACATTAGAGAATCATTAACCAATTTCTTATTTCTATTTAGTAATTTACAATAATTAACTGCGATCAAATATAACAAGTGCGGAATATCATAAATCTGTATTAACTACTACCACCCGGATCTGGAGTCACAATTCACGAGCATTCTAGAATTTACAACAAGTAATAGTCTGAAAGAAATACAACTGTCTGAATGAAAGAAAACAGTAAGACATAAAGGATAGACGGGGACTTCAAGGTCTATGAACGCCGACAGATCGACCTTGAGTCTCCGGATAGCGGACCAGTAGCAAATCTCGATCAACCTGAGCCGGTATCAAAATCTGCACAGAAAGTGCAGAGTGCAGCATTAGTACAACCGACCTCATGTACTGATAAGTGTCGAAGCCTAACCTCGGCGAAGTAGTGACGAGGCTAGGACAAGACACCCACATATAACCTGAACAGTATAATCATGCTAGTGGCAACAATAGTAAATAAAACAATAACGCAGAAATAATGGGAGGGGAACATACAGTGGGGGAATACAACATAAAGAGTGAGAATAATGAAAAGTCAGAATTAAATCGGAAATCCTTAAACGAATTGAGCAATTAAGACAGCAAGAAAAACTGCACGGCATCACCCTTCGTGTTTTTACTCTCAACCTCACTAAATAACAAATAAGACTGCACGGCATCACCCTTCGTGCTTTTACTCTCTTCCTCACAATATAAATAAATTATGCACGGCATCACCCTTCGTGCTTTACACTCTTACTCACAATATAAATAAATTATGCACCGCATCACCCTTCGTGCTTTACACTCTTCCTCACAATATAAATAAATTATGCACGGCATCACCCTTCGTGCTTTACACTCTTCCTCACAATTCACATAATCAATAACAACGGATAGAGAGAAGTTTCACAAGAAATCAATATTTCATAAATGATTACTTTCACAATTTAACATCTCAACCTCGAATCAATATTCACAATTTTATCGACCTTGGTGGAACCGGATACAAGTCTCCCAACATTTCAACAACAACAATAAGCATGGATAACAAGATTTAAGACTATAAATTTGCAAGAAATGAAATTTCACTCGCATGCTATAACTCGACCACAACGTATAGATGTTCGTCACCTCAACTATACGTCGTATTCAACAACAAAACACGTAGCAAATACTCACACAATACTTATTCCCTCAAGCCAAAGTTAGACACAACACTTACCTCGCTCTGAAGGCCACTTAATTCTCAATCACAGCTTTTTCTTTGGAATTCACCTCCAAACCACTCGTATCTATTCAAAAATGACTCAATGATATCAAATATTGCTAAAGGAATCAACTATATTTCATAAATTAAATTTTCCAAACATTCCTCCAAAAAGTCAAAAAATAGACCTCGGGCCCGCTTGGTCAAAACCCGAGGTTCGGACCAAAATTCTTTTACCCATTCACCCCCGAGCCCGAATATATAATTAGTTTTGGAATCCGACCTCAAATTGGGGTCTAAATCCTCAAATTTCTAAAATCCCTAGTTTCTACCCTAACCCCTAATTCTACCATGAAAATTCTAGCTTTTAGGTTGATAATTCATAAAATGTAATGGGTAATTGAAAGAAAATGGTTTATAATCACTTACCAACAACTTGGGGAAGATATGGCTCTTGAAAAATCGCCTCTCACCGTTTAGTTTTTGAGAAAAAAATTTTTTTGGCTAAAATCCCGTTTTGGATTTTGTTAAGTGCTGGGCTACAGTGTTCATCGCGTTCGTGAGAGCACTATCGTGTTCGCGAAGGGTACTGACTGCCAAGCCTTCGCGTTCGCGAGACCCAGCTCGCGTTCGCGATGATTACTCCCCCTGGCCTTCGCGTTCGCGAGGCATGGCTCGCGTTCGCGATGAAGGAACGACCAACCCCCTAGGTCCCCACATGCTTCGCGTTCGCGTTGTGCCGATCACGTTCGCGAAGGGTAAGTCCCCCATCATTTTGCGTTCGCGACCAGGACTTCGCGTTCGCGAAGAAGAAAACTTCAGCTGCCCAGTTTACTCTTCGCGTTCGCGAAGGTACTCTCGCGAACGCGAAGAAGAACATGCCAGAACACAGACTCTGCAGAAAAACCAGATTTCCAAAGTCCAAAATATCCCGTTGCCTATCCGAAACTCACCCGAGCCCTCGGGGCTCCAAACCAAACATGAACACAAGTCTAAAAATATCATACGGACCTGCTCGCGCGATCAAATCGCCAAAATAATACCTAGAACTACGAATTTAGTATCAAATCAAATGAAATTCTCAAGAACACTTTAACATTTCTATTTTCTCAACTAGACGTCTCAATCATGTCAAATCAACTCCGTTTCTCACCAAATTTCACAGACAAGTCTTAAATATCAAAATGAACCTGTATCGGGCTCCGAAACCAGAATACGGACCCGATACTAACAATGCCAAATATCAATCAATTCTTAAAAATAATTAATTTTCAGACTTTTAATTTTCATCAAAAATTCATAACTTGAGCTAGGGACCTCCAAATTCGATTCTGGGCATACGCCCAGATCCCATAATTCGATACGGACCCAATAAGACCGTCAAAATACGGATCTAAATCCGTTTACCAAAAATATTGACCGAAGTCAACTAAAATTAACTTTTTAAGGCATAAATTCTTATTTTCATCAATTTTCGACATAAAAGCTTTTTCGGAAACCGGCCCGGACTGCGCACGTAAATCGAGGAGGGTAAAAATGAGATTTTTAAGATTTAAGAGCGCAGATTCGAGTTCTAAAGTATAAGATGACCTTTTGGTTCATCACATAATTACTTCCTCCTTTCTAGTGTATGTGAATCTTTTCACTTTTCAAGAGTTAATTTGACTAACCTTTAAAGTTAAATTGAATTAGATTAATTTGATATTTTAAATTTAAAACTTAGATATTCAAAAACCATACGATAAATACTATGAAGCTGCAATTGTTTAATTCAATATGATAAAAAAATATTTACAAATTTTGGTCAAAGGTTATATAGTTTGAATCTCAGAAAAACTAAAAGGTTTTATATAAACTGAAACCGAGCAAGTAATTAATTCAAAGACTTAATTACTTGTTCTCAATATTAAAAAAACAATTTTATTTTTTCGCGCATTGGGGTTTAGTAATTTTACAATAATATAAAAATATAATAATTTTTGAACTCCTTCCCTACTCGAATAATATTTTCTCTTTATTATTCTTTTGTATAATATTTGAAATCTACATTCGCGCGTTGCACATGTATCCTATCTTGATGAGTAAAATATTATATTAAACATTATACTTGATACATAAACTAAAAATTTAAACTCTTGAAATTGAAGAATATTGATTATGCTTCCTTTTTAGTTGCAGCAAAAATATATAGCCTTTAAAATTTATAGAGCTTTTCTGGAAAAAAACTTTAGTGTTTATTTTTTATTTAGTGGTTTTTTTTTTCGTTTACCTTTTTTTTTGGAGTATCCATTTATAACTTTGTTTTTGTTTGCTCTAAGTTTTTCTGTCTAGCTTCATTCTCACCTTTTTCTATTCATATTATTTCATGGATAAGATGATTGAAACAATAGTCTTTTTAAATTATTGAAAAATAACTAGCACGATTTATATGTACCTCGAACAGTTGAGATTGCAGTCTCTGCAATATTAGTTTCCTGCTTTTGAGTTAGTTATGTTGCTAAAATTAATCGTTATATTTCTTACCGAAGACCAAAGAATCTTAACCCTAAAAGGAGTCCTTAGTGGTTAAAAAAAAAGAGTCATAGGACTAAAAAAACGTTTTTTTACTTAAACTTTTCCAAACGTTGCTTTTCTGTTAATAGATTTGTTATGTTACATCATTAATTGAGGAAGGATTTATGCAAGATATTTAATATCAAAACTTTGTGTACATACCTCAAATAAGGAAGGATTTAATGTATTAATTTAGTTTATTTAAAACTCCTAAATATTAGGGAGAAAATTTAAAATAACGATTTTGTCTAATATAAAATTTATTTTTAAGGAGAAAAAAAGGCGAACAATATTTCGCTAAGGGCCTTCGTGCTTTTAATATAGTATAGATATATAGCCCGCCTTGTCATGCCGCATGTGCATAAATTAATAGTAATAATAGCACAACAAAAACCTCGTGCAAACACCCGAACAAAACTTCCCAACAATATAATGTGCCACTATCACATCTCATAAATTGTATCTCAAGTGCTCAGATATTACAATATATCACAGATTGTACATCAAGTGCTCAAATATTACAACTCGCCAAAAAATTCAACAATACATTATTTTCCACAATAAGGAGCCCATGGCTCGACCATAATGTGCACAAAATCTTAATAAATATATCCGGGAGTGAACAACTCAACAAAATAATATTTCACATAAAAATCAAGGTGGCAATCATACCAAATCATCATATAAAAATAAATCTAACAAAACAAGGATTTAGGCAAGAATATTAAAGAATTTAATAAGTGCCAATAATTTCCAATTTAATACATAAGGGCGTCTAAGGATTTTAACCAATGTAATTTGCACATATAAACCAAGTAAGTACTCATCACCTTGCGTACATGGTTTTCAATTACACAAATTGCACATAAGACTCAATGCCTAAGAAAATTTCCCTCACTCAAAGTTAGGCAAGATACTTACATTTTTTAAGTTATGCCGATATTCTAAAATCGTCTTCTTGCTTGAATTGACCTCCGAACAACTCAAATCTATCCAAATTAATTGTATAACTTCATTAAAATTCATCGGAAACAATTTCGGATAATAAAACATCGACTTAAAAATTTATGCTAAAAGGTCAACAAAAGTCAACGCGGGGCCCGACTCTCGGAACCCGACATAATTTTTATGAAATCCGAATACCCATTCCGATACAAGTTCAACCATACCAATTTTATCAAATTCCGATAACAACTCGACCTCCAAATCTTAAATTTTTGTTTTTGGAAAATTTTGCAAAAATCTTGATTTCTTCCATTAAAAATCCGAATTAAACGATGAATATAATCATAGATTCATGAAATATAAATACTTTGGGATATAAAACACTTACCAAAGTAAAAGTCGTGAAGAACTCCTCCAAAATCGCCCAAAAACTGAGGTCGCTTATGCGGTCAAGCTTCCGTAGAAGCGATTACACCAGAACTGACCAAAATTCCAGCAGTTCTAGTTGTCCAAAAATCGATCTGTTAACCGTCCGAAATCCACCCGAAGCTCTCAGAACTTTAATCAAATATACCAACATGTCCCAAAATACAATACGAACTTAGTCGAGGCTTCAAACCACGTCAAACAACGCCGAAATTACGAATCGCGCATCGAATCGAATTATGAGTTTTAAAATCTTCCAACTTCTATATTTTACGCCGAAATGTAACAAATCAATCCGGAATAACTTCAAATTTTGTACACATGTCATAAATTACGTAATGGAACTATTCAAATTTCTGGAATCGAAATCCGACCTCGTTATAAAAAATTCAACCTTCGGTCGAACTTTCCAAAATTCTTCTATTTTCCAACTTTCGCCAAAATGTGTTGAATTGTCTGACGGACTTCCAAATCCAAATCCAAATATACGCCTAAATCCGAAATCATCATACGAAACTATTTCCATCATCAAAATTCCATTATGGGGTCATTTGCTCAAAACTCAACTCTCCGGTCAACTCGTTCCATTTAAGCTTCTAAATAAGAATTATTTTTTTAATTAAATTCTGAATCTTCCGAAAATCAAACTCGACCACACCCGCCGGTCATAATACATATTGCGAATCTGCTCAAGACCTTAAGTCACTGAACGGAGCATTAATTCTTAAAACGACGGTCGTTACATTCTCCCTCTCTTAAACATACGTTCGTCCTCGAACGTGCTAAGAATCTTTCTGATGACATTAAATTACTGAGTGTATTATTTCACACATACTCACGGGTGATTCTATGTCACCGTAAATTTGATAGGGATGCAACAACATCATTCCAGTGGAGATTATTTCTGTTATTCACACTTATAAGCCTTTAAGCCAATTTCTTAACACTCCAAATAAATTTTGAATTCTTGACATCAACACACGGTATTAGTCTCAACCGGCTGTAGCAACTCGTGCCTACGCACACGTCATACGTATACCCATAACCACATCTCTGGTCATAATAGTTGTTCATAATTTATTTCCAGCATCCTCAATTAACCTTATATTAATCAGACCCTCGTTTCAAATTTTGGCAATACTGACAGCAAGTTTCCCGGATTAACGAGTCACATTTAACGCCATCTGGGTACTCACATATTATGACTAAATATGCATAGAATCACATAAAAGAATTATCAATCAAGTCTAACAGGCGTGACTCCCTATTAGTAATATAGTACAAATTAAATTTCACAAAGGGAGAATTTAAACGCATAAATTTTTCATCACAAGGACCTCGTCCTTATATAACTTCTATCGTGGCTTGTAGCCTGGTTTAAATATTTCACATCATATAAAAATGCGAGGATCTCGTCCTCAACTCTGAATCACAAGTACTTTGCATATTGTGCCAACTGAAATTTTTCATTTCCTTTCTTCTCTTTAATAAATTTCGTGTGACAATTTCACAACACATAATAAACCCTCATACCGGTAGGGCATAAAATTCAAAAAATTTAATTACACTACCTCGAATTTATATCAAAATCCACTGTAGTGATTAATAGAAAGTTACTTTTGGATGCATAGCCCTCAATAGTATGTAAAAAAAAATGATAGACACGGGCTAACACCATCAAATCTCCCCATAAGAATAAACATATAAGTGGGTCACAAAATTACGAAGCTCACCCATAAGCAAAGCATAATAGGAGGACTCACCTCAATATTCATAACCGAATCAAATTAAGGAAAAAATATCCTTTTATAACAAGTCGGGATCGTACCTGTAACGACACCATCTGGTGTAGTGGCCTCAGCCACACCATAGCGAATATATCAACGGGCCGGGCCTCCCCCTCTAGGGCGCCCTCTACCCGCTTGTCCTGCAACTCTAACTGGTTGTGCACGTGTAATATTAACTGGAATAAAGCATGTAGCCCGAGCGTTTTGATGAAATTCTCCTCTCCCAAGTACGGGAGAATATCTCATGATGTGCCTAGCATCACCACACTCATAACAACCTATCTGAGGTCACGGCTGCTCGTGCTGAGTCTGTGCCGGATAACTGAAATAACCCCTTTAAGAATCTTGTGCCGGTGGTGCACTAAAAGTATTAACTGGAGCACTACGAGTACTCTAAATTGTGGACTAGGATGACCTACTGCCCGAGCCTCCGCCATGATGAGTCATAACTGCAGAGTAGAATCTACTAAATCCTCCAGAGTTCCGAGACTTTTTGGCCTCCTTAGACTCTTTCTCCTCACTTAGAACATGTTCTAACATCCTGATAGTCTTTACTACTTGCTGAAATGGAATGTCAGTATGCAACTCTCGAGCAATACATATTTTAAAATCATAGTCGAGCCCTTCAATGAATCTACGGACTCGCTCTCTAACTGTAGGAACCAAGATAGGTGCATGGCGGTCTAACTCACTGAACCTGATAACATATTTTTACATCGTCATGGTGCTTTGATGCAACCGTTCAAACTCTGTCTGCCATGCATCCCAGAGAGTCTGGGGAACAAATTCTTTCAAAAACATCTCCGAAAAATAAACCCAAGTTGGTGGTATGGCATCGGCTGGTCTACCTTCTTCATAAACGTGCCACCATTGATACGCTGCTCCTGACAGTTGAAATATAGTAAAGGCAACTCCGCTCACTTCCACGATACCAATAGTGCAGAGAATACTGTGACACATTTCTATAAATCATTGGGCATCCTCGGTAGTTGTGCCACTTAAGGTAGGTGGACTATACCTCTTAAATCTCTCAAGTCTCTTTTGTTCTTCTTCTGATGCCTCTGGCCTGACCTCAGGCTGAACCGGAATAATAGGATGTACCGGTACTATACTCGAAACCTGACCAATAAGAGCATGCTGCTCTGGAGTACGGGCGGTAGGAGTTTGAGTTACTCCCCCAATCTGTGAAATATTTGGTGCAACAGAGATCAATCCCGCCTGAGTTAATGTACCAAACATATTCAAGAACTGTGCTAAAGTCTCCTGAAGGCCAAGTAACAACAGGTGCTTCTGGTACCTGTCCCCCAACTGGAGCTACTGGTGGCTCCTCAACTGTTGCTCTGACAGGTGCTCTAATTGCGGCACGTGTCCTTCCTCGGCCTCTACCTCGGTCCCGGCCTCTTGCGGCCCTAGTAGAATGCGCGGGTGCCTCCTCAAGTGACCCGGTAGCACGTGTCCTCATCATCAGTGAGGAAATAGAGATACAAAGGCTCAAATTCCAAATTCAACAAATTTCGCATGATAGGAATGAAAGAAGTGGAAATTTCCTAACAGTTCTGTAGCCTCTCGCAGATAAGTACAAATGTCTCCGTACCGATCCGCAAGACTCTACTAAATTTGTTTATGACTTGTAACACCTATGAACCTAGAGTTGTGATACCAACTTATCACGACCCAATTTTCCCTGAGTTTGGGTATCGTGATGGCACCTAGTCTTAGAGACTAGGTAAGCCTAACATTTACTGAATAACAACAATAATTAAATAATATCTAACAATTTTTGAAATGGAAATCTCTATAAAATTTATAATTTTCAAAATCGGTAATACAAGTCATAAGCTCTACTGAGTTACTAGAAAGCCTATAAATACAACTGTTTTGAAATAGAGATAAAACAATGCAAATACAATATCAAAAGGTGACTGCGAAGCCTGCGAACGCAGAAACAGGTTCACCTTGAGTCTCCACATCAAGATCTGTACAGCTAGCTAGCGATCAACTGACTCCAATTTACCTGGCTCTGCACAAAAATATGTAGAAATGTAGTATGAGTACACCACAGTCGGTACCTAGTAAATATCAAGACTAACCTCAATGGAGTAGTGACGAGGTACAGTCAAGACACCCACTAGTCAAATAACATGTGCCATACAAAATAATCAAAAACAAATAGTAATGATAGCAACAATAATCCACTAGTTATATAAACAGTAAGGCAGCAAAAATACCATAATTATCACCCAGATGAATAAGAAACACAAAAACAACCAATTAAATAAGTCTTTCACATATAATCTCTTAAAACAAATACCCTCTTAGCATAATCATAAAATACAATTCTCGATCCCCTTTTATATTCTCACGGCACCTCGTGCCCATATCTCTAATCTCAACTGCACGAATAATTCTCATGCCAAATATTTCAATACATAAGTGTAATGACCCAATCGGTCGTTTTGAGCATTTGCATTTTGCTCGGTAGTTTACGGACGTGAGAAGCTCCGTATGATGTATTTTGACTTGTGTGAATCATCGGTTTTGATTTTCAGGTTATTCAAAATCAAATTGGAAGAAAGAATTTCATTGTTGAAGCTTTAAATTGAGAGAGTTGACCAAGTTTGACTTTTTGGCATTTGATCTTGAATTGGAATTTTGATGGTTTCGTTAGCTCCGTTAGGTGATTTTGGACTTAGGAGCGTGTCCGGATTGTGATTTGGAGGTCCGTGGTTGAATTTGGCTCGTAATGTCGTAAGTTGAAATTTTGGGAAGTTTGATCGGAAGTGGACTTTTTGATATCGGGTCTGGATTCCGATTCCAGAAGTTGTAGCAGGTCCGTAATGTTGAATGTGATTTGTGCACAAAATTTGAGGTAAATCGTACATGATTTGATAGGTTTCGGCATCGGTTGTGGAAGTTTGAAGTTTTAAAGTTCATTGAATTTGAATTGAAGTGTGATTCGTCGTTCTGATATTTCTTTGTGTGTTTTGAGGTCTCGAGTAGGTTTGTGTTATATTATGGGACTTGTTGGTATGTTTGGACGGGATCCCGAGGGGCTCGGGCGTGTTTCAGATTGATTTCAAATCATTTTTCTTCATTTTGGTACTGTTGTTTTCTGCTATTTTTTGCTGTTTTCTGGTGTCTTAGTTCTTCATCGCATTAGCGTGGCAAGTGTCGCGAATGGGTAGTGTAATTGGACGGCAATAGCATTTTTTCATCGCGTTCGCGAGTAGTGGTCCGCGTTCGCGTAGTGTTGGGGCAAGTCTTCTTCGCGTTCGCGTATGATGGATCGCGGACGCGTAGGGTTGAGCTGGGAGCTGGAGCCGGAGGCCTTTTTCAATGCGTTCGCGTAGTTGGAGCCGCGTTCGCGAAGGTCTGAGCCAACTGTGAGTCATGTTCGCAAGGTTTTTACCGCGAACTCTAAGTGTATTATGGTGGCAGATTATCTTGTTCATCGCGAACGCGATGGTGTTGACGCGTTCGCGTAAGAGGATGCCTGGGCAGAAGTATAAAGTACTCTATTTCGGGGGTTTCGGCCATTTTTGCATTTTGGGAGCTATGGAGCTCGGATTGAGGCGACTCTTGAAGCAATTTTCACCATATGAATTGGGGTAAGTGTTCTCTACTCATTTTTGATTTTATATCATGAATCTATCTTCGATTCTAGCTTTTGGTTGATGATTTTCAAAGAGGAAATTGGGGGTTTTGGCCTAAAGTTCCATAATGTGAATTTTTGAGTTTTGAACATCGAATTGGAGTCGGATTTGAGTGAAACTAGTATGGTTGGACTGATAATTGAATGGGTTGTCGGATTTTATGAATTTTGTCATGTTCCGAGGTATGGACCCGGGTTGGGCTTTTGGCCGATTTTGGCTTTTGGTTCAAGATTTGATCTTTTCGATCGGGATTGGTTCCTTTAGCATTGTTTGATGTATTTGAGTTATTTTTGGTTAGTTTCTGGCCGTTTGGAGGTCGGAATGCGCGGGATGGCATTTTGGAGCATCGCTTGGCTTGCTTGGTGTTGGAATTGGCTTATTCGAGGTAAGTAACTCTTCTAATCTTTGAGGTGAGGGTATGAAACCCCGAAATACGTGTTATATGATTAGTGTTGAGGTGATGCACATGCTAGGTGACGGGCGTGTGGGCGTGCACAATATGAATTGGGACTCTGTTGTTTCCATGGCACTGTATAGTGGTCCTATTTTGTTGATATCCGTGTTTTCACCATGTGATAAAGTAGTTAAGTTGTCGATCATGCTAGATATCATGTTTAGGCATTATGTCGATACTATTTGGACCCATAGTGGTCGTTTCTTACTGTCATCTCACTGATTTTATAGATATTTCACGCTCACTCATATCCATGCATTCATGCCATATCTCAGTCTCAATTATTATTTATTGATACATCATATCATTGTTGTCGGGCTAGTTTCATGACATTGTGAGCCCATGAGTAAGACTGGAGAGATTGATGACTGAGTGAGGCCGAGGGCCTAAGTAAGAGTGATATTTTTTGGGATCGGGCTGCACGCCGCAACATGATATATTGATTATATTTATGGGATCGAGTTGCACGCCGCAGCGAGCCTTAGGGCTGTATATGTATATGGATTGGGTTGCACGCCGCAACGAGCCTTACAACTATTTATATATTATGGGATCGGACTACACGCCGCAGCGATATAGCGCTTGGGCTGAAAGGAGCCCCTCCAGGAGTCTGCACACCCCCAGTAAGCGCAGTCGACTATAAATAGGGATCGGACTGCACACCGCATCGGGTATGATACAACGTTGAGTGATTGAGTGTGCTGACCATAGTGAGAGAGAATGTGAGACAGTGAGATTGAGTACTCTGAGAGTGTGAGTACATGAGCTCATCATCGAGATGCATTGCATTTGACATGCGTACTTGAGATACTTGCATAGAGGTCCATTTTCTTCTGCTACCCGATTTTGGGGACATTTATGATTTTACCTGTATCTTGACATGTAGAAATAGAGAAGTATTTTCCTCATGCTATCTGAAAATGAAACATCTTACTATTTGTTGAAAGGAGTTTTGGAAAAGATCACAGTTTTCAAACTTACTCGTATTTTGGCTTTTTCGATAAAAGATTTGGATTTTCACTGAGATACTTGAAAAGAAATTCCTATTTTTCTGGAACTGTGAACGGACTGAGTATTTTATTTTTGAGATACTCTTTTGTTACGTGTACTATGTTGTTATGAATTGTTGTGGAATATTGGTGTCGGACCCAACCTTTCTGTTAGCTCGTCACTACTTTCAACCTAAGGTTATGTTTGTTACTTATTGAATACATGGGGTCGGTTGTATTCACGCTACACTTCTGCACCTTGCGTGCAGACGTTAGCTGCTGATGTTGCTGTGTTCGAGGGGAGTTGGATTTGAAGATGTACCTACGTCCCGGCTGTAGCTACCTCTTGTTCGTGGTAGCTTTAGATCTGTAAAACTCTGTTTATGTACTATTCAAATAGACCATGTATTTATTTCATTTATGCTTTGGAAACTCTATTCATAGAAGCTCATGATTTGTACTACCAGTTCTTGAGGATTGTATATGATTCAGATAATTCCTTTTGTTTAATTGTCTTATTAATATTATTAAAATTGGATAGTTATTAGTTGGCTTACCTAGCGGGTTGGGTTAGGTGCCATCACAACTAGTCGAATTTTGGGTCGTGACAATAAGATCGCACGACTAATTTATTTTCAATAAAGTAAGGTTACATTTTTTAAACCAAGTAAGAATTCAACAAATAAATGAGTTTATTTTAGAAATAGTTTGAGTAAAAAAAAAATGACATTTCAATTTAAATAAATCATCAGATAATCTATTGCTTCGGATGTAAAACTTATTAATTCAAAACATAATAGTAACTTTTTTTATTTAAAACAACTCAGTCATCGAAAATCGGTAAAAATCTGGAATATAAATCTTCAGAATCTCGTACTAAAAAGCCCAAGCCAATACAATACAACAAAGAATACAAACACATAGTAAAATCAAATAATACATCACGGCAGATCACAAGGATTGACCTATCACGGAAATATAAAATAACCAAAGACAAGTGCAACCATACAGAGATGTCAACAAAAAGGCACTCCCGAGATACCGTCTCGTAGTCCCAAAAGTAAATGATCAATAGGGGAACTCCTACCGCCTCGTAGTCCCAAAAGTAAATATGCAAGACAGGGAGATCTCCCGAGATACCGCCTCGTAGTCCCAAAAGTAAATATGCAAGACATGGGGATCTCCCGAGGTACCGCCTCGTAGTCCCAAAGTAAATATGCAACAACAACAATGCCCCCAGGCTATCACAAGTCATCACAATTCAATTCCCGACATAGCCCACCTTGTCTCGCCACGTGTGCAATAATAAAGTAAATACCCGCCTTGTCTCGCCACACACGCATAATAATATTCCCACCTTGTCTCGCCACAAAATTCAACAATACATTATTTTCCAAAATAAGGAGCCCATGGTTCGACCATAATGTGCACAAAGTCTTAACAAATATATCCGGGAGTGAACAACTCAACAAAATAATATTTCACATGCCAGTATCACATCTCATAAATTGCATCTCAAGTGCTCAAATATTACAACATATCACAGATTGCACATCAAGTGCTCAAATATTACAACTCGCCACAAAATTCAACAATACATTATTTTTCACAATAAGGAGCCCATGGCTCGACCATAATGTGCACAAAATCTTAACAAATATATCCAGGAGTGGACAACTCAACAAAATAATATTTCACATAAAAATCAAGGTGGCAATCACACCAAATCATCCTATAAAAACAAATCCAACAAAATAGGGATTTAGGCAAGACAATTAAAGGATTTAATAAGTGCCAATAATTTTTAATTTAATACATAAGGGCGTCTAAGGATTTTAACCAATATAATTTGCACATATAAACCAAGTACGTACTCGTCACCTCGCGTACATGGTTTTCAATTACACAAATTGCACATACAATTCAATGCCTAAGGGGAATCTACCTCACTCAATGTTAGGCAAGATACTTACCTTTTTGAAGTTATGCCGGTATTTTAAAATTGCCTTCTTGCTTGAATTGACCTCCGGACAGCTCAAATCTATCCAAATTAGATTTGCAACTAATGCCTCTTTTTGTATTTGTATTCTGTCTATTTTATTTCGGACAGTATTTAAAATTTTGTATAATCTACTAGACGCTCATACACTTGTGACACCAGGTCTTGACACACACACTAGTAGAATTTGTGAATTTAATTATTTTACTTGTATTTTAATTTATCTTATTTTCTCATAACTTTCTTAAATTTTGAAATTTCGAAGAGTTTAATTACTCGGATAATTTTTAAAGAAATGAATATATATTTAAATCATTAGTTGGCTTGCCTAGATGAGATGTTGGGCGACATCTCGACATATAGGTGAGTTTGGGTCGTAACAGTTTGGATATAAGAATTGTGAAATTTCGGAAAAGTAAAAAAAAAATTCAAGTTAAAATGATATTTAAAAATTAGAGTTGTGTTTGGACATGAGTACTATTTGGAGTTGTTTTTAATTTTTGTGAGTGATTTGAAGTGAAAATTTTAAAAAATAATTTTTTGGAATTTTATAAATTTTCAAAAAAAAATCAAAATTTAACTTCAAGTGATATTTGAAATTTTTATGGCGTTTTTGAAAAAGTAAAAGGATACAGGAAAAAAAAAATGATTTTTGTCTTAATGGCCAAACGACAAACGGCCCTAAAAAGAAAAAGGAGAAGAGATGCAACTCCTAATTTCACCTTTTGAGAAATAGGTAAATGCATTTAATTTCTGTCTTCATTACCAATTAATAATTCCCGTCAATTTCTCTCTTTCAATTGTTGAATACCCATTCCGATATGAGTTCAACCATACCAATTTTATCAAATTCCGATAACAACTCGACCTCCAAATCTTAAATTTTCGTTTTTGGAAATCTTTGCAAAAATCTTGATTTCTTCCATTAAAATCCGAATTAAACGTGAAGACTTTGGAATATAGAACACTTACCCAAGTCAAAGTCGTGAAGAACTCCTCCAAAATCGCCCAAAAATCGAGCTCCAAAATCCCAAACGAAAATGGCAAAATGACCATTTTGGTCCTTAAATGTTTCTGTCCAGTTTTGCACATGCGGGCAAAAATGCCGCTTCTGCGAGAACCGCGGGTGCGGCCAAGTACGCGCTTTTGCGCTTCCCGTTCGCTTATGCGCTACAACACTAGCACCTGCGACATCGCATGTGCGCACCAATGTTTCGATCCTGCGCTTAACGTCCAGCCCTGCCCAGGTTGATGTCCATCGCTTCTGCGAGAAGCACCTCGCTTCTGCGGTCAAGCTTCCGCAGAAGCGATTATACCAGAAAATGACCAAAATTCCAGCCGCTCTAGTTGTCCAAAATCGATTCGTTAACCGTCCGAAATTCACCCGAATCCCTCGGGACTTTAACCAAATATACCAACATGTCCTAAAATACAATATGAACTTAGTCGAGGCTTCAAACCATGCCAAACAACGCCGAAATTATGAATTGCTAATCGAATCAAATTATGAGTTTTCAAATCTTCCAACTTTTATATTTTATGTCGAAACTTATCAAATCAATCCGGAATGACTTCAAATTTTGCACACAAGTCATAAATGATGTAATGGAGTTATTCAAATTTCCGGAATCGAAATCCGACCTCGTTATAAAAAATTCAACCTTCTGTCGAACTTTTCAAAAATCTTCTATTTTCCAACTTTTGCCAAAATGCGTCGAATTATCCGACGGACTTCCAAATCCAAATCCGAACATACGCCTAAGTCCGAAATCATCATACGAAGCTATTGCCATCATCAAAATTTCATTCCGAGGTCGTTTGCTCAAAAGTCAACTCTCCGGTCAACTCTTTCCATTTAAGCTTCTAAATAAGAATTATTCTTTTAATTAAATTTCGAATCTTCCGAAAATCAAACTCGACCACACCTGCGGGTCATAATACATATTGCGAAGCTACTCAAGACCTTAAGTCACTGAACGGGGCATTAATTATTAAAACGACAAGTAAGTTCGCTACACTACATGATAAAATGAAGATAACATGGGCCATCAAATATGCAAATGGGAAAGATGCTAGAGCGGGATTATACAAAATGGCATTGAGTGGATGCATCTATTACCTATGCCAAGCGAGAAATCAAAGGATTTTTCAGAGTAAAGAAAGGAACACTGAGACTCTATGGAGGCTGATCATACAAGACATCCATGGTAGAGGCCAATGGTGCAAGAAGATAGAAAATCAGTTGCAGAAACTTAATTTCTATCCATAAGTAGCTGAAGTAGCTTTAGAGATGAGATGTAGGTTGTATAATGGAATGGGGCTCGAAAGATGTCAGTTGTATAGGAAGTTGGGGATGTCCAACTTCAGTTTTTTTCGATTTGCCTTACTGTAAATAGTTTTACTTGGCAATAAAATGGCTTAATTCCCAAAAAAAAAAAAAAAAAAAAAATTCCAAATACTATAAATTTTTACAAAGTAATTAAAATAAGAAAAAACTTAATAAATAAAATTTAGTAGATTTTGAAGTCCTAAATATTAGGGAACACATTAAATTACTAATTTATCTAGTTTGAACTCTATTTTTAAAGGGTAAAAAAGGCGAACGACATTTTGGTAAGTCCATTCATGCTTTTAATATAATATAATATAGATATAGATATAGATAGATAGACAGATAAATTGGTGTGGAATGTGTTAATATTTAAATTTTCAGTTAATTTTGGTAATATTACTTCAAATATTGCAATAATTGATCAACATTATAGATCAAATGAACGTTCATTATATTAGCTTATTTTTTAATGTCGTAGTGAACTAATCCAGGCAAACAAATACATTATTTTCTTAAACTAATTTTTCGAGATTAAAATTAAGCCATGTTGTGGAGGTTCTCAATAAAACCTCACCTTTTTAATGAAATGAAATTAGATTCCACTTCTCCGTAATTCAAAATTTCATCACCCCGGATCAAGATTGAAAACTTCATTTTTTTTGTTTTTTCTTGAAGTTTCTCCACTCATTATAAAATAAAGCATAATGAAAAAAGATATAATAAAAATATAATGTCGAACAAAGTAGCGAAGTAATAAAAAAATCAATAATAATAATTGAGTAGGCTAGAGTTGCTACTTTCGGGGTGGAAGGGGGGGGGGGATAAAAACACATAAGAAACTGAAATAACTGTAGTCTCATATTTTTAATTTCTGTTTACTATGTATAAACCAATGGTAAACTTCGAAAATACCACATGTATCTCATTCTTAAATGACCCACCACTCATTAATATCTACAGTACAATTTAAATATTATAACCCATGCGTCCGATTTATAAGCCGTATGCTATTCATATCATAACATAAATCGCAATACTGGAATACGTTTTATAAATCGCAATACTGGAATACGTTTTATAAATCGCACTAGTAGAGTGTTATAAGTCTCGCTTTGTAAAATGTGACTTATTAGAGCAGATGGTTAAATCCGACGTTCCCCATAAAACTTTCTAGGGTTTAGGCATATAAGGGCGCGGCGCCGACAACGTTCTGTAACTAGATCAGAACTAATTCTTTGAACGAACTAACTTTCTTTCAAAGCATCTCCAGTGTTCTTAATGGACGAACAGAATGGGACTACTGTAAATGGTGTTAATATTAAGTTGGAGGAAGAAGAAACAAATGACCTAAGAACAACTCCTGACCATCAAAACGACGACGTCGGCGCCTCTCAACCTCATACTGGAGATGGTGCTAGTCCTGGGTATTTTTACTGCTTTCTCCTTTCCCCTCTATGTGTGTGTGTGAATATCGTTAGATTGTGTTATTCTGTTACATTTTCCTTTTATCCAAAACCATGCTGAATTTTTTAGCTTGGTATTAGGACTGACCTCTAGTTATGTAGTTACACAGTTGAATTTACCTCTGTTGTTAAATGCGACACGATTAATTCCTGAAGCTGGGAACTTTGCGTGCCTTAATCTGAAAAGGGCGGGCAGAGAACAGAGAATATAGTTGGTAAAGTGATGTATTAATAATTTCATTTTGCGTATGAAACATATATTTGAGATGGGTTTTGAATTTGATTGACATGGTGTTTACTACCTATATTTTGCTTAATTTAATTTATTTTTTCAATTATATGTCTGCATAGTTGTTTGTGTTGTTTTCTTTATTGCATTGCATGTATACTTATTTTCTTCGTTTACACTCTGCTGCTTGTGTACACTTTTCAACTTTGACAACACTGTAATTTACTGCCAGAGAGAGTTGTGTATACATCTTTTAGGTTTTCTTCTGTTCTGCTTTGTATTGGATAATATTTTAACTTAGCAGCAATCTTTTCTGCATTGTTTTTTTTTCTATACGGGGTTGTTCTTGTAGGCGTTACTTAGTTGTTGGTTTGGCCTAACTAATTGTTTTGTCTGAAAGTTATCTTTTTAATTCTCTGCTGCTTGTCTACGCTTTTATCTTTATCAACACTGTAATTTACTTTCAGCAAGAGTTTCAGTGTAGTCTTTTAGATTTTCTTTTATTCTGATTATTATTGGACAAAATTTCAACTTAGCGGCTGTCTGTTGTGCCTTCTCACATAGTAATTACTTAGTCGTTTGGCATCACTGTTTTGGTTGAATGTTATCTTATTAATCAATTTGCTCATGTGATTATTGTATTAATCAAGTGATTTGGTGGCCATGCAGAAAGATATTTATTGGGGGCTTGGCTAGAGAGACTACTTCAGGTTTGTTGCTTTTTCATCCTATGTTTTGCTCTCCTGCTAAACTAATTTTCTTTAACTCTCTTTCATGCCTCTAATATTGCACATATATCTGCAGCTCAATTTGTCAAGCACTTTGGTAAATATGGTGAGATTATTGATTCTGTGATTATGAAGGACAGGCGAACAGGGCAGCCGCGCGGGTTTGGTTTTGTGACTTATGCTGACCCTTCAGTGGTGGATAGAGTCATTGAGGAAGACCACGTTATAAATGGAAAGCAAGTAAGGTTACATTTTTGTGATAATGTTCATGTGAATCTCCAGTGTTTTAGTACATTTTTGTTCTTATAGTTACTAGTTTTCACTTTCGTTTGCCTTTTATTTTCTTTCGGATGGAAAAATTGGGACCTCATGCTGATATTCTGATATGTGTCAGGTGGAAATCAAGCGAACTATACCTAGAGGAGGAGGTTCCAGCTCAAAAGATTTCAAGACGAAGAAGATTTTTGTGGGCGGCATCCCAACAACAGTTAGTGAAGGTTATCTTTCTGTAGCTAGAGACTTATTCCCTTTCTTTACTAGTTGGATTCTTCTGAAACAAGTCTTTGAGGTATTAGTTGCATTTTATATTTCAGATGAGTTCAAAGACTTCTTTTTAAAGTTTGGAGAGGTGAACGAGCACCAGATTATGCGTGACCATTCTACTGGTCGTTCTCGTGGCTTTGGATTCATTACTTTTGACGCAGAAAAATCTGTTGAGGATATCTTGGCTAATGGAAACAGACTTGATTTTGCTGGAACCCAGGTCAGTATAGCCATAGTGTGCTTTAATTAGGATTTGATACTTTTTTCTAGATTGTTTCGGTAAACTTTTAAAATATCAAGCATTTCTCTTTATCTTCTTCGGACACGGTTTTGTTGCCAATGTTGCACTCTTGAATATATATTCTTGTTATGTTTTTTATTTATGTTCTGGGCCTTCTGGCAAATGTCCTTAAATTGAATGGGATATTGGGCTTATGATCTTTCTTCTCTTTTCTTGAAAAGAATGAATGAATAGAGAAACAGAATTTACCGTGCTTCGTTAGTTCTACAGCTTGACAAAATATTGGGAGGTCATATAGTTTCCGTCTTTCCGAAACCGAGTGTTTATGTATTTTACTGTATATTATGCCTATGTTCATTGTGCCACATACCTTTGTATCTTCTGTCAAACTTATCATCGAGTGATAATGCTCAAGTTGCCTCAATTGGACTGAGGTTCAAGAAGTTGAGAAGTGCTCTTGTATTTCCCGTACAAGTTTATTTTTTTTAGTGATGATACTTGAGTTGCTGTGATTGGATTGAATATCATTACTATTTAAGATGATTCCGCTCATAGTAATTTACGTTCATCTGTTGCATGATCACAAGGCTATTTTCAATGGCCTTTTGAAGCTTGCTTAACCTCACAGTTTGCTATCCTTTTTTTAATTTGGCTAATAGGTGGAAATCAAGAAGGCTGAGCCGAAGAGACCTAATGCACCACTGCCAGCCCCATCCAAGCGCCAAGGTCATCCGAGAGCTTCATTTGGTGGTGGATTTTCAGATGCTTATGGTGGATATGGAGACTCTGGCTTTGGTGCTGGTGGTCCTTATAGGTCCGGTGGCCCCTATGGTGGTAGATCCAGTGCATTTGGTGGATATAGTGGAGCGGCAATGGGTGGATATGGAGCATATGGTGGCAGTGGTGCCTATGGAGGCTTTAGGGAGGAGGCTTCTTTTGGGTATTCTAGCCGTTATGATGGAGCTTTTGGTAGAGGTTATGATGTTGGTGGTGGCTATGGGGGACCTAGTGAAGGTTATGGAGGATATGCTGCCGGTAGCGGTGGATATGGTGCTGGTCTTGGCGGTGGTTATGGAGGAGACGGTACTGGAGGTTCAGTGTATGGAAGTAGGGGAAGCTATGGTGGTGCTGGTTCCGGCAGATATCACCCGTATGGGAGATAGAGAACGAAATGTTGAAAGGAGCAAAGCTGAATTTGTCTTTGGCTTGGTGATTTTAAGCTCATGGCCAAAGATATATACAATCAGGCAGTTGTTTGAGAGCTAAAACTTGTCTTTTCAATTTTTAAAATGATAAATCTTAAGTTCTGTTCATCACTTGATCTACTTAGCTCTATTTATAATTTCTTTTCCTTTGATA
Source organism: Nicotiana tabacum (assembly GCF_000715075.1). Taxonomy (NCBI): domain Eukaryota; kingdom Viridiplantae; phylum Streptophyta; class Magnoliopsida; order Solanales; family Solanaceae; genus Nicotiana; species Nicotiana tabacum. The sequence goes on along the minus strand of NC_134096.1, from coordinate 91,986,555 downwards.
TCGATTGGTTTATCAAGGAACATTATGTAACCATCATCAGCTATCTACAACCCTTAAGTGTTGAAATTCCATAGCATAGGTTCTATAGCATCTATGCAAAAGTTAGTTTTCGTTTCGTCAAATTTCTGCCTCTTTCCTTGTATTTGTTTTTATTCTGGTTCGAAATTTGCTGGTTAGACAAGTTATATTATGCTTTGATGGATTGTAGGGACAATGTCAAAATTAGCCAATCATGAGTTTACATTCCAAGCTTCTCGTGTTTTTCTTATTGTTTGTACTTCTTGGAGAAAAAATTGTTGAGGATTTATTTTAAATACTTATAAGTGATAAGGTAATCTATTGTAGCAGATAATCTGATATACTTTATAATTATTAATATTATAGGAGAAATATATATCGTTCTTTTGAAAAACTAGCGTGATAAATTCAGACACACAAATTTTTGGCTTGATGTCATGTTGTCTATCATTAAATTGCGATAACAAAATCTTTCTACTATTAAGTCTGTGGACCAGGGGACACAAATGAAGAGTAGACGTGTCAAAGGATAAAACAAGAAGGCAGTAAACCTGTAGCCACACAATTGTAACACAAACTTGGAATGAAAGGTGCTAATGACTCGCATAAAAAACAAAAACAAATTCACAGATTAATGTGGATCTTTTTTAACCTTATCAATAGTTAAAATAGTTGCTACTAGTTCTCATTTTTCTTCGTTTTGGGTCAAAATATAGGTAATTATGAAAACTGGACATAGTCGATTTAAACAAATAACCATTTTAAAACCATTTGTGCACCAAATATGATCTTAGTTGAAATTTTTTGTAAGTATTGAAAATTATTTCATGAAGAGTTTAAGTTATGTTAGAATATGGATTTTTAACACCATCAAATAATTCAATAGCATATTATAAATGGTTAAATTGTATTAGTGTTAGTATATACTTTATAACTCGAATATTTTTACAAATAAACATTTAGGTGGAAATTTAGTTGGAATTACCATAGACTTGAGAAACAGCACATACCCAAATAAAAATCAACACTTTCGATCAGGGCCTTTTTTTTCTTCTTTTCAGGAGACAAAGAGGAAAAGAAACAAGCAGGTGGCAGGAAGAAAGTGATAAGAAATGGCAATGGTATCTAACACTAACCCATATCTAAAGGTACGATCTTTATATAAATTCTGTCATCTCCTCTGTTTTTTTTTTTGTTTTTTTTTTTGTTTTTTTTTTTGTGTGTTGTGCCGCTGGGTTTTGATTATGCTAGGAAAATTTGCAGTCACAGTTGCACGGAGTTTACTGCAGAAAGAAAGAGAAAGATAAGAGTCAAAATCCCCAGCCTTATAAAGTCATTGAAATTTCTCCGCCTCCCAAGAACCTTGGCATACGCTGTTTTCCATCTGTAAGCATCATTTTCTCAAAACCAATTTTTTCTTTTTCTTTTTGTTGATATAATGCTAATGTGGTAGAAAACGTAGTTGATTGATTGATGTTATGCTTATTATGTTTATATGCTAATGCTCCTTAAGAGGCCAAATGTCATCTTACTTTGAAAGGAGCTTTCTTTACTTTGAAATACTTGCCATCTGAATTAGAATTGTGAAGAGTAATTCATTTGGTTTTATATTTTTTTGTGTTCAATATAGTGGTTGCCATTTCATTCTCTATAGAGTTCAGCATACTTAGGCTGATTGGCTTATGTTGAATGTCTTCATTTGTTTTGTGGTATTCATCTGGTCAGATTTTAGGGTTAATTTCACGTTCCTTTTATGTTCATGTGGGTATTAACTATGCCTCAACTCCAAACCAGTTAGGATCAGCTACATGAATTCTCTATGTTCTTTCCGCTCTATTCGGGTTAATTTCTTTCCAAATTTCTGTACTGTACAAAGAGCAATGTTTGTTGTGCTATTGCCTATATGTGCCTCAACTGGATTTGGTTGGTTTAGTCTAGGACTGTAGTTGTGCCTCATAGCACGTGAGCTTATATGATACAATATTGAATTTCTTTGGTATCATATCTTAAAGGCATCATCTCTAATGATTGGACCACTAGGCTTATAACACTGTTGGTTACTAGTCTGTACAAAATACTAGCAATGCTCGTAGTTTTGCTTACCAAGAACCAAAACTAAGAGGAAAAATTTTCAAGTAAAAATGTAGGATCTTGCTGAATTCCGAGCAGTGGGTGAATTTCCCTGCATGACATAAAAAAGGAATAAAGGAAACAAAGGGCAGATTTTTGAAGATGCACAGACAGATTCCTGTGATATTGTCTCTCACTACTTTCCTTCTTGAAAATAGACGCTGGTCCATTGATAAGAAATGGTTTAACGAGGGGTCTGTTAGAGTAAGATGCCTTCACATATGTTGGACCTGTATAAATGTGTCCAAAGCTGCAGTTCTCTGTTATTTATTGATGAAGGTGAATATAACTTAGTTGAAGTCTGATACTAGACTTATGTATAAATATTTTTTGAGAATTCTTGTTTAGATTGTGGATAACTTGGAGCTTTATGCCTTCGCGTGAAATGCTGAGATTATATTCATAAAGCACTCAACAACTATATGGTATTCATGCCAATCGTTTATGATTTCCTTCCCCTAGAATTTGACCTGATTCAGTTCACAGTTAGGTATTCATGTCAATCATTCACGGTTCCCTTCACCTAAATCTTGACCTAATTCAGTTCACAATGGTCAAACTAACCAAGTTTTGGTCTCATTTTCAACATGATTTTTGCAATTTCCAGAGAAAAAATTATATGTAAACTGCAGATGCCAATACTTCCCTAAATTTGAGATGATGTTAGCTGTTTATTTGGGAAAATTGTGTTCAAAGAAAAATCTGTTTGATTCTTCAAGAAGTAAATTGGTCAATTTTGGGGATACAACAATGATATTATAGAAGATATATGGAAAGCTTCCTTCCCTCAATGCAGTTGACCTTCTAATCCCTAACTTTCTTTTGCAAGGATTGCAATTTGAAAAAGAACACAGCATAACAGAGGCAGAAAACAGAGAAAGCAGTATATTGTAGTGCACTTGAATGAGTTGTGGCCTAGAGTTGGTACCATTGTGGATATTAACGCGCGCAGTGATGCAGGTAGATTACAGTTCTGAAGGGAAATAAAAACTAGTGCAAGCTCTTAAGCAGAGAAGATAGCTTTCCTCTTATAGGAAAGTGTAAAATTTGTGGTGAAGCAGCATTGGGAGGACATTTGAAGAATTAATGACTTAGGTTTAAGTTAGTATTTCTGATTATGTAGAGCGTTTCCCCTAGTGGCATTCAGGGGAGAATTGCCCATCTAGGCACAAGCTAAGGCCAAGTTGCCTTAATTATTCAAAAGAGAAGAAAATGACTTATAAATTGGTGTGTCATACATGGCCTGTATATAAGTGATTCTCCTTTGTTGTTGAAGAGGTAATATTTCGCTGCCTCTGGGTTTAAGGACCCTTATCTAACAAGTCTTTGCTTTAAACTCTAGATCAGAGTATATGCTAGCCTCTAGTTCTGGGGTCATTGTGCCTTCATTAGTGCAGTTGTCTAAGCGGTTTTTACTTTGCTTCAAGGTGTTACAAGTTGATGAATTTTTCTATTTTGGATGTGATGACTGAGGCTTCGTTTATTCTATTATCTGTTCTCTTTATTCATCTGGGACATTGGCGGATTGAAATTTCTAGAACTAAAACATTAAATGATTCTCAAGAGTTAGGCCTTCTAACAAGTGGCTTTTGGGTCTTACCTGGTCTTTCGAGCCGAGCCAGTCATCGGGTACTGTATTGTGATAGGTATGTATCCGAAGAATCATTCTCATTCCCTGAATCAAGTCTCAGAATAAAAGTGATGCTGTCAACATTTAAAATATCATCCCCCAATGGCTGATGCCAGTCCTATTGGGAAGGGAGGTTCAAATTTGGAAAGGTTGAACGCCCCTTAGGGGGACCATGTATTCTTCTTTCTTTGCTGCACATCAAAGACGAGGTCCGGTGCATTGTGTGAGTGGTGAGTAAGACAAAGACATATGACATTAATAGGAACCCTGTATTCCTGTCACAAGAAGCAAATTTTGATCTCTGAGGTCCCATATCAAAGATATACAACCCTCTATTATCATTTGTGTTATAGTTCCTTGGTGATCATCTCATTGGTTGTACTTGTTTGCTCTTGGAGACAGGAAGAAATTAAGAAATGGGGTTCAATGATTCGCCGTAAAACCTAATAGTGAAGAACGAATCTGATTTTTAAATTGGCTGATTATACCGTCATCAAACTCTTTGTGCATTTAATTTCACGATCTGGATTAGCAGTGGATTTTGTTTGTTCTCTCTTTTTCTGGTTCACTGGGAGATGAATGTAGAAGCATAGGCCATGTGTCAGAAAATACAAGTCAATAAGAAGTGATTTACCCGTTCATGCAACCACTACTCTATTATTCATGGTGTTGTTACACACTTTATTGGCAGTTAAATTAAGGCTTAGAACTAGTCATATACGTCGTGCTGTTCTTGTTCCAATGTAACAGTCAGATGTTGGCTTGACGTGAAAGTAAGCGAGCCATACACACTGCAACAGATGCCTTTCCTATATCAACATTCATGTCAAACAAAAGACACGTGACCTTTCTGTCATGTTTCCAATAATGCTTCACTAATTCATTGAACTGGTATATGCATAGGGCCTACATAAGATTTTGGAATTGAAAGACATCTAACAATGCCTTGCAATTGGGGTATAGTGTTTGATGGTGTCTGGTCTAATAGAAAGCTCATTTTCAATGACAGAACTTGCAGTGCGGAGAGAGTGTAACCATTGAAGGCCGAGCTTACACCATTTCAGCTGTGACTCATCGTTATCAGCTTCGAAAAGGGAAATACGAGCCTTGCGAGAAGAGGCTTGATGTGTTGTCTACTGGAAGATACATCTTAAATTTGTACTTAGAAAATTTGCTAGAACAATCTTGACTATGATTTAGATTATTTTTCCCCCTTCATTTTTATGTATACATTATGAAATACAACTCAGTTGAATTGCCTGTGTCAAAAGAACTTGTTCAATATTTTGCTGATATATACCTCAATCGTACATCAGTTCCTTAATATCAAACCGTATCGCATTTTTGAGAGCCTTGTGGGATGAAAGGAGAATGCCACAATTGGAGATTAATCTGCCTAGGTCTTGGCGGCAGAGTTATCAGGGTACCTATTTTGATAAGAAGTAGCAGGTATACAGTAAAATAGTCAAAATGGCGTACAAATTGACTGGAACACTACTGTTATCAAGTACAAAAAAAGGATGAATGTTACCAGGGAGGAGAAAATTCCATAAAAATAAGGGAATTGCTAAGGCATTCCTATATTTTTTTTATGGTAATAGAAACTTTTCAATGATAGCAGGCAGGGAATGAACTCTCTTATTACAATGACAGTGATGATTGGTATAAGCATAAAGCATGTATAGTTGATTGCAGACAGGGGTCCCCAAGATAGCAACCACTGTCTCACTATCTTTTCTACCACGTGTTAGGACACCATGTATTCAAGCAAATACTACTACTATTTTATATGAACCTGGCTTTTCTCCTGTGAGCAATAATCGTAGTGTCCGGTCCAACTTATTCTCTGTGTATCTGTTACTTTCCAGCAGCACAGGTACATGAAAATTTTATTCGTCAAGACTTAAATAAATGTAAAAAAATCACTTAATTTTTTGCCTGTGTTAAAATTTGAACCCGAGAACTTATGGTTCGTGACCCATATCTTCTCATTAGCCTATTGAGTGACTGCTTTTGGATTTTCAGCCACGAATTTTTAGTTTACATATAACACCGGAATGATCTACTAAAGAAGATAATATATACCCTTACCGAAACTTTCTTCATTTATCAGAGTTCGAATTTACGACCTTACCTTAAATTAAGAGTGAAGAGATTCCAAAACTTCCATCACATTTCTGTTAGTTGTGTGCTAATATGATTCAAAATCATCGAAAATTTTGACGGATGTAAGATTTCAATCTGGTGGTTATCGTGCGATGAGACCTATTACTATTTCGTAATTACATTGTTACTTAATGCATACACTAAAGATCAATGAATTAAGCTAAATCATGAGAGATAAAGATTTACAATTTAACAGAAACAAAAAAAACTAGGTAATTTATTCTTCTTTTTTCAAATCTTAATAGGTGAGCGCTATCTGATACAGTGCTAGTTTGGCGGAGTTTGGTTGAATAATCGACCCAAATTTTGCTCATTTTACCCACATGAATCCTGAACCCTAAACCCCTTATTAGTGTAGCTTAAAGAGGAAAAACAAAAAAAGAGAAAGAAAAACAATTATGCAGTCTTGAGATTTTCTGGATCAGAAGACTTTGTAGAATTGTAGTGATTATTCCTCAAGTAAAGGATCATGCATTGCCATTGACCCCTGCTGTTATATAATGAATTTCTAAATAGGAATAATTTATCTGGACAATATTTTTCTTTTTGTGGAAGTAGTTTATTCATCATTAGTTTAATGGTTTATCTTTTTTATAAATCAAAGGAACACGACAGGCGGTCCACATGCTATGGTTCCGGTTCACGTGCGTGCATGTGAAACTCCTTTCCCTGTCCCGTAATTGTAGTTATGCATGTTTAATTTGTATTCAACTTTGGTACTTCTCATCATGTGATTTACTTACTTTTATTATTACTCTACTAAATTAGGACAAAATAAGTGGAGTTTTATAACGTACCATTCGTATTAATATTAGTATATGTTAAATTTTAACTTTTCCCTTAACTTAGATCTTTCCCAATTTACCAATCAAGAGGAGGACTAATAAATTAAAAGAGATAAATTCCTTTATCTTCATGTGAAATGTTACCTTGCTTAGGCATTGAGTTTTCAGTTGTTGGTCGAAGACCAAATATTTAACCCCTCAAAAAAAAGTTTTCAAATACTATGAAGTTATTTTTTTAGCTTAAGTGGGTTGCTCTAGTAGTGAGCACCCTCCACTTCCAACCAAGAAGTTGTGAGTTCGAGTCACCTCAAGAGCAAGGTGGAGAGTTTTTGGAGGAAGGGAGCCGAGAGTCTATCGAAAACAGCCTCTCTACCCCAGGGTAGGTGTAATGTGTACACACTACACTCCTCAGACCTCACTAGTTGGATTATACCCAGGGTAGGTGTAATGTGTACACACTACACTCCTCAGACCTCACTAGTTGGATTATATTGGATTGTTATTGTTGTTGTTGTAATTAGATGACAAGGCAAGAATGTCGAATGTCAAAGATAAGTAAATTATAACGAGCTAATTAATCCCAAAGCTATTTCAACCAATTTTTGGAAAGATTATTCCGATGGAAAATACCGAATATTGAGTCTTGACAAAATGTACAAGTAACATTTTGCTTTTCAGTTTTTTCTTTTGTGTGTATTGGGTGGGATTTGAATTCCTAATATTAGCGAATGAACGTTTGGAGATAAGAACTCTCTACTTTTACTTTGCCATCTTTTGCAAGTAATATTAGTTAACATAAAAAATTTGTGCCCTCGGATTAGTGTTTTAAAAGGCGTTTTCGGGGAGAGCCCTAGGGCGAGGCGCACCAAAAACGCCCCGAGGCGAAGGTGTGGGGCGAAAGTCTCAAGAGACGTACGCCCAACAATTCGGGGCGTGCGTTGAGGCGCGTTTTTTTAGTGATGCGTAAGCCCCATAGACTTTTTCAAATTAAAACAAAATTTATTGAATAAGTCCTTTATAATATACCCAAATTCTCAAAAGTGAGTTTGGTAATTACTCAAAAGTATTAAAAAGGAACTGAAATGTATTAAATTTAAAAGTCAAGGCCTTTTTTATTGATTGAAGCCTAATTCATGGTCTTTCCCAATTATTTATCTTGTCCGCTATTCTGCTAATATCTCCCAAAAGTAATGAATATTCAATTTTTTTTAACAAATACAAAGAGAACTACATTCTCTTTCATAACAGCAAGTTTAAAATTCAAATTATAAGTTAATTATCCTTTTTGTCATCCATGTAGAAAACTTTATTTTTTTCGACTCGAGTTAGTTGTGCTTCTAAGTAGCGTATAATAAATTATTTTGATTAGTTTTCTGTGGAGATGGAACACGTCTATATATATATATATATATATATATATATATATATATATATATATATATATATATATATATAAAATTTCACATATTTATAGTTTTCTTCAATTCTTATGCAATTTTAACTGCTTATAAATATTTATAAAATTATATTTTTGTTATAAAATATTAAAAATTAAATATTTATGGGGCTTACGCCCCGTGCTTTGGGGCTTACGCTTCGCTGAGACATATGTAAAACGTCTCACCTTACGCCCACGCCTTTTAAAATACTGCCTCAAATTAAACTTGAATTTCAATTCTCACGTAATAGAGTAGCAACTAATGGTAGTAAACCTAAAAGCTATTTGCGCCGTCAATTAAACTTGAATTTTAATTCTCACATAATAGGTAATTGTGTATAGTTTATCTCTTTGTTTTGCCATCTTTAGCAACTAATGTTAGCAAACGTAAAAATGATGTGTGCCGTCAGATTAAACTTGAATTTTGGTTCTCGCTTAATAGGTGATTGTGTATACTTTTTCTCTTTGTTTTGCCATCTTTAGCAACTAATGTTAGTGAATGTACGAGCTATTTGCGCCGTTTGATTATCACAATTTCTATACTGTAATTTGGACCTTCCAATCTTATCAATTGTAGCAATTAGGGGTGACAAAATGGTTAAAAAAAAATAGTTAACCACCCATATTATCCATTAAAAAATAGGTTGGATAATTAACTTTTTAAAAACGGATCAAATATAGATAAGAACCATATTATCCATTTAGAAAATGGATAACCAATGGATAACTAATGAGTTTAATTTTTATATTTGTAAAACCTCAAATTAGGGGTTCCTCAGGTTTGGAAGACTAAGAATTCTCCCAAAAGTGATCATATTCATGAAACCATGGATAATATGGTTACCCATATTATCAATCGGTTAACCCGTTTTTTATCCGTATTAAATATGGGTCGGATCGAATAATTTATCCGATTTTTTTTTTATTACCAATTTTTGACCCGTCTCATATTTGACCTGATCCGTATGTTTGCCATTCCTAGTAGCAACCATCACATTAATAAAAGTATTCCTTGAAATATACCGAAACTTCAAATTAACATGAGAAAGGAAGATAATAATTAAAGTTGAAAAGTATTTTAAAAAAAAACCAATCAATCTTAGCTTCATTCCACACGTCATTCGTCGCTTGAGCATATGCACAACCAAGTAGCTTCCTTTGAATTATTTTGACCTTGAGCATCACATGTCAAACATGACTTGACTCGTATATAACAATTATTCATTAAAAAAATCAAATTTTTTTTAGAATTAATTTTTTAAGTTATATTTGACCTCTCTATAATAACTTTTTACCTATAACAATAATATTCATATTTATAGCAGAACGCTCTTTATAAAATTACCCCTATATAACATCCATATAGAATCTTTAAAGTTACTAATAATAATTCTAAACATATGCACACAATCTTTTTCATTGCACCAAGTTTCTATTTTGCGAAGACATAAGATTTGCACATGATATCTTTTTCATTGGACAAATGCCAAAAAAAATATTTAGATAGAAGATTTAACTGTTAAGCTCTTAGATTATCTTCAAGTGAAAGTTATTGGATATCTTTTTGTTGAAATTTGAATACGAATCTTCGTCAATGCAAGCGTTATATGGCTAGTAAGAGAATGGAATCTACGAAACAAGCTACAATTACAAAGTTCTTCCATTAATATTGAAAGAATTTATTTTTCTAAGTAGCTTTAGATGTGTGCCTTAGAGTTTAAATCTTTATCATTTAGTTATGAATTTATTAATAATATATTAGCTTTCTTCAATATTTAACTAGTGAAATACGCATATCTTTTGAGATTTTAAATTTGAATAGTCATTCACTATAAAAGTCAAAAAATTTCGGAACAAACGAGGTTATTATAAAGAGGGTTGACGGTACATTGATATCTTAGAAGAGAAGTTTCTTTCAAATGAAATTTGTTACTCTTTTTTTTTCATTCAGTAATCGGTACTCGTATTAGAGTCTCGGATAATTTGAATTTACACTATACAAACTCATTAAAAAAAAAAACGCTCCATATAATATTTTCTTTTTATTCCCAAGCTCGAACCCGGACACCTCTAATTGAGAGAGAAATTGTTACGCCTTCCATAGCATTGAATATTACATAGTTTCAATTTGGAGAAATAGTTGCTTCATTCACCAGAATTTTCTTACCCTTTCTTTAATGATATTTATGTTTGTACATTATTCCTTTCTCGTTCATTTAATATCCCATCATTTGAAACTGAAATTTCTTATTTCAAATTTTAAATTTTAAATTTTAAAAACCGAAACATCTTAAATAACCATCTGAAAATCTGCTTTCCCACTTGCATGAAATTAAAGGAAAAAGGTCAAAATTGTCCTCGAACTATCGAAAATAGCTCAAATATACCCTTTATTTATTTTTTGTACCAAATTTATCCTCGCCATCTAAAATTGGACCATTATTACCCTAAAAACTAACGGCTGTCACATAAGCTTTTGGACATACTTAAATATTACGGAAAAGGGTCAAAATTGCCTTCAAACTATCGAAAATAGCTCTATTATATCCTACATTTGTGTTTGGTACCAAATATGCCCTTGCCCTAAAATCTAACGACTTTCACATCGGCTTTTGAACCTATTTAAATATTATAATCATGTTGATATGTCAGTACAACATGACAAAAAAAACCTTCTCCACACCGCAAAAACCCATTTTCTGCGAGGGGTTGCTGCATTTCCCGTGAAGGCGCAGTGAAGCACTTCAGGTGGCATGCTAGCTAGGCCAGTGAGGAGGGAAAGATTAGGTGGTGTCTAAAAAATATATCTTTTTATGAGGTTTTTGGTCTAGGCCTTATTTGCGGCCGATCTTCTTTTCTTTTCTGTTGATGAAGGCCGGAAGTGGAAGGGTATAGCATTTTAGAGGATGATCTCATTCTAATGGTTTTCGAGTTTTTTATGAGAGTTGTTTTAAAAAGATATATCTCTGCAACTAATTTGTGACTTTTTTGAGCTATGAGCTTGGATAGCGAGTCGTGGGTGTACTGTAATATGCGATTTTTGTTGTTCTTCACCATTTTTGTGATAAAATTTCTGATTTTAAGTGATAAAAGTTGGTATTTTATTTCTTGTATAGTATATTGATTTTTTTTTTTTTACAGATTTGTGAATCTTAAGAATAGTCCAACTAAATTTCTCATAATAAGATTGGTGTAACTTTAATTATTTGGAAGGAGCAACACTTAGATGAGTCAACGAATGAAAATAGAGAAAGAAATTTTATCCGTGGGTTTTTTTATCAAGATGGAGGACCGTCTGTTGGAGATAGACTTTTGTTGTTCACATGAGTTCATGTGACGGCCGTTAGTTTTTAGGGCAGTACTGGTCTAATTTTTAGACATCAAGGACATATTTGGTACCAAACACAAACGGAGGATATAATTGAGCTATTTTCGATAGTTTGAAGACAATTTTGATCCTTTTCCGTAATATTTAAATATGTCCAAAAAATGATGTGGCAGCCGTTAGTTTTCAAGGCAATAATGGTCTAATTTTTAGACGACGAGGACAAATTTGGTACCAAAAATAAAAGTTATTTTCGATAGTTCAAAGACAATTTTAACCATTTTCAGTGAAATTAATGAAAAGAAAATGATGCATGAAATTCAGACTTCTTTTTTTCACTGAATCATTCAGCGGTAAACCACCTGTGGCTCTCGGTAAAAAAGTCAGCAGTAATAATAATAAATAAATTATATTTTCAGTCCTCTCTTCCACACTCTGTGCCGAAAGTTACAGTAATAGTATTTGTTTTTGTCTTTTCGTATTTTACGAAAAAAGAAAGAAGTATTTGTATAGGATTACGATATAAGCGTTTACAGAAACAAGAAAAGGTGAAGATGAAGGAGAAAACAGAGTGAAACAGAAACAGAGAGAGAGAGAGAAATTTACTTAGCAAAAGGCTTTTAAGCTTTGCTCTGTTTCATTTGCCTTTTGTTTGCTTGTTGGGAGCTTCGTTTTGATTCACTGACTCTCTTTTTCTCCCAAAATAATTACTATTCCAGCCCATTATCCAATTTTTTTTAATCTTTTAGCCGAAATTATTACAATTACTATCTCATCACTCTTTGTTGTTTCGATCAGATCTGAAAAAGGGACTCAGAAAACAATACAAAGAAAAAGCAGTTCCCGAAGCAAAGCTGTTACTCTTTTTGAGCGAGTTTCTTTAGTTGGCTTTTCGTCAATAATTATGACAGATCATTCATTCTTCTGCATTTTCTAATCAGGTGAAATCAAGAACCTCTGACTCTCGTCTTTCTTTCATTCTTTCTCTGTGCTGTTTTAGACTCATGCAACAAGTTCTAAAGTTTTCTTTTTTCCCCTGAATCTTGCAATTCCTTTTCTTGTAGTGAACTGATTTCATATGATCGGATAGTTGAAATGTAATCACTGACTCAGAGGCTGAGCTACATAGTGTGAAGGGGTTCAATTGAATCTACTTCGCCTGAATATTATATTGTGTATATAGGTAAAAGTAAATTTCTATGTATTACGTAAATTATTGATTCTCCTTGTGAAACTTCTAGTATAGCTGTAAAATGTGGGCCACACTTGCTTTAGATTCTATGTTTGAATCACAAGTGGTGTCTAACATTTTTTTTTCAACCCTCTTGTTAGAATTCATGGCTCCGCCGGAGAGTGAGTTGTGGTTTGAAACTTATGGATTTGGGAATCTAGTCTTTTTAAGTTAACGTGTTCAAAATTAATAGTTTGTACTTTTTTAATGGATTTCTTAAGACAAATACATGATTTGGACCAAAGCTACCATGCTCGGCCGAACCTTGTAAGCTAAAGGCTAGCTACTTCCTCAATTTTTTCATGGACTTTTTGCTGCATTATGTGATCATGACATCAACTCTTATTTGAATGGTAGTAGTAAAATTGAGTTAAAATGACATTGGTAGCTAAATTTCTTCAATTTTAATTGTGTAATGGCAGTGTCTAATACGAAAGAACGCAATGGAGTCACTTGTTGATGGAATCAGCTCCTTGCCAAATGGTCACAATTCTTTCACTGCTGTTGAGTACAATACACCTTTGGCCTCCCAGATAAGTCCTCCTCCTCATCCTCCATCAATGAAACAGTCCGATTCCAGATACAAAGAGTCATCTACATCATATCCAATAGCTAAGGAACTTAGCTCCAACACAACATGTACTCCAAATGGATCAGTGACTAGTTCAAAGCATTCTTATAAAACATCCGGTGATCATATACAAACGGACAATGCCTCTGAATCGACGAGACACCATTTTGAATCAAATGAAGGGAAAAGGGAAATTCGGGTAACAGAAGATACTATCAATCAATTAGCAGAAGGTTGTTCCGGAGAGCAGTTTTTAGTCAAGGATTTACATCATGGTTCCAAGGATAGTACTTCAAAAGCTGCTGACAAAGGACATATTGAGATCATTGAAAATCGAGTTGCCACCTCAATCAGGAATCAGCTTTTGTCCTAGTCCTCAGAACAGCTTTTATTCCGCTACACAGTACAAAGAAGCCAGACAAAGTTTCTCAAACACAGAAGTGAGTGAATGTGTTAGCAGCACTGTGGACAAGTCTGGTGAAAGTGGTGATGTTAGTAACTCATGCGATTTCGTTGAGAGCAGAAAGACAAGCTTCAACAGAGGCAGCACGGGTAGTGACGTAAGTGAAGAAAGCAGCTCTAGTAGTCTCAATAGCGCAACATATAAACCGCATAAGGCAAATGATACAAGGTGGGATGCAATTCAAGCCATTAGAACCCGTGAGGGAACGTTGGGCTTTAACCACTTCAGACTTTTGAAGAGATTGGGATGTGGTGATATAGGAAGTGTTTTTCTAGCAGAGTTGATCGGAACAACAAGTTTCTTTGCAATGAAAGTGATGGACAAGGCAGCTCTAGAAAGTCGCAAGAAACTTGTGAGAGCTCAGACTGAAAGAGAGATACTACAGTCTTTGGATCATCCATTTCTACCAACACTGTATTCACACTTTGAAACAGATAAATTTTCCTGCTTGGTTATGGAATTCTGCCCTGGGGGGGATTTACATGCACTTAGACAAAAACAGCCAGGGAAATTTTTTCCCGAGCATGCTGCCAGGTCAGTGTTTTATATGTGTTTTTCGTATCTTATTCACTTCCTTGTTCTGTGTTCAAGATCTCCAACTATTGCTGCAATTTTAATGATAAAAGAACATTTAATGTTGTTTCCTGGATAAACCAATATGTTACCATCTGTTATGCTATTGGCAAGGTTGGCATAAGTATTCTTTCGAAAAACCTGCTATCACTATTACGCTTTAAGTGTCCTAAAATTTGGTTGAAATGGAAGTACTTTTGATCTATTACATAAGGGAGATCCTTCAAAAAGAGAAGTAAGGCCCTCAAAAATATCTTTCTTCTGATAGTTTTCTCAGCTCTATAGGAAATGAAATTTACTGTTGACTATGCTTCTTCCTGTTGTATTCTAGACCATATATATTTGTTTGCCTTAATGTATTTTCACTTAAATATGTTGCATCTCACTCCTATTCTTATTTTTTCTCAACATTGAGCTCAGACCCTTCCTGCAATGCTCACTTCATTCTTTTCTGTTGCATGTTCTTATATCTTCATTCTTTTCCTGTTGCATTTCTCCTTTTTTTGGTTTCACTTGGTTTGAAAAGGAAACTGACTGCTTTAAGGTATTACAATTTCATTTTGGTGCTGAGATAGTTGATTATAACTGAGTAGTTTCACTTAACCAAAGATAAGTTCATTCAGATGAAAGATTGAGATATCTCGTCTTTAACAATTATAAATAGTACCATGATATGCTTTTTGGTTGCGTAGCATGCACAATATTCACAGACATTGCATCCGCTGCGATCAGTGATATTACACCTTCACTTATGGTTCAAATAGTAATGATAGGTTGGAATTAGATTTCAGTTTAGTTATGATTTTTACTGTTAACTTCTCTTTTGGAGTATAGGTTTTATGTGGCTGAAGTTCTTCTTGCACTAGAGTACCTGCACATGCTTGGAATCATTTACAGAGACCTTAAACCAGAGAACGGTTTGGTACGAGAAGATGGTCATATAATGCTTTCTGATTTTGACCTCTCCTTGAGGTGTGCTGTTAGCCCAACTTTAGTTAGATCCTCAAATTCAAGCTTAGAGTCCAAGAGCTCATCATACTGTATCCAGCCATCTTGTGTCGTACAGCCTGCATGTATCCAACCTTCATGTTTTACACCGCGTTTCCTAAGCAAGCCCAAGAAAGAAAAGAAGTCCAAACCAAAGACTGAAATATACAACCAAGTGAACCACCCTCTTCCAGAACTCCTTGCTGAACCAACGAGTGCTCGATCTATGTCTTTCGTGGGGACACATGAGTACCTGGCACCAGAAATTATTAAAGGTGAAGGACATGGTAGTGCTGTAGATTGGTGGACATTCGGGATCTTTCTCTACGAGCTCTTGTTTGGACAAACTCCGTTCAAGGGAGCGGGCAATAGGGCAACATTGTTTAACGTTGTTGGTCAGCCCTTGAGATTTCCTGAAACACCTACTGTTAGTTTTGCTGCAAGGGATTTGATAAGAGGTTTACTTGTGAAGGAGCCACAGCATCGCCTTGCATACAGGCGCGGGGCAACTGAAATAAAACAACATCCTTTCTTTCAGAACGTAAACTGGGCACTCATACGATGTGCTAGTCCTCCAGACGTACCCAGACCGTGCATGACATATGATATGCCCCGAACACCACCAGCAGGAAAGGTGGCAGGTGTTGATGTGAAACCTTCAGGTAATTATTTCGAGATTGATTTCTTCTGAGTAATTCTTTTCCTTGGCAGCAATGTCCCGTTGCACTTATACGAAGAGCCAGCCACGTTGAAGAAACACCTGTTTTTGTGTTCATTTGATTATGCAAATGTAAAGTGCAGACTCTGTTGAAATGCAAATGCAAATTGGATGTTGAAGGCCATTTTTCCTTGCACAATTTTTCAGAATTCGAACTTATACAACTTGGAACAACTGCTTTATGTCCAAGGTTAAGTATGTTGTTAATATTAATGAAGTAGGCCTTGATGTGAAAAATAATGTGGCTATAAAACTAGGCATTACTGGATGTGATGTTTCAAAGTTTACTACTGAAGAACCAATAGATGATGTATAATTGTAATAGTCTAGTCCACTAGTACTATTGTCCGCTTTGGGTTTAGGCCCGCACGGCTTTAAAAAGTGTTACTAGAGTAAACCCAACATCTCTCCCGTGTTTCTTTATGTAGGATTCGCCTAGAGTGTCACAACAATGAACCTGTCGATGAAAGGGACGGTAAATACTTGTTTAAATTGGCAAAACTGTGAAAAATCTTGGGTAATTATTGTATATCTTTCAGCGAATCAGCTAGGAGCAAGACTACTGCAAGTGCCCATCAGGAGAAGTGGCAATTTTAGTCTCCCTTTTTTATTGACCATTTGTCTTAATTGTTCAATACTGAACAAATATAGCCCATTAAGCATACAAATAAAGAAACTTTTGGTCAAATCTAACAAAACTTAAATGGATTTTGTTCCAAAGGAAATGACTGGTCAGGCATAATAACATGCACAAATACCTTAAAGAAAAGAACACTTTGCTCTAAATATGAAAAAGGACAACAAACAAATACTTTGAATAAAAAAGAAACACAATCTAGTAGAATAAAGAATGATGAATGGTTTATTCAGTTGTATGTAAAATGAGACTAGACAAAAATACGAAGCGATCCTACCATAACAAGGAGCTATCCCACCATTACTTTCGACAATCACGGCCGCAAAAATTCATGAATTTGAATCTCTAATTTTCTTATGTTAAGGGGATTCAAAAATTTATAAATAAACAGGAAAATTTATTTTTACCTTATATTAGCATTATAATTTTTTCCCTATGGTCAATTGATTTATGATCAATTACATATTTTAGTTTTGTCACATTTTCCAAGAGATCTTTATTTTTTTATATAAAAGTTTTAAAAGTAAAATATATGAGATCTTTGCAGCGTAACTTTCTTTTATTGAAATTGTAAAAGGTATTGTTAAATTTATCTTCTCTCAATGTACTGTTATAATTAGGGGTGTTGCATAAAAATCCGAAAAATCGAACCAAACTGACCAAAAAAACCGATACTTTTTAGGTTTGATTTGGTTTTGGTTTTGAATTTTAAAAATCGGTCAAATTTGGTTTGGTTTTGGTTTTAATCAAAAAATAACCGAAAACCCGAACCAAACTGACTATAGAAGTAGTTATTTAAATTTATTATTACACCTGTATATATGAATATTTTTATATAAAGTTTCTAAAACTTTATGGTATATATTAGTCATTTATATTTTTAGTCTAGTTTTTTGCTATTATAATAATCTAATTCTTTGCCTTTACAGTTTACATTCTAGTTTGATTGATAATTTTCTTTTGCTAACAATAACAACAACCCAGTATAATCTCACAAGTGGGGTGTGAGTTTCTTTTGCTAAATACAAGAATTTATTTCATGTTAAAAATAATTATTTTTTAATTGAGTACTTAAATTATTCATCATTATTTGATTCAATTATCATCAATATATCTTAGTAAATGATAGATTTCTCAAAGAGCAATTGGTTTGATAGTGTTACTCTGTTACGTTAAAAATGTAGTCTCCGAAATATGTGTTTGGTAGTGTATGTCTCATATTTAAGAAAAAACCGAAAAAATAAAAAACAGACCAAAACCGACAAAAACCGAATCGATAAAAAAATGACTTAATTGGTTTGGTTTGGTTTGGTTTGGTTTTAATATTTGAAGAAGCGGCTTACTTGGTTTGATTTCTTTTTAGGAAAAAATCGATCCAAACCAAACCATGAACAACTCTAGTTATTATAATAATAATGAATACAAAAGACTATACGTGTCAGTCCGAAAGAGGAACAAACAGAAAAATAACAATATATAAAGAAACACAAAAATAACTAACTCCAAACTTATGGGACTATAATGAGCACTTTTTGTTAATTTTTAATACGGAAATGGAACGTGTCACTCACGATCCACCGGTCGTTGTCAACGATATTATTTCATTTCCTCTTAAATCCCAATTCAGTCTCTGTCTTGGAAGGCTTCCCTCAAATGCCTTTTAAACATCTACGGCATTCTCTCTCCTCAATCACATTTTACTTGCACTTCTCTCCAACAATCTCTCCAAAACCCTTCTTCACTCGCTTCTCTGCTGTAATCCTATCTCACGCGATGGCCGGAACACCGGAAAACTTCTCCACCGACGCTACTACTCCCGCCGTCGCCGAAGCCGACGATGTCAAGTTTGGGTTTCAGCGTGCGGAGATGTACCGGAGTAACCTTGCCGGTACTGCTACTTCCTACGATCGTCATCTGTTCCTCTGCTACAAATCTCACGAGACTTGGCCTTCTCGCGTCGAAGCCGCTGATTCCGATCTGCTTCCGAAGTTACTCTCTAATGCTCTTATAGCTCGTAAGGATGATATTACAATTAAGGTTAGTTAATAACCTAAACTGATTACTTTAGTTAACGGCTCTACGAGAAACTTCTAGACTCAAATTAAAAGTGAGGCGGATGCCGTTCGCCTAATTGATATGCCACGTAATAGGTGGATATTAGCTTTCTAAGTGTGTCACTGGAATAATGATTTTGTTTTTTTTGTGTCCTGTAATTATTTTTACAGCGGGATTGATAGAGCGAATTTAACTAATTTGAGATTGAGGTGTAGTTGATTGATTGATATTGATCGATTGATTATTTTCGGTGATTGTTTGTTGTAGACTATTTTGACGATATGCGAAGTACGTGATGACATGGAAGTATCAGATGGAGATGTTTTGATTTTTCCTGAAATGATCAAATACAGGTAGTTTATTTGTTTGTTCATTTTAAATTCATTTACTTTCAAATTTGGCATTGAGCAGCAGAAAGCTGATATTCCTTGATATTCCATGTATAATGGGATGAATGAAAACATTACTTAATTGTAAAACAAGAAATGAGAAATAAGCATTCATGAATTTGACTCGATTCTATTAGCTGGATCCCAGCTTTTTTATATCAGAAGAAAGCGGTTTTGATGTAGGTAGATACCGCATTGAAGTTGTCCGCATGGCTTCGTTCAAGTGGCAAAGGTTGAGGGACTTGTGACTTAGATTAATGGTTCGGTCCTGCATCATGCGGACTAAGCCTAGTATTTAAGTGGGAACGGGTAGAGGGGCTGGCCAATTATCCCCAAGTTTCGGAGGCTGCTGGATCCTAAGGGTTGGCCCCAGACAGATTCCTCGGCCATCTAAAAGCAAAAGATACTGCACTGAAGTTGCTTTTTACTTTACATGCTTTTTCTTTGGTTGCTTCAATATGTCGATCTCAACTTGTATGCTTCGTCCCAATCAATTCTGTCTCATGGTCAATATTCACGTCTTTTGTCTATGATGAAGGGATTTGAAGGAGTCGGATGTGGATGCATTTGTTGATGATGTGCTTGTCAATGGAAATCCTTGGAGCTCTGGATTGCAGGAGTCGCTGAGTGGTTCTTATGTGTTTGTCTGTGCCCATAATAATCGAGATAAAAGATGTGGTGTTTGTGGACCAATTCTGATTGAGGAGTTTGGCAAGGCGATTGAGTCCAAGGGCTCGAAAGACAAAGTTTATGTGACAGCTTGTTCCCATATTGGTGGACACAAGTATGCTGGTAATGTCATAATCTTCAGTCCGGACAAAGATGGGAAAATTGTTGGTCACTGGTAAGTCCTATTCTTCTCTTATAAAGGAAGACCTGGATGTTGTTTTAGCACTAGACTCCAGATCAATTTGTACTATAATAAGGGTAGTTCATGCATTTTTTAAAAATCTTTTACCTTGGATAACTATTACTATAGCTAAGTTTTTTTGTATTTGGTTGGATGTAAAGGTATTTCACATATGATAATTGTAGAAGGTGAGAGAGGGGGCAAGGGGGATGGTGTTCTGGTGATATTTTTGAGTGCTAAATTGACACTATTATTTACATATTGGTTGAAGCAAGTGAAATAAATTAAGAGTTGTGATACTTTAGAGGAATGGTCAATTTTTCCCATTCAGTTCAAAACATTTCCGTTGTGAAAAGATGTTGAACAATTTAAGCCAACGTGGAAAATGAATTCATAAAGAAATATACACTTCCTAGTTTCTAAGCAGCACGTTAAGGGTCAAATAAAGAAGCTTTGCATTAGACTGTCCATTACAGACATGTTATATGTGCTCTGTGCTGCCTTAATGTAGGTATGGCTATGTTGCACCAGATGATGTACCTGTTTTGCTTGATGAGCATATTGGAGAGGGAAAAGTCATTGAACGACTTTGGAGGTTTGTATTGGTTGTCCTTTCCTTTGTTTCACTTTTGCATGCTTTGCTGTTTTTTTGCCACATGGTGCAAGTTGCAACTTTTCTGTTTGGCTTTTGGAAGATTGGCCCTTGGCTGCTTGAGGAAATATCATGATGTTTCCATGGTCTAAAACTCTAGCAAGATAAATCTTGTTTTTCAACTGTGAGCTTGTGCTCAGTGTACTCTTTAACTATGCGATTTGCTCATACCTATATCATTTTTTGAGGGAGCAGCAGTTGCTTCCTTTTCCTTTGAGGTGGAGCAGGGGAACAATGTTAATACTCTCTCAGTATCACTCACTTACTCAGTCCTCTACTACTAAATTGATCACTTAAGCTCTTGTCATTATTCTAGATGTTGTCTATAGAAATGGATTCAAGAACCCACCTGTTCCAATTTGCTTTGCAGTTTCCGCATGAAACCAGTCACCATGATTCTTTCCATTACTACAGTTAAACTAACCACCAAACTGAAGTGTTATGTGTTCCATACCTCCACGTCTTCTATTTTCCCTAAGCAAATTTCACAACACTAAGAAGTGAGTTTAAGATGTATAGCTGCCTCATTTTGTTCCTATTGCTGACTTTTGCATAAAAGGCTATCATAAGACAATTAATGGAGATACGACTATCGCAAGACAATATAGATCATTTAATGATTGCTTCCATAAAAGAGAAGTTTCATTAATTAACAAAAGGTTGTCAACACTTAACTATAGAAACAAAAAATAACAAAAGGTTGTCTCTTATCAAATTAGGAAGAAATGGTTGTTAGTAGAGCATAAAGGGTATCAGAAGATGATGGATCCCAGGTTATGGGGATCTATGTTTGTCTGTCCCTACTTATTTGGTTGGTGTGCGGTGCCATGCTTAGTGTCGATTTTAAGACTGGAAAGCTTTTGGTGGTTGACTGTTCGGAAAACTTGTTTACTTTTGCTATCTAATTAGGTCATAGCGTGGCAAAGCTTATTCCTTTCAATACTAGTTTTGGACTAGTGGTAAGGTGATCCGTTTCAATTTCAGAAAGGGGATTTTCTTGGGTTAAGAGTGTTATCACTTAGACATTGTGTAAACGGAAGATTTTCCCATTATCAATAAAATTATTTGCATTATCAAAAAAAATCTCTTGGACATTGTTTGTTGATGGTATTATATGTATATCCCATATAATGGGCCACCTAATTTCAGAAACACGCAGCTTATTCCTTAGACTGCATCTCTTGATCATTATGTGGTCAGGAGGGAGACATGTTACTTCTTAAATATTTGTCAGTTAATAAGAGTTATTCTTGTTTAAACAGTCAAATAGTCCTTGTATGAGGCCATATTGTCTTAGTCAGTTCCATATGCTGGATGCGCCTCCACTATGATTGGACCAGTTTCTACGAGGACTTCTTGGGGGAGCCACACCCCTTTATTAGGCCTAATTGCCTCAATGCGGTCATAATATTTGCAAAATCTGATGGTTTGGTTGACCTACATCATGCTTCTTGGACCTCTAAATTTAATCGTCTCTTAAGTTTCGGATGGAGGAAATTCTTTAGCACACTTGCGAAGCTGAATTTGCTTTGCTTTTATTCTAATTGCTGTAATCACAGATCTGATACACTCTACTCTGGTCTTCTGTAGGGGCCAAATGGGACAATATGAGAAGGTAACTGAGAAAGTGAATGAACAGAGGGTTCCGGAAGTAACCAATGAAGAAAAGAAGCCTCTAGAAAATGGAAGCCAGGAGAGTGTAACTGGTTTCAGCTGTTGCCAAGGTGCTGCAGGAGTTTCTTGTTGTAGAGATGCAAGTGCTGAACAGAAAGAGAGTAAGAAGGGGCAGGGAAGAGTTTCAAACTGGTTCGGCAAATGGGAGCAGCGTGAAGTTCTCACAGCCGTGGGAGTGGTTGGAGCAGTGGCTGTTGTTGCTGTGGCTTATGGCTTTTATAAGAAGGCTCGGTGAAATGTCATTGTCTCATTGTTCACTTAGCATCAACTTGGCGCTCAAGAGTTTGCAGGATCTAGTTTTTGTAGAAAGGTAATAATGTTCGTTATAATCTCGAACCATGATATTGCATACATATTGGTATACGTTAAATCTAAGAGTGGAAATGTAATGCAAAGTGTAATTCCACTATGGAGATGAGTTCCTTTGCTCATTCCCAACAAGAACCTAGAAAGGCCGTTAAATATAAAGTGCCAACTGATAGCTACAGGTACCCTTACCATACAGAGATTCTTTAAATTCCAGATGCCGTGGTGGTTTTTATTTCTCCTTGCTTGGATTCAAGGGTGAATGAGATCAATATGGTTTTGTTAGGTTCTCTATCTTAAGTTGGTAGATTCATTACTTCTCTGGAGGCTGGGCTGGAGTGCAGCTTCCGAGTCGTTATGGGCAACTTTTACTTTTTTTCTTCTTCTTGTGAAACAGGGTGATATAGTTTCTTCAGCCTATGCCCTTTGACCACTTTGGAAACGACTCGGAATACTTCTTCTTGATGAATAGTTAGCAAATAGTAGTGATATGTCTGGTCTAAGAAATTTTTGACAGATTTATTTTGTTAACAGTTGCTGAATGTTACAACCTACAAGTGCGTTTATAGGAGGTTTGGCAGATATAGTAAACTTTAGGCATCTTTTTCATCTCAACTGCCCACCTTTGGGAATTGGAAATGACAGAATTCTTCCTCTTCGTATGCATTTCTGGTTAAATAATTGATGGAATATTTGACAAATAAAGAAAGAATCTTTGTTCAATATATGGCAACATGTGAATTTTGCCACCGTAGTTTCAAAGAAGACATCTTATGTAAACCGAAATGAAAACCACGCAAACATGCACAATTTAATCTACTTGTCCAATATGTGCGTTACAAGCTCACCATCCGGCAAACAAGCGTTTTGAGTTAAAATTTTCCACAACCACAACCCTTCCATAAACATCACCGAAAGTATAAAAAAGAATTATCATTACTGAAAAGAGGTTAATCTTATGGACTTTCAGCAAATACTTGCCACAATTCGCTAGACCTATTAATCTGCATTCATGTAGCGTTAAGTCCACTAAAAAGGGAGCTGCATCCTACCAGGAATTTCTCGATTCTGAGGGCTCAAACACTAAGAACCTTCAGTTAAGGTGGAAGGATCTCGTCCACTAGCTCAACCTTTGACTTGAGCATATACTTGTTGACATGATTGTTATTGAAGCGACAAAGATGCAGGACAGTTGAGCAACTGATTTCTGAACTCACTTGTTTCCTGTGCAATCTGTATGAATATCCTGGATCTGTTGATACTATAGCAGTCATTGACTAGTAAGCTATGTACTTGATACCGACATCCAGAGATACTTAAACCATATCCAAATGCGGAGAACATACTTGAGCAGATGTCGTTTGTCTCAAACTTCTGAAAATATGAAACACTTTCAGCATGATTCAGCATAATGTTTAAATTAGGATCATGGCCTGCCTCTCCCATTCTGCCTCTAAATTTCTTAGGAATCAATAGATGTGCTCTTAAGTCTCAGAAATTTCTTAGGAATCAATAGATGTGCTCTTAAGTCTCAGTCGTATCCCTTATTCGCTAAAAAGAACTGGACCTCATTCCTAAAGTCTAACAACACTTTGGCCAGTTATCTTTTTCAATTGTTTCTCTTTAATTGAACTTCTAAGTCCAGCTGCATCATCCCACTTCCCATCAACAGCATACATATTTGATAACAGGATATAATATCCTGCATGAACTGGATCTAACTGGAGAAGATTCCTGGCAGCGACTTCTCCAATCTCTGCATTCTGATGAATCTTGCAGGCACCAAGCAATGCGCCCCATACGTGTGCTCCAACCTGTGAATGCATTTGGTTAATAAAGCATATTGCCTTGTCCAATTCTCCAGTTCGTCCGAGTAAATCAACAATGATTGCATAATGCTTTGACTCTGGCATCATTTGGTATTCATTTAACATCATGTTGAAAAATTCAATTCCTTCCTCAACAAGACCTGCATGACTACAGGCTGCTAAAATTGAAAGGAAGGTAACTTTGTTCGGCCCAACTGAGGAATCTCTAACCATACGACGAAATAACTTAATCGATTCCTTAGCTTGCCCATGAATTCCATAGCCTGCAAACATGGAGCTCCAGACAACAATATCCTTATCATCTGCTAATCCTTCAAAAACATTGACAGCCTCCCCCAAGCTACCACATTTTGCATAACATTCAATAAGTGAAGCCCTGACGAAAGAATTGCTGAAGAAACCACCTCTAATTACATGACCATGAAGACAAGAAGTCAAATGAGTAATCCCCAACTCAGAACAAGCTACGAGAATTTTAACCATCACAGTAGCATCAGGTTGGATATCACTAGCCGTCATATCACAAAAGATTTGCATCGACTTGTAGAACATTCCATTTTGAACACAACCACATAACAAAGCAAACCAAGAAACAACATCTTTGTTCAGCATCCTATCGAATACCATACTCGCTTCCTTAGGTGAACAACAGCTCATGTACATATCAATCAAAGCCGTGGAAACCAATATGTCTAGTTCAAGACCTTTCTGAAAAGCTAGTTCATGTATTTGCCTGCCCTTTTCTAAATTACAACAAGCTTCACACGCTTGTAAAGCACTGATCACGCAAACTGAGTTGGGTTCAACTCCTTTGTGTATCATCTCATCAAAAAGACTTATTGCTCTATCAGTAGCACCATTATGAGCACAACAAGAAATTATACAACTCCAAGAAATTACATCTATTTCTTCCATCATTCTAAACAGATTTCCTGCGTACTCTATGGACCCAGTTTTCGCATATAAATTCAGCAAAGAGTTCAATAAAGGCAGGGGAATTTCAGAACCCATTCTAATTACAAGCCCATGAACACTTTTTCCAGCTTTTAAATTCAGCACCTGAGTACAAGCAGAAACAACAGTGACAAGAGTCACTGGATCTGGACTAATGCCACGTGTCATCATCATTCCAGTAAAAACAGCTAATGCTTCATCAGGCTTAAAGCTTTGCTCATAACCAGTAACCAATGTAGTCCACAAAACAAGATCAGGCTTTGTATATTCCTCAAAGACGCGCAAAGCGTCGTCCATATCTCCACATTTTGAGTAAAACTCAATGAGGGCCGAGCCAAGAAACATGTTTGAATGAATGTTACCATGTTTTATCCCGAAGCCATGAATCGTTTTGCCAAAATTTAGTGTTTTTAATGCTGAGCACGCCTTTAATGCAAAAAGTAATGTGAAATGATCAGGCTTTTGGAATGACAACATAGATGAAAAGAGAGACAGTACTTCCCCATATCGTTTTTTTCCACAAAAGCGTTGTAGAATGCGATTGCAGGTGGCTGCACTTGGGTGAGGAATTTCATCAAACACTTTACGGGCAGTTTGAACAGGTAACAATTCAAAATAGAGCTCAGTCAGTTTAGCGGCGAAGTGAGTGTCGTGATTTAGTCCAGTTCTTATGGTTAGAGAATGCAATTGGGTCAGCAATTTGGCTGTTGTACATACTCTGACAAGCTTCAACACAATTTCCCGTGATCTCATATATAGCAAAAGAAAAACGGTTAAATGAAATAGGCAGAGTTACGCCATACTTTTATTAGCGAAATGTTGCAAATACATTGTTGCAGAAGAGTATGTTCCTCTAGCGGTGAGCACCCTCCACTTTCGATCAAAATGTTGTGATTTCGAGTCACCCAAGAGCAAGGTGGGGAGTTCTTAGAGGGAAGAAGTCGGGGTCTATCGAAAACAACTTCTCTATCCAGGGTAGGGGTAAGATCTGCGTACACACTAAAAAAAAAATTTAAAAAAAAAAAATACCCCCTAAACTTGACACTTTGAGCGTACCCCCTAAACTTGATACTTTGTAATGAGCGTACCCCCTAAACTTGACACTTTTTAATGAGCGTACATCTTAACTATACGTGATTTTAATTACCCACTACGCTTACTTTTTCGGATGTTATTATCCTCCTAACCTAATAAACCTTTCTATCGTGAATACACGCGTTGTATACATATAAATGCTTGCTGATGTGACTGTACACGCTGGAATAATTCGGGTATCCAATTAGAATACCCGACTCGCCTTTAAAATTAATCCCTCAAATTTAACCCATCCCTTTTACCATCAGTTCATTTGGTCGATAACATAAAAAAATTAGGGTTTCTCACCACTTCACTCCCATCAATGATAGAGACGATTGTGAGTGCTTGAGCTTGATTTTGTGAGTCGATAGGGTTCTCCGTTGAGGTGCTGCTAAAAGCTACTGTGGAGGAGCTAAAAGCTACTGGGTTTCTTTGATTCTCGCCAAAATTTCTATTGTTTTCACTCCGCATTTGAAGGTATGTGTGCCTCTTTCTGTTAGGGTTAAATCAAGGCTTTTATTTTTATCTGATGATTTTTGCATGCATGCCGATTAGGGTTAAATCAGGGCTTTTATGTTGTTTGTTAATTTATTACTGTTTATTTGTAATCTTTTGTATATGTATGTCTTAAGAGTTGTTTTTTACTTTTTTTTTATTGCTGTGTAGGGTCCCATGGATACTAAGTATTTGAATTTAAGATGAAAAATTGGTGGGATATTGGTGAGTGAGGTAGGACCTATATATGTTGGGGGTAGGGTTGAACATGTGACTAATGTCGACTTTGATCACTTGTCAATACCAGAGTTACCTAATTATGCTAAGAATTTTGGGATTACAAAGTTAGAAAAAACTTATATTATGAGTGCTAAGGGTGGCAATTTGGTTGAATTAACAAAAGATAAGGATTTAATGGACCTTGCAATGTTATTAAACAATGGGGACACAATAGACATTTTTGTCTCTTCTGACTCATAATTTGAGGAGGTGGATGCTATAGAGGGTAGCCAAATAAGCCATGTGGGTGAGCCTTTTAATGCATCTTCCAGCACACAACAAGACAATAGGGAATCTTTTGTTCCCTGTGGTCCTCCTTTAAATACTACTGCTGCAAATCCAGATCTAGGGTTACCTACTCCTTTGAATACCACTCAAGAAGAGGATTCACCCATAGATTGGACTTCCTCTTCAGAGGAAAAAGAATTTGCTGATGATGATGATGCAGAGGACACTGCTGCTCATTCTCAACAGGTAGAACCTGCTGGAGAAGAAGAAAAAATAGCATCTGGTGATGAATTTGAGAGGTCATTTGATTATGGAAGTGATGTCCATGAAGAGTTGAGGGTTGTTAAAGAAGATCTGAAGAAATATAGACAAGACAATAGGGAATATTTTGTTCCCTGTGGTCCTCCTTTAAATACTACTGCTGCAAATCCAGATCTAGGGTTACCTACTCCTTTGAATACCACTCAAGAAGAGGATTCACCCATAGATTGGACTTCCTCTTCAGAGGAAGAAGAATCTGCTGTTGTTGATGATGTAGAGGACACTGCTGCTGATTCTCAACAGGTAGAACCTGCTGGAGAAGAAGAAAAAATAGCATCTGGTGATGAATCTGAGAGGTTATTTGATTATGGAAGTGATGTCCATGAAGAGCTGAGGGTTGTTAAAGAAGATCTGGAGAAATATAGATAAAAGAATAGGAGAAAACTTAGGAAGGAAAAACCTGATGGATTTTTAGGTGAAGTTGGAGTTGATGAAAGTTATGAGAACATAGATCAGCCCCAAAAAAATATGAGAGACAAATTAGGAGGTGGTGATGAGCCTTACTATGATAGTTCAGATCCAGATAGTTTTGAATCTGAAAGGTTTATACATGCCCTTTAATTGATTCTACCCATGTTACTGGTGATATTGGATATAAGCCTTCTAAAGGTTTGAAATGGAAAGGGAAGGAAGCTGTGACTCAAAGACAACTTCAAGTCCAAGCTGTAATGGCTAGAATCAAGACTAGGTCCCAATCCGCTGGAATACAAACAAGATCTAAAGTTATGGGGAAATCTCCCTCCAAGAAGACCACTTGAATTTCTTTACTGTTTGGATGTAGTATTTGATATACTAGACTTCTTTTTTGTTGATTTCATGGGGTGACTGTTTTAGTTGAATTCATGGGGTATCTATTTTTTGTGGATACTGATGGTAGTACGCAACTTTATTTTGTGCACTTATTTGTCATGTGTATGCCTAGCTGTATATGGATAGCATAGTTTAACTCTATTGTTTGATGTTAAATTTTGACTTTCTTTGTCAAATTACCAGTTATGTTGACAAAATGTTGTGATTGTGATCGGTTGTTTTTATGGATACTGATGGTTATTTTTATATAATTTGTGATTGGCATCAATTTCATATGTTGATAAAATGTTGACATAGTAGTGTCAAACAACATATCATATTGCTTAACTTCTATTACATACTACCAGATAATCATTATTTGTACATGAGCAAAATCAGTTTCCAAAGTAAACTGAAAAATAATAGAAATTTTAGCATTCTTTCCATTTTCGATAGTTTGTTAGTCTTCTTCAACAACCCAGAAATAATAATGTTTGCTTGCTCCGGAAATGGAGGTTCATACCACTGAAAAATCGACAAGAATTTATCTTCGGATAAAGACTATATCCAAAGAATCGTCGTCGAGGATTTGCAGTAGTCCATGCAACTTTTAAAGGAGCTGGCTTGCCACATCTACAAAAAATATTCATCTTCTTTCTTCCAAGTAAAAAAATGGTTGTTATTTGGGCAAAAAAAAAAGAGCCAAAATCTGGGGGGATGGAATTTGGATGGACAAAGAATGTGAGAACAAAGAAAATGCTGAAGAATTAGAAAGAAGACAATAAATAGGGGTGAGAATGGGGTTGTTACCGTTGGGGTCTTCATTTTTGGGGGAAAATGCATTTATTATCGTTAGGGATGGTTCTAGGATTGGGAAAGGGAAATATTCAACTGATGTGGTAAAAAATATACTCCCCTACGCGCACTCAGCCATTTGAATCAATTTTCACTACTATGTGGCAGGTTAGGGGGGTAATAATATCCGAAAAATAAGCATAGGGGGGTAATTAAAATCACGTATAGTTAAGGTGTGCGCTCATTAAAAAGTGTCAAGTTCGGGGGGTCTTTACCTATTCTACCTATATATATACTCAAGTTTAATCATGAGATATTTTTACTTACATATAATACATTGTCCAAGCTGATATTAATGAGTGCAATTGCATAGTGTTGGATTTGTCCATGCCATATATAATAGATCCAAGGCAAGAGAGAATATATTTTGTGCTCTAGAAAGAAGGAATTCCTAGATGTAGTATAATATGGTTCCCTATTTATTTTAAAAAAATTATATCTCCTTTGATTTCAATCTCCATTGCTCATTGCAAGTGTAATTTGGATGTAATATGCAGTTATTCTCCAACCCAATACCTTAAGGTAGTGGGTGGAGTGACCTATGACCTAATAAATCTTTTTTGAATTTTTTGCACAACTAATGACGGACAAGTATACAACAACAATAACAACGACCCAGTAAAATCTCACTAGTGGGGTCTGGGCAGGGTAGTGTGTACGCAGATCTTACCCTACCCCGAGGGAGTATAGAGACTATTTCCGAAAGACCCTCGGCTCAAGAAGACGAAAAGAGACAATATTAGTATCACCAATAGAAACCATAGGAAAAATAATATCATGGAAATGTGAAAGTAGATGCAAAGCAAACGCAATAGACAGTACATAGACACGACACTGGTAAACAAAGGAGTAGTAAGACATAACAATGCCACTAGCTGATATCGACAAAAACCCTACCAGACTAGCCTCACAAAGGTACGAAGTAAGGAAGACTCAACTATCTCCTAACCTACAACCCTAATACTCGACCTGCACAACTTCCTATCAAGAGGCATTCTTCGAAAATTTGAAGCCTCGCCATGTCCTGCCTGATCACCTCTCCCCAATACTTCTTAGGTCGTCCTCTACCTCTTTTCGTGCCCTCCAAAGCCAGCCGCTCACACCTCCTTACCGGAGCATCTGGGCTTCTTTTGTACGTGTCCGAACCATATGAGCCTCGCTTCCCGCATCTTGTCATCAATGGGAGCCACATCCACCTTCTCTCGAATATCTTCATTCCTAATCTTATCCATCCTAGTATGTCCGCACATCCACCTCAACATCCTCATTTCTGCTAATTTCATCTTCTGGATATGTGAGTTCTTAACAGGCCAACACTCAACCCCATACGTCATGGCCGGTCTAACCACCGCTTTGTAAAACTTATCTTTGAGTATCGGTGGCACTCTCTTATCACACAAGACTCCAGATGCTAACCTCCACTTCATTCACCCCACTCCAATACGTGTGTGACATCCTCGTCAATCTCCCCTCCCTTCCCCTCTGGATAACCGACCCAAGGTACTTGAAATTGCCATTACTTGGTATGACCTGTGAAGCCTCACTTCCACGCCCACTTCCCTCGATCAGTGCTGAACTTACACTCGAGGTATTCCGTCTTCATCCTGCTCTTCTTGAAACCCTTAGACTCAAGGGCCTGTCTCGAGACCTCGTTAATACTGGTTCGCGACTCATCAACCTCTTGTTAACGACGGACAAGTATATTCTCTAATATTTTCCAACACGTGTAACTCGATTCTTGTATTTACACGTGAACTGAGTATTTTTTGTTGTTGTTGAGATCAAATTTAAGAGCGGACATGATGTATAGCCTAACCCTCCACCATAATGGTGGATGTTTCAATTAAAAAATAAAAAATAAAAAATAAAAGTAAGCTGGAAGCTAAGAACTAAGGAGTGGGCTTGGAGCAAAGTTTTGTGGTTTGATGGACTGAATTGTAAGAGAGAAGAAACCAAAAGCGACTCGATTTAGCTGAATTTGGAGAGTTATCAAAGTTTCCCTCTAATACCCTAGGAATATTTTTGAATATCCAATTCAAAATCTTAAGGTAAAGGGGCACATAATATTATAAACTCATCATTATTTTTGTGTGTACTAAATCAGGTTCCCATATTATGTTATGCACGCTACAGATGCTACGCTTGAGTATACTAGAGCATCGTAAGATCCCATATTGATTGAAATTTTTTATATAATTTTGAGCAATCCTCGTTCGCATGAGTTAATTTTTGGGGTGAGCTGAGGCCATACAAGGTCCATTTTATTAAGAAAACATGCTCTATGTGGATTCTACTGCTATTGAAATGCACATGCACTGTCATCCTTCCACAAGGCACAAGTTGTCATATAATTTCCTGACTTAAGAGTTAAGAGTAGTATGATTGCAAGTCTTTCTTTGTTAGATTAAAGAAAGAAGACGTAGCAAGTAATTCTTTTCTTAATTAAGTGATATAAAAATACTTAGCAAGTCATTCTTTCTTGGATTAAAGAAAAAAGACTTGTTCTGAAGTGATATAAAAAAGAATGACTTGAAATATTCTTTTTCCCGAAGATGACTTGAAATAACAGTGCTCAACTGCTCTCCCAAGTCCCAAGTCAAGAGATGAGATTAAGTAACCATAACTTGTAATTGTGGGAAAGTAATCATGATTACTTATCAATGGGAAATACGTGAAAAAGAATTACTTCTAATTACACCCCAAACTTTGTTAAAAGTCGAGAAATGAGATTAAGAAGTAATCTTAATCTATTTTGTGGAAAATTTAATGAAGTTGGACATCCCCAAAAACCAAACTTGGCAAATAAAAGTTGAATAAAAACTTCTCATACTTTTGATTTATTTATTTTTTTGTAAAAAAAAAAAAAAAAGCATAGAGGTGCCTTCAGCGTGCAAGATTCCCTAAAAAGTCTTGACATTGATTAAAAAAAAGTTAAGTATTTAATTAATCATTTAAATATTGACATGATGTAACGACTTATTGGATGCTTAATTACTAGAGATATAACCGTTTATTTCGGCGACATGTTCATGAATCATGATAATAGAAAGCTAAGTTGTCGAAATGAGCTCCAAATTAATTAATATCTTAACAGAGGGCATTAGATCTTAGTTTTACTCAAATAACTATATATACACTCTTCCATTCTCATTCAGTAATCCAATGTTGTGTTAATATGGCTAGTGGAAAAGAATTGCTCAAATTTGGCATAATTTTCACCATTCTCTTTATAGCAACTTCTGGTATGTGACTATATCACTTTTTATCAAGTTTTGTAATTGTACTCCTTATGATTTTATTTTGGCTAAAATTATGATATGCAGTTAAAAATTCTTGCTCTTCAAGAGTATCTCAAGTGCTGGCTTTCCAAAAGGTGCCATCAAATATGATGATGAGTGTTTACTCGAAATAAATTTATGCGTGGTATAACTTGATACAAATTGAGAAAGATAAATAAATGAATATTGAAATTAGTCATAAAAGAAATGAATTCAAACTGAATGAATCAGTTAGCCTAAACCTTCAAGTTGGACAGAGAGTAATTGATAGGAGAACAATATAACTAAATATCAAAGCCAGAGAAGAATGGTGTATTCCTTTGTGTTCTATGAATCTTAATGAATCTGCCAGCTTACAAATGATAACAGCCCATAATATAGTGAGGAAATCTTATTTTGGATATAATAAAATATATATCGTGAGGATCTCATGATAGATTAATTAATTAATCTATTTTTGATTTGCGCCATGATTTTCGTCGAGATTCCCCTCCTAATTGCGGTCATAACGGCTCTTTTGTCCCTTGGCTCGATCTTGATCCCGGCCGATCTCGATCTTGATCGATCTCTGAGTCTTAGAGCTCGATCTTGGTCCCGATCTCGATCTTGATCGGTCGTTCGATCTCAATCCTGACAACATATACTTCGCACCATGGCTCGATATCACAATGATAATCCTCGGACCACCACGTTCCAATCTCGATTAGTCATACGAAGGACAAATTCGATTTTGACCGTATACAATTAGAAAAAAATTATTTTCTCTCACAAATATAATAACTTGTGAAAATAGTTGCAATATTGATAGTGATTGGATTCGCACCATGTCTCGATATTGATAGTGATTGCGATGATGGGCATTGGCTCGTGTAATCTAATTCATCGTTTGGATATCGGGATAAGAGATCATAATCTCGGATTTTAAGAAAAAATATTTTTATCTTTTTCCTTGCTAATATTATGTATTGTGAGTGAAATGTCAGAACGACACATGAATAATTGTACTTTTAATATATTTTCTGGAATAATTATACTTTTAAAATTAAAGTGCAGCTGTTTGGGTTATATTCATC
Source organism: Nicotiana tabacum (assembly GCF_000715075.1). Classification (NCBI taxonomy): domain Eukaryota; kingdom Viridiplantae; phylum Streptophyta; class Magnoliopsida; order Solanales; family Solanaceae; genus Nicotiana; species Nicotiana tabacum. The sequence continues at coordinate 91,952,779 of NC_134096.1, read as the reverse complement.
GCTGATCTCTCTCAATGTGGTTTTCAAATTTAAATTTTTCTTTCTTCTTTTTACTGCACCTCTCCTTTAATTTGTTCGTTATCATCAGAACAATGTATGTATTACTCTTTAATCGGACTAAAAATATGAATTTGGTTCAAAAGTTTACGGAATCGGCCTATTCACTACTTATGTTTAAGCACGCTAGCTAGTCTCAAAATTAGAATTTGATTTACAAAAAAATTGACTATTTTTCAATAATTTTACAAATGCTGGCTATTTTTCAATTTCCAATGCGATAACTGACCAACTCGTACTATTTTCCCGTTCAAATTAACGCAAACTTTAAAATGGAATAATTTAAACTATAATCTAAAATGATCTGCAGTAAGTATATGTCAATAAACTAAGGACTAATCCATAGATATTTTTTCTTTTTTTCCGATTTTTTTATAAATGTATTTGTCCATAAATGATTTGAGAGAGGGACCCTGAGGAGTCAACCTTGGGTATTAGAACTTGTGAAATTATACACTTAACTCAAAAGCAACCCTATTAATCTTTCATTGAAATTATTAAGTGCTCAAAGTTAACATTTCAAGATCTTTATATCTGACCTAGACTAAACTAGATATCGAACAAAAGTGAGCACAGATGAGAGGACCCATCTTCTCGCGTTCTTTTCTTCAGGAACAGAACACCATAGATGCACAGCACAAAAAACAAACGTATTCCCTAACATTGTAGAAATTGCTGAAATTTCTCAACTTAATTAGAACATTGAGAGCATGGATGTCCCAAACTTGTCCTTGGCTTCCTTGTCAAAGGGATCCTCACCTAAATACATGTAAATGTAGGCCCTGCACAGTAGTTTGTATTGGTAAAAATAAATATTACACGTGGAGTTAATTATATGGTTGACATGTCAAGGCACGTGGATCACTAGAAAAGAGACAGCTGGAGAGGAGCACTAAAAGAGACACGAGTCGCAGCAGATACGAACAAATCACCCACGAGGTGAAAAGAAATGGTTGCTCGAGTCTCTTTAAGTTATATGAAGAGGCACCGATGGAATGAACCAAGACAGTAAAAAGGGCAGATTCATGGATCTTCAATTAAAGATCGTGGATGATTACAAATGTTACAGAATCTTCACGAACAATTACGATTACCAATTATAACGTTTCATTAATGTCATTAATGCTCATAATGACTCGGTCTTAAAAAGAAAAAGACATTGTACTTGAAGACCTCTATATAAGGGAAAGAAATGTCATTTGTACAGATACGTTCTGATTATTGTTGGAATATAATTACTTGTACTTTCTATTGATTACTTTGTCATTTCTTATTCTAATTTACTTTCTTATTTCTGAGAGAATATTGAATTTATTGATTATCAGTAAACCTAGTACTTCTAAAAATAGGCTTTGACTGAGAATCTAATTCTTTGGTTAAACAAATTAGTTCCGTTACCGGGAATCTGATAATCTTCTCTTACTTTTCAAATCATTCTCTCTCAACTTGTCACGACCCAAAATCTAACTATGGTCGTGATGGAGCCTATCGTGTTACAAGGCAAGCCTATTTCCCAAAATATTACTACTAAATCGATTATAAGAATTTAATAAAATATTTCCAACATTTGAATTTTTCATAAACTAAATCAACTCTAAATATAATTATTGAAAATACTGAAACGAGTCCCAAACATCGGGGTGTCACTAAGTCATGAGCGTCTAAATCTATGAACTAAGAAGTAAAACTGTCTAACTCTCAATAGAGTCCAAAAGAAGAAATGATAAAAGGAGTAACAAGGTCCTGCGGACGCTAGCAACTACCTTACAGTCTCCAACGATAGCCGGCCTGAACTCAATGATCGCCGCGCTCTAACTCACCTGGATCTGCACATAAAGTGCAGAGTATAATATGAGTACAACTGACTCAGTAGTAACAGAAATAACTAAGGAACTGAGTAGTAGTGACGAGCTAAGTAGAACAATTCAATTATTTCTTTATCACAATTTAAAATAAACAGGAATAATCAGGTAAATTTCATCAACTCCATAAATGCTACAAAGAAATTAACGGGTAAAAATGTAGCAACAACAAAAGTAATGAATCCTCGTAGCAATGTCACTCCATCACTCGGCTCTCGGCACTCGCACTCAGCACTCAACACTCAATAGGTACCTGCGCTCACTGGAGGTGTGTACAGACTCATGAGGGGCTCCTACAGCCCAAGCGTTATAAGCACGAATAACTCACGTGCTGCACGGATAACTCACGTGCCCTCAGTCAAATACCTCACAACAGGCCATCGGCCTCACTCAGTCATGTACCTCTCTAACCTCACTATCGTCAACAATTAAGGAAAATACAGTCCACGTCAAGTATCACAGTATATCAGCAAAATAATAAGGACTGAGGTAAACATGTACAATAATATCTATGACTGAGTGCAAATAATATGAGCATGAATAAAGCCTAAGCATGATCTCTAACATGAAGGCAAACAAGTTCAACAACAAATAAACACATAACCACATATAATAGCCATTAGGCCTCACAGTCTCACTGGACAGACCAAGTCTCAATCCCTAGCGGTGCACACCCACACGCCCGTCACCTAGCGTGGGTATCACTTCCAAACAATCACGTGATGTCAAATCTCCGGGTTTATACCCTCAAAGCCAGAGTTAAAACTGTTACTTACCTTAACAGCATAAAATCCTACTTCGGGATGCCCTCGTCTCTAGACTCGATCTCCAAAAGCTCCGAATCTAACCAAAATCAGAATACTACTATCAACATAGGCTAAAGAATTGAATTCCACAATAAAAACTACATAAATAGGCCAAAAATCCGAAATCGGCCAAAACTTGGGCCCCGTGTCCACATCTCGAAACCAGTCAAAAATGGCAGAATAATAATTCTCGTGCTCTCCCGAGTCTAACCATATAAAATTCATCAAAATCGAACTCCGTTTGGTCCCTCAAATCCTCACTTAAAACTCTCCAAAACTCAAACCCTAACTCCCTCAATTTCACCCTAAACCCCTACTAATTTCATGGCTAATCAGTGAAAAAATATCATAAACGCGTGTAAATAAACCCAAGAGACTTACCTCACTGATGTCTCATGATTCTTCCTTGAAAAACACTGCCCCAAAGCTCAAAACCGTTCAACAATGGTGGAAAAAGGGCAAATATTCGCTAAGGGTTACTCTTATAGGTTCTGCCCCAGGGGTTCCGCACCTGCGACCCTCTTCTTCGCACCTGCGCAGCCGCACTTGCGGTCCCAGGTGCGCACCTTCGGACGTCACTTAAACGCCAAGCTTCGCGCCTGCGCAACCTCCTTCGCACCTACGGGCTCGCAGGTGCGACACTCCTTCCGCACCTGCGCCAACTGCCCAGCTGACCAATTCCGCATCTGCGCTCGAACCCTCGCACCTGCGATTCCGCAGATGTGGTCCAGCCTGCCGCTCCTGCGCCCATTTCCGCATCTGCGGTTGGTCCTCAGCTTCTGCGACCATCGCACATGCGGTCCCCACTTCGCAGGTGCAGCCACACCAGAACAGCAGCATCACGTGCATTTTCCAAACTCCAAACTTTCCGTTAGCCCTCCGAATTCATCCCGAGCCCCTCGGGACCTCAACCAATAATTCCAACAAGTCATATATCACTACTCGAACTTAGTCGAACCTCCGGAACACCCAAAACTACACCAAAACACCAAATCAACCTCGAATTCAAGCCTAAGAACTTCTAAACTTCCAAAATTCACCAACGACGTCGAAACATATCAAACCACGTCCGAATGACCTCAAATTTTGCACACACATCACAAATCACACTACGAACCTACTCCCACTTCCGAAATTTCATTCCGACCCCGATACCTAATTTTCCACTGCCGGCCAAAATCGCCAAATTTCTAACTTTCGCCAATTCAAGCCTAATTCTATCACGGGCCTCCAAATTACATTCCGGACACACTCTTAAGTCTAAAATCATCCAACGAAGCTAACTGAATCATAAAAATCCACATCCGAATTCGTTTACTCATAAGTCAACTTCCGGTTGACTTTTCTAACTTAGCTTTCTAACTAAGAGACTAAGTGTTCATTTCATTCCAAAACTACTCCGAACCCAAACCTACCAACTCGATACAACTCAATACAACTGAAAAACACATAAATAAGCAGAAATGGGGAAAACGGGGCTACAACTCTTGAAACGACCGACCGGGTCGTTACACAACTGAATCATGTCGAATGTCAATGATAACAACCAGCAGGTGGAAGGAACTCCAGTTTCGTCACCTCAAGGAACCCCACGCAATTCAAAAGAAGCATCACCAGAAAGATCCACTACTCATAACAATGAATAACATGGAAATGAACAAACTGTCGAGCAGGATGCTGTGAAGCAGTTAATTACTGAGTACGTGAATGATGCTCTTCATGCTTTCGTGAGGGGACTACCAGTTGTGCCACCCATACCTCCACCAAATAATATTGTGACTGTGGAAATTCGACGATCAGGTTTGGCTAATTTTGGAAGTAGAGGAACTCCCAACGAGTCACGTGATGGGAGACCAGGTACGCCTAATAATTCTGATTTACAAACTTTAATATTAACCTTGCAAAAACAGGAAAAAGAAGAAAATGACTGTATTGAGCAAATACCCGGCGTACCACCTGTGATCAAAGGAGTTGATTTCGACAAATATTCACAACAACCATGGAAACCAAGCGCAGCTCCATTACTAATTCCCCAAAAGTTCAAAATACCTGACATCCTGAAATATGATGGAACGACCGATCCACGTGACCACGTTACTGCATTCACCATGGGAGTAAAAGGCAATGATTTAACCAAGCAGGAGATTGAATCTGTGCTGGTCAAAAAGTTTGGGGAAACACTTACTAAAGGAGTGTTAACATAGTATTCTCTTTTACATAAAAATTCTATTGACTCTTTTGCTGAGCTTGCAGATCTATTTATAAAAGCACACTCAGGTGCATAAAAAGTTGAAAAGAGAATGGAGGATATATTCAAAGTAAAGCAAGGAGATACAGAATTGCTTCGAGAATTCATAGACAGATTCCAACGTGAAAGAATATTGCTACCAAGAGTACCTGATAATTGGTCAGCCATGGCATTTGCAAGTAATTTAAACGAGAAAAGTTCAGAAGCTACGAGGAGGCTTAAAGAGAGCCTACAAGAATTCCCTGCCATGACATGGAATGATGTTTATAATTGGTACAGTACCAAGTTACGGATCGAAGAAAATATCGTAGCTCAGTCAAGGGTTGAAGAAAAAACAGGTTCGAGGCGGTCAGAATCTGAGAAGAGGTCCGATAAGAATAGGTACGAGCCTTATATGGGACCTTCGGGGTGAGAAGCTCGTTCCAAATTCAAAAACGCGCAGGCTGATCAGAGGCTCGCAAATAGAGATTCAGGTTTGTCATCGTCGAGATTCAGAAAAGATCGAGGTGAACGTAACAGAGATGCTAATACAAACGCAAGGATTGGGGAGTACAATTTTAACGTGAGTACCTCCGAGTTGGTCGCGGTTTTAAGAAGCATGGGGGATAAGGTACGATGGCCTAAAGAGATTAGATCAAATCCAAATAGGAGAAACCCAGAGTTTTGGTGTGAGTTCCATAATGATCACGGCCATAGAACATCAGACTGTAGATTATTACAAGGTGAGGTGGAACATTTATTGAAGCAGGGCTATCTGACGGAATTGTTCAGCGAGAAAGGCAAACAAGCTTACATGAAAAATAGGCAAGAGCCCCCAAAACCTCCGTCTCCAAAGAGAACAGTAAATGTGATAAACGGCGGAGAAGAAGTCAACGGCGTAACCTATATAGCCGCGAGAAAAACAACAAAGTTCACAATAACTCACGGGAAGTAAACTCGCCAAACTTTGGAAGACGGCAACATAACCTTTGATGATGCAGATGTCGATGGATTAATGATTCCTCACAACGATGCACTGGTAATATCTTTACTTATACATGATACTAATGTAAAACAAGTTTTGATTGACCCAGGTAGCTCTATGAATATCATTCTTTTACGAGTGGTAAACGAAATGCTGATGGGCGATCGTGTAGTTCCAAAACCACGCTCCTTATATGGGTTTGATAACTCACCATTATTATAAAGGGCGAGATTGAACTAAGCACATACGCAAAAGGGGTCATCAAAGAAATAAAATTTTAAGTGATAGACACGGATATGGCCTATAATGTGATTCTTGGAAGGCCGTGGATTCATGATATGGATGTTGTGCCATCCACATTACATCAGGTTATCAAATTACCTTCAAAACGGGAAATTCAACAGATCCGAGGAGATCAACAAACTTCAAGAAGCATCAATTCAGTGATACAGTCAAGTAAAAAAGATACGAATGCAAGTCAAAAAGATACGAGTGCAAGTCAAAAAATGCGGGTACAAGTGAGAAAGATGTGGTAAATCAAATTTCAACAGAAATTGTATCAAAACAAACAGTCGTGGACTCCAGACCAGATGTAATTCAAGAGCCAGAGGAGAACAAAAATATTAAAACAACGATTGAGGAGCTTGAAGTTGTTCCACTATTCGAACAGTGGCCAGATCGAAGAATTCATATCAGAGCAAGGTTAAACCCATATATGAGAGATAAGTTAATTAAATATTTAAAAGCTAATGCGGATTGTTTTGCATGGTCCCATTCAGATATGACAGGTATACCTCCGGAGGTGATCACTCATAAATTAAATGAAGATCCATCATTCATATCTGTCAAACAAAAGAAGAGGAAGCAAGGATCATTCAAAAATCAAGTGATCGATGAAGAGGTACAGAAACACTTAAAGATCGATTCAATACGCGAGGTAAAATATCCTAATTGGTTAGCTAATACTGTGGTAATTCCGAAAAAGAACGGTAAATGGAGAGTTTGTGTGGATTACACTGACTTAAATAAAGCATACCCAAAGGATTCATTCCCTTTACCGCATATAGATCAATTGATTGATGCTACCGCAGGCCACGAATTATTAAGCTTTCTAGATGCGTATTCTGGTTATAATAAAATAAAAATGGACCCCTTAGACAAAGAAAAAACTTCATTTATTACAAACAGGGGGACTTATTGTTACAAAGTCATGCCTTTTGGCTTGAAAAATGCTGGAGCCACGTATAAGAGGTTGGTGACCAAGATGTTCCAAGAACACCTGGGGAAGACGATGGAAGTGTACATTGATGATATGTTGGTTAAATCTACATAAGCGGAAGATTATTTTCAACATCTTTCAACTACCTTCGAGATCCTCCGCAGATATAATATGAAACTGAACCCAGAAAAGTGCGCTTTTGGCGTAGCTTCAGGTAAGTTTCTAGGCTTTCTCGTATCTAATAGAGGAATTGAAGTAAATCCTGCACAAATTAAAGCTATTGAAGAAATACCTAATATACTCACAAGCAAAAAAGGGGTACAAAGATTGACAAGTAGGATTGCAGCTTTGGGAAGATTCATTTCAAGATCTTCAGAGAAAAACGTTAAATTCTTTTTAGTATTGAAGAAGCAAAATCAGTTTGAATAGACTGAGAAATGCCGACAAGCCCTCAAAGATTTGAAGGCATACTTAACAAATCCTCCCCTACTGTCTAAACCAAGGGATGGAGAAAGACTATTTGTATATCTTGCAGTTGCAGAAGTAGCTGTAAGTGCATTTTTAGTAAGGGAGGACAAAGGTAAACAATCTCCTATTTATTATATTAGTAAATCTTTATTAGATGTTGAAACTAGATATCCTCATCTAGAGAAACTAGCCTTAGCATTAGTCATGACAGCTAGGAAATTGAGAACATATTTTCAATGCCATCCTATCTCCATAGTAACTGCATATCCATTAAGGAATATTTTACATGAACAAGAATTGACAGGCAGACTAGCCAAGCGGGCAATAGAACTAAGTGAATATGACATTATTTATCAACTAAGAACAACAATAAAGTCTCAAGTTTTAGCAGATTTCATTGTAGATTTTAATACAAAAATAATTCTTGAAGTAGAAAAGGAATTACAAATTTTTACTGGAGCTAATCCAGGTACGTGGACTTTATTTACTGATGGCTCTTCAAATGTCAAAGGAGCCAGTTTAGGTATTGTCTTAATCCCACTCTCAGGTGAAAGTATAAGACAAGCAATTAAATATTACCCTATTACTAACAATGAAGCAGAGTATGAAGCTGTAATTGCAGGTTTGGAACTAGCACGAGAACTCTCCATAAAGCAAATCATGATTAAAAGTGACTCTCAACTGATAGTCAATCAGATGCAGGGGACTTACACTGCTAGAGAGGCACGAATGCAACAATACTTGGAAAATGCACGAGAACTGATAACCAGGAAAGAAAACGCAGAAGCAGACGCGTTAGCTAACCTTGCTTCAGATGCAGAAGTAACGAATGAAGAAAATGCTATTATAATACATTTATTTCATTCAGCACTTGACCATGATAAACATGAGGTAAGCTTTGATAATTTAACCTGGGATTGGAGAAATGAGATTGTTAATTTTTTACAGTACGGGATCGTACCTGAAGGCAAGAAAGTATCTCAAGTGCTTCGACAAAAAGTTGATTGTTACTGCCTAATTCGAGATAATTTATATCAAAAAATATTTGGCGGTCCTTTAGCAAGGTGCCTTGGACCCAATCAAACGGAGTACGTGATGAGGGAAGTACATGAAGGACATTGTGAAAATCACGCAGGTGGAAGATCTTTAGTTAAAACACTAATCAGGGCAGGATACTACTGGCCTAAAATGGAAGAAGATGCGAAAACTTTTGTAACCAAATGTGATAAGTGTCAACGATATGCCAACAATATGCATCGACCTGCAGATTTATTACATACAGTTATTTTCCCATGGCCATTTATGAAATGGGGAATGGATATAGTAGGGTATTTATCACAAGCTAAAGGAAAGGTACAGTTCTTATTAGTGTTAGCAGATTACTTTTCAAAATGGGTAGAGGCAGGAGCTTTCAAACAGGTACGAGAAAAGGAGGTGAAAGACTTCATTTGGCGAAACATTATATGCCGGTTTGGAGTTCCAAAAGAAATCATATGTGATAATGGCCCACAATTTATAGGCTCGAAAATCACGAAGTTCTTTCAAAGTTGGCAAATCAAACGAATAACCTCTTCACCTTACCACCCTATGGCAAATGGACAAGCTGAGTCAACAAATAAGATTATCGTCAATAATTTGAAGAAGAGACTAGAAAAATCAAAAGGGAATTGGCCTGAAGAATTACCAGGAGTGTTATGGGCTTATAGAACCACAACAAAAACAGCCACGAGAGAAACTCCATTTTCGCTTGTGTACGGTTCAGAAGCTTTAATCCCAGTTGAAATAGTAGAACCAAGCACGAGATTCACATTGGCAACGGAATAATCAAACGATGAGGAATTAGGAACAAACTTGGACTTACTCGAACAAAGAAGAGAAGCAGCTTTAATACGGATGGCAGCACAAAAGCAAATCATAGAACGATACTACAATAGAAAGGCTCACCTCAGGTACTTCAAAATTGGGGACTTCATTCTTAAAAAGGTTTTCCAATCAATGAAAACAACCGGAGCAGGAAAGTTAAATCCAAATTGGGAAGGACCCTATAAAGTTCGAGGTATCGCTGGAAAAGGTACTTATGAGTTAGAAACCATGGATGGCAAGGTTTTACTCTCGAGTTGGAATGCTGTTCATTTAAAGAAATACTATTTCTGAGCAAAAGAAATACCCACGGTCAGGTATCGTTTAATTACGATTTTTGTTTTGTACAGTTAAAATTATACTAACAATTTTAGATGATAGGCAAAAAGCTAGCCCACACCAAATGATGATATTAGACCCGAAAGATACGCGGAAGCAACATTATTCTCGGTCTAGGGTTGCAACCTTTCTGATGGAAATATAAAGGGTTAAGCAGTCATTATCTAAATTATATATACCTCCGAGTCCCGTATGTTTTTTCTTTTCAGGAAATGGACCACATAGAAGGAATAATCAAGTGCTCGAGATTTCATACTTCAAAGCTCAAACACTTGGGGACTATATAATATACATATGATATATGTATAAGGAAGGCAAAGAAGGCTGAAACAATTAATTTCAAGTCAAGCTAAAGTCTACTCAATAAATATTAGAGCAAAGTCAAGAGCCAAAAATGCAAGCCTGATTCAAAAACCTATGAAGAATATACTCGTGGATGTAAATTTCAAAATCTTACGAATGGCAATATTTAATCATGGGTTGCAAGATATACCCTTGAATTTTGTAAAATTTGTTGTAAAGAAAATAGTTACGAAAGAGTTATAGATGATACTTGAATACATGTAAAGTATTATATAATTTGAAAGTTCGAAAGATACAAAACTTCCTCAAAGTTATTCAAAGAAACATGTGTGTTCCTATTTCTTCTTTCGTATGTTTACACCATTATGAAGTTGATACATCTTCTTCATTAAGTGTTGATTATAAAAGGGCCCTCTTTTATAAATCGTGCTTGTTTCAAAAAGTCACAAAGTACTGAAGCATTTTTAATGCATAACAAAAGAGTAGTACAGAAACTCGGAATAAAATATCATAGAAGTTGAACAAAAACTTAGAAGATGATATTATAATAACTTGGTTAAAACTAAGTATGAACTTAGTTCCAACCTAATTATCTTATACAAAAAATCCCAAAACGGACTAGGGGTAAGATTTTTCAAAATATTACCCCCAAATGGGAGCAGGGGTAAATCTCCAAATGTTCCACCAATAAAAAAAACAAAGAAACATTTCAATCTTTTTAACTTTCACTGTGGGGTAGAATCTAAACCAGTAGGATGAAGAGTGGCATCATCACCAGAAGGGAGAGCAACTTGAGCAGGAGAAGGTTGAACAACAGCCTCACCAGGAGCGATTTCATCACCCTCGGGAATGCCAACCACAGGTGAAGAAAAGTTTTGACTCTGCTGGGTCTTTTCAATTGTCTCTTTAGTCTTTGCAATCTCAGCATCTAAGTCAAAGCCTTCCCGACTTACTTCGATTAACGTTTCGAGGCGAGTGTTCAAAAAAGCCCAGCTAACATCAACAACGGCTTTATCTTCAAGGGCCTCATAATCTTTTTCCCAATGCTCAACCTCAGTTCTTAATTCATCCTTCTCATTCAAGGCAACATCATAAGAAGCCTGTAGGGGGACAAGAGATCTCTCTAAAAACTGAACCTTGTCTGAGGATACACGAAGATCTTCTTGAGTTTGCGTGAGTATTTGAACAAGCTCCCCAGAGTAAGCTTCTTTTTGGTTTAACAAATCCTTTAAGCTCCTAATTTCTTCAGAAGCCTTGGAAACCTGCTCAGCAAATGAAGACTCGAGAAGATTCTTGTCTTTACCCGCCTGATTGGATGAGGCTTTCTCAACCGGTAGTTCCGCTTCCATAACCTTTACTTGCTTCTCTAAGGTGCACTTTTCTTCCTCTAAAACCTCCATCTCAAGTTGAAGCCCCTCGAACTATTCTTTCCAGTTGTCCGCCTCAGTGTGATAATCATTCATCAACTGCTCTGTGTGGACGATCCTTTTCATCATCTCCGTTCCGATGAGATTGATCTACAAATGAAAAGAGGAATGTGATACCAGTAAAAATCACGTAAAATAAAAAAGACAAGGTTTATACCTTTAAAAATGAATGCACAATATCATTCATCCATGTTAGAAAGCCGTGACTTTCCAGTTTTGACTTCTCAACTGGGCCAATCAGTGGTTTTAGCCATACATCAGCTTGGCCAGATTTCTTCAAAAGATTACCATCTTCAGGAATCTCGATGGTAACTTGTTTCATTGCCCTACTGTTACTGGAGGAACCAACTTCAACATGGGAAGTTGTAACAGTAGGGGCAATCGAGGAAGTTAAAATAGCCACGGGCGAAACAATGGCAGCAACAGCAAGAACGGGTAACTGAGGTTCAATCGGAGTAGAGGCATAAAAAGTGGCAAGAGGCGTTTCCTCAGATATAAAGCCAAATTTTTCTTTATCAAACCCACGAGAAAAGAGTTGTTCAGTAGAGTCATGGGGTGCAGCCGTGCAGCAGACGTCTCTTCATCAGAACTCACTAAGGTAGCATTTTCAGGCTCGGACATGAGAATAGAACTAGGATGGGGAATAGCTTCGTCATCAGAAATGACCCGTCTCCCAGCCCGTGGCTTACGAACCAACAAGCCTTCGTCCCGTTCTTCTTCATCCTCAGAGTTCTGTGGCCTATCAGCTTTTCTTTTTGATAAAGAACTCAAGATTATCTCTTGAGCCTTTGATAGAGAGAGCCTCAAAGCAGTGATTGAAGCAGCACTCACACCTCGAATAGGAAATCCTAACAAAGAAAGGGGTTAATAAGTTCCAAAATAAACATGAAAGTAAGGAAGAAAGTGAAAGAGAAAGTTACCGTGAGTTTTAACTTTCCATCAAAATCTGTTTGAAAGGTATTTCCAGGACCTTTCTTCCATAGGAGCAATGGTTAACAATTTCTCTACCCAACCACGGAGGTCAAAAATCTCCTCAACAGTTCCCATGGTTGCTGAAAAAGAAAAGTAAAACAGTTACGAGATTACAAGTTCTTCACCAAAAAAAAAGAAGTAAAAGATTGAAAGAAAAACTTACGTGCAAAGTTCTACTTCTTAGGGAAGGGCATGTTCTCTTCACCTACTAACCCACTTGTAGGAGCAACAACAAATCAGGCATACCAGCCACGATCTTTGTCGTCTTCAGGGCTAACCAAAACTCTCTTACTCCTCGCCACGAGAGTAAAAATCCCATGACGAAATAATTTGGGAGAGTAAAGATGAATCATATGGTAAAAGGTGAAGGGTAAAGAAGCCAAATTTGACAAGTATCTAGGGCATGCCATAGCCCTCCATACAATAGGACCAATCTGTCCTAAACACACATCGAAGAAACGACAAAACTCAATGATAACTGGATCAATAGGTGGCCTAAAACCTAATGTGAAAGGATATGTATACACAAAAGAAAAACCAGCTTTAAAGGAAGTGATCCTTTGATTTTCATGGGGGACCAGAATCGGAAAGTCAGATTTCCAATAGCAATCTCTCCGCACAATGGAAACTAAACCCTCAGTAATCTGGGAAGGGTAAATATCAGCACAATCGTGAGAAGTCATGGAAGTGACCTGATTTTTAATTAATTCTCTATCAGTGACAAAGAAAAGTTCAGCGGGAATAATCTCGTCGACAGTAGGTTCACGAAGTGGTTCACTAGAATCCCTACCTATAGCGGAAGATCTATGTGAAGAAGAAGCCCTAGTTCTAGAAGATGATGGAGGAGTAGTACTGGGTTGAGAAGGAGAACCACGTACAAACACTGACCCTAAACTATGTAACCTACCACCTCTCCTACTCCTGATAGGAGCGGAAGAAGGGGAAGTTCATCTACTATGATGACTTTTCGAGGATAAGGATTTGAAGAAGACATAGTTGTATGGGGAAGTAGTACGTAATGAAGAACAATAGTAAGTTGTGAATAAAGAACACTGAAGAAAGTTTTTCGTAAAAGTAAAGGCAAAGGATGTATTTATATGCAGAAGCAACCATCATGTAAAGAGGGTAGTGATGGAAACGTCATTATGAAAACAGTCACTTCGTGACTGATGCAGTCGCAAAAAGACCTAAAATCCGAGGAAGAGTTGCAGAACCAATCGATGACTGCCGCGTGTCACATACAGTAAATGGAAGTGACATACGACGCATTGGTTCAGAGGAAGATATAATGGTACGTGAGAAACGACGGCAAAACATTCCCGCCATAAATGTGATCCACTTCCCAAATATTCAATTGCTGAATAATTGATAAGTGGGGGGACTATTTGTATTGGTAAAAATAAATGTTACACGTGGATTTAATTATGTGGTTGACATGACAAGGCACGTGGATCACTAGAAAAGCGACAGCTGAAGAGGAGCACTAAAAGAGACACGAGTCGCAGCAGATACGAACAAATCACCCACGAGGTGAAAAGAAATGGTTGCTCGAGTCTCTTTAAGTTATATGAAGAGGCACCGGTGGAATGAACCAAGACAGTAAAAAGGGCATATTCATGAATCTTCAATTAATGAGCGTGGATGATTACAAACGTTACAGAATCTTCACGAACAGTTACAATTACCAATTAGAACGTTTCATTAATGTCATTAATGCTCATAATAACTCTGTCTTAAAAGGGAAAAGACGTTGTACTTGAAGACCTCTATATAAGGGAAAGAAATGTCATTTGTACAGACACGTTCTGATTATTATTGGAATATAATTACTTACTTATGCTTTCTATTGATTACTTTGTTATTTCTTATTCTAATTTCCTTTCTTATTTCTGAGAGAATATTGAATTTCTTGATTATCAGTAACCCGAATACTTCTAAAAATAGGCTTTGACTGAGAATCTAATTCTTTGGTTAAACATAGTTCACTTTCCACCTTGCTCACTATTTCACCCATCACTGCATTTATTTAGTTACCAAACAGTATTAAGAGGGGGAAAATGATTTCCTTCACTTATTTGTGAAAGTCCTTTTCCTTATAACTATTTTCACTTTTAACTTCTTATTATTTGCTCTAGCTAACACTTAGCTTGCGTTCATACATAGATTTGATTGAAAGTTGAAAAAAATATTTTTGAAGTTGTATTGAAAAATAATTTTTATAAGTTAAAATTGTGTTTGGACGTTCATTTTATTTGAAGAAAAGTTGAACTTTTGTGAGTGGAAGGGAAGGAAAAATTTCACCCAAAAACTGTCCTAACCCAGTTTTGGGGAATTTGAAAATTTTGAAGATTTTTTCCCCAAGACTATCATATTTAATAAACAAAAAATATTTTTAATTTTTTTTATATGAAGCCAAAATCTATGGCCAAACGGGAGCTTATACATAACATTGTAGTACTTTTTTTAAATTAAAATGCTCTCCAATTTGCTACTCATATTGATCTTTGATGTATATGTTTTGCACCACTAACCAAATAACGGAAAATATTTTCGTAAAAAAATACTTTTGTCATACCAGTTTTACCTTTTGTCGGAAGAACATATCCAAGAAGCCTAGAAATTTCAATGACTGATCCAGAAGTGAGCTTTATGTCATCAGATGCTTCACGCATGATCCTAATATAACAACACAATATTAGAGTTTTGAAATTAATATATGGTTGATTACAATTAATTATCTAGCTAAGTATTTAAAATTGTTATAATTAAGTAGTACTAGTACTTTTTGGTTAGTTCTTCATTCTTGGCACCAGTGAGTTTCTTTATGGCTGGACCAAGGCCTTCATCAAAATTCTTTCTTACCATACTCATTGATAGCCCAGAAAACACTATTACCAAACGCACCATCATCCCAAAATCACTGTCAATTACCATTTGATACATTTCCTTTGTTGGTTTTGATGGTGCTTTATTCCCAATCTTTGACTGCATAATTAGTTCCTTCATTTTCTCATTGTCTGCATATATTCCTGGAGATTCAAAGAAGAAGAAATGGTTAATTTGGATGAATACAGCAGTATTTGTTTCTAATCCCTATCGGAATTTGTTTAAAGCTGGTAAGGATTAATAATCTTGAACAAGAAAGCCAGCAATGCTGCTAAAATAAAGGGTCAATATTCGTGTATGGTCACTGAATCTTAGTTACAGTAAGTAAAGTCACAAAACTACTTTTTATCTCGTCATAATAAATATCAAAAATTTCACCAAAATACTTTTATATACTTAAAGTAACTAAACTTAGTTTATCCACTATAATATAAAGTTGTAAAAACTTTACCTACTATAGCAGTAAAGTCATGATATTTTGCCATTATATACATAGTGGATGAAGGTTAGTGATTTTATTATTATACTAGGTAAAGTTCAACTATTATAATAATGTGACCAAAAAAAAAAAAAAATGTGGCTTTACTCTTATAGTTGATAAGTTCAGTTACTTTATTTTAATATGATCAAAAAGTATTCTGGACTATAGAGAATAAAACTAACACAGAGACGGAACGAAAAGTGAAGTTATGTTGCTAACATTATGAAAGATATAGATTTAATTAGAAGATAATTAATTACCAAAGCCATAGATTTTGAGGCCAATGCCAAGCATGCTCTTCTTCCTTAAACCTACAGCTTTCAATAACTTCCCATCTTGTAGTTTGACAGGAAAAGTAACTCCAGTTTTTGGTTCAGTCTCAACTGGAATTTCCTCCTCTTTTATTGGTTAAGCTTGGTCACATTTCTCCTTCTTTTCCTCTTCAGTTTTGTCACAACCAGAATCCTCCTTTTCTGTTTCAGTGTTAGCACTCTTTGGTTCACCTTCAGTAATCTGTTTTTCATCATTTACAGCTGATTTATTCAAAGCAAGACCAGTTTTAGGGTCAATTTCAACTGCCTCAGTCTTTGCAGTGACATCTTCCATTGTGCTTGGCATTTTTAAGTTGATGGTTAAATTAAAGGCAAAGAGGATAGTATGATATATTGGTTCTTGCTGTGGTTTGAAGTTTTAGAGGCAAAAGGGGTTTATTTATAGTGTGAAATTGCATGAGGGGGTTGTTGTGAAATACACCATTCGATCCACTTTAATTGATTTTTTGGTATTTTTACGATCCATAATATTTGATTTTTTCAGATATCAAGAAGGAATTAACTTCTTTTTTCAAAATTATTCTTAGAGTAAAGAACCTAGAAGTATTTGTTATAGTTCCAATGAACATATTAAGGTTAATATGGTCAATTTCATTATTAATTAATGTTAAAAGATGAATTCTTTAATATGTGCAAAAACAGACAAAAAAATCAATTAAAGTGGACCGGAGAAAATATCATTTTATTGATTTTGCCATGCAAGGTAAGGAGTCCGGAACCAAAGTGTGGTTCTTTTGGACTCAAGCAACCATAATATGTGAAAAAAAAGATTGTGCACCTTAATATATATAACGCGGTTATTCACCGCCTATACCTTAACGGCACATTTGTCCGTTAAGGTATAGCGCGGTCAATAACCGCGCTTTATTTGAACTTAAATGGGCAGGAAGGTATAGCGTCCATATGTACCGCGTTATAGTATAGCGCGGTACATATGCGCGCGTTATAGTCAGCCTCCTTCCCCATTAAAAAAAAACAGAAAACCAGCCCCCCTCCACAAGTAGGAATAATAGCAAGATGAAATAAGATTGAATCCAAGAATGCAGTCAAACTCTAAGTAGTAATAGCAAGGGGTATTCAAAACCGAACCGAAACTGAAAACCGAACCACAAAAATGGCTTAATGGCTTATTAGTATCGGGTTAACGGTTTAACGGATGGGGAACGAATTGAATTTTTTTTATTAACGGCTTATCGGTTTGGGGACGGATTATTCAATTTTCTTAACGGATAATCCGTTAACCCGTTAAGAATATATACGTTAAGGATATATATATATATTAAATATCAAAAACCCTTCCACTTCTTCCAGTACTCCACCTCTAAGTTCTAACGCCTAATTCCTAAATAATCAGAACCCTTACGTACTATGCATCAGAAGATCCTAGGCTTGGCTTAGCTTAGCTTATTCTCCCATCCTACAACAAGATTGTTTAAGCTGCTGTCTATGGTTCACCTCTGCTTTTGTTTTTTTAAAATTAATACATGTTGTCTATGTTTAATAGAAGAACAATAGTGTTGTGCCACAACTTTTTTCACTCTACAACACATGACACATTACATCATTCTTATGTAGGCGTTAACAGACATGTATATCTGGACTCAATGTGTAATTTTCTATTCTGAATTTGTATGCTAGGCGGTCAACAAACAATTAATGAACGCAATATATAATGAATTAGGCCGATAAACAGCCCAATAACCGCCCGATAAGAGCTAAACCGTTACCAATCCGCCTGATATCTTATCGGGTGGCTAGTGGATTAATACATTTAAAAGCCGATAACCGTTAAGCCAAACCGTTAAGAGTAATTAACCGTCCAATCCGCCCGATAAGCAGCCCTACTCGTAATGGGTTGCTCATTTCGGCTCCAAATCACCAAATCTTCAACTTTCCAAAAAATTAAAATCGAGGAATTCCGACTTATTTTTTGTTAAAACTCATGTATAAAAAATACCTATTAGTTATTTTTTACTGTGTTCTATATTATTTCGTAATTGTTTTGCGATTTAATTAATTTGTTATTTTTTATCCGGATTATATTATTAGGGTGCTAAAAAAAATAGTAAAATAGAGAAAATTTGTTATTAGTTGTTATAAAAATGTTAATTAGTCATTTTTTATTGTGGTATATGTATTTTTGCGATTATTTTGTGATTAAATTAATTTGTTATTTTTATCCGGATTGGATTATTTATGTGCTAAAAGATTAATAAAATAGATAAATTATTATTTTAGGAATAATTAATCTTATTTAGATGTTATTGGTGTACATATATGAATATGTGACTTTAATGTTGTTTAGTTCCCTGTAGTGTTATGTTGTGCCCGTAATTTTAATGTAGTGCTCGTATTTATAATGTAGTGCTTTTTTAGCGTAGTAAAATGTAGTGCCCTTTAGCATAGTATCTTTGTAGTTATTAAAATTAATCATTTAATTATCTGTTAAACACAAAATATCTGAAAAAAACTGATAGTTCAAACACAAACTCTCTCGAATTATAGTCAACAAACATTAGAAAATAATATTAAAAAATAACAATATTTGACAAACTAAGTATTGTTATATGAATATTTAATAATTAAATCTTGTATAGTTATAAAAATTAATTATTTAATTTTATTATGGTCAAAAATAGGTGAGTAACAAACATACATATAAAATAAGAAACAAACATATAAAATAAGAAACTAACATATTCAATAATAAAAAAAACATATAAAATAGTAAACTAACATATAAAATAATAAAGTAACATATAAAATAATAAACTAACATATAAAATGATAAACCAACATATAAAATATAAAATTATAATATATAAAATGTATCAACCTAATTAACAATATAGTAAAAATATAGAATAAATTTTAATATTAAACATATTGCAATATATTTAAAGATGTTAAGCAATTAAAAAAATAAAAATACTTTAATTAATATTATTCAATTTACATTAGTCGTCATGGAGGTTCCGCCTGTGCATCCCGCACCTGCATTGCTAGAGCTACTGTTGCTACAGGTCGAGCATAGGTCTTCATACATATGGGAGGGGCAGTGTTTGTCCCAGACATTCCGCGCTAGACAGATAGACGATATGTGGGAGTTCATTAGGGCCCACCCACTCCATCCATGTATAGTTAGACGCTTGATGGCGCCTAACATTTCACTTGCTAGGCAAGCCAATGTTACAATAATTTTAACTATTTTTTTTAACAATTTAATTTAATTAATAATAAAGAAACTAATAACTGGAATAAAATCTGAAATAAAGTGAGTAAACTATAATAATAATAGCGATATCTAAATATCATCCCAGAACTGGTGTCACAGGTGCACGAGCTACTAGAATAATACAAATAAGGGTCAGAATGAAAATAAATACACAGCTAAAATAAAGTAGATGGGGACTTCAGAGCTGCAAACGTTGTGCAGCTATACCTCAAGTCTTCTGTGGATAGCTGAATCCGAGCAAATCTACTGTACACCGCTGGGACCAACTCCGGTATCTGCACAAGAAGTGCAGCGTGTAGTATGAGTACAACCGACCCCATGTACCCAGTAAGTGTCGAGCCTAACCTCGACGAAGTAGTGACGAGGCTAATGCATGTCACTTACATTAACATGTACGCAATAATAATAATAATAATAACAACAATATAGGAGAACAGGAATAAAAATTAAACTGGTAAATCATATCAACAATCAAGCCAACTCGACAGTCATAACCAATTATTACTTAAATCACTTTCCGTTGCGGCGTGCAACACGATCCCACAATATATTCATATTCAATTTTGTTGTTGCGTGCAACCCAATCCCACAATATACTCATTTTCATTTAATTCCATTTGCGGCGTGTAACCCAATCCTTAATATATCTTTTCAATCAATTCTGTTGCGGCGTGCAACCCGCTCCTCCAATATATTCACTTTCAATCAATTCTGTTGCGGCGTGCAACCCGCTCCTCAATAATATAATTTACCAATTCTTATAAAATAAATTATTCCAATAAATGCAATAATTAATATTGAATTGTAAGACAACAAGCATATAATAATTATAATTTATTTAGAAACAAGTGATGACAAGTAGCAATTAATTGTGAAAATTAAGAAGGAAATATGCAATTTAATATTTAGTATGCTAAATGTCAAGTAACAATTAAGTCACATAAATCAAATAAGCATGTAGCAAATATAGCATGGATTCAAGGCATAATATTGAGCAATAAATATGAGAGAAATAATTAATATAATAATTAATTCATGATTTAAAATAATTTATGATTTTCAGATAAATGTGCAAACAATCAATTTGACGAAATTCATGAAACAATAATTCAAGGGTTCTATTCCCTCAAGTCAAGGTTACCACGACACTTACCTCGCTTCGCAACCAAATTCAAGATTTCAATAAACCTTTGCCTCGCGAATTGATGTCTGAAAGCTTCAAATCTAGTCACAAACAATTCAATATTCTCAACACGAATTGAAGGAATTAATTCCATATGAAATTACTAATTTTTCGAATTAAAATATGAAATTCATTTCAAAAACCGATAGTGGGACCCACATCTCGAATCCCGAAAAAACTCACGAAATCCGAACACTCGTTCCAATACGAGTTCAACCATATAAAAATTATCGAATTCCGACATCGGATTGGCTTTCAATTCTTAAATTTTTGTTTTTGAAAGATTTTATAAAAATCTGATTTTCTTCCATAAATTCATGGATTCATGATGTAAATGAGTATGGAATCATGAACTATAACTAATTTCGGATAAAGAATACTTACCCAACTCAAACTCGTAAAAAATGCCTCTGAAATCCCCAAAACCGAGGTCTAAAACTCTAAAAAATGAACAAAAATATCGGACTCCGGACATATATATTCTGTCCAGGAAAGTCGCATCTGTGAGATGCGACTTGTCTCAAAATGTTCAAGCCAAAAATTGCAGTACCAGCCTTCAGCCAATCGATCATAACTTTCTATACAAATATCCAAATCATGAATGGTTTATCTTTCTGGAAACGAGAATCAAAGAGCTACAACTTTCTTGTTTTGATAATTTCTAGATTCCTTATATATTGCGAGATATAAGCTTCCAAAGTCAGTCCTGTGCATCAGAAATTTCTGGCGATGCACACTGTCAGGAAAACAAAAACTGTATTACGAGCCTTCAGTCAATCGATCATAACTTCTGTACAAATGTCCAAATGCTAAATGGTTTATCTTGCTGGAAACTAGAATCAAAGGAATACAACTTTCATCTTTTGATAATTTTCATATTCCTTATAGATTGTGAGATATAAGCTTCCAAATTCAGCCATGTGCATCAGAAATTTCTGGCGATGCACAGGCAAATAAAAACTGCATTACCAGCCTTCAGTCAATCGATCATAACTTTCTGTACAAATATCCAAATGATAAATGGTTTATCTTTATGGAAACTAGAATCAAATATCTACAACTTTTATGTTTTGATAATTTCTAGATTCACTATAGATTGCGAGATATAAGCTTCCAAAATCAGCTCTACGCATCAGAAATTTCGCACACTGCTGTCGAAAACCAGTAGTTAAAAATGACCTAAATATTATCCGAAACCACTGCGAAACTCACCTGAACCCCTTGGGACCCCGTCCGAACATACTAAAAAGTCTCAAAATATATTATGGACCTACTCGAGGTCTCAAATCACACATAACAACGGCAAAACTATAAATCGCGCGTCGATTCGGACTTATGAGTTTATGAAATTTTCAATTCTATAACTCGCGGCGAAACATGCCAAATCAATTCGGAATGAACTTAAATTTTACATGCAAGTTATAAATGACATAATGGAGTTGTTACAATTTCCATAATCGAATTCCGACCCCGATATCAATAAAGTCAACTCTCGGTCATACTTTCCAAAAATCTTCTATTTCCAACTTTCGCCAAAATGCGCCGAATTGTCCTACGGACTTCCAAATCTAAATTCGAATATGCGCCTAACTCCGAAATCACCATAAGAACCTATTGGAATCATCAAAATTCTATTCCGGGGTCGTTTGCTCAAAAGTCAAATCTCCGGTCAAACTTTAGAAATTCAAGCTTTATAAAATCAAATCTTTTATATTTTTCAAAACCTAACGGAAAATGTGCCTACGTACCTCAGAATAACTTTAAATTTTGTACATAAGTCATAAATATTGTTACGAAGCTGATCAAACTCTCGGAATCTAAATCGGGACCCGGTATCAACAAAAACCCAATTATGACCAAATTTAGGAATTCTGAAACCTTTAAATTTTTAGTTTCCGTTAAATGCCGATAATTTGAGCTAGGGACCTTCGAATTCAATTATGGGCATACGTCCAAGTCCAAAATTACAATACGGACCTACCAGAATTGTCAAAGTACTGATCCGGGTTCGTTGGCTCAAAACGTTGACCGAAGTCAACTCAGTTGAGTTTTAAAGCTTTATTTCACATTTTAATCAATTTTTCATATAAAAACTTTCTGAAAAAATTTATGGACTGTGCACGCAAGTCGAGAAATGCTGAATAGTGCTTTTCAAGGTCTCAGAACACATAAATAGATATTTAAAATTAAAGATGACATATTGGGTCATCACACACCCACTCTATCCCCATATAGTTAAACGCCTTCAGGATACGGGTTTCTACAGGATCATAGATATCGCCCGGTTGCAGTTCGAATGGGGGTTGATCATGGCTATGATAGAGCAGTGGGGACCGGAGACACACACGTTTTATTTACCCATCGGCGAGGCTACCATCACGCTTCAGGACGTGGAGGTTTTTTTTGGGCTGCCGGTTGATGGATTACTTGTAGCTTTACTGCATGCTGTTAGAGAATATACGAGATTGGATTACCTACAGATGTTGCAGCAGCTCACCGGTTTCCAGCCAGTGGAGGAGACTGCATTGAGTGGGGCCAGTTGTTTGCAGTTGATGTCCGTCCAGCAGAATCTGGAGGCGATGGATGCAGACATTGCGGATGATACACCGGATCTTCTTATTGATCGGTTAACGAGATTGGTGATGCAATGTTTGGTGGTTTATTATTCCCGAACACTTCGGGAAACCTAGTCAGATTGAGATTTCTTCATCATTTTGAGCGGCTAGATGATTTACCTGGTTATAGTTGGGGTGCAGCTATTCTAGGTTACCTTTATAGGCAAATGTGTCGGGCGAGCATGGGCACCCAGAGAGACGTTGCCGGATTTTTGCCGCTGCTGCAGGTGTAAACATAGTCAATTCTTTTCATGATTATAACATACATAGTAAGATAATAACATAAATTTTATGTCCTCAATGTATATTAGGTTTGGGCCTGGCGGTTCCTACAGTTCCAGCCACCTCTACCACCCATCGCTCCGGATGTACCACCTCCACTATTTCTCCCTTTAGCTAGGAGGTGGGTTGATAGGCGAGGCTACGAACGTGAGGTCGAGCCTCGACATCATCTCCCCTATTACAGGGATTTATTGGATTTGCTTGAAGGCGAGGTACATGTATACTTAAGTTTACTTGGCCTGGCTTTATATGTGTTACGTTTACTCACGATTCCTGTTTTTACTTAATAGTTCATATGGAGGCCATACAGCGACGAGCTAATAACTGTTTTGCCCAATTATTGCTCGAGCGGCTGAGTTATGTGGAGCTCTTACGTCCCATTGATGTGTCTCGATATTGTCGAGCATCATGCTATCGAGCGAGTCCTTCGCCAGTTTGGTCGACCACAGCTTGTACCTATTCCGCCCTCTTAGCTTAGGACACATTACCAGTGGGATGATCGTTCCAGGGTTGACCAGACATACGTGGCCTGGCTAGAGGCACAGATTGAGATTTGGGACCGTTGGTATGAACTGAGTCCGCCACCCCCCTCTACATGAGCGTACAGATGGTGAGCATGAGTATATGGGCTGGTATCGCAGCGTTACCCGACTTTTCATCGGGAATCCCGTTCATCAAGCTGGTGGTCGGTGCATTCCGTACGCTGGGAGGCATGAGGCACTGGTATGTTATTTGTTATACTTACTTATGACGTTAACCTATCGTACCATAATTAATATTTTACATGTTGTGCAGGCTATTGGCTTACATTTGTTCCACCAGTTGGGACTGCAGATGTAGCAGCATACCGGCGAGGGAGCGACAGCTTTGCACGAGTATGGCTGGCAGGTTACAGATCTGGCTTCCCGGACATTGAGGTGAACCCGAGATGATGAGCGCTTAGGATACGAGGCTGATTATGTGCCGTCAGAGCAGTACCATCGTGGGCCAGCAGTGGAGCCTGAAAGTGGTCAACATGGCAGGCGTGCCCAGAGAGAAAGTGGTGTCCCACGAGGTCGTGGGGGTCGGCGAGGATGTGGTCCCCAGCAATGGGGCGTTGAGGCGCCTGTTAAGGATTTTGGAGATGATCAACCGGGTGACCACCCTGAGCCAGGCGATGCTCCTCATGATATGCTGTCATTCAGCCTTCAGCTGATGCTAGGGACTTCGCAGGTGACCCCGTCAGCTCCATTGTTGATCGCGGGCATGGCCATTATGCGTCAGGAGTGGGATCAGTATTTCCCTGGTCCCCCAGAGCTATAGACGGTTGCTGATGATCGTCCGACACGAGATGTGCATAGTGGGCGCCAACTGAGTTATGGCTCATCATCATCGAGGGATGCTGAAGATCTTTCACAGACGCAGGTTTGTTTGTATTACTATTATTTATATTTATTTTTATCTCATTGATTAGTCATCAATATCTAAAGCGTTTTTTTTTTTTTTTAAAGACATCTACCTCGCCCGTCATGGAGGCCAGTTTGTGCGATACTGACATGCCTGAGATGAATGATTATACTCAGGTGCCTGCCGAGACCATGGTAAGACCATTAAAAAGTTTTTAGCTAACACGTACATTAGTAATATGTATTTCATATACTAAAATATCTTATTATTCTGTAGGTTACTGCTGGACCGACGACCCCTTCTACCCGAGCATGCCAGCCTTACCGACGATCATGCTTCAGCGCATCCTCCGATAAAGAGGCGACGTGATGAGGATGATCCTGATAGTGTAGCCGGACGAGATGGGATGCGCCTCAGGCCAGCCAATGCTTTAAAGCATACAGGATGTGGGACACATTGATATTTATGATTATCTGTATATATGACATTAAGTATATAATAGCAACATTATTTATGTTTTACATTATTTGGGCATGTGTTTTTATTTCTCGGGTTATTTATTAGTGTAATACTACAACACAAAAACAAAAATGACAACTTAACATAATTTAAATTCGGTACAATTAATGATAATACATGACACGTAAAATATAAAGATAAAATAATACACTCAACACATCCATGTGTTTGTTTAGTCATTATCGCCCATTATTCTGTGCTTCAACCACTTAAATTTTTCTTCCAACCTATTTTTTTATTTTTCTGCATCTTTTAGTTTCTCCTTCACTGCCGCAAGTTGTTGTAGTAGTTTAAAGATCTGGAGTTCGTATTCACCGATCATATTCCAAACATACTGCAAACACGATTTGTAGTATTCCTGGTTAATGGGTTCATCATACCATTCTACAAATCTACATTGATTTTCGTCCTACCAATGGGGATTATAGCACAACACTATTAATTAACATATTATATAAAAAATATTAACAAATATTTTTTTCAAAACAATAACTTACAAGTTGTTGACAGATCCAGCGTCTGCGCCCCACATTACTATTTGACCAACATGACTTGAAAATCGTACGTTTGCCACAATAACACCTTGGTACGTCATTGCGTCCAGACATTTCTTAGTGCAAGAAAAATGAAAAAATAATGGAAATTTTTTCTATATTATTTGGTTAAGCGCAAATAATAACTAAAATGCGCTAGGATTTTATAGGCAAGATAAAACACATAACGCATATTGGTGGCGCGCTATGTTTCGCGTGATAATGATTCTTTAGGGTACAAGGCAGCTTTTTCAGGCCGACAAGACAATACACATAACGCATATTGGTGGCACGTTATGTTTTGCGTGATAATAATTCTTTAGGGTACAAGACAGCTTTTCCAGAACGGCAGCTTTTGCAGGTCAACAAGACAATACACATAATGCATATTGGTGACGCGCTATACTTCGCGTGATAATGGTTCTTTTGGGTATAAGACAGCTTCTTAAACTGAACCAAGACATATGTATTCAAAGACCATTTGTAGAAATATTACAACATCCATTTAAAAAATGCCACTAACATTTAATAAGTGGTTCAAAAAGAGGCAAAATGGTAAAGGTAGTTCAATAGATCCCCACGGAACACGTCTTAACACTATCGATCCCTACCTTAAAAAAAATATGCTAGGTTGCTATACTGATTTGGTTGATGACAAGTGGTATGGTGTTCTGCGTACCTTGGAAAATAAGCCTATTAATATACACATTGATCTCAAAGTTGCAGGGCACATTATTGAGGGCTAAGCGCATTCTACAAAGCTTGAAGGTATGTGAATTTGTGGCAAAAAACTACAATGGGTTCCCCTTTACTCAAAACGATATGATTATGAAATACTATGTCACTGGCATGGGCTTGTTGTGCCACAAGCACTGTATGCAACCTTCCAAACAAACACACACAAAGATGAACCAAAAGTGATTCGGCATTTGATGAAGGAGATTCTAGAGATGGAAAAGGCACTAGCAGTTCATCATGCAATGAATGATCTTAACTTTCTGAGAGGAACGGAGGATCAGTACTGGGATTTATTAGAAAATGAGAAAATGCATAGAGACAATGATTATCCTTTTTTCCCAACAGTTGCCAAGTGGGAGGGACTACCTAAGTTTCTACCACAGACTTTGGACGTAGGAGTCCCGTATTGTTGTAGAAATCAAGCAAGTGGTCTTATTAATGATAGCGATGAAATACGAGAAATGTGTGTCAACTAGGGCCTAGATTACGATGCCCTCGGTCCCGAAGGGTACGTATATGATGTTGACGAAGAAGATGAAGACAGTGACAATGAAATAGTGCCAGACATCAATGATAATGGCGAATGACAATTATTATTTTTTCTTGGGGTGTATGTTAAATTTTTGTACTGAAGTATTAATGCTAAATATCAATTAGATTTAACCTCAATGGAAACATAATTTTATTTCATACATTTTGCAAGCTGAACATTTACATACATTTATTATAACAAATTACTACAATAAAACACTACGTGTATCCTTCATAATTGGGCACATTGGATGAACTTCCACCATGAGTTGAATTACCACCACTACCCAAACCAGCTGAAGAACATTTACGACGGTCGTGTCCTATTTGCGAGTATATACCACATTTACGCGCATAAACGGTATCACCAACATCCATTTGATTCTGTATAGGGGTGTTCAAAATCGAATCGAAACCGAAAACCGAACCGCAAAAGTGGCTTATTGATATCGGGTTAACGATTTAACGGATGGGGAATATATTAAATTTTTTTTTATTAACGGCTTATCGATTTGGGGGCGGATTATTCAATTTTCTTAACGGATAATCCGTTAACCCGTTAAGAATATATATATATATATATATATATATATATATATATATATATATATATATATATAAAAAAACTTATTTTTATCCATATGTTACTATGTATATTAAATAATAAAAATTCTTCCACACTTCCACTTTCCGTACTTCCATTGTATTACTCTATTAGACATTTAGACTTTAGAAACCCTAACATCTAAAATTCTTAATTTCTCTTAGAAACTCAGCGGCCAACCCTCTCGCCGTCTCGCCTCTCCCTCTCGAGCCCTCTCGCCGTCTCGCCTCTCCCTCTCGTCACCTCGCCTCTCCCTCTCGCCAACTCGTCGCCTCGCCTCTCCCTCTCGCCAACTCGTCGTCTCGCCTCTCGTTATAGCCAGAGCAGCAGATGTAAGTTTCCACTAAGGCGTATTAGTTTTATTACATTAGAATTGCATATTTAATTTTTGGCTTTTCCATTACTTATTAGTGCTTTTTTTTGTATTCCAGAATATTTGTGTTTTTCCTATCTGAACAAAGCTTGGTTTGAGTCTTTTAGTTGAGGGTTTTATCTCTTTTAGTTGTTCCGATTTTAAGTATGGCATCCGAATGTGCGTTTGGTATGGGAGGACGTCTTCTTGATTCATTTAGGAGTTCATTAACTCCTAAATTAGTGCAAGCTCTAGTGTGTCTTCAAGATTGGCTTCGAAATAAAAAATTAAAATAACCTATTAGTGTTGAGGAAGATCTTGATAAAATCGAGCAGCTTGAACAAGGTAATAATATTGTTACTATATTTGTTGTATATAAGTGTTGTGGATATGCTTATATTTATCGCACGACTCATTATTTTAATTTTTTTCTTCAGATTTAGCTAGCGATGGAAAAGACCCTTCCGTAATTGACGTGTAGTGTTAATATATCTGGTAAGAATTCAAATTATGGATGTGCATCGATTCTGTTTCATTATAGCAATTTTGATCATTTCCCATGCCCCAATCTGTAGCACTGGATTTGTGTTTTGCTGCCTCTCTTTGGATGGCTACCTGGTATCGTCTATGTTGTTTATGTCCTCACAAAGTGAACAGTCATCTTCCTTCCCTATGGTAATTCTTCTCAAATTTCATACAATATACTACTAGTATTTAGGCAGAATAGTATCTGATTCCTTTTCTTTGACCCAATATACTGCAAAAGAAATTGAAAAAGCAAGATAGTACCTTGCAGGTACAAGGGTGGCCTTTCAGTTTAGAGCTCTGTGAAGTTGTTTGACAGGAGAATTAGTTAAGTTTCTTGCAAGTAATTTCAAGTTTCTTTCTCTGAGCCTTAATGCATTATGCATGTGAAAGGATGTTGTAACCGCGATTTGCTTTATACTTATGTTGTCTCTATGATTTGATTTATGACTACTTTGGGCAGTGCTTAGTTAAATCCACTCAAATGCTTTATTTCCTTCTTGGGGTTCAGTCACATGTTACTCTCTAATTTCATGCTAATTAACACTTCGTTGTATTCTTACTTAATTAACATTTTGTTGTATTCTCACTTAAGACACAAAACTAATGTGATTTTACTGCAATTATCTTCTTAGAATATTCACAAGGTTCTACACCCTTCGTTAACAGTTATATCATTTGGATTGCAGTTGATTAGTCTGCTTGTTCATTCGATTTGTCTGTGTAACATTATACTTTGTTAACTAGAACATTCATAAGGTTCTACACAACTTTTATGAACTGTGATTCTGTCATTATGTGAACAAGACCAACAAACTAGCTAGTTGAACTATAACATTATACTTGGTGTTTCCAGTAGCCCTTTTATTTAATATTAGTTCGGTCCCATAATAAAAGTAGTCAGTCCAAACAGGTTTTTAATTATCGGGTGACTCGATAATAGCTAAACTGATACCAATCCGCCCGATAAGTGGCTAGCGAATTAATATATTTAAAAGTCGATAACCGATAAGACGAACCGTTAAGAGTAAATAACAACCTGATCCGCCCGATAAGTAGCCCTAGTTTCGTATACACATTCTTTTTTGCACTTGTCATTGACGCACGTACTCCTTGTTACACACCATTTTAAATGGTTTCGGCGGCCAATAATGCTCGTACCCAATGGCTGCAACTATCCACTATAGGTGTTTAAGTATGCAGCAATACTATATCTTTATCAACGTACCTCGTTGCCGCAAAACATGTATGCTGAAAGTACTTCATGGCATGTAAGCACGGCATGTGATAGATGGACCATTTTTCACAAGATCATAACCTTCTGGCTTCATTGACGGTGTGTGTATTATTCCCTCGGTTGTGATGAATAGCAGTGTGAACTTCAAAAATATTTTGCTCATTGCAATACTGCAAAAATGAATGCCACTATACTCGTTTCCTGTATTTCTCAAATCTTTTCATTAGTATTGGCTTAAATTCAACACCTCTTTCCATCAACGACGATGCACCTCTCGATCTTTCAGCAATCCTATCCGCCATCTGCTTGAATGACATTTACACCATAGAAGTGACAGGCAATCCACGTGCAGACTTCAATAACCCGTTGAAAGACTCTGACACATTTGTAGTCAGAATTCCTCATATCCTGCCACCATCCACATGCAAAGTCCACTTGTCAAGATCATGTCGTATCAACCAACTATAGGCTCTTTGGTCTTCCTGCCTGATCAATTCCATTTGCCTCCTGAATTTACACTCTTGGTGATCTGTTGCGGCCATCCACATTAAATCATGCAAGTCCTTGTTCGGATAAGCCCTTTGAAAGTTGGCCTTCAAGTGCCTAACACAGTAACGTTGGTAGGCATACGGTTCCTGCTATGCACGCAAATTCTATACAGAACTTAAAATATCGTTATGCCGATCAGATATTAGACAAATACCTGAACGTTGTCTGACAACGTGCTTCTTCAAGTGGTTCAAAAATAATGTCCACGTCTCTTGGCTTTCATTGGAACAAATAGCAAATGCTAGAGGAAATATACTTCCATTAGCATCTACTGCAACGGCAATCAAAAACTTAATATCATACTTTCCATAGATATGAGTGTCGTCTATGGATATTACCGGCCGACAATGCACAAAACCATCAATGGCTAGTTTAAATGCCTAGAACACATATCTGAATATGTGTTCTAGTATTCCCGGACTCCGCTCAAGCTTCCATTCAATAATAGTCCAAGGGTTAAAGTGTTGCAATGCGGCCATGTACCTGGGTAGAGAGGCAAAGGACTTATCCCAGTTACCATAAATAATTTCAAATGCATGTTTGCGCCCGAGAAATGCCTTTCTTTTGGTAATGGTATATCCATATACCTGGTGGACAGATGTTATACACTCTTTGATCTTGTACCTTATGGACGCTTCAATGTGTGGAATCAAGACAAGATAAATCAAGTCAACATTCAAGTTAAATGATTCCCACTGAATACGTCCATTTCACAATTGTGGGTGCTAATGTATTTACCCACAACCCATATATTTGTTTTCAGCTTCCTCGCATGCAGCATCCAGTTACAACCCGTAAACCATCTACGATAAATCACCTTGTATACATCCAGAGATGACTCATGAACCACGATCTCATGATACTCTTTTATGTTGTACATTCACACTGCCCTACATAGGCACGCTTTATCAGCAAAAGCATGCCCTTTGACAGCACCGTTGCTCTAGATTCATCCCACATTGTTGTCCGAAATTCGTCAAGATCCCTTGTGAGGGAAGCCACATCCGGCATACTTAGCAAATGATCAAGGTAGGGAATCTCCCTTGAATGAAACGGCACGTGCGACTCGTACACTCTTGGTCTAACGGGAGGTAGAGCATGCTCCCTCATCAAATCAGGTTCAGCATTCTCGTTCTCATCATCAACACCCCCATCAGGGAAGGGTGTGTCATCTCCAGACTCATCAGCATTGTTGTCATAATCACTATTCTCTTTATGACTCTGCGTATCTGCCAGATCCGGATTAAATATGTTATCTTCGGGCAATTGAGTAAGGACAAGACCTTCAAGTTGCTCGTTTTCACTGCACAACCAATAAAATAATGAGTTTCCCAAATTGATCCAAACTTTACATATAAACTTTATCAATTCACTTACAAATCATAATGTGTTGATATCCCATGATGCACATTATCTTGTTGATGATGACTCCCTGATGGACCACCATAATCCAACACACCAAAACTAGGCATATTCCAACTGGTCATTGGTTTATAACTTGTAAAATTCATATTTGGCCGGTACCCCTTGGGAATATATGAGTGTTAATACAAATTCAATACATAAAAATAAACATCGTAACACAAAGGAAAATTGAAGTTTACCACTCGGCTTGTGGATTATGTAAACTTAGGGAGAAATTATTTTCTCACTCCTCATTCGCCCGTGGAGATAAGTTTAGATCAGGCCAAACTCTTTCACCTGTAACCTGTTCGGCTAAAACTGCTCCAAAATAACCACCCAATGATTGAGGGATATCCCTACTTTGCAAAACCTCATTATTGCGAACGTCTTCAGCTTTGACGTACATTTCCAATATTTTTATCACAAGAAATTCCCGGTGTTCATCTGGAGTCCTCAAAAAAACTCTCAGAGTTTCATCGTCTTCGATGTTAAATTCAGCATAACAAGCAACCCCTTGCGGAGTAATAGAATACGGATATCTTCTGGTTACTTTAATATTCACCGAACGTTTGCTCACACTTATTTTTTTACATAACAACGATATCAATGTATTGTACTCCATTGTAAGTGGCAACTTAACATGACAGTGCGGAGAATAACTATAGCATACTGAGTTATTCTCCACCACAACCTCACCCCACCCCCCCCCCCCCCAATATAATGAAACCCTAATTCTTCGCTTTTCAGACATTATGACAAAATGCAAAATAACTTAACGAACAAATACTTCGGAAGACTTGAAGGATCCTGAATGGATTTTTACAAAATTTTGAAACTCTTTAAATAAGGAAAAAAACAGTCTGGGGATACAATTATTTGATGTATAACGCCTTAAATATGCGCGATATACCCCTATGAATTATTTGTGTATCGGTTAAGTCCAGAAGAATTATTGGTGGGCTCAACTTTTATGTATAGCGCGGTTATCAACCGCGCAATACCTTATGAATTATTGGTGTGTCAGTAAATTCAATATAAGAAATATTAGTGGACCTAACTTTTATGTATAGCGCAGTTATTGACCGCGTTATACCTTAACAGACAAACATGCAGTTAAGGTATAGCGCGGTGAATAACCGCGCTATACATATTATGGTGCCAAGTCTTATTTTCACATATTATGGTTGTTTGAGTCCAAAGAAAACCACACTTTGGTTCTGGGCTCCGAGGTAAGTACCTCTGTATGAGCATTTGAGATAAAGGGAAGAGAAATTTTCTTATACGTATCATTTCATTTTATGTAGAGGCAGTAAATTTCAATGTATGTGATACACATTTCGAGAACCTAAGATGTTAGCTTTCATTAATGATCTCATTTAATTTCTTAATTGTGAGTGTCATTCCAACAATTTCGAGGTGATGGATGTACTAATCAAACTGGATATGATGAATAGTAAGACTGACTATAAAATGAAACTTGACACTTGCACAACAAGGAAAATAAATTTTATTTTGAGCTCAACTCAGACCTTAAAAGATGGCTTAAACAATAATAATATGTCCAGTATAATCAGGGGTGGATGCACTGTACAACTATCGAGTTCAACTGAACCTAATACTTTTGACACGAAGTATAAATTTATGTGTAAAAAATACTAAAATTATAGTAATAAATAGTAAATATGAACCCATAACGTTAAATGTTGAACCTATAGAACTAAAATTCTAGATCCGCCTCTGAGTATAATCTCACAAGTAGAGTCTAAAGAGTATTATATGTATGTTTACCCAAAAAACAGTGCAGTTGAATTTGTTCATAGTTTCTAGATAAGTGAACTAATTTGATCCAAAATATAATGAAATAACTAATGAAATATGAAATATTTAGCCTTAGAATGTAGATGAAACAGTAGAGCTAATGAGTCCGAGAATAAGATTTTCGGGCATAACAAATAATAAGATCAAAAGTGAAAGAATAGAATTGTATTAAAATATTGTATAGAATGTAGCGTAAGTTAGTTGGAAAATTCGCCTCCCTTACAATGATAACTGAACTCCCTATTTATAGTTATGTCTATGGAAGGAGGTCCTAGGATCATGCCTTCTTTAATGTCAATTATGAGGGCCATTGATGAAGATGTAGTGTTAGATATAAATGTCAAATTCCTTGTAACGGGCCATCATCCTTAATGCTGCAAAATATTCTGTATTAATTATTACCGGGCACGAAGCTTTTAATACTCCATTTATGATCGTTATTCCTTCCGGTGACAAGCGTAACAGCTATGCTCGGTGGTCATCCCCATCTTGGGTTCCACGTGTCCTTCCTTTAAGCGGCCACGTGCCATGTCTTATTTTTTCCTATACAGATAGTCCTCCTCCTTTACGGTGACACAATCTTAAGTTACCGAGAAGTTGGTAGAAAGCATCTTTTTTTGCGGGAATTACTATAACTCCTTTTGAAGTGCTCTGGCAGTTAATTAGACGTATGTCTCTCCGCATTTATTGTCCTAAACATGCGTCATTCTACGATTCAGCACAGCTTTTTGCCGATTATCGAGGTAATCGTGGCCATGAATTTAGCCGCCAAAATTTTAGTTATACATATCATTCCCCTCTTATGTACTTCATAATTTCTCAAAATCTTGCATCTTTATATCCCAACTTTTCTTTGATCTTCTTCGAACCAAAAATTTTCCTTCCTTCTATTTCAATGGCTTCCTCTTCAAAATGTGTTAGTTCTTCAAAGGACAAATACAAAACTGAGGATTTTGTTCTCCCAACAGTGGGTTCCATTATCCCGAGAAGACTTAGTACTTCGAAAGATTTTGAAGAGAAATTTCCTACTGCTAACTCTTACACATGGGCTGATAGTAGGTACGCTTCTTTTATTCTCCCTTTGGGTATTTCTATTGTTAAGGATGACTGTCGCTGTCATGAGTTAGACATCATTGCTCCTGACCTATCGGAGCGAGTGACCCTTCCCAGGGAAGGGTTTACATAATTTTTCATGTATCCATTTACTTTAGGTGCGTTTTCTTTAAGCGGAGAGCTTGATTCTGTGATTGCAGAGTTTTTCCTTCGCTACCAAGTGTGTTTGGCACAGGTAAGTCCTTCAGTGTGGAGGACGGTTGCATACCTTCGACGTCTGTGCCTAGAAACTGGAGAGGAGTTAACCCTAGCTCATATGATGAATCTCTATTTCGCCAAAATCTTTCGCAGGGGAATGATAAACCTATGCAAGCATGGCCACCATGCTTTGTTGTCTAGCATGGACGACGACAACGATAGTGGGTGGATGGAATAGTTTATTGGAATTGCCACCATTGACATTATTCCAACAACGGCATCATCCTTTCCGGTTGCTTGGAACCGCTCTCGTAAGTTCTCTTTAATACATCTTTTCTTACTAAATATTCTTTCATGCTTGTATTGATCCTTCAACCTTCATTTGTTACAGCGACTCGGTGGATCCCACCGGTGATAGAAGGCTAGGACCGGTGGTTTCAGAAGATCTTGGACATTATAACGTCCGAAACCCATTTGTGGAAAGAACTGTCCATTAAATACGGGTGGAAGGCCAAAAATCATGGTAACTTTAATTTACCTCGTTTCCACTTTTGTATATGAAGAACTTGGTTGAACCCTTCTAACTTGCTCACGAAATTAGGTCTATATGCGGGTTCAGTTGATGTCCCCGAGGAGGATGTTTTGGCTAACCCTGCTGATGCAGCGAGGCTGCTTCAGGAGGCACTTACTCGAACAGGCGTCTCCGGGCCTGATTCGGGGGCAAGTATCTCTTCACGGAGTCCCCGGCCAGAGAACAAGCAACCAAAAAGAATACATTCCTTTGCGGCCAGGGAAAAGAATAAGAGGGCAAAGGTTGATGCCCCCGAGTCATCTCCGGTGGCGATAGTGACCGGTCCTCCTTCCGGGCCGGTCATAGACATTGTGATGATCGATGATGATGAAGAAGCTAATGATGAGGAAGCTTATTTACATAGAAGGATACGATCCTCATCATCTCAATAAAATGTTCGACCTGTTGAGACAATTGCAACATCTGAAGATGACGTCTCAACACTTTGGGGAGAATTTGATTTGGTAGATAATGCCAATTCCCGCCCTTGGGCCCCAATTATTGTAACTGGTACTACGAGGCTAAGTACCAGGTCCATGCTGTCTTTGGTTGGCGAGCATCAAATAACCAGCACTGCATTTGATGCAGTTGCTTCTCACTCTTTCACTCCATCAGCTTCATCTCCACATTCACCATCACCAGCAACTGCTACATCTTTCCCATCTTCATCCATTACTCCAACAGCGGTTGCTACATCATCTACATTGACTGCACCTGACCATAAAGAAGGCATCCCTCCTCCACAGTTCCCAATTCATGGGAATTTGGGGCAAAATTATGCTGCCCCTTCTGAAGATCCACAAAGGATGAGGAGTGTTACCCTTTCAATTTCCTCCGGTTGCAACTTGCTTTCGAGGCCGGTGGATCTTACT
Organism: Nicotiana tabacum; assembly: GCF_000715075.1. Lineage (NCBI taxonomy): Eukaryota > Viridiplantae > Streptophyta > Magnoliopsida > Solanales > Solanaceae > Nicotiana > Nicotiana tabacum. The sequence continues at coordinate 91,916,350 of NC_134096.1, read as the reverse complement.
AACTATCTGAAGACTTTGGCTTCAGAAAAAGACTGGGAGAAGATTCAAACACTCTCGGGGGGAGTGTTTGTTGAACAATGCTATACATAACGCCACATCAGTATGTTTCTTTCTTTCTCTGTTATTTTCCATATATTTTTAATGAATGTATTTTGAGTTTTACCTCTCCTTGTTTTGCAGGCCAATTTTCTTGCTTCTGAGGGCCTCCAAAGGCTGATTCGTGAGAAAGAAGAACTTACTTCTGAACGGGATCAGCTTTTGGCAAAACGGGACCAGACTGTTCTCCGCTTCTCGGAACTAGAAACCAAGTCTACCGAGGCAGTTATTTTGGAGGCCCGTTTGCAGCAAAGCGAGCAAGAAGTGGTAATCCTTAGCCAAGAAATTGAGCCGCTGAGGGTTAGATTTGATGAAGCTAAGGCTAACTGGGCAGAAGTCCAGAATGTCGTTCTTGCTGCAAATGATCGTGAGGCTGCCTTCGCTGAAAGAGTGATTACCTTAGAGGCAACCTTAAACTCCAAAAGTGAAGAGCTTGTTGCTGTGGTAGTGAAACATGCCCAGTTGGAAGAGAAGTATAGGAAAACTATCCAGCATAATAGGCTCTATAGTTCAATTGTTCGTGAGCTCAATATCAGTCTCAAATCAATTAGGTCCGCCCGGAAAAACCATTCCGCCGAAGTTGCTCAACTCAAAGAAGAACTCAAGCACTGAGCGGCTTCCCTCATTGTTAAAAACTTATTCCATGTATAGTATGAGGAGAAAAAACTTGGAAGAGTCCAAGACCGGCATCATTGACATTGATGCCGAAATTGCTAAGGCCAGAGAGCTTGAGTTGGCTGCAAAAAAGGACTCCCGGCATAGTCTCATGCTCTAGGTTCTTCTAATTCCAGTTCTGAATTTTCGAAAACTGAAGAGGGATCGGAAGGCGATGATGCCGAAGAACAAGGTGGGGAAAACGTTGAGTCATCAGTGGAACCAACTCACGGGAATACAGATATTTCTCTTCCTCTTGATTCCGGAGGTGCTACAGCTTAGCTTTGTCTTTCTTTTTCTATTTTGTACCTTTATCACTCTAACGCGCCCTTGTAAATAAAAACATATTTTTTTCTCAAGTATCGTTTGAGTCTTATTTTCATTTTGAATATTCATGCAAGCCTTTAACTTTCCTACTTGCTTAAGTATTATGCGCTTGTTGTTCTGTTCGTGCTTTATTATGTGTAATCTCAGATGCTTTTTCTTCGAATCATTTCGGTTCCGAGAATTATCCCTTTTACATGAGTGTTTAAATAAGTATTTGCGCAAGTTTTCTTTTTGCGTTTTTTCATATGCAGCTTCAGGTGTATTTTTTCCCGATGACATTATGGATTCCGGACATTGATTCTTCCGGAACCAACCATTTAACTTGAGGGTTTTTATAAGAGAGGGCCCTCTTAAGTTTACGGTGCTCTTGAAGAGGATGTCTCCTGTTCATTACAGCACAAACATTTGAAGTACTTATTTAACTTTCAAATGGTAAAATTAATCATCATTCGGACAAGAAACAAGAAAAAAACAAAAGGATTTAATTTCATTTAATTCCTTTTATTTTCAAAAGTACATAAGCATTTTGCTATGCAAAAAAGAAATTGCCATGACTTATGGCTATAAAGAAGTTGCCATGACTTGTGGCTATCTTGTACAACTTATTTCTACGGGGCCGGCTACACAGTCCCCGGTCCAGATGATGTATTCTATTCTAGATTTGCGTTCCATGGTTGATGTGGCATTCAGTGTTGTTGTATCCTCATATCATTCCCCCCCCCCCCAGTATTCAAATGCAAAGAATGCGAATTGGAACACTAAAAATCTTGTGTCTTCGAATATCCCACCAATGAATTTCTAGGTAATCCTTCACTCGGCAATATATCTTGTTTCCCATTAGGAACTCATGCTATCGAGCGAAAGAATACCTAACAGTCCTCTAGGGGTTTGTGCTCGGGAATGTTCGGGTAACCTCCATTCGATAGCAAACTTAACTTCCCGGTGGGAATTTGCTATCGATGCAAAGATTATCTAATCATCCCCGAGTAGAAACTTGCTTGTTTGCCCTGTTATGAAAGGTCTTATCACTGTTATCTTCGTAGTATGCTTTCCGTCATTGCCTCGTTAAAAACCTTACCGAAAAAACCCAATTGGAACAAAAACTAAATGAAGGGAAAAAGAGTGCAGCACATACTTTCCGTTTGATTGTTATTCGTCAGCAGTAATATCTTTTGAGGTGAGACACATTCCAGTTGCTAGGCAACTTGTCTCCGTTTTGGTTCTCCAACTCGTATGATCATTTCCTAGTGATAGCTGAAACCCAATAAGGGCCTTCCCATGTTGTACCTAACTTGCCTGCGTTGAGTTCCCGTGTATTTTGAGTTACCTTCCTCAATACCAAGTTTCCTACTTTGAAATATCAGAGGTTGGCTCTTCGATTATAATATCTCTCCATTCTCTGCTTTTGGGCCGCCATTCTGACATGCGCAAGGTCCATGTGCTCCTCGAGCAGCTCCAAGTTAATTAGCATTGCTTCGTTGTTCGATCCTTTGCTCGCCTCGAAATACCTAAAGGTTAGTTTCCCCACTTCTACTGGTATCAAAGCTTCTGTACCGTACACAAAGGAAAAAGGGGTCTCACCCGCGCTTGACTTGGCCGTTGTTCGGTAGGCCCATGGAACCCCAGGTAATTCTTCGGGCCAGTTGCCTTTTGTTGCTTCCAACCTTTTCTTGAGGTTTTGAATAATCACTTTGTTTGTTGACTCCGCTTGACCATTTGCGCTCGGATGATAAGGTGAAGAGGTAATCCTCTTTTATCTTCAAGTCTTCAAGGAACGTTGTAACTTTTGCGCTGATAAACTACGGCCCATTGTCGCATGCAATCTCTTTTGGTATTCCAAACCTGCAAATTATATTTTTCCATAAGAAGTCGACCACTTCGTGTTCTACGATCTTCTGATAAGGACTTGCTTCCACCCATTTAGAAAAATAGTCAGTTAAAATTAAAAGAAATCTTACCTTTTCGGAAGCCGGTGGTAGCGGTCCGATGATGTCCATCCCCCATTTCATGAATGGCCACAGGGACAGAACTGAATGTAAGGATTCTGCCGGTTGATGTACTAGTGGTGCGTAGCGTTGGCACTTATCACATTTTCGTACGAAGTCTTTAGCATCTTTTTCCATATGGGGCCAGTAATATCTTGCCCGGACTAATTTCAGCACCAAAGAATCTGCACCCGAATGGTTGCCGCATATCCCTTCATTGACTTCTCTCATGACATAGTAAGCTTCTGATGCTCCTAGGCACTGGGCCAACGGGCCTTGAAAGGATTTTCTGTACAATTGGCTTTTTTGAAGCTATATCATACAGCTTTGGCACGTAACGCTCTTGATGTTTTGGGGTTTTCGGGCAACTTTTCATGCTCGAGATAATCGATTATTTCGTTTCTCCAATCCCAGACCAAACTAGTCGAATTTACCTCATAGTAATCTGTGTCCAAGGCTGAGTTCATCAGTTGTACTACCGTCCCTAATTCCGATCCTTGGTTTTCTGTTGATGAGCCCAAAATTGACAATGCATCTTCTTTCGCGTTATCTTCCCTCGGGGTATGAGTTATTGACCATTCTCGGAATCGTTCCAATAAAGCTTGAACTTTTACCACGTATTGTTGCATGCGTTCCTCTTTGGTGTCAAAATTCCATAGACCTAATTTACCACCAACTACGAATCACATTTGATTTCAATGACTTCGGAGTCAAGTCCACAGGCCAATTCGAGCCCTGCAATCAAAGCTTCATACTCTGCTTCATTGTTAGTTAAAGGAATCGTCCTGATGTCTTGCCTTAAGGTTTTCCCCGAATGCGTAATTAAGACTATTCCGAGCCCAGAACCTTTTACGTTTGAAGCTCCATCCGTAAATAAGGTCCAAACTCCCGATGTTGATTCTGACACCATTGTTGCATCTTTGGCTGCCAGAGACAATAGTCCAGACTGAAGTTGGTCACGAAGTCAGCCAAGACTTGTGACTTAATTGCAGTCCTCGGTTTATATTCTATATCGAATTCGCTCATTTTGATGGACCATTTGGCCAATCTACCCGAGAGCTCTGGTTTATGGAGGATATTCCTCAAAGGGAAAGTAGTTACCACAACTATCAGGTGGCATTGGAAGTAGGGCCTTAGTTTCCGAGCTGCAACTACGAGAGCTAAGGCCAGCTTTTCCAGATGTGGGTAGCGAGTTTCTGCTCTCGTATTGCTAACGTAATTAATGGGAGATTGCGTACCTTCATTTTCTCGGACCAAAATCGCACTCACCGCAACTTCTGAAACAGCGAGGTAGAGTAGCAACGTTTCACCTTCCTTTGGTTTTGAGAGCAATGGAGGGCTTGACAAATATTTCTTCAACTCCCTCAAGGCTTGCTGACACTCTGGTGTCCACTCGAAATTGTTTTTCTTTTTGAGTAGTGCGAAGAAGCAATGACATTTTTCTGATGAATGAGAAATGAACCTGCTCAAAGCTGTCAATCTCCCTGTGAGCCTTTGGACTTCTTTTACGTTAGACAATTGATCTAGGATGTCCTCTATGGCCTTGATTTTGTTGGGATGTACCTCAATTCCCCTTTGTGACACTAGGAATCCTAGGAACTAACCCGAACTGACCCCCGAACGCACGCTTCTCGGGGTTAAGTTTCATATTATGCTCCCTCAGGATGTCGAATATTTCTTGTAAATGCTTTAAGTGGTCACCTGTATTCAAAGACTTAACGAGCATATCTTCTATGTATACTTCCATAATCTTTCCTATTTGTTTTTCAAACATCTTATTCACGAGCCGTTGGTAAGTGGCTCCGGCGTTTTTTTAGCCCGAAAGGCATCACATTGTAACAATATATACCAAAACTCGTTATAAATGAAGTCTTTTCCTGATCTTCTGGGTTCATTTTGATTTGATTGAACCCAGAATAAGTATCGAGGAAACTCATTAACTCGTGCTCGGTCGTAGCATCAATCATCTTATCGATATTTGGCAATGGGAATGAGTCTTTCGGGCATGCCTTATTAAGATCTTTATAATCTACATGTGAAATTTATTATTTTTCTTAGGTACTGCTACTACATTGGCTAGTCATTCCGGATATCTTACCTCTCGGATTGAACCAATATTAAGCAAACAAGTTACCTCTTCTTTGACGAATTTATTCCTTGCTTCAGCAATAGGGCGCTTCTTTTGCCTTACCGGAGGTATGTTGGGATCCAAGCTTAAATTGTGTACGGCTATCTCCGTTGGGATGCCTGTCATATCTTCGTGCGACCATGCAAAACAATCGACCTTAATTCTGAGGAATTCAATAAAAGCATACTTGTGCTTCGTGTGTAGTCCTGTTCCTAAATGAAATTTCCTTTCTAGGAATTCTTCGAACAATGCAACCTGCTCCAGTTCTTCTATCGTGGACTTCTTCGCGTCTGTCTCTTCCGGTACTTGAAAATACCTTGGTACCTGATATTGTTCCAACTCTTCTGTCACCGGATTATCTTCCTCTGACTCCGGGGTAGGTGTCGGTTCCAGTAATTGCAATGTCGCATGTTCTTTTCCTTTGATACTGGAAACTAAAATTGCATTGAACTCCCTTGTTGCCGGTTGATCACCCCTTATCTGTTTGATCCACTCGGGTGTCGAACATTTTAACAATTGGTGATATGTTGAAGGCACGACTTTCATCTCGTACAGCCATGGTCTTCCCAAGATGATGTTATACCACATGTATCATTCTACCACTTCGAAGAGTGTTGTCTTCATTATTCCCTCAACGTTCATGAGCAGCAAAATTTTTCCCCGGGTTGTCACGCTTACGAGGTTGAATCCGGCGAGGAGTTTCGTTGCCAGTATAATGCTCCCAGTGAGTTTAACTTGCTCCAGTACTCTCCATTGTATAATATTAGTTGAACTTCCTGGATCCATTAAAACACGTTTAATTTTAAAATTTAACACATTTAAGGAAATTACCAGTGCGTCATTGTGCGGCAGTAGTAATCCGTTTGCATCTTCGTCCGTGAACATGATATCGTTGTCCTGGAGCCTCTTACTATGAGTTATCGACACTTTTGTCTTCTTTGCTGCTGAAAAGGTGACCCCGTTAATTTCATTCCCTCCAAAGATCATGTTGATCGTTTGGCGTGGAGGTTCTTCTCCCGCTTTCGAGGTTTTCGCACTTTGTTTCCACCATAGTTGTTTTTAGCTCGATCGCTCAAGAATTCTCTGAGGTGACCATTCTTTAACAATGTTGCCACTTCTTCTCGAAGGTGTCGGCAGTCCCTAGTCCGGTGGTCGTTAGTGCCATGGTATTCACACCATAAATTGGGATCCCTCTGGCTGGGATCAGATTTCATAGGTCTTGGGAATCGTGCCTCTTTGATACTCCTCACGACCGACACCAACTCTACGACACTGAGATTGAAGTTATATTCCGATAACTTTGGGTAAGAAGAATCTCGCGACCCTGAGACTTCTCTATCCTGCAACAATTTGTTTTTCTGGCCACGATCGGTCATTCTATCAACGGTGAACCTGTCTGTTGTCCGGAAATTCCTGCCACGACCTTTTGTCCGCTCGTAGGGCAAAAAACAGCCTCTTGAAGTCCGTCTATTTGTGTCAATATCATCTTTCATTTTTTCTTTGTTCTTCTCCCGTACTTTGGTCGACGATGGGAAACCAACCTGATCGTCTTCGATCCTTATTTTCAACTCGTACCGGTTATGGACATCCGCCCAAGTCATCGCTTGGAACTCGAGCATACTCTCCTTCAACTTTCGGGAAGTGCCCGAACTTCTCGAATTTAAACCTTTGGCGAACGCTTCAGCTGCGCATTCATCCGGGACTGCCGGTAGCAATATCCTTTCCTTCTAGAACCGGGTAACGAACTCTCGTAATAACCCGAATTCTCCCTGTGCGATCCTGAATATGTCGACCTTTAGGGACTGTACCTTTCTGGCACCGGCATGAGCCTTGATGAAAGAATCTGCGAGCACCTTAAAGGAATCTATGGGATGCTCGGGCAATAGTGAATACCACGTTAAAGCTCCCCTCGTGAGAGTTTCACCAAATTTCCTCAGCAACACGGACTCAATTTCATGAGGAACCAAATCATTTCCTTTCACTGCTGTTGTGTAAGTGGTAATGTGTTCTTGTGGATCTGAAGTTCCATCATACTTCGGCACCTCATGCATTTTGAATCGCTTCGCGATTAATTCCGGGGTTGTACTCGGCTTGTATGGTAATTGAACATAATTCTTTGAGTTCGGGACTTTCAATACTGGTAGCGCGCCCGAGATTTGATCCATGCGGGTGTTTACTTCTTTCATGAACCGTAAAAGTTCCTCCTTGGACGGGTCGTTATCGTTGTTGAGGCCGGATCTGCTCCCCCCTGTCGTAGCCAACTTCGCCCTTGGGTGTGTTGTTGTCGACTCTCCACGTCGTTTGGTTTACGGGAACCTCGGGAGGAATTGGATCTCGTCTGTTCACATTATTTGAAGCACCTGATAGCGCCAGCTTTAGTTCTGTCATAACCTGATCTTGCCGCGTGAGATGTCCTAGAATGATTGTATATTGCTCTTGCAGGACCCTCACTGCACCCGCTACATGCTCCTCATCAGCATCATCAGGAGTCCTCTCTCGAACCCGTCGCGGGTATCACCCACCATGCGTCGGTGTGGCATCGTTCTCCTCATTGCGAGTGTCACTGATTGTATCCTCGAAATGAGGATGCTCCATTTGAATTTCAGGGTTGCGTGTGCCGTTAATAGTGTTATCTGCCATTTCTTTTGTGATTTTTGCTAAGACAAAAATAATCAAACTTGTTAGTAAAAAAGGCAAGGATCAATTTAATTGCACGGTGGGCGCCAAACTGTTTACCCGAAAAAGGGTACAGTTGAATTTATTCGTGGTTTCTAGACAAGTGAACTAGTTTGATCCAAAAAGTAATGAAATAACTGATGAAATATGAAATACTTAGCCTTAGAATGTAGATGAAACAACAGAGCTAATGAGTCCGGGAACAAAATTTTCGGGCACAACAAATGATAAGATTAAAAGTGAAAGAATATAACTATATTAAAATTTTGTATAGAATGTAGCGTAAGTTAGCTAGAAAATTCGTCTCCTTTACAATGATAACTAAACTCCCTATTTATAGTTATGTCTAGGGAAGGAGGTCCTAGCATCATGCCCTTCTTTAATGTCAATTATGAGAGCCATTGATGAAGATGTAACGTTAGACATAAATGTCAAATTCCTTGTAACGGGTCATCATCCTTAATGCTGCAAAATATTCTGTATTAAATATTACCGGACGTGAAGCTTTTAATACTCCATTTATGATCGTTACTCTTTCCGGTGACAAGTGGAACAGCTATGTTCGGTGGCCATTCCCATCTTGAGTTTCACGTGTCCTTCCTTTTAGCGGCCACATATCATGTCGTATTTTCCCCTATACAATGTATTCACACATTACCCTTATCCTGTGAAGATAAAGAGTCTGTTTCCAAAGACTCTCAACTCAAGGATCAAAAAATAGTTCATGAGGGGTGAGGGGTGAATTATCAAACATGAATAAGGAGGCAAAAGCTAATCACTCAACCAATGCGAAAATATTATAACATTATCTAAACGCTAGACCTAGGCAATTGAACCGTGGATACATAACACGACGGGCTTGATATTGAAAAACACAATAATATGGATGAGAAAGTGGACCTCTTGTGTCTATTCAACCAAAAATAGCTCACGAACTGAAAAGATTGCTGTCTTGTATAGGGTGGAAAACCTGCGCACCCCTAAACTACAAGCTTTCTTTGAAGCCCCTACAACATGGGATATTTGAAGAATCCCCTTTCTATAAACCTTTCTATAATACCGCAAACTACCGAATATACTACTGCAGGATCTTCCGCTGCTTTTGTTGTTATTGCTCTCACCTGTCACTCGAACTCTTATTCTGGAAATAAGTCGGGGCCCTTTTACCAAGTCTACCAGATAGAAGATGATAGAGGGGCAAGCGAGATACCAGTCTCTACTGGGGGTTATTACTCATTTTTGTACTTGCTTTTTTATTTTCCAATAATTTCTGTTCACAAATCTCGGATGTTACTTTTTTGCACGAATCCGACCTTTTCGGGGTTGAAGGCGTAAGCGCAGCTATTAAAGACTATATAACGATATAATAATTTAATTTCTAAAATCAAGTCGGATACCATAACACCTCATGCACAACCCATGAACAAATAAAGCGTGGCTGCGTGGGTAACACAACATAACAAACTTGGCTAATCGGAGAAATTCTAATGAGTCATAAAATCGTAACGAAACGTGAATACATAACATGGGAACTATTTAACCAAAAGTAGTTATTGAAGTAAGTATTGCTCAAAATCTTAAGGAGTAACCCAATCTCTCAACTAATATAAGATATAAATTGGCACAATTCTAATTGAGTCATTAATTACTGTTCTGAGTGCTTTTCTTTCTTTTTAATTGAGCAAAATTCATTTATAGTCACTCGGGTCAAACTTATAACATTCGGTAATCATAAAATGACCACATATAAGTCATAGTCTAAAAATAATAATAACAGCTAGCAAATAAAAAATTTGAAGCTTACTGTTGACAGACGCCTATGAAGTCTTCTCGGAGTAGACAATTCCGACCGTCGACAGACGCCTATGAAGCCTTAATCTTTCTCCTCCGCAATGAGCAGAAACTTGAAATACTGATAAATTACTCTTTACATTCATTTTCAATAATGTATGCAGTAAGAAATTTACAGCCATTTTGGACTTCTCTTGCCTCTATTAACTCTCCTTACTTCCATCTCTCTCGTTCCACAATCCCATGTAAGTTCCTATTCTCTTAAACGCATGCGCTACTTTTACATGAAAATTAATTATTACTCCATCCATACTAATTTATGTGAAGGTGTTTGTGTGACAAAGGACTTTTGCAAATTCTGATTTAAAACAAGTCATAGACTATGTGGTTATAAATTATTTTATTAAGGGTAAAATTGAATTTCAAAATATAAAAAAATAGACTGACACTATACAAAATATATACTAAATAGACTGTCACTATACAATTTATATACAATCGACTGTCACTATACAAAAATTATATAAAATAGACTGTCACTGTATAATTTATATACAATAGACTGTCAATATACAAAATATATGCTAAATAGACTGTCACTATACAAAATATACTGTCACTATACAAAAAATATACAAAATAGACATTTCGGGCTATTAGATGTAATATGTTGGGGCCGGAGGGACATTTCAGGTCAATGGTAAAAACATGGGCTATTAAAATTTTGAGGGGCTATAAAGGGTCATTTTCTCTTTTTAATAAGGAAATTTTACCTCCTATAGCAAAGCTTTACACCCTATTTATTATAAATAAAAACCCTTTTAAAATATTATTTTCTATAGCTAACTTTTAGTTTTTATAGCAAAATATATATTTATGGTCACTTCCTACTGTTAAGTCATTAAATACGTTGTCTAATATTTTTCACTCGCATTCTTTCAGTTTATTCTCTCCCAGAATCACGCATAGTATCTTATTTCTCTCTCCACGATCTCTCTCTCATTCTTTCCTATATGAACCAGAAAACTAGTTTCCTCCAACAGACGGTGAGCTTTTCCATGATTTCCATGGTTATCACTACTCTTCAGCCATGAAAACAGTGAGCTTTTCCATGATTTCCTGCAAGTTTTCTTAACATCCTTTTCAAAATTGTTCTTTCCCAATTCCACAGGACGTGGAGGCGTGACACCAAATTTTTTCCCTTCTGATTCATGATTTCTTGCTTCTATCAAGAACTATGAAATTGTGCAAGTCGTAAATCATCAACACAAATTTTCACCACTCACCACTAAAGTTTTTTGAGTTTTTGGCCAATTAAACTTCTTCTTTTTCTCTTCAACAGTTTTTTTTAAAATATTCACCATTGTTAGATTTTTTGCAGAATACCCACTAAAGCACTCAATTTCGAAGGGCCATCTTTCGATTTGCAAATCACTCAAGAGGAACCTGTATTTGCAGGTTCATCAACAACCATTGAAGCCGAAAGGAAAACAAAAATACGCAATGACCCTAATTATAGATGTATTTATATGTATTCGAGTCTGCATACATTGTTATTTAGTTTCTACAGTGATTTTCTCTTCTTGTATTTAGATGTATTTATATGTATTCGATAAGGCATGCACTGATTTTTATTTTGTACAGTGATTTTGACTGTTGTATTTAGATGTATTTATATGTATTTGAGTTCTTACAACAATATTTTTAAATACATCGTTAGTTCTATCATTTTGATGTTATTCATCAATTAGTTATGCGTTCAATCTAACTGTATTTATCTATATTTTAAACCTAACTGTATTCGTCTGCATTTAAAATAACAATACAGTAAAATACTCTTAATACAAATAGAAAATCAATGAATACAACCAATGAAATATACTCAATAAAGCAATAAATACCATGTATTAGGAATAAATAAAATATTATGAATACAAAAATAAACTTGAATACATTGAACACAACTGTTAGATACAACAGAATACAAGCACTAGGTTTATTATGAAATATGCAGGCAGTAGGTTACTATTACAGGTTGTATCCGGTATAAATATATGATGTATTCATATATAGAAAATCGAATTTCAAAATATTTCTATAGATACTTGTATCAATTCCGAGCAGAACTTCGAACAATGTCAGAGGAAAAAAAACTAGAATTGTATCAGAAAAAAAAAAAAAAGGGACTGAAATTTTGAAGAATGCTCTGTTTATTGGTGTTTAGCATCTGACTAATCTTCTCATTAATTGGATTGATAATGTTGTGTGTTATAATTGATTTAGGTGAGTTATATTAGGAGTGTATCTCGTTAAATTAACAGCTTTCCGTTATTAAACAACTTGAGAGACCTATTATTACGTTGTATTCATGAATACATACAAATACAGCGGCTGACAGCTGGACTGCCCTATTTTTTAGCTGATTTTTGCTATTGTATTCATGAATACAGTAGCTCGAATACATTACCATAATAACTGAAAGCTAACTACGGAAAGTAATTATATATATGGTAGCTATATGAAGTTAATAGTCACTGAACAGTAGTCATTTCTGAAAATTTCTCTTTTAATACTGCCTTGGTTCCTTTTCTCGATGACGGCCATTTTCTCTTTTTGTTTGAAGATTTTGAGCTGGTTACTAAATTGGGCCAGACCTACTCATTTGGGCCACTTTCCTAAGCCCATTAACTTCTTGGGCCGGTCCATCTTTGGTCAGTTTTGTTACTCGGTAGAACCCATCCCTAAATTCAACAACACTAAGAAGCTCGAACAGAGAAGAGCGAGCTGAAAGAGAAGATGAAAGAACAAAATCGAAGCCGTAAACGGAAGAGAGGAAAGGTTCACAAAAAATCTTCTCCTTCATCCTCTACTCCCACCGGCGACGGTCATTCTAAGTTCTCCGGCGTGAATCGATCTTCGGCTTCAAAAAATGCTATCTCTAAAACTAAGAAAGCTTCGTCTTTTCTCGATAAGGTTGTAATTCATCCTTTCTCCGTATATACATCTACCTATATTCATATTTTTACAAAATAGTTAAGTAATATTTTCATGTGGAGTTAACGCAGATGAAGGCGAGATTATCAGGAGGACACTTCCGTATGCTTAATGAAAAGCTCTACACTTGCCCGTACGTCTTCCTTTTTCCTTTTTTCCTGTTTTTAAAAATCTGAATTGAGAAAAATAAGGAAGATTTTTCTTTTGTAGTTGAATATATAAGCAAGATGTATTCACAAACATATGACAAAAAATATAAAGAAATCTAGTGTTTTGTCAGCTAATTCACCTAGGTTACTGCAATTTCTTTTCACAAGATTGAGTCTTTTGTTGAAGATAATTTCTGAATTACGGATTGCTTTGATTTAATTGCTTTGTTTCGTTCTTGTTGTTTTTAAATCCAGTGGAGATGAGGCGCTCAATTATTTCAAAGAAAATCCAGAGCTTTTTAATGTGGTAAGAATCATTTTCATCAGTTATATGTGTCTTCTTTATTTTGCACCTCTACTTATACGTGATAGCTCAAGGTTTTTGGAGTTGGTTTGAATTGAGATCGCTTTGGATTGACCTTGTCTTCAAGAGAGTGTATAAGGTCAACAAAAAGCTGATGGAGTGGTTGAGGGGTTAAGTTTAACATAATTCAAATGCTGTAAGAAAGATGGTAACGAATGCAGCGCATAGAAGTCCTCAATTAAGAACTCAAAACTTAAAAATGCTGACATTCTCATAATCTGTCTCGCTGCATGGAGAAAGTATTACCTTTTTGAATTTTCTTCTAAATGCACCAAGCATCCTTAAGTAAATCATTAATGCTTCACTTGGGGGATAAACTAGTCAGTTCTCCTTCTGCCTCCCAATAAACTTAGTGTTGAAGCGTCTAGAGTTGCCTAGGTGCGGTTACTGATGTCTTCTTTTTCCTTGACCTATTGCTTATATATACACATAAAAATGGAGGAGAAGAAAAGTTTGACCTATTGAACTATTGAGATATTTCACTACTCTTGGTCTTGTATTTGTATAATTCGTTACTTTCTGTGTCCAATATTATTGGTATTTGACTGAACACGAAGTTATTGACTAGTATATTAAATTCATTTACAAAAAAAAAAGGTTATAGTTTAGAGAAGCATCACATCAAAGATTAAAGTTTGGTATTGAATGAAATGGAATTCCTGAAAGTTGTATAGAAGCGAGGAAAGGGAGTATTACTTTTAGTAACTTTGGAGGTCCAAGGACCTAAATGTTAGATTCACAACATGTCTAGAGTCTAGACTATCGATAGGTCGGGTTGGTCCAATCTGCATACAAGTACATAAGCCCATAGGTCGGCTGTTCAGAGGATGAAGTCTGTTATCAAGTTTGACTCGTACTAGCCATAACAGCAATTACTCCCTTTTTCCTCCCGACCACATGTTCGTAACGACAGACCAATCACTCCTAATAAGAATTTTACCGTCTTCACAATTACCCCTGCGAGATGGCTGATTGATATCCCCTTCTAGAATTTTTGGAACTGCAGCTTTTGAATCTGATTCAACTTCAGTTTTCTCTGCATTTATGAAATATCCTGGAGTATATTTGTTAAGTATCCATCACACTGTAATGATTTTCTTGTTCTTAACCAGTGTTTACTTATCTGGCCAGTATCATGCAGGGTATCAAGAGCAAATGTTACATTGGCCAGAACAACCTGTTAATACAATCACAAAATGGCTAAAGGATCATAGCCCTTCTTTAGTTGTTGCTGACTTTGGCTGCGGTATGGGTCTCGAATTATCAGGAAGCAACAAATTTCATGTGATTGTCACTTTTGCAGTTGTGTGACTCATTGATTGTCGAACTTATTTCAGGAGATGGACGGTTGGCAAGAAGTGTGAAGAACAAAGTCTGGTCCTTGGATCTTGTCGCAAATGATCCTTCAGTAATTGCTTGTGATATGTCAAACGTATGGGCCTCGCTTAGTGTCTTGCTAACAGAGACTCTCTCTGTGTGAATTGCCTCTAAAGTTTCAGCCTTTTTTATCACATTAATGTTAGGAGCATGGTCCTAAATTAGTGCTTCTCTTTTGGCAGACCCCTCTACTGTCTTTGTCAGTTGATGTGGCTGTCTTTTGCCTTTCATTGATGGGAACCGACTATCCAAGCTACATTCAGGAAGCTCGCAGAGTTCTCAAACCCAGGTTGGCATGCAGTACTTTCTTAATTTTGTAAGTTACATATCTTCATCTTGTGGTTTAGGTTACGAACTGAGTTGGGTGGTTGTTCCCAGGGGTTGGCTTTTGATAGCAGAAGTTAAAAGCAGGCTTGATCCAAATACTGGAGGAGCAGACCCAAACAAATTTTTGAAAGCTATTTGTGAGCTTGGATTTACCATTGAGTCAAAGGTCTCCATTAATTCTTTTTTGTTATGAGTTGATGAAATCTGAGATCAACTTCTAAAGTTTGTCTATGTTTCTACAGGATTTCTCTAACAAAATGTTTGCGCTGTTCTACCTAAAGAAGAAGGTTAGATTTGATGCATAATTTTGTTATGATTCATCCATGACTCAAAAAGATGTGCTTATTATCTGTTCCTCTCAACAGGAAAAGCAGAATTCAGTAGATAAGGAGATCAATTGGCCTGAGCTCAAGCCTTGTATATACAAACGGCGCTAAGCTTGGCCTTAATATGGATTGTTTAAGATCTTAGTGTAGTCCTTGTTCAAATCTGGAGGTGGGTTTAAAAGCATTGGATGGTTGCATAAAGCAATGAAGTGATAAGAAGAATCCCCTGATGGATGAAGTCGTGTTTCAGAGAAGTGTGCATTTAACAATGACATCCAAAGTGATCTCTACGTGAACTGGTCAATTCTTTGAATCTCGAATGTTGAGGAGTTAGGGTTGCTATTACCGTTGTTGTATTATGGATTTTGAAATTAGTTATATTACTTGGAAAAGATTATAGTACTAAATTAATATATGTTTGATGCTTTTTAATCTTTCGTAAATCGTCTGTTTCACTTCATAAGTGTTTACTTTATTTGTTTTATTTATAGAATTCAATTCATTGTCATCTCAAATGCGTCTCCATGATCAGGCAAGTCTGATATACAACATCAACAAGAAGCACAGTGTAATCTAACAAGTGTGATTTGGGAAGGCGATGTGTATGCAGTCTTACACCTACCTTGTGAAGGCAGAAAGACAGTTTTCGATAGACCCTTGTATTTCTGATAGACCCTCGGCTCAAGCAAAGTACAATAGCAAGCTTGAGATAAATGTACCCAATTATAAAACAACAAAAGTTCCAAGGAATTTAGCGTCTGCACAGATTATGAGTTAGAAGCAAGCAAGAAAGCGTGGCTGATTCATCAACTAATGTGACATGCTCACCGTCTCGCCAGTTTAGTTGCTCATGTACTTTATAAATGTCTCTTGATGTCGATGCAATCTCCAATGTTCGAAATTATTCGTGAAGATTTTATAATATCGGGAGGTTCGTCTCGAGTCCACGTTGGTACTGGCTAAGCCAATCAAACTGTTATGTTACAACGATCATCCTAAGCTTCACTTTGAATTGTTTGAATTCTTCAATCTTTCATTGAGCAGAACATTTGGCGACGGCATGTACAAGGAGTTCCGAACCAAATACCAAGGAACTGAGCGTTAACCTTGTATTTCATCAATATTCAAGTTATTCCGCTCCCATTTATATCTACAAAAATAATATAACAGAAGAGGAGCAAAGAAACCAATAATTCCAAGAGCAGCAGCTGATACTATGCAGTAGAGTTCTTGGATCCTAGGTAACCTGGATTTGAATATGAACAAACAATCAAAATTATGATGATACTAATTGCATATCGTAGGTCCAAGCGAAATGGGCAAACCTTGTGATATACTCGGAAAGCAAAAATTTTGAGATCATTTCATAACTGATGGAAGTTACAGAGCTGGAGATGACACAACAGAAGCATAGTAGCAAACCAGGACCTATTAATTCAGGAAGATGAAAAAGCCCTGCAGTTTTACAACCAAAATTACATAAAACAGAGTTGAGATATGAACTGCTTTTCTGGACTAATATACTTCCACATTTTACCTCCAACCTTCCTTTGAAGGAGATGGAACAGGGTGACGAGAGACAAGGCGGCAGTGAGTGACGTTGCAAGCGCCTTCATTTTCATCAATACAATTAGCAATGAGAATTTGTTAAAGCATGAATATTATCCTACTAGTTATTGCAAGAAAATAGGTAAAATTATACTAACCAATCCTTGCACTCCACTATTTAATCTGTAAACAAAGAACCAATCCAAGAGAGCATTTAGAGCAATAGCTCCAATACTAACCAGGAAAGGTCTCAGTCCATCTCCAAAGGCATAAAACACTGCGACTAGCAACTCTCTGAGGATCAAGAATGGTGAGCCAAGAGAATCTACACAGAGATAATTATGTCAAGAAACTATTCCCAAAAAGGTTCTTTCTTATTCTTTATTAACAAGTAATTTAAACAAAGAAGTTATTGTAGTTTTCCAGCTCCCATCTGATGCCTAGCCATAGATTCAGCCCTCACGAGTACATAGGTGCTCTTATTTTAAATCCCCTCCTCCAACGTAAAATAGTAATTCAGATACCCTAGTATGAGTTGATCCAATACTTACAGAAAAGATAAAGAGAAGAAACTAAAGCACTTGCCGAAGAATCAAATGCATATCGCTCAAACAAGACGCGGATGGTTGGATTGGCCAAGCTACTCATGACTGAAAGGAATGGCAAGAGAATGACCTGTATAAAACAGGAAATTTGTAGCACAATCAGTTATCAATACATTTGATAAACCCACTTGGTGGTGAAAAATCTTATATTTCGTTTGTATCTGCATTACACCATTTTGATATGGGCTCGAATAGAGTGGAGTGCATATAGTGAACTCATTCGGCTGAACCTGAGCCAACCTAGTTCTGTATTAGGGGCTTTTGAAAGAGTCCAATGAAAATCAATTCACAAAAACAGTCCGTATGAAGTGACTCCAAAATCTTATTTGGACTGTAAAGGTCCTAGGCCAACTTTGAAGAATCTGCTAAATCAAAGTAAAGAGGAATAATATCCCAAAGTAACTGCAAAACAATATACAGCTAATCCACTTATTGTAAAAATTCTTCTACTCCAACAGGTTCAGAAATTGAGGAAAAAGACAATGAAATAGTTATTCTATGAGATTAGTTAGAAATACTTTTAAGACAATACAACAAAATTTGGAAGTGTGAAAATATGGGACGGAAAGTGTTCCTTTACAGCTTATTTGCATCGAGGTAGAATAAGTATTATTCACCACATGAAACTGAAAAATTGAAGCACAGAAAGGGGCAACCATTTTGGGGTACTCCAAAAAGAATAAGTTAGTTAAATGAATGGCAGAATACAGCTCAAGATTAAAAAAAAGTCTACGTTTTCCTTCACAGTCCTACCAAAGTTGCAAAAATATTGATCCATCACAAACATTCAAGATAACAATAACCGGCTTCTAAAATAAATGTCCTAACCATGCATAGCAAGACGGCTCTGTTTATCTTCTCTACTAGGGTTGGCCATGACTCAGTCTGCGAAAGACTTTGGAATTAGAGGGCAAATACAACTGAAAGACTAACAAGAAAAGGTTACAAAATGTTCATCACAAATCGAAAGGGATATGAAAAATATGAGGAGCACCTTTATCAGTCTGGATAACATGGGTAAAATAGGGAGTATAACGATGCTTGAAAGCAACCCCAAAGGTGCCATGACCAAAAGAAAAGCATCTGAAATTTTAAACATATCAATGATCAAATGAGAATTTTTTTGATAAGGTAAGGTAATCAATGATGAAAAAGAATTAGGGCATCCAATTTAAAAACACAATGAAGAACCTACAGGAAAATGGGAAAAACAAAAAAGTATAGCAGAGCTCTGACACAGTAAAAAGGATGACAACCCAGTGTCCTGCAGGGAGGCTTTCAGAGAAATTGCCTGAATAACACTTTACATTTTGCATTATGCTACTCAGGCAGTATGTTCCACATTAAAGTTGTTTCCTATAAAACCCTTGTCTGACTGTCGCTCACAATAGAATGGAAGGACTACTTCATGGTCAATAGAAGATTCATGGATCTCACTAAGTCCTGTCACTCTTCCACATAGATTCGCTGTTTCAGAAGTTTTTCGTTCATTGTGGAAGCTGTTCTTTCAGTTAAAAAAGAAGCCAATGATAGCACTTGGTATTTAATTACATAGCACCATCCTTTCTCTGTGTGAAAAGCCATTGACATACAACTTGCATCGATCATCCGTGCTGTCAAATACACCGTTCAAACTATACTTGAAAAACAACTTGTAAATTTTGTCTTACAGTCTTCAAGGGTTCAACTAAAAGATGGTTATTTAACTTCTTTTTTTACTTTTATTTTTATTTGGTATAATGATGACACGAGATTGAGCTTAAATAGAGAAGTGAGGATTCATATAGCCGGCCCAACTTGTGTGTAGTTGTTGTTGATACTGGACCAAAACCCAATGTTTTTAATAAAAAGGTACAAAAGCAAAAAGAATTAAGTTAGAGATACACTTTTGGATGACACATAACTATGACTCTATGAGGGACTGTTAGAGCTTCCACCTAATTTGGATCATAAATTGCATCTATTTACTTTGTTCAAGAGGTGCTTGGGGTATGAAGAATCGAAGCTACATAAGGATTAACAGCTTTTGCCACAGTCAAAGATGTAGAGCTAGACTTCCCAATGATGACATAAACACTTGTAACCGTGCATGCTATCAAGCATAAAGCAACAGACCTTCAATCATTACAACTTTTTGCTTGCATTTTGTATTTTTTGTTTCCTTTCTTTTAACATTGCGGAGGCAATAATCTGACCCGCCATATCAAACCTTTTGATTTAGATTCTGCATTTTATACACTATCTGTCCTCAAAAAAGAGGAATTATACGGCGTTGTTTTCATGACAAAGAATTACAAAGGCCAGAAAGTTGTGCTTGATCAACATGGAAAAGGCCACAGAAAAATTTCACTTTCACTTACATGAAAGGCCTGCGGCAGCACCAGGAAAATGAGATGCAAAACAGATGTCAGTAAATGATGCTATTTGTGCCAAGCCTGAATTGAATATTGCTGGTACTAGTACTGAGAAAAGCTATGAAAAAACACAACGGAAAAGTGATCAAAAGCAATCAATTGAGTGGAAAGGAAATACGTGGAAAGAAGTAGAAGGTCAAAGAGGTCTACTTCACAAAGATCCCTGCTCCTGAATCCGTCAATCCATGAAGCTGAAATAACTTCATGCCATGCTCCCCTTAGCAATGCCACCTGAAATAAAGCATAACGTATAACTCATGTCCAATTTAATTTAAGAAACAAGCACGTGTATAACGTGGAAAACAAAAAAGAAAAACATACACCATATAATATAGGATTGAGTCTTTTAACCTAAAAATATAACTAAAGTATGAAAGAGTCAGAGGTCAGCAACAGAGACCTGGATAATCCATTGAACGACTACACCAAGGGAAGCTCCACAGGACAGAAGAACACCACCTATTTAAAGAATTTTAAACTTCAATATCTTTTCCACGTAATATCACTGAAGTTACTAAGCAGGCTACATTACCAGAAGAAAGGGCATCTGATTTTCTGCTGAACGAGTAAAAGAGGCACTGCAACAAATTACAACTGTATTCATGTCGGAATCTACAAGAATCTACTACAAGATACGGAAGAGTCATTCCTAATGAAATAATACTTGGGCCACGGCAAGTCAGAATTTACACTGGCAATCAAGAGCAAGCTAGAGAAGGCGGGGCTAATCGCAGGAAAGACATTTTCTCCTTTTGCACTAGAGTAAAAAGAAACCATTAGGTGCTCAAAGAACTATTAACAACTGGACAAAAAAAAGACATTCATTAATATGTTACCTCAGATAACCAAATCCAAGACCAACAGGGCCAGCAAAAACAATGCAAGAACTCATTATTTTCAACTGCAAAATATGTGAAATCTAGTTAAATAAGAAAAGGTGTCAAAATCTAAAAGGAGTAAATACCTATTGTGGAAACGGAAACTCAAGGCAAATATGCTCCAATTGGAATGTTGATACAAAGTAAAGGAAAAGACGTACAGAAATGAGTTTATATTTTTTTACATGCAACTCTACTTTATTTTATGCTTTCAGTTAAGTGAACGGAGTTGACAAGAGTGGGTTGCTCTAGTGGTGAGCACCCTCCACTTCCAACTAAGAGGTTGTGAGTTCGAGTCACCCCAAGAGCAAGGTGGGGAGTTCTTGGAGGGAGCCAGGGAAGGAGCCGAGGGTCTATCGGAAACAGCTTCTCTACCCCAAGGTAGGGGTAAGGTCTGCATACACACTACCATCCCAGACCCCACTAGTGGGATTATACTGGGTTGTTGTTGTAAGTTGGTAAAAGTGAGATAAGGCAAAAATAATTGGCTAAACAAGCTTGGCCAGATACGTAATGGTAGGAAGAAACTCGAGATGAATTTTGCTGAAAAGTAAATTCATTACCTGTTGGATAGCTATTCGGCCTGTTATCTGGCCTTCTGTTGAGGTCCACAGACTGAGAATGGATCAATGAAGTGCAATCAGCAAGAGATACTCACAAGCATATAAATGCCTAACAATGACAGTAAAAGAATTTTCTGGTCTAGGTTAATTTAAGAAATCTGGGCAGAACAACCTTCAGTTTCTAAGCAAAGGCTAAATAAAGATGCTGTGACTTAGCATGAGCAGGGAAACGACAAGTCGAATGTTGGAAAAAGGCACTAAACATTTTCGAGAATAGAAAGCCAACCTAGAGAGTAAAGCCTTAGTAAAAAACAAAAACCTGTGACAGGCAGTTCATCATGAGCTATCTGCCGCACTACTTTGAGATAAAAAATCCATTTAAATAATCTCAAGATAGCGATCAGGACATGAATGCAAAATCAAAGTTTAGAAGACCAGATCGTTTACATCTTATATCTTGCGAGTTAAATAACACAAAAATTCTTTGGATTTAAACCGTCTTACCCTGGTGCATATACATGAATTATAGACTTGGAAAATATGAACACAAGGGCAGCCACCAGACCTCCTACCTGCATGAAATTCATTTTTGTGGCTAAATGCTTATAATTTTTTAGTTGTGATAGATGAGTAAGAAGAAGGATATATTAAAGCAGTGAGAATTTACATACCAGGATCATGACAGTATTTGCATGCTTAAATAGCTTTTCCTGACGATCCTGTGGAAGCTTACTGATGATCATCATCGTGATAGGTCAGAGGTAAGAAATGTATTTTCAAGACTATCAACAAGGTGTAAAGGTGGAAACGGGTAATTATTGGGAAACTAACTCAAAGTCTTTAAACTTGAATCTAAGATTTATGCACCAAGGACAACACAAAAGTCACCATATAGCTGCCCCTTGTCTAGAATGTGCCAATAGTCATACTTAATTCAGGCAGATTTACTTATCAAGAGAGAAGGCAAGATATCACAGTCTACATCTGCATTGATGTCTCAAGATTAAGCATTCACCCACATAATCACTCATTAGCATGTTAGGCCAACATTAAACAGGCCTGTAGATGATGAAGCTAAGTTTTAGGTGTGTGGAGGAGTAGAGCTTGGACGCATAGTTCTTTATCTAACTAAACCCTGTTGGTCTCCAAAGTCTAAACCAGAAGCAGAACTTCAATGTAGACAGAAGGCTAATGACCAGTTAATTTACTCTATCTTTATTAATTTTACATGTAGCTGGTTGCTCCAGGATAAGGAATCAGGGTTTATCACATTGGTTATACATAAAATTTCAAGTATAGCAAGCTTCTTGCTGCTTTAGCTAAATATGGGAATCCAGGGATATGATGCCTTTAGCTCCTAGTAAACATAGAGTCTATAGAAGTGGGGGTGCAGAACAACTTTGAATTCAGCATTAGAAAATCAAGAAAATAGCAGAGAGATATCGACTAGCCTTAACGTAGCTGTCATTGTGATGTGAATAGGACCATTAACACCTGCATGAAATAAGAAGCCAGTGATTAAAAAAAACTTCTCCGTCATCTTCTACACATAATGCATAGTATTAACAGTTAACAAGGCATCAACAGAATGCAATATCATGCACAGGTAACAGTCACGATGGCAAGAAACCTTGTAAAATCTGGCATAAACAAAGAATGGATTTTTCAACCAAAGATGAACAACTACAGCACAAGTTGGATTAAGGCTGTGCTGGATGTGACTAAATGTCAAAACTCCAAGTGAGAGACCTTCTTGGACCAAGAGAAATAATTGTTGCAACAGGAAAATGTAAAGAATTGGAAAGAGAAGGAAATAAAAAGAAGAAATTGTTTTTATTTTAACATAAGAGACTTGGTACATATAGATATCCGATGATAGACAACAGTGCAGATTTAAGAGAGGGAAACTTCATACTTCTACATTTTATTCTATTCTTCTAAACTTTCAAAATTTTGAAAATATTTATTTTAAAAAAACAGTTTTCCCCACGCGTCACCTCTCCAAATTTTCATTTACTTTTCTTTTCGTAATGAGTTTTCCGCTTTCCTTAAAGGTATAGTCAGCAACTGGTAACTACACATTGCAAACAGAAAAAGATGACTGCTACTTGTACCTAAGTTATGACTAAAGAATAAATCAAGAATAATCATGCATACACAAAAAAATAAAAAAAATAAAAGCGAACACAACTCTAAGGACCATGTTAATATGCTTTATATCTTCCTATTATTATGGATGGATAAACCAACTACTTTATTTTATTCTTTACTCACCACCAAGAACCGATGCAGCAAAACCAGGCAGCACCGAAGCATACCTGATATTAAAGCACCATTCAAAGCAGACTAAAATGGTGAGAAGAGTAACAAAACTAAAAATCTTAGAATTGACAAAGTAAAAAGCTTTTCAGGAAACATATTAGCAAAAACTTTTTCATGTATGAGCTTACCTGAAGGCAGTTGCCACCAGACCAATGCCAAAAACTGAAGCTATAACAATCTCCCTCAATAATCCCTACGTGACCAAAAATCGGAAAACCGAAAACAACAAAACTATTGAGGCAAAAAATTAAAGGTTTAAACAGTAAATACACTTGAAAAATACTAATTGCAAAATAATCACCAGAACTTTGCTAGTGATTGTGGCAATACCAATCCATGTCACATTTCTAAACTGCAGCTTACCTACATGAAAAGAAAAAGTAAAGGATTAACACATACACACACACATATATATATAGGTTTGTAAATGACGGACCAGGGGGCAATACAAAGTCATTGTGAGTTGAATCACAATCAAACGCGTAGTTATTGCTGCTTGAAGCTGCCGATGAATGAGAAGATATTTGTCTTCCGGATATAATTCGGATTCGCCGGAATCCATTGGGAGAGCGATGAGTTGTTGCGAATAAGAGAGAAATGGAAACAATTTTGCGCGGGTGAACGAGTTGCAAAGAAGATTTGGAGATCGGCGACGGCGATTGAAGTTGACTACAGTCAACGAGCGTATAGCGGGCGGTTGAATACATTTCCGGCGGCAAAATCGACGGAGGCAATTACGGCCGCTGCGAAGCTGCCTTTTGGCGCCAAAATAGAAGGGCCGAATCTGGGGAACAAATCACAAATAACGGTAAAAATAGCACGACCTAGCCAGTTTTCGAACTGATCATTCGAAAATAGCCATTATTTGTAAAGTCATTGATAAATAGCTATAATTTTGCTGCAACATAGAAAGTTACAACATAATATACTGGAGATCGGCGCACATGTGTATGAACTTCCAACATATTATGCTGGACGGGTATATTATACTAGAATTCCAGTATATTATGCTGGAAATCCAGTATACTTATGTTGAACTCTAGTATAATATGCTGGAGTTACAGTATACTTATGCTGTAACTCCAGCATCCAGTATAATATACTGGATTTTTCGGATTTTGGACAGTTTTTTCGTTCAAATTTATCTTTACATCAAAAGTGGCTAAATTTTGATTACTTTTGAAACTGTGGCTATTTTTGAATGACCACTTATAAATATGGCTATTTTTGAATTTCTCCCTAAATAACCTGATTTGAAAAATAGATACACTTTCAAAACTAATCAAAATTTAGTCACTTTTCGTGTAAAGATAAAATCTGAACAAAAATATCCTTAAAAATTCAAAAAAATTCCAGCATGAAGTTCGAATTTTTTACATATGAGATTCTGGTATAATGTGATAGAATTTCATAATGCGTTGGAATTTCAACATAATATGCTGGAAGTTTATACGCATCAGTTCCATAATCTAGCATATTATGCTGAAACTTTCGGTGTTTCAGCTAAAATAATGGCTATTTTTTAATGAATTTATAAATGCTGGTTAATTTTCGATTGTCAGTTCGAAAACTGGCTAGTTCATGCTATTTTCAACCGAATCTCGCCGGTAAAAGACTTGGGCCAATACACTGGATTTTGGGCCGATTTGAAGCCCAGAATCATGGTGCCCGAACTTCCAGCCTGTAGCCTCAGCACCTATACTTGTTACATTTACAATTACATTTGTATTTTTTTAATGAGATTTCTAAATTAATTTGTTAAATTTTTGTTTTTGACAATCTATTCTAGAAATTCATATTTTCTGGAAACTATTTTTCACTTATAGTATAGTCAAAACCTACCAATATTACCATGAATTCATTCTCTAGCTTACAACTATATTTGGAGGGAGATAATGAGCCATCCACTTAACGGCCAGTGCTTTGTCGAACTTAGCGAATGATGTTATTTAGGTGGGTTAAAAAATTATGTTATTTAGGTAGTTAAATAGTTTTCTAATTTGACTACAATTTTCAAAACATCTTATAATATATATAACAAAAAGCCTGTAACTTATTATATGTACATTTTAAATATATAAATAGCGTTTCAGATTAAAAAGGAATTTTAACATTCAAATTATAATGAAAATTAGATGTCTTCACATCTCAACATTCTTTTGCAGGTGAATAGGTAACTTTTTTGGTCACAAATCACAATGCATACTCATCCACTGCTCGTAAGTGGATGATTGATCAATAAGTATTGTGATGGAACGATGAATACTTATTTATTTTTTATTAGAGATTTCGGATTCGAAAGGAGTATAAATTATTTTTCGTGCGAAGATTTAATTAAACTCTAATACGTATCCGAATATCGAATGAGAAACCAAAAAGATGTTGGAAAATTAGTGATATCTCAAAAGGTAATGTTCATCTTGACTTGAAAAATCTTTTCTCTTTGAAATATTATTTAGTAAGTTATTTTACAATTAATAGAGTCAAACTAGCCGTTGGAGCAACGCCTATATAAATATAGTGTTTGGAGAGCTAAAGAAACGCTTTCTAATACAACTTTCTGAATCTTTTTCTTTCCCCTATATGTTGGATTTCTTTCTTGAATTTTCTTCTAGTTCTGTTCCCAGTTTTATAAATGGAAGAGCTTGTTGAATTATGGGGGATATGCCTGGTTTTATTCTTTATTGTGTAGGCGAAATATCTTTAAGGACAGTGTCCTTGACACGCCTCAAGCTAACTCCTATTCTCCATAACTAATTTTTCCAACAATCTTAAGGATATTTTCACATTTTATTTTTATTATGGAGAATTAAATTTGATGTGGGATCTACACTTCAAGTTTGCACAATGGTCTTATTGGGAATACTACTTATGGAATTCTGATGAACTTTAAAGACATACCGTAACATCTTTCACTTGATATGTTTTTGCATAACATTATATCTAAGTGTTAGGTATGCATAACTGAACTAATATATACCTCTTCAATATTTATTCTTTCATGCTTATTCTCATGAGAATATAATAGGCATATAAACTTTGACCTCAGGATGATACATACAATGTCTTTTCAATTTTAGATGTGTTTATAGTCGTACATTATTTGCTTATGTGAATTTGTATTTGTAATTTTGTATGTGCATTTTGCATAGTGAAAGATATTGTACTGATTTTGTAGTTCTCTTGATCTAGAGTGTTTTAAATATGGCAATATGAGATTAGTTATTTCGGTAGTTGTGGAATTTCCTAGCATGTCAAAAGGACAAATTGTTTATGTTGCTTGAGATAACGAGAATAAATGATATTTACATTTATATACTATTTAAAGGTTGGAGACCTTTTGTCATGAATTTGATATCTCTAGACATACATATTTTCTAATTTGGAGATAAAATATTTTGGGTGAAGCTATATTATTAGCTTGTAATTTATAAAATGAAACTCCTTATGAGTTGTGAAAGATTATCTCCTTAATGGTCTGAAATTTTCGAATGTGTGGGGGTCGAGAATATATTGTCACGGTTATGTAGCTTGATCATAAGGGGAATAATGAGAAAAAATATTTATTAAAATTATTGTAATGAAGCCTTACAAAATTGAGATTGTTGTGGCAAAATTTTGTATTGAAAGATAAAAAATAAGTTGTATTTCTGGTTGTGAAAAATTAGCTTGTTTTGGGTCTCTTAGTAATTTGAGTGAATAAATCATCGAATTATGACCCCTTCTTTACTAATTTGAGATATTTTTGTAGAAGTTAAAGTTGCTTTTATATTTAGAAAATTTTACCTTGGTATTTGAATATGGAAGATACCAAAAGAAATAAATTCTTATATGTGTTGAAAGATGTTTCAAAAGGCACTTGTACAGAAGTCAAGTTTTATTTCATTTGAGATGATTTTATGCCTTACTTGAGAAATACTATGAGTTAGTATTTTGTATGTGATTTTTCTACTGTATTAAAATGATACGTTGATGATATTGAATCTCTAATTTATATGAGAAAAGCTCAATAGTGATTGTGTGACCACCTTTTGGTGGATTTTATGATATTAAAATTGCAGTGAGGCAGATTAAGCAATCTATTGGCGCGTATTCCACTACGAATTAAACCGACAATAATTATGTCGATGAATTGTGATTGCCAAGGCGCAATAACTATTGTAAGAAAATAAATCTTTCAATGGGGAGAGTGGACAGATTTTCTTAAGATATAATGTTATAAAGCAATTGCTTAGAGATGAGAATTTTTTTATACATATTATGTGTAGTCAAAAAAGAATTTGGCCGATCCTTTGATATATAAGTGAAACATCGAGGGGAATAAGACTATTGCCATTTTGAGATATATCAGCAATAATGGTAACCCAACATATGTGATTGGAGATCCCATAAAGAAGGTTCATATGGGTAATAACAAGTCATTAGTTGATCAAATATGCACTATTAAATTATGTCTCTACCTATGGTGTGTGTGTGTATAATGCAAGACTGCAAGAAATGTGAGGTTTAGTTATTATATTCTTAATCCAATAATCCACAGCCTTTTATAGGTGGTGTATTGCGTTGCAGAGTACACTTGATGGATGGACCTATATGAGTGTGGAGTGGAGCCGCTCCTATGAAATTAGTGGTAAAATTTCTAGCCTCGTGAAAATCGAGCGCGCGCATGGCCTATTAGCGCAAAACTGCGATAACAACAGAAATTATGGGGGCGTAATATGATGAATAAGGTCCCTAGCTTACAACAAGATTTTTTTAGTTCATAGAAGTTATCAACTGCACCATTTATTCTGTAAGTTAAATCTTATTTTATCTATATCTGGTTCATAGTCTATAAGACACCGGATGAATTTTATTATACCCGAAACCTAAAAAATTATACTCTCTTTCTTTCTTTATTTACAATTTATTTTTCTATCCCTTTTGAGATATGTGGAGGAATGTTAGAAAATTAGTGATATCTCAAAAGGTAATCACTCCTAGAAAATCGTAAAATTCCGATGGAAAAAAATTATCGAAAATTTCCGACGGAATCCGTCGGAATTTTCAAAAAAAAAAAATCAATTATATTATTTTAAAAATATTTCGACCATATTTCCGACCAAATAGGTCGTAATTTTTGGCGCAAAAGCCAGTTTGATTCGTTTGACTTCAATTCTGACCGATTCGGTCGGTAGTTTTTAAAAATATATATATATATTTAAAATGAAAATTTTGACCGAATCAGTCGGAATTATTTTTTAAAACCCTATCCGACTCCCGTTCCCCAAAAACAGAACATTTCTTTTCTTTTTCCTTATTCTCTCCTCCTCTCTCCCTCTCGTCCTTCTTCGCTATACTCCTCGTTATAGGTAATGTATTCTCTCTCTCTCTCTCTCTCTCTCTCTCCCTCCCTCCCTTCTCCCTCTCCTTCATCCTCCCCTTTCCCCTTAATTTTTTTCTCATTTTCAGCAGTGGTTCCACAATGACACATTTCTTCTCCGATATTTTTTCCATCGAGGTAAGTACTTCGTTGACATATATATATCTTATTTTTATTGTTAAATTTGTAGTAGTTTTAGTTGTTGTATGCTTATTAGATTTTCTATATGTGAACATCCTAATTAGTTGAATTTGGTATGGTTGAAATTTTAGGGATTTTAGTTTTTGAATGATACTTAATATAAAACAAAAAGAGAGAAGAATATATGATGCTCCTATAAGGATTTTATTTTGCGAAATTCTTTTGTCACCATTATTATGTAAATTAGATTGTCCAATTTTTCCAAAAAATAATTTCATAAATAGTCACTCAATTTTGGGTTAAACAAGAATATGTTAAAAAATCCTAAATCTAATTTTAGCATTTGATTAACTTATTTTTGAAATTAAAAAAGTGACATGTTGGCATAAAGTAATTGAGAAAACAACGATAGGAAAGAAGGAAAACGAATCTCACTTTCACTTCCAACGGTAATCAAGCCAAAGGGATGGAGGACTATGAATATACTAGAATAGAAGAAAGAAGATTGTTAAGAATTTGAAGAATTCAAAGACTTCAATTCAAAATCGTAGGTTATTAATCTAGAAATAAATGAAAAGTTCTACATGCATTATTGGTTTAATATATGAACTTTATAGTTTATTGATTTTAATTATATTAACTAATTATAGTTAAAAGCTTTGGTGTAAAGCTTGTTGTACTAGGTTCATTGTTGCTTGCTAGTTTTATTATCAAAATGATATTAAATTTAAAAATTTTCAATTTCAACATTAAGATTAATTTGTAAATTTGAGAAATCACTAGTTCAATGGATTATATGAACATTTAAGAAGCTATTCAAATTTAGTTATTATAGCTAAAGACTTATATTATTAATAAAAAAAGAAGAAGGGCGGTACAAGAGAACACTGGGTGGAGACACGTGCGTCAGACACATATGTAAAATACTAACTTCATAATTATTTATGGTTTATTAATATTAGTTTTTTTACATAATAATTATGTTTTTATTTTAGGAAGTTTATCATAAAAGGTTGGAAGAATGGCAACAAACTCAGCCTCCTTCAACTCAACCAACACCTGATGATATGGCTTCATTGTGGACAGAGGCAGCGGGTGGAGTAAACAAAGACAGAGTCTACATACTTGGAGTAAGTCAATCTACATGTCATCCAAACCCACTCTTAGTCAATTCTTCTTTTTCTCAAAATCAAGAACATATAGAAGATACGAGGAGGAATTCGTGATTTGAAACAACAGTTGGACTCCCAATTCAGAACATTTGTTAAGATACAAAAATTCATAAGAAAACATGGGCATGATCTATTGAGGAAGAAAAAACTGAATCTAATTTGTAGTAGGGTTTTGGTTGATTAATAAACTTAATTGCGAGAGACAACTTTATGTTTTATTTTTAAACTTGAATGTGTGATACTATTTGAATGTTTTTATGTCCAAAATTGTTAGGTTTAATGGATTTGCTGGTTTAGATTGTGTTAATGGTAGGATTTGTTGGTTTAGATGTTATATTTGTTTATTGGTTATTGGCTTTATTGTATTGTAATTGTTTGACATGTGGTGTAGCTCAAAATTAAGCAAAATTCTGCCTAGTTTTACAGATAATTTTGACGGATTTCCGACGAAAACGGTCGGACAGCTACCCATGTTTTTTCAAAAATACCCAGATGTCCGACCGAATCGGTCGGAAATGACAAAAAAATAATTAATTTTTAACAGTTTTCGACGGTTTCTGTCGAAAATTAAAGAATTTTATTTTGTAATTATTAATTCCTGATTGATTCGATTGGAAATTATATAATTTTAAATAAATATTTATTTTTATTATTATTATTACGACTGATTCGGTCGGTAAAATTCCGACCACTTTGGTTGGAAATTAGAAAATAATTTGGTCGTCTAACCTTTTGAACGTTCCGACTACTTTGGTCATAAATCACCGAAGGATTCGGTCGAAAATTATTTTCCGATCGACCAATTTCGGTTGGAAAAGTAGTCGAAAATTCATGATTTCTGACCGTTTTGGCTGTTAGAATTCAGCCATTTTCTAGTGGTGATGTTCATCTAGACTTGGAAAATCTTTTCTCTTTGAAATATTATTTACATCTACTTATTATTTAGTAAGTTATTTTATAATTAATAGAGTCGAACAAGCCGTTAACTAGCTGTTGGAGTAACACCTATATAAACATAGTGTTTGGAGAGCTAAAGACACACTTTCTAATACAACTTTCTCAATCTTCTTCTTCCCCCTATATGTTGAGTTTCTTTCTTGAATTTTCTGCTAGTCCTGTTCTCAATTTTATAACTGGAAGAGTTTGTTGAATTCTGGGGGATACGTATAGTTTTATTCTTTATTATGTAGGAAAAATATTCATAAGGACAGTGTCTTTCACACGCCTCAAGTTAACTCCTATTCTCCATAACTAATTTTTCCAACAAAAGATGCATGGATGCTAACCTTGACAAGTGGGCGGGTCCAGGACCGGGACCGGCCAAGGATCACGACCCATATGGGTAGTGGGCCTAAATGGTCCTAACCGTTTAAGACCGGGACCGTGGGAGGTGGGCCTGCAAGTGGGCTGGTCCTTTGCGAGAGACCTGATCATTTGGGACCGGGACCGGACCGGTCTTAGCGAGCCTAAACGGTCCCAACGACTCTAAATTTATAAAAAAAAAATCTGCCTGTTGGGGCATTTAAAATGTAGTCGTTTCCTCTGTCAAAATAGACATTTAACCCCTCCCTCAACTTTGTTTTAACCCCAATCTTTTTTTAATTACACTTTTCCCTAATTTCAACTATAAATACCCCCTCATTCTTTTATTTTTCTCACAAACTCACCAATCTCTCTCTAATTTTCTTCTATAATTGCTTACTTTATTGTTACAATTTGTGCAAAATTGTGAAGTTGGTGAATTGAAATCTTCAAGTCTTCAACAATAATTAATTTTCAACAATTTGTTCGTCAATTCGGTAAACTCGTTCCAACTCTTAAATTTTAATATTATAGTTTTTTTGTTTTATTTACTTTATATTGCTTGATTAATTAAGATGACTTATTCCTTAAAAAAATATTTAGTAAAAATAAGGAAAAATTTAAGAGTGGTGAATCTAGTGGCCAATCTGTTCCTCATCCACTTTTTCCGGCTCCCCGACCCAAACCTGTTACCCGTCCTCACCTTTGATAGCGATAATGATTTATTACAATTTATCGAGAGTCAATTTTTCCATAATATTGTACCCGGTGAACAATTAAACCATGAATATATGAATGTTCTTTATGGTAATCCAACTATTGATGAAAATAACGATGAAGAAATAGATTTTGATAAAATGTAACTGGATGACGATACACCCACTAGTCGTGCTCCTGAAGTTAACCCAACTAATAATAATCCAAATGATGTCCCGTCTGACCCTTATGTTACTGCCCCTACTTTTTTTAGACAACCTTCTAAACGGGCAGAAACATATGTTGTTTGGCCTTTTTTACTCAACTAAGAGAAAAAATAGGGCTAAGTGTAAAACTTGTGGCAAAGAGTTAATTTTTAAATATGTTGGAGGACGGGAGGGGGGGGGGAGGACAGGAAGTTTGACTAGACACATTTTGCTACACCCTCAAGATAAAGCTAGATATTTTCGTATGAAAGCTTTGGCCGAGGGGACAAGTGCACCTAGTCAGGCTGACCTTAGTACCGGGTCAAATCAATTTCAACCGGGAATTAACACTGTTACCGGTGGTATTTTATATTATGATCCAAAAAAAGATAGGGAAGAATTGGCAAAAATGGTTATTGTTATGTGCTTACCCTATAGTTTTCCTTCTAACCCTCACTTTGTGCATTATATTAGAAAAGTTTATAATCCTACTTATAAAGGTTTTCCTCGCACAACCGTAAAAAGTAATATTTATAAATATAAACATGAATATGAATAATATTTGCGCTATTTATTTACTCATATAAATTATCGTGTTGCTATTAAAACTGATATTGGTAGAAGTGGTAATGACTGTGACTACCTTATTGTTACCAGTCATTGGATTGATGAGGATTGGATAATGCAAAAGTGCATTATTGCTTATAGAATAATTAATTCATATCACACAAGACAGTTTATTTCTAGCACGGTTACGGGTATTTGTAGATATTTTTGCATTAGTGATAAAATAATATTAGTTTCAATGGATAATGATATTAGTAACACAAATGTTGTAGCCTTGCTTACACTACACTAAGTCCTGCATTTAGTAAGATTTTTCATGTTAGATGTATTTGTCATATTTATCATTTAATTGTGGGTGATGGTATGTAAATTTTAAATATTGAAATTAAAAAAGTTAAAATGGCTCTTAACTTGCTTTTTTATTCAAACCGTAGAAGTAGACTTAGAGAACATTTTAAAAGATGCGATGAATTTGGCTTAAGAGAAAGAAAGGTTCCTAAACTTTGTCCAACTAGATGGAATTACATGTATGAAAGTTTAGTTGTTACATATGAATATAGAAACCCCATAGACTCGACGTTTAATGCTCATGTAAGTGATGATGATGAGCACCTTACAAATGCGGATTGAGCTAATGTTAAAATGCTTGTAGATTTTTTAGAAAAATTTCATATTGCTACAAATAAATTTTTTGGGTAATATTATCCTACTATTTCTAACTTTTTAGTTTATATTGCAGAACTTGCAAATTTGTTTGATCGTTTTTCAGAGGGTGGGAAAATTTATCAACTTGCTATTGATTCTATGAGAAGAAAGTTTAAAAAATATTTTTTCCCTATTCCCCATATTTACGGCGTTGCTGCATTGTTAAATCCTACTATAAAATTAGGAGGTCCTCAATTTTGGTATGAAACTGTTTATAATAGTTTAGCACTTGAAGATGAGGAGTTGTCTAAACTTGCGGAAGCAATATCCTCAATTAAAATAAATGTTCAAACTATTTATAATGCTTATCAAGTTGCATTAGATCATGGTAGACCAAATGTTCCAACTCCTTATTCTTTTAGTTCTCAATCATCTAAAAGAACTGCGGGAGTAAGAGCACTTAGTGCTTGAGCGAGGTTCAGGGGTTCTCAAGGTTCTAGTACTAGTGATTTTTCACAACTAAATGAGCTTGAAGTTTAATTGTCATAGGGAATTGAGGAAGTGAATCGTGGCGGCTCCTTTAATATTTTGGAATGGTGGAAGGACAAAGAAAAATACTTTCTGATTCTTTCAAGTATGGCCCGAGACATTTTAACTATTCAAGCTTTAACAGTGGCATCAGAGAGCGCTTTCAGTCAAGCAAGACTTCAACTCGGTGATTATAGAGCGTCTATGAGGGAGAGCTTGAAAAAATCAGTACTTTTCAGAGATTGGATCCGTTCGGAAAGAAGAAATTTTGGACTTGCTGAATCACGACCAGAGGTAGACGAAACTTACGAAGAAATACTAGTTGAACTTGCGGAGGATGCTGCTTCGCCCGGAAGCGGTGATGACCAAGCTTCTTTTCCGCCACCACCAACGGAAATTCCTCAGGACCTTGAAGGATTTATGAAATTTGTAAGAGATACCATGTAACTTATATGAACAAAAATTAATATGTAACTTGTATTTTGGCATATCTTGATTAGTTTCTTTTTCTTCTCAATGGTGGTATTAGCACATTGTTGTGCTCATTCCATAGGGGGGAGGAAGACTAAGAAAGATATTGCCATATTTTTTTAATGCTATAATAAAATTATAACGCATTGCTTTGAATATCTCTTTACAATATTTTTGTCTTTAAATTTGAATTAAAAAATTTAGGTTACAATTATATAATATAATTACAAGGAATTGTCTTAGATATTTTTATTATTATTTTTTTTCTTTAACTTCTATAAAAAAAATTAAAAAATAGAAAGTATCCGTTGGGATCACTTAGGCCCACTTAACCCGGGACCGGCCCACTTAACCTGGGACCATTAGTTTGTAGTCTCGTTCCCGGGCCGATTCGAACAAGAAGCCCGCGATACCCAAACCCACTTAGGTCCGGGCCTGGCCTACATGCCGCCCTTAATTCTCGTGTACGAGTCGTTTTATAAATGGCCTTGGTGGAAATATGTCAGGTTTACACTTAACATATAGAATTAATTCTGTGTACAAAGCTAAGTTTGGCCAGGGCCCAAGGCCACGACTTTTAAAGCGTACTTTTACGACAAAGGATAGTGGAATAATTAGGAAACATCATTAAATAACTATCAACATGATTTAGTGTAAATAAGCTTCTTATTAAATAAAAAATAAAAAAATAGAGCAATTTGTATCACTACGACAATAACTTATTACTAGTTGATTGGTGATAATTAAGTATTGGAGTACGTCTTACCAGCAATTATACTTTTGTTTTTCACGTTGTAATCCATTATTTTAGTCACATTTTTACATAGTAATACTTTATTAGCACGAATGGAGTATTAAAAATAGATCTGGAAAAAAGAGACAAAAGATGTATAATGGACAGTGACACCAAGAATGTTAACATATATATAGTAGATGCACAACATATGAATACATCCATATCCGTCATGTGTTGGATCAACAGTAATGAGTGAGGTTTGTGACTTGCTGACTAATAACGTGATACATTTGATAAAATCTTTAGTAGTTGTTTGAGAAAATGCAACGAAAAAGAGGACGTGATGTATGTTAAAATCTCATATCAATTAATTATATTAGTCATAAAGTCAAATATATTGTGTGCGATTGTGGAAGTTTCTCACAATTTAAACTAATTTTTGAGGTCGAGTGAGATACAAAGTTCATATTCTTATAGTGTTGTATTAAAATAAGACTCATCCTTAATGTTGCTTATCCAATGTTGTGCGTGCCACTAATATTATGTTACTGTATAATTCGGAATTTCAACTTTGAGCGCATGAAAAATATTAAATATTTATACTATCACTTCATCCAAATGAAATTACAGCTCCCATAAAAAGTAGAATCTTAAAAATAAAGTAAGGTACTGACCAAATAGTGCAAGTTGACTTATGTCAAAAGTAAATTTTATTAACACCATGTAATTAAGAAAAGACTCTAAGAGGGGATTAAGGTTTCTCAAAACTCCTTTTTTTTTTCTTTCAAAAAATATTTGCTAATAATTTTTTTCCTTCTAAGTTTCATCAACAAACAGTTTTTTTTTCTAAAAAAAAAGTTTCTTCGTAGGTCGACCTCATTTCAAACAATCCTAGGGGGTAGGGCCCAGATAGTGGGGACGGCTCAACAAAAAGCAAAGACTTCCCCAAAAGTCTAAACCAAAACCCAATTAGTTAGACAGCAAAAGAGGTAAACTCTCTTTTTATAAATGATTTTATGAGATTTCCTAACTTTTTTGACTCTTTCTTAATGCAATTTCCCCACCGACACCATTTTTTAATATGAAAAATGGTGAAATTAGGTGAGTGAGACTCAATACTGGTATTATTCAACTTTTCAGCAAATCATGTTGGAATCCTATTCATTCAAGTACTCGATGGCAAAAACATTCTATTTGTTAAATCAAACAAACAGTAAGTTTCACCAAATTTTAATATATAATGATTAATCTGTTTAGAGTTTCCTCTATGGTATAAACAACTCGACAGTATATTTACAAGACTATTGAACTGTTATTCCAGTTCATATATAAGTGTGTTGTTTGTAGTACAATATCATAAAATAGAATCACACAAAACCTATAGCTTTCTGCCTTTAGGAAAATCATTCCTTTTATTTGCAGTAAAGGAAATACACTGAGTATGAAGGATATTTTCCATTATGTAAATATTTGTTTATTAGTTGTAGTTCGACAAAAGTGAGGTATAAGTGTGGAAAAAGAGAGTTGTACATGAGAAAGTAAAAAAATGCAGTCTACCATATATTTAATATATACAAAAAAAAATGTAGTGGAATGCTAGACTCAATAGCTAGTTTGAGTTTGTTTGAATCATGGGACGTTGTTTGACTGAAATGTTTAAAAGATAAGTTAAGAACATTAATACTCAAGAAATCGAGATATCAAATTACTTCTCAGCTTGATAATCCTATTGTTTTTTCTTAATTTGTTTTCCTGGTATTTTTACCAACACTTAATAATTAATAGGTATAAGTTTTAGTTTCCACGAATAATAATGGTCTGTACCATTTTCAAAATTGTCAAGATGGTTCTATTTCTGAGTCTAACCCCTTTCAAAAGTCAATGTAACATTGTAACCTCCTTGTGCTTAGTCTAAATATTGTGTTAGAAGACTTTGAAGGCATTTTAGGCAGTAAAATTATGTGAGATCAGATGCGATCTGCATTATTTTCTTAGAATAAAAGTAACTTAAAATATATAATCAAATAGAAAAGTCCAAAACTTTTGACTTCTAAATAAATATTTGATTTCGTGCATCTTTCGTTGCCCAAAGAATTAGAAATTAGAAAAAATAAGTGAGACAACGTAATGCCATTAGATTGAAAGCAGCATGCCGTACACATCCATTTTGGTTTTATATTATATCAAGCTCCATTAATATAGTCATTGTTTGGTTTTCCCTATATTAATTTTTTTAAAACAATATGAAGAGTTTTCGTTAATTAAAAGTGATTAAATCATAATCAATTTTCGACTGTTAATAATTCATTTTCATTAAAATGCCCCGGTTACATTTTTTGGATGAAAAGTAGAGGTTTAACCAATGTGACAATATTACTTTTTTTTCTTTGGGCGATACAATTAAAGGGATTCAATCTGCTAAGAAATATTTTTCTTTAGCTAAGGTCTAGCGAAAACAAATTCTGTATGCGTATATATTATCTTTTCAAGTCTATATACTGTGAAAATATACCGGGTATGTTATTTTTGTTATTAATTAGAGGGAATACCCTATAAAATATTTAAGTGTCACTATAAAAAGGTTATGATATAGAGATAAGTATCACTTCATTCTTAATCAATAATCTCGGTTTGAATCTTGAACATGTAATAGTCTTCAATATAGATCACTTTACCTTCTCAAATGCCGAGTGAAAATATCTAAGAGATAGTAAATAAAGTGAAAATCCAAATACGATCCGTACAAGATAATAGTAGTAGGAGTACTGGTTTTCAGTAGCTGATAGCAGCCGCTATCACTTGTTTGAGTGGTACTGTCCCTGGGAATGGGATAGGATGTTCGGTTTGAATGATTTTTCCTTAAAAAAAAATTAAATCAAGTAAGTAAGTTTTTTAAATATTGGAACCAAATCAATTAATTCGATTTTTTTATCTATTTGGTTTTTGTCGATTTTTCTATTTTATTATTTTTTCTTAAATATGAGACATACACTACCAAATACATATTTCATCGACTACATTTTAAACGTAACGCTATCAAACCAATTGCTCTTAGAGAAATCTATTATTTACCAAGATATATTGATGATAATTGACTCAAATAGTGATGGATAATTTAAGTACTCAATTAAAAATTAATTATTTTTAACATTAAATAAATTCTTGTACTTAACAAAAGAAAATTATCAATCAAACTAGAAGGCAAAGAATTAGATTATTATAATAGCAAAGAACTAGACTAAGAATACAAATGACTAATATGTACCATAAAATTTTAGAAACTTTATATAAAAATATACATATATATAGGTGTAATAATAAATTTAAATAGCTACTTTTATAGTCGGTTTGGTTCGGGTTTTTTCGATTATTTTTTGATTAAAACCAAAACCAAACCAAATTTGATCGTTTTTTAAAATTTAAAACCAAAATCAAACCAAACCTAAAAAGTATCGATTTTTTTGGTCGGTTTAGTTCGGTTTTCGGTTTTGTTCGGGTTTTTGGACTTTTATGAACACCTCTAACTCCAAGCATGTGTAAGTGTATGTATTGTATTTGTACTCAATTTATATACTTGTATGATAAATACTACTATTAAAATGCATGT
Organism: Nicotiana tabacum; assembly: GCF_000715075.1. Taxonomy (NCBI): domain Eukaryota; kingdom Viridiplantae; phylum Streptophyta; class Magnoliopsida; order Solanales; family Solanaceae; genus Nicotiana; species Nicotiana tabacum. The sequence continues at coordinate 91,877,393 of NC_134096.1, read as the reverse complement.
ATCAATTAATGCTATTCTAATTTCGAATTAGTTGAGGCTGATTATATATAAAGCACGACAGAATAAATATATATATTTATTTAACTAGTTTCTGGATACGTGCATTCCACGTGAATCCATGCTAATCAGTAAAAATATTTTAAAATAGTATAAACAATATTAGAATGTGTATGTAATGAGTTATGTAAATTTTAAAGGAAAAAATGTAAGCTCAAACTAATAAATAGTGATCCTAGGTGATCGGTATTTATTATAATTGCAAAGCACGAATCTAGAAACTGCTTTCAAATATACGTGAATTATCTTTCATTCTATGTTTGTGAATGGTAAATCCTAGGGAGAAATCTTTCCTTATTAGTATTTTTTTTTCCTAAATAGATTAGATGGATACTATTTATAATTATATTACTAATATTTTAAACTACACATGTATAGTAATATAAGCAAGATCTCTTTTACTTCACAAAAAATAAGTTGAACAATTTATGAAATTAGTGTTAGATATTTTTTTAAAAAAACTGCAGTTATTTTGGGTTATGACCTAGGGACGTGGTTAAGTCTTGGAAAGCAATCTTCAAGTATTAAAAAGTTCTAATAAAATCTCCTCTACCTCCCACCTAAAAGATAAACTAAAATCAGGATACATAAAAAAATATATCTTATGATGGGAAGTTTAACTTCATTGTGTAGTGCATTAATCCTATCAACCCCACATCCTAACCAGTAAGTGGTGACACGTATTGAGCGCAGACATATACTGATATCATAACATAAAAATTTTAAGCAGACATATACTGATATCCGCAGCTGTTGAACGATCTACTCTACACAGGTTGACTCCCCATAGGCAGAAGATTCCTATCCAGTTGGGGTCCCTTAGAGCGAGTTCCATTCTTTCAGCCCTGAATGAAATCAAACTCCTCGGGTGCGTCTGCGCTCAGTCTCTGTCTGACGGCCCATTACCTAAATCTCAATCTAGCTTCAAAGGGTAGCTTTCTTTCTGGTCTGACGGCCTCTTCTTCGTCTAATCATTATACTTGCAGCAAGAAAGGGGCTTTGGAAAGATAGTTCACTCTTCGCCTGGTTTTATGCTCATTAAAATAAACTTCAAAGGAGAATTCTTTTTATTGGCCATTGTTTTATTTTCTAATGGTCAATTTCAGCCTTCTAAATTGGAACTTGCAGAAAGGCTGAGATACATTGGGTGTTGAGTAGGGATTTGAATAGAAACTCTATTTTGGGGCTCAATGTTGCTGGACTCTACTCCTCTCCCCGGGCTCGCGTTTAGAGCCACCTCGATTCGGGATGTCGGAACATCAACCGGATCGGAAATCGAATCCTAAAGTGACTTCGGAATAGGTTCGAGAGCTTCGATCGAAAACCTTTCAGATAGGAGCAGAATGGATGACTTAAACTGAAAGTAAGTTCTCCGGATCGATATATCGTACTCCTTTCTTGCTTTAGTGAAATAAGGGGCGCTAACGCGACCTTCCTCCAGCTCTGCTGAGTGAGCCCGAACAGGAGCGGACGCACACTAGATCAGAGCAAGTTTAGCTGGCCCAATGGCGCAATCGACAGGAGATGATACATAAGCGCTCTTGGCTACCTAGTGATTTACAAGCACCCTCACTGCACACTTTCTATATATCTGTCTCCATCGGCTTCCCTCAGCTCAGTCTTTTTGGTTCTTGAGAATGGTCGCCACTTCTCCCAGGACCGGAATGATTATCCCTGAGGCGTCGGTACGGAGTTGCGTCAGCTTTCCTCCACCGATAAAGGTTCATCCCGAGTCACAAGAGCAGCTGGTTGCAGATCTGTACTTAGCTCTTACTAAGCAGCCTCTAACCTTCATAAGCTAATAAGAGATTCTATTATTCTGTTCGGAGGAGAATTGGCCATTCAATCTTGTGAACTAATCGAGACCGAAATTGGAAAAAAGGTTTGGGCTAAGGTCGTTGCGCTCCTGCCACCTCTTGGCAAAGTAGGCTGATGGGCAAGCCCTCATCGGGATAAACAAGCAAGGGTTTCATCCTCTACTTATGGGAATGCTACTTCGAGAAATGCTGCTTCTTCCTCTTCTCCTTCTCTTCTTTCTCTCCCTGCCGAGCTTGTTGGAGTGCCATTGCCAAGATCTAGTGTAATTCCTTATAACATAAAAATCTTAAGCAGACATATACTGATATCATAACATAAAAATCTTACTCCACAATTTGAGCATCGATGAGTAGTGCGACTTACGTCCAAACTAATAATTCATGATCCATGACTTCAGATTGATCTTGAGGAAGAACGACTCGTGGATATCTCCTTGATTGTTAGAGAACCTTGGAGAAGACTATTACGCTGATCCCTTCTTGTGATCGATTTTAGCACTAGCATGGTTCGCTTCGGCCGTGTCATTAGCGTCAATGATGATATTTTCATCTCTCACCGACGTCGTGATCTTTTTCTTTAAGACGAAGCATCTTGATGTAGGGTGACTGACGATGCAGTGATATTTGCAATACTTGGGATCATCCACCTCTTTTAGATCTTTCACCGCGTCGCTGAGATTCAATGATTCCATCATATGCCCTTTCTCTACAACCTAGAGATCCTATAAGCTTTCGGGGCTCTGTAGAGATGCGAGCGGATTCAGTGAAATAAGAGGCTCAAGTGGTTCATCTGCTTATTCAAGGGATATTCTAAGAGGAAAGTACGCTATTCGTCGGTGAGAGATCTATGATAGCTAGTCTATCTCTTAGCATCGATGGCAGGCCTACTTTTACAGCTTGAGACTTCCTTTGCCTTTGAAAGGTTGAAATCCAGAAATCATGGACTAGAGCCCTTATTCTAGGTCGATGTGCCACCAATACATTCTACCTTTGAAATCTGGCTTTACCTGGGTCGCTTCTCAACCGAAATCCCTTTGATAGATGTCAGTTAAAAGCTTTCTAACAGATTCACTTTTAAATTGTGCTTGCTTTCCTTGAGTATACATGAAAAGATTATATTTCGCAAGAAATCTCAGGCCCGACACTTATTGATCTCCATTGTGCCAACTTTCTTAGCTCATTACATAAGTTCAGTTCACACGAAAACATATGCATAAATTAATTAGGAATATTCTATTTTTATAAGTAGACTATGAGATTGAAAGAAAACAATCCAAAGAAGAATTAAGCGCAGTCATGCCTTAGTGATGCAATTATTTTTTTGATACTTGCCCAAATCTTTTCAGAGCGGTGTCTTGTCAACTTCATAACAACAAAAACAATATTTAAAGTCGAGTATAGCAACAACAACAATGTCCTACATTTTGCATATACGTCAAACACAATGATAATTCCTTTATGTGCTAAATTTAAAACGATTAGATTAGTAAAGTTGATGCAATGATTTTACCGCATGTCTCTAGACACTTAAATTGGATGTGAGGTGCCACAAAGAATTTACAGTGCCTTTTATTTATTCAAAGTTAATGACAAAAGGTATAAAGACCATTATTCTATCACGAAGATGAACATGGTGTGTTGGACACTTATTCATTTCCACAAATCTTTACGTTTCAAGAGAAATGAAGAGTTATTAATTTGGTTAATGCTGGGAGGTCAATAGGCTTAGATTGTGGTAAAATACTTTTTCCAATTAATAGTTCACCACAATCATTATTTATAATTTAATAGGATTCCCAATTAAATAACCAACTTAATTTTTTGTGCATTTATGCGAAATAATTAATGACTATATATTGGTGAAAACGAAATTGGACATATCAGCCGAGAATAATTAATTAGTAAGTGAAAAGTTCTTCCCATTAAGTACATACGTTAGAATAGTTTGGAAATGACTGATAGTGGCAAATAATATTTAATGAGAAGTAATTTTATTTAGGTAATTTAGTCATTCAAGTTTTGAAAGATTTTTTTGTAAAATAACTTCACCTAAAAGTTTTCACACTTATAATATATTATGATTTCACTTCATGAAACATTAATAGACGTATTAAATGTGCATGTATTGTACAAAAAAATAATACATCCCATAATACACCGAAAAATCCTTTTGTTTTTATGCTAGTTAATCAGCGGTATGAGTTATGCTAATGCATGTATTAATTATACTTAAACGACAAGAAGGAATTGTTCAAGTGCTAAGCGTTGTTCACCTTCAACTTTGCGATTGCAGGTTCGTGTCACCAAAAGAGTAATGTGATTATGTACCGTAGGTAACTTTTCTTAAACAATCTAACGAAAATCATATTATTTATATATAAATTATTTTTATTTATAAAAATTGACTAAACATTATGTTATTTTATGCGAGATTATATATTAAAATTAATTTTCCTAAACTCTTCAATCAAACGACCCCTAATATTTTATCTCACCAACTTAAAATGTTGATGGGAATAAGAGGATCTATTCTACTTCCTTCCATCTTCCATGTGCAAATACGAATACTTTTTTCTTTAAATCTCAAATAAAAATATAATATCTTTTTCAACGGCATCTTCCTATTTCCCATTCTACCCTTTCTTGTCTCCATTTACTTCCCCTTAAATAATTTCTTCTTGTCTCCTCAAAATAATTCAAAAGGACAAAATAAATAAATATATAATCGACCCTCCCGCAGTTTCTTCTTCACACACACATCACCTTCCTCCTCACGGCTTTATCTTTTTCTTTGCAGATCAAGAACCCAAAAAAAACAAGATATACAGAAAACTGACTACGCGTTGGGAGCAAAGCAACTTAAAAATAAAGTCTTTACCACTAACTAAAGTCTCCATCTTTCATTTTCTTTCACCTTATTCTGTTCATTAGCAGCATCTTCACTCCTTCAGCCTATTTATCCAGAAAAATATATTTTCTTGATCTATTAATCTTGTGACCAGTTTTGTTTAATTTTAAGTGAACCAGCTGAAAATTCTGGTGCTTCTAGTTGTGATATTATGTGGGGTTCATTTTCTGTTGTTTAAAAGCATAGAAGTACTTAAGTTTTTATTGTTTCTGTCAAAAAGCTAAAGCTTTGTACTTTATGCTTGAGTACATCTTTTGTAATGATTTTGTTCCAAATGCTTAGTGTATTATTGTTAAGTGTTATGATTTTGGTAGTCAAATAGATGTGTTAGTTCATGTGTTAAGTTGTCGATAGAGCATTTGGGGTTTTGAAATGGGATCTGCTAATGGATTTTACACTGGAGAAGAGTTGAATTTGGAGACAAAATGGTTGATTGATCCGAAGCTTCTTTTTGTTGGTCCTAAGATTGGAGAAGGTGCTCATGCCAAGGTGTATGAGGGAAAGTAAGTTTGACTTTCTATTGAATCTCGACTCAGTAAAATTGTGTTTTTTACTGATCTGTAAGAGTTGTTTGTTTATTTTAACTAATAATACTGCAAGGTTCTATTTTTATTGGATTACTGTTTGATTTCATTCAGCTAGTTCAATGGTTTGATTTTAGGATAATGTTTTGTTACAAAAATTAAGAATTTATCCCTAATACTTAAGTGAGGGTGATTTAGAAGTGTGGGCTAGTTAGTTAAATTAATATTGCCTAAATTTCTGGTATTATGATGTTTTGTGGTCCTTTAGTTGCTTATCATTTTTTTTTGGCTGGATTACTCGCAGATACAAAAACCAGAATGTAGCGATAAAGATTGTGCATAAAGGGGAAACACCAGAGGAGATCGCTAAGAGGGAAGCTCGTTTCGGAAGGGAGGTTGCAATGTTATCCAGAGTTCAGCACAAGAACTTAGTGAAGGTTGTTTTTTATGTTCCGAAACTTTGTTTGGATATGATCTATTTGACGAGGGATGATTAAGAGGGTTAAATTTGTGACTCATTTTGATTTCATTTTTCGTTTACAGTTCATAGGAGCTTGCAAGGAGCCTGTCATGGTCATTGTAACTGAACTCCTTCTCGGTGGGACATTAAGAAAATACTTGGTGAACATGAGACCGAGGTGTTTGGATACTGCTGTTGCTATTAGATTTGCACTCGATATAGCTCGTGGAATGGAATGCTTGCACTCTCATGGAATCATTCATCGTGACCTAAAACCTGGTAACTTATACATATCCCTCTTCGGGAATATATATATATATATATATATATATATATATATATATATATATATATATTTAATTTAGACTATTCCAACTGACACTTGGTGCTTGTTGAGTTTGGTACACACACTCATTTAAAATTTTCACCGGGGTTTCAAAGTGCTCATTTTGACAAATTAGTTGAGACATGAATAGAGGTGTGGTCTGTAATTATCAGTGATCTTTTAACTTTTATCTGGTCTTGATCTCTAGTAATGTTCTGTGAGTAGTCCTTGAAAAATGGAAGCTACTTAGTATATGGTACTAGATCACTAATAAACATTAACATTCTTACGGAATGAAGAAAGGCACTAAATTGCTTGTTGCATCCTGAGCTCCATGTTGCGCCCTTCCTTTTTGCGTTGCTATTCACTGTTCCTATGGATCTAGATTCTTGACAAGAAGACTACATTACCCCTGGTCGCTAGGAGCAGCTAAATAAGAAACTTTAACCGGAATAAATTCCGGGCAAGTGCTGCAAAAGAAGATGCTTACCCACCATCCTTAATAGTACAATGGTCCAAAAAATTTGACCTTTACATATTTTCGACTTCCAAGGTTAGAAAAATAATTTCTTAGACATTCTGATCCTAAATGAAAAATTCACTTCTGTTTGCTGCAATTCTATCTCTCATGAGGATGCATTCTAAATATAAGCTTGTTTACTTTTCAATCTTAGGAAAACCTGAAAATAGTTATATAGTTATCTCTTTTGGCCTACTAGTATGACTTGTAGTTGTCTAGGGTCAGCAATGATTTCAAACTTTACTTGTCTTCTTTGCTAATCGAGGGTGTTAACAAACATTTATCGATATTGCTATTCCTTAAAAAGTTACAATGCCATTCGTAGCATAAGCATGGACCCTTTTTTCTCTTTCTAAGTTCTTATAATTTGGGTTCTGTTTGCAATTACTTCCAGAGAACTTGCTTTTGACGGCGGACCACAAAACTGTCAAACTTGCGGATTTTGGTTTGGCAAGAGAAGAGTCGTTGACAGAGATGATGACTGCTGAAACTGGAACTTATCGCTGGATGGCTCCAGAGGTTGATTCTTGAACCGTTCTGCTTATTAATATGTTTCCAATTCCTTCTCTTTTATCCTGTGGCTGCAGTACTGACTTATCACTCTATTTTTTGGTGGCAGCTCTACAGCACGGTCACTTTAAGGCATGGCGAGAAGAAGCACTATAATCACAAAGTAGATGCCTACAGTTTTGCAATTGTCCTGTGGGAACTCATACATAACAAATTACCATTTGAGGGCATGTCTAATTTGCAGGCTGCTTATGCAGCTGCTTTTAAGGTAAATATCATATCGTCTCTCCGTATTGATTTTACCTTGTCATCTAGTTATCTCATCACTATTCTTCTGTTGGATCATCATTTGTATTTTTCCTGAATTAAAGTGGATGAGAGAGGTGGCATATGATAGCATTTAGTTGGTTCACACTTCACATCACAATTGGACCACTGGGACACTTGTACAACTTTGGCTGAATGTGCTTAATTTACAAAAGTTTGTCCCACAGTTGAAGACTGGAAAAAAAGTTGTTTTTGTCTTAAAGCACTTAACTTTTTGACTGAAGAACATGAAACGTGGATAATTACCATCCAGAAACTTGGGGCCCGGTGCCCCAGAGATTTAGTCTAGTGGTAAGAGCGTAACGCATGACCTGTGGGCACGCCACAGGTTTGAGCCCTACAACAAACAAAATCGTGGTATTTAAGTGGAAAAGGGTAGAAGGGGTGAATCATCGTCAACCGAGTTTCGAACCGTGCACAACTAGAGGATTCTGTGTTTAATAGTTTGGTTTTGCTAAACCTAGTTTATACCTTTGTGTATTGCAGAACGTGAGACCAAGCGCTGATGATCTTCCGCAGGATTTGGCTGTAATTGTAACTTCCTGTTGGAAAGAGGACCCAAACGCTCGTCCCAACTTCACTCAGATAATACAGATGCTTCTACATTATCTTTCTGCAGTTTCACCACCAGAACCAGCTATACCACCTAGGATTTTCACTTCAGAGAATCATGTCTTGCCACCAGAATCTCCAGGTACCAGCTCGTTAATGGCCAAATGCGATGACTCGGGTGAGACCCCTAAAACACCAATGGAGAATCAGCCAAGAGGATTCTTCTTCTGTTTTAACCAATGTTACTGATCCCCAAGGGAAATAAAAAAAAACTGTTAATTATCCGGAAGCTCACAAAAAGTTTAGCCCAGATATATCGATAGATAACTTAGCTTTTGGTCTTTCTTGGTCTCACCCGCCACAAGCGATTAGGACCCTTTGAATTTAGCTTTTATAAGTAAGCCAGCCATGTGATTCAGAGGTGAAGTTGCTGCAGGAAGATGCATGATCAAGACTCGCTTTTAACACCGAACGTGTTCTGACTTAATGTGAGGAGTTTCTGGATGCAGGAGTTGGGTTGCTGTGATGCATATTATAGTTGTAAAAAATAAGGTCCATCCAAAGGCCTGTACTCCAATCTTTTGTTAAACCTCAAATTGACTGTCATTTTGGTGCATTATTGAATTGCTAAATGCAGCTGTTCCATAGGAAGTTAGGAACTTGCTAACATTTCCCTTACACGTTATATGAATTTTTCAAGAACCATAAAAGGTTTGCACTACTAATGTAATTATAACTAGAGGTGGCCAAAATTAGCTCAAGTTTTAGTAAACCATCAACTTGCTCGAGTTTATAAACAGGTTAGGATTATAACCTGATTGTTGACTTAACTCAACGGGTTGAACTCAAAATGATTCATCAAACTATTGGAAAGGAGTCAAACTAGTGTAATCCGATAGGTGAAAATGCAACTTAAACTTATGCATACAACATCAAATTTGATGATTGCTCCAGTGTGACTCAACTCGTCCATTTACCATAATTTCTAACGATAACTAATATTCCAATTTATTCCGATATAACAGAAAAAATAAGTTTGATGGATGAGTATTTGAAAGAAAGGGATAGTAGAGGTGGTAGACAAGCAAGTGGATGAACACAAAATAATTGGGTGAAATTCAAAAATAGTCAGATTTATAAGTGGTAATTGAAAAATAGTCACAGTTTCAAAAGTAATCGAAATTTAGCCACTTTTCATGTAAAGATAAATCTGAACGAAAATACTGTTTAAAATCCGAAAAATATTCCAGCATAATATACTGGAGTTCGAATTTGTTACATGTGAACTTCCAACATAATATACTGGGGAGTTCTAGTAATTGAAAAATAGTCACAGTTTCAAAAGTAATCGAAATTTAGCCACTTTTCATGTAAAGATAAATCTGAACGAAAATACTGTTTAAAATCCGAAAAATATTCCAGCATAGTATACTGGAGTTCTAATTTGTTACATGTGAACTTCCAACATAATATACTGGGGAGTTCCAGAATAAATATACTGGAGCTCCATCATAATATACTGGAGTTCCAGCATATTATGCTGGAACTCCAGTATTATGATGGAGTTCCAGAATAAATATACTGGAGCTCCATCATAATATACTGGAGTTCCAGCATATTATGCTGGAACTTTCCGTGTTGCAGTAAAATAGTAGTTATTTTTCACTGACTTTGCAAATATTGGCTATTTTTTAATTATCAGTTCGAAAACTCGCTAGGCAGTGCTATTTTTACAAAATAATTAGCTCTTGGATATTTTGGCCAGACAGTGAAAGTTAATGCTTTTGGTCCACCACAGAAATCACTCAATAGAAACAAAGTTTTAGGAGGACCAATGAATCAATCATTAACATATACAGTACAGTTGGCTGTCGGCCCTATGGCACAGGAAAAAAGTATCAAAATAAAACGCCGTTGCCGGGGATCGAACCCGGGTCACCCGCGTGACAGGCGGGAATACTCACCACTATACTACAACGACTTTGTTACTAGTGGAGGTACAGGACTTTATTATGATCAATATTTTGTACTAAATCATAATTAAGAGGTAAAATTGTAATTTTGCATCGAGTGGCAAGCAGCGAGTCGTTTCACAAATGGTACATTGGCTGATTGGCATAATAATTAATAAACCATCAATTCTACGATTTCTACCTTTAAAATGTCAAGTGAAATTATGTGTTCTACTCATATTTGAGCATTCAAGTGAGGAAAGCAAAAGAGACTGCTTGAATAAGCACATTTTTATAAATTGATCGCCTAACTGAGCAAAAGGGTATTTTTCATGATCTGGGTGTTTTTTCTATATAAAAAAAATAAAAAAAATAAGGGCACATAGCAGATTTTAAGGGGCATATAGTAGCTTCTAACATAAACTACATATTCACAAAAATTCAATACTTCCTATGATAATAGTCTAATACCAATGACACTGCTAAGAGCCAAAGATTACTTTTAATTTGGTCTCTGCGTAACTTAGTGATGGAAGACAAAAACGAGCATCTTACAAAATGGATCTGTTCCAAGGAACACGTAAAGAAAAGAGGATAGCATTTTTCTATGTGCAATTTTAATTTTTTGTATAAACGAAATCGTGTCTTAATTTCCAGTTCCGACATGCAGATTTCTCTTTTCCTTCTCTTAACTTACGTGTTTAAGAATGTTTTTTTTTTTTTTAATAAATACAGTCTAGAGACCGTTTTTGAAAGCATTGCTATATAGAGGGCGGAGCTACGGCTCAAAATTGAGTAACAATTAAACTTATATTGTAGTTTTAAGGATATGTGATTTAAACTAGTACCAATTGATAAATAACGAATTAAATAGATAAATTGGACAGTAAAATAAATCAAACCGATCTGCAAACAATGCCTCGACCTTGATTCAAGATAGTCTCGAAGCTAGTTAATAAAAACAACAGAGGATGGAACAAGCAGTGATGAATAGTAGGTAAGACAAAGAAAGCAACGTATATGTATATTTTTATCAGTGAATCATGATGCCCTACAAATGATTGGAATTTCTCTTTATATAGTAGATGAAACCTTGTTATGGTATGTCTCTTATTACAGAAGGAAATCGTATAAACTGCTAGTTAATCGCTTCTGATTTGGTCCGTTCCAAAATTCACGCCATGATCCTCGACCAATCACGAATATCCGTCCCAAGATTCACGCCGTGATCTTCGATCAGTTACTAATATCTCGCCATTCCGTTATTATGCTCCCCTCGAAGCCGGTCATACTTGATCTCGATTGTTGCTGGCCTCGGTCTCAACGTACACTTCGATCTCTAGGCTTGATGTCTCACCTTCGAGCTTGGGTCTGATTTACTACGAGGCTACCCCCGATGCAACTCTCTTGTCTCGATCAAACAGTAAAATCGGGTAGGCCTAATTTTAACCGTATACAGATAGTCCCCTTGTTTCTTGGAGTGTAACGAGAAGAAACAAACTGAGCCTTTGATTTAGTACCTCGATCAATTATGACATCAACATCGTGACGTAAGCGACAGAAGCGATTGAAGCATTACGTCTGCGCATTTTCCAAGGTCATTAATTAACGCCAGTTGATGGTCGACCACTAGTGCTTTCAAACCGCCAAAATGGCTATTATAAATAGACCAAATTCATAATCTTTTCAAACTTTACTTTCAAACTTCATCTAATCTTCAAAAGTTCTTCTATTCTCTTCAAATCCATCAACGTTGTCGGTTTCCGTTTGCCAATCTCTTATTAAAACGCAAATTTTGCCTTTTCCTTCCTTAAACCTCATATAGCAATGGCAAAAACATCAAAGACCGTTCCTCAAGAAGAAAAGGCCTCCTTGTCGCGGCTGGTCGGTGGCAAAACACCGGTGGAGCCACGTATCGAAGAGTGTATCCCTGGGCCATGTGAACTTACTTCCGACTTTAAAGTCGAAAAACCCTCCTCGGTTCCTGGCCGATGCGAGCTCATGTCTAGATTCATCTGTTCGATATCCGAAGGCGATCTCGAGTAGGTGAAAAAGGATTGTCGCTGGGAGAATAAAGAGGTGGTGATTCCTACACCGAAGAGGACATCACCACTAATGTGAAAGGGTTTATAAGTGTGTATACTTACCCTTTCACATTGGGTTCCGTCGATCCCGTCATAATCGACTTCTGCCGCCAATACCAGGTAACCCTAGGCCAAATCTACCCCTTTTTTTGGCGCACTGTCATTTTGCTCAGATTCTTCTCGAGCTAGACCGAGGGGTTGTCTTTCACCCTCGATCATCTCATTAGGCTATACATCCCCCGTCTTTATCGGGGTGGACTGATAAGGCTTCAGCGCCGGGCCACGAAAGTGCTATTCTTGAGCATAGACGAGGAGAAGGACCTCTAATGGATGTGCCGGTATGTCCGAGTCAGGACCTTCGATTTAATCCCTGCCGAGAGGATGCCATTCCCCGAAGAATGGAACATGAAGCGTAAGTAGAACTTCACCGATAACGTTTGATTACTTGTTGTGTTTCCTTTACCTCTTCTCATCTATATTCTTCTTTATGGTGCAGGTTCCCCCTGGTTTCCTGGTGCAGTCCCGGACCTTGTAGGTTGGGTTCGACAACTGGTTTCAACCTCTTCGTATGCTGAGCACTCGTGGCGCGATTTGGCCAAGGGCCGATGGGAGGCCAAAAATCACGGTAAGTTCCCATGTCCGTGTTTGATGCTTTCATGTGAAATATTTCTTTTTAACTTGATTTCTTCTCATACAGGTCTTGCAGATAATGTCGTCATGAGGACACCTCCCCTCGGGGAAGGGGAGGCTCCGAAGCCGACCAAAGACAAGAAAAGGAGAAGGTCCTCAACTCCAGATACCCCAAAGCCCAAGAAAAGCAGGGCTCAAAAATCGAAGACTGATCCCTCCGTTCTATTTGCCGATGTAGTCCGAATGCTACGAGATGAAGACGAGGATGGAGAAGATGTCGACTGCCTACTAGTGTCTTGGAAGAGGGAAAGCATCGAAGCTTCGAGAATTGTTGAGCCGGCGACGGTCGAGGAGGTTCATCTGCAGATCGAGTTGATCTCGGGGGAAGGCCAGAGCAGAGTCCCAGAGTCATCAGGTGTTGATGATGCCTCCTGCCATGATGAGCAACCGGTAGGTGTGCCCGAAGGGTCTAGTTCTGAGGCCCTTCAAAGAGAAGAGAATTCCCCGAGTGACTTGCTCGGGGAAATTAATATCGATGATTCGCCGCCCAACCCTACATTCTCCGAGGGGCAGTTTCGGGATGCCCGGTCCATGGGGACCCAGAAGTGGGGACGGCCCCCGAAGGGGACGATATATTTCGTGGTTGCTTCGCGGGGGTCGGTGATGGTTTCGACCTTGACGCATCACTCATTTTTGATGAGGCTCAACGACTTCTGAACCAAGTCAGTTTTAGCCTATGCTACCATGCTTGCGTTTATTCTTATTTCTCTAAGTCTGATTTCCTTTATTTCTGTACAGGCTACAACGCTCCATCGAGAAGCGTCTTCCAAGTACCGAGCTGAGCTGGCCCGATGTGAGGCTGATCTCAAAAATCTTACGGAGGAGAGAAACGCCCTTAAACTCCTCTATGTGCAAAAAAGAGAGGAGATCGTGAGCATTCGAGCTGAGCTGACAAGAGCTCATCGAGATCAGACCGAGCTCATCGAACGGGTAATGTAATTTTTTGGGAGCTTGTTATGTATTGACTTGATATTGGCAACTAACACTTTGATCTTGCAGTTTCAGCATAAGGCCAAATTGGTTGAGCAACTTCGTGAGGAGGCCAAGATGAAAGAGGTAGAGACTTTGGGGTGGAAGCAGAACATGGACCGTCTCGCTCGGAGAAAGAAACGGTTCGGGCCCAACTTTCTTCGGTTGAGCGTCAACTCCAAAGTGTGAAGGAGGAGAACTTGGCCCGAGCCCAGAAGGTTGAAGAGCTCGAGACTCGGTTGGCCACTGGGCTTTCAAGGGCCACATCCGAGGCAAAGGCACTCGTGGCCTCCTACCGAGCTGACGCCGAAGCCGCTAACACTCGGGCAAAGGAAATTTTTGATGCTGCTAAGGTGAGATTGTCCCGTGTTACCGAGCATGCTAGGTGCCAGTCTCGAAGAGAGACTCTTGAGGAGGTACATGCTCGTGGCTTCGACCTCACGGCTGAATCGAGAATGTGAAGGTTTTGGAGGACGGGGCTGAAGCTTTGCTTTCCATTGAAGAAGACTCTGCGAGTGGATCCGAGAGCGGAGATGAAGATGAAGCTCCCGAAGATGTGGCTCCCGAGGCGGACTAGGCACTTAGGATTTTTCTCCTTTTATTTTTTGTGCAAGACCCTAAGTGGTCTTTGTAAATACTTTGCATATATGAAAGATTTCTTTTCTTTCCGTTTCGTCTCCGATTTCTAATTTATGATAAATTCTGTTTTGCCTTTGCCTTGTGAAAACTTTGTTGCAATCGGGTTACCTTAGCCTCTATAATCGAGTGAACAATAGCTCGAACTCAGAGTAGAATAAACCATTAGGTTTTTAAGTTAAGCAAGAGAGAGTCCCCGAGCTTAACAATATGTTCAGGATTTTAATTTTGGATGGCTTGATCGAAGCCGTAAATGTACTGCTTTTATAGTCGAGTTTGAATAAGTTTCGAACTCACAGTAACAGACCCCTTAAGGTTTTTATATCAAATAATGATGAATCCTCGAGCTAAATTTTATTTGAGCCCGGAATAGTGGAACCCTTAGGTCTGAATAGAGTGAGAACAAAATCTCGAACTCTATGTGTATTGGCCCTTAGGTTCTTTAGATTGGGCCGATATGGCCTCTAAAATATGGCTATTTTTTTTTGCCTTTTCGGCTTAGAAGACTTAGTAAAATAAAAATTTCTTTATGCCTTAACACGTATTCTTTACCTATTGGGTTGTTTTGAGGGTTCGATGTCGATTGAAACCTCTTTGCTTTATGTGCCTTATCATGTTTGTGTTAAGATAATTTGATACCTTTTAAGGTTTTTCGAGGGCTGATTTTATCGAAGCCCCTTTTGATTACATGGCGAGGGTAGCCTTTTTTAACCGGGTTTTTTAAAGAATTCGAAGGCCTATTTTTATTGCGGAATTCAGACGTCTCCGAGCCGCTTTAATTTGGCCGTAGACTTTGAGTATGCCTCTTGGGATTATTTTCCAATAATACTTCGAACTTGTTCGAAGTGTTAGTCCCCGAGAATGATGGCCTTGGCCTGTAGATCGAGGGGTGCCTCTTTGAGGTCTTATGAATTTGAGTTTAGATTACTCGAATATGTCGATCGTCGACGACAGTCCCCGAGTGTACGAGGTATATTTGCACTTGGCCCTTGAGCCATTTCTCACAAAATCATAAGTATGGAGCTTGTATAGTAGAATTTTCTTTGAGACACAAGATGTTTGATATAAAAAGAATGCTTCTTTGTATAATTTATACATGCGTACATGTTTTGCCACCAGGGCTCGACTAATCTATACATACACAGTTCATTCGACCGTTTGGCCCATTACAAAGTTTCTCTATCGAGACCCTTTGACACGAAGTATTTTCCTCGAAAGTGTAACATCCGAGGGTGATGTCCCCCAGTATTCGAGGTTGATTGTAAAGAAGCCTTGGATACTGTTGAATGGTCCTCAGGTAGCACATAATTGTTGTCTCATTAAAAACCTCACCGGAAAAACCCAATTGGGACAAAAACCGATCTAAGGGAAAAAGAGTGCAACACGTGCTTTAAAGCCTGAGGTTTCGATATCTTCGATCGATCATCTACAATGAGTTAGTGTCGAATATATAAATAAAAAAAGGGAATAAAGTTATACCTTAGCAATAATACCGTTTGAGAAGCGATATATGTCACACCTCCTTGTTCCCGAGGGGAGAAGGGGATAAGGAGTTTTTCCAATTAAAGTAATGTTTTTCGAAATGTGATTATTTATTTATTCAGAGTCGCCACTTGGAATAATTTATGGTGTCTCAAGTCAACGATTTATTTTAAATCCCAAATCGAGGAAGTTGACTCTATTTTTGGTATGCGAACATAGAAGACCGGGTAAGAAATTCTGTTAATTCGGGAGAAGGTATGAGGCACTCCTGGTTCCGTGGTTTTAGCACGGTTGCTCAACTATTAATAATTGGCCTAATTATCTGATTTATTACATATTTAAAACATATTGTGCATTTTAACTTTATAACCACTTTTAATATTTATGGAATTTGTTTGAACAAGTAGCGATATCGCGTACTCGTTTGTTTTTGTACACTTTGCGAATCGCGCCACGTGAAACGCACCCGCGACTTACAACATGTTGATTTATTATTATTTGAAGTTAAGGTCGAGTCACGCGAAACACACACTCGAATTGGGATTATGTATCATGACTATGCCACGAGAATCGTACCCATAGTAACAATAATTTATTAATTGCGCCTAAAGTAAGCTACAATATTCATGAATTATTTTTCTAATGCTAATTTGAGATTATTGTGAGGCCATGAATTGTAAAAATTATTGTGGAAGGGTGTAAGATTTGATTATTATAATTATGTAAGATTTCTTATCCTAAGATAATTTCACATGCAACCTTCAGAGTCTCTTATGCTGAATCTTTCAAGGATTTTCTCCATATTGATTACTTCTCTCACAACATGTGATGAAATAAAGATTCTCTGGGCTATTTAATATTTGGAGTGAACAAGTAGACAGACAAAAGAAGTAGCTACAATAATATACTATGAGTAGCTAGCATTTCACCTAAGAACTAGCAGGATCACAATGGACTAGGTAGATTTCTACTATATACAATATCATCCCATTATCCGCAAAAATGTTTCTGGCTATTTCAGATAGGAAGTTTTCCTAATAAAGGCTTTCTTGGAACCTCGATCTTCCAACAAAAATAAAAACAATTCTTTTCAAATCAATTATCTTGATCCACCAAATTATCTTGAATAACACATTCAAACATGCTTTATAAAAAAAAAACACATTCAAGCATTCATAAGAACAAGTATCTACTTTCTTAAGCAAATCGAGCCTTTAACAGATCTAGCAGAGCTTGCTAAATAAAGTATTTAAAATAAATGGAACCAGTTGGCTTACAAAGAATATGAGAAGATATGCCGATAAGGTTGAATGCAAATGACATCGTCAGACTGCGCCGAAAACCTTGTCATGAACTCGAAAGGACCTCTCGAACTCGGCTTCAAACTCCGGCTGAAAATATTGGTACTTTACGAGTGGTTTTGGGTTGGTTTTTGGAGGAGGAAGGTTTAAGAGCTTGGTGGCTGCTGGTTTTAATGGAGTTCGAAAGTGGCGTCGTCGGCGTTAGCTCGCCCAGCCAGATCTGAAAGTTCTCATCGTCATCAACATCTCCGGCGAAGTCGACACGGCGGGCTTCTCCAATGAAGATCTTGTGCAATCGCCGTCTGAAGGAAAGAGAGAGATTTAGGGAATGAAGGAGCTAAATCTTGGGGGAAGGTCTGTT
This sequence comes from Nicotiana tabacum, assembly GCF_000715075.1. Lineage (NCBI taxonomy): Eukaryota > Viridiplantae > Streptophyta > Magnoliopsida > Solanales > Solanaceae > Nicotiana > Nicotiana tabacum. The sequence goes on along the minus strand of NC_134096.1, from coordinate 91,859,918 downwards.
GATTTTGTGAAGTTGGAGATAGAGAAGGAAGGGAGCAGTTGGGTTTTTAGCTTCAGAAAATTCTTTCTTTTACCTTTTGCTCTCTTAGGGGTTGGCTGCTGGAAATTCTAAGGTGCCCCCTAGTGTTTGTGGGAAGATTAAGCTTTTATATGATAGGGATTGGAGAATAGGCCATTGGATGAAAGTAGATCATTGACTATGATTAAGGGGGTTTTGATGGGTGAGAAAGATTTGTGCTAAAAGAAATTGGGAAGAATGAGTCTTTGTCTTGCTGGGCCACTAAAATCTCAAAATGAGCTCCCAATTGGCCCAAATTTAATTATTTCTCATTGGAATAAAATAAAAATAAAAATACTACCAAAATATACTAATTAATCTTAGTTAATAAAAATACATTATTAAGGTGAACTATATATAAAAATGAAAATATTTTTGATATTGTTTTTAAATGTTATAAATATTATAAAGTACTAATAAGCTAAAAAAACGTTATAAAACTATTTTTGTGTTTTCAAACTTATGTTTTAAAATTAAAACTAAAAGTTGACTGAAATCCTATTAAAAATGAAAATAAACAAATATTTTTGAAATACTACTTTTAAAAGTTGCGCGGGTAAAATATTACCTGCTTACAACTGCCCCTATTTGCTTGGAAACTCAAAGAGTTTTCGAGCAAATAATTAAGTAAGCAACGTAATTGATTTCTGACCTGACACTTATTCAAAACAAAACAAAGACGGATGAAAAGATCGTGGCCGAGCCCTGGTATCTAAGCTGCCTACATATCCTTGGCTATAAAGAAATCAGGCCACGTGTAGTTCAGAAGTGAATGAAGTGATGGACTGTATGGAGAGGATGAGAGAGTCGAGTGAGGTTCCGTCGAGGTTCCAGTCCGTGGTCCCTACCATTACATCATGTATTGAAAGCAAAATTACAACAAAAATAAAGAAAAATACAAAATCCTATCTACTTCTTGTCTTGAATCTTCCTTGAATCTCCACTTGATCCTTCAACATGAAACTGAAAATTGACCTCATTCTTCAGGTGGGCATCCTGCTGACTTGAATTTGAAGAAAACTGAAAGTTGACCCTATTCTTAAGGCGGGCACCCTGCTGCTTGCACTTGAAATAAACTTGAGCTTGCAAACCTTGTTCTTTAGGCGGTTCGTGCTACTTCTGATTTGAGTTAAAAAAACTGGAGGTTGACCCTATTCTTCAGGAGGGATCCTGTTGTCTCTGATTTGAACTTGAAAACTGAAAGTTGACCCTGTTCTTCAGGCGGTCTCCTGATGCCTCTCTAACTTGAGCTTGTAAACTGAAAATTGACCCTGTTCTTCAGGCAGACTCCTGATGCTTCTTTAACTTAAACTTGAAAATTGAAAGTTGACCCTGTTCTTCAGGCGGACTCCTGATGCCTCTCTAACTTGAACTTGAAAATTGAAAGTTGACCCTGTTCTTCAGGCGGGCTCCTGATGCCTCTCTAACTTGAACTTGAAAATTAAAAGTTGACCCTGTTCTTCAGGGGGGCTCCTGGTGCCTCTAACTCGAACTCTAAGTGAATTCTGAAATGACTTCCCTCGTTCTCCAGGTGGGCGCCTGCCACTGACTTGAACTTGAAATGAATTCCCTCGTTCTCCAGCTGGGTGCCTGCGACTGACTTGAACTTGAAATGAATTCTTTCGTTCTCTAGGTAGGTGCCTGCAATCAAAACAACAAAACAAACAAAATTTTCTGCCTCAGTTTGCACTAGTAAGATTTGTGAGTTGTCAGCAAAGCTGTAAATCACCTATGCTATCGATGAAGGATGCAATGATGAGACTAAAACTTGAGACTCGACTAGGATGTGCGTCTCCTATGAGTAAAACCAAAATTTTTTTTACTAGCAAATGCGTGTGCTAAAAATAAAACCTGAATGACCCAAACTAGGAAGTGTGTCTCCTAGGGGTGAAACTTGAACTAGGAAGTGCATCTCCTAGAAACTGAATAACTCCAACTAGGAAGTGAGTCTCTTAAAAGTATATCCTGACAGACCCAGACTAGGAAGTGCGTCTCCTAGGGGTCAAACCTTTAACCTAAAATTAGGAAGTGCGTCTCCTAAAGAAATAAAAATCTGAAAAACCCAAACTAGGAAGTGCGTCTCTTAGATTTGAGATTGAGCTTGCGAAAAACTATAAACTAAGCTTGACTAAGCTAAAAACTAACCCTATTCTCCAGGCGGGACCCCTGATTTCAAGAAAACTAAAGATGTTTATCCTAGGAGAAAGTTCATCAGACTAGGTTTTCTTATCTTAGGAGAAAGATTCATCAGACTAAGACATTTATCCTAGGAGAAAATTCATCAGACTAGGTTTTAATCTTAGGAGAAAGATTCATCAGACTAAGACATCTATCCTAGGAGAAAGTTTATTAGACTTAAGACTTCAATCCTAGGAGAAAATTCATCGGACTAAGAATTTGTATCCTAGGAGAAAATTCATCGAACTAGGTCCTTTTTTTTTGTTATCTTAGGAGAAAGCTTCATTAGACTAAGATTTCTATCCTGAGAGAAAGTTCATTAGACTAGGTCTTTTTTTTATTATCTTAGGAGAAAGATTCATCAGACTAAGACGTTTATCCTAGGAGAAAATTCATCAGACTAGGTTTTCTATCTTAGGAGAAAGATTCATCAGACTAAGATTTTGATCCTAGGAGAAAGTTCATCACACTAGGTTTTTTTGTTTTTTTTTTCATCTTAGGAGAAAGATTCATCAGACTAAGATTTCTATCCTAGGAGAAAATTCATCAGACTAGGTTTTCTAATCTTAGGAGAAAGATTCATCAGACTAAGACGTTTATCCTAGGAGAAAATTCATCAGACTCGGTTTTCTATCTTAGGAGAAAGATTCATCAGACTAAGATTTCTATCCTGGGAGAAAGTTCATCAGACTAGGTCTTTTTTTTTTATTATCTTAGGAGAAAGATTCATTAGACTAAGACGTTTATCATAGGAGAAAATTCATTAGACTAGGTTTTCTATCTTAGGAGAAAGATTCATCAGACTAAGATTTTGATCCTAAGAGAAAGTTCATCAGACTAGGTCCTTATTTTTTATTTTAGGAGAAAGATTCATTAGACTAAGATTTCTATCCTAGGAGAAAATTTATCAGACTAGGTTTTCTAATCTTATGAGAAAGATTCATCAGACTAAGACATTTATCCTAGGAGAAAATTCATCAGACTAGGTTTTCTATCTTAGGAGAAAGATTCATCAGACTAAGATTTCTATCCTAGGAGAAAATTCATCAGACTAGGTTTTCTAATCTTAGGAGAATGATTCATCAAGACTAAGATTTCTATCCTAGGAGAAAATTCATCAGACTAGGTTTTCTAATCTTAGGAGAAAAATTCATCAGACTAAGATTTTTATTGGGAGAAAATCTATCAGACTAGGACTTTTTATCCTAGGAGGAAAAATGTAAAGAGCAATGACAATATTTTATGCACACTAGCAAGACAGATAAAGGCAAAGATTTGAGAAACTTCCCTTTGTCGGCTCTTCCCTTCTTTTTTCTTTTTATTTCTTTTTTTTTTTGTTTTTGAACCAAATTCCTTGCACTGCTTTGTTCCTGTTTCAAACAAAGAAAATTTTATCAGTTTTAAAAGTGGTGGTCGGTTTGCGGCCTTGAGTCTTGGGCAACTTGGCTTTTGCTCAACCAGCTTGAGTCAGTTTCAAGAGACTTTTTGCTTTGCATCAACCCTGATTATTTCACACCCAGTACCATTTATATTTGTGACTCAGTCAGCCTTATCTCAAAAAAGAAATTTCTTTTCTTGGATAACCTTTTTCTGATATCTTGAATGTCTTTGATTTTGGAGCAATTTGTCTGTCATAGAGAATCACAACTAGTAAGTACCTTTTGCATGATATGCGCACTTCATAGTCCTTGTTCGGTACTACAGAGAATCCCTGATTAACCTTGAGGTTATCTTTGTTTGCTTTAGCCAAATAGACTGACAAAAGTCTTTTGGTGGGGAGCCTTTGCATGAATCCTCAAGGTATGTTGACTGTAACAACTGAGTGTATTGGCCAAATTTACTTTGTGCAACTGAAAAGCTGGTAGCAGATTTTGAAATCTTTTCTTACTTGTTTTGACAAGGACTGACTCAAAGTGAAGGACACAACGATGCAAAGAAATAATATTAACAAGAAATGCCCCTGTCGGGAAGGACAAAAGGAAGAGTTTTTTTTTCAATAACTAGCCTTAATAATCATGACATGCATTTTGGACTTAATGGCCAATCTATCAAACTAATCCTAATCTTTCCTTTTACTATTCTTATGACCTTTGAAGTCGGGCTTGCTTATACCAATCCTTTGCATCAGCTTCACGACTCACTTTCGACTAGTGGTGCCCCGAGCGATTTTCACCAACAAGCCTCTCTCATTTATTTATCTCTTCTTACCGTCACTTTACAGTGCCCGTGAGGGTTTTCACTAGTAAGACTCTCTAATTTTTCTTTTTCTTTTGCTTTCTTGTGTGAGCAACTTGACAGTGTTTTATGTCGCGTGACAACTTTTGCTCATTGCATGCTTCTCTTGGCATTCTTGAAGGCATATCAGGAGGTCTTTATTTGGAAGGTTTTTTGGATAGGGTTGGAAAGAAGGGTTGACATGAAGGCTCAAAGTAGACTCAAAATGAGGAGTTGTAGACTTACAACTCTTGGAATCGACTCTTTCAAAAGTGAAATAAAATCTTTGCCCCAGTTTCATATGTTGGGGATTTTTTGATTTTTTTTGTTTTTTTTACTCTTATTTGGTTGGACCGAACCGTATAAGGCTGCCTACGTATCCTTTTTTAAGGAATCAGGTCAAACGTAGTCCAAACATCTGACCTAACTATTTTTTCATCTTTCTTTCCGTTTCTTTTTTTTTTCTCTTTTTTTTTTCAAAATAAGTTGCCCGAGCTTCTATTTTCTAGGGGCATGGACCTTTGACTATTCTTTTTTTCTTGAACTTTCTAAGCATTGCCCCAGTTTGTACTCTGGGAGCATGGACTTCTCTTTCATTTTTTTTTTTGACTTTTGACTCTAACTTGATTCCAAAAGAGGGTGGTCAAAGAAAATAACACAAGCTCGAGAATGCCAATCATCTTAGCCCTTCACAATCACGACATTGATGGACATGTTGCTTTCTGGGTCTTTTTCAGTGTAAAACTGTATGAGCAATACTTTCCCCGCAGTGAATGAGCCTTGTCTATTTGGGTGACTTTTCTTGGATTTTGTCTTGAGGTAGAAGATGCATTTTGCCACTAAACTGATCTATTTCAAGTTGTCTGGAATACACCTTTTTTTTTAAAAACACTTTCTATCTATTAGTGTTAAACAAACTTCAACCCGTCCGATCATCCTTAAGCCCGATCTTCTCAATGATTCAAAAGGTAGAGATTCTTAACTTCCATGAGTATGACTGATTTGGTTCCATGTAAACTTGGCTCATGCTTATTTTTCAAATGTTTCATTCATCTTCAAAAGTGTCTCTTTCTCACTTATCCAATTCAAGACTAAATCAATTTTCTAAGATTTGGCCAAAAATTCTGCATGCATGTCATGTCACTAAAACTAGCGTGAAAAGAACTATGCACAAAAATGGACACAATATGACTGACTACTTTTTATTGAATAAAGGATAATAGGGTCTGATAACACAAAAAGAAGAAGAAAAGACGACAAAATAAGCTATCATGTCTCCCTAATGGTTAAAAGAGGAGTAACTTTCTAGTTACTAAGCAACATCATAGCCACAAATTTACACATCAGTACTACTACGGCATTCAATCCTTTTATTCGTTCTGATTCTGCACTCATTTTTTGATTTTTTTATCAAAACATTCCCAATATTGGTTGTCGGATTTCAGGACTAACGACATGGGAAATTTCAAAGAAACTAATTTACTAAAGAACTTGGACGAATTCTCATGTCTCCCCATCATCAAATCATCCCGAGCAGGCTATGTCCTATTGCTCAAATCTGGTAAAGTCAATCCCACATTTGTCTCCATTTTGTTTTATTTTTCACCGCCAACTTGCCTATTTGCCTTTTCGTGACCTTGGATCAACAACAGTTGTGCTTGTTCCATTGGTTGAGAAGATTCTTTTATTTTCGAAGGATCTTGGATTATTTTTGTGACTCGCCATTGAAAACCAACAAACCGATCACTAGCTTTTATTTCAAAACAACAAACATGTTAGAATGATCACTCTTTTTTTCCTTTTTCTTTTAAATCATTCGATCGAACCTAATGTGGGTTGCCTATGTATCATGTGGGAATATAAATCAGATCTTGCGTAGTTCGGGAAGATCAGAACTGAACTAAGTAAACTAACTTTTTTTTCACTTTTTCTAAAAATCGGACCATGAAAGCTTCTAAAAAAGAAAATATTTTGGATTTTGATTTATTTTTTTTGAAAATTTATGAAAAGAAAGACTTCTAAAGAAGAAAGAAAATATTTATTTTTTTGAATTTCGATTTTTTTTTGAGAAAGACTTCTAAAGAAGGAAAAAAAATATTTTTGGATTTTGATTTGATTTTCTTTTTCGAATGAAAGACTTCTAAAAAAGAAAGAAAATATTTTTGGTTTAAAGTTTTTTTTTTTGGAATTTTCTAAGGAAAAACTTCTAAAGAAGGAATTAAAGGAAAATAGTTTTGGATTTTTGAAAATTGGGGTCAAAAAGAAAGACTTTTTAAAGAAGGAAGTAAAACAAAATATTTTTGGATTTTTCTTTTTTGAAAATTGTGGGCCGGAACCGATAAGGTTTGCCTACGTATCTCGCATCTGGTGAGAATCAGACTCGCGTAGTTCGGCCAGTTTTTACGGAACATGGAAACATGACTTTTTGCAAACATTGGCTTATTTTGTTTTCTCTTTTTTTTTTTACAAAATTTTTTGGCTGAGTTTCGGATTTCAAACACCTACCTCTCACTCTTTTTTTCCCGTTATTTTTTTATTTTCTTTCCCTATTTTAGAAGCCAGTCAACATGCAAGGCGAAACAAATAACTGCGCAAGTAGCACGTAAGATGCATCAGGATGGACTTTTTAATTTGGGTACACCTGTCCTAGACGGACCCAACCCTTGTGTTGAGTCCCCAAAGTCAAAATGCATGTGATGTAAACAAACGTACCTACTAGGGATCCGACATGAGGTTATGTTATTCTAGGTTTGAACCCTGGGGTGTATTGTTCTACACTTGGCTTTCCCGAGCGGATAACTCGAGCCGGAGGGGGGGAGCGTACCAGGAATACATAAGCATCACCGACTTTGCAACTTATCCGATCCTCACTCTAAAATTAGGGTATGACTCTAACAGAAAAGAAGCCACGCGAAGCGCACGCTTCCCAGAAGATTTAGAAGACTTAGAGAGAAGTAGGGTTTCATAACAGTTTTTTATACAGTTCACGACAATATCAAAGCGGTAAAGAGCGGCAATTAGCACATTAGGCCCAAACATATAATATCAGACAATCACAAGAAAGCCAAGCATAACAGTTATTCTAAGCTCGAATTCTGAACCCTGAACCCTGAACCCTGAACCAGAAGTTCTGGGTTCAATCCCCAGCAGAGTCGCCAGAGCTGTCACACCTCCTTGTTCCCGAACGGATAGGGGGATAGGGAGTTTTTCCAATTAAAGTGATATTTTTCGAAATTAGATTATTTATTTATTCAGAGTCGCCACTTGGGATAATTTATGGTGTCCCAAGTCACCGGTTTATTTTAAATCCCAAATCGAGGAAGTTGACTCTATTTTTGGTCTGCGAACACAGAAGACCGGGTAAGGAATTCTGTTAACCCGGAAAAAGGTGTGAGGCACTCCCGAGTTTCGTGGTTTTAGCACGGTTGTTCAACTATTAATAATTGGCCTAATTATCTGATTTATTATATATTTAAAACCCATTGTGAATTTTAACTTTATAATCGCTTTTAATATTTATGGAATTTGTTTGAGCAAGTCGCGATGTCGCGCACTCGTTTGTTTTTGTACACATTGCGAATCGCGCCACGTGAAACGCACCCGCGACTTACAACATATTAATTTTATTATTATTTGAAGTTAAGGTCGAGTCACGTGAAACGCACACTCGAATTGGGATTATGTATCATGACTATGCCACGAGAACCGTACCCATAGTCACAGTGATTTATTAATCGCGCCTAAAGCAAGCTACGATGTTGTGATGACCCAAAATATCATCTTTAAATTTAATAATTAATTTTATGTTCTAAGACCTCGAAAAGTACTATTTATTATTCCTTGACTTGCGAGCGCAGTCCGTAAAATTTTTCGGAAAGTTTTCAAGTGAAAAATGGACTAAAATGTGAATTAGAGCTTTAAAACTCAACTGAGTTGACTTTGGTCAACATTTTGAGCAAACAGACTTGGATCAGTGTTTTGACAGTTTCAGTAGGTCCGTATCGTGATTTGGGACTTAGCGTATGCCCGGAATCAAATTCCGAGGTCCCTAACCCGAGATATGGAATTTTGATGAAAAATTAAAAGTTTAAGTTTAAATAGTGACCGGATGTCAAATTATATGCAAACGACCCCGAAATAGAATTTTGATGATTCCAACAGTTCCGTATGGTGATTTTGGACTTAGGAGCGTGATCGGAATTTAATTTTGAAATCTGTAGTGGAATTAGGCTTGAAATGCCAAAAGTTGAATTTTTGGGAAGTTTGACCGGGGGTTGACTTTTTGATATCGAGGTCGGAATCCGATTCTGGAAATTGGAATAGGTCTGTTATATCATTTATGACTTGTGTGCATAATTTGAAGTCATTCCGAATTGATTTGATATGCTTCGGCACAAGATATATAATTTGAAAGTTTAAAATTTATAGATTTTGATTTGAGGTGCGATTCGTCGTTTTGATGTTGTTTGATGTAGTTTGAAGCCTCGACTAAGTTCGTGTTGTATTTTGGTACATGTTGGAATAATTGGTTAAGGTCCCGAGGGTCTCGGGTGGATTTCGGAAGGTAAACGGAATGGATTTCGGACAAAGAGGGTTGCTGGAAATTTGTAGAAATTTCTGGTGCATGGAGCCAACTGTGGAAGCTTATATCTCGCAATTCATAAGGAATCGGAAAGGTTTCAAAACATAAAAGTTGTTGTCTTTGGATTCTACTTTCCAGAAAGTTAAACCATTCATTATTTGGACATTTGTACAGAAAGTTATGATGGATTGAATGAAGGCTGGTAGAGCAGTTTCGCAGATGCATGGAGCCGACTTTGGAAGCTTATATCTCGCAATTCATAAGGAATCATAAAATTTTTAAAACATGAAAGTTGTAGTCGTTTGATTCTAGTTTCCAGAAAGTTAAAACCATTAATCATTTGGACATTTATACATAAAGTTATGATCGATTGAATGAAGGCTGGTACAAGCAAGTTCTTGTGGACTTTTAGTGACGGAGAATGGACTTTTAGTGACGGATGGGCAGAAACTTAAGGACAAAAAATGGTCATTTCCTTCATTTCGTTTTGGATTTTTGGAGCACGGTTCTTGGGCGATTTTTGGGCGATTTTCACGGGAAAACATTGGGGTAAATGTTCCTTATCCTATATTGATTATTTTTCATGATTCCATACTCATTTACTTCATGAATCCGTGAATTTATGGAAGAAAAATCAAGTTTTTTGCAAAATCTTCCAAAAATGAAAATTTAAGATTTGGAGGTCGAGTTATTATCGGAATTTGGTAAAATTGGTATGGGTGAACTCGTAATTGAATGGGTTATATGATTTTATAAGTTTCACCGGATTCCGAGATGTGGGCCCCACAAGCAAATTTTGAGCTGATTGCGGATTTTATTGAAAAATATAATATTTTCTTATGAAATTGATTACTATAATTTTTGTTGACTGTATCGAATTAATTATGACTAGATACGAGTCGATCGGAGTCGGAAAATCGAGGAAAAAGCATAATACTTGGTTAAATTGGAGCAAGTCGCGATAAATGACTTGTCTAACCTTGTGTGAGGGAAATTCCTCCCTAGGATTGATAATTTTAATATGTGGAAAGTCGTGTACACGAGGTGACGAATGTGTATACGGGCTAAATGTGAAAGATTATGTTTTAAATTGTGTAGATCACTGTTGCGCATTAATTAAATTATTTTATTTTGTTATATTCTTCATTATTGATTTAATGTTTATATTTTAAATTTACTTGACTTTTTCTTGCTAAATATTTTATCTGTTTAGTTGGAACTTGATTTCTTTTATTCTGTGCATTATTTGAAGGTTGATTTTCTTTAAATTAAATATTATTAATATGAAGTATTTGACATTTTTAAACTTGATATTGAAACAATGTATTAAAGATTTTAAAATATTATTTTTCTGAATTATTTACTCCTGAATATTTTTGTAAGATTTTCGTACTCATTGTGATGGAGCAGTGACCTCTTTATTGTGAAAAAATATTATTGTTAAATTATTTTGACATGAGCCGTGAGCTCTTTATTGTGAAGAAATATTATTGTTGAATTATTATTTTGACATGAGCCGTGAGCTCTTTATTGTAGAAAAATATTATTGTTGAATTATTTTGACATGAGCCGTGAGCTCTTTATTTTGGAAAAATATTATTGTTGAATTATTTTGACAAGTTAAATTATTTGAGCACCTGAGGTACAAATTATAATATATTGTGATATTGATACGCATGCAGTGGTATAAGGTCTCGGTATTGAAATACGTGCGGTGAGATAAGGGTGGCTTGATACGCGTGGCTAGTAGGGGGAACTACTAGAAGTCATGCGGTGTGATAAGGATGGCTAAAACGCGGGATGCTATTTCGGAAAAAAATATTTTCTTTAAAATAAATTGTGAAGGCTCCCGCAGTGAGATAAGAAAATGAGATATTGTGAATTTGTTTATGATTTGGGACTACAAGGCGGTACCTCGAGAGTGCCCTTGTTGATATTGATTTATGGCCGCATTTGCCTTTGATTATTGTTGTGATTTTCTTAAAGTTGAAAAGAATTCTGTTTTGTTTCTACGAGGTATTTATTTGCCATTATTTGATATAATTAAATGTGACATACTACTTGATTCATTTCCATTGTCATTTTATCTTATAATATTGTTTAAATATTTTACCATGCCATTATTTATTGGGCACTACTCTACCGAGGTTAGGCTTGACACTTACTGGGTACCGTTGTGGTGTACTCATACTACGCTTCTGCACATCTTTTTGTGCAGATTCAGGTGCATCTTATCAGACCACGCATCAGTAAAATAGCTGTACGAGGAGACTTTGAGGTATATCTGCCAGCGTCCGTAGACTCCGGAGTCCCCTTCTATCTTATTTATTTAAGATATTTATTATTATTCCGCATTGATAGGCTTACCTAGTCTTAGAGACTAGGTGCCATCACGATATCCTACGGAGGGAATTTGGAGTCGTGACAAGTTGGTATCAGAGCTGTAGATTCATAGGTGTTATGAGTCACAAGCAGGTTTAGTAGAGTCTTGTGGATCGGTACAGAGACATCTGTACTTATCTTCGGGAGGCTATGGAACTGTTAGAAAAATATTCACTTCTTTGATTCCTTATCGTGCATCATTGATTTAGCTTGAAACATATATCTCATATTCGTTTGTATCCACTCGTGTATGACATTGCACACTCGGTATCAGTTGTGCGTCAACGGTTCGTGATACCGCATATGGACTACGAGGGAGCCAGAAATGCTCAAACATTGCCGTAACATGTGGTTCCGACTGAAGATGCAGGCGTATTGAGAGATCACCTAGTGAATCATGTGCGAGGTGCAACGGACATTGGCGTCTGGTTGATTTATACGAGCTGTGAAGGTTATTATTGTGGATCATCGGATGTTATGACCTATGACTTCACGCCGTCCACTATCAATGGGTGGATTGCGGGGGTCATGTGTTATATCAGTTTTGGCCTGAAATGTATATATGTGGTACTGTAAGGTTCCCTAAAATTTACACATGTTTAAGGCCTGAGATTTTGTAGAGGATAAGGTTGGGACTTGCGGTATAGAAACAACTCTAAATTACAGAAGGTCTACTCAGTGTGGAGATTTTGGAGTGCTTCGGAGTAAGTATAGTTGTTGACGAGATTCTGGACTATGTGGTTCGTGCCAAGATTTGTCTGTATGGAGCTCTACTTTTATGATCGTTGTGTATAAATAGGGGTAAGGGTTAGCCCAAAGAAGAATCGAAGAGTATGTTAAGAAATGGGTCAGCTCAACAGTGTTGAGTCAGCATAACAAAAGAAGAAATTTGCCTTGGGAGAGATAATTCTCCACCGGTGTTCATGGCAAGCCTATGAAGAGGGAAGACTGGCCAATGCAACACCGCCCACTTGGCTCAGTTCTCAGAAATGCTTTTGAAAGAGTTTGTTTCCCGGACTCTCCGTAATGTATGACGCATATGGTTTGAACGGTTGCGTCAGGTCACCATTGACGGTGTCAGAATATGCCATCAAGTTCAATAAGTTAGCCTGTTATACTCCTACTTTTCTTCCTACAGCCAGAGGGCGAGTCCACAGACTCATTAAATGACTTAATTATGATCGTAAAATTTTTTATGACTCAGGAGCTACAAGCTGATACTTAATTTCTGCTAGTTGTAAAAATTACCAAGATATTAGAATGTGTTCGGGGTGAGGAAAAAAGGAAACTAAGTATACCAAGACGTCTCGAGGTTCTGGGGGATTCAGTGGATTATACTCTACAAGTATAAATCATTATGGAGGGGGCTCGGGCAGTCGGCCAGCCCAGTCCGCACATCGGATTACTCGGGGTGCTCCAGTAAGTTCTTTTAATGCACCACCGACATGAGTTTCCTACAATGGTTATTCCAGTTATCTAGCACAGACTCAATATGAGCAGCCAAACCCGCAAAGGGGTTGTTATGAATACGGTGATACTAGGCACATCATGAGAAAATTGTCCCAAACTTGGGAGAGACTTATTTCATCAAAGCACTCAGGCTACGTTCCCCAATGCAGTTACTACACAACCCACACGACGAGTTAGGGGTGGAGGACAGACGGGTAGAAGGAGTCATAGAGGTGGAGACCCAGCCATTGATATATTTGTTTTATTGTATGGCAGAAGTCGCTACATCAGTTGGTGTCATTACAGGTACGACCTTGATATAATATAAAGGAATAATTTCCTTAACTTGATTCTGAGTATCGAGACGAGTCCTCCTATTGTGCTCCACTTATGAGTGAGTTTCATAATTCTATAATCTACTTTTGTGTTTACTCTTGTTGGGAGATTCCATGGAGATAACTACGCCTATCATTCCATGTTGGTCACTAATAAGACCTGTGAGGCTAAATGTGGCTTTCTGTTACTCATTTCGGTAAGTTTTGATGTAATTTACAGATAATTAATTACAAATATTGAATTATATGCCCTACCGGTGTGGGGTTCATTATGTGTTGTGATTTTGCATAACGAAAATTATTTAGAAGGAGCAAATGAAAAGTTTCGATTGGCACGGTGTGCAAATTACTTGTGATTCAGAACCGAGGACGAGATCCTCACATTTTAATATAAATTGATATGTTTAAACCGGGCAACGAGCTGCGGTGGAAGTTATATAAGGACGAGATCCTTGTGAGGAAAATTCTTGTGTTTAAGTTCTCCCTTGTGAATTTTAATTTGTACTATAGTATTAATAGGGAGTCATGCATGTTAGGCTTATTTGAAAATTCTATATGAAATTCTCTGTGCATACTTGCTAATTTTGTGTTGTAATTATTGAGTTTTAACCTACGAGGTAGGTTCCCACCCAGGTGACGTTAAATTTGCTCATTAATTTGGGTAAATAATTATGAGGTCTTCATGCCTCGTATCTCGTTATCAGTATTGTGAAGGTTTGAAACGAGATTTTTGTTAACATAAAGTTAATTGACAATTTTGTAATTGATTATGAATAACTATTAAGACTAGATTGACCCAGAAGGGTGCTCCGTTCATATGGACCGAGGAATGTGAGGAGAGCTTCCAAAAGCTCAAGACAGTTTTAACTACAAACCCAATGTTGGTGCATGAGAAGAATTATCCTGTACACAACCTTGAGTTAGCAGCTATTGTTCATGCCTTAAAGATTTGGAGGTATTATTTGTACGGTGTCTATTGCGAGGTCTACACCGATCACCGAAGTCTACAACATCTGTTTAAACAGAAGGATCTTAATTTGCGGCAGCGGAGATGGTCGGAGTTGCTTAAAGATTATGATATCACCATTCTCTATCATCCCGGGAAGGCCAATGTAGTGGTCGATGCCTTGAGTCGTAAGGCGGAGAGTTTGGGCAGCTTAGCATATTTACCGGTAGCAGAGAGGCCTTTAGCCTTGGGTGTTCAGGCCTTGGCCAACCAATTTGTTAGACTGGATGTTTTCGAGCCGAGCCGAGTTTTGACTTGTGTGATTTCTCAGTCTTCTCTTTATGACCGTATCAGGGAACGTCAGTATGATGACCCCCATCTACTTGTCCTTAAGGACACAGTTCAGCACGGCGATGCCAAGGAAGTCACTATTGGAGATGAAGATGTATTACGGATGCAAGGCAGGCTATGTGTGCCAAATGTAGATAGTTTGCGCGACTAGATTTTCCAGGAGGCTCACAGTTTGTGGTACTCCATTCATCCGGGTGCTGCAAAGATGTATCAAGACTTGATACAACACTATTGATGGAGGCGGATGAAGAAAGACATAGTGGAATATGTAGCTCGGTGCCTAAATTGTCAGCAGGTGAAATATGAGCATCAACGACCGGGTGGATTGCTTCAGAAGTTGGAAATTCCAGAATGGAAATGGGAGCGAATCACTATGGATTTCGTTGTTGGGCTCCCACAGACTCGGAGGAAGTTCGATGCAGTTTGGGTGATTGTGGATAGATTGACCAAGTCAGCTCATTTCATTACTGTGATTACTACTTACTCTTCAGAGCAGCTGGCTCAGGTATATATACGCAAGATTATCAGACTTCACGGTGTACCGGTATCTATCATCTCTGACCGGGTTACACAGTTTACCTCATAGTTTTGGAGGGCTGTACATCGAGAGTTGGGTACTCGTGTGGAGTTGAGTACAACATTTCACCCTCAGACGGACGGGCAGTCCGAAAACACTATTCAGATACTAGATGATATGCTTTGTGCGTGTGTGATAGATTTTGGGGGTGCTTGGGATTAGTTCTTACCACTTGCGGAGTTTGCTTACAACAACAGTTGCCAGTCAAGCATTCAGATGGCTCCGTATGAGGCCTTGTATGATAGGCGGTACCGGTCCCCAGTGGGTTAGTTCTAACCGGGCGAGGCTAGGCTATTGGGTACAGACTTGGTTCAGGATGCCTTGGAAAAGGTTAAGTTGATTCAGGATTGACTTCGTACAACCCAATCTAGATAGAAGAGTTTTGCGAATGGGAAGGTTCGTGATGTTGTATTCATGGTTGGTGAGCGGGTATTGCTCCGGGTTTCGCCTATGAAGGGTGTGATGAGGTTCGGGAAGAAGGGCAAGTTGATCCCTAGGTATATTGGGCCTTTTGAGATTCTTGAGAGAGTTGAAGAGGTGGCTTACAAACTTGCACTAACACCTAGTCTCTCTGCGGTTCATCCGATATTCCATGTTTTCATGCTTCTTAAATATCATAGCGATCCGTCTCATGTGTTAGACTTCAGTTCGGTTCAGTTGGACAATGATCTATCTTATGTTGAGCAACCAATGACTATTTTGGATAGGAAGGTTCGAAAGCTGAGGTCAAAGAACATTGCTTCCGTGAAGGTTCAGTGGAGGGGTCATCCGGTCGAAGAGGCGACTTGGGAGACCGAGCATGATATGCGCAGCTGTTATCCACATTTATTCACCAACTCAGGTACTTTTTCTAACTCCGTTCGAGGACGAACATTTATTTTAGAGGTGGAGAATGCGATGACTCAAAATGTCATCTTTAAATTTAATAACTAGTTTTGTGTTCTAAGACCTCGAAAAGCACTATTTATCATTTCTCGACTTACGTGCGTAGTCCGTAAAATTTTCCGAAAAGTTTTCAGGTGAAAATGGATTAAAATGTGAATTAGAGCTTTAAAACTCAACTGAGTTGACTTTGGTCAACATTTTGATCAAACAGACTCGG